>NC_142590.1:33891450-35125200 GCF_965207765.1 Zootoca vivipara
AAAGCCATTCATCATTTCCTCCATGATTCATGAACATACACAAGAATTCAGCTGGGTGCTGAAGCCACAGCAGTAAAATGATAATGTGATGAATCATCCATTTGCTCTGGAGGAGACATCTGTGTAATCTTTCGTTTTCATTCAATGTCCGAAGATAAGTCTCTCTGTACTCTTGGCTATTTCTGCTTCTACATATCCATTGACTGTGGTATTTCTAGTATGCAGGCAAATCCCATTCCTTGATTCCCCTTATGATATCACTGCTAAGTGACATTTGACAAAATGTTTCCTGCATTTTGCTACTTCCATTTGGCACCATACAAGTGCTGTCACTTTTCTTTCTGATTTGTGGCAGAGCCTCAGTACATTGTTTCCTGCATTTGGTTGGCTCTTGGCAGAACTCATTGCCAGGATAAAGAACTAGGCTGAGGCATTAATACTTTGTGGGCAAAATTCAAAACGTCCTTACTTTCTTATCACAATGTTTCATGTCCCTTTGTCAATCTGAAGGCAGCCCTGTTTAGGGATGCTTTTAATGTTTAATTAATTATTTTATTTTATTTTTCTGTTGGAAGCCGCCCAGAGTGGCTGGGGAAACCCAGCCAGATGGGCGGGGTATAAAAATAAATTATTATTATTATTATTATTATTATTATTATTATTATTAATCTATTTAGATTTGCTTATGGAAAGATGAAATAACACTCTCTGAAGTCCCTGACTAAGGCAGTATATCAACAAAGCAAATAGGGGAAAATATATTTTAATTATGTTAAAAAGTCCACAAATGTCTACGAATCTGATTTCATTTTTATTAATCTCTCAGTCCTGACCCCCTTACTGGCACACTTGATAGTGATGCAGGAGGAGGCCTTCTTGGTAGGTGCTCCCAGATTTTGGAACTCCTTTCCTAGAGAAATTACCACCAACCATCAACGCCATCATTTTATTTGTATGTCGCCTTTCCATAGCTATAACCATGCTCAAGTGGCTTACAACAAGATTAACATCATTACAAACGTAACAAAAGTCATAATAAATAAAACACATCAAAAAGTACACAACCAAATTGAAACAATATCCACATAAATCATATGAAGGATCTAAAAAAAAAGGTACCAAAAATACCGTAATATCAATAACAGCAACAATAAACCCCAACCAAAAGCTCTAAACAATACCACAGCCGAAGAGCCTGTTCAGCAGCTTTCGTAGCTGAAGACAGGCAGGCAGTCTCCTTTCCTCCCAGGCCAGGTAGAAGGCCAGCAAGGCAGGGAACAGGTCTTCCTGGGCTCTCAGCCAAAATTAGACTGGCTCCCTCCTTGTTGTCCTTCCACTAGTAGGAGTGGACTTTCTTGTTCCAACAAGCTTTGGGAACTGACTGCTTTTAAGGAAAGGGCTGGTACTGTGATGTTTTTATTGTAATAATATGTATTTTTATTTTCTTTAATGATTGCTTTTTCCCTTTGTTTTTAGCTGTTTCTTTTTTAGCTGTAAGCTACTTTGAGTCCCTGTCCCAGGTTGGAGGCAATTAGCACATAAGAATGTTCATGAGATGTTGCCAATAACTTGCTACTTATCCACTGGCCTCTATTTTTATGAAAATATGTATTGATAATCCACATCTTTATTTAAGTCCACTCATAGGTTGTACGTGGATTAACTGAAGAATGAAACCTCAAGCATTTATTTCATGCATGAAAATAAGCTTCTGAGTGCGTATGAGAAAATCTATTTCTTGCATGTTAAACAACAGCATTTTCTGGCGCACACGTGATAAAAGAACGGCAATAATGAGTTTTCTCTCATCATTATTGTTTGCTACATGCACGATAGCTTGCTGAAACACTGTAATTCTGTACACAATGGAATAATCCATAATCAGCAGCTCAGGGAAAAAATCCTTAAAAATAAAAGTCTGCTAATAGACCTAAGAGTGTTTCTAAAAAACACTTTTTAGCAATTTAACCATCCTTGATTAACAAAACTGTGGTTTAATGACTGTGGTTTTGATGCATTTTTAATGAAATTCATTTTCTCTCGTGGTGAAATCAGTTTTAAAAATAATCTATTGCTAAGTAAATCACAGAGAGGAAGAGGGATGAAGGGGAACTAGAAGAACCCTCCTTTAGTTATTTAATTTTTAGTTAGTTTAACTGGGTTATTTAACTTTTCTTTCTTTCTTATTGGGCTTAGTGGCAACCCAGAAAACTCTACAAGTTAAGGCTGGTACATACACTCAACCCATCCAATAATCACCTTCACATAGTGGAGAAATGGATGTGTATACAGTACCTCAAAATCCCCAGGCAACTCATCCAGTAGTTTCATATAAATGTTAAGTAATGTGCTGTAATATAGTGGGGGTTTTTTTAAAGGGTCTTCTGACAAAGATACTGGATCTTGTTTCTCATTGCTTATTTAAAGTTATTTTAACATCTCCAGTTACCCAAGACTTCTTTATTTTCTTTGCATAGCAAACAGCCCATGAGAACTTTATGCCCACCCTGGAATCTTGACCCTTGGTGACAATTTGCTACTTAAGAGTCACAACATGTCAGCCATATAATGCAATTTAAAGATCATTTTTTAAATAAACACACACACACACACACACACACACAACTGCTAGGATTGCTCTGTAAGCCTGCAATTCTAAACATGCTTTAGAATAAACCCCACAGGATACAGCAGAAGTTGCTCCTGAGTAAATCTGCCCAAGACTGTGCTGGGCAGCACTGTTACTGGTAACTACGGGAGCCTGAGTGAGTCATTCTTAAGCAGAGGTTTCTCCTTCTAAGATTTGCTAACTAGTGAGGAATAAACTGGGTGCAGTATTTCATACATTACATCAATGGTGAAGTTAGGGCTCAAACAAGAGGCTGAGGTCCAGGGCCTCACAGTTCCACTGTGACAATTCTGAGAATGGCAGGTGATGAGGGCACTGGCAAAGCACCCCACATCAGCACCTGGGCCAGCATGGTCATGCTGGGGTTGTCTTATTGCATGTTTATTGTTTCACAAACATCCTCTGTGTTGTGCATCCATGATGACTTGTGCTCATGATGCTATTGGGAAGGTCAGGTGCAGTCCTGCTTTTGATACGGTTAGCACCTACATAAGTTCTGAGGTGGTCACACTGCTTCACTTTCAGCCACTGCATATCCTGCTATTTTTTTCATACCACAGTCATTTTACTTATTTTTGTCCTGCTTTCCTTGTGCAATAGCTCCTCCAGACATCAATAATGTGGTAACATTGGAGGAGCATCATAGAACAACTTCTAAAGCAGAATAAATCCACTACTATTATTATGTCAAGAACATGTTGCGGAAGATGTCCACAATAAAACACCAATCTAGAGGGGCTCTTCTTTTTTCTCATGAGCATCTTTAACCATGTGTATGGTGTGTGTGTGTGTGTGTGTGTGTGTGTGTGTGTGTGTGTGTATGCACATGGTTAAAGATGCTCATTTTATTATTTTTACTTTTGGAATCCATTATCTGTTTCTACAACAAAATTGTCCTTCTTCCAAAGTGAATGTGTTTGGAATCAACAAAGCAGTCATGATTATACAATGACACTTAAGTGAGTTTAAAATGCTAAACTGTACATGTTCCGAGTTGTTAAAAAAACAAGATTGGAAATCTCTCTCACTCTCTCAAATACCCACCCACACAGATAACCAAGAATCTAGATGTTTTTAAAATATGGAATAGCAGTGGGAGAGAGAAAAATTTTACATGACCAACTAAAGCCCCCTCATCTCAAATTACCCCGCTAAACCACTGTATTATTTGTTTAGTTCACAGGGATTAATAACCGCATAGATAACGGCATGAACATATTTTCCACAGGGTAAAGCAAAAACAGCAAGTCTGCCTTTCAAATTAAAGTTTGAAAAAAGAAGGTGAATTGTCATCCAAGAGACACTAAAAAATCCTAATCTATAGTTTCTGGGTGTTAGCAAGATAGGGTTTTAATGTAACTTACTGTGTAAAGTGGCTCAGGAGTCCTTATGGAATTTAAATTTAAATATAAAATTGAAAACAAATTAAAATAAAAATTCAACTCAAGTAGTACATGTAGGCAGTTCTTTTACTCTTCTTCTGTAGCGAATGGTAGCATCAGAAGTAAACTTTTCATGCTCTCATAATCATATCATGCAATAATAGATTCTAGCCATGTCTAGCTATAATACCGTAGATTCTAGCCAGATTTTCCTGACTGGTGCTGATATCAGAAGGAGCTAGGAAAGCTGAAGGCATGGGATATTGCCCATAACAGCAAGAGTTAAAGGAAGAACTTTGACTAATCATTGCCACCTACTTTCTCAGTGCTTGAATGAGTCATCAGCAGTAGTTCTCATTCTCTAAAACTCAGCTTCAGAAGTTTATTTTGAATTTGATTTCACACAACTTAAAAGTTTGCTTTATTAAATATTTGGCATGTGCAAATCCTTCCTTACGGACACACTGTTCATATGGACCCCTTCTTTTATTTTGAGGCTCCTAAATTTCACCCTTCCCATTCCTAGCTGGCAATCTGTGAGGCCAGGATGATAGGTTGCTGGGATGGCTCAAAGGATCACTGCTCTGAATCAGCCCCAGGTGACAAGAGTCCAATGAAGTTCTCATTTGGACATGGAAATGTATAGATGCAAGTTAGTAAGTAAGTAAATTGGAGGCCTGAAATCACCTCGAGACAAGAAATGTCAGCTTTGTGGGGGAGGGAACATGTCACTGTAGAAAAGCTATCACCACTCTCAATGAAGCACATTTAATCAACCCAGGCTTTCACTTTCAGACAGACTCTTTTATTCAAGGTTGAGTCTGTTTGCATATGGTATACAAAACTCAGAATTCAGCTCAGTGGTTGTTTTTTTTTAAAAGAAATGTAGTATGAAGTGATGCTGGAGCCCTCCTGTTTACATTGGAGCACATTATGAAAGGAACTTGGCTTTGCTAGATGGAGGAATCTTCCTAACAGACTGAAAAAAGCAGGGAGCAATAAGGAAGGGCAAATGGCAATTAAGCAGAGGCTCGATTACCTACAAATCGCTAGAAAACAATTCTAGTGCTTGCGTTGTAAAACATACCTGATTGTTCCATCAAAAGGTAAGGTCGTCCACCACATGTTTAAGGGTGCCATATAATCCTCGTTGTGGAGCTCTAAAAGGCCTTTTAAAGAAAACTCTTGCCTGTCAGATCCATTCTGTCTGGGACAGCTGCATATCCTTCACTGTGTATCTAAAGAGGATGGGGCAGGCAGCTCTAGGATGTATGTATTGCCCTGGTTAACATAATGAATGAATCTGTCAGTCACTCTCGTCTTGGAAGAGCGCTTGCCTCCCCTCCTCCCCTCTGGAACCTCAGAAGGGTTCCTTGGCTACGCTCGGGGAGTCCCACTGACATCACTGTTGCTTGCTCAGCTGCCATAGATGGCAGTTGGACTGGGTGGAATGGCTGAGGGCATGATGGGTGTAGCACGTGTGGAATGCCTAACATGAGAGTCCACAGGTGTGGGTGACAGGGAACAGTTTACATCGGTTGCTATGGAACCGTGATTGGCTTACACATCTTCAGAGCCCACGGGAGGCTCGCTGAGGAGAAACGGCAGCGATTTTTTAATAGACTCCATGAAATCAATCCTTGAAGAACGTCTGGAGTCAAAGGCTAAAAAGGTTTGGCTGACTTAATGTTACATGATATATGTAAGCAAGTCCATCTACAAGAACGTAAAATTAGCATTGCTTTTCAGTCGGAGCTGATCACAAGAAACTACTCTTTAAGTCACTCATTTAAGGTTGTTTATGTACATAGTAACAGAATGGCAACTCCTGAGCTAATCTACCAACAATGAAAAGCAACTGAATTTTCTAAAAGATGGAAGAGGGGTTTGTGAAGCACAGAGACGTGAAGGGAGAAATGCTGCCTCTTATTTTTCTGAACTTCTAAAAAGAAAACCTGATGTTCTTCTTTTAAAACGTGTCTGCCTCTAGGTCTTTGGCACAAGCTTACTGTTGGGAGGGCCAGCAATCTATTTAATGACTGCATTGACGTCAATAGCATAACTGAAATACTTAGTAAGATGCATGATTCCAACTTTCAGGGGGTGTGTATTTCTAAGCAATGGGAAAATGAGAAGTGGATTCTCTGTGGGAATGAACTAGCCTCGCAATGCAGGAAAAGAAGCCACTGTTGTAGCCAGGATCATTGGACATTAGCCAGTTAATTTGGGGTGGGGTGGGGTGAGTTTAAGAATTATCTGACAAAAGAACTATTCTTCATTTTCTCCAGCAGACTTTATGTATATTTTAAAGATTGCAATATTTTCATTTACAACGCAAAATGACAGCTTATCTTATTGGCTGTTTCCAGCTATCTGCAACAACATCAAGCTTCATTAGAAATTTGCTTTCTATTTTTTTAAAAAAGCTTTTATATTAGAAACAAAACAATTGAGAGGCACCGCTGAGTTTCCTAATTTAGATTTCTACCAGTCAAAAACACACAGTGTAATCTAGCCAGTCTAAATTCTTTTAAAGCCAGAGGAAGGACCATAGCTCAATGGAAGAGGCCATCCTGAACCCATCCTGGGTTCAATCCCTGGCATTTTCACAAAGAAATAGCAGAGACTTGCCTGGAACCTTGAACAGCTGCTGCCAGTTAGTATACAATAGTGAGCAAGATTGGGACCCAGGTGGCGCTGTGGTTAAACCACTGAGCCTAGGGCTTGCTGATCAGAAGGTCGGCGGTTCGAATCCCTGTGACGGGGTGAGCTCCCGTTGCTCAGTCCCAGCTCCTGCCAACCTAGCAGTTCGAAAGCACGTCAAAATGCAAGTAGATAAATAGGAACCGCTATAGCGGGAAGGTAAACGGCGTTTCCATGTGCTGCTCTGGTTTGCCAGAAGCGGCTTTGTCATGCTGGCCACATGACCTGGAAGCTATACGCTGGCTCCCTCGGCCAATAATGCGAGATGAGCGCGCAACCCCAGAGTCGGTCACGACTGGACCTAATGGTCAGGGGTCCCTTTACCTTTAGTGAGCAAGATGGACTAATAGTTTAAGTTGGTATAAGGCAGTTCCCTATCTTTGCCACCTATTTATTGGAAAGTGAGCCCCTCTGAACTTTATCAGACAGACTCAGCTCTGAGTAGTCATGTTTAGGATTGTTGTGCAAGCCCACACATTTCAGTGGCACATGCTTAACTTTCCTGTTGAAGTCTGTGATACTTACATGGTTAATCTTGGCTTGCTTCTATCCCTCCTTACTTCTGTGATGGTGATACTAGATATTTTCAAGTATCACACCCCACTATAAATGCTATATTAACGTTTTTATTTTTTTGCATCTGAACTGGTTTTCATAGAAGTAACATAACTTCTGATCTTTAAAGTCCTTTGCTGTCACAAAGGCAGTAGTTTTATATCCCTGTATTTCTAGTATAGAGCTGTCCTATTACTAAAGGTCAACTTAAATTGCTTCAGTTTGGACCTACCAGGAGACAGTGAGTAGTATATGAGTCTGAGAGATTTGGGTTCAAATCCTACACAGACTCTTCTGTGACCTTAAGGAAATCACTGCTCTACCATGATTCCTTTGCACCTACCTCATAAGGTTATTGTGCAAGAAAACCACAATGAAGACTATGAAGTACTCTGCAAGCGATATATGATAAACACTTATAGTATTTTATCCTGCATAACTGGGTGGGTGCATGAATTAGCATCTATATCCCAAAGCATCAGTATGCATACCCTGAGCTGGGTGAGAAAATCCTCAGAGATTGTCATGAGATTTGGGGCTATGATAGCAAATTCCCACAGCTCATTTACTATATGCACATCCATAATCTCTATGGATTAAAAAAAAAAGTTCTCAAAATAGTTGTACAATTTGGTTACAATGCCTATTTTAGATAATTTACAACCTAGCCATTTATTTTTTTTCTTTGGACTTTCATGCACAAGAAGACATCCATATTAAAAAAGTACATTTGATTGTTCATGTAAAGGCATGTAAGGAGTTTAAGAAAAGGCCAGTTGATGCAGTAATAAAGAAAAAAACACCATTTCACACTTGCTCGTTACAGCAGAGCTTTTACTATAGTTAAATCCCATGAGCCTTGGGAAACTATGCACTTTGTTGCACGCATCCACAAGCTAATGTTGCAAAGCATACAAGCCAGATTTTGTACTGTTGGGCATGTAATAAATTATCATGCTGCATTTGTTTTCTTTTGAAAACACTTGAGGAGCTTTCTCTTTTTGTCTCTCTTCCTCCTCACCCTCAATCTGTTTCTGCAACAATTCACCGTCATAAAAAAATGATTTCATCCTTTAAAAATTATGCTACAGCCCCATAAGACTCAAGTAATACCTGCACAGTCTAATATTATATATGTCTACTCAGAAGTAAGAACTCCACTGTGTTCAGTGAGGCTAACTGACAGGAAATCATACCGGAGATGCCGATTTAATCTGTAAAATAATTCATCTCGGGGTGGTCTTGAAGATAATTTAGCTTTCAGTTCAAGTAAAACATTTATACCTAATTTGTTTATTTAGAACTATCCCCTTCTTTAAATAAACATTTATTCAAAAGTTACATTACAGCTTTTCTACTGCCAAAATATCACAGAACGATCACTCCAATACTCACAAAACAGTGATGCAGGATTGAGGATTTAGAACTATCCTAAATTTTCATTTTTCTTTCAACAGCAATGTTGGTGATTAAAGAGTTTGCTTGTCCATTTGTATGAAATGTTGAAATAGATTTTATTTTCTATAGTATTTTCACAGGTAAATATACCCCCCTTTTTTTTTTAAAAAAAAAAGCATGGATGCTAAGTCTTTTCCCCACTCCTTGTCTGTTTCACCTGAGCTCCACCATACCTCCAGACTCATGGCATGGTTTAAGTTTCAAACATTTGGAATACATTGATGGATTGTGTGTGTGTGTGTGTGTGTCTTAAAATCACAAACTGTTCAGCTATAACATAGGAAAGTGCCTTATACCTTGGTTTACCTAGTTCATTATTGTCTACAGTGACGTCCAGCATCTCCCGGTATCTGAGATACAGGACTTTCCTAGCCATACAAGGTGGTGTCATGGATGAAACCTGCAATCTTTTGCATGTAAAGCATTTGCTCAACCACTGACCTATGGTTCTTCCCCATGCTTCCTTGCCAGGCCAAACACTTGAGGGGAAACAAATGTATTTGCCTGGTGGAGGGCAGGAGAGCTAAAGGCACCATAGCAGCAAATAACGCAAGGAGCTTGACTATAAGTTCCAGCGTTCTTGGCAGGCAATGATGTGTAGAACAGGTCATTTCAAGGCAAAGAGAGATTCCAAAATGCTCAGCAGTACTGCGTTGAAATCTGTCCTGTTCAATTTCCCGAAATCGTTCTTCATATGCAAAAGAGGCTTCCATTTTTTCTAACTCATTGTCCAGGCAGCTTAGAATTTCTGTGGGTTTTGAGCTTACCTTATTCCTGTAAGGTGGCCAAGAATAGTATATCTGTTTGTCTTTCCAGTAAACATTTCTCCAGCACTCTGCAGCCCGTCTCTGGCTGCTGTACTTCCTGAGCCGAAAAAGCCCTCTGGAAGGAAGTCTTCTCCTGGGCTTTGATTAAGTGCAGGCACCCAGGAGGCAGCAAAGTCAGACCACTAGTGAGATGATTTGAAGAATGAAAGGTCACTCACAATTCCTTCTTGGCCACCGCAAAAGTAAGGCAAGCATGACAAAAACAAAGCAAAAACCCACAACTCATCCACGATAATTTCATTGAAAGCTTATTTTTGCCTTTGATAGTTTTTTGAATACAATTTCTTTTCTCACTAGCTGCTGGAGAATGGCTGAAAAAAACATATGGGAGAAATCCTACATCATGTTACTACCACTCAGCTATAAATAATAAACCCCATGCATCTATTCCCATATGCCTGGGAATAGCATGAGACTGCTTCCAGCTGATAGTGGAACTGCAACTTCTCAGAAGCATTAACAGCATGGAAGCAGTATGTAACTGGATGAACGCAGTGGTACATTTTTGCATATATATTTTTGCTGCCAAGGGTTGTGGTACAGCAACTTGGATCAGTAACAATATCTATTATATTACTGTTTCCTTGAAATAAAAGTTTTTCACGCAGTTGCAGAACAGATGTTCCCACAAACTAGATTTATTTATTTGTCAAATACTTGCCTTTTTGACCCCTTAAGAGTCTTTTTAATTTGTGAAAACAGTTCTGTGTGTTCCTGTGGTCTGTAATTACAACAAAATGAAAGGGCGGGGGAATCTGGCTGGATTTTAGGACAAAACACAGGGTCCACGTTATTCGTCCTCTCTGTGGCTTTAAGACTAAGGAAAACATCTCATGACAAGACTGGACAGCTGTTTAAAAGAACATTAAATTAGTAATAATTCATGATAGTATAGTGTAGTAACAGAATGTGAGCTGGGAAAACTCCAGTTCAAATCCTGCCCTAGCCACAAGCTCACTGAGTAGGCATAAGCAAGCCAGTATGTTTTCTCCCTCAGCTCCCCACTGGCAAAATGGAGATATTAACAAAGGCCTACCTTACAGGGTTGCCGTAAAGTTTTCTGTCATGATATGTATGAAGCATTTTCAATATTAAAAATCCACTAAACATTATATCTGTGTTGAATATTACTGTCCTGTCCGAGGGATGGCTCAGTCGGTAGAGCGTGTGACCCTTCCTCTCAGGGTCGTGGGTTCAAGCCTCACATCGGGAGAAAGGTTCCTGCATTGCAGGGCGTTGGGCTAGATTTATCTTTGTGCTCCCTTCAAATTCTACAATTCCATGATTCTACGATTCTATACTCCTCTGTGGGGCAAAGAAACTCCTTGTACAATCTTTTAAAAAAACATAATGAGTGAAGAATTGCCATTTGCTTGCCAAGTTCTGGAAATTCTATTTAGTGCCAAGTAATGTGTTGTGTTCATTTCCAGTGCAAATGCTGAATGAGGTCTGCCTCCTTCACCAAGGAACATTACACTTGTCAGCTGGCTTTAAGCATTTTGTGCTTCTCATAACAGGATACAAGTCACACTTCTAAAGCAAAGAGAACAATCTCCTCTGATTCAACTGATGTCAGTTGATTGTGTGTATTCTATGATGATTGTAAAGGGAGTACCTAGCCTTGTTAACAAGAGAAGCAACCCATAGCTGCCAAGTTATCCCTTTTTTACAGGGATTTTCCCTTATGCTGAATAGGCTTCCTCGTGAGAAAAGGGAAACTTGGCAGCTATGAAGCAACCTGTGATGGAAAATAACACTGATCTACTAGGAAGCATCACTCGTATACTTTAAATATCTGTGCATCTTTCTTAGACACTTGGACAAAATAAAAATAAATTCGCACCTAGTTTGTTACAGGCATGGGGAAACTGTGACCCTGCAGATGTTGCTGGACTACATGATTCCTGACCACTAGCCATGTTCTCAGGCTGATGGGAATTTCCCACCCCTACTCTATAAGTATATTGTTTCAAATAATGGGCAAGGTAAACATGTAACTCCACTAAAACATAAAACTTAAAAGCAAAGTAATATATAGTGTAGTTTGCACTTTTTTTAAAAAATGAGAGAACCAAATTAGTGCAAGTAATATAAAGAGACATGGTTGTATCCAACCAAGATGTCCTTTTTGCACACGGATTTTTTGCTTGCACAATGCAAATTCCTCTTCCTCTTCTGTTCATGCTCCATACCCATTCCAGATGTGCTCTGGGGATCGGAAGAACTCCCAGAACAGATTGTGGAGGCACACAGGGGAAGAGTGGAAGTGCTTGCACAAATGGGGTGACCTTGTTAGAAACACGCCCACAGTAGATGATGCATATATTGAACTAGTGGTTAAGGACACGCGAAATTCTGAAATTGCTATGAACACAGTGGGCAGCATTCAGGAAAAAAGGTATGCAAAGATCAATATTATCTCTTTAAACTACAGTACTGACTAGGATTAAATCTTAGGACTTATAATTGGGAAAATATTTTGAAGAGTCCAAGAATGTTTTCATGATTATCCCAGCCTGAATTTTTAAAGTCACAAGCCACATGGGTTGACACACCAGGGAATTATAACTTGGTGTGTATTGTTTTCACCAGGCAACAATCTATTATTTGTATTTTTTTTCTTCTCCCTGTGACTAAATATCAACATTTTGACCAGATATCTGCAACAGGGATCTTTAAGGTGATCCTTTGATTGATATTTCCACTTTAAAAGAAAGAAGAAGCAAAAAAGACCATATGTGAAATTATTGTCTTTCAGAAGAATAAAGGAATACTTGTGAAATGATAAAAAGTAACATTCTGTTGGCATTTGGGGTGTGTGGAAGAACTGGGAGCTTCTTCACTCATGATTACACAAGCAATATTCAGTATTGTTATACCTGAGCAGTCAAAGGCCATACAACCATTGCTAAGGCATGGATGATGATCTGAGGATTGAATTGCATTTTTCAATGGTAAAAGATTGCTGTTTCAGTTTGAGGATGATGCAATACCCCCCCCCCCCCTGCAACACAACAGAATCACAACAGAAAATGGGAAACAACAGTGCTCATTGTTTCTCAAACAACCTAAAAGTGTCAAAAGAACCCCTACAGAGATGATAGTCTTTTGTTGGGTAAAATCATTTACTCTGCTGTAGCATGAAACGGAAGCCAGAAGAATGATATATATTGCTGACCCTACTGAAAAAAGTATTTAACTTCTTGATCTCTAGTCTTTCTTTTTTCTGAAAGCTGGCAAGAAACACGTCACATTTATCCAAACGAACAGAAACTCTCTCACCAAGTTTAATGGTTGCTTTCTGGGATTCTAAATGGCCATCTGTTTCCAAATTAATCACACTTCCTAAATTCAGGCATCATTTCCTCTCCCCTCCTTTTAGAGTAAACTAAACATTTGAAAAAAATATGGATTTGCTTATGTACCATTGGAACATAAGAACATACATTGGTTGTTATTAGATGCGTTATCCAAATATCAAGCCATGGTATTGATGGGAGCCCTATCATGCAGAGGAATTGCTGAACAAAGTGTTGGCTTTAGAAGCATAGTGGTAAAGTTGTACAGCCAACAGAACTGGGGCCAGGACTGGCAGTCTTGTGTCCTGGAAGCATGAAGTGAGTACTGGGATGTATAAAGGGTTGAGATGATGGTGACCTATGTCAATGTGTCCTATGATAGAAGTTGGAAGGAACAAAAGGATGAGCGACAAAAACGAGTAATTTCTAGAATTGTTAAGAGAAGCTATCTTTGAGCTTGGTAGTAGTATCCTTGGTTCCAGCTGATGCCTCTGCGCAAGAGAACAGCAAGGCATTGCACTTGCATCAGTATCCCAGCACTTGTCATCAGTAAAGGGTTTTTGTTGTTCTTGTTGGCATCCGCCTATCTCAAGAGACAATGGAGAGTGCCTCCAGAGCTGAAGTCAAACCGCTGTGTTAGCAGCAGTGCAGTGAATTCTCCAGGGCACAAGCCTGGGCAGTGTGTATGGAGGTTCTGGGCTGCCCAGATGACACGACTCACTGATGTGGTCCAAAGGAAAGCAGAGCAATATGTTTGGCACCAGCTTGGCTGCAAGAGTTGCTGGAAGGAGCAGTAGCGTAGCAAGGTGGGGGCGGTGGGGGGGCCCGCCCTGGGCTCCACTCTGGGGGGAGGCTCCACTCAGGGCGCCCCTCCCCGTCCCTCGCCTCCGCCTGCGCACGCCGTACGCGGTCCGTCCTGGCAGCCCCGCGAGCGGCAGCCCATTACGGGTCGCTGTGTGCCAGCAGCAGCACGTACTGACTGCGCATGTGCAGCATCTCGGCGCATATGGAGTGTGCACGCGTCAGGGCCGCTGTGTGCGAGTGGCAGCCGGGCTGGTGCTGCTGCTCTTGTTGCAACCTTACGCGGGAGCAGCAGCGCCAGCCTGGACGGACCATGCATGCGTCGCGATGCCACGCCCCCAGGGGGCGCCTCCGCCTTTGCCGCCCCGGGCAGCCAAGCGGCAAGGTTTGCCACTGGGAAGGAATACATACAAGGTCCATCCAATCATCTTAGGAACTCCACTCCCAAAGATATCCCACAAGGCAGCAGAGGTTTAGGATCAGAGTTTTCCTTCTCCTAGATGGGCTACGTTCCCAGATTGATGAGACCCATCTGCCCTTCACTTCCCCCTACAGCACATGCAGAAAACTGCCTTCTTGACTTCTTGGTCTTGTCCACTCAATCCACTCCGTCTTCGCACGTAGGGAAAGTCCTTAACTCACTAAGGGTTTCTTAAATGAAGGCTTATGCTTAGGGCTCTTGCATGGCCCAAGAAGGCACATACTGTACTGTTATGAGTAGGCCTGCTGCATGAACTTTGAAAAGGCTTTTTCATAGTCCAAGGCAACTTATGAATGATTAATGAAATGCAACACAGTATTTCAGCTTATGAACACACTGCCATCAGTTAGGTACAGCCAACATGGGGTCGCCAACTTGTTGCCTGGTGGTGCACCTATGGCTGCAGAAGCCTTCCCTGTTGTCCACATGCTGAAATTAGGCTTGAAAGAAGCATTGGAGCCAATGGAATGGGTTGCTCTGCATATTTAGTTGCAGGATGTGTGTGCTGCCCGTGAGTTTCTTCTGTTTGCAAATGTGCCCCCAAAAGTTAGTGACCCCTGCTGTATCTGCACAAAGAATTTAAGATAGTGAAATGCATCACTCTGCTGCAGAAGTCTCTATGTAAAACTTGTATAACCGGGTTGGTCACAAACCAAGTGTAAAGCCACCCCACATTACATCACTGAATCTTTTGCTATATCTCTTCTTTTCTATCACTGTTTCCCCCTTCTTCTAGCTAATGTGTTGCATACATATCTTGCCATCTGCTGGATTCTCTACAGTATATCCAGTTTTCTCAATGGACAGCCACTAACCTTTCCACAATAACAATCTTCTTAGTCACAAACCATTGCACATGTTTTAAAAAGTGCTTTTCCTGGATTACCCACTCGGGTTATAATTGTCAAAGAGTTTTCTATCCACCTCTCATGAATGACCAGAACAAATACAAAGAAACAAGGGGGAAGCACTGCAGTTCTGATTATATTCTGTACAATTATTACACAGATTTGCTCTATGCTGTAAGTGTACTTAGCCCTGATGATTGAAATATTATATCTCTAATGGGTTTTAATGGAATCAATAGTATTGTTAACTGTTTATTAAAATAAAAAATACAGGTGAAACTAAGAAAATTAGAATATCGTCGAAAATTGCATTTATTTCAGTACGTAATGCAATTTATAATTTTTTTTCTTTTAATTTTTTACAAATGCTTTCTTTTGGAAATTCTACAGTAATAAAACAAATAGTTACAATAATACAAAAATAAACATTGCTGTTACATTTCATTAATTACATTCCATTTATAATTGACCCGCCTAATGATAAATAATTACAATTACAACAAATAAAGGCTTGCCATGTCTTGCTTTGCATGCCATGCATCTATCTCATATATTGGTTTCACCTTTTGAGTTGCGTTACTGAGATAAATGCACTTTTTGACAATATTCTAATTTTACAAGTTTTACCTGTAATTGCCACTTAAACATTGTTCGTTCAACAGAATACATACCCTGAATGTTAACCCTGGAGACTGGTGGTTGATTTGCTGCCGGTGACCTCCTGTATAGGTATAAATAATGCATCGTAAGATTCATATTGCCAGGGCTGGTAGGTACCTGTTAATACATTCATTTTGCCCATTTCACATGAACAATTGATGGTTATGTGAATTGTGTGAATGTAGAATCTTTTCATATGGATCAGCTTATAGCAATGTTTTTTCTTCTCTCCATGTATCCATAAGCAGCAAACTGGAATGTTTTGCATAGAGGATACCACATATTCAAGGCCGGTGCTAGGGTTTATTGCGCCCTAGGCGAGATCACCTTCTGCCCCCCCAAATAATAATTAAAAATAAATCAATAAATAATAAAAAATAGAAAATAGGAAATAGGAAAAAATAAAAATAGAAATAAATAAATTAAAATAAAATAAAAAACAGCTGAGAGGCGTGGCGAGGTGGCCCCAGGCTCGCGCTCCCCATGCGCCTCTGCCTCCCCCCCCCGCCGCCCCCACTGCACCTGTCAGCTGTGCCTGTTGAGCGGCTTCAGGCAGGCTGGCCAGCGCCCCCTCCATTTTGGCACCCAAGGCAGCGGCCTACTTCGCCTAAATGGACGCGCCGGCCCTGCACATATTGCCTGATCAATGCAGCACTTGCCACGTGGCGCAACCACCACATAGATTCATTTGCAAGCAACTTCCACACGAGGGCAAGTCTAAGTAAAGTGAGGTTGCACTCTATGAAATCATGAGCTGAAAGAAGAAGTGCTTTTGATATGGATAGATCAACACATGCATACTTATTGCATTGGGATGCCTTTACAAGTCTAAAGAGACAGAGAGTGCGTGTGTACTACCGGTAGTTATATGTGACATTCTAGCTTGCTTTAATACCACTTAACGCCTCTCCAAGACCAACAAAAAAAGACATCCTGTGAAAAAGCTAATTCTCTCAAATAGTCATCAGTTTTAACCAGTTTCAATTGATCTCAAATGCTGGAGCAAAATGAGAATAAAATATAATGAATTCTGTTACAAGTGCCTCCATGACAGTAAAGAGATGGTGGAGGTTTTGAAGATATAGAAGAAATGCTTCATTTTCTTCAAACATAGCCACATGAGAAATAGCGATCTGATGTGACACTGTTTCATATCATATAATGCAGAAGGGGAATGTAATGTCTGACTTCAATCTTTATTGAATTCAACACTTCTTAGCGTATAGCAGAATCCTAACAATGTCTACTCAGAAGTCAGTCTTACTGAATTCAGTCAGGCTTACTGACTGGTTAGGTTTGCAGTCTTTCCCCTGTAATTTAGAGGGCTAAGAAAGTAAACTGCAAGTTGGAAATTCTTACTTTAACTTTCACCTGGGCATGAGCCCTTTAGGTGTAGGGTTGCCAGACTCAATAGAGGAAAGGACTTCTGTGCCTTTAATTGCCCTGCTCTCTTTTGAGTCTGGAAACCTTAAAGAGAAACCAGCAGACCCTTTGTTTTAATTTCCAATAAGTCCTGTCCTCTATTGAGTCTGGCAACCCTATTTAGGTGGCTTGACACAAGCCACTATTTGTCTCAGCCATGTCCTCTTTCCAACATTAGTGTAATAATACTATTGTCTTTAACAATGGGCCATACTGATTGGGGCTGATGGGAGCTGGAGTCCAGCAACATCCTGTCTGTCTTATTACTGCTTACTGCTTATTACTGCTTATTACTGCTGTCATACAAACCTCAATAGATAAGCAGTTTTGCCATTAGCCATGCTTAGGAGTGCCCAATTTATAGCATAGTGCTTTGCATTCACAAATAGTTCAACAGGCTAGGTAAAATTCCTGGACACATTTGAAACTATTACAGAACCCCCATCGGTTTCTAAAGTTTTACCCCCAATTATTCTCAAGTGTAAATAGGGACCAAAATCCAGTTTCATTAAAAATCAGTTGGATTTGGTCATGAGTTCAATATGAGATAGGCTGCATGCATTACATTGGCATAGCTGTCAAGTTCTCCCTTTTTAAAAGGGAAATTCCTTTATGCTGAATAGGCTTCCTCATGAGAAAAGGGAAAACTTGACAGCTACGTACATTGGGCCTCATGTTTTTCACTATAGGTCCCTCCCTGAACAAAGTGTTAATCAGGGGCTAGCATTGGTAAAAAATCAGTCTGAGATTGAAGATATGCCTTTATGGTGCAATTATGTGCATATTTTGTCAAACCTAGATTCCACTCATTCCAGTGTTCTTCCTCTTTAGTAAGAGGATGGAAGCTAAGTGAATTTTGTAGCACTTTTTTAAAAAAGGAGGCAACTTACTTGTTTGCTGCTCCTTGCAGATTTGTCAATAATGTGAAGTTATTCCTTACACTTCTCAAACTAGCCAAGACCTACAAAAAATAAGGCCACATTGAATATTTAAACAAATGCAAGCATTCAGAATGTACATATAAACATTTAGACAGTTAAATACTCTAAAACTTCATTGATTTAATTAGTGGGAGAGAACTAAGAACATGATCGACACTTTCCCATTAAAACAATGGGATTTCACAGTATTGAATTTATGTGCCTAACAAGCAAAGAAGCTGCTAAATATTCAACTTCATTATACAATATACACAGCTGATCTCATACATCCTTAATCAGGACAGCAATTTGTAGGAAACAACTGGCACATGAAGCTGATGAAAAAGAAGTGATAACTATAATGCAACTATCACAATCTAGTAATGCCATGATTTGGAACAGGATGCCTGGGGTAGGGTGGGGCCAGAATGGGGAGGTTGTGATCAACACATTATGGTTGACAGTAAGACCTGTGAAGCCTGACAAATCAGAAGTCCAGAAGCAGTGACGAAGGAGGAATCACATGGGCCAGGATCCTTATGAAGCAAAGGTGCAATACTCATAAGTTCACTCTGGGCTCTCAAATGCCTTAGATAGGCCACCATCAGCACTAGAATCAGTGTCACAATATTTGGAACATACCTGAGCAAAAGGTGTAACTATCAGGTCATCTCCATGTCTAGTAAGAAATGAAAAGAAAAAGAATCCCATATTTTAATAAACAGCCACATAGTCAGGAAACATGATGCATTCTCATATTGTTTGAAATCTTTGGGCAACATCCCGTGTTACAGTTGCATACTCATGCTGTACATACAGATTAAGATTGTAGAGATGTACACTGCAACACACATGTAGCAACTTTGAATCACTATGGAAATTCTGTTTCTTCACTGCTACACACAACCTTCCTAGTGTTGCATCCGATTTGGCCCTTGCTCCCTTGCATTTTAACTCCCGTCACTGTGATGCACATCCATCTTTGCATCTCTTCGTCACGTATGACGTTTTCCACATCTCTTTCCTACCTCCTTAGTGTACCTCACTAAATGAGGTAAGTGATTATGAAACAGTGGGTAGGTTGCAGATACCTTTTTGGTTGGTTGCAGACCACGTTTAGGCTGTAAATCATATTTTGACACCATCTGCACACATCACAAAGCCAAACCTGTTGAGAACTGGTCAGCCAATCTGTGGGTTCCTGGAGAGAAGATGGTGGTTACTTTGGTCCTCTTCTGATCCTGCTGCTACCCAGGGATAAACTATGGCTGGACTAAGCTTTACATCTGAGGCCTATCTTTATCTTGCTGCAGAGAAAGCACAAACTGTAGCCAAGTTCTGTTCTATGACTTACTACTCATGGTTTATCTGGCTTCAGATGCAATGCTAAGCCAAACCATGGCTTTATTCACAGGAGGACCAGAGGAAGAGCAAAGAAGCAGTGATATTCTGTATGGGAACCTGAATTTTGTTCTTTTGCATTAAGCTTAGATTTGCATGTTTTGGCTTAGTGGTACATGCAAACAGTGCCAGATGAGCATGTATATGGTAAGGGGAATGTAACTTGAATGGTTAATGTGCATAATAGCTAGCCATTGTGCATATTCACCAGGCCTCATGGAGAATGTGCACGGAATCCTTATGAGGAGGGAACTGTGCAGATTTCCCAGCCAAAATACATAATACCCAATGGGCATTGGGGGGATGGGCATATAGTACATTGCATAATCTCCAACAGGCTTTACGGTATGTACATTCCTTCCATGTATTTTATATGTTCTTTGGACACATGCACATTATCAAATCAGTATGTGCAGTCTCCAAGAAACAAATGCTCTTCTTTATTTTTTGTTCGGAAGCCTGCAATCTGTACTCCCCAATGTAATGTTACGTGGTCCACAAGATACCCACACACTGATTGCCCAAGAATTAGGAATGGGTGGCTTGAAAGCTTATTAATTAATTGATTGATTGCATTTTTTATCCCACCTTTCCTCTAAAGGAGCCCTTTTTCCTGCAAGCCAGCACCCCTTTTAACCACTCTCAGCTGTTTCCTAGACAGCTGAGTAGCACCTTCCATCCTCCTTCCAGTGTGTAGGGTGGCGGCATGTAAGATCAGATGTACTTTACACTTTATCTCCCAGCTTTCTTTTACCTGCTGGGTAACCCTTCTTCAGGTGGTTACATCTTCTCTCCCCTGTGATTCCTATTAAGATTGGCCCCAGCTACTATTTTAAAAAAACACCATTAGCTTAATAGCAGCACCGAAGGAGGGGAATGTCCACCAGAAATGTGGGAAGGGGAGAGAAGAAGTAAAAGTTCCCTTTCTTGTTGGGGATTATGCATAATAGCTCAAGACCGTACAAAATTCATCCAAGATTTGCACATTCTCCAGGGCCTGTTGAAGATTGTGTATACTGAACTGAAAATGTGTGCAAATTCCTCTTCATGGAAGGAATAAATGTACGTTCTCCATGAGGCCTGATGAATTTGCACAATGGCCAGTTTTTAATGCACATTAACCTAACCACTCAACTTACATTCCTATTAACATATATACAGTAAATCTGTAAATCAGGGATTATGTTTTGGAAATCGCACCTAAAGCCCAATCACATATAGCCAAAGGACGCTGGGGTGCAAAGACATTGGGTTCTTTTTTTCTAGGGTCTGATCCCATTTTTTAAATAATTGCCAAATACATAAAGCTGAATGCACGCAAGTTAAATGCAAATACATTGTGGGCTTACTGTAATACCATTGCTTATATCTATATATTTATGCCAACCTCAACTTATTTATAAGCTGGAAAGATGCTATGAAAGGATTATCTGCTTATGATAACATATATTCAGTAAGAAACTCTTTACCACCTATACTATACCTCTGTTTTCTACATCCATACAAGGCTGCTTCTAATGTTCTCCATCATAGTGTATATTCATAAGAAGAAAATAATCCAAGAGGGAGCTACCACTTGGTTCTTGCAATTCACAGCAATAAGAGCCAGGAAATTCAAAGTTAGGGCTGTATACTCCCTCTCAGCTGGAAAAAGAGCAAAGCCACCTGAGTAAAGGTCAACTTTAAATATTCTGGCTTTTGTTGACTTGTTTCATTGGTTTTAAAGCTATTTGCAGGGATTTGCAGTGGATTTTCAGCATGATAGATACAATGCATGGTAGAAAGGGCATTAAAATCTTTGGGTTTTTCATTAAATATATGTTCTCATTTATAATCAACCATATACACACTAAATCTTTTACTAATTTTTCAAAAACTTTATCCTTTTGACTTAGAAATGGCATACAGTCATACCTCGGTTTAAGTACGCTTCGGTTTGAGTACTTTCAGTTTAAGTACTCTGTGGACCTGTCTGGAACGGATTAATCCACTTTCCATTACTTTCAATGGGAAAGTTCGCTTCAGGTTAAGTACGCTTCAGGTTAAGTACGGACTTCCAGAACCAATTACACTCATACTTCAGGTTAAGTACACTTCAGGTTGAGTACTTAATGGACCCGTCTGGAACGGATTAATCCACTATCCATTACTTTCAATGGGAAAGTTCGCTTCAGGTTAAGTACGCTTCAGTTTAAGTACTCCGCGGACCGTCTGGAACGCATTAATCCACTTTCCATTACTTTCAATGGGAAAGTTCGCTTCAGCTTAAGTACGCTTCAAGTTAAGTACAGACTTCCGGAACCAATTGTGTACTTAAACCAAGATTCCACTGTATTACAACCTGTGCTGATGTGTTTATATTGCTCTGGATATTTTGTTTATATATACTGTACACAATTAGAGATTATAGTCTTTACTTTTTGTGCATTACTTGTATATTTACTTTTACTTGCATCTCAAAGTAAAAGTAAAATCTCAAAAAAATCTCACAAAAACATTTTTTCAACAGTCCCTATCATAACTAAGCATTATAAATAAATCACACTAAAGACATAATGCCCTACCATCAGCTTTATGCTTTTAAAGACTTAAAATGAAACTCTATACTCAGAAGTAAATGACACTGAATTCTTTGAGACTTACTCCCAAGCAAGTATGCATAAGATTGCAACCTTAAATGCATAAGGAAAGAGGATGGAAAAGGTAGAGGAGGAGAACCATTTGATAATACTAGAATAAGGAGGTAAGTTTTTGTTGAAAGCCAACTAAAGCCAAACTTATCTTCACCTATTCACCCCTAAATCTACAACACCGAGTAGTTTTAATAACATTGCTGCAGGACTGTACAACCACATATAGCTAATATAAGACATGCTCAATAAAAACTAGTAGTCAAGGGCAATCAGAATTTACTGCTTAACCTAGGCCATCAATTTGTTAATATGCATTGGTACAGCACATGGTCCTACTAGAGTATATTGTGATACGTGTACTTACTGTTCACTTGGTAGAGAGGAATTCCTGGACATGGTCTTTGGTGACAGGTCATAGTCACTATCTGATCTATAAAGAAATGACTCTCTGCGCTGGCTGTGCCCTGGGAAAGTGGTATGGAGCACAAGTCCTGAAGAAGAGCCAGCCTGAGGGTCCAGTGGGCTGCGACCTGGTGATGGGCCATTTTCCACATCAAAGCTGTGAATAAAGCAAGCATGGCTGTTACAGGATAGCAAATTCTTCACCTTAGATCATTACTTTATTTAATGTGTTCAAATACAAACAATATCATTCACTCCCCCATATTGCAACAGGGAAATGGAGATGCAGAAATGCAAAGCCATCGGAACAATATTTTCCATGGGCGGCTGCCGTTGTACTTCTCTTTGTCATTTTACTACCATTTAGTTTTCATTTTGTTAACAGCATCTCTTGTTAAAATTGCCCCGCCATGTATTGCACACCATCCTCTGCCTTTCCCAAACGTTCCCTTCATGCATCATCTCCCTTAAAGCTCTCTGAGAAATCTATAGATCCATTATGTGAGCCTAAAGCCACCTTTGAATAACCTTTGAGAGCACTCACTGTGGTCACAGAGAAAAGCAAGTAAGATGTCAAAATGCAGAACATGCAAGATTTGCAGTAAAATAGCAATTCTGTAAATTTATTTCCCAGATGAGATAAACAACAACAACAAAGCCCAAATCAACCAACAGCAACAAAGCCAAAATCAACCAAACAAAGATGATTTCAGATTTGTCTGTAAGAATTGGTTATTCCTAGCACCAGGCATTCAGTGGTAGAGCAGTACCTTGGTTGTCAAAGTTAATCCATTCTGGGAGTCAGTTCAACTCCCAGAACCATTCAAAAACCAAGGCATGGCTTCCGATTGGCTGCAGGAACTTCCTGCACTCAATCGGAAGCTGTGGAAGCCACATCGGATGTTCGGCTTCCGAAAAACGTTCGCAAACCAGAACACTCACTTCTGGGTTTGCAGCATTTGGGAGCGGATTTGTTTGGGAGTCAAGCCATTTGAGAATCAAGGTACCACTGTACAATGCTTCCTTATACAGCAGTTCTTCCAGAACAGTAGGCATAAACACATCATGTGGCAGTAAGCTGTTTGTGGCCTATGTCATACTTTGAATTTATACTGTGGAACTCTTGCGATGTCTTTTTCATAGGCCGTGAAACTTATTTTGGCTCATTACTTAATAGGGGAGATAAACAGCTTGAACTATAGTAACTTAGTTGACTATATAACTTAGTTGATTCATTAGTGTGTGGGGGTGGGGAGTTAATAATTTTTGTTTTCAAAACACTGTGTCTAACATTGCTGTTCTGAAGTCCCTATTTTGGAACTGATAAGGATTGCATCCTCCTATTTTCTTCTCAATATCAAGATACTCCTACCCTAATTACTGCTGAACAGATAAAAGTCATGCAGTATGAGATGCAATTAGTGCCTTAAGCTGTTTACATGTTCTGTGTCTTGTGATGGCTAAAAGCAAGCAAGCTGAACACGAGAAAGTTGGAAAACATCTAATTTTCTTTGCTTAGTCATGTAGTTGGTTGTTTGCCATGGGCACCTTTGCAAACCAGAGAAACTGCTGTGGGTACCATGTGTTGCAGAACTCTCCCCTCCCCAGCTGTAACCCCCTGAAATTGCCTTTGCACCATGATTAATCTTGAGAAGAGTGTTCTTTCAGCTAAAGAAGGCTTCTTTCATGCCTAACTTCAATGGGGAGATGTCAGCACTAAAGAACACCTCTGTAGGAACAGATGCACTTACAGGTGCTATATTAGTGGATGGTGATATTGAATGGGGAAAGTATTCTCCTGTACCATACAGTTTCCTGGCTAGTACCTTCTTTTTCTGCATGGTTTTTAGATTATACAGTTCCAGGTAAAGAACTCAGAAAGTAGTGGTAAAGCCCTTTAGCAATCTATGAAAGTACAGGTAGAATGAACACCTTAACACCATAAAACTTGTCAATAACTGGGGATGGAGCAACAGCAGCCACCAGCGGAGGGTGGTCAATAAGGTCAAATAGGGCACTGCTCCACCAACTTCAGCCAGCCCCCCTGCTTTCTTTCTTACAACTTAAGTCTAGCAGAATGGCTTTAATTAATTCTGGCTCTATCTACTTTTAGTTGCTCCCTGCCTTCCACCTTCCACAGCACTGGTAACCATGGAAAACTTCAAAAACTGCCACTTTTGTCACAATTGCTGCTTTCAGCATGCATTTAAGAAGCAAGTAGACTTGCTTACATGGCACATGTTACACAAGGCACGCCTGGCAAATCCACACCGTGATCAACTCCCGCCCGGAAACCAATACCCCCACTGTGGAAGGACGTGTGGATCCAGAATTGGAAGACAATCTCACTCGGCTATGAGTGATCGCCAAAGAAGAACTGCCTGTATGTGTTCAGCCAGATTCTCTTTGAGACTGGATGACCAGAACTGTGCTCCGTGTTCCAGATGCAGTTGCACCATGTATTCATCTGAGATTATGCTTGCTGTTGAGAGAGAGGAAATGACAAATGTTCCTACTATGCAAATCAATGTACACAGAATTTCTGGTGACTGTAATTCATTCTGTCTCCCCAGTAGTTGAATATGATTGGCAGAAAATGCTAGCAGCACATGCAAATACTATGCTTTGAAAAATATCTCCTTCTCAAACAAAATATTTATCCCTGAATTAATTCCATAGGATTACACTGCCATTGTAAAAATAATAAATCTGATATTAATCAGCATGGCATCTGAAAACTTAGTACTAACCTTTTTTTAAAGTAACGTCTGAATTAAAACCAAACCCGAAAGTTCAAAATGCTGATCACTCAGTTTTTAATGATTCGACTCCCTGATAACAAGTCACATTATTTTCAGATGTATATTAAGAAGCTGTAAGGTATGATGTATGTCCACATTATGTGCTTTTCCTGCCCCAGACTGAACTGTTTGCTTCCTTTTGCTTTCCCTTTATAACATCAAATCACACTGCAGCTTTGATAGTGTGAAATGTTGACTAATGCCAAACAATCACTCATGTTTAATTACTACAATTCTAATGTTTTTAAAACCCTCAGCTATGTTTCATATCAATCCCCAGGAATTCCACTGCTAACCTGACAGACCAACAACAAGCATCTGGGTCTAATTTGCTTAAGGAGCGTGTGGGATGAGATCTGAAACTCCGATGTGAGCCCAGCAGAGAATGTTTTCACAGCTGCAAAATCTTTGAACCCAGAAGAACTCCTAACTCATCCACTAAGACTTTCTCTTTATTATCTCTTAAGCGAAAGGGTGGGAGACGAGTTTACTGTACTGTACTGGGGTATTAAACATGCGTGGACAAACTCAAAATTGGTCTAAAAATCTCCTGGCAAACGACACTGCACTGCCAACATCACTTTCTGAAAGCTCGTGAGTTTTTTTTTTTGTGAACCGCCCTGATATCTTATGATACAAGTCTAATAAATAAGTCTAATAAATAATAAAATAAAATAAAATAATGAGTTAGTATAGCCGCTATAGTTTCCTAATAAACTCTGCAGAACTTCTAGCTACAGCTATCTCATTTGCTTTACATTTACTCTGAAGTTGATAAGTTTTTTCAGTCCCATCTATTTTGCCTTTCACGGAAGTGGCTTTCCACACTGCAGGAACATTTTCAGGCCTCCTCCCCATTCAGCAATACATGAGAAACTTTCCTCCCACAAGTTCTCTGGCACATGCAGAGAACCTCAGGGAGGGGGATCAATGTTGACTGCCAATTAGTGCTGGTAGTATGCCAAGCAAAGCTTTGTGGAGCTCTGTGTGTGTGTCTTTTTTAGATAGCTAGAGATATATAAACAGTTTAGCAGGACTGCACTAGTGCTCTTGTGACTCAGAACAAAGAACTTGTATATCCATAACTGGATCTTCTCACATAATTTTATTTTCCAAAAAGCAGCTGTGGGAGGCCTGATTTGGATTGGGGCTGAAAAATAGAGCAGTGGGGAACCTAATTTTTTCTCCTCGTTTCAATTCTATGCTGCAATACATTCCCCCTTCCAAGCTGCCATTAACTGCAGACAGACAAAACAAAGACCGGCACCCTCTGTGACACAAATTCTAGCTTCCAAATATTGTGATTTTTAGACGTTCAGAATCAACATATACTAAGGAAAGAAAGCTAGTATACATGCCATTATCATGTATATTGTCAGCAAGATTGTGACTGTCTCTGGCTTAAACATGTACACACTATAATGATCAGGAACCATTCACCTGATTTGCACCAGATCAATAAGGTGCCATTTAGAAGCCCATGGCATGTAGGCAACACCTCTGTCATTTAAGAAATTCTTTTCATGGAACTCAGAATTCTAACTTAAATGTCTCCCAAGTTCTCTTAGAATTCATATCCCTAGCCTTTACAAGGTCAGCAATTTTTAAAATATTTTCATCTCATATATTTATTATCCCTATTTACAATAGCAAATACCATTAATGATCTACAAAAGATCTCATTTTGTAATCGTTTCATGTCAGGAAAGTTACTCCATTGCAATTTATGATATTATGAAAGTACCAGGACAATTTGGGAGAACTTCATAATGATATCTCTTTCCTTTGTGGGAAAATCAAGGTATCTTATAAGCTTCAGTAATAACTTATTTCATGTGTATTTGTCTTTGACCTGTTTATCAGAAACCTTAAAGAGAAACCAGCAGACCCTTTGTTTAATTTCCAAGCAAAGAGTGCTGGTTTCTCTTTAAGGTTTCCAGACTCAAAAGAGAGCAGGGCAATTAAAGGCACAGAAGTCCTGTCCTCTATTGAGTCTGGCAACCCTACTCAAAGTTAACCACTCAAAGATGAGATGATCACAAGCTCCGTGGATGCTTCTGCAGCCTCAGGCCTATCCCTCTCTGCTTCATGTCCTGAGTCTGCATGGCTTCCGGCATCTGGCTCTTCTCTCTCAATCAGGCCTGTTGTTTCTTCAGCATCCAACCATTCTGTCCCTCTTCATCCTCAGACCTGTCCTCAGGGTCCCACCACCACTTCCCTGGCTCTGAGCCTCTAGGGCTTCCCTAGGGAGTTTTCTGGCTAGAGCCTCCCACCATTCCTCAACATCCAGCCAGTCCCAGACATCAACTCATGCCACCATGGTTTAAACTCTAAATACTGTAGAGGTGTCAATAGTGAATACTATTAATGAGTCCCATACTGTATTATGAATCATAGCAAGCAGCTGCTATTCAGTGAGTGCCATATACTGGAATACTGCATCCCAGCTGTAGTTCTAGTCATTGCCATCATAATTACTCAAAAAATCCACCCCATCTGAAGGCAGAGGTGGGCAACTGGATGCAGTTGGTAATAATTTGTAGAACTGTCTAGAGAAAACATGTTTAGATAATGGAGAAAGAGATGTACTGATCAGACTAGATTGTGACTCTTGCCTTTGTTAATATTGCTGGCTAGGTAAAGGTAAAGGGACCCCTGACCATTAGGTCCAGTCATGACCGACTCTTGGGTTGCGCGCTCATCTCGCATTATTGGCCGAGGGAGCCAGCGTATAGCTTCCAGGTCATGTGGCCAGCATGACAAAGCCGCTTCTGGCAAACCAGAGCAGCACATGGAAACGCCGTTTACCTTCCCGCTGTAGCGGTTCCTGTTTATCTACTTGCATTTTGACGTGCTTTCGAACTGCTAGGTTGGCAGGAGCTGGGACCGAGCAACGGGAGCTCACCCCGTCACAGGGATTCGAACCGCTGACCTTCTGATCAGCAAGCCCTAGGCTCAGTGGTTTAACCACAGCGCCACCTGGGTCCCCAATATTGCTGGCTATCAGCTGCCTATATGCCACTAGCTCTTACCACCAACTTGTCAGATTTTCAGTTCATGATGCCCACTAGGAAATGCCATTTCCAACACATCATCATTTGATATTCGATCTCTTTATCACATTACCTTTAATTAATTTAGATTTATAATTAATGTAGATTATTCTATAAATCACACCAGTACCGCATTGTAACTGTTATGCCATAGTAACTTGCATTTTAGCCAGATTAGGAGGTTTAGTGGCAATCCTATCTTTAACCACCTTATTTAACTTGAAATATAAGAATACATTCTTAAAAGAAAATAAGATAATCTTTCTATAGTCTTTGGAGATCCATATTAATCTTCATCAGACAGAATGGAAAGATAGCTCAGATCTCAGGTACAAGAAATTACTACTGCAGAATACTATTTATGAACACCATTCAAACAGTCCAAAGACTGCTTACAATGATAAACGTACATACATACTATTCCATATATATAAATGTTTCTATTATGTTTTTGATATATTTTTAGATATGCTGTAAGCCGCTCAGAGTGGCTGGGGAATGGAGGTGGTGTCTGACTGGGACCTTGCCATTTTCCCAAATAGAACCCTTCCCCATAGTTGCTATTTGCCCCATATTGTACCTGATGCTTTGCCATGTTGAGTAAAAACAAAAACAAAAAAAGGCGGCTTTGGGGTTTTTTTTTAATGAGGGAAGTGACTTAATCAGCAAAATGGCACAGTGAAAATAGTTCCCTCTCCCCTTGCTCTGCACCTTAGTTTGCTAAACTTCTGGGAACTGATGGGGAGGGGATCTAGTTGCATAATGTGTAATGGAACTATTCAGAAAGCTAGCACATTTATTTGAGGCACTGCTAGCGGAATAAGGAGTCAAAAAAATCCAAGAAGAACAAATTGCATTCCTTATTGCTAAAGCAGAAGTTATAAAATCAGCAAAAACATGATAAAAAATAAAGGAAAGTTTCCCTCCCCACCTCCTACTGTCTTCTAATGTATTCTCCTAATGTATTCTTCTAGATGTTAACCGAAGGCAGGGCAGTAGGTGGCTCTGTAGCATTACTTGTCAGCACCAAGTATTCTAAGAAGGGGGGAGGCATGCAAGCAAAATATTACAGATCTGCGTTACTGTATTAATTGACTGAAATATGCATTTTAGGAAATACCAAAGCACGACACACTGCACAAGATAAAGATACACATTGATTTGCTCCAATATTAAGTGCAAAAGAACTCGGATGTATGATTCTGTGAAAAATGCTGTGGATTAAACACACCCACCCACCCCGAAACCACATTTTCTAGACTGTTACATAAGACCTAGACATTATTTTTTGCCTCAGCTAAAAGTGCAGAGGTTTAACTATAGAGATGCTAGAAGAAAACTTCAAGCGTTATTTTCCCAAGAGAAGATCAATTCGATATTAATTGAAAGGGAGTGGAGAGAGGCAGACTAAGTTTGTCGTTAGTGAAGGCTGCTTCCGCCTTCCATAAACCACCCTCCTTGCCCTAAGAGCTGACAGGACTTTCTAGTCTTTTGAGTATGGGTAGAAAAGTTGGGGTGGGGACGTATTGCTTGTGACTACTTACCGGTATTACTGTCAGCAGCTTTAGAAAGCACAAACCTGTGGAAAATATGGTATATACCGTACTTTCCCATGTATAAGACGAGGTTTTTTTACTCTAAAATTATGTTCAAAAATGTGCCTCATCTTATACATGGAAAGTGAATGGGGTGGACGGGTGATTGGCTGCAGCTGCGAGCAGGAGCTTGTCAGTGACAATTGTTGGCTGCTAGAAGGGCTGCTTTGGATTGGTTGCTGCTTCTCTAATTGGGTTGGTGATTGGTTCTGCAGCAAACACTGCTGTGGATTGGCTGCCGCTGCTGCGATTGGCCGCTGCTGTTCTGGGACGCGTGTGATTGCCAGCGGACAGCTTTTCTCAGTCGGGTAAGAGATCTTTTGCTGGGGAAGGGTCTGTTTGCGATTGGCTATCGCTGTGGCAAGTGGGCGATTGTTAGCATCAATGCTGCGTGTGAGCGATTTTTGGCAATTTCTCCCTCTAAAGCTGTAAAACTCAGGTCAATCCCCCCCAAAAAGCTCAACAACTCTGAGCCATCTCCCCTGTCCCATTTTCTTAAATTTGAGTCCTCAAAAGTGGGGAGGTTTTATACAAGGGGGCGTCTTATAGACGCAAAAGTATGGTAAATAAAATATGGCTATATTCATAAAACCTTGAGTTACAATACGCCCCACCATGAACAAGCTGTGCAATTCAAGAGCTTGGACACTTGCTTACAACTTACCAGTAGGAAGTAAGTAGCTCTGACCGTTTCCTCTAAGGAAGACTGCTGAGCAGGTATAAATTATGATTGCCAGGCTCTTCACACATACTTTTTGGTCACAAACATTTTGATCCAGCAAGGAGGTCAGATAACTAGGAACTGAGGTCGTTTGACCAAATATCAGTTCAGAAATGCAAATATTGAAATGTAGTTGTAATTATTTTCATTAGGACCCATGGAAGGGATGGGGGGGAAGTCAGGAGATTCAGAGTAATCTCAATATTTGGATTTCGAATTGTTGTTTGCTGTATGTATATATATGTTTGTGTATGTATATACATACATACATACATACACACACACATACATACATACATGAATCAAATAAAAAAGATATTAAAAAAGAAAGAAAAAGAAAGAAAGAAAGAAAGAAAGAAAGAAAGAAAGAAAGAAATGCAAATATGTTTCCATCCCCATCCCCTAAGCCTTAGCGGCATTAGTTGAAAAAGCCATCTTCAGTTCAATAAATATCATTGCAGTTGGCCTCTTTTCTAAATCCCAAATCTGAGATAGCCATAAGATTTAAAACCTCAGGTTTCATTTAAAATTAAAGTGAATCACGGCACAAGGCCTCAGGGAAGCAGAAATGGTTGAAAATAGGTCCCAGGCTCTGCAAATTAGTTTCACAGATGAAGGGGGAAATTATCAGAATAATATGCTAGTCAACAGCCTGGTTTTCTCTGGATCTCAAGGGATTATCAAATGGGTGTTAAAACAATATGCTACTGTCCTGCCTCATGGCCTAGTTCTACATTATCTCAGAAACATTCAGAAATGTATCCTGTGCAGCTACTCTGCTTTGTAGGCATACTCCTCCTTCAGTCACTGGCTGTGGCGCAACTAGTATGACATGACTCCATGCCTTTCAAATTTCCTAGTTTATTGAGCCAATACGGAGCCCAAGCAGGCAACATATCAACAGCAATGACCCTGCCATTTGGCAGAATGAGACAGCTGCCTAGGTCCAGTGATGCTGGAGAATGTGGCACGGAGGGATCTTGAGAAGTCATCCAACCCAACCACAACCATGTAACAATACTATAAAGTCAACCATGATCAAGATAAACTGATGGTCAAGTTGTATCAAGCCCAAGAACTTGATTCAGTAGTATTCTGAATGCCCTAAGGCAAACACCCTGTTTGGATGTTGTCTTTATTGGATAAGCCAAAGCACACGCAGAGATGTTAGAAAGTGTCCAAGGTGACAAACTCAAGAAAGGAAGAAATTCTTGTTGCTGCTGATACATTTTACACAACACAACCTGAAGTGGATTTAAAACACACACCTACACAACACAACCTGAAATGGATTTAAAACACACACTTACATCTATATTTAACTTCCCCTCCTGCAAACACCTGTTATGGGGGAGAGATAAACATAATCACAGGACAAAAAGGACCCATTTAGTCCTCTAAAGAGGTCTCCTGGGCTTCAATATTTCGCACATGAACGGAATGCTCATGCAAAACTATATACAAGGCTCCCTTGTAGCTATATTCTGCAAGGCTAAAAGTGCTGGGCAAGCTGTCCTTCAGGGAAAGTTGCCTGGCATTGGCAATCTTTTAAAGGCACAAGCCCAGATACACAATCCTTTGATTTTCATATTCCACAATCCATCCAGATATTAGGTAAAAAGGTAAAGGTAAAGGACCCCTGGACGGTTAAGTCCAGTCAAAAGAAACTATGGGGTTGCAGTGCTCATCTCGCTTTCAGGCCGAAGGAACTGGCATTTATCCACAAACAGCTTTCCGGGTCATGTGGCCAGCATGACTAAACCTCTTCTGGCACAACGGAACACCATGACGGAAACCAGAATGCATGAAAACGCCATTTACCTTCCTGCCGCAGCGGTACCTATTTATCTACTTGCACTGCCATGCTTTTGAACTGCTAATTTGGCAGGAGCTGGGACAGAGCAATGGGATCTCACCCTGTTGTGGGGAATCAAACCATCAACCTTCCACTTGGCAAGCAGACCACAGCGCCACCCGTGTTCCTATATTATCCAGTTATTAGACACCTCTAACAGAGGAAGCAAGATGCATCCTTCCTAGACAGTACTAGATAGGTAGATAGGTACTAGATAGGTACTAGACAGTTGCAGCCAGTTGCTCACACAGGTGAACTATGCCACATATTGTAATATACTTTACAAACAACCCCCATGGATCATCAACCATTCTAACATGTATCAAAATACCAGCTTCTCATTGAATATAAAATTGGTCAAATACTGAGGACTGTGCATCTGTACATTTTTACATGTATGCATAAAGGTATTCACACATGTGCTCCACAGAGCAATTTTCAGTCCTGAAAGACCTTTCTGAAAAGTGCTTTAGCACTTAAGGCTGGATGATGTCCAAAACACCAATCAATCATGAGACTAAGAGAATTATCTGTCTACCAGCCCCAGGGAAAGTCTGGTAAAGAGCAAGATCAAAAAAGCAAGAGAAATCTAGTGGGCATTGCCTTTATGCAACACCATGAAGGTTACATGCGACATACTCTATTAATCAGCCACATCAACCAAAAAGACTATTTGAGCAAGGTAAACAAAACAAAAATGGCCAATATTAGAGAGTCGCTGACTATTTACACAGCTGAAGAGAAAGGATGGCCAGCTCAGGTTGGACATGAAATATGTTCAAATTTCACACATGATTATAGTAAGGCCGCATTCTGCAAATTTATTGAAAAAAACATACTATTCCACAAGACAATGTTTTATTTTTCAGATGCTGTCATCTAAATACAGGTAACTCAGGTATTTCACAGTAACCTGATTCTTCTGGAGCTTTTTTTCTCTATTTGCTTCACTTTATTTACTTCTGTTCTCTGAATATGGTTTACTGAGTGATCAGAATTACACAGATTCATGTGCAAGGAACCGATGTGTGTATGTTATATGTCATTTGATGTTTACACATTCCCTCCTATTCCTCCAGCAATGCCTAGTCTCATTCACATTTCATGCAAAGCCATGGTTTGTTTAAGCTGTGTGATATTCAAACAAACCATGGCCTGTTTACTGAAGGCTTGGCTTGCTTTCTCTCTACTTCCTCTTCACTGCCTGCCAATATCCTAAGTAATTTTGCAGTGCCCTGACCTGGCATCACCAGACCCCTCTCCACTGGCTGCCTGTATGAAAGAGTTGAGATCTCCATCAAACTGTTTGGCTGATCGCAGCCGCAGTAGCCGCAGCAGCGCCATACCAGCACCCCCTGCCTTCCCCCCTCAAAGGAACACCTGGCATTTTCTCAAGTCAAGAAGCTCTTTAACCTTTTCCTTGTACTGCTCTGCTCAGAAAGTTGCTTTTTGCTGTTTTGTAACTCCCCACCCACTTTTGGATAGAGCGAATTCCTGGAAAAATATCTGAGTCTTTGGGGTGGGGTGGGGTAACCCAGCACAGGGCACAATTTTGCAATTCATCAACTTTCCTGGCATAAACCTGCCTCAAAAGAATGCCCTCACCATAGGATATCCCAACCTGGAAAGAAGTCCCCTATCAGTAATCACCAACATTCTTGAAGCTACCAAACATTTCCTTTTTAGCTCTCAATAGAGAAACACCCCAAACCCACAGGGACCTGGTTTGAACAGAGACATAGGATTCTTATCTCATTATACATGATAAAGCGATCTTCAGCCATCTCAACCCTTGCTTTTTCATGCAGTCGTTTTCAGTCATCAACAGCTATCAGTCAGTCAATCACCCACTTCCACCACCCTTCTGAGTGATACCTCCCCTCCCCACCCCACCCCCTCCCCACCCCTTCTCCACATAAGCGCCTGGGGACTCCTATTTCAGTGTATCTGAAGAAGTGTGCATGCACACGAAAGCTCATACCAAAATAAAGACTTAGTTGGTCTATAAGGTGCCACTGAAGGAATTTTTTTATTTTACCACAGGAAACGAGTCTACCTGTACGCCATGATAATAATCAGTAAGCACTTTTAGAAGCTCAACTAGAAGCCAAAAACCCTTTCCTCTGTCCACCTTGACTGTTCCCTTTCTGCCAATGAAGACACTTGTTTTGATGAAGGATCAAACTTTTTTCATCACGAAATTAGGAAAGCAAGCACCAAATCCTGTGACTGAATGCAAAACAGGGGTAGTGTGGGAGTGGGCGCATGCTTGAACAAGGTGGCGTGAGCAAAGGCCTGTGGCACAAGTCAGTAGTGACTTGAACTTTGGGGAAAGTGTGGGTTAGTGGTTCCAAATGAATTCGGATATGTCAGGCATGGGAAAGTTCAAGTTGCAGCTGCAAGGAAGGAGAGTGTGCTCCCAGTTCTTTCTTAGGAACTTCAATTTGGAGGTTTCTCTGTTTGGCACTTTTTTCTGTTGCTTCGCTTTATAAGTTTAAACTGAGAGGTGATGATTAGTCAAAAGCCAACCAGTGAAGTTTCATGGCTGAATGAAGATTTGAATCTGGGCCTAGTGTCAGTGTTGCCCCCAACCTGCAGAAGATGACCATGGGGACAGAAATGCAAAATTTGTGTGTATGGATCCCAGCCTGTACGTAGGCCCAATATGCAAGACCATTCAACATTTTTAGGGCTTACTAAATTAAGTGGGGAAGCTTTAAGATATAATTTCCCACACTTTTTGGAGCATGGGAGAATTTAGGAGAGCCTTAATTCTTCTCTTAACCCATTTTTTTTCAAAAATTGTACAATCAATGTTAGATATTGTAAACATTAATTAAATATATATTCAAAAGATAGGGCAAAACAGCATTGACACAGCTATTCATTCTCTTAAGAGCACCTTTGAGCTTGTAAGTACCTGGAGACAGAAATCACAAGGATATTAAACTGTGTAAAATATCTGCAAGTTTAATTCATTTTTTTTGACAAATTTATGCTGGCAAGCAGATTAGCATTTCACACAGTTCACCCTGTGTCCTTACGTTCACCCTATTATGTGAGCATGCAGAAAGCCATTGCTCTGAAATCTTACTACGGAGTTCCACATGTTGTGAAGCAACACTATTTTAATACAACTTACTAACTGAAAAGTGGAGTAGAATTGGACATGGGTGAGTTGATGAGGGAGGGGGGGAACTATACTGCCATGCCCTAGGCTCCTTAGATCATCTTCAGAGATATTCATAGCCGCTTATTGTCTTCCTGTCAGGCCAGTGGGTTCTTTGGTAAAGCTGATCTTGTATAATAAATTGTGCCAGCTTCAGCTTGGACATACTATCCAGCTTTGAAGGATAAAGTGAATTGCAGGGGGGAAGAAACTCCTCTTCGACTCTATCTAAAAGGATCTGTGCCAATCTATTCTCCATAAAGATTCAGAACCCAAGCTGCAATTGTTAGTAGTGGAGCATCCCAGCATTGCTATTTGCCCAGGAGAAATGTCCAAATCTGACTAAAACATTGTCAACAAACTGGATTTACCAATAGCTACTCCCTTTATCAAAGCTCCAGGCTGTTCTGACTAGGCTTTTAACTTGCTCTCAACACAGCTCAAAATAGAGCTTAACCTTTGTGAGACACCTCCTCTTCTTGATAGAACATCATCCACAGAGCAATGCACAATATGTAATTAGAAAAACCAAAGTTCTGTCACATTTGAGCATTATTTATAACACAGGTTTTCTGTTACTTACTTGAGAACATTATATTTATAGCTGTATGTTCCAAGCTATATTAATTCATATTCTTCTTTCTGAATGTGTTTGCAATATTTTCTATGCTTTCAGCTATTTTAAAAACATTTACTTTAAGGACAGATTGTTATTTAAGTTACGTACACCATACATTTAAACCCCCACTACTCCCCACAAAGAATCCTGTGAACTGTAGCTTACAGAGCCACTATTCCCGGCACCCTTAACACACTACAGTTCACAGGATCCTTTGGTAGGGGGAAGTAATGTATGTATGTAAAGTAAATGTATGGTTCGTAAGTTAGCAAAAACTTTACTTTGGATCAGGTATTTATAGGACCAGCATCTTTCCTCACGGGAATCTGCCTGCTAGTATACTTTACGCTGCTTCTGTTGCCCTTTTGGGCAGAAAAGCAGTCTATACATCTAATTATAAACCAATAAGCAAACACACATTGAGGCTATTGACTTCTGTTCTAGATCAACCCAACTTTACTGTTTATATGAGAACACAGTACTGCAATAGGCAGGAACCACACACCCACTGCTAGGCACTTCAGTCTCACTCAAGTAGGCTGCAAGATTGCAGCAAAAGATTGCTCAACTGAGATAACAACAGTGATGGAGTGAGCAATAAAAGAAACAGCCACTTCCTTCCCAGGAAAAATGTACTGTCTAAATACACCAAAATCCAGTTAATCTTTCATAAATTTATGACAAGCATATAAAGGCATAGCCTTTTGCGCACAAAACTATTTCACACACTCATAAAAGTTGCTCTCCTAATAATTTTTTTATTCATTTTCTGCATTATACGTAACAAAAGGGTGCTTTTTTAAATATAAATAATGAAGTGCGAAAGGCTAGAGTGGAGCACTCTAGGTAGCTCCAAATAATACTTCAAAATGACAACTCCAAGAAAGGATAACTGCATGCCATTATCTGCTGGTGGTGCATTGTGATAGAGAAGCATTAGCTCCAACCAGCTGAGTGCTACTTTGTGTAACTACAGCATGCGCCAGACTGGCCTTTCAAAAACGTCTCCCCTTGGGAATTATATATATATATTAAAAACAAGAATTCAAAGTTACCGGCTGAAGTTCAACCTTTCGGGGAAGAAAGCAACATGGACTAGACAGGCTGTGCGTTTGTAGAGCTTAATCACGTTTAACTTCTATGGAGAGTTTAGGGGCTACTGCACTTAACCACAGAAGACAAATATGGGCCTCAGGTCTCTCTACTGCAGCAAAATCTGGGCTTTGGAGCATGTTATATTCTGAATATGGCATGCCAAGGCAGAAAGGCTTAGATAGGGACCCAAAGATGGGGTGTAAACATAAGGAACAAAATCTGCCTATGTATCTAGAGTGTTGGGTCTTTACTACAGCAGTTCCCACGGCTTCTCTGTGCAGTGTTGAAAAAATGCAGCTGTGAAACCAGGAAATAAATTGCATGCCACTCCACATATAAATATTATTCCCTTATTTGGATATTGATCATACTTCTTACTATACAGATTATTATTATGATGGCTCAGTTCAGATGCAACATTCAGCTGTGGTTAAGCAGGAACAAGCACTCCCTTCCCTCTCATCCCCTGATGTTTGGTGCCAGGCCTGGTGTCAGCACCTGGCATGGCCAGGCGAATTCTGGAGGAGCACATGAGCCCAGAGAGCTCACTGCAGCTGATGCTGGCTTCCTTTTAATGAAAGAAAAACGCAAACATAATTATAGCCTGGCACTACGACTAGAAGTACTAACATGCACTATGTTGGGGGGAGAGCCCACAGACACCGGACGCAATGAGGGTGGCAGCAGTGGCTTCAGCTGCTTTGGTCAATGCTTCTCTTCACAGATTCAGGCTGAAGTAGTGCCAAGCAAGCTGGAGCCGTGTAGCTTTCAGCTGGAGCTGTCCACTCTGCTGCCCACTGCTGTCTGTCACCTTCACTCCCTTGTAAGCATGTGTTAACATTAGGGAAGGAATGTAGGCAGCTGCTTTACATTAAGTCACACCATTTTAGTACCCAGCTCAATATTTTCTACCCAAATAGCAGTGGTTCTTCAGGGTTTCAGACAGGGGAAATTCCCAATGCTACCTGGAGAGGCTTGGAAGCCGATGCTCCACCTCTGAGCCACATGTATTTGGGTAACCCACCAGAAAGGGCACTTTGGCCAGGCCCCCCTCAAACCCGGTGCCAGCCTGTCTGGCCTGGCTGAGAGGAGAGCGGAAGTACATTATACACTATTAGGTTTCAACTAACTGGAGTTTGTCCTTCTCAGATCTAGTGACAAACTCTAGTTCACTAAAAAAAATACGAAGCAGGTGCTTCCGATCTCTTCCTTGCAGCCTTGTTGGAGGAGGAAAGGGAAGGAAGGACAGCATGAGCCCAAATATCAGGGTGCTCCCAGCGGCTCCCAGCTGGTTGCCCAGGAAAGTATAAAGACAAGGGAAAGTTTCTTACAGTCCTTTTTGATTTCAATCTTTAAAGAGAGAGACTATAGAACCCAGCCTCTTGGATAGTGGCGTTGGCCCAGTGAATCTCCACCCTTCATCTCTCCCACTTCCTCATTTGTCGTCCTCATCACCTCCTCTATGGGTGCTGCTAAGTGCCCTCTGTCTTTGAGCTCTTTGTTCTCCTACTTTTAAGGCTCACCGGGTTCTGGGAGATGGAGGGTCTGGAATGCTTTCAAATGGCAACGTGTCAGCCAGATGTTGCTCTGGATCTCCCATGATTTCCCAGCTTTCTCCCTCATCTGCCTCTGAGCTGCAACCTCCCTCATACACCTGTTGTAAATCTATACTGTCTTCCTCTTCCTCCTCCCTGGAAGGGTCAGGATGGAGAGGCGGTCTCCACCATTTCTCCTCTGCCCAGTCCCCGACACCAAAGCTCATTCACCTAATTCAGTGCCATGGTTTCACATTATGCCCAAACTGAATGTCAGGAGCACTGCCAGGTTTGAGGGGCAACCAGGTATGACACCCTAAGTGGGGTCTCCATACCATCATGGCCATTCTCACAAAAGAAGAAACCTTGTTTTCCCAAGGGGACTGTACAACTTGGTTTTTCTGAATGTTTAGTTTGGTTCCAAGGCAGCTAACTCCTGAAAGCTACTAAAAAAGGCCCTGGATGGTCACTGAGAGAGCAGGATGCTGAATGGGACAGGCCTTTGGTCTGACCCAGAAGGACTCTTATGTCCTCAGCTGTGGGGGGCGGGGGGCGGAATGCAATCAGTTCTGTAGCTCCAGTTAGGGAAGTTATTCTCCTGCTTTCTACCATGTGGAAGAAAGAAAGCAGAAAGGGTTATGCAACCTCTGACTTGCTTCAAAATCTGGTAGGGAGAAAAAGATATTAGGAGACCTGGAACTGAAAATGATATGTTTCTTTTATTAGTTTTCAGATAGGGAACTCACAATACTGTCTTCTTGCAATATACTGCAGGATTTTTTCCCCTGGGGGAGCTATTTCTCCAGTGAGTCTTAACCCAGGTAGTGGTTTATACACTCCAATGAAGGGAATTTAAATAGAGTACCGGTATCACATGCTGGAGAGTCTGCAGAAACGAGGAATGATGCATCAATATCAAGGAAGCCACATTATTACTTTTTTTAAAAAAACAGTAAGATTTAATCTTGCAGTTCTCCATTTAACTGTAATGACTTAATTTCTAGATATAACCATGCCCTAATAATATTTTCATAATTACAAACTAATAAATAAAAATCATTCAGAAGGAATAATAAAAATTTCTTGATGAGCTAACCACACAGTGCCTGTAAAAGAAGAGTAATAAATAGATTCTCTTATCATTACCTCTGCTGCAGTCGATGACTCAACACTGCTACTGGCATTATATCCCAGAATAGTCATGCTTCTTTTTGCACCAAATAAGAAATTAACTATGCTGGACTTTTCAGCAAACTCATTTTTTGTATGAATTGACAGGAAGGACCCTGTTTTAATAGACGGAGGGGCTATTTTTGTATGTTTCTATTAAGCACATAACATAGTTTAAAGGATTGAATTAAGTCACCCGTTAATTGTTTCAAAATTAGTATTTTTAAATTTAACTAGTTTCTTTACTGCATGTCTCAAAGCATCTTACAGAACAGAATACATATATGTTGCAATCTTTCCTCAAAGTGGAGCTGCTCCATCCCCTTCATCATTTTTGACTGCCCTTTTTGAATCTTTTCCAGATCTGCGATATCCCTTTTGAGGCAAGGCAATATAGATTTGTACAGTGGCATTATGACACTGAAAATAAAACTGCCAGTCTCCCTGTGATCACTGGCACGACATCCACCTTTTTCACTGATCAACATCTTCATTTGGCTATGCATTAACACCTCTATGCTCCTGCTCAGCCACTGCCAGTTCAGACATCAGGAGAACATTTGTGATCCCCCCCCCCATGTGCATCACTTTATACTTCCTTAAGCTGAATTGGATTTCCCATTTTACTGCCCATTCACTCAGTTTGGAGAGGCCTCTTGGGACCTCTTTGCAATCCACCCTTAATAATTTGACATCAAAAGCAAACCTAGCTACTTTACTGCTCATCCCTAATTATAGATCATTTATAAAAAATACTACAACTCTCCTTTCTGATACTTGTGTGGCTCCAGTTCCCATATCTCTCCAATGGCAGAACTATCCATTTTTTCCTACTCTGCTTCCTGTTTCTTAATCATTACTGATCTACAAGAGGACCTCACTTCTTATTCCATGATTGCTAAGCTTATGCAAGAGTCTTCAGCCAGTATGCTTCCTGATGCTCTCAGAAAACTCTATAAACAGTTGGTGAGATAGGATTTACCCTTGCAGATGCTTCCTTCTAACTCACTGATTCTCCCCCTTAAATTGTACCCAACTAAAATGTGCTACGAACATGAGTTTGACCAAACTGCGGGAAGCAGTGCAAGACAGGAGTGCCTGGCGTGCTATGGTCCATGGGGTCACGAAGAGTTGGACATGACTAAACAACAACAAAAAATGTGTAGTTCAAGCTTTAGTATTTTTTCTTCATGAGTATAGATTAATATTTTTAAAGCCAACATAGACCTAGCTATGTTTTATCATTTGAGGGCCATTTCCTATACAGTATTTGTGTTCTCTTGTCTATTATCTGAGAAAGCAGGCTCCACAGGGACTTGTCATACAACTGTCAAAAGAAATATTTTATCTAAAAATGTCTTACCTGGATATGTATTAATCTTTGTGTGTGTGTTTGTGTGGAAATGATTCTGTCACAGCACAGGGAATACATCGAGTCCAGAAACAGCTAGGTGACAGATACTGCCCAGAAATTTTTGTCAGACTAAAAATTTTCACCAACTTTTGTAGACATTAGCAGTAAATCTTCAGAAGGAACACCCAACTTCTCGAAAAATGCCATGTCTTATATTAAGGATTGGTGTTGGGAAAATCACATTTCCTGAGCTACACAATTCTATATTGGATGGAGAGGACGCTTTGAACACAGTTTTCTTTCCACAGCTCCATAAAGCATTTTACCACAGAGTTGGACTATAGCAGTAGCTTTCATTACATTTCTATATCATCATCACTTCTTAGCGGAGAAAAATTGCCTGCCAGCTCCATGGGAACAGATTTTCATATGAGGCACATCATCCACAGAAACAATATGCTTTTCAGTTTGGTAGGAAACCACTGAAGAAGATGGAGAACAAATGGACAATGCAACTTGAGTGCTGGACAGACTATTCAGCATGATGCATATATATATAATTATGTATGTATATTTCTACTAGAGTGTATGGAGCGTGAGGGGAGGGGTAGTACCTCTGGTGGGGGACACCTTGTGTTCCTTCTGGGACAGCTTGTCTACCTTTGGTCCCAATCCTGCACTCAGCTCCCACCTGTGGCTCCTAGAAGCTGTCCGCATGCAGCAGCACCCACATCCCAGCTTTGACTGGCCAGCTAAACCAGGTTAGGATAGCTGATGGGTCTCAAACCCTTGGTGAGTTAGGGACTTCCCCTGCATATTAAGACAGCCTCCAGTGGATTTTAGTGAACAAGACCAATAGTAGGTCCAATTGTTGGGTTGCCACATGTCCTCTTTTTCCAGGATACGCTCTCTTTTTCATGCATATGTAAAATGATAGTAGTCATAACAATCCATAGTTAAAAGTAAAGGTAAAGGGACCCCTGACCATTAGGTCCAGTCGTGACCGACTCTGGGGTTGCAGCACTCATCTCGTGTTATTGGCTGAGGGAGCCGGCATACAGCTTCCAGGTCATGTGGCCAGCATGACAAAGCCACTTCTGTTGAACCAGAGCAGCACACGGAAACGCCGTTAACCTTCCCGCTGTAGCGGTACCTATTTATCTACTTGCACTTTGATACCTTCCCACTGTACCTATTTATCTACTTGCACTTTGACATGCTTTTGAACTGCTAGGTTGGCAGGAGCTGGGACCGAGCAACGGGAGCTCAACCCATCACAGGGATTCAAACTGCTGACCTTCTGATCGGCAAGCCCTAGGCTCTGTGGTTTAACCCACAGCACCACCCACATCCCATAGTTAAAAGTAGAAGTCGGCAAATGTGTTCTCTTTTTTGCTCTTCAGAATATGGCAACCCTAAAGAACGCGGTTTCTGCATATGCTGTAAAGGGAAGTGAGGGGCAGGTGGGGCTCGTCAACCTGTGAAGTTGCCCATCTAGGAGGGGGGGAAAGAGCTCTGATCCTATCCCTCTTCTGCCTTGCGGCTAGACTCATTCATTAGAAAGGCTTTGGAAGTAAACCCCGATGAACAAGCTGTACCCACTGCCTTAAGGGACATTTTTGAGAGAAGATAAATCTAAGGAGTAAACTCTTCACAAATCCAGAGTGCAGCCCCCCTAAGATGGTTGGATGGTGCCTTGTACACCTCATTCCAGCAACTCTTGGTGCCAAACATATTGCCCTGCTTTACTTTGGACCACATCAGTGAGGTGGAGGGAGGATATTGTCGTCTGGACAGCCCAGGAACTCCATACATGCTGCCCAGACTTGCGCCCTGGAGAGGTCACTTCAGTGCTGCTAATACAATAGACAGCAGTTCCCAGTCTCTGCAGCCACAGCAGGCACTGTGATTCTAGAGCAGTTTGACTTCACCTCTGGAGGGGTACTCCATTGCCTACCAAGGCAGATTGATAGTACAAACAATATTTGTACTAATAAAGTACTAATAAAGTTTTAAAAAACCAAACATCTAGAAGCAAGCAATGCTAAAACTTAAACTGGGAAGAAGTATACACAGACATGATCAGATGGATCGATAGATAGATAGATGATCGATAGATAGTATTTATACCCTGCCTATCTGGCTGGGTTTCCCCAGCCACTCTGGGTGGCTCCCAACAGAATATTAAAACACAATGAAACATCAAACATTAAAAACTTCCCTAAACAGGGCTGCCTTCAGATAACTTCTAAAAGTCTGAGAGTTGTTTATTTCCTTGGCACCTGCTGAGAGAGCATTCCACAGGATGGGCGCCACTACCGAGAAGGCCCTCTGCCTGGGTCTTATTCCCCCATGTTTCTGCCTTGTCTCTCCCTGGCTCTTAGATACAGCATAGTCCCTCTACACTTCATACACAAACCACCATAGGACTTCCGGTCTGCCGCGCTGGCAAGAGGACGCAGAGACCTCGAGCTCCGAGGTCTCTGGCATCGTGGGGGGGGGGGGAATCCGCAGGGCACGCGGATTCCCCACAAAACCCCCGGGAAGAGTGTCCTGGGGGCTTAGAGCCCAGCGGAGCTCTAATCAGCGATTCCTCCGCTGCCCGGGAGACTCAGTAGAGTCAGCCGAGAGCCAGTGGAGTGGAATCGCAGGAGCCATTTTGGGCACCACCGTCACCTCCAAGAAGCGAAGCCCCGAGTCTTCTACCAGCAAGCGGCAGATCCTTCCCAAGAAACAAAAGATTTGGACAAAGTAAGTGAAATCTTTAATTCGAACTTTGGAAATCCAATTGGAACTCTAGGAAGAGATTCCAAAAAATCGGAAGTTGATCTCTTCCTACTGTGGATTTTAGAGGCGCGAAAATATCCCAAAGCCGAAAGGGAAATTGACTGCCTTATAACTCCAAAGAAAGAAGCCTTTTTTAACCCCTTCTTGGCCCTGGAGCTGGCACCCCACGAGGCTCAGCAAGGTTATTAAGGAATAAATTTGACAGCTGTCAAAAAGGGAAAGAAGGAGAAATTTTCGTTAAGGACGTTATTTGATATAAGAAGATGTAAAAGACTTTGAAAAATGGATAGCCAAGATGGAGGTTACCGTTTCTAAGGAAGGAAATTTCCAGTGTTTACTGTCTTCTAATCTTCACTCTGCTTGTGGTTAAGAAAGAATGTCAACACCCTATTCAGCAGCCTTCCGGCAGACTGTATTATACTACTTGGGAATTCTCGGAGAAATGAGAGATCTATTAAAGGGACAGGAACAATTTAGTTCACCGTTGACGAGTACAGTGAATTATGGTCAGGACCAAGATGACATTTCGGAAAAGGAAAGAGATCTCAAAAATCAAGAAGAGGATGATGCTCAACAAAAGGTGGAAAAAGAAGAAGATGAAGAGAAGAGTACCAACACTAGCAGTTCTTGGAACTTAAGTGAGAAAGCAATCCTTGTGGAGAAGCATCACCCCCAATGGATAATGATCTTTGAAAATGGGGAGACTGGAGAAAATGGAAAAGAGAGAAGTGAGATTGAGGGGTGGGAAAAGCAGAGGGAGGGGAGGACAGAGACTGGAATTTTGATCTGGGAAAGACTTGGTGTGGGATGAAAAAACTGGTAAATTGGTAATTAGGTTGGCTGAAAAACAGTTCTGAAATCTTGGCTGGATGAAGGAAATGCTGGACCAAATGGGGGAAGACTCGGGGGGGGGGGTGTTTAAGAGAATAATGTTAAGGTGTTTGGTTAGAGATATTAACAATATATAATAATTGACATTTCTTGTGGGGGGTGGAGGAAGGGCTGGGGGAAGAAATTTTAGATTTGTGGAGTAGCAATGCTATGTTTAGACAGGTAGTTGGGTGGATAGCCACCTATTTCCCTCCCTATCGACCTGAAGCCTCTGGTGGCGGGGGGGGGGGCTTTGGGAGGGGGAGGGAGGGGTGGAAGGAAACCCAATTACAAATTAGACCTCCCTTGGATGGTCACACCTCATGGGTGCCTCTTGTGGGGCCTGTGGGGAGGCGGCACGAAGAAGGAGGGAAATAATGTTGATTTTTAAGAATTAGAATGGGAATTAAGAATAAGAAACCCGCCATAACTATACTAAGAATTATGAAAATCAGGAAGAAGAGATCTGAGGAAGTCACAAATACAATGTTTAACAAAGTAAGAATTTGAAATTTATAATTGTTTGTTTGTCTATTATGCTGGAAGATATAAATGGTTGGGGGGTTCCCTATCCCAATCTCTCCTTATGTCTCGGGGCCTCCTGGTGGCAGGGGGGGCTCAGGAGCTGGGGAGAGGGGGGTGAGGACAAACCCACCTTCGACTCTCAACACCCGCAGGATCCACTTGTGGCAGATGGGGACTTGTGGGGGGAGGTGGGAGGTGGGCAGAAATGTTTTTCTTTATGTCTTGTCTTTTTGTGTTGTTATACAAAACTAATAAAAATTTATTTTAAAAAAACAAAACAAACCACCATAAACTCTGGCTGCTTTACTTGCCTTCTTCCTACTCAAGAGCAAATTTATGAATCTTTATAGTGGGCAATTGCAACCAATGGGAAATTGATGTTTTCCATAGACTAGTTACAACATAAAGTATATTTAGAAGGTCTGTATTTACAGATAAAAATGGACCTTATCATTCTAAAATACTGGTATGTGAAATTAAATCTAACACTTTTTACTCTATTGTTTTTCAACATTACTGCCTGTCACGAAGCAGCTTTGGAAAAGGGATATATTCCTGTTCTTTCTTCTCCCACCGCTAATAATCTATTTGGAGAGGAGCTGCCCACATGTTAATTCTCCATCCTCATTGCCTTTTTCAACACTTCCCAAATTAGCATCATCTATTGTATTAATTAACAGGCTGCTTCTCCTCATCGTTCACATCATTAATAAACAAGCTAAATTAAAGCAAACAGGAAAACTACTTTAATCAACCCACACATCTTCAGAATTTCAGTAGAACATCTGATATATTTCCATTTGTTTCTTCCTGGACAATTTTTATATGCACGCTAAGTAAAACTTGGAAGCAAAATTTTACCCAAACAAATTTTCCTCTCGATTGGAAAGCTACAGTCAGTGGAGAGCAATTATAGCAAATTTGCCAACAAAGAATTGTCTGAGGCTCAGACAATAACGATCTCACTCAGAGAAGCTGTGGAAGTTTTGAAGTGGTGCCGGGAGCCACTTTTGGAATATGAACCGCTGGAAGCCTTGCTCTAGACGAGGCAGAGGTACTATTAATTGAGAGTTGTTCCATTCCAGGAAATATTCGGCCCGTTGACAGGCCTGCACATCCTTTAAAAGTCAGGTTCCCAATTTAGGGTGCTCCAGTGGTGCTTGTCAATGTATCCAACTTGTACAAGTTTGTATATTAAGAGATATTTGGTAAAATGTTATGTGTCTTACAGAGGTAAGGAGAGGGAGGGAGGGAGGCGTTGTAGTTGGGGTGTGCCATGCTGATTGGCTGAGGGTGTGGCGTGCACGTGAGGGAAGGAGGGAGTTGGATTCCAGAGCGAGAAGGAGAAGGGTGGCTGGTGTGGCTGCTGAAGAATAGGGGAATAGGGTAGGGTTAGGACTTACATTAGGAATAGAGTTGTAACCGCATGTTAGTTACGAAGCACAAACACTGTACCCAAGCACAGTTATTGAAAACAAACTGTATAAGCACATGCTATATTCAGCTGTTGCTACAATAATAAAGACTCGTTCATTCAAACTACGTCTCATATTTGGCCAAGCTATCAAGGCTGTGAAAAAGTCAGCCAGAAATGGTTGTTTGTTGTTGTTTAGTTGTTGTGTCTGACTCTTTGTTTAGTCGTGTCTGACTCTTTGTGACCCCATGGACCAGAGCACGCCAGACACTCCTGTTTTCCACTGCCTCCCGCAGTGGTAGCTTCGAGAACACTGTCCAACCACCTCGTCCTCTGTCATCCCCTTCTCCTTGTGCCCTCAATCTTTCCCAACATCAGCGTCTTTTCCAGGGAGTCTTCTCTTCTCATGAGGTGGCCAAAGTATTGGAGCCTCAGCTTCACGATCTGTCCTTCCAGTGAGCACTCAGGGCTGATTTCCCTAAGAATGAATAGGTTTGATCTTCTTGCAGTCCATTGGACTCTCAAGAGTCTCCTCCAGCACCATATTTCAAAAGCATCAATTCTTCGACGATCAGCCTTCTTTATGGTCCAGCTCTCACTTCCATACATCACTTCTGGGAAAACCATAGCTTTAACTATAAGGATCTTTGTCGGCAAGGTGATGTCTCTGCTTTTTAAGATGCTGTCTAGGTTTTTCATTGCTTTTCTCCCAAGAAGCAGGCGTCTTTTAATTTTGTGGCTGCTGTCACCATCTGCAGTGATCGTAGAACCCAAGAAAGTAAAATCTCTCACTGCCTCCATTCCCCTTCTATTTGCCAGGAGGTGAAGGGACCAGTGGCCATGACCTTAGGTTTTTTTATGCTGAGCTTCAGACCATATTTTGCGCTCTCCTCTTTTACCCTCATTAAAAGGTTCTTTAATTCCTCCTCACTTTCTGCCATCAAGGTTGTGTCATCAACATATCTGAGGTTGTTGATATATTTCTTCCGGCAATCTTAATTCCGGCTTGGGATTCATCCAGTCCAGCCTTTCTCATGAATTCTGCATATAAGTTAAATAAGCAGGGAGACAATATACAGCATTGTCGTACTCCTTTCCCAATTTTGAACCAATCAGTTGTTCCATATATCGTCTATATCTATATCTACCATATTTTTCTGTGTATAAGACGCCCCCATATATAAGATGCCCCCTATTTTCGGGGACTCCAAATTAAGAAAACACCCCTCAGTACTACCCGTGTATAAGACGAGCCCCATCTTTAAACCTAATTTTTTGTTTAAAAAACCCTAGTCTTATACACTGAAAAATACGGCATATCTATATCTATATATTGTGGCAGCAGGAAACCAGTAGTTAGGAGATTGCTTGACGTATTGGAAGCCCAGAGTGTGGAAAGGTGTGTGTGAATCTGAACTTATGATACAGTCCACCTCTGTAGACCATGGCATGAGTATAAGATTGACAATAAATCTGATATGACAGTAGATCCTTCATGATGAGCTTTAGTGACCTTCTAACAAGCCTGATTCCACCCCTCTGCTGAAAGGCATTCAGGAATATCCCCAAATTCCCACACATCTGACTTACAAGATTAACACATGCAAATTTTATTCAACTTAGAGTAAACCAACTGAAATTAATGGAAACAACCCAGAATGTTTCAAGAGCTGACTTTACCTGTGTGCCTAATCCCATTTGCTTTGCTTCTACTCCACGTTTCGCCCATGAGAGGCAGGGTCCTTTCCTCTACCGGTGCCAAGAGACTGGCACATGCAGCCAAAGGATGTTTGCCCAGCCACTGATGGCAAGCAGCCCAGCCTTTTCTTATTAAGCAGGCTTTTAAATGTATTGCTTGTGATTCTTGATCTTTTAACCTATCATTTAAAATTATACAATGTGACTAAGTAAATCATAGACAATACTGCATTTTATAATGGGTTTGTTGTTGTTCCAAATGTATTTTTGGGCCAACTTCAGTACTGTTGTTGTTGTGGTTGTTAGAAAGTTAGGATATGTTTGAAAATAATAAAAGAATCTACATACAATTAAGTTATCTAAAAAATGCACTGTTGGTAGCCTTGAAGGTGAAGATAATTGCCTTTGAACTGCTGGAAAAATATGAGTTTCCCTGCTGCCATAGACCTTTGCTCAGAGATCCACCAGACAGCACAATCAAACTGACATTGGGCCCCAGGCTTATTTCCTTTGCCCAGTACTCCTAAAGAGCTACTTTATGTGGCTGATGTCAACTACATCATATTTTTAAAAGAGAGATGTGAAATTAACATGCACAAAGTATTTCTGCAGAAATTCCAGTTTAGGGTACACAGGCATCTTTATTTCTTCAGGAAGGCCATCTCACATTCTCTGCTTGATAATCTATGAGGTTTGTTGCAAAATGGTTCAGCTTTCTTCAGAGAGTGCTTTTATCTGTATTTGCAAGTATATTTGCTCAGTGAAAAATTAAGCGTTTCTTGTCTAGAGTAGTAATCCATGTGAGACTTATTGGCTCTGGAAGCCAATAAACCTCTTGATCCCACAGGATTTCTGCACCAACACAGACATGTCCTATCAGCAGAATAAGAGCACTTGTTTCCTTTGCACCTGCACAAACCACAATCCAAACGCCAGTGATTTTCCCGCTGTGCTGCAGCAGTCCTGGCAACAAAGACTTCCTGTGACATATCATCACAAGAGGAACATTAAGGTTGTGTACCAGGTATTCTGTATGGATACAACACTGTGACCCATCTTTATGTGAGAGACAGGGATTTAGATAGCAAATGGGATGAGAACTACATATTATTGGTATCAGTTTAAATGTGATACAGTGGGACCCTGACTTACGAGCTCCTTGACATCTGACGTTTTTGAGTTACGAGCGGAAAAAGTGGTGACGCACTTACGATTTTCTCGACATCCGAACGGAAAACCCGTTCGCGGCTAGATGCGGTTTCCTCGACTTACGAGTTTTTAGATGCGGTTTCCTCGACTTACAAATTTTTCCGTTTCCAATGCATTCCTATGGGAAACTGCTTTTCCTATGGGAAACTCGACTTAATGAAGTTTTTGACCTACGAGTGTGCATTCGGAACGGATTAAATTCGTAAGTCGAGGTCCCACTGTATATCCACTTTTCAACAGAATCTCAGGGTCAGAGAGTGGAACTTAGTCCAGTGAGCTGCCAACATAGACTACTGTATGGAATGTGCATGAGCAAAACAGGCAGGGCTTTTTTTCAGGGGGAACTGACTCAGTTCTAGCACCTCTCAGATGGGTCTGGAACCCCTCAGTTGAGTTCCGGCACCTCTCAGGCAGGTGCCATTGCCATTCTAAGAGAAAGAGGGAGGCGTTCATGATGAGTTCCAACTCCTATTTTTGTAGAAAAATTGCAATGAATCAAGATAAGGATGTGTAACATCAGCCCATGCAACTGGCAGGCCAAATGAAGCCTCAAGATTGGGCAAGCCTCATACAAAATGCTGTAAGACTGGCCTTTTTCATATTTGAAAACTAAAGTTAAGAACTTGAAGGAGAAAGCCCCTTTACAGGGTCCTCTAGCAGGCAGGTCTATTTAATTTCCCCAGTAATGTCTGGGATTTTAAATGCAGAATTTATGTCCCAGGGGAAATTCTGAAAGGCAGAGTTTTGTCCTGGATCTTAGGCAAGTAAATTGAAAAATCACAGTTCTTGGCTCAGTTTTGGTGGTCTCCTCAAAAGAAGCTCCATTTTGTGGTGTGTCCCCCCCCCCCAAAAAAAAGCTCAACAAATTTTGGGGTGTCCTGGTTTTTACTTTTTGAAATATGGCAATCCTAACAGAAATGGGCACCTTTGTGGAGACACAGTGCAGCATCCATAGTGGCTGTTTGTCCTGCCTCTGTTTCTGTATTCTGGGAGCATGAATGATGGGAAGGAAAAAGAAAGCCTCTGAAGGGCACGGCAGTGTGAGGGAACAGAAGAGCTACATGCATTTGCAAGACATGAGTATGTGCTGGTACCACGGAAAGTGCTCCAGTGACTCAAAAGTGAGGAGCAGAGCAAGGTCCACACCTTCTGAAGCGCAACACAGGAGTTTTACTTGGTGTTACAGCGCCTCTCTTAACCTTCACAAAACAGGAACAAGGGCAGGAGGCAAAAATGTACAGGGGAAGAATTCGATACCTTAAGGCATAATACCATACCCGTGCAGACTGTGATGATTCTCATAGAATCAAATTATGCTATAACCAATACGTTGTTGTTGTTGTTGTTGTTGTTGTTGTTGTTGTTGTTGTTGTTGTTGTTTTTCATCATAATGTACACATGCCCTGCAACATTTCTCCGATGAAAAAAGATGTCCTATTCCATAAAATAATAATAATAATAATAATAATAATAATAATAATAATGTTTTTTATTATTTATACACCGCCCTTCTGACTGGGTTGCCCCAGCCACTCTGGGTGGCTTCTGACACAATAAAACATTAAACATTAAAAAAACTTCCCTATACAGGGCTGCCTTCAGTTGGCTTGGAGGCTGGATAACTCCATACCTTCCAAAATTTGTCTGATGAAAATAGGGACATCCTACCATACCCTCCAATATTTATTCAATGGAAATTGGGGTGTCCTCAGGAAAAGTGGTACATTCTGGGATCTAAACAGAAACTGGGATGGCTTTTGTAAATCTGGGACTGTCCCTGGAAAATAGGGACACTTGGAAGGTCTGCTGTACAAACTGCAAACTTTAAGAAATATAAGAGGAATTAAGGTTTGCGTTACTTTCCCCCCTTTCAATGCAGACATTCAGCTGCCTGCAAAGCTCTAAATGGTTTATTTGGGGAACGTTGCTCCATTTTAATAATGCACACTCCTAACACACTAATGCCTTTTGTATCATTACTAATTAATGCAGGTAATTTCAGTACTTTAAATCAGTAAAAAGCTACATCTAATCTGTAAAGATATTAGTGTAGTGCAAATAATGCTAACAACAACAAAATCCTTTTCATGTAGAGAAAATTCCCTAGTACAGTATGTATATTAGCAAACAAAAGCATCTATTTCAGGTGCTTATTATACTCATTCTTTTTTTAAAAAAAACTTCTGCAGCTTTAAATGAATTAATTACAGTTAAACTAGATTATTCTTTCTTGTTTTTAACCCCCCCCCAAAAAAACTATAAATATGACATAAGCAGATCAATACTGAACACAATGGGTCCTTGGGAGGCAAAGGTGGCATTTTCATTTTTTTAAAACCCTCCTACAATTGAAGCATCTTACTTGTTTAAATCCTTATACACATCCACAAATTCATCATCTTTCAAGGCTGAAAGATGCAGATAAGCAAAGCTCTGTCATTTCACATCTTTCTACATCTGCATTCTGCACTTGCCTTTTCAAAAGGCATTTCTCCACATCCCAGCTAACTAAATGTTTTGTTTTTAAAAGTGAAAAGAATTAATGTGGGAAATGAAACAAGCTAGAATGAGAAGAGACAATCCCTAAGTTTTCCTGAGCAGTGGATTATGGAATCAGTGCATTTTTGTTCCATTTATGTGCAAGTTTACTAGGCGTCTTGGACTGGTTTGAAACCTCCCAATGACGTCAATGGGCCAGAGAAATTAGAGCTAAGCTAGACAGCTGCACTGCACTGAATCTACTGAGACTTTATTCTTTTCTCTCATGGTGACACCCGAGACAGATATTATCAATCAGGCGCTCCTGGCTCAACACCAAAGCAGCAGTGTTTCAGCATTCTGAACCTTGCAATTGCAGCAATTAGAATAGCACAGAACATCTTAGAAATATTATTGCCCAGCATGATTATTAATAATCCAAATAAAACATAAGGTTTCATATATAACTGCAGCGCCATTAAGTATGAAATCTGCTTACTGATCTGTAACATCCTTTAAGGGGGGAAATCCCAGTAGCAAAAACTTGGAAATCACATAAAAAGGTTTTAATTTACTTCCCTTGAAAGTTTTCTCTTTTCTGCAGTGAGGAATTATAAAACCAGCACAGCAGATGAAGCAGTAACACCTCTTTCATAATCTAAAGTAACCTGATTTCTCTCCCCCCCCCCTCTCTGGTTCAGTAATACATAGCAATTATTCTAGTCTCCCCTAACTATTCAATATAACCAATAGACCTATATATAGAGACAAATATTTTCCCCTCCAGAACGCTTCGGTTATTTCTTTATGGCCTACTCTAACTTATATTGATTTTACAATATTCTCAGCTTTAGTACAATTTTCTTTCCAACAAATGCTGCACTGCCTAAAAAGAGTCAGCAATGGAGGCGTGGAGACCTTCGCTGCCTTGGTGAGGAAAACCTCGTGTTTCAGTGGGGAAATTGACACCTGTCTACAGCCATTGACAGGGTAGAAGGAATTTAACCCCCAAGGTGCCCCACAGTGGTAGGCCACCTCCAAAGAGAAAAGGGATTATTCCTTTGTGTTTGCTCTTTTTGGAGTGCTCTGAGAGTGCCAAGCTTCCCACCTCCCGCCTCGGATTGCCCCTGGTCAGGGGCGTAGGGGGGTTCCCTTTGGAGGGAAGCATATGCGGCACCGGGGTGCACAGATCCGCCCGGTGCCCCCCTGGTTGCCCAGTCCCAGGTGCACAGGAGGGTGGAGCCGGCTGGCCACTTCAGTGTCTCACTGGCTCAGTAGCCCCCGAACTCACGGCGCAGAGCCGCCCACAGTAGAAGAGCCCGTCATGGCGCTCCGACTGACAGACGGCCTCTTCCCCAGACTCAACGCTCGGGCCCCGGACTCTCAGCCTGACGCCCCTGAGAGCCCAGCGCCCGGGTGCCTCGCACCCCTAGCACCTATGGGTAAGACAGCCCTGGTGAGCCTACAGTGAGAGGGCAGCCATAGGTGGTTCGATGGTTGCAGAGCAGGTTATCTCATTCACTGGAACTGTAGTAAGTGTAAGCCATGTTTTGTCCTTTTCTGTTCTTGTTCTGATGCTACAGTTAAATACATGTATACCTGTACACATTTTCAGTGTATAACCCTTCCCGGATTGTGGTTTGTTTATTATTAATTTGCACGCTCTTCTTGTTTTCTTATTATTGGTTCTGGGTTAAGTAGGCTGGCCAAGTATGTTTCTGAAAGGCATAAAAGGCTAGAACTGGGTAGGGCACTTCCATTCAGACTGTAATGGACACAGGCATGCATGGTAGTGAAGACTAGGCATGCCATTATGGGGAAAGAATAAATGGTCATTTGGGCACCATTCCTTTTCTGGTCCTCTCTCCAGGGTGCCTAGAAGGCACCTTGGCAATCGCTTGGCAGAGGTGTTGACACTATGTAGACTGGGCCCTCACAAAAAAAGCAATTTGCATATGCTTTGTATCATTTGTAAAATGTGTGTTCCCTTTTGCCAGTTGAGTGGAGAACGTAAAAATAAACCCCATATTAAAAAGCACGAGAGACAGAATAGGAACAGATGAAATTTCCCGCATAATTGCATTTTCATACTAGAAAAGGCTTAACCTGTTGAATTTTTGCCTTTGACACAGCTGTTAAAGGCACAAAAAACTTGGCTGTCCCCCACCATAGCTGCCAAGTTTTCCCTTTTCTCGTGAGGAAGCCTATTCAGCATAAGGGAAAATCCCTTAAAATAAGGGATAACTTGGCAGCTATGTCCCCCACACCAACTCTAAACCAAAGCCTAGGCTGTACCAACTTACTGGGAGTAAGACCCATTAAAAACAAAGAGACTTAATTCTGACTTAATTTATACTGTTTGCCTTAAGTTAACTATACAGTGAATTATTAATGGATGCTTGGTATTTAGCTCCTGCACAGCAAGAGACATGCCTATTTGCAAAGTTTGCACACTTGCCAATTGAGGGAATGGGATTCCCTCTCTGCACCTAATGTGTTGCAGAAAATACCATCTAGGTACCGGATTTCAGCCCTACCCACCACATGAAAGATGAAAATAGGGAAGGGAAACCTAGAGTTTTCAAGAACTAGAAAATGAGACAGAAGCAGGAAAAGTGCATTAAAAAGGGAGTGATAAACAGTAACTTATTAGGATTACATTAGGCTTTAAATTTCAAGGCAAAGTGGCATGGAAGAGTATGTTTAAACCTCTTCCCTGTTGGCCAGTTCTTACCATAATTCTTCCCAACCAGGCTTTTTGTATGGAGGGAAAAATATGGCCATCTGTATCTCTTTTCAGTTGAAAGAAAAAAAATGGCCAGCAGGCAAAGTGTTAAATTGCACCCCCCCTCCCCTCCTGAGTTTGTTTGCAGAAAATGCCAGCTTCAAAGTGTGGTGACAAAAAGAAAAAAAAAAGCTAAGATAAAAGGTACATATAGGTAAGTGTAACATGCTGTTTGTCCCTGAACCTCACCCCAGGTTCATTTTCTACTCCAAAACCTTTCAACTGCAGATTGGATTTGGTACTAGGGGAAAATATATGTTCTCTCTTGCACATCTTACAATTGTGGCCACATGTGATGAGTTACAAAGATAATCTGTGAGGAGCAACTATGATGAGAACGTTCACCTACCTTCCTAATTCTACCGCTTTCCTAAACTAAGGAAATGAGCGTGGAGACAGCTGATAAAGAGTCATCTAATCAGCTTTGGGTCAGGCACTCTTCATTTAATCTGCATTGTGCTTTGTGTGCCAGTTGCAGAAAGGCAGGACAGAAAGGAGAGTTTTGCAGATAGAGCATTATGCATGCCACGGAACTGTGCTCAGTTTTGATAATCACAAATGCTAGAAATACAGAAGTACGGCCTCCAGCAGGCATCCCCAAACTTCGGCCCTCCAGATGTTTTGGACTACAATTCCCATCTTCCCCGACCACTGGTCCTGTTAGCTAAGGATCATGGGAGTTGTAGGCCAAAACAACTGGAGGGCCGCAGTTTGGGGATGCCTGGCCTCCAGGAAGTGGAACTATTGAACAAAGCTTCCAACAGGTCTATGGGCAGACTTGGCATTTGCCAGTGGCTCAGTGCCAAATTTATGTTTAAGCTAAACAAGCTATAGCTTTGGGCCCCTCTTATGGGGGGCCCCAAAAAAATTAAAGGAAAAAAACACCTGGATGTACATTTCCAAAATATAAGATAAAAAACAAATGAAATAAAACCTAGATACAGCAACAGTATGATTTAAGTAATGGGCCCCGCCTGCTTCCTAAAATATCAATGGTCTGCTCATTTCTATATATAGCAGGGGTGTCAAACTCAAATTCATCGGGGGCCGCATCAGCAGTTTGGTCACCCTCAAAGGGCCGGTTGTGTCTGTAGGACTATGTGTCCACTCTTTATTATCATAAATTATTGTCACTGCATTCAATTATTACTGTTTTTTGTAATAATGTAAGCTCATTCCCGCCCCCACGCGGATCACATTCCTGCGTCGTGGCGCGTGTGTGTGGGAGGGGATGTAAACGAGGGAAATTTGAACAAAAGGTTGGGATCGGCGGCTTCCGGGGGGGGGGGGGTCAACTAAACCTTCGGCAGGAAAGAGAAAGCCACTGCTGGGATTAAAAACCTGCAGATGGAAAGAGGGCTTCCCTCTCCCGCCCTGCGCACACCCAAACCCCGCTAGGCAGGATGCCACACGCTGCAACCCACCCCATGCTTTGGAGAGCGGCAGGAACATGCGGTGCAGCGCCGACTCCCTGCTTTGCTCCGCCGGAACTGAGAAGCCAAAGGGCGGCTCAGGGGTGGGGGGCAGAGCAAAAGCCAGGCACCCTCCCAAGTGTCTATGAGGAGAAAACGGGGGAAGAGGGAAGAGAAACCCGGCTCCATCAAGAGAGCCGCTGTTGCGCTTCACCTACTTCCCCCTCAGGCTTACTCCGCGTCCCTTTCGCCCGCTCGCTTGCCCACCTCCCGGATGCAGCCGAGGAGAGGAAGGGAAGCGGCGGGCGGCGGCTCCCCAGTGCCGCCTCACTCGCTCCCGGAGACAACAGCAAAGCCCGCCCAAAAAAAATCCAGCGCTGCTCCGTCCCGGCACCAACTTTGTCGGCGGCGCCTGTAGGGCTTTCCTACCTCCTCGGCGGGCTTCCTCCTCCTCCTCCTGCATCTTACTTCCGCATCTGGCCGCTGTGCCACCGCCTCCCTCAGCCTCATTCGAAATTTAAATTCCCTGGCCAAGGCCGTCAGCGCGGCTCCAGCGCCCCGGCCTCCGCCTGCAGCCCCGCCCCCGGTTTTGACCCTCGGCCAATCGCAGGCTCCAGAACTACTGTCAGCGGTTAATGGCGGCGGCGGCTACGCGGGCCACATGAAGAGGTCTGGCGGGCCGGATTAGGCCCCCGGGCCTTGTGTTTGACACCCGTGATATATAGGGTGCCTACATTCTGCATGGACTGGTTGCATGGCAATATGTGGAAATGGCCTTAGAGCCCTATTAGGTCCATAAATTACCATATAGCATATAGTCAATACAAAAAACGGAGACATTTTGTTGTTGACAAAGGACAGCTGGACATATAAAGGGCCCCATTACCTTGAGTAGCTTAGGGCCTCATCAAACCTAAATCCAGCCCTTAAGTGGCTGATAGTTTTACGAAATTTTAAAGTGCTGATCATAGGTGGAAGCAGATGGACTGCTGTTTAAGACATTGCCTTCAATTGCCTCTTCCTAGTAATCAGAGGGTATAGTTGCTAACATCACAGATGCAGTTTTATATATACTTTCAGGAATCTGGCACATGGGACTCATGATCATGAAGACTTTAAACCACATCACATCAGGAACGCCCCGTGAAGTATGCTTTTAGATTCAAGCATGTGCACACATACTCAGATTTTCTTTATGGATTAAATTATCAATCCATATTTCATCTGCTGCTTGTGGGCTATGTTCTGTTAAGCTTGCAGCTGGAAGCTGATCCTACAGTTCACAGTGAGTAATTGCATATAAGCTATTGATGGCCACAGGGAAAGACTGCTGAAGGTTACTGTGCTAGCAGTAAAGCTGTGGTGATCTGATGTGTTTTCCAGTTCAGTCACAGTGAAATAGGCTTCACAATCATTATAGCACAAAGCCAGGCATCGTAAGTCCCATTCTTAACTCATTAAACCCAGCACTCATTAGAAATCAGTAGGAATTTCTGCTGAAGGAATACTGGGATACAAAAGAGGAAGAGACAAGTAATCAAGTGACGTTTGCCAAATAACCTTTTTTTGTAAACAGATTCCTGAATCGATTATATATAGAATACACACACATTCACAATTATTTGAATATAAACATGCCTGTATTTATGTTCTAAATCTCGCACATTTGCAAACAAGGTCCATATTTAATACAGTCCCATATAAGACATTATTTAACTAGGAAAATGTGACATCAATGAATATACCATGAGATGGACCAGAAATTTAAAATGTGTTAGATAAAAAAAGGAAAACTTACAAGATTGGGGGGGGGGGCACACACTAATGTCTCAATGTCAGACTTTTTTAGCAGTGATGAGTGGGATAAAAATAGAAGCATGTTAATGAAATCTGCAGAATTAATCAAAATGGAAGCAATAATTGTATATATAGGATAAACCTCATGATCCAACGCTTCACGTATACTGCATTCCCAAAATGTCTAGTTTTAAAACAAACCAATATTCTTTCTTCCTGCCAACCTAGCAGTTCAAAAGCACGTCAAAATGCAAGTAGATAAATAGGAACCGCTACAGCGGGAAGGTAAACGGCGTTTCCATGTGCTGCTCTGGTTTGCCAGAAGCGGCTTTGTCATGCTGGCCACATGACCTAGAAGCTATACGCCGGCTCCCTTGGCCAATAATGCGAGATGAGCGCGCAACCCCAGAGTCGGTCACGACTGGACCTAATGGTCAGGGGTCCCTTTACCTTTACCTTTAATATTCTTTCTACCATCGTCATGGATGCTTCAGTTGAGTTCCTGCATTGCAGGGGGTTAAACTAGATGACCCTCGGGGTCCCTTCCAACTTCACAATTCTATGATTCTATGAAGACAATAGAAAGGGTAATGTAGCCAATATCTTATTAGGATGGTAAAAAATATATAACAATCCCTATATTTAAAAAGAGTTCTGTGAGCAGGAGGAAGAAGCACTGAGGTACAATGCTTTATTACCACAACCCCCCCCCCCCAATTGCTTCATTTCATGGAATTTTCTTAATCAAAACTATGTTTAAACAATGCATTCTTTGTCTTTATTTGACTGCAGTTTCTTGAGTATGTGAACATATTTGTCTTTTCCATTTTCCATTGTGCTTACAGTCTCCTGCTATCTCTCTCCTAAATAGGAAATTTGAGAGAGTAGGAGACCAATTATAGCTTCCTTTAATGCCTACTTTTAAGAATTAATAATGTGCTGGTTCCAGCACATTCGGAGATGGAGTACTGTATTATGCTTTTAAAAATCTGATTTAACTCCAGCGTTAATAGCTGAATTTTATTAATGAGAAGTCAGAATGACTGCAATGTGGAAGTCTGCATTAGGGACCCTGAGATCTCCTGCTCCTGGTCTGCCACAAATTTCCTATTAAACCACAGCTTCCATTGCCAAACACCCCCACTTCACTTCCTGATATGGGTATATACAATAAAGCTAATGTGACCATCCATTTTTGCCTGTAGTATCCTTTGGATTTGTAATGTTCATTAATGGGAAAGAGATTGGAGTTACTGAAATTCTTTTTACGCCTGCTGAAACATCCCATCCACTGAATATGCTAGGGGCAGGTTTCTAGCATCACAAGAGGCTCAGTCTTCACTGCAGACCTTACTCCTGTGGAACTGAAGACACAGGCAAAGCAATCTAACCATCCAGTGCGAACACTGGCAGGTTGTTGGCACAACCTTCTATTTATTACCCATCCACATATATTGGATGTAATACAATCTGTACACTCCTCAGCCACTCACCCCAAGATACAAGCAAATGGCTCTTTAATCCATACTCCCCCAGTCCAAAAAAACATAGGCTTGATGGAGTTCTCCTTTATGAACCTGAACAGCTATGCTCATACCCTCGCCCTTACCAGCCAAGACTAGAGAAAAATACCTAAGAGCATGAGAAAGGAATTATTAGAGAGGCTGCGTTGCATTTTACACTGATGAGGAAGGGGCTATTTGCCTGCGAGAAAGTGGGCTGTGCCAGTGCTACTGCCCCTTCAGTCTGTGTTCAGGTTTTTTAAGTATTATTTCCAAAAACACAACAACAGAAAACAAAATAAACAGAGTTGCATTATGTATTGCTGATACAGGGCAATTAGTTTAACATTATTTTTTGGAAATGTTCTGCATACTGCATTTGTCTTTACTTAGCCTCTCAGTGCAGTTCAAAATATGCTTCCTTTTAAAAATTAGTCAACCACAGAAACCATATCAGAATATATGAACACACAAAAGCTCCTCTGCAAACAAATCACATAAACAAAGCTTGTGGGCAGGCAGGGCAAAGTGATAGTGTTTGCGCAGATCGGAAATTTATAGTGAGATAATGCAACTGAGAGCTACCCAGTTTTAGGACATCCACAGCATACCGTAGCTCTGGCTAGACTCAGCTCCATCATTACCTTCATTTCTCCTCCTTCTCCTCCCCTCATGTAATTACAGCTATGAGTCAACGGTGCAAAGTGCTGGGAGCTTGAAGGTTGTGCAAAAAGTACTGGTTATCTGTTAGGAAGACAGAGGTTTAGAAATAGAACTGTGGGGAAGAGGGCCCTGATGGAGATGGGGAGGGGGAGTTTTTGTGGGGGCAGAGGTGGGTCAGAGACAGAAACTTGGAGTCAGAGAATGAGGGTTTTCATAGACCTAGTGGAGAATGGAGGCAGGAACTGGGAAATAAGAGTTTTTGCACAGGCAGAGGCAGGTGAGCCGGAGAGAGGGGATTCCGGTTCCCTCCTGTTTGGTGGAGAGCTTTGAAGTCATTTCTGCACCAGGTAAAGTAATTTTCAGGCCCCCAATTCTCCCCTGACCTGTCCTTTATTTTGCCCAGCCAAAGGTGGAAACCTTACCTGCCCTATGCTCCTTAAGGTAGCTTCCTGCCTCCAGGTGCGGGTGTAGCAGAGAACAAGTCCCATCACCAATGTTAAATTAAGATTCAAATGCTAGTCTGGTCACCTTCTACTGTGTATGTGGATGGGGGCCATGTCACCATCTTGTTCTGGATGGCTGTACTAAGTAGCGTACCATTAATGAAGAGGGCATGCATCATCTAAAGAGGGCACAGCATAGCATGTTAATTTAGATGTATAAATGCGAATACAGAAATAGTAATTATAATTTAAATAGAAATACAATCAGTCTCACCACAGGGGAGAATACTGACCAGGTAGCATGTATGCAGCCTCCTGATTCAGGTGCTAACTGCTGGTGGGGAACTTCAAGACCCCTATTTTTATGTTCTTCTGGTTCTTTAGCTTGAAACCACACTTGGACTGGACAGCCCTTGAAATCAAGGCCATGTTCAAATAGAGAACTGCCCTCTGACAGCTTTTCAAATACAGGACTTTGTAAAGCCATACTAGTACTCAGGCTAGGTTGAATAACTAGGTAGAGGAGGCTCCTCCCTAATTTTTTCAAGTACACAAACATTTGGACCATACTTCACCTCTTCTGGGAAAATATAAAATGTCACTTTATGAGGTTCTTTGCATTTGGTTCCATAAAGGCACAGTTCTTGAATGATTGCTTAAAAAAAGAAAAGAAAAGCACTGCTACTTGGACATGCATTCTGGCCAACAGCCTCACTGTAATACGTAACAGATTGGAAGTTATTCAAAGCAATTAATATGGCTGCTTCCCGGCATCAGTAGCACAGCCTGAAGTTTTAAGAACCAGCTATGATTTAGGGTGGAGGAGGAAATAGATTAAGCCTTCAACTTTGCCTGCATAGGTATTCCATTAATATTATTTATTACCTTTACACCTACGCTGTCTTGAAAGTTCAAAGCAACTGACAACAGCATATCCACATTTAATTAATCCTCAAAACAATTCCTGGTTTGCATTATTTCCATATTGCACATTGGGAACTGAACAAAGACCCATCAGTTTACTCAGGGCCGCTTGATGAGTGGATAGCTGATGAATGGAATTTGAACTTGTGATATTGCCAAAATTCACTATATCAGCCTTCTTGAATAGAAATTGTAAGAATTGTGCTGCGTGAGCTGTATTTTCTGTTTGGTTTTCAAAGCCCAATTAAAAAGTTTATCTTGGGGGCAAGGGGAGGGTTCACCCCATTACTAATTTGAATCCAGATTAAATTTTAGCTATCTAAACCCAGATTTAGTTTAGGGGCCAATTATTCATATGATTTGCAGAATCTAACAAGACAAAACATAACATTAACACTTAAAGTAAAATTCCTATTTAAAAGTTCATAAATCCAAAAGACAGTGTTTCAGTTATTTAAACAACAACAACAACAAGAGCTTAATAAACTTTCAAGAGAAAATGACAGCTTTTGGAAATATTTAAAACATCCAATCATTTCAGAAACTGATGGTTGAAATATTTTGAGCCTAATTTAAAAAGTGCACATGTGCACATGTCTCAAGCAGGAAAAAAGCATAGGGCTTTATGTAGTGGCATTCCTTCTGCTCAAACGCAACATCTATATATATAAAAATGTAAACTGGCCATGTGGGTGTGTCTCCACTTTTCTCTGAAATGGCTTGACCGATTGCGTTCAAATTTTGACACAACATCCTAAGCAAATATGCGAGTGACCCCATACTGTTTGCTTAGACAGATGTCACACCTGGGCCATGTAAAACCCCAAAAACCACAAGTTCCAGAACTCACAACTCAGATGAAAGTGCATGCTGGGAACACAGGAGAGGTTGCAAAACAGTGCCCTCTAGCGACGGCTACACTGGTACTGCACCTACTTCCCTCTCCATAGCATCTCAGCTTGGCTTTACAGACTGGGCCGAGTGGAGGTGGGGGCTCGCCTGGGTGGGGGGAGGAGGGGGCGGGATAGGTAATGGGTCAGGACAGGGTATGCCCAGCCACAGGGATAAGCCAGGGGTGGGGGGAGGGGCGGCATAGTTCATGGGTCGGGACAGAGTGGGGACAAGCATAGGGATGAGCCGGGGGTGGGGGAAGAGGGAATGGGATAGCTCATGGGTCGGGGCAGGGTGGGGGGAGTCACAGGGATGAGCCTGTGTAAACAGAACACGCGTAAAACATTTCAACAAAATGAAGGGGGACTCTGAAGGTGAGGGGAGTCTGAAGGGGGACTCTGAGGGTCCATTTAACAGACTGAGTCACAGCAACGTGTGGCCGGGCCAGCTAGTAAACTATAATACTGTATGTGATTATATATTGCAATTTCAGGGTCTGAAACCTGCTGGTCTTCCAGTTACACTCATAGTAGACTGATTATATTGTTGGACACAAAGTTAAAACTATTGGGGTGAGTACTGACTACAAGAGACTGCCTGATTTGGATCAAAATCTGAAAGTCTGAAGCTTTGCATCTACTCATTAACTATTATGGAGAAATCAAGAAATAAATATAACTTTTTTAATTTGACAGAATTAGGTGAAATTTGCAATTTAGCAGCCTCTGTGGTGTGTGATATGTGTTACTTCTATCGTAGATACAGTCTTTGAATAATCTGGAAGCAGCATGTGAGTGAGGAGATATGTAATAATCACACCACACTGCCTTATAAACTGTTGTAAATATTACCAGGGTACTCTGTAGTAAAGAATTAGATAAACACTATTGTGTGCAAATGCTCCCACTGCCCAGTGCCTCCTTTATGCTAAAGTAGGCTGGAGCATTTCCTGAACATTTAAGCTTCTATGGCTCAAGAGGATTCATTCTGAGCAATCTAAAGCAAACCTTTTAACTTAACCCCAATGTGTTTGCACTGTGTGAAAAGTCAAAGGAATCTACAACATCTCCTGTAATCCTCTCATGCGTATGTTCGCATGTTGTCTCTCAATTCACCAATATCCTATTTTAGGAAAGGACAGGGCTGTATCCAATGCTCATCTTTGTCAGAGTAGACCCATTGAAATTAATGGACATAACAAAATTAGGTCCACTGATTTCACTGGGTCTATTCTGAGTAGGACTAGCAATAGATACAACCTACGGAGCAGCCCAATAAACAAAATTAGGTGGCAAGAATACACAGAGGAATTATACCAGAAAGATATGGAGGTCTCGTACAGCCCAGGTAGTGTGGTTGCTGACCTTGAGCCAGACATCCTGGAGAGTGAAGTCAAATGGGCCTTGGAAAGCACTGCTAATTACAAGGCCAGTGGAAGTGATGATATTCCAGCTGAACTATTTAAAATTTTAAAAGATGATGCTGTTAAGGTGCTACACTCAATATGCCAGCAAGTTTGGAAAACTCAGCAGTGGTCAGAGGATTGGAGAAGATCAGTCTACATCCCGAACCCAAAGAAGGGCAGTACCAAAGAATGCTCCAACTACCGCACAATTGTGCTCATTTCACACCCTAGCAAGGTTATACTTAAAATTCTACAAGACAGCCTTAAGCAGTATGTGGACCGAGAACTCCCAGAAGTGCAAGCTGCATTTCGAAGGGGCAAAGGAACCAAAGACCAATTTGCAAACATGCGCTGGATTATGGAGAAAGCTAGTGAGTTCCAGAAAAACATCTGCTTCATTGACTATGCAAAAGCCTTTGACTGTGTCAACCACAGCAAACTATGGCAAGTTCTTAAAGAAATGAGAGTGCCTGATCACCCTCATCTGTCTCCTGAGAAATCTCTATGTGGGACAAGAAGGTACAGTTAGAACTGGATATGAAACAATTAATTGGTTCAAAATTGGGAAAGGAGTACGACAAGGCTGTATATTGTTTCTCTGCTTATTTAACTTACAGTATATGCAGAATTCGTCATGCGAAAGGCTGGACTGGATGAATCCCAAACCGGAAGAAATATCAACAACCTCAGATATGCTGATGACACAACCTGGATGGCAGAAAGTGGGGAGGAATTAAATAACCTTTTAATGAGGATGAAAGAGGACAGCGCAAAATATGGTCTGAAGCTCAACATCAAAAAAACTAAGATCATGGCCACTGGTCCCATCACCTCCTGGCAAATAGAAGGGGAAGAAATGGAGGCAGTGAGAGATTTTACTTTCTTGGGTTCTACGATCACTGCAGATGGTGACAGCAGTCACGAAATTAAAAGACGCCTGCTTCTTGGGAGAAAAGCAATGACAATTGATGCTTTTGAATTATGGTGCTGGAGGAGACTCTTGAGAGTCCCATGGACTGTAAGAAGATCAAACCTATCCATTCTGAAGGAAATCAGTCCCGAGTGCTCACTGGAAGGACAAATCCTGAAGCTGAGGCTCCAATACTTTGGCCACCTCATGAGAAGAACAGACTCCCTGAGAAAGACCCTTCTTGGGAGAAAAGCAATGACAAACCTGGACAGCATCTTAAAAAGCAGAGACATCACCTTGCCAACAAAAGTCCGTATAGTTAAAGCTATGGTTTTCCCAGAAGTGATGTATGGAAGTGAGAGCTGGACCATAAAGAAGGCTGATCGCCGAAGAATTGATGCTTTTGAAATATGGTGCTGGAGGAGACTCTTGAGAGTCCCATGGACTGCAAGAAGATCAAACCTATCCATTCTTAGGGAAATCAGCCCTGAGTGCTCACTGGAAGGACAGATCCTGAAGCTGAGGCTCCAATACTTTGGCCACCTCATGAGAAGAGAAGACTCCCTGGGAAAAACCCTTCTTGGGAGAAAAGCAATGACAAACCTGGACAGCATCTTAAAAAGCAGAGACATCACCTTGCCAACAAAAGTCCGTATAGTTAAAGCTATGGTTTTTCCCAGAAGTGATGTATGGAAGTGAGAGCTGGACCATAAAGAAGGCTGATCGCCGAAGAATTGATGCTTTTGAAATATGGTGCTGGAGGAGACTCTTGAGAGTCCCATGGACTGCAAGAAGATCAAACCTATCCATTCTTAGGGAAATCAGCCCTGAGTGCTCACTGGAAGGACAGATCCTGAAGCTGAGGCTCCAATACTTTGGCCACCTCATGAGAAGAGAAGACTCCCTGGGAAAGACCCTGATGTCGGGAAAGATTGAGGGCACTAGGAGAAGGGGATGACAGAGGACAAGATGGTTGGACAGTGTTCTCGAAGCTACAAACATGAGTCTGACCAAACTGCAGGAGGCAATGGAAGACAGGAGTGCCTGGCGTGCTCTGGTCCATGGGGTCACGAAGAGTCGGACACGACTAAACAACTAAACAAGAAGAAGAAGAAGAAGAAGAAGAAGAAGAAGAAGAAGAAGAAGAAGAAGAAGAAGAAGAAGAAGACTGCTATCTCTATATCAACATTTATTTTTTAAAAAACCCACCCTTTAATTCAAGAATTCACAAATGTATTATATCTAAGAGGATATACTTTTTGGAAATACCATTCTACCTCCAATCACATTGCAATGGCTGAATTCAAACAGCATTAATAAACAGCTGCATCAACAAAAGCAATTTGTATTTTAAAATTGGCAAAGGAAACTGTATTAATAAAACTGTGTTGAAAATGCAACACTTAAAATGTTAAACTGAAACTAAAAGCTACAACACGTTCACAATCTATATCATCAACTCAAGTTGTTTCATTTGTTGTGCAGTCCTTGTAAACAAGACACTTCCACTCAACTAGAACTTTATCCATAGGATTGGTAGCTCATGTCTATTTACAGCCATGACGTGCAATCCTGTCAACAACATTTAAGGCAAATTTTGCTATTACACCACAAAGAGAGTATTGTACAAAAATTGAGGACTGCTGATGCAATGAACCACAAAACACCAGTAACAATGAACATAATCACAAAATTTTCTTATCTTCTTGTCCTGCTGTATATTCTAAGGCATGTTTATATAACACAATTGTAGGTTCAGTATATTTATAGCTATCTTTCACAAACATAAGTAAATTCATTGGTAAAACAAACTTACCATATCCATGAATGACGGCGACTACAGAAATTATTAATATTTAACATCTTCCAATTTTTGTTGCGTTCTTAAATTTAATCAGAAGCTGGTTTTCTAATTTCTCCATAATTTGCTTAACTTGCACATAGAGCGCTCCAAAAGGTTTTTTATACTTTGTAATTGAGGATCAGCTTGCATTTCAGTTTGGATGTCATACATATACATATATATATATGTATGAATGCAAATGATTTGCCATTCAAAATTCAAGGGTGCAATCAGAACATCTTCCGTGGCCTTCCATAGTTCCCTGCTTATATCAGAGAGAAACATCTATTCTTGGCAAAAAATATCTTGACTGCAGTTTCCTGTTTTCATTTATATAATCCTCCCCCAACGATAACGAAATCCAAAAATGAGAAGGATAAGCAGGAAGTTTATTCACTGTCTAACCCTCAGCTTCAAAGTGAAGTCCACAGTGAAATCCAACATTTGTGAATATGTTTTTAAACTTCACTTACTCGTCATCAAGTTCTTGAACTTCACATTACTCCTGCAGCTGCAGTACCTCTCATTTGACTAGCTCACCACTGCTTAGCATTTCTGAGCGTGCTGGAAGCAGTCCTAACACAGAAGACTGAATTTCGTCAGTGGCATAATACACTGGTAAAGCAACAAAGGGTGAAATTGTTTAGAAAATATATTTCTCATCCTTAGCCATTACAAGGAAAGTAAAAAAGAAAGTGCTAATTACAGCATCAGCACTTACAGCTAAAGATACTAAGTGACAATTTTACAAGATTTTAAAGTCTGTAGCCTCTGTGTGTGTGTGTGCACATGCGCAAACAGAGGCACAATGAATTTTGTCTATTAACTTGTTAACTTTCAAATCAACAGTCCAGTCAGTAATAGCCAAGCAAGAAGAGTCTACTTTTAACAGCTTTCCATGCAGGGCCGTCTTAAGCCCATCCAGCGCCTTGGCGCTAAGGTTCCCCCAGCGCCCCCCTCCAGAGCCCCTCCAAGGACCCGGGAGTGCCAAGCGGACCGCAGCAGCAGCGGGAGGCCACCTCCAAGGACTCCACGCTGCGCCTCCTTCTCATTTCCCCAGCGCTGGGTTCCGCTCAGTCAAGCTTCGCCACCAGCGCACGCACCGCGGGACCAGCAAGAGCTGCTTGGGTGCTGTGTGTGCGCTGGTGGCGAAGCTCGACTGAGCAGAACCCAGCGCTGGGGAAACGAGAAGGAGGCGCAGCATGGAGTCCTCGGAGAAGGAGAGAGACGCGGCACAGCCTCTCATCTCATTGAGCGCAGTCCTGGCCAGATCGCCGGAACCCTGCGCTCACTTGGCGCCCTTCCAGCGCCCGGCGTCGTGGTTCTCCGCACCACTAGCCTCTATGGCTAGGACGGGCCTGTTTCCATGGTAGCTGCCTCCATGCAGCAAGCAGTTTTCCTGCCATGGTTCACTTTTTGTTATTGTTGCAAGCCTTTCAAAAAATGCAGCTATATGGAAAACAATCCCATGTTTCATATTGGGAAGCTGTTGCAATTTAAGATGGGGTGGGGGTGGGGGTGTGCTGGTTCCCAGGGCTTCTGAAAATGTAAGTTATGGTCTGGAATTACTAGAAGAGAATAATTAAATTGAGTGCTGTGGGCCAAGTTAGTCAATACTTCAGGGTGTTATTTTTAATTACTTATAGATAACATTTGTATCCTGTATCTTCCATCCAAATAGGATGCCTCATGGCATAAAACAGTAAAAATAAAATAAAAATACAGTATCAAAAGGTAAATTAACAAACAATCCCACATCAGCACAAAACCAACAGAAAAATACATCAAAAACAGCAGATAGTGCCATAAAGTGCATATTTTGACTTGATGTCTCAATACACCCATTGAGTTGAGTAGGTGCATTGCCTGAGTCAGCTTTCTGCAACCTGGCTTGAACTACAAGTCTCATCAGCCCAACCAAGGCTACAGGGATTATTGTCTGAAACAAATGAAGGATACCAGGTTGGTGAAAACTCTTCTGGGGCACTTTCTGGATTCCATACTACAGATGCTGACAAAAAGGTGGCTGAATCTTCTGTCCTTGTTCTCCAAACCTCGAGTGAGTGAAGTGGCATATATGTAATAAAGTAAAGGTAAAGGACCCCTGGGCAGTTATGTCCAGTCAAAGGCGACTATGGGGTGCAGCGGGCATCTCGCTTTCAGGCCGAGGGAGCCGGTGTTTGTCCAGACAGCTTTCCAGGTTATGTGGCCAGCCTGACTAAACCGCTTCTGACACAACAGAACACTGTGATGTAAGCCAGAGTGCTTGGAAATGCCGTTTACCTTCCCACCACAGCGGTACCTATTTATCTACTTGCATTGGTGTGCTTCCGAACTGCTAGGTTGGCAGGAGCTGGGACAGAGCAACAGGAGCTCACTCCGCTGTGGGGATTCAAATCGCCGACCTTCTGGTTGGCAAGGCCAAGAGGCTCAGTGGTTTATACCAATTTGCCACCCGCATTGAAAAGGTGGCTGAATCTTCTGTCCTAGTTCTCCAAACCTCATGTGAGTGAAGTGGCATATAACAGGGCATGTCCTGATGTCTGCAGCTGGTTGCCAGGTTCATGCAGGGAATATCCAGGTCCTTTTAAAGTGCTAAACAGCAAGCACCAGGCTGGTGGCACATGTGGATAAGTGGAGTGTGTCAGTGCACGTTAAGAAACTAGGTGGGAAAAAGCACACATAAAAGGTGTGAAAGGAGTCACACACCACTGACAGCTTTGCTAATTACTGAATATATATACAGTATAGCATTTTTTAAAAGGCTGTTTTCGGGGAAAGCCCCATACAAATGGGTACAGGATTTCCGTGTACTTAATTGTTTTTAAAAATAGTAGGGGGGGGGGAGGTGGTACAAAGAAGCACAATTTTTGCAGGGAGCCCCTGATTACAAGGAGGCTTTCATCAGATTCAAAGGTAATTCTAAAAGATGTGTTATCACACCATACAAAAGAAACGTAGGCAGCCTAGCAGCAGGCTAACAGCATGAATGCCACTGAAACAACCTCAGCTATCAGCTGAACAGCTAGCCGCTAGCTGCCAGCAGCATTTAACAATGAGTCACACATTACTGCTGGAAGAATATTATTATTGGCCTGGCTTCTGAAACCAGTGTTGGACAATAATGCCAGTGCATTCAAGTGATGGGCATAAAGAAAAATAAGCCATTTTCTTAATTGTGGTTTTCAGCTAGAAAGTTTAAACCTCATTTTAAAAAGGAAACACTGCTGCATACGAAACACTAAAACAAGTTTCAATGGATCAAAGAAAATAAAATGCTGGCCAGAAACATCACGTGCCCTTTACAGTGGACTTCTCACCCTAGGAAGAAGTAGAAAGCTTTATTTCATTGCCCTGACTGACATTTAAAATTAACCACTTTACCCATGTGACGGTACTGATGGTATAATTAGTGCTCATATAAGAGGACTCGTAGAAAGGACAGATCGTGAAGCTGAGGCTCCAATACTTTGGCCACCTCATGAGAAGAGAAGAATCCTTGGAAAAGACCCTGATGTTGGGAAAGATTGAGGGCACTAGGAGAAGGGGACGACAGAGGACAAGATGGTTGGACAGTGTTCTCGAAGCTACGAACATGAGTTTGACCAAACTGTGGGAGGCAGTGCAAGACAGGAGTGCCTGGCGTGCTATGGTCCATGGGGTCCCAAAGAGTCGGACACGACTAAACGACTAAACAACAACAACAACAGAAAGTTGTGGTCGCGCTTTGTATTTCTAATATCTTCTGTGTACCCATTCCCTTTTTATATACCCCATTCTCTCGCACACTGTATAGGTTTCCACCAACATGCCTATTGAAGCCTGCTTGTCCCTCCTCAGTGGGTTTGCCTATGTCAATGCTACAGTACTAGGAGCTTAAGCTACAGAGCACTGCGATCCGCTTATACCAATGAGTTGTGAGCAGATCAAAAGAGAACTCTGTAAATACAGCAGCATGGATGAATTGGTGTTTCTTGAATTTCCAGTCACTATGGATAGCACCAACGGCATCAGCTAAAGCTTTTATCAAAAGTTATAAAAAAAAGACTGAGTTGTTGTTCAGCATCACACAGGATCTTCTGATGCTCTTTGATACTCAGCCCAGTGTTCCTACAGCAAACCTAAACTGTCTACTTGGCTCCAGGAAGATGGGCTGAAGTGCATCCTGGAACTTGGAAAGATAGAAATAGAGCATGTTAATGGTGGCTTCTGCTGGTTTCAGTTGGAATGGATAGTCCCTGTGCATGCGGCCTCTCAGTAGGACCATCTATGTGGTGTGCTTGTTTCCCTCTCTTGTCCTCTAGCCCAGTGCTCCCCAACCTTTTTATCGCTGCGGACCAGTCAACGTTTGATCATTTTACCGCGGCCCGCTGAGGGGGTACATTGATTGTTTATATTTTATTTAGATTGTTTTGAATTAATAATTTTAATTAAATTGTATTTAAATGTTCCTTGGGCGGCCCAGTACCAATTGATCCACAGACCGGTACCGGTCCGTGGCCCGGGGGTTGAGGACCACTGCTCTAGCCCATATACTCTTCTCATCCCTTCTCCACAATGTGCTCATTTGATCCACTCCTCAAATGGCTGTTCACTTATAGGTGTAGCTATTTCAATGAAGAGGATGTTAGTGGATTTCTTTTGTTGTGGCCTTTTGCTTGTCTAAAGTTCCTGCTTACTCTTGTCTTCAGCTGAGCTGTTTCTGTTCATGGGCAGAGGACTTATTTGGAGAGCTATAGAGATCTCTCTGCCTATGGACAAAGAGCTTGGAGCCCTATCTCATGATTTCTTTTGTTTCTGATATCTCCTCAATGCACGTGGTGACAGGCAGCTTACCAGGGGCTGTATTAGCTGACTGCAGAGTTCTATGGTTATTCACCGTGCTTTTTTGTTATGATGGTCATAACATATGAATTGTGCACTGCTCATGCAAGGTTCCCATTTTTTACGTGATGTCCCCCGGAGTACAACATCATAAGACAGAGTCCTTGGTGTTCAGTAGCTCCCTGACTTCCTTGAGAAGTTTTTGAGGATGCATAGAGGAAGTGAATGATAAACAATGTTGGATACAATCTATGCACCCACACACATGCAACAGCAGCAGAATTCTGGATGCAATTTATCACTTTCAAAATTCAATTACTTTTTCTACTAGAAGTGAAATGGAGTTTTGGCCCATTTTCATGCTCTAAGAATTACAGAGGCTGTTAGCCCACAGCATAAAAGGACCATATTAATACGCTTTGTATTGACACATAACTGTTGTCCAGAAATTGCATGTATATTTTATGCTCAAGCAATCTGTCAGATAAGAAGAAGTCTGAAAAAGGTGCATGAGAAAGAAACTCCCATACACCCCAGCTAGATACTGGGTACATTATTATTATTATTATTATTATTATTATTATTATTATTATTATTTGCTATTTCCTCCTGATACATAATACATATTTATGGACATGGCAGCTAATTTATTAATCCAATAAAATACTGACAATGAGGATAACTGTAGAATCACAGGACTGAAAGGAACCCATGTATAATATCATGCCCCACTGCGTACATGAAATTCAGCGACCATTCACCCCCTAACCATACCACCTAAATTATAGTATGTCACAGAGGACAAAAGATCTCACACCAAAGATTTTTCGATGATGCAACTAATCAACTGGGCAAACCATCTGGATGGCACAACCAAAATTAGCCCTTAGCCTTCCTGTTAAACTACACAAAACTAAGAATATATTAATAGTTCCAATTTTTTAAAAATGAGCCCTGCATTAAACAAAGCTTTATTAATTTCCAAATGAATCTGAATTACAGATGTAATGGATATTTGACTTGCTTGAAGTGACCTGGGACACATCTGAGTCAACATCAAAGATCACTTAATGATTGTCTGGGAATGCTTCTTCAGCATACAGTACATAAGCTGAGTGGCTGTAAGCAAGCCATAGACTGGTAAGTATTAATAGAGGTGGGTTTTCAAAAGAGTAAGTTACAAGAATATGTGGAAATTGCACAATTGACCAACAGCCTAAGGGGCAGTTCAAGACAAGAATTTGCACAAAAATGGGATAAATATAAGAAATATGTACAAAAATATACCAGTGGTTTTTTGTCTATGGCAGCATTTGATTGACCTTGGATAAAGAAATATATGAGAAATAAGAGCAACGGTACAAATTGCTGTAAGAATGTATTAGAGAATATATAAAGAATAGATTAATAATGGTAGGTACATTCACTATTAGAATAAAATCATACAACGGGAATTGACAGGAAGTCCAAAGTCTTTATGATATTTTTTGTTAATAATCTTTGCTAATAATTTTTGTTAATAATCACATAAAACGTAGCATAAATACAGCTGAAGCTTAAGGTTCATAATTATGTAAGAAAAGATAAGTATATGGGTTTTTTCATTTTTTGGGTACATGATTGAAATTTCAACTTCCTTTAAGAGATGTACTATACATATGTAATGTATTGTAAGACTATTAATAGAGCTTGCTACATGTTTAAAAAAGTAAGGAAAAGCCAAAAGGTTATAGAAACTCAATAATAATAATAATAAAATTATTATTATTATTATTATTATTATCTGGGAAAGCTTCTTCAGCATACAGATGCTGAGTGGCTCTAAGCAAGCCATAGACTGGTAAGTATTAATAAAGGTTGGTTTTCAAAAGTAAAAGGGCAGGTAGGAAGCGAACAGGGGCTCTAAATCAGATGAACACAGAATTGTACAACTTTAGCAAAAGACAGAATTTTCTCCATGGAGTCTCTTCTATTCCAGGATTATCACCTGGATGAGGCAGAGTAAAGTGGAACATTTTTGGAAGCCTAGCCTCTTCACAGGAGGATATAACAGCTAAAACAGTTGGGGGCTGGTGTGCCACGAAACCTGCAGGGCCACGTTTCCCATCCCTGCTATGTAATACACACTGACAAGTCTACTGCCTCTGATAGCTCAGTTATTTGAACATGAGACTCTTAAACTCAGGGCTGTGTGTTCGAGCCCCACGCTGGGCAAAAGATGCCTGAATTGCAGGGGGTTGGACTAGATGGCCCTCGTGGTCCTTTCTAATTAACTGTGAAAGGTACGGGAGCCCAACTTTTGAAAGGCTGCCTGCCCCCAGTCAGTGATAGCTGTAGGACTACAATCAAAACATTACAATCTAATTTAATAACAAATATTGAAACACTAAACTATAAAACCGGCAAGTCCTTTAGGTGAAAGAACCTGTTAATAGAAAGGCAGGCCACCGAATGGTTCTGCCCATTAAATTAACTTCCTATTGCACACAATGTTCAGTAAACATACTTGGCTTCATTCAAAATCAGCTCAATATTTATGAGCTATCTCTGAAAGCATTCCAAAAACAGCTCATCTATGTTGGCAAGTTCTCTCCTAGCTTGTAATGAATGCTGATGCTCTTCTGTGTATGTGCCTATTGTAATGGCCCTGGAAAAGGTTAAAAAAAAAAGTGTGTGGAACTTAAATGCACATAACCCTGTGAAAACAAACACACCCTAAAAACTAGGAAATGTTTTAGAGCTAGATGGGAACATCACTGCTTAAAATGTTTACAAAATCAAGATAATTGACCTGAAGAGAGAGGGCACACCAAACAAAAACTTGCTTGACTGAATGGTCTGGTCAGCTAGTTCACAGAAACTGAGGAGAGTTTCACTGAGAGTAAGCTTAGTGAAGAGCACTTGCACGGGTGCCCACCTAGAAGCTAATGTGCAGAACTTCATTTTACACTGTGAGCCAGTGTCAGGCTTCAAGGAATCCGGTCCCCCTCCCTCACGGCTGGCAGCCAGAAATGGGAAAACAAGAAGTTCTTACCATGCCATGGTAATACCATGGTATTTTATTCACTATTCACTATTCACAGAGAGATGGATGGTGCTGAATGTCAGATAATGGCGTTGCTCCGTTTCTCCTACTCTACATCATCCCTGTGCTGGCTGGTCTGTGCTTTCTGCCTTTGAGCTTTCTGTTCTACTACAGTCATACCTTGGTTTTCAAACCGCTTAGTTCTTGAACGTTTTGGCTCCTGAACGTCGCCAGTGACTATTCTGGTTTGCGAACTATTTTTGGAAGCCGAATGTCTGACGGGGCTTCTGTGGCTTCCGAATGGCTGCAGGAGCTTCCTGCAGCCAATTAGAAGCTACGCTTTGATTTCCAAATGTTTTGGAAGTTGATTGGACTTCTGGAACAGATTCTTTTCAACTTCCAAGGTACGACTGTACTCTCAATGCTGGGAGAGGGAGGGTTAGGAATGTTTTCCAAATACACTAAGTCAGTGGTTCCCAACAGGTGGTCCGGGGACCCCCAGGGGTCCGCGAGCTATGCCAGAGGGGTCCTCAAGATGCTATTAGATGCCAAGCCTCTGGCCCACCGGAACCGGCGGAACTGCCGCCGCCGGTGCGCGGGCGCCAAGTGAGCCCAGTGGATCAACCGGGGAGCCGCTGAAGGCCCCCCGGCGACCGCCCCAGACCGAGGCTGAGTGCGCCCGGCCGGAGACTCGGCGGAACCCCTGGGCCTAGAGGCCTGAAACCGGCTTCCAGGCCACGGACCCCGCGGCGACCGCGTGGGCGTCGGAAACGTCCGGCGGAGCAAGCGAGGAGCTGCTGAGGCCCCCCGCAGGCCGACGGCCGAGCGGAGCTCCGTAGCCCGAGACCTCCCACCGCGCAACAATCCTGGGGGGCCTGCCTCGCAACTGCAGTCGCCATCACCCCTAGCTGCCCAAGAGGGGGAAGGAGCCCCCCCAAGCGAAGGCCCCCGATCCCGCAGCTCCTGCGCGCCACACGGGGAGCCTCGTGGGGACCTGAAGAACAAAGGCTGCACCGAACCTGCTGGCGCTGCTACCGCCACAAATACAGCCACCCCCAGAGGAGGAGAAAAGAAGAGGGGACGACAGGGAAGAGAGGGCACCACCACCACCCTCAACCCAGGTGAAAGGGTAGAAACCTCCCCCCCTCCAAAGGGAAACCCCCCGACCCCCAGACGGCCATCACACCGCCGCCACCACAGCCACCACCACACCAACGCCCCCCCAAGAAGGATAAAGAAAAGAGGAAAACAACTGAAAAATAAATAAAACCACTTTTTAATTTTAGGATTAGGAATTAATGGGGGTCCTTGTCACAATAGCGGCTCGATGAGGGGTCCTCGAGAAAATTTTGTTGGGAACCCCTGCACTAAGTCTGTCAGCTGTCTCTCCCCTGGTGCTGTTTTTCCCTGCTGCTCTCCCAATATTTCCCAACTTCTCCTCCCTGCAGCCTCTGAACTATGACCTTCTGTTCTAAATCTATACCGTCCTCCTCTTCTCAGGAAGGTTCAGGAAGAGGGGGTGGTGGTCCCCACCATTCCTCCTCAGTCTAGTCTCTGACAGCCAGAGAAGTTTTTATGGAAATATATCCAAGCAATATGTGGGGTAGAATTTGTATGCTGAATCGGGTAACTATTATGCCTTGGGTGACATAACATATGTCTCCCCTTTCCCCAGGTATGCTCTTGTTAATGAGAATAGACTGACAGCTGTCCCATGGGAACAGGAAGTTTCGGGGGCATGTTTAATTCACTGAAAATAGTTCTAGTATCCTTCCCCACAAAAAAGTGACTTCTCATAGGTATTTTAAAAAAACATGTCCACTTCTTTGTTTCATTCTGAGATGCCACAGGCACCAATTTACTGGCATGATCATCATAACCAAATTGGAATAGGAAAGAACAGCTTTGGAAGCAATGCATGGCTGGCTGGCAGGCACCTCCTGTGATAAAACTTTTACCACGCAAATTCAGTTCGGCAACCAAGTTTGTCTGCTGCCCAAAGATACGCAGGAATGCCAAAGAATGCGGAAATTCACAATTTCCCAAAAACAAAGCAGCCTGTGGTATATAACCCATAGCTCCCAACACCTAAGTGTCCTAGTTTAACTGAAGCCCACAAGTATTGGCTTAGATATGCTATTTTGGTTTGAATTCAAGTTGGACAGCAAAAGAAGAAAGGCAAAATCAGTAGCACAGCTAGAAGGTGCTTTTCTAGGTCCACCCCAATAGGTGGTGACTTAAGAAAATCTTCTCTTTGTGCGCATGGCAGCCCACCCCAGCAGAACATGCTTTAGATGCGACAGGGATGACATGGGGATGATTCTCTGTGTACAGCGCCCCCAGGCATCAGGCAGTGAATGCACATTATCATTAGGTGTGTACACACTCTAGAGTTGTTCATATATACCAAAAAGTAATCTGATTTAGCACAGTGGCTCAGAGGCAGAGCTGAGAAGGGAATCAGAAAGTACCCAGTTTGAATCTCACAACTGCCATGAAATTGCCACGTGGTTTTATGCAAGCTCTACTCTTTCTCAGCCTCAGTCCTTTTCCTTGTCACTATATGGTGAGGAGATTTACACAATGTTATGCCTATGCTTTTGGGGGGGGGGGGAATTCACCCTTGAAAAAAATATCTCCCCCTCTTCAGAAGTTTCATTTTAACTTTTTTTATTTACAAACCCTCAGACGCTAATTTATGCAGCAAAATAGCGCTGATTGATTTTTAAAAGGATGAAATTGCTTGTGGCTTCCAACAAATTACTCAGCTAGACCAAATCCATTCAACTCAGTCATTATTACTGACTATACTGCTTAATACTGCAGAAACTCTAATTTGCAATTCAAATTTCTATGTCTTTAACAGATAGCTTGTCTGTAAGTGTGATCTGCACCCTGTAAAGTGGTAAACTGGGATGACACGCTGCCCTGTTAAGCAAATCCCCGTGCAAGTAGTAGTAAATAAAAGTAAAGTTTACTGGAGAAAATGAACTCAAAGAGCCAAATGTTTAATCTTTGTGGCTAGCGCTAGTTCTATAAGTATATTGTTCTACATTTCATTATAATGTGATATGTTGTCAGTGTCAGAACTGCTACACACAGTCTAAACATGCTGATCAGGAATGCAGAAATACCCCACTGCTTGATACATAGGAGACCGAGCTTTTGCAAGCATTCCATTCAAAAGTTGTTGTGTGGGGTTTTTTTTGGGGGGGGGATAATCAAGGGCTTTAAGAGTTTTCAATGCAAAATACAAAGACTTGAGCATCCACCTCTGCCACCTTCCATTTCTTCATTGCCAAGACCCACAAACCTGCCCCATGGCAGAGAATTACAGTGGTGGTGTGTGGGGGTTCTACGAGGGCCCCAGGTGAAGCTTCTTTTCCCACCACGGCCTGCGATTACGTCCTAGAAATATATCAATGCTAATAATAATATGTGCAATGGCTGTTTCACACTGGGGGTTATGGGGCTTGAAGTCCTCGTTCTAGATGGGGAAAGTAAATGCTCAGCTCCCACGAAGTATCTACTGCCACTGCTTCTACCCATCTTTCCCTGCCCGCAGTTGAGTTTCTGGTCCTTGGAACATGGGGAACATGCAAAAAAATATCGCAGATCAAGACCAGCATAGTGTGGCAAGCAGAGCTGTGGCCTGCCTCAATTCTGCTTGCAAGTGTTTGATCAGGGCTGCTCATTTACACGAGGGCCAGCCCAAATGCTCATCACATCCCTATCGCAAAGAACTGGTGTTAAGAGATTGCTGTACGTGGAACAGAATATATTAGTCTCAAGTAGTTCTGTGTGCCCAAGGTTGCTTTGGGCTTTTGTTTCTCATGCAGTCTTCCTACCCCCCACCCCATAAATGCTGCATAAGAAACCACTTCTGAAACTAAGAGCATTGTTTTATACAGAATATCATTTCAAAGGATGAGAGGAGTTAAAAATGGCATGCAAGATACTGTAGGGCACCTTTCCCCAACCTGGTGCTCTCTTTATGTTTTGGACTACAAAATCCGCAGCAAGCATCTGGAAAGTCCCTGGTTGAAAAAATACATGTAAGGCAGATCGTTGATCGCAGCATTTTTTTTGGTACTAATTTTTAAAAACACCGAGAAATTATCCAGTTGTAGGAAGTCGTTGGGTTGCTGTTACAGATGTCATGATGCCAATTAATGTGTCAGAAAGTCATTTATGCTCTCACCTAACCAGGAAAAGCAAGATGAAATAGAAATCAGAAGCAAAATTTATCTAGGGAAATCCCCAGTGCTACATGTCTGAACAAGTGGAATGCATTTAATGTGGCATATTGGAACAACACTGTTAAACGGTGGAGGTTGGGGCAAATGGGGCATGCCTCACCCACCGCAATCTTCATTCCTCCAAGCCAACCTGCCCACCTTTTTACTTATATCAAATGCAGGGGTGGCCCTCACTGTCTGCTTCTTCCTCTTCCTTTGGCTGCTTAAATGCCATACTTTTAAAAGAGCCCCTCCCCCGGCAAAGAAATCCGGGGAACTGTAGTTTACCCCTCACAGTGCAACAATTCCCAGCACCTTAACAAACCATCGTCCCCAAGATTCACTGTATGGTGTGCATGTAACCTCGGTCATTGTTTTCACCTTGCAGAACTCAGCAGGGTGAACGAGGACTACAAAGGTAGAAATAGTTGTTTCTGGCTCTGGCTCCCTCACCTGTTGGCTTTCCCGCCTCCCGTCACAAAAGTCCCAATAGCCACTAGCCACGCCTGCTTTTAAAGTATTGGAAAGAGGCAAAGAGTAAAACACCAAACCACACTTGGTGCTGTATTAAACTATCATGGGAACGTTCTAGCTGAAGCTGTATTCTCTAACTGAATAATATTGAGCAGTTTTTAATAATAAAACCCTAAATAATGAATCACAAATAATCATTGAATGGCAGGTATATTACAAAATGGCATTTATCTTTTACACATCTCCATTATATATACAGCTATATGTCAGAAAAAATACAATTTTTTAAAAACCGAATGCAATAATGTGTTCTGATAAATGCACATTAAAACACATCTCCATCCGGATTACATTTTGTATTTTAAAAAAATACCTTGAGGGAGAGTTCATTACTTATTTCCCTTTGTATACATCTGAAGCTTTTAAAAAAATTCACAACAGTTTATATATAAGATGTTCCACCAGAGATCTGTAACTCAAGAGATATACCTTAAAGAGACTAAAATTATGAGTAAATGTAATCAAAAGGAAAACATGCACACGCACACACACACACACACACACACACACACACCACATATGCCTTCTACATGAAATGACATTTATCAACCCTGCATACATGTCTGTATGAAAAGAACTGGTTGCCTTTAACATTTACCAAGAAATGATGGCAAATGATTTTCTTCCAATTCTAATTTAAAATAAATCTAGCATTCGTATACTTCCATTTCAGGGCTATTTGGAGATTAGTTATTAATGGAAAACAATTATTATGATATACTACAAATAATATCCAGTAGTGAACTTTCCCGTGCATACATTATACGTCCTACTTCAGAATAAGTCGATGCCAAACTATAATGGCCTTTCCTGGCTGCAAAACATTGCCACTATTTTTCTGACCTATGGATACTGCCTAGCAGTGTTATTCCACGTGCACTGTACTGTAGTTGCCCCCTTCATCCCACAACAGGCAACAAGAAGCAGTGTTAGAAACTGAAAGATGAAAGCTAGGAGCTGAATGGCACCTTAAACCTGGGTTATGGATGCAGGTAACAAGAATACAAAGCTGAAAATGAATGAACTGCAGATAAAATCTTATATTCGTTTTAACATGGTCTAGTCCTCATCTGAAGATTGCAAAAAACAAAGCCATGCTTCCCCCTGCCTGCCCCCCTAATATTCTCAAGAGGGTCTCTTCTCCAGTCTTCAGAGAGTGGCTGGAAGTGGGGAGGCAGAAAAAGGTCCTCCTTTCCTTTCACTCTGCAGTTTTAATCTGAAATTTTAAGGCACAGTACTGCGCCCAGAGCCCAGAAACCACTCGTGCTTATGAAATTCCTTATCGCAAAACACGCCTAGAGCAACGGGAGTTTCGAACGCTGGCAAGCAGATATCTCTCTGGAGACTTTTGCTGAAAAGTGGCTTGTAAGTAACAATGGACAAAAGACAAAGCAGCAGCAGCAGCAGAGCCATCGTTTGTGTCTCAAAATAGCAAGCAACAGCTTATTGGAACATAAGAATTCTCAGAGTTCAAAACCCGCTGGATTCCCCCTACAGAATCCTCTAAAGTTCTGTAACAGAACTACAGGTTCAATTGTTTGCAACTGCAACCAGGAAATAAGGAGGCATGATGCAGGGTGAAATTAAATTGGTTAAACCTGGAACACATTTATTGAACAAACCTACAAAAAGATCTGCAGGGTGCTAAGTGATAACCAATCAGGCAAACCCAACCTGCAATGTGAAAAAAGGAGACACTGTCCATTCCATTAGCCCATTTCAAAAAGGTGCCTTAGGATGCTCACCAAACCCTATCCTACCTGTTGAATTCCCGCACATACCCAGCAAAATGTGACCAAATCAACCTATTTTTACAGGCATCCAACCCAAAGGATATTTGGAGCGGGAGGGGGTGGTGGTGGAGAGACAGTAGATAGTGCCAGAGAAGGCGGCAGAGGGGCTTAAAGCAGTCCAGTACTAGGTGCTCCTCCATGGCAACATTACGTGTTTGTACATGCTAAGTGTTGTGAGGCTCACCAGTGCCCTTCCCTGGAAAAGCTGCAACATTCACTAACAGCAGAGCCTGATGGGCCAAATGGCGAGCAAGATTCCTGGAAGGAAGGAAGGAAGGAAAGGAAGGAAGGAAGGAAGGAAGGAAGGAAGGAAGGAAGGAAGGAAGGAAGGAAGGACAAGTCTCTAGTGTGCACAATAACACCAGAGATCAACAGTTGTCAACAGCTATCAGTCAGTCAATCACCAACTCCCACCACAAGAAGGGAGTAAAACCTCTCCTCACCCCACCCTCTCACTATATATAAGCATCTGGTGACTTCTGTTTCAGTGTACAGTATCTGAAGAAGTGTGCATGCACACGAAAGCTCATACCAATGACAAACTTAGTTGGTCTCTAAGGTGCTGCTGGAAGGATTTTTTTTTATCAGAGATCTTGCATTTCTGAGAATTAAAATACATGCAAGAATAACCAGTTCATCTCATCTATGACTTTTTAAAAGAATCAATTAGAAAACAGCACTGTTAAAACAGGCAAGGTTTGGGTGAATCCTGGAAGCTTAACGTCAGATTTTACAAGTGGGACCCATAAAAAATATTGCACAGCATTCTCAACATCCCAATAAGCATACTCCAAGATTCCAGCCAGCCATGCCCTCCCTCCAGGAGACTATTCCATCCCCACCTTTGTCTGCATTTTTATTTTCTGACACACAACACTCCATTGCTACTGAGCATACTCGGTCCACGCTGGATTGTGCTTTGCCCCCTTGGTGGCGAGGGTGGTGGTGGTTGTTTTTAAAGATACAACTGCATTTGTGCTTTGCAAATCTCGAGTTTCTCCTTAGCAAGCAGGTCACCCCTGCTGTTTCTCAGTTCTCCCATTTTAGTTCCAGTCCTGTCAGCATTCACCAGCTGAGTTTGCTGTTAGATGGAGTGATGGGTCTTATGATGCTAAAATGATGGAGAATGAAGTAGAGAATCCAGTCATTCATGAACAGCGTACCCATGCACATTTTGAATTTAACGTCCCCAGGAGATTCAGCTTTTACATCTATCTGACCACAGCACTGGCTGTTTGAACTAACAGCAAGAGAAGGCAGTTATTCTGAATGCTTATTTAAGGAGCAATTTACTGAGAAGCCATAAGGGAAAGTAAACATATATGGGTACCACATTGCTTCTTTTCTCTATCCCATTTGACTTTTAATTTATGTTGACTTCAGACATATCTACACATACAAAATCAGAACTTTTTGCCCCTGCTTTCTTTTCCTCCTCTCAGTCACATTAACTGAAACGAGGAGGCCATGAGAAAAATAAAACTGTCCAGGATTGACTGCTTATACTCATAAATGGTGACTTTTAAAGCAGTCTTGTAGCATATTAATAATTGTGGCATCCTATCTGGAAATGTATCAGTCAAAACAACACAATTTGCTGTACAGATCGGTATGTCTCGTTTGCTAGATGTCATGTATCTTGCATAATTTGCCCCAATAGGAATGTACCCGAATTAAATCTGTATTGCACGCAGCATAAAGGGATATAAATTATCAGCCGCCGTAACATGTTATATGTAATATAGGAAGCAGAATGGTAAATCAATCTATGGCATAATCATAACAGGCCAGGTAATTTTGGTCCCTGACAACATTCAGCAAGGAAAACAGCTTAGAAGTTAGTGTTCAACTTCAATTATACTGCTAAACAGAAACATATAAATCCCACATGGCTGCTTCCACTGGTTCTTTGAATCACTTTCATTCAGAGCTTTGGCTGTGCATTGCCTACAATTCATCCTAGCATCCTAGGGTCATGGCTCTCCAAGTGTGAGTGGGCCTCCCTATGGAGATACAGGCTATTACCGTGTTTCCCACATTTTAAGACACCGTCTTATTGCTTTTTTCCCTCAAAAAACCACAGGGTGGCTTATTTTTGGTGGCATGTCTAATTTTTTTTACGTTATTACAGTTTTTACAGCACCTTAAGGTCTTCTTGGCCGGGCCAGGCTGCTGGCTCGGGGCACTGCTGGGCACTGCGCGCCATGCTGCTGGGCTGTCTGAGCGCTGCTGGGCGCTTTGAGCAGCTGGGCGCTCCGCGCACTCCAGCAGCCGTTTCCAGGCGGCGGGACGGCGACGGCGAGGCCGCTGGCTCTGGCGCTGAGCTCCGGGGCTGCTCGGCGCTCCGCGCGCTCCAGCAGCCGTTTCCGGGCGGCGGGGCGGCGGAGCGGCGGCGGCCGGGTGGAGGCGAGGCCGCTGGCTCTGGCCCTCAGCTCCGGGGCTGCTGGGCGCTCCGCGCGCTCCAGCAGCCATTTCCGGGCGGCGGGACGGCGGCGGCTGGATGGAGCTGAGGCCGCTTGCTCTGGCGCTCGGCTCCGGGGCTGCTGGGCGCTCCGTGCGCTCCAGCAGCCGTTTCCGCGCGGCGGGACGGCGGCGGCTGGATGGAGCTGAGGCCGCTTGCTCTGGCGCTCGGCTCCGGGGCTGCTGGGCGCTCCGTGCGCTCCAGCAGCCGTTTCCGCGCGGCGGGACGGCGGCGGCTGGATGGAGCTGAGGCCGCTTGCTCTGGCGCTCGGCTCCGGGGCTGCTGGGCGCTCCGCGCGCTCCAGCAGCCGGTTCCGGGCGGCGGAACAGCAGGCCTCCTCGGCCAGGCAGAGGCAGGGCCGCTGGCTCCGGTGCTCCTGGGTGCTCCAAGCTGCTGGGCTAGAAACTAGAAACTGGGCTAGAAGCAACAGAGGCCCGGCCGCTGGCTCAGCTCTCCGCCCGCGCTGCTGCAGGCATGGAGATACACTATGTCTTATTTTCGGGGTATGGCTTATCTTTCGCAAATGCTTAAAATTGCTGCCCTGGCTTACTTTATGACTACGTATTAAAAAGGGGGAAACACGGTATTATGATACACAGAAGATAAAAATGAAATAGGAAAACAAAAAGCAAGTAGAGGAAGAATTGCATGAGAAGAAAGGGAAAAAACAGGCAGATTAGAAACAAAATGTATGAGTGTAGGGAACATTAAAACTATCCTATCCATCTAAGCGCTAGGACCCTTAAATAATAAACTTAGCTTGTTCTCAAACACTTAATCCCCAGTTTCAAAAGTCTGATTTCATAAACTCATAGAACTGAAAGGGGATCCTGAGGGTCATCAAGTTCAACCCCCAGCAATTCAGGAATCTCAGCTAGATCATACATGACAGGTGGCCATCCAATCTCTGCTTAAAAACCTCCAAGGAAGGAGAGTCCGACTCCAACACCTTTCATCCTAAGCATCCATATAACTGCACATCCACAGTTTTCGACAAACACTTGGACCTTAGCAAGTCTTCAAGAGATTTACTTCACTGTCAGGAAGATCTCTGTGTGTTTAACAGTTAAGCAAACTGAAGAGCTTTACCTGTTAGTTCCATGTGCCCCTCAGGTGTCCCAAAGAGCTCTATATCTAGCCCGGCAAGTCTTAGGAAATATTTAGTATTTTTGTCAATAATATAGTGTCACTTCTTTTCTCTATTTCACAATAACCAAACTGATTTTCATATAGGATTTTGTTTTTTTACGGATTAACGAAGACAAATTTTAACAGAGCTAAAGAATATTGAACAGCAGGTTTTTATACAAAAAAACCTCTCTGTATTTCAACAAGGACTATATTTTGTATGATGAAACATGCTTTAAAATGTTCAAGTGGCTCTTTTTAAGAAACACTCCTTATTTTATGAAAATACAAAATTAATTATACTTAGAAAATGTTTGAAAAATCTCATTAACTTTTTTCAAGCCTTGCTTTAGAACACTGTTACAGCATTTTCCGCAATGAAAACTGAAGTATATTTGTTTCCTTGGAAACAAAGCCTTTCACCTTCCTCCACAGAACCTTAACCCAAAGAACTCGTTAATGAGGGCCAAGGTTTAGTTATTTTAAGCCAGAAAAATGATAACACAAAGCTGTATTTTTATCATTAGAACTTCAAAAGGGTCACTTAACCCAGCTGATCGAATGAACAAAATATTCACATAATCTAAAGAAATTAAACCATTAAATTAAGCACAAATATATTATTTGTCTGAATGACTATAGTTTATTTGCATTTTAGTGTTCTGTTGAAATACACACGGTGAAATGATAGAGCAGTGGGATACACATTCAATCATGATTAAACACCTTGGTGTCCCCCCCCCCTAATCTTCACTAATAACAGAGGTCATATTTAGCTGTGGGGAAAGTGAATTATTCTATGAACCCTGTGGAGCTATCATCAGAGAGTGAGGATCCTGAAGAGGTGGAGGCAAAGATAATTAATTGGAGCTAAATGACCTGGAGGAGAGCCTGAGTAGGATGAGGGAGGTGGTATTGGTGCCTCAGGAAATGCCAGTGCTGGCGGATGGAGGAGGGAGCAGGAACTGGATCCCAGGGAGGGATCAAGTGGGTTGTCAGAGAGCTGTTCCACCCCTGTGATTTCAGACACCCTTAGTCAGGCCATCCCCAGTCCATCCGGTCACTCATGTCTGTTAAGGAGCCTCCCCCAGGGGAGTTGTCTGAGAGCAAGTTGGATACTGAGTCCACTGCCAAGAGCATGAGAATTCCAGCACCAGCATGAATAAAACTCACACGTTCCATGCCACTCACAGAAGTGCCCATTTGCCTTACCAGAGCATTTGCCGCATTCAGGCTTGCGCCTGCCCACTCTTCAAACCAAGAAGGCACAGAGAATGCAGGTTGTTGGATCAATGTCTCAGATCCTGCTTAGCCTTGCATTTCACCTGTTGTGCCTTTAATTCTAGTACTGCCAATGTGTCACTCAAATCTATGCACTGAAGAGCTTAGCAGAAACAGACAGGTTTGTAGTTTGTGCTGCTTCCAAGACTTTCAGTACCCATGTGTGTTGCTAGGGATCCTTTCTGCAGCAGGTCTTGAGTTTTTCTGAGTGGGTAATGAATTCAGGGGAAATTGAACTGAAGGGAGGCGATATTGCTTATTTTGTAGAATATTAATCTGAGAGAATCAATTAATTTAAGATAACTATGTAGATATTATTGAGGGCAATTTAATCAGGGGTAATTAAAGAGAATATAACTGATTTGGAGCAAGATTTGTTGAAAAAAATGAATTAAATGGGAACTAATTTGGGATGATCTGGAGTGGAGTACCAATTAATTGAGGTAATTATCTGGGATGGCTTGGACGGGAAATTAGTTGGTTTGCCCCCTGGGACATTTAAAGTCTAAATCTGCAAACATACATATAAAGTAGAATTTGCAAATTTTATGCAATAGAACAAAATATACATATTTTTTAAAATAACACAGCCCCAATTTTGCAGTGTTTTTTAAGTTTGTGGAAAACTTTTATTCTCTCCCAAGCCATCCCACATTAGTCTATTTTATTTCTGAAGTTTTTAATTCTTGTTGGCTTTTATGTCTCAACACTACTTTATGATTTATATTATATTTCTGTACACTATGTACCTATGTATTTGAGATGTAAACTTATAGTGGTTTACTGTTTTTATCTGTATATTTTTTCTCTTTTGTTTTCTCCACTTTAATTTTATTTCCCCCTTCTCTTTTTCATTTTCCCTGTTAAATTTGCAGATTTAAAACAAATGAATTTTTGTTTGTTTACTTTAACTCTTTCAGTAGTTTGTTGTCAATATTTTCCATAAAAATATATTTTTGGGAATCTACACGTAAATATTTATGTGTATTAATGCACCATGTAACAGCAATGTTTAACAAATGAAATAATTTCAAATAGAAGGGAATATACCAATGCCTTGCTTGCTCTTAGACGAATGAATGAAGGAGAGCTGCCTGTCATGTGAAGTGCATCAATTTATTTTAAATTTTGGGCAACCATGCTGGTTAGTTGTATCTTCAGAACTGAACTACGTCTGTTGATGAATGCTAATGAAGTGCCTAAGGCAGTACAGTACACAAGAGACACAACCTTCACTGCTGGAGGTGACAAGCGAACCACAGATGTCAAGATGTCCTGATGTGACAGGTAATCAGGAAAAAAAAAACACGTATGGAGTATTCCAAACACTGCCTGCACATAAACTCTATAATTAAATTACTGTACATTCTTTTGACGTTTCTGTGAAAGGACTTCCAAACCTAGGCTTAAGATAGTTTTAAAGAGTTTGAACCTGTTAAAGGGGTTAATCTTCAGAAAAGGATTCATCAGATCCCTGGTGCTTCTGCTCATAGTGAGGCACACGAGTCAAACACTCCCTTTGCCACAAATGACTGACATACAGGTGCATGCTGAAGCTCCAGGATAGGAAGAGGAGCAGATAAACATGCTAGATTTTACTAGTGTCTTCAAAACACATAGTTGCTTGGGTAAGGAAAAGAAAAGCAAGTAAGCAGGGTAAAAAATAGGGAGAGAGAAAAGCAGGACACTCTACATGAAGATATTGTTTTCTGGAACAATAAACCCTTCTAAAACAAAAGGAACCTCTGGTCTCATCCTCTCGATAGCCTTGTTTTTTTCTGCCATTCCTGTGGTACTGGCTCAAAATGATTTCTTCTGGCTTTCAGTAGCAGTTCCTGATCCCTGTGCCAACTTTTAACTTCGACTTAAAGATTAATAATAGTCTTATAACTTAAATGTCACGGGCACCTTTAACTCCCTCTATCTTGTACTCTTCAATAAGCAATGCCAGCCACAAGGAGGCCAAATATATAGTTCATCTTTGAAAAGCTAGTAGACTGCCAAACTTAAGGAAATAACAATTTGGTAATAGTGTGGAATAATATATTTCCTAAAGTGATCATTACAGTAATAGCTAGGGCAGATTTATATGCACTTCAAAAAGCAGCTTCATTCCAGATGAATACTTTTCTGTATCAGACTATTACCTACTAAATACAGTGTCCAGAGACATTCTATACAGCTATCCACTACATATTCACTACTTAGCTGAGCTGTAAAATTGCAGATAAAATGAAACAGCTACAGACTTAACTGTTACACTACCACTTCGTGCTTAGAATTTTGCATGCAAGTATAAGTAACAAACCACAAAAATATAATGCACCTCAGATAACATTTTACAAGTTCTTACTAGGCTTATAGTTACAAACATAACCCTAATAAATAAATAAATAAATAAATAATATAGAAATGGGCTCACTGTTGGTGGGAGAAATCCAATACTATTAACTGCAAGTATTTCACTACATTTTAACACGAATGGTTTCACACTAAAGGCTGCATACAAATTATGGAAAGTTTAGTTTGTTAAGGGTGCTAGGAACTGTAGCTCTGTGGGGGGAAAGCTACACTTCCCAGGATTCTTGGGGGGGGGGGGAAGACATGTGCTTTAAATATATGGCCTGCGTACAGCAAAAAAAGTAGAAGCTAGATTTATACATTGCTAAAACCTTATCACACAGGCATCCTTTAACCGGCTAGTGAGAATGATATGGGGAGTAAAGGAAAGATACTAGCTCTAACATTGGATTAGATTAAGCAAACTAAAACTTCACAAGCTATCAAAGCTCACTGTTACTATGCTGATGGTAAGAATAAAAGAGTAGTGTACCTTGGTTTTCGAACAGCTTAGTTCTTGAACGTTTTGGCTCCTGAACGCCGCAAACCTGGAAGTGACTGTTCTGGTTTGCGAACTATTTTTGGAAGCCAAACATCCGACAAGGCTTCCTGAAGCCAATCATAAGCCACACTTTGGTTTCCGAACATTTTGGAAGTCGAACGGATTTCCAGAACGGATTCCATTTGACTTCCAAGGTATGGCTGTAGATGCCTTTAGAAAAAATTAACTCAATACAGCTGATCTTAAGACGGCAGCAAATTATACAGTGTAATAACACAGACAAGAACACACCCTTGTATCCCACATTAAATAATCCAAACACCTCCAGTGTCCATATTCTGCAAGTCAATCCTGCTTGTTATAATCCCTCTTCAGCCCTAAGGTTGATATCCAAGATTACTTAATGCAAGTGATTTACTCTTGCTTGCTCCAATTTTCATTTGCAACCTGCAGAGGAGTGAACTATATGATCTGGGACCCTGGGAGTCCTCCTTTCCCCAGTGTTCAAACTTGCAGAGGAGTCTGTCTCTTTGTAGCAAGGCAATTTAACTGTATGTACACAACATATCTTCAACATATACCAGTGGCTGAGGCACTGGAAGTTCCAGAATGTGGGAATATCATGGAGAGCAAAAGGAAAGAGGTCTGAGCAACAACCTTTGTAGCTGAGAATTTGGGAGAAATACCTTACAGGGTTTGTCTGTTTTCATTTTAACTGTTGTTGTTGTTTAGTCGTTTAGTCGTGTCCGACTCTTCGTGACCCCATGGACCATAGCACGCCAGGCACTCCTGTCTTGCACTGCCTCCCGTAGTTTGGTCAAACTCATGTTCGTAGCTTCGAGAACACTGTCCGACCATCTTGTCCTCTGTCGTCCCCTTCTCCTAGTGCCCTCAATCTTTCCCAACATCAGGGTCTTTTCCAAGGATTCTTCTCTTCTCATGAGGTGGCCAAAGTATTGGAGCCTCAGCTTCACGATCTGTCCTTCCAGGGAGCACTCAGGGCTGATTTCCTTAAGAATTGATAGGTTTCATCTTCTAGCAGTCCATGGGACTCTCAAGAGTCTCCTCCAGCACCATAATTCAAAAGCATCAATTCTTCGGCGATCAGCCTTCTTTATGGTCCAGCTCTCACTTCCATACATCACTACTGGGAAAACCATAGCTTTAACTATACGGACCTTTGTCGGCAAGGTGATGTCTCTGCTTTTTAAGATGCTGTCTAGGTTTGTCATTGCTTTTCTCCCAGGAAGCAGGCGTCTTTTAATTTCGTGACTGCTGTCACCATCTGCAGTGATCAAGGAGCCCAAGAAAGTAAAATCTCTCACTGCCTCCATTTCTTCCCCTTCTATTTGCCAGGAGGTGATGGGACCAGTGGCCATGATCTTGGTTTTTTTGATGTTGAGCTTCAGACCATATTTTGCGCTCTCCTCTTTCACCCTCATTAAAAGGTTCTTTAATTCCTCCTCACTTTCTGCCATCAAGGTTGTGTCATCTGCATATCTGAGGTTGTTGATATTTCTTCCGGCAATCTTAATTCCTGCTTGGGATTCATCTAGTCCAGCCTTTCGCATGATGAATTCTGCATATAAGTTAAATAAGCAGGGAGACAATATACAACCTTGTCGTACTCCTTTCCCAATTTTGAACCAATCAGTTGTTCCATATCCAGTTCTAACTGTAGCTTCTTGTCCCACATAGAGATTTCTCAGGAGACAGATGAGGTGATCAGGCACTCCCATTTCTTTAAGAACTTGCCATAGTTTGCTGTGGTCGACACAGTCAAAGGCTTTTGCATAGTCAATGAAGCAGAAGTAGACGTTTTTCTGGAACTCTCTAGCTTTCTCCATAATCCAGCGCATGTTTGCTATTTGGTCTCTGGTTCCTCTGCCCTTTCGAAATCCAGCTTGCACTTCTGGGAGTTCTCGGTCCACATACTGCCTAAGCCTGCCTTGTAGAATTTTAAGCATAACCTTGCTAGCGTGTGAAATGAGCGCAATTGTGCGGTAGTTGGAGCATTCTTTGGCACTGCCCTTCTTTGGAATTGGGACGTAGACTGATCTTCTCCAATCCTCTGGCCATTGCTGAGTTTTCCAAACTTGCTGGCATATTGGGTGTAGCACCTTAACTATATCAACCCAATTCTATTCAGAGCCTAATCATTTAAATTAGCAAGGATTCTGGCATGTTTAACTTCGAATAGGATTGTGTTGCAATGCTCCAAAAATACCTAAGCCCAATTACTTGAAATTAGGCCCCTCTTAAATCACTTTGCAAACACTGCAAACTAGGTGGCTGCCTACCTGCTAAGCATTACCCTGTGATGAGCTTCATTGTTTCTCCCTTTTCAATTTATAATAATCTTCATAGCTGTCAATTTTTCCCTTTTCTCGCAAGGAAGCCTATTCAGCATAAGGGAATTTCCCTTAAAAAAAGGGGGGGAGAACTTGACAGCTATGATAATCTTACAGGCTCTCTATAAGAGGCTTGCAACCACTGCAGAGATGGAGACCACCCAGCCAGCAACATGATCAATAGAGGAAAGCAACCTGTGGGTGGTTTCCCAAGATAGTCAGTTTCCAGAAATAGAGAGCTGAGATTTTGCAAAGAAACCAGCTCAGAATTGCTAAACAGTCTCTTCAAGCCCTCTGTTCCCAACCCTTGACAATTCCACTTGAAGCTCCATAATGGCTGACTTTGTTTTTTTCCTCCCCAGTCAGCAAGTTCCTTCCTTTTATTCTCTGTTCCCCAGTTCTTCATACATCTTGGAAGTGTTTTTAAGGGAGCAGTGAACTCAAGCCAGGCCAATGCATAAATTATTATTCAAACGGGATCCCAATTGCAGGAAAACTAGAAGCTCACTGTTCAGGGCAAGCTATATTCTAAACTCCCCCTGCCCTACTGCACAAGCAGCCAAGCACATTGCCCACCCCCAAACTTCTTGTAACCCCCCAAAAACATGGAAGAGGGAACAGAAAATAAGAATTAACAGAGAAAGAGACTGGAAGGAAGAAAAATAACAGAAATAAACTACCTAGGAAACTGACATAAGCTACCTAGGAAACTTTCCTATAAGTGATCACTGATCTCTTAGAAACTTCTTCAAAGACTTAAGAGCTTATAAAGTGTTTCACAATTAACATACAATTGCACGTCAATTTAGAGCAGAGCAGAGCCGAACCTTATTTGCTGAGCAGAAGACTGTATTTTAAGAAAGTGTCTACTGTACTTCGCACTGTTTACATTTACTATGGCAATTTTTGTTTCCAATTTCTCAATATTCCCACAACACACAAATATGAAATATCACAGCAGAAGAGAAGTAAAAAAAAACCCATGCAGCCTTCCTTGTTTAGAATCTATTTTTGTAACCGTTACTTTTCCACTGCTGCAAAACAATGCTGTTTACCTTCAAGTAAGTGACAAAATGAACAATTTGTTGCCTTGCATTTTAAATTAGCTGCAGCAGGCTACATGGAAGCATTAAGTATCTACTGCTGCCCACAGATTTAAACAGGGGCGATGACAAAATAATTAGGGGACGAAGGGTGGTGTAGACAATTACTGGCAGAGAGAGGAGTTATGCATACCTCTGTATAATGAAAACATATAATCATGGCTGTAACTTTTGTCTTCTAATTCAAGTATGTGTGGCTGTAGGTAGAAGCAGTGAATGGGACAATCAGATATGAGAAATGAGGTTCCAGTGGACCATCAACCACATTATTTGTCAAAACAGGGTGAGACATGAGTCGAGGGAATCAGGCGGAGGTCTCTCACAGGCAAAAAGAGGAAGACTCTTCAGGTTCTACAGTACTGTTTTGCATAGCTGCCAAGTTTTCCCTTTTCTCACGAGGAAGCCTATTCAGCATAAGGGAATTTCCCTTAAAAAAAGGGAGAACTTGGCAGCTATGCTGTTTTGTAGCACCTGAAGCAGAGATGAGGATTCTTTTCTGGCTGAGGGCCCCCCTTTGTTCTCTATCCAAGCAAGCAAGAGGCATTATTAGAATTCAAAGACACATTCCAACGAGGCAGAAACACTTGAGGAACGTGCAGAACAGGGCTGAGGAGGTGGGTGTTGCCCCATGGGCAAGATAGTGAGGCCTGAAGGGCCACATTCAGCACCTGGGCCTGAAGTTCCACACCCCTGACCTAGAGTTGATTCCTCTCCTTTCTTCTGCCTGACGTTGTGCTGCCTGGGTTGTGTGGCTAGAGGTCTAACTCAACCCTGTTACCAGTGGCCCTTCTGAGGTTTTGAATTTGAGACCAGATAGCTGCAGCCTTACCTTTATCAGTCACTAACACTGGATCCCCTCGGGTTCTATAAAGCTTAATATGGATATTTTTTGTCACATTAAGTTTACACACACACACACACCCACACACACACACCCTGCATGTTTGAGATAAATTCTGGTCGATAAGGTCCTTAGGCTGAAAATTTTAGGTGCAGGGGACACCACTCACTGTGCACTCTGTGAGCTAATTTTCAAGATCATGTCGTAAGTTCAGTCTGATTCCGCTCTTCCAGATGACCTGCACATTGAGCATTCACCCTGATTTGTTTGTCTGGCTTTTTGTTTGCTTGTTTCGGAAGTGGGTTTGTTGCATAAGAACACCTAATCCACTTCAACTGAGCAACCTAAATATGCTGAAGAATCATGCCTGCAAAACAGTGACAGTCTGGAAGCTTTCCCTGATTGGGAATTATTATCATTATCATTATCATTATCATCATTATCATTATTGTTATTGTTGTTGTTATTATTATTATTATTATTATTATTATTTTATTTGTTGTTACTGCTTCTGTGTTACTAACCTCTACTCGTCATAGAGAAGCTGCTGAGGCTTTTATACTGCTTCTTTGGTACAACCATCACTGAAATAAATAGAGCTTATCCTTCCAAGCCTCCACCAATAAAGTGTTTTGAGGATTGGTATCTAAAGCTGCAGCCCTGGGCCTATTTAGTCTAAGAACAAACGACATTCTGACACATGCTGTGCTGTTGCTGTTATGAGACATTTTGCTTACAAGAGAGAGTTGGAGCTTCCAAAAAGATTAAGGTCCCAACTATTAGTTTGGTATAGCCATTCCCAAAGTGATATTTATTGATACTGTACAGATACTCCCTTGGAAGTCACACTGCCTATAGCTAATGAACATTTGTTAGGCACCCAAGGCTTACAGAAACTAGGGGCAGAACAGAATTTAAATTGCTGAAAACATAAAACACAAATAAGGGCATTGCTGAGGAAATAACCACTAAATTAATTATTTCAGAATTTTCCAGTTTGAATTAGTTTCTGGGAGAAAATAAAACGACCGAAAGAAAGTCAGCGCAGCTTTAGAATATGCGCTGTAAGAAAAACATTCACCTTCTGCTATCAGAGCTAGAAAATCAAGTTATGATAAATGCACTGGGGAAATTCAGGCACAACACTAGTGGCTGAGAAACAGTGCTTCTTGGTTTAAAATAATTCATGGAAAAATCTGGCAGCATCTCATGCCATCTTGACTGTGTCACTGGAAGTGAATAGAATATTCATGACTTCTTGACAGTGTAAGCAAACTTCTATGATGTGTCCCGCCCCCACCTTGCTGCATATCAGGATAGAGCCGCATGCTAAAGTGGGGAAGATTTAATATTCAGACCTGATTTTCTTGCTGTCATTCCTGTTTTTCTTGACTATAGTTAATGCCACATTTGAAAAAAACAAAGCAAAACAGTGCACTTAAGTTGAACATTCAGTGGCACAATGCTGGTAAGGTTCTGAAGAGGCTCTTTTGTTAACTACTCACCAGCAAAAAGAGGCCATATAAAAGCACAGGGACCTGTGGCAGACACAGGTGCCGATTCTGTCCCCAAGTTTACTTTGCAAGTGCAATTATAGGACTTAATAAGGCCATCCACAACATTAGGGTCCATTCACCTGCTCACCCCCCAATGTGACAACAAGCCATCATCTGCCAGCAATGCCCTTCTGCATTCTACACAGGGCAAGCAGGCCATTCTGTATATACAAAAGAAGGGACACAAATCTTCCATCAGAAATGGCAATATCAATAACACAGTGGGGAAACATTTCAGCCTCCCAACACACTCTGCAAGTGACCTTAAGGTGGCTATACACTGGGACAAAGAACTTCAAAGGGAGTCTGCAAAATGAAGCTGATGAAATCATCAAGGGAATACAGTGCTGTCACTTGTGGACTGAATCACATGTCAATGCCGGGAGATGTTTACTGTTAATGAAATTATTATCACAGTCTGTCTGTCTTTTTCTGCATTTCTATTATTTACAAACTCATTTTTCACACACACACACAGCCCACAAAGAGTGTGTGTGTGTGTGTGTGTGTGTGTGTATACACCTAAAATTCAGGATAAAACTTCATATATCTGATGAAGTGGACTACATCCATAATACATGTGCAAATCTTTAAGGTGCCACAAGGCTATTTGTTGTTTTTAGTTAAATATGCCACTTTTCTATGGCAAGTGTTAAAAAAATAATGCTTCAAACAATTTTACAGAGACAGTGGGTTTTCAAGGAGAAAAAAGAAAAACAATGACTCACACACTTTCCACCTCTTGTAATCTCGCTAAATAAAGTAACAGCAGAACAAAGCTGGTATGCAGCCTCTGGCTACATTTGTGCGTGCATCAAGCTAGATGGCACAGGATCAAGAAGCGAACAAGCCTATCTTGAAATCACCTTTGCACTGCTGCTGTTCAGCCTCAGTCATAGCCAAAGAGTAATGCAAAAGATGGGCTTGAAATATTTCCTGGCAGTGCTGCGACCTTCAGTATACAACAACCCATTTGAGTTTTGAATGAAAATAAAATTGTTAAACCCTATTTCCTAGTTATCCACTTTTTATTATTGTTCTCCTTCCCTTTCCCCCCACAACCTGGAGTTCAACCACAGTTTATGCAAGCAATTAGCAATACAATTGCTTCAGCAACCTGTTCAAGTCCAGATACTGCACCCGAAAAAGGCTGAAATGGGGATGCTAGCAGTGACTGAGACAATCTCTCAGACAAAATCAGAATTGCATCAGATTTTTTTAGAAAAAATTTTTTAGATGAAAACACACACTCCAATACCAACTACAATGTAAAAGCAACAATAAATACCCCAGCACAATTGGTATTTGTTATGAACATCGGCTCAATTACACGGGAAGCAACTTCTAGATGACAGAATTTCCTGTATCCACCCCTTCATTTATTCCCATTTGCAGGGGAAAGGCATATTCCAAATATTATTTTGCATTGTGTTACCAACTCTATGGTGTACTATAGAATTTCATTGCCTCTTCTGAGAGACCCGTTGTCTTTGGTCATCCCTCAACAGTCACCTAAAAGCAGCCATTGCATAAGGCTGCTTGAAATATTCCCATCCCATGTGGTTGTGGTAAGAATGTTAACTTTAAGAGTTGGGCTAGTACTGATTTTTGTAAGCTGCCCTGGGAGTCTTTTTTGGTTTAAGAACGAAACAACAATGTTTTAAGCAAATAATATAACTAACAAGAGAGTATCTGTATTAATCTACTACAGGAAGCCACCACAAAAAGCCTTTTAACTCCTTAGGTCAAACTGTATGTGACACAGCCACTTTGTAAGGGGCAGAAGAGATCTAACATTCAGCTTCTTCTTTTCTCACTATTTCCCAATTCCTAATCACGGAGATTCCAGTGGTCCCAGTGCCACAGGATTTCAAATTTATTTGCCCTCTCGAAGTATCCAAATTGTCCCACCAGAAGTACAGCAGCTCTGTAGTTAAACCCTAGAGCTTCGTGCTGTCCCTTGTTTGTTGTCCTCTCCTCTATCCTCAGTAAAACAATTCGGTAGGAGTTTTAGGGCAAGCACCAGAGCTTGCCAAGAAAGGGGAAAGGACTGCAATAAATACCACTCTGTGACTGGCAGGGAAGCCAGCAGATAGCTGCTAAATTCCTTCTCAGTATTGACACTAAGGTCATGTGCTATTTGTCCTATGGGGGATCCGCTCTTGCCACCTAAGTCAGGGATCATTACTTCAGCATAAAAGACCTACATTTGTTGATAGCCATACATTTGTTGTCTCTGAAATAACCCCAGTCACCTGAACAAGACCTGAAAGGACCATCCAATTAGTTGCCCTTTCATTAAGCATCTACAATATATCACAATACCAAGAATAATGACAATCTTATGGATGTACATGTCCATAGAAAATAGAAACCATGCAAGCCAGTGAACCAGAGAATTATTTTATGCAGCGTTTTTTTTGAAGGCTCAGAGCTTGTCATGTGAAAACTAAAGCAGAAACACAAAGGCTATATTTTAGTTTAAGCATTACTGTTATTAAAACCATGATAAATAGTAATGTAACATTAAATGTGATATTGCACAGCAAGCCTCTCTTTCACTTACTACCAGTGTGACTTAAAATTAATCACATATTTTCTAAAAAGAGACAAGTGGCTGCAATTGGGTCATTGCAACCCATGGAGCAAATAATATGCCAATACAAGAAGTACAAATGTGTGCAGTATTCACCAGGTAACAAAGAATGGCTTAAACAACAAAAATTCCCATGGCGCATTGAAGCCTAACACATTCATTTCGTCATAACCTTTTGTGGACTAGAGCTCATTTTGTCAGTTGGCAGGCATGTTTACTCATTGGGATGAAGAGAAACAAGTTTGAAAACCGTGGTGGAGTGAGAAATACATTTTTGTATATAGTTGGAGCTACATCGAAATGTGATGGGTCTACTGCTGTTGTTTGCATTACACAGGGCCACTGCTTGTACCATTTCCCCTCCACTGTCAACTTAGGGCACAAATCCATACATCTGACAACATGGAACCCTGTTGATTTTGCTATAAAAGACAGAATGAGCCATCCCTTTGGATTAAAACGGCTTCTATCCTTGGATCATAATGGATAAATAAAAAGTTTCCTAAAGAGTTCCTTAAACAGATAAAAGGCACACCGCTGAGGTACGAATTTTTTGGCAGGCAGAGATATGAGAAGTTCTGTGGGACTCCATTTTCAAAATGACATGTGAATTGCACCCTATTGCCTTCAAGAGTTATGGACTTAAGAGACAAAAATAGACTCCACAGCAGCGACTTCCAGATCTGTATTAAAAACATTTCTCAGATAAAACCACATGCATATATCCCCCCCCCCCAATTCAGATGATGCCACCCATTAAAGTTGGAAAGTATACTTTTGGCAACAATGATAAAACTGAACTAAATAGGATTCTTGAAAACTTAGGAAAATGGGATGTGAAATCCTTGCTCATTTTTTTGAGTTTGCTCAACTACAAGTGTAAACTTACGGTATCCCATAAGAAACCAACGGATCAATCATAAATCCATTAAAATGAATGCAGTCATCAAGATTAGATGACTTTGGATTGAGTTCTAATATTTATAGCAGGCTTAGGCAACTATTTGGCTGGTGCCAGTAGCTGTTGCTCATGGGAGAGGTAGGGCAGAAGATAGGGAACGCAACAGTAGGCAGAGCCAAAGTCAATGGCAGGTGGAGTCCACTAGTTCTATCCTCCCCCCCCCCCACTGAGTTGTAGAACGGCAACACAGAGAGTTAAGATGAGGAAGCCAAGAAGCAGTGTCATCACCCCCTGGACTGTACGTAAGAAAACCGGAAGGTATGGGCAGGCTGAGGGTAGACTGAGGTTGATGGGACACTGCTGTTTTTGCCCTAATGGACCAGTCTTCACCAAGTACATTGCAAACATTGGAAGTGGGAGTAGGGTCACTTCATTTCAATACATGGGTTTAGGAGACTAAACGTACCCTAAGCATGACAGTTTGGGAAGGACCCATATCCTCTAGAGCGCTTTTCAGTGTACTGATCCAACTGTAAATCAAATCATCTCAGATTTTATTGCAAATGGGAAACCAGAATCATGAATGATTCTCACATCTATTCATGGTCTGTGCTAGTAATGTAATGAGTCAGCTCTTTAGAAGAAACCTACTCATAAGCAATGGAGGTCTATTTTTCTAGAGTAATGGCCCAGCATGAGTTGCTCAACGCCACACAATGGAAGAGAAATAAATAATCAATCCAGTTCCAGTTATTTCAGCAAACATGGAGATTGAAAGGAAAGTCTCAACTGAGTTTAAAAGAGCTGAATTCCAGAGTGCGTTTAGAGAGGCAAACAGCTGCAGAGAGTTCCAAGACCGTAAGAAAAGCCACAAAATGTGAAGTAGAAAACGTTTTCTGAATGCTTAATAGAAGGTCATAACCTCCACACAGCTACCTGACTTAAAGCATTAAAGCAGACACCTGCTAAGAGCTGTTCCAAGTTGAGTTAAATACTCTTAACTGTATCTTCCTGCTGTTGCTGGACCAGCACACAGTATATTGCAAGCTAGTTAGCCTCTTACTGATAATCAACATCCTATGGTATGTGATAGCCTCTCCTATGCAGTATATGTTCTGCTGATGTCTCTCACCTCCACTTAGTGAAATTCTACATAAATATGATATATACCATATTTTTCCGTGTATAAGACAATGCTTTTTGCTATAAAAAAAAGGCAAAAATTGGGTGTTGTCTTATACACGGACAGTAAATGCAGAGGGGGGATGTGCGATTAATGGCAGCAGCAAGCAGAAGAATGGCAGCGATGATTGGGCGGGTGATTGGTGGCTGTGACGAGGCGGGGAGGCAATTGGTGGCTGTGTGGGAAGTGGGCGGGTGGGCTGTTGCTGATGGCAAGTGGGCAGACAATTGGTGGCTGCGGCAAGATGTGTGATCGGCAGTGACTGTGGAAAACAATCGGCAGTGGTGGGCAGGCGGGTGAGAGATTGGTGGAAGTGCCCCCCCCAAATGTTAAACAACTTAATTTCTTAATTTTTGGTTAAAAAATAGGAGTTGTCTTATACATGGGGGCATCTTATACACGGAAAAACACGGTATATGTCCAACATGCATACATCAGAAATATGCAGTTTTTATTCCAGTGGCAGGCGGGGGGGGGGAAACCAACCTAAACAACTTTGCCCCCCCCCAAAAAAGCTCAAATTTTCTGTCCAGATTTTCACTTTTTGAAATATGGCAACCCTAGAATAAGTGCCCATATCTGTTCAATGTCTGAACGTCTGGAAGCGAGGCAGGTTGTTCACTTCCTGCCTCATCATGTGTTCATTATACATGCATTCGTGTATGTGGCACCAAATGTGAGTGGGTGCTTCCTGCTCAAATCCCCAGAAATCTGGTGGAACTACAAAAAATACTTACTTTTGCTATTAAGGGATTGGCATTAATTGTGCATACAGGTTATTGAACATACATTAATGGGTCTAAACGATCAGTTTTTCTATGTGTTTCATCTGGTTTCTTTCGACAGTTTTATATCATAACATTCTCCACTCAAGTGGCAGAAGGTTTGCACTCCTTTAGAATTATAAGAAAGTTGCTTATTGTTTTGCAAAATACAGTTTAGTCTGCAACAGGAAACAGAAATCGTTCATCAGAAACTTTACATCATGGAAGCAGAACTTTATTTTGACCCACTGAGAGCAACACTACAGTTATATACTAACTTATGTAATGGAAACTCAACAGTCCTCACCCCACTGAAAAGCTACTATGGAGGAGGGGCACGGAATCCTCTCCTGCAATTTAATGACTCCAAATTGCACCCCTTCAGCTGTTGCTTTTATGCCACAGAATTTCAAATACACGTTTGCCCTTGCAAAAAGGCAGCTAATGGAAGAGCCACTTTGAGAGCATGATCAGAAGCAGACAAGTGGTAGGCAGAGAAAGAATTAAACAATCTCTTCTACCTGATTGATGCATTTCATTTGTGCATTTGATTCCTTGTTTGTTGCAGACATATGCAGGTTATGGCCAATACTTTTGTTTCAACAAAATTACAAAAACCTGAAACCTGATGGTTCTGTGTACAGAAATAGTGGAATTAAATTAGCATAAACAAATAGCACACATCCTAAGTCAGGATCCTGACCATGGGGAGCATAGCACAAATCAAGTAAGAACTCCAGGCACCTGTGAATTGCTCTCTGTAGAGGCTTGCACTTGCAACGGGCAGACATATTCAACATTTCCTGTGAAGGAAAAAACTAAATTACAATGGTTGTTTGCCTGCCTGGATAAGAAGTCAAGGGGAAAAGAAGAAGCTGCCTTATGCTGAGTCCCAAGTACTGGTCCATTTAGATCAGTACAGCCTACATTGAATGGCAGTGGCTTTCCAGGGTTTCAGACATAGGTATTTGCCAGCCCTAACAGGAGATGCCAGCGACTGAACCTGGAACTGTCTGCATGCTTTTCCTCTCCCAACCCCACCGTCACACTTGATATCCATGGCTGACTATAGAAAAGTGGGGCTTGAACTTGCCTTGAAACAGTGGACACACTCTGTTCTTAAAAATCTTACCAAACTGAACAGAAAACTCTATAGATGTATAAACCATAATTATGATTTAAGGGTGATTTTTACATAGAGCTGTAAGAAGAAGAAAAGGCACTCTATTTATTACAAGACAAAGCTGACCCAATCATATGCAAGCCATCTTCAGGGACGGCAATTATGGTCACTAATTTGTGAATGGGAACAATATCAAGTCTAGCAAGTAGCTAGGAAGAAACAGCTGCATGAATTGGTGAGCAGGGGGGACAGGTTGTGAAGCCCTAGGCACAAAGAAGGAAGCAGAAGGAGGGAGAATAAAAGGTCAGGAATGCATGAAAAAAACATGGTGTTCTCAGTGCCAGATTTATGCACAAAGTACAGTGGTACCTCGGTTTATGAACACAATTGGTTCCGGAAGTCTGTTCATAAACTGAAGCGTTCATAAACTGAAGCGAACTTTCCAATTGAAAGTAATGGAAAGTGAATTAATCTGTTCCAGGTGGGTCCGCGGCATTCGTAAACCGAAAATTCGTAAACCGAGGTGTTCATAAACCGAGGTTCCACTGTATGGGTTATGGACCTCAGATTATGAGACCCTGGGGAAGCTCGCAGTTGATGTACATCAGGCATGTCAAACCTGCGGCCCTCCAGATGTTTTGGCCTACAACTCCCATGATCCCTAGCTAGCAGGACCAGTGGTTGGGGAAGATGGGAATTGTAGTCCAAAACATCTGGAGGACCGCAGGTTTGACATGCCTGTTGTACATCAACAGGGCTCCCCCTACTGGTGGTTGACCCTTATGAGACTACCTGCCTGATGGGCAGGAGTCAGATATAGTTGGTTCAGTTGCAATGCCTAAGCCAATACCACTTACATCTGTAACCAATAAAGTTGTGGCCTTATTTATCCCATTATCCCAAAATATTGGTGTCCGTGTGTTTCATTATCTAAGAAATGGGTGGTGCTCAGGGCCTCGCCATGCAAAAAGACCAGCGTAGTCATTAGTTACAGAAGCACATTAGTTCTCATGAAATTCTCCCATTTGCACTTTCACTTTAGGGACTGAGCATATCACAAAGATGATCCTACACTCTTTGAAAGTAAGCCACTGGAGACATGTGTCAGAATGGATATTTAAGAATAAAAGGATATTTAAGTCACTCAGCGGCAGAGCTTCATGCTCCGCCACTGGGGGCGGAGAGCAGGCGCGATGCCCCCAGTGACGTGATGCGTGTTCTGGGGGCGGGGCACATTTTGGGGTGGGGCGCGCCATGCACAGTGACGTGATGTGTGTTTTGGGGTGGGACGCGCCGCACATAGGGGCGGGGCACGCGTTTTGGGGGCGGGGCGGGCAGTGGCGATGGTGCCCCTGGGATCACATCACTCGGGGCGCACCGCCCCCACCGCCCCTATCTTCCTACGCCCCTAAAGTCACTCATGGCACAGAGACCACTGAACTTCAAGTGTCCTAAGTGGAGAGGGACTATTTTAGAGGGCACTCAGTTATAGGTTACATACAGTTGTATACAGAGGTTTCCTTTTATGGTGAACTGCAATTGTCTGACTGCTCTTCTGCTCTTTCTTCTGGTACCGGCATCTTTTATGCTGAGAAGACAACTAGATAAACTAGGAAGCAGACATGGGGGCTGAGGTAATTACAGCTCCATGACAAACTATCCGTAGGATTTATATTGCTTTCTAACCCCAGGACTAAAACATGATCCCGACTATTAGCTAATCTATCCAAAGAAAGGTATTTTTTGACCTTCTTTCCTTATTTCATCAATGTCTCAGTATTGTCTCATACTTGATTAAAATCATGACTACATCTTTTCTGAGTGAAATTAATTAGAAAACCAGGACATTCTGTTGCTATTCATTTCACCACGACCAAACAACCCCTTTAAAAAGCATTTGGTGAGGTTTACTGTAATGTTGCAATATGTTCGGCTTTCACATGCTGATGTACAACTACTGTCCAACATGAAAAGCATACAAACAAAATCTGCTGCTAAAGTAATCTAGATCAGTTAAGTACTGTAGTTTTAAATTTGTCATTCTGCCTCCATTTCCTGTGTGAAAATACTCTGTTCGGTAAGTCTTTATGTTATTCTTACGGTACCAACTTCTTATTCCTTCTCTTATCCCTCAGATATTTTATTCTAACATTCAGCGCTAGGAAGTCATCCCAACACATGGTACACCCCCTCCCTTTCACATGGTGTTTGCTTTACAATGCCCTCAACAACGTTGGTTCAGGGTACCTTAAGTACCACCTGATTCCTTTAATTGCTGCCTAGCCACTGAGGTCTTTGGGAAGCCACACATTTACTACTGTGCCTCCATCACCACCCCATGTCAAACTTCCAATGACTAGTAAAAACCTCTTTATTTCAGGAGGCAGTTTAAGAAAGTTGTCCAATTTTATGGTTCATTTTAACTGATTTTATCCTTATTGTTTCATTTAACCTTACTGTATTACTACAAATATACACTGTCTACTGTGATATGTAAACAGAAAAAAAATAAATCGATGCATTTCATATATAAATATAAATATCGTGGAAGGATAAATTAGGCTTGGGGGAACTTGAGTTGTGAGGTCCTCCCTGAACTCTACAAGATGGTTCCACTCTCTATACACCCTTTCCCAGCATTATATAGCTATACAATGTTCAGGTTTGGGTCTAACATCCAGTCATGCACCACAGCCCTCAAATGCTATACAAAAGAGTGGAAGAAGGCTCCAGAGAGGCGTCATAGAACATTTTTTTCATTTTCTCCTCCTCTGTCATGAAACATGTCGCTATAGAAGCAGTGCCACTTGTAGGATTCTCAAGACCAAAAAGTTGGTTTATGGGCATATCCACTTCAGTTTTATCTTTAGTAATAGATAGCAACTAAGGCAGCATGTTGAATCTAAGTGGTCAGTTTTACAGGTTAAAAAACCCTACTCTCCACGTGGCATTGTTGCACGCCACTCCAATCTCTGAGTGGCGTGAGATTCCAGGTGTTCCAGGTCCTTATCCAGGGGTTCATGTTTTCTTTTGGGAATGAGGCACAGCAGAGACTGTGGTGTCTTTATGATATATGGCTTCTTTTGTTGTTGTTTAGTCGTTTAGTCGTGTCTGACTCTTCGTGACCCCATGGACCAAAGCATGCCAGGCACTCCTGTCTTCCACTGCCTCCCACAGTTTGGTCAGACTTGTGTTGGTAGCATCAAGAACACTGTCCAACCATCTCATCCTCTGTCGTCCCCTTCTCCTTGTGCCCTCAATCTTTCCCAACATCACGGTCCTTTCTAGGGAGTCTTCTCTTCTCATGAGGTGGCCAAAGTATTGGAGCCTCAGCTTCAGGATCTGTCCTTCCAGTGAGCACTCAGGGCTGATTTCCTTAAGATTGGATAGGTTTGATCTTCTTGCAGTCCGTGGAGCTCTCAAGAGTGTCCTCCAGCACCATAATTCAAAAGCATCAATTCTTCTTTACACATATATAAAACCTGAGCATTCCATGGAGGTGTTCACAGAATTAACTCACCCAAAGGATCTTGTTTTTCCCACAGCTGCAGCCTTGGATTCAAGCAGAGATGCAGCATGGCGCCATCTCCCTCTCTGCTTGCTGCTCTGCTTCTCAGTCATATCACTGCTAAATTCTCTGTTCTCAACTCTGGCTTTTGTCGTTCTCACTATCTACAAATTGAGGGAAGGTCCCCATCCATTTGCCACCTCCCACAGAGCCCTTTTCTTTGTTCTCCTTACACCTCACCATAATTCATGCCTTTCGTTTGAGTGCTTTGATTACAACAAGTTTACCAAAAGAGCAACTGTTCTCTCTGCCCAGCTAACAAACAAAAAGTACCCCATCTCTTCGTTCCCACCTCTCATTTCGCTTTTATTTTCCCATTTATCCTCCCATCTTATTCTCCCATTTATTTGACTGAACACGCAAGATTAGATTTTCCATTACCTCTGCAGAGGCCCAAGACTGTAACAATAAGAACATAAATTAATTACAAAACGCCTCTGTTCTTTCCAACTGTTTTATATTTCCCAAATGGACAATATATCTTCCCTCCCCTCAAAACTAAGTTTCTGCAATCAAAATCTTAATCAAAATTATTCTCCATTTCTACTATCAATCTATTTTTATTTTTACAAATAAAGGAAAAGCTTAAAATTAGTGAAAGGAAAAAAATAATTGATTTAAAATTATTTTGTCAAACATTTCCTGCATGCAAACCTATACCTATGTGGACAATGAGCTCTATGTTGAAAAATGTTATTGCCCCTCTATTTCTAAATTAGCTCTTGCCCCTAAGCTTTCCCATCATAGCTCTGGTTTTCAAATAATTGAATGAAAATGGGACCAGGATACAACCTTGTTTTGTGCTGAAGTTCTTTGTTAAAGGTTATTTGGGGGAAGATGTAAATGTGTAATAGACTTTTTAGTAAAAACAACAGATGGCAATCAAACTGGTGTTCAGTAATTAGTTCAAAGCAGACCTTTTTCAGTGGTTGACATCACTGAAAAGAAGTTGCACTGGGCTAAAGTGGCATTTAGATTGATGATGACAGCATGACAGCAAAAAGAGATTCCTTATAAACAGTCACATATTTGAAAACAACAAGGAAGAAGACAAAACTTACTGTCAGTGGTTCAGTATCCAGTGATGAAATCTGCCCACAGCAGCCCATTACATTCTTTAAGAAGGTAATAATAGGTAATAACTTGTAAACCATGTCAACTAAATGTAAAGGGAAGTGATTGGTGGGAAGCAATCTCCTTTTTTAAAAAAAATAAATGAGATACTGTTGTTGTTGTTTAATCATTTAGTCGTGTCCGACTCTTCGTGACCCCATGGACCAGAGCACGCCAGGCACTCCTGTCTTCCACTGCCTGCCTCCCGCAGTTTGGTCAAACTTCAAGAACACTGTCCAACCATCTCGTCCTTCTGTCGTCCCCTTCTCCTTCTGCCCTCAATCTTTCCCAGCATCTTTTCCAGGGAGTTCTCATGAGGTGGCCAAAGTATTGGAGCCTCAGCTTCACGATCTGTCCTTCCAGTGAGCACTCAGGGCTGATTTCCTTCAGAATGGATAGGTTTGATCTTCTTGCAGTCCATGGGACTCTCAAGAGTCTCCTCTAGCACCATAATTCAAAAGCATCAATTCTTCGGCGATCAGCCTTCTTTATGGTCCAGCTCTCACTTCCATACATCTCTACTGGGAAAACCATAGCTTCAACTATGTGGACCTTTGTTGGCAAGGTGATGTCTCTGCTTTTTAAGATGCTGTCTAGGTTTGTCATTGCTTTTCTCCCAAGAAGCAGGAGTCTTTTAATTTCGTGACTGCTGTCACCATCTGCAGTGATCATGGACCCCAAGAAAGTAAAATCTCTCACTGCCTCCATTTCTTCCCCTTCTATTTGCCAGGAGGTGACGAGACCAGTGGCCATGATCTTGGTTTTTTTTGATGTTGAGCTTAAGACCATATTTTGCGCTCTCCTCTTTCACCCTCATTAAAAGGTTCTTTAAATCCTCCTCACTTTCTGCCGTCAAGGTTGTGTCATCAGCATATCTGAGGTTGTTGATATTTCTTCTGGCAATCTTAATTCCGGCTTGGGGTTCATCCAGTCCAGCCTTTCGCATGATGAATTCTGCATATAAGTTAAATAAGCAGGGAGACAATATACAGCCTTGTCATTCACCTTTCCCAATTTTGAACCAATCAGTTGTACCATATCCAGTTCTAACTGTACCTTCTTGTCCCACATAGATTTCTCAGGAGACAGATGAGGTGATCAGGCTCTCCCATTTCTTTAAGAACTTGCCATAGTTTGCTGTGGTCAACACAGTCAAATGCTTTTGCGTAGTCAATGAAGCAGTAGTAGATGTTTTTCTGAAACTCTCTAGCTTTCTCCATAATCCAGCACATGTTTGCAATTTGGTCTCTGGTTCCTCTGCCCCTTCGAAATCCAGCTTGCTCTTCTGGGAGTTCTCGCTCCACATATTGCTTAAGCCTGCCTTGTAGAATTTTAAGCATAACCTTGCTAATGTGTGAAATGAGAGCAATTTTGCTGTAGTTGGAGCATTCCTTTGCACTACCCTTCTTTAGGATTGGGATGTGGACTGATCTCCAATCCTCTGGCCACTGCTGAGTTTTCCAAACTTGTTGGCATATTCATAGCTGCCAAGTTATCCCTTTTTTAAAGGGATTTTCCCTTATGCTGAATAGGCTTCCTCGCGAGAAAAGGGAAAACTTGGCAGCTATGCATATTGAGTGTAGCACCTTGACAGCATCATCTTTTAGAATTTTAAATAGTTCAGCTGAAATATCATCACTTCCACTGGCCTTGTTATTTGCAGTGCTTTCTAAGGCCCATTTGACTTCACTCTCCAGGATGTCTGGCTCAAGGTCAGCAACCACACTACCTGGGGTGTATGATACCTCCATATATTTCTGGTATAATTCCTCTGTGTATTCTTGCCACCTCTTCTTGATGTCTTCTGCTTCTGTTAGGTCCTTTCCACTTTTGTCCTTTATTATGGTAATCTTTGTATGAATTGTTCCTTTCATATCTCCTATTTTCTTGAACAAATCTCTGGTTTCTCCCATTCTGTTTTTATCTTCTATTTCTTTGCATTGCTCATTTAAGAAGGCCCTCTTGTCTCTCCTTGCTATTTTTTGGAAATCTGCATTCCATTTCCTGTATCTTTCACTATCTCCCTCACATTTTGCTTGCCTTCTCTCCCCTGCTATTTGTAAGGCCTCATTAGATAGCCACTTTGCTTTCTTGGATTTCCTTTTCATTAGGATGGTTTTCGTTACTGCCTCCTGTATAATGTTATGAGTAAATGAGATACTACCAAGCTCAAATTCCAGCCCAAATGAAGTAATGAAATTAATTCATGAAATCAAAGAGCTTACAAATGACAGCCACTCACAAGGCCAGTGTTTGTTTGTTTGTTTGTTTGTTTGTTTTTTACATCTCATTGGGAATCTTGTTTTCCTTTGATACCTGATGGCTGGAAAGATAAGCAATTAATTTATCTGCCTCTAAAACAGCTATTAGACTTACAAATAATCAGTACTGGTCCAGCAAATTTCTAAACCTTGGGCAACTTTAATATAGCAGCAAAAAAAGCAAACAGATGTTGTTTCTAAGCCATATTTGAGATATTAATATGAAACAACCAGCTCCAAACCTAGCAATTGTTGCCAACATCTACAAGAAAGGGATGTATTGAACAGAAATGTTTGAACAGGATCAAAAAGGTATTTGTGTATATAACTTTTTCCCCTTTATTTGTGTTCTAGAATCCCTTTTCTTTTAATAAGAACAGTAATAATTTTCTCATTTATACTCCGCCCATCTGGCTATGTTTCCTGCCATTCTGGGAAGCTTACGATGTATCTAAAAACATAATAAAAATATAAGTCCTTAAAAACTTTCTCTAAACAGGGCTGCCTTCATATGTCTTCTAAAAGTCAGATAGTTGTTTATTTCCTTGACATCTGAAGGGAGGGCATTCCACAAGAAGAGCGCCACTACTGAAAATCCCCTCTGCCTTGTTCCCTGTTACTTCACCTCTCACAGTGAGGGAACCAGCAGAAGACCCTCAGAGGAGAACATCAGTGTCTGGGCTGAGCGATGAGGGTGGTAGCACTCCTTCAGGTATTCTGGGCCAAGGTCGTTTAGGGCTTTAAAGGTCAGAAACGTACTGGGAGCCAGTGAAGATCCTTTAGGACCTGTGTTATACGGCCCTGGCAGCCACTCCCAGTCACCAGTCTAGCTGCCACATTCTGGAATAATTGTAGTTTCCGGGTCACCTTCAAAAGTAGCCCCATGTAGAGCACATAGTAGTACTCCAAGTGGGAGATAACCAGAGCATGGTGAGACAGTCTGCAGGCAGGTAGGGTCTCAGCCTGCATACCAGATGGAGCTGGTAAACAGCTGCCCTGGTCACAGAATTGACCTGTGCCTCCATGGACAGCTGTGAGTCCAAAATGACTCCCAGGCTGTGCACCTGGTCTTTCAGGGGTATGGTTACCCCATTCAGAAGCCCGCCCCCTGTCCCCCGAGAACTGACTTGTCAGGATTCAACCTCAATCTGTTAGCCGCCATCCATCTGCCAACCACCTCCAGATTTAATAGCCAAATGTGAATCTTCTATTTTGATTTTTCTAACAGCTTGATCGACAATTTCTGGCTTCATAACATTTGTGTTCAAAACAGGATGCCATTTTAGGTTTAATTGTAGGTAATGCAGACGTCACTACAAGAGTTTATTAAACTGTCAATTAACTAATCAGACAATACAATATGAGGGGATATTATATTATTATTTTTTAAAAATATTCTGCTTACTAAAGGTTCTGACTGTAATGTAATCATAATAATAATTATTATCAATTCCCAATTATAAATATCATAATTATAATTAAGTAGCATAGGTGGAATATCATTTAGAAGCTTAGTGTTCACCATTTAAGTATTAACCTTGGCCATGATTTGTATGAAAGGCCTTCAACATCTTCATCTATGACTGCATGTAACTATCAGAACCTACACTGGAACAAGGAATTGAAAATCAGGTAAAATCCTATTTTCTAATCCAGGTGGCCCCTACCTTTTACAATTTAACGAAGTTATGCAAAAGCTGTTTTCAGCTGTTTTCCTGCAGAAACATCCTTAGGATGTTTTAAAGAGAAAAAAATGTAGTCATTCATGTGAAGGCCCAGAATAGAAGCAATTAACTGGTCCTCATCTCTGTTCAAGCGTTAAATCTCCAACCAGCATAATAACGACATTTGCATAACTATTTCCTAACCATTCAAGGGTTGGACAGAGATCCAGCCACAAAGAATCATCAAAGTATTGAGACCTGGGAGAAAAGATAGACATTAACCAGAAAGAAAGAAAAATAATTACCAGCCCAAACCCCAACCACAAAAATGGTGTAGGTATTCAAAAGTAGATACGTTCACTTTCAGGTCTCAGTTTCAAGGCCTTTTTATCTTAAATTTTATTACACGGTACGGCTGCTTTATCCCACTTTCTGCATCCCTCTTCCTCGCTCTTTATATTCCAAGACCTTATGTGCAATAGCATTTTAAGACATATTTTTATGTAGAATCACGAAACAATAGCAAGGGTGTCATACTGTTTTATGAGTTAATAATATAAATCCCATGTTGGGATAACTGTTTGAATTTTGGCTCCCTACTCTATGCTCCAGGGGACCTTGATGTTGTTTCTCAATTTTATTATTCTTATGCTTCTATAGAAAACTTTTTCAGACATATGCTTAAGTACCCATGAGGGTCAAATGCAGTAAAATAAACTAAGAATACTAATTACAGAATAATTACAAGCATACAGAGATATTTTGTGGCTCAGATAATGAATAACTGACTTATGCTTGTGTGTTAAGACAGGAGAAATTAACAGAAATGAAAATTAAGAAATAACATTTGCAAGTCCTGTGAGGTTAAATATACATTTCCACTTCAAGGAACCTAATACACACAACTTAATACACACGAACCTTGCACCCAGAGATTTAACACCCTGAGTCTTGATTAAATTCTAACAATTACAGTCTTACACTTACAGCGCCCACAAACTCATAACACTGTCTTTGCAGAGGGGTATGGGAAATGTTCTATCCTTGAAGTCCAGCAACACAAGATCACAGTTACCTAAAAGCGAAACAGTCCTTACAGTACAACCTTGTAAAATATAAATTCAGCTTACCTTTGTGGGGACAGCAGCAGCTGCGGCTCAGCATAGCCTCAGGGAGAGGGCAAAGTAAGGGGGCCCATCATCCACACAGCCACCAGTGGCCCCAGTTGGCCATAGGGGGCTCACAGGATGCCCTGCTCAAAATGGCCAATCATGGTGGGTGTGGGGTTGGGGGGGGGGTCTAGGGACAAAGCCAGTTTAAATGCTAGCTATGTTTGAGCAGGCAGTGCAGTCAGCAACCAGACTACCCAGCAGAAAAATGAATTGAGTTGCATCCATAGTCTACCGTGTTTCCCCCTTTTTAATACGTAGTCAGAAAGTAAGCCATAGCAGGCTTTTAAAGCATTTGTGCAATATTAAACACCCCCTGAAAATAAGCCATACCTCCCAGCAGCAGCGCCGCTCGCCTCGAGGCAGCGGGACCCAGCAGCAGCGCCGTCCTTGTCCTCCCGCTGCTGCTGTTGCTGCTGCTGCTGCTGGGTGTTATGTGGTCGTAGCAACCCCTGGGGGCTGCATGGCCCAAGGCCTAAGGCTGAGCGGCGGCGGGAGGCCCGCGGGCGCTTCCGCACCACTGGAGTGACGGGCGGCAGCGGGAGCGCTGCTGGCCCCTTCCACGACGCCGGAGTGTCGTGGGCTGCATGGCCCAAGGAAGAGTGGTGACGGGAGGCCCGCAGGCCCTTCCGCACCACCGGGGCAACACACGGCGGGAGCACTGCTGGCCCCTTCTGCGCCGCCAGAGCGCCCGGCGAGGAGGCCTGCCACCCCGGCGCCCAGAACCGACGGCGGCAGAGCGGAGCGCTCCACAGCGCTGATCGCTCCGCAGCCCCGATCGCTCGGAGCGCTCCACAGCGCCGATCCCTCGGAGCGCTCCGCAGCGCCGATCCCTCGGAGCGCTCCGCAGCGCCGATCCCTCGGAGGGCTGCATGGCCCAAGGCTGAGCGGCGGCGGGAGGCCCACGGGCGCTTCCGCACCGCTTCCGCACCGCTGGAGTGACGGCCCTTCCGCACCACCGGGGCAACACACGGCGGGAGCGCTGCTGGCCCCTTCTGCGCCGCCAGAGCACCCGGCGAGGAGGCCTGCCGCCCCGGTGCCCAGAACCGGCGGCGGCAGAGCGGAGCACTCCACAGCGCTGATCGCTCTGCAGCCCCGATCGCTCGGAGCGCTCCACAGCGCCGATCCCTCGGAGCGCTCCGCAGCGCCGATCCCTAGGAGGGCTGCATGGCCCAAGGCTGAGCGACGGCGGGAGGCCCACGGGCGCTTCCGCACCGCTGGAGTGACGGCCCTTCCGCACCACCGGGGCAACACACGGCGGGAGCGCTGCTGGCCCCTTCTGCGCCGCCAGAGCACCCGGCGAGGAGGCCTGCCGCCCCGGTGCCCAGAACCGGCGGCGGCAGAGCGGAGCGCTCCACAGCACCGATCGCTCCGCAACGCCGATCGCTTGGAGCGCTCCGCAGCGCCGATCCCTCGGAGCGCTCCGCAGCGCCGATCAGGCAGAGCGCCGAGCCAGCGACCTGGCCTCTTCCTGCCTGCCGCCTGCTGCCCAGAACCGGCAAGGAGGGGAAAGGGGCGCCTGGGAAGGAGTCGGGAGGGCCCTTGCTGCATGAGCCGTGGGTGCGCGGCTCCTTCCAAGCTTGAGCGAGAGGCTTGAAAGGGACGCGGCAACGAGGGCGATGGCTGCGCGGCCGTGGGGGCTCTCAGTGCCGCCTTGCCCGGGCCCCACATTCCCCGGCTGGCCAAGCTCGGAAGGCGCGTGGGTGGCCTGTCTTCATGGCCCGGCCGAGGAGGCCTGCCGCCCCACCGCCCGGAACCACAGAAACATAATAACAATAAGAACATAATAAAAACATAATAACAATAAGACATCCCCTGAAAATAAGACACCGTGTGTTTTTTTGAGGAAAAAAAGTTATAAGACGGTGTCTTAAAAAGGGGGAAACACGGTATGTTCTGGAGTGGTGTCACCCATACCCCCCTAATCAGGATCAAATTCAGGGCAGTAAAGGGGTCCAGGGGGAAGACTCTGTCCGATGGTCCAGACAGAAGCCATTGGGCCATAGAACACCTAATGGCATCCTGGCAGGATCACCACATTTTGAACTTTTTCATGGGCAAATCTCTAAACCCAGAATTGACCCTGAAGGGGTTGGTTTAGGACATACCCAGTTTCTAGACCAAAACCTACCACATCTGTATTCAATAAAATTGTGGTCAATTTTTATCCCAGATTATTGTCTTGTCATCATTTCTACTATTACATATCACCCCACCCGGGTCACCAAACTGCTGTGCTTGGGCTTGCAAATGGCCCACAAATGGCTACCTCAAGAGAATTTATTTCAAGATTAATTCAGCAACTTGCAATTAAATAATAGATTATTTATCTTGTCAGTCATGCTCTGATTTGTTTTCATCTTTGTATAACATATAAATAAAAATTATTTTAAAAGACAAAAGCAATATACATTGAGAAAATTGGGATTACCTAACACCACAGGTTTAAAAATACATTTAGAGACAATTTTAGCAGGAAGTTGAGTAGCATTTAATGGAGCAGGGAAATAAACTAGATCTATGGAACAGCCAATTTTCCTTAAGAAAGTTTTACCCTTTCCTCTCATGCTATTAAAATCTTTGCAGTTCTGGTTAGATTCATGGGAGGAAATGGGTTAGAGAGTATATTCCCTTTCAAGCTGGTGTTCACCAACTTTAGGCTTGCCTCCAAATGTCACCTAAAACAATTTGAAGTGAATGTGGGTGAAAAATGAGTGCATGTTGTGAAGAGAAAGATTGAGGCAAAATTTCTTTATAACCACTGAGGAAAATAAAAAGAATTTGAGCCAGGTTAACAACGTTTCTCAGAGTAGTTTTGCACATCTCTCATTTCAAGATAGAGACAGTTTGACAGAAACACGGAATACTCCTAATATTTAATGCTGGGGAAGTTACGAAGTAAACAGTTTTTTAATATTTATGTGCTGAGCACAAGGTCTCTCTCCCTTTCCCCTTCATTTAGCTTTTTCTTAGAAGCAGACTATATGCTACATCTAAATGATTAAAACAAAGGTCCAGCAGCCTTTTTAAGAAAGAAAGAAGGAAAGAAAGAAAGAAGAAAAGAAAAGAAAAGAAAAGAAAAGAAAAGAAAAGAAAAGAAAAGAAAAGAAAAGAAAGAAAGAAAGAAAGAAAGAGGGGTGACAATTTCAAGAGCGGGCAGTTTTGAGAGGTTCTGAAACCTTTTCTTGTCAGCAACTCATGCTCATTATCACCTACTTGCTTCCCTATCCTGTATGATCCAGATGCATGATTGCCACCTGGGCCCAAACAGCTGCATGAGGAATTTCATCCACTAAAAGGAGCGTTGGACTTACTTTTCTGAAAAAGCACGTCCTCTAATGCCACACAGGAACACCTCATTTTCCTACCTGGGCAAAAGACAAGATGGCGCCATTCCAGCCAACAAAAGCTGACTGAACTGGGAGATGAATCTTAATCTGGCAATGGAATAGAATCCTACAGTGCACCTGAAGGCGCAACAGGTGTGTTCAAGTAGTATGATGGGCCTGTGGTATACAGAGCAATCCTGTTGCCGCATGATATAAAACTAAAATAAAAAAATTCCTTCAGTAGCACCTTAAAGACCAACTAAGTTTTTATTTTGGTATGAGCTTTCGTGTGCATGCACACTTCTTCAGATACCTGAAGAAGTGTGCATGCACACGAAAGCTCATACCAAAATAAAAACTTAGTTGGTCTTTAAGGTGCTACTGAAGGAATTTTTTTATTTTACTTCGATCCAGACCAACACGGCTACCTACCTGATATAAAACTGATATATTGTGACATAACATGGGGATTTCATGTTCAAAGATGGAGGACAGAAGGGAAGGTAAACATACTTCTGGGTGTGGCTAAATTAGTTCCTTGCCTGGTGGGTTCACTGAATTTTGCTAACCCACAAAGGTATGCCCAGTACTCTCCATGGAGGGAGCAGGCCAGAGCACACATCATTTTACATTCCTAAACTCCCCAGGCCCACCATTGAAATGAATGAGGGAGCTTGAAATAACTCCCTGTGCTTGTCACAGCACACATGGGACTCTGGTATGGTGGCTATAGCCAATCTTCATATTATTTACAAGGCTGCACTATTTCTGAGGCAAACCCATTTGAAAAATAGGCACATTTTTCCCTTTTGCTACCAAAATCGTTACTTTGAAATAATTTCCATATTAATTTTGAAGATAACCATATTTTCTGAAAACAGTAAAGAAAGAATTGCATTAGCTAATTCTCTGTAGTGTGACACACACACACACACACACACACACACACACACACACACCCTCAGACAAGTGAAAGGAATGAAGTTATTTTGAGTTGTGTAACTAGAGGAAAAGAAACAACAGACATTCTCTTAAACTGCATTTCTCTAAATATCTATGTTTCCATGGCAACAAGCTCTATCCTTCTGTGTTTACTAATCTATTCTGCTCAATCAATACTTTATGGTAATTGTTTCCAGTGAAAATGTCTACTCTATTTTATAAGAATGCACACTGGCAAAATATAATATCTAAAAGCAGTGTCTGTGCATTAATAAACAACAAACCTTGAAAGCAAGTTAGAAATGTAACATTATATTATAAATGTAAAATTATGTTAGCTGAAACTAATAACCTTGACTATGAGATGCATTATTAGATTGAATCTGAAAAATCAATATTCTTTAGCTCAATGCTTGATCCACTGGGGAAATTTCTGCAATACGTCAGACTTTTGCAAAGTATTTATCACCTAACCATGGATCTCCCCACTGCCAAATCAACAGGTGTCGACTCTGTCCTAATCTCCTTAACCTCTCCAGTGCAAATCCCCTTCATGCACTAGGGCATATTCCATGAATATCCTCAGCTAATTCATCTTACTTGTCTTACTGTTTCCAAACAAGAAAGTTCTTCATCTGCATTCCTCTGCCCAGTTAACATTCTTCAAGGGTCACTTGACTTTCCATCTCTCTCTCTCTCCTTGTATATTCTCTGTACTCACCAACACCACCTGTTAATCACGAAAACTTGACTTTATCCTTCCTCACATCGGTACTCCTGATCATAGCAATTCTCCCTGTATGATGTTGCAATAAATAAGACCCTTCTTCCATAGTCTTTGGACAAAATGATCCACACTTTAATTATCTGTAACTTCCTCCTCCCTGGCTTTCCATTCACACATTTTAGCTCTCTCACCTTTATCAATAATTCTGCCATCAGAATTGTTGGAGAGGCTATGGAGCACATAAATGTTCCTCCATTTATGTTGGGAGTGCCCACCTGTACAGGAATGTTGGTTAGAAGTAAATAGCCTACGGTTTTACCACAGTGTGAAACACGGCTCCCTTAGGGGTTTGTGAATCCTATATAATAATGTCCAAGTTGTCCCTGCGTCCAAGCTGTCCCGTGTGTCCCTGGGTCACTGCGCATGTCCCCCAGGGACACAGGGATTGGACAGCAGAGACTGGACACACACGGGCGCTCTCTCCCCCCCACCCCCCTGCCTCCTCCAACCGCCGCTCTCCAGACAGCGCCTCACTGCACTTGCGTTAAAGCATGAGGAGGAGGAGGCTGCTTCCCCCCCCCTACACTCCCCCTCGGCGCCGGCTGAGGGAGGCAGGGCGCGTTGGGGAAGCGAGGGTGGAGGAGGTGAATGGGGGGAGGTTTGTGCCTGTGTGTGAGAGGGAGAGGGCACGTGGAGGGAGGCGCTCATGCCCCTTTATCTCTACCGCCTTTCCCCTGGGCTGAGGGCTCGGGCGGCCGTTGCTGCCGCCGCCGCGCCTCTTTGTGGGGGCGGAGCCCCGCCAGGCGCCTCTCTTTAGTTCCTTTGCTCCGTGACGGGGGAAGCGGCGCCGCGGCCCCGGCTTCTCCTATAGCCGAGCGCCGGGGTTGCGATCTGGCCTTGCCGCTGCTGCTGCCGAGACGCGCTCTGTACCGGGAGCTGAGCCAGTTTCCTCAGGTGACTTACCGTATGCCAGTGTAGGAGTCTGGTTTGCTGCCGGCGGTGGTGGCTGCCGCCGAGTGCCTGCCCCTCTACACCGAGTGCCTGCCCTGTCGTGAGGCCGCCGCACACCAGGACGAGGCTGCCACCTTCTCCTCGCCCTCTTCCTGGGGCCGCTTCTCCCCGTGCTCCGGCTCTGACACCAGGCCGGGCCTGCCCAGCAGCGCGCCCCATAGAGTGTAGCTGCTGCTGGGGCCACTTCCCTCAGCCTGCTGCGCTGGCTGCTCTTCGGGCGGCGGCGGCAAGAGTAGCACCTCCACCTGGGCCTGCCCCATCGCCGCCGCCACCAAGAGGCCGTCCACATATGTTCTAGCGCCCGTTTTTAACGGGCTGAAATGACACTAGTATTTCATATTTCTCTTAGTTCTGACTTTGTATCAATCTAGAAAATCTGTACAATGTCCCTGCCCTGCCTTCATTGGGCATTATTGTATGGTGTGCAAATATATAAACAAACAAAACCTCCAAACTCATCAAATCATTCATACTTGGATGATATGATGTCCCTCCAGAAATCCTTACAGTGGTTTCCTGTCCAACTATAGGCTTAGCACAAACATTCAAAGCATGGCATTCCCCACTTTTCCCTTTACCCTTACATCCCAATATAACCACTCCTCCAGCTGTGCCACTTTCAACCATGCATGACACCCCACCTCAAATCCTTATCATTGAATTATGCTATGCCTGTAACTGTCCCATAACATCTGCATGATGTCACCTCTTAATTCTTAACATTCTTCCTCAAAAATCACGTCTAAGTACCGGCAAACTGTATGTGAGCATATTCACCTACTGTTTACTTTGCCTCTATTTATCTCCCCTCCCTCTATTTCCTGTGTCCCCTGTGGTGAATTCCAGATAGTAAGCTCCTCAGCCAGAGACTCTGGGTGTTCGTCGTCATTCTGTAAAGCACCATGCACATCAATGGGGCTATATACATAAACAACAACTACGAAGCAACTACATCTGCCACCAATAATAATGGTGCAAATGTATACTAAATATGGAACACTTGAGTTGGCATATATCACAGAAAGTATCTGTTTCCATATATCCCCATTCAAATTTTTGATACAAACTTTTTGATACAAAAGAAGTGTGCATGCACACAAAAGCTCATACCAATGACAAACTTAGTTGGTCTCTCAGGTGCTACTGGAATTTTTTAGTTTTGTTTTGACTATGGCAGACCAACACGGCTACCTACCTGTAACTAAATTTTTGATAGATAGGCCCAAAGAAAGGCAAACAGAAACATGGGACAATCAAAACAGAGGGCTATCTTTTTGGAAAAAGTCAGTCTCGTGGCATCCAGCAAAATACCAGCTCTCTGCAACATAATTTCATTTTATGAACTTGCAAAATAAGGTTCTAACTATACAAAAATATTACAAATTGCAACAAATGATGTAACGATTTCACTAGGTCAAATATAATAACAAAGGATCAAATATGGTGAGTGAAAATTTAACATACAGAGGTCAGCGGGAACTTCGCTGCTAAGCAGTAGTCCTGTATGCTAGAAGACATCTGCGCAATAACCAACGTGGATCAGATTTTGCAAGACTTGGCAGAACTTATGTATGTACTAGCTCTGATAGAATCAGAAGCAAGCCAGTAGTTTCAAGGGAAAGACTCAGAAAATCCAATAGTTGGATGATGATAAATATATGTCAAGGTCAAAAATATGTAAACAATATCAGGAATGAAAACCAAGCAATAAATTCTAAAGGTGCAGAAACAGAAGGGAAATGGAGGAGAAGCAGATAACAGGCAGGAATATTCTGAAGCAAGGTTAAGCTGGGTTGCAGTTCAGAGATAGAGCATCTGCTTTGTATGCAGAATATATTAGTTCAATTCTTGACTACGGGTGGGAACGAAGCTGATAAAGAAATGAGCAAGAACTGCAGTTCACTGGGTTGTGAATGCAATCTGCCATTTCTCCTGTGTGAGCTCATAATTGGTACAGATTTTTAAAAACTTTTTTTCACACATAAATCCCCTCTGACTGCTCTTGAACCCAGAGGATGTTTTTTTGTTCCCAGAAATGAAAAGAAATCCTTTTTAAAATATCACCTTTCCCTCCTTTTCCATCAACTGGCTGCTTTAAAGGTTCTGGATAGCTCTATGGTGAAAGTAATACACCTGTTTGTTTTAACAAATGCTTGAAGGATAAACTGTGTTGAATTAAATGGAACTTACTTCTGAGTAGGCAGATTTGGGACAGGAGAGTTGGAATCAATCACAATTGCGCAACTTGCCATACTGGGCCAAGGCCATGCAAATGCTATGAAATGCGAACCAGTAGAATCCAAGCTTGAGTGACAAAAATAGTAACCACTAAATACATAGGTATAGAAGCCAGTCTGATCTCTATATTTCACATCTTCAGGTAGAGATAGGAATGTCACCCGTTTGAAAGATTGGAGACCTGCTGCCTAATGGTGTAAAACAGGCACCCCCAAACTGCAGCCCTCCAGATGTTTTGGCCTACAACTCCCATGATCCCTAGCTAACAGGACCAGTGGTCGGGGAAGATGGGAATTGTAGTCCAAAACATCTGGAGGGCTGAAGTCTGGGGATACCTAGTGTAAAACAATATTGAGTTAGACCACAGATCAATGGCCTTACTCACTATAGGGTAGCTTCCTGTGTTCTTAACATCCAGGTTAATCTGTGCTGAGCCATTTATTCTCAATTACTGAACATTTCTGAAGGTAAGTGGTGGAATATCACATAGCTAATAAGTGCAACTTTTGAGGCCTAGTTTCACTCTGTTCCATATACAATGGTACCTCTAGTTACGAATGGTTCAATTTATGTTTTTTTGGGTTCGTCGTCGTCGTTTAGTCATTTAGTCGTGTCCGACTCTTCGTGACCCCATGGACCATAGCACGCCAGGCACTCCTGTCTTGCACTGCCTCCCGCAGTTTGGTTAAACTCATGTTCGTAGCTTCGAGAACACTGTCCAACCATCTTGTCCTCTGTCGTCCCCTTCTCCTAGTGCCCTCAATCTTTCCCAACATCAGGGTCTTTTCCAAGGATTCTTCTCTTCTCATGAGGTGGCCAAAGTATTTGAGCCTCAGCTTCACGATCTGTCCTTCCAGGGAGCACTCAGGGCTGATTTCCTTAAGAATGGATAGGTTTGATCTTCTGCAGTCCATGGGACTCTCAAGAGTCTCCTCCAGCACCATAATTCAAAAGCATCAATTCTTCGGCGATCAGCCTTCTTTATGGTCCAGCTCTCACTTCCATACATCACTACTGGGAAAACCATAGCTTTAACTATACGGACCTTTGTCGGCAAGGTGATGTCTCTGCTTTTTAAGATGCTGTCTAGGTTTGTCATTGCTTTTCTCCCAAGAAGCAGGCGTCTTTTTTTGGGTTACGAACAATTTTAACCCGGAAGTGAGTTTTCCGAGCTCTCGGACACCTCGCCGCTGCCCACAGCCAAGCCCCGACATCCGCAGGGCCTGCGGAGGCTCCACAATCGGCCTCCAGCCGTGGGAGCTCTCTGAGGCCTCTGCAACTACCCCGAGCCAAGCCTTGACAACCACAGGATGCCCCAGGAGGTCGCATCCCAGCACCAAAGTTAGGTAAGGAACACTTACCTAGCAAAGACAAAGAGCAGTGAAGCTGTTAACAAAGATGAGCCTGAGCCAAAAAGCCCTTTACCAACCCTTGCCCCACCCCCAGTTGTAGCAAGATGGGTGGCAGCTAGCCAGGTAAGCCCACCTACCCTGTGTGGGGGGGAGTGGAAAATTTTGGGATTCTGCAAGGGATTTTGGGATTTGTTTATGTGAGTCTGCCCTGTGCCTTTGTTTCTGCTTTGCTCCTTCGTTTGGGGGACTTCTGGGGGACTCTGCCTTCCGCCATTGTTTTGGGGATCGTGTGGAACCCAGTTTGGCTACTGGTTGATTGTGTGACTGCAGAAATGATGGATAAAAGCCCCACATACAAACTGACTATCATCAGTGCACGAAGGGAAAAAAATAAATGTTATTTTTTTTCATCTAAAATACTGTCTTATTTATTTTATAGTACAGTACATTGATTTCTGGCTTCATTTTAAGGATCAATGGTCTTGTTAGACAGTAAAATCCATGTTAAATTGCTGTTTTGGGGGGGGGGGGTTGGATCAATCCACTTTCCATTACTTCCAGTGGGAAAGTGCGCTTCAGGTTAAGAATGGACTTCCGGAACCAATTAAGTACTTAACCATTGTACCACTGTATCACATACTTCTCTGGTTTTTTTTTGGGGGGGGTTGTTATGTTAAACATTTAATTCAATTTACTTCTCCCATTGTCTACTTTGAATGTAGAATTCTCATAATTTCGTCCAAACTCATGTTATCATAATAATCCATTAATAAATGATTATAATAAAAGAAAGAACTAATGTGTGGGAGATGTTAGTGATTAACTTGATACTAGACAGCGTTTAAATCCTTCACGCAACGTACTTCTACAAAATTAAACGGAAATTAATTATAACGCTCTTATTTTTAATTTTGTAATAAATCATGCTAAACTTTATTATTGTTAACTACGAAGTTTGATTGAACATACGTTTAATGCACTGCTTTGGCACAGCTTAAAAGGTTGTGTCAAATGAAAAATGGAGCCTAATAGGGTTCATGCTGCAATATGGTAAACCTCAAATCAAAAGCTGAGCAGCAAGAGGAAGACAAAAGCAATCAATTCTATGAAAGAAGAAGGTAGGTAGAACAGAAAATAACCTGTACCTTTCCAGTTAAGAAAAGAAAAGATACAAACCTGCTTGAAAATTTGCTAAGAGGAGACTTTATGAATGGGATTACCATCTATGTTAGGAGTATCCTCTAAATCAGTGGTCCTCAACCTTGGGCCTCCAGATGTTTTGAGACTACAATTCCCATCATCCCTGACCACTGGTCCTGCTAGCTAGGGATCATGGGAGTTGTAGGCCAAAAACATCTGGAGGCCCAAGGTTGAGGACCACTGCTCTAAATCAGAACTTTCCAAACTGTGTGTCACTGCAGTGTGTAGGTGTGTCACGCAAACACTCTCCGCACTCCTCTCAGGGCTGGAAAGGGGTTAGTTTAACCTCTGGTTTGCTAGTAAAGCTGAATCACTGTATCGCAAAATGATGCATGTCTAAGAAGTGTGTCACCCAGTGCTATTTTTCTAGAAAAAGAGGTGCCGGAACTCACCATGAATGCCTCCCTTGTTCTCTTATAAATGCAATGGAGCCCACCTGAGAGGTGCCGGAACTGAGTTCTGGCAAGTTCTGGCTGAAAAAAAGCCCTGCTGTCACTAATATGGAAATTTCAGAAAGCTCTGCTCTAAATTCTTGGAGGCCACCCTTTTCTACACACAGTAACTCAGTTGCTAAACATTTTGGCCCCCTCCATGCCTCATACAGACAAGTAGAAAAGTTGGTATCAGCAGTAAGGGCTTCCCATGTCTGAAGAATGTGCATTTGAATGGCATGAGCTTATCAATTGTGGATTCAAGAAAACTATTCATGTCAGTCCTTTTCCCTTTCTAGAGAGAGCAGTACAACCTAGACTCAAATTTGGCATGACCACGGAAGCCATGTTATGTTAGTTTAGGGCTTGGATTTGACCTGATGGACAGTATGTGGCCATCTATTGTCAAGCTTAGAAAAGATATCGAAAGGTATCTATCATGGAAAATTGGGAAGTCAGAGGTTGAATTGTAAGTTTTAGTTTTTGTTATATATGGACCCCAATGTGCTTTCCTACTTCCAATATTAAAGGGACAGCAGTATACGGTGAGCTTCATTGCACCTGGAATATATTGAATTATTAAGTTCTGATCTGTGAAACAGACTTAATAGTAGAAAACTTACCATGTTTTAGTTAGGGGAATATTCATCCAGACTTTAGTGGAAGTTGGTTTGAACTTCACAGGAAACTATGGTTTAAGACCCCAGGATACCTTCACCAAACACAGGTATGCAAGAGTAGGGCAGAGGTGGGGAGGTTGAACCTTTTCCCACTACAAATCTCTCCCCGCCCCCCGCTCAATCCTTCAACTAGCCTTTTGTTTTAGACCCACCCTGATATTGGCTGCATGATTCTGTCATTTCTTCCTTAACAAATCTTGATCCAGAGGAAGAAAACCCATGAGTAAGTGCAGCCAAAGGGAGAAAAGTTTTATATATATATATATATATATATATATATATATATATATATATATATATATATATATATATAGGGGAACCTTATGATACATAAAAACACTCATTTTTATTTAATAACTTTTTACCTTGTCTAAGACAAAGTTAAAACATAATTTCTAATGGCAAGAAACTGTCAAATAGAATAGAATAGATCCTTCAGCCTATAGTGGCTAACTAAGCTGTTCAATCATTAATCCTTCCAAACGCTTCTACAAAAAAAGAAAAAAGTTCCATTCCCGCACCATAAAGGGGGAGAAACACACAATTTTACCAATTAAGTTAGTGGTTATTCAACTTGCTGTTAAAAAGAGCACACACACCCTCCCCTCCAAAAAATGTGTCAAGCACTATAACTTGCAAAACTTTGTTATTTTCAATAGTAAAACTGAATTAGTACAGCAATAGTGGATGAATCTACTAAAATGATAAAATTTAAAAAATACACTTATTTTACATCTAACTTTGTGATTTTCAATTAGAAGTAAATACAGGCAAAGAAAAGTTTTCTGTAAATGTGGTACCATACTATATTTAATTCTAGCAGATGAGTATAATTTTTGAAAGTAGTTTATGGAACTGACATTTTACAAAAGACAAGATGCATAAATTTACCCATAAGATTTAAATAATTATAGATTGACAACAAACTTTGCTGAGAGAACAAAATGAATCAGTTAGTACTACCATAGGGTTCAAATTACAGTTGTACCTCGGAAGTTGAACAGAATCCGTTCCGGAAGTCCATTCAACTTTCAAAGCACGGCTTCTGATTGGCTGCAGGAAGCTCCTGGAGCCATTTGGAAAACCCGTCGGACATTTGGCTTCCAAAAGAACATTCGAAAACCAGAACAATCACTTCCAGTTGTCGATCGTTCGGAAGGCGGAACATTCAACTCTCAAGGCGTTCGAGACCTGAAGTACGACTGTACAACATTCAAGTAAGGATGATTTTAAAAGATGTGTGAAAACAGAATCACATAATGTACAGAATCAATTAGGCTAATGGTAGGACTGGCTCTGCTTTGGCTGGGCAAGTGTGACTGATCTTCATATATTACACAACACACTGCTGACTGCCCATCACAAGATATAGAAAGAAGTTTTGACATATTAATTGCTTAGGCCAGGCCACTTTCCCTACAGTGGCCTAGGGTCAAAAAGGCTGATTATTCAGCTTGATGTGGCTGTTTGGATGTTATATTATTAGCATTGTAGTGCTCAAGTTGGGCATTGCTTCATTGTCCCAACTTTCTACACAAATGTCCAGTGTGCAGACCTATAACATAATGGGTAAATGAGTAAAGAGAATATAAAAAGAAGAAAGTCTTTGTACAAGTAGGATGAAACAGAGAGGGCACCTCAGCAGACCCAGAATTACAATATTTATTGTTATAGTTACATCCTATAATGTTTCAACTCAAAAACTCCCATGTTGACCTGTAAGATCTGTGTCAAAAGAACTCGCCTCCATAAACTGAGTTTGAGTTCCCATGTTCCTCAATAAAGCTGTTGCCCCTAATCCCAAGTTTGGTATCTGTGTTTTCATTTACACTGCAACGTCAGCTAGTTCAAATATTAAATCAATACTAAATCACAACAGTCAAAGGTAAAAATACACCTGCATCATGGGTTTAAATTCTTTACAGTATAAAATTTCAGAAAAGCAGTCAAGCAGATTTCATGAATGAATAAACAGAATGCACAAGTTGATTTAAGGGAAGGGAGAGGTCGGTGACTCATGCTTTGCTAAAGGGGAAAGAACTGTGCTGCAATATTAAATGCATTGAGATTTTACTGTTATGAATACATTATAGCAGCATTGTATAACAGGTAATAGTTGTGATACTGTACATAAATTGATCTGTTTCTCCTCTTGTTCTTCCTTCCTTTGTGGATATTCACCCCTCAACAAAATGCTAGCCATGTGACATAAACAGTATATATCAATCAGAATATCTACTTTTTCTAGATTCTGCCATATAGGAACCTATTTCTGTTGAACAAGAGGCATAGTTTTGATAAGCCCATGCGCTTCAGTGCTCCAAGTGTATTTGAGTCAATACGTCATGCTCCATGTCCTCAACTTCCAGGTTCTTAATGCAATTTAGGCTTCTGCGTCATCTTCCTACTGCTTGCTGTCAAAACTGAAAAATATTAACTGTACCATACTTAATTTCTCCCCAGCTACAATACTTTTCATATTATTATTTTTTAAAAACCAACCACCACCAAATTGTCCCTTAAGCTCAACACCTTTTAAAAATGCCTTAGGTCTTCTAATTTTATTGTAAAATATGGCTGCATTTTAAAGTTATCCGATCTTTATTACAATCACAGATTACACACTAAATCACAGTTTTCATTTTGTATTGTGCTTTAAAAGGTTGTGATCCACCCTGAGAACACATATGAAGGGCAAGATATAAATTAAAAATCCAAATACAGTGATACCTCGGGTTAATAACTTAACCTGAAACTGTTCTTAACTTGAGGTACCACTTTAGCTAATGGGGCCTCCTGCGGTCGCTGCGCTGCCACCGCCACGCAATTTCTGTTCTCATCCTGAAGCAAAGTTCTTAACCCGAGGTACTATTTCTGGGTTAGCGAAGTCTGTAACCTGAAGGGTCTGTAACCTGAAGCGCCTGTAACCCGAGGTACCACTGTATACAGTACACATTTATCTGTAAGATGTACATGGAACGACCCCCTCCCCGCCTTCTGAATGGTATTCCAGAAGCCAGATTTGTGTCTCATTTTACGCAGATCAAAAACAAAGATGCTTAACATCCGTTTCACCATTTGACATCTTATTAAAGACAGGAAACATTTCTATGAATATTTTCCATGAATTTAAACTGTTATTCTAAACAGGAGTTTAAAAGTCCAAAAGAGCAAATAATCTCCCTGTTCATCCATTTCATAATTATCTCTAGCATTTGTATATCCCTCTAGGAAAATATATATATACCCAGCAGAGGAGAGTTACACAGCCTTTTGCAAATCCCAAGAGACATCATGTCAAGTCAGAGTATACAAAAGCCTTACTTATAGCATACTATTTACATTACTATTTTCATGCTCTGTTGCCCATGACCTCCTATCCCAAACTTTATTGCAAATAAAGAAGTGTTTATTTTGCTTGCATAGCAAGTATTATCAGCATTCTGCTTTAATCCTTACTTTATTATACTATTTTGAAGATTTTGAAGCAAATTGCAGGGTTAACATTGTCATTTTAAATAAAAACAGCAAACAAATTCGAAAGAAAGGAATGGGCTTTCTGTGCCAAGCTGCAGCAGCATTTGACTCAGATGACAGCTGGAATTACAGTCTCTGGAACCCCTTTCTAAACACAGCGCCATGTCAGCCAATCTCCTGAAGTTAAAGCAGGAAATGAATAGGACATTTCCCTTTCTTTTGCATAGCAAATAGTTGTTGACTAGAGAGAAAACACAACATTGCTGAATACTCAGTTGGGGGCTTGAACAAATCTTAGCACTCACTGCCAACCTGTTTTGTGATTGACCACTCTGAGTCAGCTGAAGCACCTTAAACTTTTACTTCAAAAACTGCTCAGATTCATCCAAACACAGAAAACCATTTTCCTGTAAGGTAAGATGCAGCAGCAGAGCCAATTATCAGCAGCAACCTGAGCATTGGGAAGCCAGGGAAGCCTCACTGCCCCCGTCCCCCTGGCAACTTCTGCTGGCTGCATGAGAAAGAACACAACCACGTGGCTAGACAGATCACATGGACCTGTCCTGGATGCTTCAGTTGAGATTGCAAGGCGTTGGACTAGATGACATGTGGGATCCCTTCCAATTCTACAATTCTATGAACTTTCTATTAGCTTTCCAGTACTCTACAGCAACAGGGTGAGCTCCCGTTGCTCAGTCCCAGCTCCTGCCAACCTAGCAGTTCGAAAGCACGTCAAAGTGCAAGTAGATAAATAGGTACCGCTCCAGTGGGAAGATAAACGGCGATTCCGTGCACTGCTCTGATTCACCAAAAGTGGCTTAGTGATACTGGCCACATGACCCGGAAGCTGTACATCGGCTCCCTCGGCCAATAAAGCAAGATGAGCACCGCAACCCCAGAGTCGTCCACGACTCAACCTAATGGTCAGGGGTCCCTTTACCTTTACCTTTTTACTCTACAGGTGCTTACACAGGAGGTTCTTGCTAGAACAAATGTGACTGATGCGTGTGCCTTGGGCTAGATATGGTTTTGAATGGCCTGTGGTCCCCCTCCAGAGTTGGCCTGTGTCAGGGCATTTTGTTTGCCGCTGCTTTTGTGAGAACTGCTAGCAGTAGCTTTCCATCGATCTGGGGAAAACTGGAGCCTCCAATATGGTGAGAACCCCCAACTGGCAGCTCTTCTATACACAAACCTAATGCCCCAACCCCCTCAAATCAATACAAGGTAGGGGCAAGATTGTTCTCTTATTTCCTTACATTCACTCCTCAAAACTCACATTTTCCAAGAAGCCTTTGTATCATTTCCCCAATCCCGATACCTTGTTGTAACTAAGTCAAAGTATGTATAATTGAAATAGCATGTTGTTGCCAGCCTATCCATAATCAATTTTCCTCCTTCCCTGCTGTCTATTTTACAGTAGAACCTTGGTTTACAAACACAATTGGTTCCGGAAGTCTGTACTTAACCTGAAGCGAACTTTCCCATTAAAAGTAATGAAAAATGGATTAATCTGTTCCAGACGGTCTGTGGAGTACTTAAACTGAAGCGTACTTAACCTGAAGCGAACTTTCCTATTGAAAGTAATGGGAAGTGGATTAATCCGTTCCAGAAAGGTCCACGGAGTACTTAAACTGAAAATACTCAAACCGAGGCGTACTTAAACCGAGGTATGACTGTATATGCAAATGCAATGAGGTAGGGACCTGTCATACCTCTGCTTTGCAAAGCACCATGCACACAGATGGTGACAGATATATATTCATCTGTCTATAGGAAACACGTGGATCAGATGGCCAACATGGTTCCCATGTAAGCACGATAAGCCCCAAATGATGGAGGTTCATACAAATGCAAATAACAGAACTCCAGATTTTGAGGTCTGCATGAGGCTGATGAGTAATGAGAATTAGATCAAAGCATGATCTCTTTCTTATCTTTAAACCAACAATGGACACCTCACCTGGCAAGCTGGCTGAAATTACTTTGTCTACACTAAGGGAAGATCTGCACGAGAGAATCCAATCTAAAAAGGGCAAGATTAGAAACATGAAGGTAAAGAATAGTGGAACAAATCTACGACATAGACTCTGCGGCCGTCAAGACTCCAGTTATTTTTCAGACTTCCCTACTTCAGCCCTTTCCATCATATATGCGTCTTCATTGACTTTTAAACAGCATATACTTTTACCCAACACTTCATCCTTTTGCCTGCTTTATGGTGGCTGTCACTTCCTCCTCCTCTATGTTTATATACAACTTCTCCATCTTTCTGCTACAGTGACAATGGAAACCACTTTAATGGCTTCTCTAATGCATTAACTACTGTTATGTTATACCACAGTCAGCTCCATTTTTTCATTAGGTCTCTCCCCCCCCCCACCTGCAGTTAAAGAGTCAGGAATAAATAAAACTGAATGAGTCAGCAGAGTTGCCTCTCAGGAAAACCTGCTGAAAAGAAAGATTCTTTATTTCCAACCTCCTGCACTTGAGCCTTAGCTGAAGACAACCGTACAACCAGATGGCAACGATTAAAAAACAAACAAAAAACACCTCCCCATGCCCATTCTGCCAAATCTCACCCTCTTTCTCTAAAAAGGAACTCTTTTCTCCCAAAATAAAACAACCATTGGGATTTTGGAAGGTTTTTAAAATGCAGTCTAAAAAACGTCCAGTTCATTCAAAACAGCTACGAAAGACCAAGGCAAGAAAACTGCTTGCAATCCATGTAAATCTAAAAAGTATACGTTTCCCTGCAGCAGCCATTTAGCAACGGGCCCTTGCACAGAGAATAGAGCAGCTCTAGCTTTGTTTCACAAATGGTTTGAATGACGTCATTAGTGTCATGGTTACAACATTGCTGCATAAAGCGTTGGTCATGCTTCTTGCCACTGATATAATGGATCATTTCAAAGAGCAGAGCTGTTTGCAGATTCCCTCTCCAAATCTGTAAAATAAGGCTAATTCCTCCCTTGCAGGAATACAGGATTTGATATTCTCCCATGAAGAAGGCTAAGGAAACATGTTCCAGTTCTTGCCTTATTGTTACTGCTCTACATAAACAGGGATTCAGTCTAAATCAATGCACCTGCGAATATATTCTATCTGTATCTGATTAGCAAAGTTACTTTTTCCATAGCCTGTGTCATTTTTAGGGAATATCCACTGCCAAACATAAGAATTGTTTTTTTTACGAATTTCATGTAGCCTGATGGTTACAGTCCTGTAGCCACAATTAGCAATTTGAAACATAAGAAAAGCAAAATAAATGAATACACTTGCAGATGGCAGATCGACACATGTTTTTTCAAAAAGAGAAATTCACATATATAATACATACAGCATTCATTTTTTTAAATATAAGTCAGTGTAATGGAGAGCTCCTGAAAGCTTCTGAAACTACAAGCCAACACTACTTACAAAAGGAACGTAACAAAACTCTTTCTATTTTGATAAACATTTGAAACCACAATCTATGGATGCATGAAAACATTGCCACAAAAAGAAAACAAGTTGTCTTTATTAGGTCCATTCACATCACAACATCTCTCCAGCAATTCCAGTTCTGTTGGGATTATCTTTATTTTCCAAACCTTGGTATATTGTACTAAAAATGTATTTTGACAGCCACATTGGACCACTTTAAAGTAACAGTGATATACCATTGCAGTTTTAAGCAACTTTCCTGGGCCTCAGTTTTAAAATAAAAAGCCATTGCAATGCTACTCCTCACACCATTGGTGTAGCATCAGATGTCTTATACCAATGCATGAGGAGCCCACGTTGTGCCTCTTTCGTATACCACTATCAACTCTTGAAAATTTGTTTAATTTAGGAAGGGCTACAGCGTGGCCTCATCCCCGTCCTGAGTGGACCCAGGTGTCCCATCATGTGATGCATGCAGCAGTAAAGAGCTGAAGTGCTTGCAGCCCACATTAGGCTAAAGCAATAGTAAAATAATGTAATGGGGATGTGATAGGCCAGTTTAGCAGGGGGTAAGTTTAATTTTGCCAATGTTCCCGTAAAGCTGGAAAACGTAAGTTGAGAACTGAGACTGGAAGACAGCGACTTTCCTAGGGTCATCCAGTGAGTTCATAGCTCAACTAATGTCTCAAGGTTCAAACTCAAAACCTCACAGGCATTAAGACTACAATTCCCCACATCAACTGAGGTACTTGAAGGGGCCTACTGCATGATACAGCAGGGGACGCGGGTGGCACTGTGGTCTAAACCACAGAGCCTAGGGCTTGCCAATCAGAAGGTCGGCGGTTCAAATCCCTGCGACGGGGTGAGCTCCCGTTGCTCGGTCCCTGCTCCTGCCAACCTAGCAGTTTGAAAGCACGTCAAAGTGCAAGTAGATAAATAGGTACCGCTCTGGCGGGAAGGTAAACAGTGTTTCCGTGCGCTGCTCTGGTTCGCCAGAAGCGGCTTAGTCATGCGGGCTCCCTCGGCTAGTAAAGCGAGATGAGCGCCGCAACCCCAGAGTCGTCCGCGACTGGACCTAATGGTCAGGGGTCCCTTTACCTTTACTGGATGATACATTGCAAGACTAGCTTACTTCCCCCAAACCTCCCCCCCCCACTTTTTTGAAACACTTTAGACAATCCAGTTTGATAACTGGTTTGCTGCAAGGATGGCTTTATTTCAGGACTGCAAGGGTGGCTTTATTTCAGGACTGCAAGGGTGGCTTTATTTCAGGTGCCTAAATAATGGACCCTGCCGGAGGAGTAAGGGCCAAGCCTCTCAACTTTGTGTGGGGAGCTCTCATCTAGCCTATTCTCTGGATGTCAACTACTCTGCTTCCCCTTCTGTGGGGCTTTTTACTGCCTCCAAGTTTCCCCACCTGTCATTCTGGCTGATGCATCTGTATTCCTTTCATTCCATCAGGTAGATGAGGAGCACCCCACCCTGCTCCTCCTAGCACATGTGGACCTCCAGGCAATGGCCAGATTTAGTCTCCTCAGAAGTCATTACCTGGTTGTTATTTGGTGATAGGGATTGGAGCCTACTTAAGGACAAGGTGCTAGCAAAGGACTTCAAGTCCCAGTGGCTCATCACAGGGACTTAAAAGCCTGACTAGATAATTACATTTGCTGTAATGGAATAATAATTACAACAAAGATTGTATAACATACAGAACTGGACATCCCAGCATGCTTGGGAATGAGTCAGTGACTATTTAAGCATAGTTTAGCCTTAATACATTTTCATATGAATTCCATTAAATACCTTTACAAATATACAGACGGATAAAAAAAATCATGTAAGTGATAAGGTTGTTGATATATTTCCATAAACTGGTGTTTGATTATGAACTCAGTGGAACCAAAAATTCAACAAAGCCATACTGCAAACAAAATTGTTCTAACACAATTTGTAAGTCTGAAAGATTTCTAGCCATCTTTATTGGTAATAATGGGCTTCATCTTGATGTTATTAGGGCAGAAAATTGTCACTTGATAGGAAATTCACACGAGATGACAACCTTTAGTTTCCTATACTGTCTTTCCATTTCAAAGGAACAGCTGGAGTTCATGAGAAGGATACATAAATGAATTAGGGCAAATAATATCAACTCAAGCACTGAGCACCAGGTAGCAGCATAGAAGTGTAGCTGCACTGAGTCAGGAACTACAGACAACCCAAGATTTGATTGGGTTAGGGTTCAGGTTCAGATTCTTATAGGGCTTCTTCTAAATGCAATCTTCAACTGGATGCTCTGAAGCAAGGGTCATCATCTAGTACAGATTTAATTAAAGTGATGAGAATCAGCAAATATGATGCAATGAATCAGACCTTAGGCCTGGAAGTGCAACTCTGTCAATGTTCCCATAAAAGGAGTGGAATGAAAGCTAGGGAGCTTTTATCTCAGTAGATGGGAGCTTAGTGACAGTTGTGGTGGGTCGGGATGGAGGTGAAGAAGAATAAGGGAACAGGAATATCAGTTCAGGGAACTTGGCAGGATGCAAGCTGTCATGCGAAGATATTGCTGCTGGAAAGGCCAGAATAGCTTATCACGCTTGCATGTCACAGCCTCTAAAAGGTGAGGCAGGCTGGTAAGGCAGACAAGAGAAGAGCTGGAATGCCAATGTGGAGAAAAGAAGTGCTAGGGAGGCTTGCGCAAGTGAACCACCTCAAGAATGGCTGCCAGCCGCTTGTCTGCTAGGGCTCCCTTTGTTACTGGGAGGAATTTGGGACACAGCCCCTGGGAGTATGATCAGTGGCAGGAACAGCTCATTCCAAGGAAGGGATAGGTGCCTTAAATGACGATACCAGAACACACAAAGAAACAAGTTTGAATTCTCCAGTTGGGATAAGTATCCTGTCGCTTCTTGAGTAATACTCCTGTTCGATTGTCCTTCCCTCAAAACAGCTTCCATTCCGTTTGAAAATGGAAGCTGCAATCAGGTGTGCACATTTCAGCGCACTAGAGTTCAGTGCAAGGAACCAAATCAGGTAATGGACACTAGGTGAAGACACCCCTACCCCGCCCCCCTGGTGTGAACAGAAACATATAAACGCAACTTGAAACACAGCCGGGGTGGGGGGAGTGGGTGCAACCTTGCTGCATTTCCAGCCACTAAAGTGTACATTGTCTATTATGGCTGTCAACCTGCTCCTTTTTGCTCTAGGCTCCTTTATGGGGCAAAATTCTGCCCACGGATTAAATTGCTAGGCAATGAGTTTACTCCCCCAGGCCCCACCCTCCTAGAAGAAGGAATAGGAAGGATAAAGAAAGGAGAGCCTATGCAAGGCCCACATCACCTGGGCCAATGGCCACCACTTCCTCAAAGTGGATCTAACTGCTGACAAGAATCTACCTGCTTCTGGGAATGAGATTGCCAATCAACTATTCTCCTAAAAAGAGAGAGGACAATGATGCGTAAACATACACACAGAAATGCCAGCAGGGCTGCAGGCAAAAAGCATCCACTCTATTCTGTTGGACATCAATAATTCAATACTAAAGCAACTAACTCTTGCATCAAAATCTGTTCTTTACTGAAGTGCTCTGTCTCTAAACGCTAATATCAATACACAAAACTGAGATGTAGAAGATTCCAATGATGTTTGTTAATGGTTTAGAGTTTCACTGAATTTCGAGAGGGAGTAAAAGTCTATTGATTAATTACATTTCGTATTATGCATTATTGTTTCATATAAACAAGTTTCAGAATTAATGCATGTTACTGCAATCATCCATTCAGTACTATCACAGCTAACACTGAAAGCAAGAGTGAATCGTTTGAGCAGCTGGGCTCTTCAAAAGAAAGCAATATCTCTAAGAACTTTAATTGAGTAATAAGTCAATTATGCGACTCGGCTTGTAGAACTTCTAGTCTATGTTACAATGAAGACTACATCTGTTAATGTTTATATATTCCTTGTCAGTGGCCAAGAAAAAGAAAGGAAGATATCCTGTACATTATACAACCTGTTAGAGTATAACGACAACAACAGCCATCTTTCACTGTGAACATTGCAAAAAGACCCTCTAATAAGCCAACAAAAACATAGGCCCATTACCAACCAACTGATAAGTCCATTTTAAGCAGAGGGAGCCAGACTTCATACTGACTTATTACCCCATTAGCACACACACAAAAAGATGGGTTATCGCTTTTCCTGGCTGTTGATTAGCGAAATGGGCAAAGGTACAATGATGTTTGAACACAGCAGACCTACAAGTAATTGCATATAGAAAGCTCACCTCATTATAGTCACTTCCTCCCCAATTTCAGCTTATTTGATGATGTCGTCACTGAATAGGGCAGATATGATATATAAATATTTTACCACATGACCCTGGAACACATTTACTTTGTATGATATATGAATAAGCATTTCATAATTCAAGACTTTGTGTTATTGTCCCAACTCTATTCATTTTTTCATTGCCATGATCCTACACTTTGTCGAAGGGAAACTTCCCACTGGAGTAGAAATCATATATCGAACAGATGGAAAGCTCTTCAATCTGAGCAGGCTGAAAGCAAAGAGTAAGGTTACCGTAACTTCCATCATAGGGCTTCAGTATGCTGATGACAACATAGTGTGCACACACTCATGGGATGACCTCCAAACCATCCTAAAAATCTTCGCAGAAGCTTATGAAAAGCTTGTTCTATTGCTCAACATCCAAAAAAGCAAAATGCTGCACCGACAACTACAAAATAACCCCTCTGCAGTGCCACAAATCCAACTCAACGGTGTAACGTTGAAAAATGTCGATCACTTCTTCTACCTGGGCAGTTATCTTTCTACAAGGGCTGACATCGATGCCGAAATCCAGCACCGCCTGAGCTCTGTGAGTGCGACTTTCTCCCGATTGAAGTGCAGAGTGTTTGAGGACCAGGACATTTGCAGGGAAACCAAAATGCTTGTTTACAAAGCTATTGTACTACCAACCTTACTGTATGCTTATGAATGCCATCTCCAACTCCTTGAAATATTCCATAGTTGTCTCTATTTTTTTTTACACATCACTTGGGAAGACAGGCAAACTAATACCGGTGTACCAGTGTCAAAGCAATGATTCTTCAACATCAACTTTGTTGGACTTGTTCAGATGCCTGATTATCATCTGCCAAAGCAACTACTCTATTCTGAACTTAAAGCCTAATGCTGGTGGTCAAAAAAAGAGGTTTAAAGACTCTCTCAAGACAAATCTTAAAAAATGTAGTATAAACACCAACAATTGGGAAACACTTGCCTGCGAGCGCTCCAACTGGAGAACAACCTTTACCAAAGGTGCCATGGGCTTTGAAGACACTTGAACTCAGGACACAAGGGGGAAACGTGCTAAGAGGAAGGCCCTTTTGGCAAATCCACATCGTGATCAACTGCCTCCCGGAAACCAATGTCCCCACTGTGGAAGGACGTGTGGATCCAGAATTGGCCTCCACAGTCACTGACGGACTCATTGTTAAAACTGTGTTTATGGAAGACAATCTTACTTGACTACAAGTGATCGCCAAAGAAGAAGAATTCAAGACTTATCTACAGAAGGAATGTGCAAACAAAAAAGAACCCTTGTTTACTGACTTGCTTTGGGCATGCTTTTTTTCATGCTAGAAACAAAATAGTATGAATTATTGAGATTAGCAGGCTCACCCACCTCATTAGACAGGCACATTGTGGGCATAATTTGGGGGGCACGTATTAATCTCTTTAAGACTTTGATAAAGGTGAGAGAGAAAAAGAAGGTCATAGTGAGTTCCAGTAAATCACTTCATATTTAGTGTGAATTCTGCCTTGCCCAAACTCCAGAATTTGTTGACAACCTGCTGTAAACTAAGAAACTTGGTTCTGTTGGGATTCTTCACATACCTTGATCTGTGTTATTTGATTTTATTCTAAGAGTAGTATAAAGGGAGCAAAGAGAAACCCTCACCTCAAGCAGGCAGCTACTCCCTGACGCAGTTAATTCCAAATTCAAATACCGGAGCCAAGGTGAAATGCCATGTATGTTTTGGCATAATCTGGTCAAGAACCTCCTACCAGCAGTAAAACTGAGGACCAACAGCAAGCCTACCCACCCACAATTGGGGGGGGGGAAGTATGTGGAATATTCAAACTATAGCAAACTATTTTTTGTCACATTTTTCTGGGGGGAAACAGCTTTGGGGGAAAAATGGGGGGACTGCCCCCCATTTTTCTGGTTTTTTCCAGGCTTTCCCATCTCTAGGCAGTATCAGAAGCACCTGGACATTTTATCAAACTTCTACTTTACCATACCTAGGCAAATCTGGACTGAGATTTCTATTTAATAGGAAACTTCAAAAGCAGGTATGCAGATCCATTTTGTTTGTACTCTTTAAAAGCTCCATTCATAAGTAGATACCAGTAATCAACTCAGCTCTACTTTGGAATATGATATAGGTGCTAAGTTGTGAAAACTGTATGGTGCTCTTGTTTGTTGCCAGTATAGCTGTGGCCTCATCATGTAGCATGACCTGATCACATAGAGCAGGCATGTCCAACAGGTAGATCGTGATCTATAGGTAGATCACTGGATGTCTGGGGTAGATCACAGGTAGATCACTGGCTCCCCCAAAGAAGCTTAACAACTTTCAACTTCTACCTGAACCCCCCCCAAAAAACGGGGCTCTCCTCCTCCCTAAAAAGCTCAATAACTTTGACCTGAACCCCCAAAATGGGGGTAGATCACTGCCAGTTTTTAATTCTGTGAGTAGATCGCAGTCTCTTGGGAGTTGGCCACTCCTGACATAGAGCCTCAAACACCAATGGATGCTAGGACTATGTAAATATACATTGTTAAGCATGTTAAAAGCTTTATCAGAAAATGGCCAAAACAAAGTTTTATTAGCATACTGAGAAGGTCAGGATTTTGCAAATATTATATAGATTTTCTTCAGGCCTTCCATGAAACACCTGGCATTTGGAAGGTTTTCTATATCTATCCTGTCTCAATCCTACCCAGTAGATGTAATTCTGACATCCAAACATATTAGATACATTTAGGAGAGGAATTGAAAATAATTGCTTCTGAAATGGACCTCTGGCATTTCTTTGTTCAATAGAACAATTTTTTCCTTTATGTACACTCTTGTGGCTTCACACCATATGCTCAGTTAAAAATTAATCTTCCTTCTCTATCAGTTTCCCCCTCTATAACTAAGTAACAATTATCCCTAATTATCATAGCCACATCCTTTATTTTATTAGAACCAGATGCTACATAATTAATTTCCAAATCTATCCAGATCTTTAGTCTGTGATCTGTTAGTAGGCATTTCTTTGGCTAGAATAGAAAAGATAGCATTTATTTATGAATGAAAGCTTTCCCCAGATTTTATGGGATTAACTGACGATACCTGTGGCTTTTGTTTCCCCACCTCTGGGCACATTCAGAAGCATTAGAAATCTTACAATTAATATAATTAGCATTTGTTTCTTTTTCTATGAAGATAATAGTTTAAAGGGGGAAAAATAATGCCTCAATGCCTTTCACTAAAGGAGTGAAATCTAACAAATATATAGCTTGCATTGCATTGAAGATAACAGGTGAATAATATGCAGCAGGATTTTTTAGTAGGATTCTATCTCAGTTTGTCTCACAGCAAATCAGTGTGTGAAGGACAGGAAAACTGAGAAATGTTTAGTGTGGGAAAAGGCTTAAAGATATAATAATGGCTGAATTTTGAGTTATCAAGCATGGTATTCTGTTTCTACATGGATTTTTTTTAAAAAAAGAAACAGCCTTCCCAGTACCCTCAAATGCTTCGAAGTAGAATCCCATGTGGTTTGTGAGGTTGCTGCCAAAAGGAAATCATGACACACACACCCCTTGCTGGTGTGTGTGTGTGTGTGTGTGTGTGTGTGTGTGTGTGTGTGTGTGAGAAAAAGCTGTCTGATAGCAATCTACTTACCTTTAATCCAAAGCTCCTACATTCTTCTCAGGAATACCAAAAGCAAGTTTCCAACTATGGCAAGCTTGTACCTGTGTTAGTCAATTCCAGCCTACTAGTATTGAGGGGGATTTTAGAAAAAAGGAAAGCTACCTGGCAAAAAAAATACAAACAATATTGTTTTCTCCACCCCACTCAGGTCAGCACAAGCCGGCACTGGACGGTCATTACCCCTGAACCCCACCAGTTATCTCTGTCAGTTAACATATACATTAAAAGTCAGATAACATTGAAAGCAATAGATTTATTTTTAAATTTAGACTTATTTCATTCTTGGTGCAATAAATCCCTTGCCATACTAGAAGCATCTTTTTTCATTACAGATGGTTTAGTGCATATATAATTATTTAAAGTAGTATTATTCATCTCTTCCTTCCCCATCTTTCTCTTTACTCTATCAAGAAGTAATATTTAGTTTTAGTGCTGTTATATGCTACCTATATATTATCATCAGATATACTGGTATGATATTGCTATAATTATGCTTTGGTGTCCCTCACCCCCCCCCAATAAAACTTAAGAAACTTGGGAAATCCAGAGCTAAAGCCAACCAAAACCAGCAGCCTGTTGGTTCTCAAGTCATGAAGAACATCTGTTCCCATCAACTCAGAACAAAATAAACAGAGGAATTCACAGTGAATATTGGCATAAATAGTATCTACAGTTAAAGTATACAATTGAAACTTGCCAAGGATTTTAAGAAAGTGGGGCCTGGAACAAAATATTGCAGCGTAGGAATGGGTCCTGCCTAGTGTTCCAGCCAGCCACGTCTTTTCATTCCATTCCATGCCATGCTCTCTCTCCCCCTGCCTGTTTTACCATTCCTCCATGGGAGCTTAGCATAGAATGGGGCTCATATATACAAGTTAAGGCACAGCCCATGTGTGAGTTTCCTGTGAATAATGCTGCTTGCCTGCAGTGCTGGTTTCTTGAAGCAGAAGGCTGACACAAACATCATAACAATGACCTTGGGCTACAAGTAAGAAACCTGTCAAGTTGAACGGGGAACTATGGCAGCCTGGACAGACAGGGAGAGATGTTTTATTCAACTTTTGATACCCTCTTTCTTGCACAGTCTCACAAATGGCTACTGTGAAATAATAATAAAAAATAGAATAGGGAATCCAAAGCCAGCTACTTGGATATTGTGTTTAGAGATATTGTGTTTAGAGACACATAGTGGAAAAGAGTCAAAATTCAGCCAAGAAAACTTGCATTAGTATAACCTCAGAAGAGGTAAAGTCAGTGATGTCCAGGGGATTATCTCTCTCTGTATACAAAAAGTGATTATGAGAATAGCAGCACAGAGCCCAAACATGGCAAATCCATCCGCCCAGCTCAGTTCTAGCAGTTTAGCAAAGGATTACCTGAAATAATGGGGTTTTTTTAAAAAAAAAAAACCAAGCTTGCAAGAAATACAAAAAGGTTAATTAGATATTTTCAAGGAGGGAGGGAAACATGTGCCAATAATAAAGGAAAACAAGATGAAAAATCTTGGGAGGTATGTGAAACTTATACATGCATAGAATTGTAGAGCTGTAGAGTTGGGACTACGAGAGTCATCTAGTCCAACGTGGGGCTCAAACCCACGACCCTGAGATTAAGAGTCTCATGATCTAACAACCTTGCTTATATTGGGGGGGGGGGGGAGCCAGCTTTGAATCATGCAAAACTGAGGTTTCAGGCAAAATCAACATGCAATAATAATGTACAGTATATAATGTGCAGTTGAAAACAAGATTAGCAATTTGCAATATTTTAACAGAAAAATGCAGTTTACATTATCTGTTAGTGCTCCTTGTAAGCAGTTGGAAGCATGGGTTGGGACCTGAGAACCATGGAATACTGAGGCAGATCCCAAAGACACCTAGGCAGAATTCTGGAAGTGAGAATACCTGAACTTATCACAGAAGAAACAAAATAAAAAAATTCCTTCCAGGAGCGCCTTAGAGACCAACTAAGTTTGTCATTGGTATGAGCTTTCGTGTGCATTTCGTGTTTCAGTGTATCTGAAGAAGTGTGCATGCACACGAAAGTTCATACCAATGACAAACTTAGTTGGTCTCTAAGGTGCTCCTGGAAGGAATTTTTTAGTTTTGTTTCGACTATGGCAGACCAACACAGCTACCTTCCTGTAACTATCAGTAGAACTATCATAGAAGAGTAAATCCAAAGGAAGCAAGTCCATCCCAGGCCCAGATAAAAATCCAAAGGGGAGAGGGGAGCAGAAAGCAAAAAAAAAAAAAAAAACAAATAAAAAATCCTTGGACTAAGAAATCAAAGATCCAGAAAACAGAACCACCAAGGACACAATCTAGTTGTTATTAGAGTTGGATGAGGGGGGAAAAGATTCATTTCTAAAAAGGGGAAGGGGTGAGAGACAAATTTAAAGCCGACTCTATCAAATTCACACTTTTCAAAACAATGTGAACCAAGATGCAACCATTCAAAATTCACACATATCCAAATAACATACAAAGATGCATTCTATCAGGGAAAATTTTCTTGCAGAAATGTACACATTAGTCAAAGCTGCATATTAAAATGTGTTTCCTCACCAGGATTTTTGAAAATAAATAAATATATTGCAAATTGCTGCAAAGTGTGTATAACTGAATCTAAGATCGGAACAATGAAAAATGGAGAGAACGGAAAAGGACAGATTCTTCCATCTACCACTGTTACCCAGGCAAATATCTAGGCCTGATCTTAGAAACATTTACAGTGGTACCTCGGTTTAAGTACACAATTGGTTCCGGAAGTCTGTACTTAACCTGAAGCGTACTTAACCTGAAGCAAACTTTCCCATTCAAAGTAATGGAAAGTGGATTAATCCATTCCAGATGAGTCCGCGGAGTACTTAAACTGAAAGTACTCAAACCGAAGCGTACTTAAACCGAGGTATGACTGTATAGTTGGGCCATGGCAGAGATAACCAATCAGCCATAGTGTGAGAGGCTGGGCTGGGGGATAGAACCAGGGAAGACAATACTGTCCCCTTTTCCTTCACCCTCCAGCCTTCTGCCCCCTGATCTTTTGGACTACCATTTCCACTGGCAGAGGCTGATGGGAGTTGTAGTCTAAAACACCAGGTTGGGGGAGGCTGTTCTGTGCCACATCACAACCCTCCCTCATGCAGCATACATCAAATGTATTTTATCACCCTCAGTTACTAAACAACTGTGGTTTTATTCTCAGTTACTCTCTTTCAGCTTAGTCACTCCTATTCTCATTTATTATCTTCTTGCATGATTAAGTGTGGTGACTGACCTTTAGGGAATTTTGATGGGTCTCTTTTGTATGCCAGCATAACTGTGGAATGGTTTTAATTATGGTACAATCATGATGCAACTGTGTAAGGAGCAAGCACTTCATTCAATATTTTATAATGTTCTGTGTTAATAAAAATGTGAAGTAAGAGTAGATTTGCAATTCATTAGTCTTTTCAGCTTAAACAAACTACAGAGGAAATACTACAGTGAAAATATACTACTTATCAAAAACAGCATAAAAGGTTTTTTTTAAAAAAAGGATTAAGTGGGTTCTTAATGTTTTAAATAAAATAAACTTAGCTGAATTGCAATGTGCAATTCTCCAGTGATACATCTTGGGAACATTTTGCTAAACTTAGTGTTCCTAGTCCTAACAAATTCAGAGATTCATAATAAGACACAATTCAGAATCTTTTAAGAGATCTCAGGTTTGTATTTTTTAAACAAACAAACACTGGCCTTATCTCATTGCATAGATTTCCCCACAGTGTGTAGGAAGAGCATATCAAAACAGTGTTTGATCTTCCTCTGAACCAGGTTTATGCACAGTTCTTATGGGAACATACTCCTGAACATTTGCTCCTGAAAAATGTCTACAGAGAAGTCTAGTACTTCTTCCTGGGTTCATATGATCATAGCTCCGCTTTAGGCTAAAATGCCACAGTTTTACAACCCAAAGAGACTCAAGACAAAGCAATGCCGGCACCTAAGAATAACAGTCTCCAAAGAAGTTCTCTTAGAGCGAGGATTCCCCAGAGGTAACTTCCCTTCCCTCTCCTCTCCCTGTGCAGCCCCTCCAAGTGTCCCTATTTTCCAGGTTTCTGATTTGATCCCGGAATGTCCCATTTTTCCTTAGAATGTCCCTATTTTCATTGGAGAAATGTTGGAGGGTGTGGTAGGATGTCCCAATTTTCATTGGAGAAATGTTGAAGGGTATGGAGTTATCCGATTCCTGTGCAGTGTCTGAAGGTACTCCTGTATAGGGAAGGTTTTTTTTAATGTTTAATGTTTTATTATGTTTCTATATATGTTGGAAGCTGCCCAGAATGGTTGGGGCAACCCAGTAAGATGTGTGGGGTATAAATAGTAAAATCATCATTATGGAATAGGACATCCCTAGATTCATCGGATAAATGTTGGAGGATATGCCTGTGTATCCTCTCAAAGTCTACGCCAGAAGGTTGAAGGACCTCCTGAACAGGGCTTTTTTATTACCGTATTATTGCCAAGCGTATAAAGCTGAATGCACGTAAGTTAAATGCTTGTAAGTTATGAGTTACCTGTATACAGGTTTTTTCCTGTTTTCAGAAAGCTTCCAGAGGATTTCAGATTGAATGTCTATGTGAAGGAACAGCATTATTGAAATCCTGAACATATCTAAGCTTATTATCTCTGCAAAATAAAAAATAATATATGCAGTGTATTATTTGCTGCCAGAAATGCCATTTTAACTTTGCATCACTATCAGCAAAGTCCAGGAAGATGACTAAAGCGAGATTTTAATTTGTTCATGAGGATTATCCACCACCACTTGTTTATGGATTACAATTACAAGGAAATCAGTTTACATCACAGAAGACTTAGAGTTAACACACACACAAATCTGCATTCCTTCTCAAGAAACATTTTTTAAGTTAATTACCACTATGCGGTTATTCTTGCAATATTGGTTTCCGTCATGTAGTAATTGTAAGATTGAATTTTGAAAATATATCAAGCAAAATTCTCTATTTTAGAGCCACCTACAGCAATTAAATATCTGCACTAATGAGCATCAGAGCTTAGACGCTGTAGTGAAAAGCTGAATGCAAGGCATGGTTTGATAAAGATGCTTTGACTATTATCCAGCAAAGTATCCCTAGGTGCTGTCTAGTACTCAGCATGTAAGTCTGACCCATTTATCCACATGCCTAAATAAGGATCTGACACTTAACTTGTACTGAATTTTAAGAGGTCACAATTTGCTCATTTTTTCCGCACTCTGTGAAGCTTTGGTACTACCAACAAACTACCAATGGGAGGGTTTTCAACCGAAGCACAATGGCACACCTTCCACAGAATTTATTAGCTTACTGAACGACTTACTGAACAAATATATTCTATTCTTAAGGACACAATCTGTATAACAGTTTTGAGAACAAGGGCATGTAAAGGAAAGGCCTGCGTCCCTGAACAGTCTTCCTCTCATAATTTTCCAAAATCAGAGTTTATACATAATCTAAAACAGAGGTGGGGAACCTCAGGCCTCTCTGTCCCACGGGACTCACCCACAACCTTCCCTGGCCTTGCTTCACAACCTCCTTTTGTGGTGTGTTTCTTTTTGTTTTTTGCCTAGATGGAATGTGCCTCTTGAACTCTTAATAATGTCTCTTGCTTGTCTGGATGGGGGATATGGAAGGGTTTGTGTAGAAGCTACTTTACAGTAAAGGTAAAGGGACCCCTGACCATTAGGTCCAGTCGCGACCGACTCTGGGGTTGCGCGCTCAACAGTACAAAGGTCAAATTTACATTCATTTCTCTGCCCACTTTTGCCTCTGATCCCACCCATCACTGCCCCCCCCCCAAGGCTGCCCAAAAAAGGAATATGGCCTTTAGGCTTAAAAATGTTCCCCATCCATCTTCGAATCTAAGGCAATGTAAAGTTCATTTCAAGGAGTTAAGATTAATGGGTAGCAATATGCAAGGGTTATTAGGAACACATTTTCAAATAGTACTTTTCTTTGTTTTAAATGTGTTAAAAATTGTATGCTATGATTTGTGGTTTTGTGCATGCATTGGGATTTAATTGTTTTCCCCTCCAGTGGCATTTTCATGGCGTCGTAGAATGCCAGTCTGAAGAGTCCCTCAACATTAGTGAGTAGCTTTTCAGGGACATCAGGATGATGGCAGTAGAAAGCAGGAACTGAAATGCATTCAGGCAACCATGATAGACTGCACACAGTCTTTTGGTTCCCAGCATAGATCTTTGTCAGGATGCTGTCAGCAGCTCCCAGCTGGTTGCCCAGGAAAGTATAAAGACAAGGATAAGTTTCTTACCGTCCTTTTGTATTTCAATAAAACCCAGTCTCTTGGATAAGGGTGTTGCATCAACGCCTCCAGGGAACTGGGTGGGTCCATTCTTGCCAACTCATCCAGCAGGGTTTCACTGCAAAGTGAACAGCCATCAAGGCTTCCTGATTCCATGCTAGCTCCTGTGACAGCAAACTGAACTCTGTACTGCACTCAATAATTGAGTAAGGAAAACACTGGAGCCTAATCTGAACAGTAGATTGCTTGGTATCTCATCCGTAATTTCCACACTGTGGCTCCAGACCAAATCTATCAGGAGAGCTATGGCCTGGCCAGGATGCAGGTCTATTATACCTTCTGGGGTTGACGAGGCATGTGAGCTTCACCTGTCCTGAGCTTTCTCCAGCTGAGGAATCACACACACCCTCTCCAAGCTAACGAGCCCCACCTGGGCTATGGGTCCTTGCCTGCCTACCCTCAGAACTGACAGCTGTAAGTTCTGGAATCCTGAGATCAGGGGTGGTATGTCCTATTTTGTCACTTTATTGTCTTGCTTTGGAATCAGAATGATTTTCTGATTCATCTGTCTGTTCGCTGTCAATTGTGCACAGTTGATATAAAAAGGAGTACAAGTGGGGTATGCAATAAAATGTTGCAGTGTGGATCACTCCTGTTCAGGGTTCCAGAAAGGCATGCTCCTTTTCAGGCTATTCCATTCATTGACCATTTCCATACTTTTCTCCCACTCGAATAAACAGCATCTTATGCCCACCAAACAAGATAAGGTTGTTTGGAGTTCAGTGTATCTTGTTTTTGTAAAAATGTATTTCTGTCACGGTCCGGTCGGCGGGCGTCAGGACCAGAGGCAAGATGGTGGTGAAGAAGCAGGGTCGAAGGCAGAGGCGAAGGTCCACGGGGCACGAAGCAAGGCGAAGGCAAAGCGAGGGTCCAGGAACAAGAAGCAAGGCGAAGGTCCACGGGGCAAGAGCAAGGCGAAGCAGGGGACCAAGAAGCACGGCAGCAACAAGGCAAGGGTCCAAGGAACAGGAGGCCAGATGCAACCAGGCAGGGATAGCGTTGCTGTGGGAAATGCTGGGCTTTTATCCCTCCCAGCTCCTGCCACCAGGTGCAGTGAGATCTCAAGTGGCCTCACCTGGGTGATTACTCCTTGCCTCTCCAGCACAAGCTGAGGACTTCACCTGTGTGGCCACGCCTTGCTTCTCCAGCACAAGTTGAGGCATGCCCCAGTCCTGCAAAGCACTACAGGCCCCAGAGCCTGACTCCTGCCCATACTCCTGACAATTTCTTGGGACTCCGAGACTGCTGATATCTCCCTCGTGTGTGCAGGGCCGTCCCCAGGCCCGGGCTGGGTGGTGCAAGGGCGCCTGGCCATCAGGGGCGCAGAAGGGGCGCCGAACGCTGGTGTCTGCCTCCGCGCACCTCTCCGGAGGCATGCGGGGAGCGCGACCCTGGGGCCGCCTCTGCCGTGCCTCTGTCTCAGCTGTTGAGCGGCTTCAGGCCACTCTCCAGAGGCGCGTGGGGAGCGCTGGCCTGGAGCCGCCTGAACAGCTGAGAGGTGCAGCGCGACGGCCCCAGGTTCGCGCTCCCCACGTGGCTCCGGAGCTTCGCACGGGGAGCGGGAGGCTGGGGCCACCTCCTCTGAACAGCTGGGAGGCACGGCGCGCGCTCCCCGCACGCCTCCGGAGCTTCGCACAAGGAGCGGGATCCTGGGGCCTCCTCCTCTGCGCCTCTCAGTTTTTGAGCGGCTTCAGGCCACTCTCCGGAGGCACGCAGGGAGCGCGAGCCTGGGGCTGCCTCCTCCGCGCCTCTCAGCTCCCCGTGCGCCCCTCCTGCCCGCCTCACTCACGTGGGGCGCCAAAGGGATCTTGGCACCAGGGCGCCAGATATGGTTAAGACGGCACTGCGTGTGTGTGCGTAAATGGCTCCGTTTTGGCTGGATAAAGATCCACAGTTAGAAAATGAATCTCATAACAGTAATCCTATTCAGGCATTTTCCATACATAGAACATACAGCTGCAAAAGGAAACACTGGGACTGTGCCAGTTGATTTTCTCCCGACTTCTTGCAGGGCACACACAAGAGGCTGAAGGCAGGACTGTCAGCATGGTTCTTCTCCCTTCTTCTCCATGCATAGGTTCTACATCTGGACAATGCCTGAACAGGGCTCATGTCAAGGAGGCTTGAGACTTGTCTAAATGGTCTATAAATTCACATTCTGTAGACAGTACTGATCCAAGCATTAAATTTCAAAGAATTTCTTTTATAAATAGCGACTAATTTAGAGATGAATTAAATGGATTTTGTATCAGCAGCACTTTAGCAGCATTTATTTTGAAATTTAGGAAATGAATATTATACGGTAACAGCATTCTAAGGATACTTGAATGAAAAGGTGTTGAAGACCTCTTCAAGACAAGCACTATCACATTCTATTTATTCCTGAACATCCTTCACCTACTTTTCAAACTGATTCCTTTTTACTGAAGCCCTAAGCTTACCTTTAATTGCATCTACAATTACTCTGTGATACAACAGCTTTCAATAGACAAGTTATAGAAATACGCAGCTATGCAAAATTCAGCCGCAATAGGAAAATTGAAAGCATCCATGTTTATGAGCACCCATGTTTGGAGGCATGAGTCTCTGAATGTCAAACACTGAATACAAACAATACAAACAGGGTTATTACCTCCACTCCCTGTTTGGATAGTTCCCTGCCCCTTCTGCCTTTCAGCTGTTGGAAACAGGGTGCTTGAATTATTTATTTATTTTAGGCATTTATAGACAACCCTTCACTAATATTTCTCCCAGGACCCTTCATAGTGCAGAACAGCAGCAAACAGCAAGGTATACGAAACAAAATAATTAAAATCGACAAACACAATTAAACGTCCATTAAAGCAGTGGAGTGGAAACTTCATTTCCGGTCTTTAAAATACAGCATACTTCCAATACTTAAAATACAAAACCATTAAAATGGCCGGGAGAACGAAAATATCTTAACCTGACAGATACCTAAAGGGTAACAGAGCAAGCACAGGTGAGGCTGTTTGGGAATGGACTTCCATGACTGGGGCACCAGAGATGAGGAGCCCCTCTCCTTCAGACCTTGCTTTGACAACATGAGATTGCTCCTAAGTTCTTAAATCAAAACTAGCTTCTATTTTTGTGCTTCACTTTTTGTGCAACACTTTTAAGCAGGAAGGCATAATGTTCAGAAAAATGCTCGTATTTCCAGTGTCCAGCTCCATTCATACTCAGTGACAGCAGAACAGTGGAGAAAACTCTTCCTTTAGACGTTTTAACTGGAATAACTGTCACAGGCAGGCAAACAAATCGTATAGCACAGCTTCCAAAACCAACAGGATACTGCTATCCTTGCACATGTCCCTTTGCAAAGAAACTATCCTTATAGGCTTTATGTCAACAGGATCTGGTATCCGAGCAGGAGATCCAACTTAATTCTGCCTTAGGCTGCAATCCTAAGCACATCGATACCAAGCATTAAGTCCCATTGAGGTATAGAGAGCTGACCCAGTCTCAAGTCTTAAGTCTCAAGAGAGGTCAGGCATGAAAAATAATAGATTTGAGTGGGAGTCATATGCTGAATGAAATAGATTTGAGTGGGAGTCATATGCTGAATGAAAAACTAATGAAAAACGTAAGACTAACCATATTTCATTAAACCTAGTAATTTCTTAAATACTTTGAGCATAAGCAACTAATGAAAGCATATAGGCTGTTTGTAATTTGACTTAGACTATTGCTCTTTCTTGGGTTCCATGATCACTGCAGATGGTGACAGCAGTCACAAAATTAAAAGACGCCTGCTTCTTGGGAGAAAAGCAATGACAAACCTAGACAGCATCTTAAAAAGCAGAGACATTACGTTGCCAACAAAGGTCCGTATAGTTGAAGCTATGGTTTTCCCAGTAGAGATGTATGGAAGTGAGAGCTGGACCATAAAGAAAGCTGATCGCCAAAGAATTGATGCTTTTGAATTATGGTGCTGGAGGAGACTCTTGAGAGTCCCATGGACTGCAAGAAGATCAAACCTATCCATTCTGAAGGAAATCAGCCCTGAGTGCTCACTGGAAGGACAGATCCTGAAGCTGAGGCTCCAATACTTTACTTTGGCCACCTCATGAGAAGAGAAGACTCCCTGGAAAAGACCCTGATGTTGGGAAAGATTGAGGGCACAAGGAGAAGGGGATGACAGAGGACGAGATGGTTGGACAGTGTTCTCGAAGCCACCAACATGAGTCTGACCAAACTGCGGGAGGCAGTGGAAGAGAGGAGTGCCTGGAGTGCTCTGGTCCATGGGGTCATGAAGAGTCGGACACGACTAAATGACTAAACAACAACAATTGCTCTTCAGAACAAAGCAGCATGAAGTTTTGAATGAAGACTGTACTTTACTGGGGTGGGTAAGGAATAAAGATAAAACAACCAGTCTGGAAGTCTCTTTTCTTAGCAGCTTTGCATAGATGATCAGTTTCAGAGAAGTGGAATTGTCATTGCCCACTCTGAACGCATTCATGGTCTCTGGTCAAACCAGGTCCACAAATGATTTAAGCGCTACTAGTGAAATGTTTGATCTAACTTCTAGCACAATGGTTTCCAAAGGGTGTGATGTGCCACACTTGTGTGACAGGAGAGGATAGCAAGTGTGGTGGAAATATTCAAGGTAATCAAAGAAACATTTAAACATCTCAGTGTAGTGTAGTGTAGTGTAGTGTAGTGTAGTGTAGTGTCGTGTCAATTTTATGATTATGATTATGATTATTTGCAGAATTTGGATAGATAAATTTTCAAGATGAGAGCAAGAGCTTCATGTGATACTGAGGACAGCCCTAGTTGCAATCCAGAAAACGCTGGAGAACACTATTCAGAATGCTGGAGAACACTATTCAATTTGAGACCAGCAACAGGCCCAAGCAACACTGTCAACTCTTACAAATATGAAAGTTCAGAAAATGAAAGACTTATTTGTGTAGATGAGATGAGAGGAGAGTTTGTTTTTCTCAAATTAGACCTAATATATATGAGATTACCCAGCAAAAGCTCACACTGCTCATTGAGCTTGTATACATATTTAAGGTACATATGGAAGAGGCTAATTTATCACTATATTTTGGGAATGATTCCTGCTCTTATGTATCTGCATCGTTTCATACTTTCTGGATGTCCCCCGATCGTATTATAAAGTAGTTGTGTTCTATGTTATAAATCAAGCACTGCCAGGAGTTGCTTCTTTTTGTTTTCCAATGAATTTCTTATCATTCTAGCAGCACTAGTAGTTTGATTTTTGGGGGTTTTCGACCCACACAAAATGACCACTTTGTCTTGCTATAAACCTCATGACAGCAAGCAATAAAGTAAAGCAAAGCAAAGCAAAGCAATTATTGTTGCAGCACACCTGGATATAAATTTGAGCAGCCGAAGGAACACAGCCTAGCTTAAAGGATTTTGATGCTTTGTGGAATAGGTATACAGATCTACAGAGATATTCATCCCCCTCGCACCGTATTCTCACAGCTGTCCCAACACTGATACAGTATATTGATATATTTTAATGGGTATATGCACATATATGATTGGCACATCAACCATACCCCATTACTACTAACGTCCTGACATATTTCTCCAGATTTCAAAAAAGAGAAAAAGAAAAAGGGGGTTCAAATAATAAATGCATTGCCATGAGTCCACTGCATTTCAATATAAGTAATTATTTACATTGTTAATAAAAAATGGAACACGGGGGAACCTTGGAGGGGGGAGACAGTTATTCTGTTAAAGGCAACCAACATTCCAATAAATGACAAGCAACTGTAGGCAGATCATTTCATCTGATGTTCTTCTATCTCTTGCCGTGTTACATAACAAAGCCTGAGATGACTCAGTATTATCTATTGCTTTTTAGTTGAATGTACTATTGGCAGTCATGGGACATGGTTGGTGCTGTGGGTTAAACCACAGAGCCTAGGGCTTGCCTATCAGAAGGTCAGCAGTTCGAATCCCCACGATGGGGTGAGTTCCCATTGTTCGGTCCCTGCTCCTGCCCACCTAGCAGTTCAAAAGCACGTCAAAGTGCAAGTAGATAAATAGGTACCACTCTGGCAGGAAGCTAAACGGCGTTTCCGTGCGCTGCTCTGGTTCGCCAGAAGCGGCTTAGTCATGCTGGCCACATGACCCGGAAACTGTACGTCGGCTCCGCCGGCCAGTAAAGCTAGATGAGCGCCAGAACCCTAGAGTCGTCCACGACTGGATCTAACTGTCAGGGGTCCCTTTACCTTTACTATTGGCAGTATGGGCTGTTTCTGAGAGTGGAAGTGGAAGCTGGCTCACAATATTCACACCTTCACTTGGCTTCCCTTTAGTTAGTGTGGAGATCCTAGTTCTGTGCAAAGAAAAACTTCTCAGGAAAGTGGTTTGTTTTGTAATACGTTCAAGCATTATGGATTGGGCAAATCTGTAGTCTAAGCCAGGGAATGACGAACTTTGGCAACATCAGTATGTATCACTTAGTTTCTCCCAAACGAACCTGCTATATTTTAAGGTTCCCTTCAAATGAGATACTTTAAGCTCACAATGGCTATAAAGCAAAGGCTCTTCTTGACTGTGGTAACCCATCTGTTGGATGTCTTCCTCAGGGAAGCTCACCTCATGTATTTTAAAACCTTATTTTGCCAGAACTTTTAAAACCTCGGGGACCTGAATCTGGCTTTGTTTTATTTTACTGCTATAATTTTTAATGTTTTGCTTCCACTGTTTCTGCTACTATTGTTGTGATTACTTGAATTTATTGTTTCAATACTTTATATTAAAACTTTTCTGCTCTTATACAGTACAGTCCTCGGATCATTAGAGCTGAAAGACATTGTAAAAATAAAACACTGAAAGCCATGTTAGAGGCTGATGCAGCCATGAGGCTGTAATTTAATGCAAAAATCTGGATTCTTGTGATTCTACATGCTTCACAAAACAACTTCCAAACCATTTGTTCTAGTGGGTGAGTAGATAGAATTCTCTTATTTGCAATACAAGTAGTACTACAGATTGTTTGGCAGATTAATAAATGTCATCATTTGTGTACATACAAATTCAGTGTTCACTAGGCTTGCAATGAATGCTCATACTATCAAAATACAGCAACCGTACTAATTAACCATCAAGCAAGACACTCAGACCCATCCAAAATGAAAGACAAAAACAAAGCATTTGTCCATTTTAAAAGGTATTATGTTATGTTCTGAATGTCTGCCTCTGAAAGCAGGGACAAGGATAATGTAATTTGCAAGTACACAATTTACACATGTTTACATTCTCCTCTCACAATATAAACACATGTAAAACAAAAAAGGCATTTAAGTGTTTAAAGTTACTGCCATCTCTTTATAAAGCAGCTACAAACCTGCATAAGCACACTCCTGAGTAATTATCAGGAGGTTAATGGAAATGTTTCTGTGAAAGCTATTGCAGCGCTACAGCTTATGCAACATTAAAATATGTCATCAACTATAACCAAAGCCCTTTAAGTAGCCAAAAGAAGCAGCAGGAAACAGTTGGGCAGTCCAGAATAAGAAATAAGTTTATTAACAAATCTATTCATCCAGTAGTTTAGGACCACATTTTAAGAGCAAGAAAAGTAACTCATATCATTAAATATTAGGTTCAACACAGCTTCCTACCCTGGCCCATGTGTAAAAGGCAGTGCACATAAGCCTCACTGCACACAACCAGACCTGAGGCTTGGTATGTGGGAGCCTGTACCTGCACCAAGTCTCTTGAACTATACCATGGCTGCCCCAGTCACAGAACTCCATAGAAGGCATGCCATACCCGGAAAGCATCCAGATGTTTGCCTTCTGTTAGCCTGCATACATAAGCTGCTCTGCTTGGACCCCACAAAGAATATGGACAGAAAAAGGGTTGCACATGGGGGATCACAGCAACAGCAGAGAGGCAAGTATTCCACCTTTATTGAGGTTCTTCTGCTTAGGAGGCTGCACCACAGAAACTGGAGAGGAACCTGAAATGGCTTCATAGGTCTTGCAACAACACAGCAACAACACAGCAGTTGCCAGCGCCCAACAACCTAATCATGACAACCTCCCATAGCAAATGAAGATTGGTTCATAGGTATAAGTAATGCAAAAGACCAATGCAAGTATAAGTAATGCAAAAGACCAATGCAAAATGCAACCCACTTTGCATTTGTTCGTACAAAGCCAGCAGGACAGGGGCTTTACAAACATCCTTCAGACGAGAGAGGTCCACAACTGCCATAGGGCTGCATAGAGTTCTGTAGGGCTGCTTACCGCAAAACAGGTCATACTCCCTGAAGGAAGGTCATTTTGATTCCTCATGAGATGAAATCCTCAAAAGAGTTGTGTCAGAGAGTAACTGCTGCGTGGGCTCATATGGAAGGAAACCTCTCATGAGGTAGTCAAGACTTTAGAGCCTTTAGGGCTTCAAAGTTAAGGACTAGCACTATGAATTATGCGCTGTGAGTCTTGGTCTATACTGGATACAAGAGCTGTGTCGGCACATCTTGCACTAGCTAAAGTTTCAGAACTGTCTTCAAGGGCATTTTCACATAAAGTAGGTTACTACCGTCTTACCACTGTCTCACCTAGAAACCACCAAAACTTTAATGACAGCAGCCTGGTCTCTATTTTCCAGCACCAGGCATAGCCAGTGAATCAACCAGAACCAATGGAAAGTGCTCTTGGCACAGCTGTCACCTGGGGTTCCAACAACAAGACTGGTCAAGCAGCGTTGTTTCTCATTGTCATTACAATGCAACTGTGCCCTCTTTGTGGCCAATATATCGGATGTAATGAAAATAAGGAACACTCCCAGGTGCTCTGCTACTTCTGCCAGATACAGAGAGATGAAGAGTGTACCATCTTTATTTTTATCACTCTGTTGCTGTTTAACAATCTGAAGAGAAAACAAGTGGAAATCTTTCCCCAGAATCTATCTACAGTGCTATTAAATGCCCAGCTGCCCATATATCTGCTGATGTATTTGACTGACCTCTTTCTCATCATCCTTCCAATAACCCATTTGTACTGTGTCTAAGCCGGATAGTGTCTTCAGACCAAGTGAAACAAACCATACTCCAGTTGCAGCACTGGCAAACGGATAGCTAAGATATTAGGACAGTGAAATATACAGAACTGACTTGTGCGGTTAACTTCGAACCATGAGAAAATTGAATTCTATGACATTTCTTTTGGGTATGGTAAGCCCCATAGAAGGATACATTCCAAAATAATTTGATTTATAATAACATGCTGCCTGAAATGTACTCCCATTGCTTTTCCCTATGATATATTCTATTATGAATATTTGGCTTCAATCTGTGGTCATGTGACATTAGGCTTCCTTCTCCCAATGTACTTGTATTGGTCAATATTCAGAACAGCTGCTACAGCTGTTCATTTGCTATAAACAAATACAAAAAAAGAGAAGGAAAGCTCTTTTTAGAAAGTTATTGGTTTAATGTATCAGTAAGTATTTTCCTAACACAAATATAAACTAAAATATTTTAAATGATTTTTCCTGCATTGTAAGTAGATGAAATTATCAAAGGGGAAAGGTCTACCGGTATTTCATAGATGTATACATACTTACATAGTACATACAATTTTTAGTTACCACCTAGCCCTCATCCCGCCTTAATTTATAAATTAGATATCAACAAATATGTTTATAAACATGAGAAAGGGTTTAAAAATAAATAAATCACACAATCAAGTTACAACATACTTGGGAATGTTAATCAGACGTATACCTAAAAATGCGGGAACTAGGTGCATATCCATGAAACATATCCAGAGTTCATGTCAGGAAGAGAAGAGAAAAGCCACAGCACAGATTAATCAAATCTAATCAGGTTTCTAATCCTTTATTATTTTCTATACCATGATCAACAGAACAATTTCCTACTTATTTTCTGTGATAACAAATTCCAGCTCAGAGCGTCAGCTACATCAACACACAAAAGGCTGCAAAACGAAAAACTGTCAGTTTAAGAAACCTGGCTGCCAGCTAGACCTTTCTTGAAGATGCTTTGTGAGAGGGAGCTTTTTGCCCTACAGTCAAATGACAGTCATGTCAAAATTCTAGCACATCACCGTCTTTTACACTGGAGCATAGGGTTCCAAAAAACAATCCATTGCAGGGTAAGATTCTCAACACTGGGGCAGACTGCTTAGAAAAGATATATTTTGAAAGTCACATTTAGCAAAGCTTAACTAGAATCATCATGAGCAACATACAGTATTATTTACTTTGAAAAAACATGATGTGAAGGACAGTTGCAGAAATAATGTGAATATACATAAATTGACTATTGCAGCAGGTACTGTAAACAGATAACAGGCTTTCTTTAAAAAAAGAAGAAGTGTAGAAAGCAAAGCCACAAACACTCTTTTGAATAGATATTAATATCAAGGTAGCCTTACCACGTATGTGCCACTGTAAAACGTCGCCGTTGACGGATGCTTTTATTCACCAGCAACTTTCTGAAAAAGCATGGAGAGTTCCTTGGAGAGCTGCGGGGGGAGATTTTTGGAGAGGTGGGTCTGTTCCCCGGCACTCTGGGAAGCTCGAGTTCCAAATGCATTTGTTCTTTGAAAGTCTTTATGTAAATCTCCGTCTCTGGAGCAGCAAGTTCCTTAGAAGAATCTTTTGCTGTCATAGCTTGGATGTTGTGTTAGCTTTCACCATTCAGAAAACACAACAATAGCACAGCCCAGAGACATTGCTGCAGATTCAAATGCTGATAAATCGAGAACCTCTGTGCCAGTCATTCAGCCAGCTGAGGTCTGAATGAAAAGGCTGCCTAAAGCAACAGCAGCATAATCGAAGAACAGATAAGTCAATCCCTTCAGAAAGGAGCTTGATCAGTCCTGGCTTTCCCTCTGAAAATGCGCCAGAGTGCTTTCTGTGTCAGTAGCCTCCTTGTGGATGTGGTTTGTCTGCAAGCTGCATGGTGTGACACTCGCTGAATTCATTCAGCTGCATATACCAGCTCATGAAAAATGCATAAGGACTCCCCATCAGTCCCTTCCCACATTATCTTAGGTTTAAAATACCTGATCAACACAAACTTTGCTTCCCTCCCCCCATTTCTGAAAAATGACACAGTTTATTTTCCTGTTTGTTACAGGGTGGCTGTTTGAAATCCAGCATGTTTTATTTTAAAGGGTTTTCATTCAGAATTATTTGCTCACAGCCCACACGGCAGTTGCTCCACCTACAATATGCTTATTGGTTCAACTTATTTTGACAAGTGGACGCAGGTTTGCCCTTCCTTATTCTATATATAAAGGGTGCCATGGCACTTTATCAGTCGGACTGCTTCAGAAGAGATCTTGTGCACACACGCCAAGAGCCTCCAGTTCATGATTTCTAAACAAAGGCAAGGCTAGAACTAACCATATTATTAGCAGACTGTAAAAATAAAGACCTTCATCCAAAGGCAGTCAATAGACGGCAGTCAATAGACAGCAAATTAAAAACATTTTTTAAACCCGCAATGGGGTGGGGGTGGGGGAAGCAAAAGCAACTAAATAGGTAGGGTTTTTCTCAATCTTATTTTCTATAAAAGTTTAAGAGCCTTCTGGAAAGTGGCACTCACTGCTATTGTGGAAAGCAAGAAGAACAAGGTAAGATCACACTCATTGTTGCTTTATGGTGAAATCGCACCTGAGCCCTCAAACAAAAATGAGAGTTAAATAGTTACTATGAACTGTTTAGGAAGAAGGCGCTAATGCCACTGCTTCTTAAATTATCTATTTATAGAAGTATTTAAATACTGCCCTCTCATAAAACATTGGGGAAGCATGCAGCAATACAGAACGAAATAAAATCTGGCAGAGGTAAGTTGAAAAGGCTACATAGCTTTAAAAATTATTAAAGGAGAACTTCAGACAGGTGATGGAAAGGTGAGTGCCCAGCTGATTCTGCAGCTGGTCCTGGTCAACCTCATTCTCTTCTTTAGACCCTTTACACCCTTATCTATGCCCATTCTATTGTACCTTTGATTCTATTACACCTGGAAGCTGTAAGCCGGCTCCCTCGGCCAATAACGCGAGATGAGCACCACAACCCCAGAGTCGGTCACGACTGGACCTAATGGTCAGGGGTCCATTTACCTTTTATTGTACCTTTGATTCTATTAGCGAGCACAATGTTTTCTTGCAAAAGAAGCACCGTAGGGCGCAGACAGTGTTTGGCAGGATGTTGCTGTTCACACAGGTTATTTCATTGTTTTGTACTTTCTATGCAGTTTGTGTTCTTGCCATCAAATGCTTTCCTTGGCTGATGTATACCTTCTTTTTAATTAAAACAACATTACAATCAGTGTTCTAATCACACTGCAGGAAGTTTTCCCTCCCCCTACACTGTGAAACAAGACATGTTACTGAACATTACCATATCTGTAAAGGCCTGGAATACACACACACACACACACACACACACACACACACACACACACACACACACCCTATCTTTCAAACATGCCATCCAGGTGTTGGTAGTTGCCAGCTACTAGCAAAAACTGTATGAAGCTTTTGCTCAAACTTCACACTGCTTCATACAGACTTCACTCATTCCTGAAGCACAGCCCAATAAAAACAAACTAGGCAGTGCTGCAAATGATGCTACAACAGTTAGAGCAGGGGTCAGCAAACTTTTTCAGAAGGGGGCCAGTCTACTGTCCCTCAGATCTTGTGGGGGGCTGGAGTATATTTTGGGGCGGAAAAAAGAACGAATTCCTATGCCCCACAAATAACCCAGAGATGCATTTTAAATAAAAGGACACATTCTACCCATGTAAAAACATGCTGATTCCCGGACCGTCTGCAGGCCGGATTTAGAAGGCGATTGTGCTGGATCCGGCCCCCGGGCCTTAGTCTGCCTACCCATAAGCCTGGCAGAATATAGAGCAGCTCTCATAGTCAGTCACTGGAGGTCGGTTCGATGGTGTCAGCAACTTTTCCTCTTGCTGTTGGTCTCTATGAAAGGATTAGCCTCCCACATTACAATTCCCATCAACCCTGCCCATTGGCCATGTTGGTTTGGGCTGATGAGAGTTGGAGTCTAAGCACAGATGGATGGCTACAGGTTCTTTACTCCTCTATTCCCAAATACCTCCTACAAGGGACAACCCAAGACAAAGATGAGTATCACCATCTTTTTCTGTATCTGTATCTAATTTAGTTCCCCTCCCCAAACATTACACTGTGAAAGGCTATGACATACTTTGTAATGAGAGATCCATACCTCTCACCCTATATTACCGGTATATTATATTATATTATATTATATTATATTATATTATATTATATTAATGCTACATGTCAAGGAGTAACCACAAAAAATTTAAAATAAAAATCAACTTTTTTTCAGAAGATAATTTAAATTTGACTTCAATGAAGAAGAAAAAATATGGAGGCAGCAGAAAACATTCAGAATAAACATTCCTGAGCTGCCACTATTGTTGTTCCGTCTTTACACCAGCAAAAGGTTTCTGACAGGGAGTATCTTTTGCATTATCAATGCATTTTTACACCAATGGAAAATGTGTAGCTTTTTAGCTTGTTGAAAATGCAATATATGGATCAATAGACAACCGTTTACATTATTCTCTTCCTTCTGCCCCCACTGAAATCCAATGAAGGACAAATGCACTGAATTTGAACAAAGTGCGGGGGGGGGGGGATATTGAATATATTTTGCAATGTTACACTTAGAGAGAGTAATACTAACATTTTACACATAATACACATTTGACAGAAGAATAGCATTTTCAAACCAAGGCAAAATCCTGTACTATAAAATTCTTAAGGCGTGGCCAAATTGTGTATGACTGCCCTATGGTCAGTCTAGACACAAAGGAACAGTGTCCCAAATTCCTCACTGCTGCCTCCAATGGGGGATTTTGCAAAGATGCCACCACTAATCACAACTAGTGGTATTTGAAATCAGAGAAAGTGACAACGAGACCTTCTTCAGCCACTACAATGAAGCCATCTTTTAGTCACAAGAGATGCTCATTGCTCGCCTTCCAGCCCTTTCTTAAATTCAAAAAATAAAAAAATCATTCGCCAAGGCTGCAGATTGATCATGCAGTGAGTCCTAGGATAGGAAGGGATACCATTCCCACCAGGTTTCTGATCTATCCATTTAACTCTGTAATCTCATTTCGGGGCTGTGTTTCAATTTATAAGCAAACACCTAATTTTGCATATCTTTCTGGAGCTTCTCTATATAGTGGTGGCTGTCACGGTTTTTAGTTCTCTCAGTCGTTCAGATCATGTTGAAAAAGCTATTATATTCCCAGCTTGTTACTTTTTCAGAAATGGGCATTAAAGCTTGTATTGAGAGAAAAAACAAACACCTATGTCATAATTTGTGAGTTGGTGGCTTATCTGTTTTGCAGATAAGGAAAGCATTGCCATGCCTTGAAAAGGAACAAATTAATTAGGTTTACAACTGTTAATGCTATTCACCAGAAAGGCTCCATGGCAAGGCCTTAATAATGCCACCTCCTAATTTTACTGATGAAAGAATTCATAAGGAAAAGAAAACAAGTAACTAGCTCATAAGACATTTTTTTCACAATGAAAGCAGAATAGCTTCTTCTTGCTCAGAAACTTGTTTTTAAATAGTACTCAGATAATGGAGGCAGGAAAATGGTACCCTCTTTGGAGATGTTTCAGGAATATGATAGTCTCAAATTCCTTTATAAATAGCATGGACACATAGATCGAAATTAAAGGGTGGATCAGGACTGGCTTATCCACTTCTCCAAATGGTGCAGGTATCAGCAATTTAAAACCACCAAAAAATAAAAAAATTCCTTCCAGTAGCACCTTAGAGATAGCACCTTAGAGTAGCACCTCAGATATCTGAAGAAGTGTGCATGCACATGAAAGCTCATACCTATGACAAACTTAGTTGGTCTCTTAGGTGCTACTGGGAGGATTTTTGTTGTTGTTGTTGTTTCAACTACGTCAGACCAACACGGCTACCTACCTGCAACTCAAACTATGAAAATCTAATTGGATCAAATTTTATTGCGAAATTTGCTGGTTGCTTTTGAAGATGCGAATCCTGTGAAATATCAGAAGTATGACTGCAGTGGGTTTTTTCCGACAAGGATAGCTTGTCATTGGTATGAGCTTTTGTGTGCATGCACACTTCTCGAAAGCTCATACCAATGACAAACTTAGTTGGTCTCTAAGGTGCTACTGGAAGGATTATTATTATTTTGGTTTCATATTTTGGTTATTATCTCCATAGAATTATCAACAACAACTATGAATTCTACTTAAGATTCTCAACATTAAAAGCTCTCTCACTATCTGCATAGTTATAAGTCAAAAGTATCATGCTATATTGGTGTGGCAGAGCACAACATTGAAGCATTTTGCATGCCTTGCTGGGGAAAGATGGGAGGTTTCATTGACTCTTTACAATACTGATGGCAGAGTAATTGGGTGCTTCTCCCAGAAGGTACATTCCATGAAAGCACATTATTTGGATAAAATTAGTTACAAGGCTCCTCTTTCTGTCACTTAGGTCATTGTACCATCTAAAAGGGATTAGCAACAATGAGTCAAACCAAAAGAAAGGAAAACTTCATAGAACAGCTGCTAGGAATCTTCATAGCACAATGTTATCTAAAAGCCAAAAGATAATGCTAACCCTGTCAACTAAAAAAAGGGGTGATTTCAAACAAATTATAGATAAGATAACACTAGCTCCTCCACCCTACCCAAAACCCAAAAGGAAACTTTGGAAAATTCCATTCAAATGATGTTTCTATTTTGCAAAGCAATGCCAGCTTTTAGTACAAGCAATTGCTTGCAATGAATGCTGAGAGAAAATATGGCTGGAATTCAACTTGCACGGATTGGGTCCAGTATCTTCAGCAAGTCAGCTCACACCCAGTGCTGTTCCACTTCTCAAAGGTCTATGGTGAAGATGAGAAAGACTGCGAGGCAGTTTGCAGTTATGATTATCATTACTGCCATCTTATACTGTACACTATCTGTTCTGAATAGGTGCTACCTATAATTATGTTTATAGGTGGAGAACCTACCTATCTGTGTGGGCAGGAGGAACCCACCGACAGCATCTCTCTGCTCAGTAGATTTCTTCTGGGTATATGTGGAATAATATCTGCCTGTGGAGATAGCCAAAATTACATTTAGCTGCTGTTTACTTTCACTAGCCCAGCAGAGCCACTGCAATTAAGGTTAAGTGAATCAGATTCTCTCCCTTCTAAGGCAGCATAAAAAATTGCCCTGCACTTCAATCAGTTTCTTGTTCAAACACTGGGATGACAACTGGAGTGTCTTGGGTACCATGGTAGACAATTATATATAGAAGGTTTTTTATTATTTCTGATGAAAAGGAAGATAAGCAGATACCTGTGACAATCTAGCAGTTGGGGGGGGGGGGGAAACCTGATAATGCAAACTTAAAACAAAGAAAATGCAAAGAAATCTCTGTATCCATCAGCTACAATATTATTCCTTATAGGATGCCAGTATCAATCAGAGGGAATACAGTATTAGTAGATGGAAATTACCAATCTAGAACTGTGGTATGGCTTGCTTGGCATTGAGGACATATAAAAAATATTTACCATGTGAATGAAGAAAAACACGGTTTTCTCAGCTTGGAGCATCATTATGTGCAATCAAGAGGAAAAGAAATATGCCGTAGTTAAATTTCAGAACTGTGTGTGCTGACACTACAGAAGTGAAACAGTACTAATTCCAGGAGGAGAATAAGGAGTAAGGCAGCTACAAATGCTTCTGTGGTTATAAAGGCTTACTGCACACTTTGGAGACAACCTTCACAGAAGCATGTGGCTGGCAGCTCATTCATTTCTTTGTAATCAGCAGAGTGTAATCGGCAGAACATTATTTCACAAAGCTTTGTAAGTGTCTGCGCTGTCATATATGAGTACCTCACATAAACATGATGATCGACCCTTTTCTAAAATGTGCAGGATGTTAACCCTGCTCTGCTACAATGCTCTGGGTCCAGGGAAGATAGAAATAACTAAGAGAGCCTTGTTAATTAGACAAAAAGTTGTACAACAAAATATTTTGGGTGCACCTGAAATATTTCCTGTAGAATGTTTAATTCAGAGTAAGAAAAAGGGGTTGGTGCTGAGGAACTGTGAGCAATATTATCCTAATGCAAATAGATTTTGGGTGAAGGAGGACTATTTGTAGAACAAGCAGAACCCATTTTCTTGTATTTTGTGAGAAAGAATTCTCCCACTCTCCTCATCCCACAGCTTGTTTGCAACATCTGCTACTTCACAGCTGAATGCTTCCAGAAGCCAGCCTCTGAAAAGCTCTTTTAAAAACAGGCAACATATTTTGAGGACCTTCCTTATTTTTTGCTTGACATTTCCAAGATGGTGGGCTAACCAAAAACTGCAGTACATGAATAGTTATAAACTGTATGATTCAGTGAAAACAAGGTTTGATTGCTCAAAAGGGAGAAATTATCAATCCATAAGAACGCCAATTATTATTCCCCACAGCAAACATTAGCCCACCACAGAACTGGGATTTCAAGTTGATTAAATTACACAGCCCACGAAACTAATCCCACTCAAGTCTTTGAAGTGTCTCTGATAGCTGGACAAAACTTCAGGTGTATTTTAACAACCATGAAGATGCATCACTCTTTTAGTGGACATCTTCTAAGTACAGGCTGTTACAGAAAAGATACATGCCAAAATCAGGTAGTTAACCAGAAAATCCATTTGTTCTATCCACTCCCTTCTTATGATAAACTGAAGTTACTTTTAATTAAAGCATGAGTCTTTTAGATTTCATGAATCATGAGAATGATCAGTGCTCTGCCCCTTAGGCAGCTGCTGTATGAAGAGTCAGGAAACTGAAGTCAAAAATTAAGTTTTGAAGCAAGTCAGATACAGCTGAGTGGTAAAGCTTGACCTGGAAAGCTTGATAGTCCTTCCAGGCCAGGGGGAACAAAATGACCAAGACATAAAAACATATCACATCACATCCCAAGAAACCATCTGACCCGCAATCCTGGATTTAATTTACCCTTTTGTTTTCTGTGGAATTGCCATCCTTTATCGATTCTCTTTCTACAGAATACCCAGGCCACATTACTGTCAAATACTTTGTGCTGACTTTTTGGAATCTACAACACAACTGACAACTGCAAAACCAGCCTGTACACTGTGGACAGGTAAAATGACAGACATACATACCATTGCTTAGAGCAGGGCAAGAAGGGGTAGAAGAGAAAGGGACTGCGCAGCTAGCTGCTGGAGGAAACCAAAATGTTCAGTTTCATTTATACACAAGGTTCCACGTGAGGAAAACTGGGAATCCTTAGGGGCTGAACCATGCCATCCAGAAGCATGAATAGTGTCGGCACCTTCTCCCCTTAACCGCTAAAATTTGCTGCTACCGAGGAAGGGCACAGCAGAGCACAATGGCTAGAGACTCTGTGCCTGGGTGTGTGCCACAACTACAGATTCCCCCCCTGCAATTTATGTTGGGAAGGACAAGCAAGGACAATGGAGAGTGGAGTACTTTTGGACAGTTCAGTGTGTTACATATCAGGTCATTTCACCCCACCTACTCACTTCCAGCCTGTTCCATACCCCTCAACCGTCCTGCTAACAGGGGCATCCCGTTTTGTCGCACAAGAGACGACACACCTTTTGGTCACCACCATCTTGCCCTCCTCCGCCCAAAAAACATGTCTTTCAGGGCCACAATCTTGCACAGGTCACATGACTTGCATCCCTGGAAGGCACATTTGCCAGTTTTTTGCCTCAATGTGTTGGAGATGTTAGATCCAGTTTCTTCGAGGCAGTAGTGAGCAAACTGTGGGAGGGCAATAATTTTTATTACTTGGTTTTACAAAAGTATGCAAATAAATAAATGAGGATGAAAAAATGGTGGGGATTGACAATCCTTAAACAACTGAGAGCAGGGGCTGAAAGAAAGCCAGTTCAGAAAAAGGAAAGGAAAGGCAATTTTAGTTATATAAGGAGTGTTAAACTCCTACCATCAGGGAGACAATTGGTGAATAAAGGAAATCGTTCCAAATATACTTTCTAGGAAGTCGGGATTCACTCAGTAAAAATGGCTTCAATCATTCCCATTGTTGACAAGCATGGATCTGAGCTTCTGTTTTGTTATTTTGCATTAGTTGTTTGGGGTTTTAATTTTTTAAAAAACCAACCCATGGTTATAAGTACAAATAATAAATAGCTAAACAGCACATATGAATGTAATTTATTGACTGTAATGGTAAAAATGACAGCATATTAAGTGCTGTATGGAACCAAGTTATAACTACACTTCCAAATGGCTGCAGAAGAGTAATGCCTCAACTGCGCTAAAGGATCCATTCTATATGGGCAGCAGCACACAGACCTTGTTTCTTGACCCCAGCCATTTCTGATAACTGGAGAAAATTCATCTGAATTTCCACCATCCACCAGAACTTCTCCCATTCTGACTTGAATGGAAGTTTGATCATGTACTATAATTTCCATTGGTTAAAACAGGGAAGGGTAGAGGTTTGCAGTGAATTATGCTCACTGTGTTCAATTTAAGATGGTTATCTATCTATCTATCTATCTATCTATCTATCTATCTATCTATCTATAAATGTAGGCATTGCGCGCGCAGAGGTCACAGCCTTTCTCCGTAACCGCTGAACCAAATTGCATCAAATTAGGACAAAGCATACCTTGCCTATCAGTGAGGGATCTGGCATAAGAATTTTTCCAAAAAAGCACAGCTTTCATACATTAAATAGTGATTAAATGCAAAAAAGTGGTGCACAAATTAGACATCACCAGCAAAAGCTCTGAAGACTCCAGCAGCATCCAATAGAAAGGCAGATTGCATGCCGTCACCAGCAAAAGCTCTGAAGGGTGGCGCCAAATAATGACATCATCAACCAAGCAACTGAAACCACCAAGGCGGCCATTACCAGGCCCCTAGGCCCCTGCCAGGCTGCTAGGCCCCAACTAGACCTGGGGGGGGGGGGAGTACCCGGATCACAGGCCGCAGCATGGCCTTTGTTTTATGTAGGCCCCTAGGTCCCTGCCAGGCTGCCAGGCCCCCACTAGGCCCAGGGGGGAGAGGGCGAGCACACGGATCGCAGGCCGCAGCACAGCCTTTGTTTTATGTAGGCCCCTGCCAGACCCCCACTAGGCCCGGGGGGGGGGATAACCCACAGCAACACACTTGGGGGCACGGCAAGGAGTTTTTACTTTAAAATTTAGCGGGCGTTGTGTCACATGCGAGGCTCCGGCGACCATTTTAAGTAAGGGCAGTCGTGCCCCTTTCAACTTAGGCTTTATACCATGACTGATTGCCAGCCTCTGCATCTTTAAAAAACAACAACAACCATGCACTGTCTCCCCCCAGTTTAAGTACTCAGATATTTGCAGTGGCCAACCCCCCCCCCCATTTACAATCTCCTACCTTCCCATTGCCACTTCCTGGGTTTTTTATGGAACCGAACAGCTTGGGCACTTTAGAACTCACCTTCTGTTGCTACGGGGCTATGGGTCTTCACTATTTGCCCCCACCCCACCCCAGTTGACATTATTAAAGTAGTTCTCTGGGTTCTCTGGGTCACCTACTCAAAAATTAGAAAATCCAAATAACAAAAAAAAAAAAACACAAAAACCCCCGAAACACACAACGCCCAAATCATACAATACCCACCAAAATAAATGACAACCCCAAAAATAAAATTAAACAATAATAACTTCTGCTTCTCATGTTCTTATTTCAAAATTTTTAAATCTAAATATATAAAAATGTTCACGATGCATGCGCAGGGGCCAATGTATGGAGATACAGGGGGGAGGCGACAACACTCCCCGGGGAAAACAGAGGGAAGGGTATCCTATCGAAACACAGGGATGAGCCAGGGGGTTGGAGGGAGGAGGGGTGGGATACGTCATGGATCGGGACAGGGTGGGGGGAATCACAGGGATGATCCACAGCAACACGTGGCCAGGCCAGCTAGTTTGACATAAAAATTATTCATGTGTGGATCACTATTTGTGGAATGATCCGAAGTCAATCAGTGCACCCAGGATGGTATCCTTTCCCCCCCTTTGGAACCTTAGAATAGAGGAGGGGAGTTTGCAACTCTTGCAGGAAACCTTGAGCAAAGGACACTGGATCCTTCCTCCTCTGGCCTAGTTCCTGCGGTCAGTCTTCTCACATGGTTTCATATTCCTTGCTCAGTTATCTCAGACAGCTAGCTTTACTTCTATGGTTGTGTATGCCAGCCATTGTCACAACCAGACACATCTCATCAAGTGATATATAAATTCTGGGTAGCTACCCAAAGGGATCCACAGTACAGTGGTACCTCTACTTACGAATTTAATGCGTTCCGAACGCACATTTGTAAGTAGAAAAAATTTGTAAGTCGAATCCCATAGGAATGCATTGGGAGAAAAAATTCGCAAGTAGAAAAAATCCTATCTAAAAATTCGTAAGTAGAAAAAATCTTATCTAAACCGCATCCAAGATGGTGGACGGAGCTCCATTCGTAAGTAGAAACATTCGTAAGTAGAGGTACCACTGTAGTTCTTGCCCATCACTTGCACTTTGAGGGGTTCCTTAGTGATTTCAAGAAGTCCAGGCTTCTCCCTGGTTTCCTCTCATTTTACTTCCTAAAAAAAACGGGAGGAGAAGATAATGGGCTTAAATATGTCTGGCATGCTGACATGGTGTGCCACAAAGTACACATGCACAAACACACCCAACAAGCAACCTGGGGCCATGGAACAGAAACTAATTCTAAATGCTATTATTGCACCAAGAACATTCTTCTGTATGGCAAAAGTATATGCATGTGGTGGTGTTGTGTGTGTATGTAAATTACTATTTGAAGTATAAAGCAGGCAGGAGTTAATGTAATTGTAGCTGGTTTTCTCTCAATGAGAGCTTCCTCAACAAGTTTGAATCTAGTTGGTTTAGAATATTTATCAAAGAATATTTAACCGTCTGCTCTATTATTCATAATGGGTAATCACAGTTGGCAGGATGTGATGTGGGCTGCTTTGGGGATTCTCTTCTGAAGTGCACAGATGTATTTTTTACTAATGAATTCAAAATCCAAGCAAGCTTTCCACAGAGAAAAATATATACATGCAGACACACTTCAATAATTGGATATTCTGATACAGCTCACTGGGGAGCAAGCAGAAAGAGGTTTGCATACATTGATGTGTCAATTTTGACTGCTGTTTCCATCCATTAACTTGACCATTCCAAGCAACTCTCCTGTGATTGTCATCCAGTAATGAGAAACAAATGAAACAGCAACTTTGGCAGATACATATCCATTACGTATCTAAAGTGCAATAGTTCCTGCCACTAAACAGCTCTCAAGTGCTAGTGGCTTTTGATCACTATGACCAAATGTGTGTTTCAACTAACATCCTAGAAAAAGCTGAACCACAAATACCCAATACAGTCTATTGTAATATAGTTGCATTTGTTGGGATAAATGTTCAGCAGTGGGCTTTTAGAAACGTTACTTGGGTCTTTACCGACAGCTCAGGTAAGGCAGACAGATGAGGAAAGGGCACCTACTGCAATATGTGTGTGTGTGTGTGAGTGAGTGAGTGAGAGAGAGAGACCAAATATTACTGGTATAGCAGCTCAAGTTATGCAGCACTCTTCTTCATGTACAACAGAGTGTTGTCTAGCATTATCTTCAGCTGTACAATTCCAGATTATAGGAAGAGCAGATGAAGTACAGAACTGCTATGTACCTCCGGGCATCTATTACATAAGACATGTCACAAAGGCATAGAAGCACCCTACAGATTCATTTGGGGAAATGGGCTAAAAAGTAGAAAGAAAGGCTAATGTTTGTGCCAAATACGGCTGCTAGGAAATCTGTCTGTTTCAAAAGTATTCTATTCCTAATGTACTGGAAAGAGAAGCACATCAGGGTTCCTTCATTTTCTGTTCAAATTCTGCTATATATAGTTCAAATGCATAAGTAGTGCAATGCAGCAGTGCTTTTAGGCATCACCATCTCCGTAGCCTTACATCCCTAAATTCTGCAAGCCTTAAATTATGTTAGAACCATAAATAGACTTGCTGAATGGGGACACTTGGAGACTGTTTGCAGTAAGAAGGTTCAAATAAAGTGTCAAACTAGAATTACAAACTTGTAATGACAGAAAAAGCAGAGACATCACCTTGCCGACAAAGCTCCGTATAGTTAAAGCTATGGTTTTCCCAGAAGTGATGTATGGAAGTGAGAGCTGGACCATAAAGAAGGCTGATCACCGAAGAATTGATGCTTTTGAATTATGGTGCTGGAGGAGACTCTTGAGAGTCCCATGGGCTGCAAGAAGATCAAACCTATCAATTCTGAAGGAAATCACCCCTGAATGCTCACTGCAAGGACAGATCCTGAAGCTGAGGCTCCAATACTTTACTTTGGCCACCTCATGAGAAGAGAAGACTCCCTGGAAAAGACCCTGATGTTGGGAAAGATTGAGGACCCAAGGAGAAGGGGACGACAGAGGACGAGATGGTTGGACAGTGTTCTCGAAGCCACCAACATGAGTCTGACCAAACTGTGGGAGGCAGTGGAAGACAGGAGTGCCTGGCGTGCTATGGTCCATGGGGTCATGAAGAGTTGGACACGACTAAACAACCCCCCGAATTGCGCTTTTCGGGGACGTGGCTACCCAGCAGTGCTCCTTTGAGCCCCATTCGCTGCCCATTAACCCTTTTTTTTAGGGGTGATGTGCGCAGGCAGAGCGGGACGGAGCCGTGGGACATTCACTAACTCTGAGGTGCAAAGCTCCGTGCCGGCGACACCACGCGCTAGATACCTTCAAAAGAAACGATCTGGATTATCAAGTAAGACGTTTCAACAATTTGGAAAAGAATTTGGACTTGGGAGGGGAATTTAAAGATAACGGAGGTCGTTCCCCCCCCCCTTACCGAGAAACCAACATGCAATTGCCGAGCCTGCAGCCATTGTGCTGGAACGGGACTCTGAACTTTGCTAAAAGAAAAAAACTGAATCCCTCCCCGGGGTAGCGGAACCAAGGGGAGGTGAAGGATTTATTGTGTGGATTTCTGCAAAATTTGGAATTGACCATTAACGAGCTCTCCTGGAGGCACTGGCCAGCTTAGCTTGGACCCCGTCTCTGACACAACAGCCTATTCGCCATATTGCAACCTGAGAAGACAAAGGATATAGATAGACAAAACAATTTGACAAGATGTGTGAAAATGAGATACAAAGTGTCTGGGAAAAAGTTCAAGAAGTTTGGATGGGAGTAAAGGAATACCAAAGACTTACAAAGTTACTGATTGAACCCCAGCACCAACTCTCTCCAACTGACAGCTTTGAGACACAGCATGAAATCTTAGAGGACCAAAACTCAAACTTATTAGAAGAAGAGGATCAAGAGGAGCTCTATATTTTGAACAAAGTGTAACCGGTGGGAGAGGCTGCACGGGACCTGTGCCATAATAAAAGAGCTGCGTTGGACTTAGATTTCCTGGAGCTGCTTCTCTCAGTGAGAGAGGGAGAGCGGGTTCCCGGTAACAACAACCGAGCTGTGTCAAAGAATAAAGAAGTGGCCTGGATTCGAACCTCCTTAGTGAGAGAAGGGAGGCGAGATCCAGGCGAAGGACTTGTGAAATGGGGGGGATAAGAAAAAGAAGAAACTAGAGGGGGGTTGGCAGAGGTGGTGCTGGATGGAAGAAGTTGGGCTGGAGTGGGTGAGAGATGGAGTGGGTTGAGACGTAGTGCAAATAAGGGATCGATAAAACAGTTTGGAACTGGACTGTATACAGGAGTTGGTTTGGGATTTCCAGGGGCTGGTCACCGGGCGGAGGAGGGGGGATTTTAGAACAGTGGTTAAGTGAGATGTTAGAATGTTAATTGTATAAGTTAGAATAATTTTAGTGAATAATTAAGAGGCTAAAGGGAATAATTAGAGCAACAAGAAATTTGTTATGTGGTATAAGTAATTTTTATATAAATAAGGTATTATTACAAGAATTAAATGGAGATGTTTGTAATTGGTTAATTATGAAAAATTGCCAAACAGAGGTTATAATTAGACTCGGAAGATAATTACATCTTAAATGAGGTGTAAAAGGTGTTTGTTGGTTTTTTTAAGTATTAATTGACTTCTCCCAGAATGCTAGGATTGTCCACATGTTTGCGACCTTATTAGTAGAACCAAATGGTTCAAATGTCCAGGAAGGCCTATAAACACCATCTTGATAGTCAGGATAACCTCGGGAATAATTGGTGCAAGCTGTAAAAGGAGATCCTATATGCTTATCTGTTTGTTTTCAAGCCTTAGCTTTTGGTTTAGCAAGCTGGGAGAGGGAATGGCAGTGGGCAACAAGCCTCTAAACCAGGAGTGGTTAATTGGGCTATCATTTCAGCCTTTTGTATAAGTAACCCATACATGACTAGCCCCTCACAAAGTCATAGTGCTTGCTGCTTCAGTGCCTGTCCTGAGGTAGTGGCCAGGAATCCTGCATTGCATTGTATGTGTAATTCTCTTGATGGATCTCTATAATAAAGCTCTAGAACTAAACACTCTAGAATTTTGTGCATCTTTCTTTGGAATCCCTGCAACTAGGTTCTTAGGGGCATCAGTCAATCCTTCTCCCCAGTCTGTACTTGGACCCACGGAACAGAACATCTCAAGAGTAGATAACTACTGATGTGTATTTTGTATTTGTGCAGGGGCGTAGCTACAGGGGGTCGGTCCGCCCTTCCTGCTGCGGTGTGTGCTCTCCCTGGGTGGAGTTGAGACCCAGGGAGAGCGCACACCGCAGCAGGAAGGGAGAGCGTGCGTTGGCTGAGCAAGCCCTGCAGCACCTAGCAAGGACCGGCTTGCTCCCTCTTGGCCAGTGCACACTTTTCTTCTCCCTTGGAGCCACAGCGGAAGCAAAGGGGCGGGCCAGCGAGGGGCGTCACACCCGTGCATAATGACATCATGACGGATGCGTCGTGACGTCACGATGCTGCGGAGCAGCGCCCCGCCCCCAGGGGGTGCCTCCGCATTTGACGCCCCAGGTGACAAAGCGGCTAGCAACACCCCTGTATCTGTGTAATTTTGTTTTAAGAACTTAAAATTAGAAAAGGTACAGTGTGTGCCTATCTCATATCTATGTAAACATATTTTGAGTCACAACCACTAATTATTTACATTTCAGGAGTGTTAGCCTTATTCTGCAAAACAAAATAAACAAAACAAAACAAAAAAAGTTTTCCAATTGTGATAAAACTTATAGTAATTTTGCTAACATGACCATTACTGCATATTCATACAATTTAGCATCCAATTCTAAAATAGTGGGAATCAATGTTGTTTCTCATCATTAACGTAAGATTGTCATGTAGCTATGACAAGATAAAAGATAATTTCCCACATACACTTTGGTATGATTATGTAGAATATCGTTTCTCATGGACACGTTGCAAATTGATGGTATAGGCCAATGAAAGTGGCTAATACACAAGACCAACCCAAACAAGCCACAGTATGTTAGTTCACACAGATATAACCCTATTTTCTTGCATTTGACTATAATGGCTTGATTTAAATGTTCCACTTCAACCAGTTTTTGGATGAGGCTACAAGTTAATAAATACATGTCAGTGACTTCTCTGTAAATTGTTATATGCACCAGATGTTCTAGGCTCGCAACAGTTCGTTCCCTAGAAAACTATCCCATGATTCAAACTTGCAATGTTATAAAATGTTTCCACTGTCCTCATTTCAGCTCAAGAAATTTCATTTCTATCATATTCTTTTCTCTCTCTTTTTAAAGCATTCCCCCCTAAATATAGTTATTACTATTTTAGGATTTTGTGGGCTGCATCTAAGCACTGATTTTTTTTTTTACAGCAGCCCAATTCTTTTGCTAATTGGTCCTGCTGATACAGCTCTCCCAGTTTTAGATACACTTCGAGCTGTCCCACTTTACTTTTGCTGAGAGTACATAACTGTAATAGAATCATTAAAACATATTCTCTTCCTCTGCTTGTGCAGCTACCTGCATCCAGAGCTTTCTGTAGTTTCAGTTACCTGCACTGCATCTTAGAACGATTTTCTGCAGCAATAACGAGCCTAATGCGTACCCAAACAATAAATTTCATTGCCAAAGGAGACATAGCTGCCTTTGTCCAAACAAGCAGAATCATCTATTCACATTTTAAACCACAACCTGTAGTAAATAATCCCAAAAGTTTTTCATGTGATTGTATAAGGGGGTTACCGTCACACTAAACCATAATAATCATACCATACTCATGCAGCTACCCTAAACAGAGAATATTCCTGCTGAGCTGAAAGATCCAAGATATTCATCTGTGATAGCAACAGATGAAAGCTAAATATAGACAGCCAAAACACTTCTCTGTATATTTTCAGTTAAAATTACTTTACTGATAGCCACAGACAGCACAAATTAACTCTTTGGCAATTTGTCTCTTGTCTCTACAGTACCTGCAACATGCACTAGATTTAAGCACAGCTAAGAAATTCCTATGGCTGAAAACCAACACTTAAGTCAATGTGACTTAGGTATGGAACCATGTAAAGGACAGCATTCCCTGGATCTTTAGTTGCTTCTGATTGCCATTAAAATACTCTTGTGATCTTTTGGTTTCTCTCAATTTCTCATTTTTCCATCCTTAAAGGTAAAGGGACCCCTGACCATTAGGTCCAGTCGTGATCGACTCTGGGGTTGCGCGCTCATCTCGCATTATTGGCCGAGGGAGCCGGCGTATAGCTTCCAGGTCATGTGGCGAGCATGAGAAAGCCACTTCTGGCAAACCAGAGCAGCACATGGAAACGCCGTTTACCTTCCCACTGTAGCGGTTCCTATTTATCTACTTGCATTTTGACGTGCTTTCGAACTGCTAGGTTGGCAGGATCTGGGACCAAGCAACGGGAGCTCACCCCGTCACAGGGATTCGAACCACCGACCTTCTGATCAGCAAGCCCTAGGCTCAGTGGTTTAACCCACAGCGCCACCTGGGTCCCTTAATTCCACCCTTAGTTCTCCACAGTTCCATCCTTAGTTCTCCACAAAGTCGGCACTTTTTAAAAAACATTTTCAGAAAAATTCATCAGCATTGTGCGAATTGCTCTCGATATACGTATCTTCGCAAGCAAATTTCCCTAACATAATGAGTTTTGTATGTTATTTTCACTAGTATATGCATTTTTATGAATACCTTCGCCTATTATGCACATCTTGCTACATATGATGTGGTTGGAGAACTGCACTGGAAATTTTGAAATATGAGAATTTTAAAGGATAACTGCACTTTGGTGCACATATTCATTCAGGAGTGCAAGTCAGAAAGTTTTGCATTGAAGTGCAAACTGAACTGAATTTTTCACCCATCTCTACACTTTATTGAACCTTACAATTTAGAAATGGGCTATCCAAAATTCAGTTTATGATATATCTATGAAATGTATCATAGATATAATAAAAGCTTCTATATTGTTTTGAATCACACTTAATAAGACACTAGTCTGAGTGGACAGGCAGATTTTTCCACTTCAACCTGCAATGTGCTCAAAAATGTGCAGATGAAAACTAACCATATTGGCTCTCAACTGTGGGCAGGACTTTTACATCCTTTCAGCTTTATTTCCCACCTTCCCACCTTTGTTTTAACTTACCTTGGCACAAATGCTGGCTTAAGGTTTTGAATTTTCTTGATCATACTTTGCATGGGTACTCACAGTTAAAGACCAACAGTTGTGAGAAAACAACATGGATAATGTGAATAAAACTTATATTACAAGCAAGCACTAGGCACTATGTCCAATAGCCTGTCCTAATATTTGGCTGAGCCACAGATGCTAGATCTAACTCATTTATTTCCTGCCTGGCATTATTAAATTCATGTTCTCTCTCGTCCAAGAAAATAATTCCTGTTGTGGTCTGTTGGCTTTACAAAAAGCACAGTCATGGCAAGAAATTTATCACATATATTTATTCTGAAAACTTTCATAGAATAGAAATATGTTATTACGGTGAACTATGCCAAGCTAAATAGCAGTAAACATGACCAAAAGGCATATAACCTTTCACTTCAATATGCAAGGAATACTTTCCCATTTCGTTGGCATATTTCCATAGTTCAGTGGACATGCCTTTGAGTTTTTTTTAAAAAAGAAGAAGGCATAATTGACAAGAGAGAATAATTGTGTTCAACACCTCTCAAGGTCTATGCTGAAACCAATTAGATTCCTAACCATTTTGGGCAAGGCTTCATGGGAATCTCCATTTTAAGAGAAGCACACCGAAATATTTTTTCCTAGATGAAGCCTTCAAGTCTATATCCAGCTCTAAAACAATTCAACATTCACGATATCTACTTGGTTGTCAAGGAAACTTGTGATAATCATAGTAATTCTCTTTTCCAAACTAAACTATCATTTATATTGTCCAGAAACAGTAGCTTGTAATTAAAAACCATTTTCCTATAGAGTACATTAGATGTTACAAACAGCACATGATCTATTTTTCCCCTTTTTAAGAAATGTCACCTTGTTCTAAAGAAAAACATGGCAGGCACTGAAGGACAAAATGGTGTGTGTGTGTCCGCACACACACACACAGATGTGTACAAAATGAAACTTTCTAAGCTTCTCTGTCATCCAAAACCAGCCTTTTCTAACCTGGTTCCCTCCAGATATTTTGTACTATAACTTCCATCAGCCCTTGTTAGCATGTACATGAGAAGGGCTTGCTGGATCAGATGAGTGGCTCATCTAATCCAGCATTCTGTTCCCACACCAGCAAAACCAGGTGCCTACGGGAAGCCCAAATGTAGGACCTGAGCACAACAGCGCTCTCCCCACCCCATATGCCCCAAACATCTGGAGGGCACCGGGTTGTGGAAGGCTTCTCTAAACCTTACCAAACAAGCATAGATCAAGACTAAAACATTAAATAATCTGTATGGACAATATCACTGAACTGATATTAGGAAAATATTTGTCAGTATTTAAAAACCTATGCTATATTTATATGGCATGCATATAAATGAGATCCAAACATCCCTGGCTTATATAGCATAATGCTAATAGCCTTCTTAGGAGTTCAAATGTTGGTAGGCAGCTGACATACTCTCTCCATTTTGTTCTTTATACTCCAGCATTTTGCTCATTTTAACCCACCCCTAACATTTTGTCATCACTGAATTCTGTTCCAACTTCTTAGATTTCTACAAAGAACTGGGGTAAGGCAGGGAGCTCTAACTACTGTTTAAATCCAGAACTCTTGTGTTTGCTTACTACAATTCTTGCACATTTGATAATTGACCAAAGCTTGTTGCTGCTCATCCCTCATCTTCCATAGGCTAATCAGAAAAAAGCAAGGATAAAAATAACAACTTCTGCCCCATGAAGTCCTCGATTTCATATGGGCAACTGCTGCACCTTTAATAGAGATCCTTGAACTGAAAGGATCATAACAAGCTCAATCCTAACAAAAAATGCCCACCAAGGAACCTTGCTGGCAGGAGCAACAGGTAACCTTTCTTGCAAACTAATTCTAGAAAGCCAAAACAACCTTTGTCTGGCTCTCTGAGAGGCTCCTAACCCTTTACACCCTGGGTGACTAAATTAATTGGTTACCACCACAATACTTTTTGGTCCCTACTGCACGTCTGTTAATTTAAAAAGCCAAATATGTGAGCTCTTCTTTACTGGAATCATATCAGTTTCAATTCTAAACAGTACACAAAATGACCTTGGAACTTGGAGATTCCTTCAGATAATGCTAGATACAGGTAAGTGTGGCCCTGTTCACTCTGCCAATGTCAGGCAACCATGTGTTAGATGTTAGTTTTGCATAGCAGCGGGTCTATGAAGCCTGATACTTGTTGGGTCTGTCATAATTGGCCCTTGAAAATATGAAGAATGAGTACACAAACTAGGAGAAAACATTTGAGTTCTGGCACATAGCATCTCTCCAAATGCTATCATTCATGTCTGAATGTCCTGGAGACAGGATAGGTATGGCCACTGAACAGCATGGGTGAAGCTCCTACACATGGACTCATTCCTGTTGGACCTCTCTTTGAAGCAACCCCATATACCCAAACCAGATTCCTTGTTTTATTGAAAGTCAGGATTAATTATCTCCTAGTCCTTTGTCCTTATTTATTATGACAAAAGCAGATTATTGCCTAACAACAATGTATGACAATAAATGAACCCACAAAAATGCAAATGCCATTTTAAAAAATGAAATATTTTAGGTTTAGCAACGCTAAAAGAAATATTGCAAATACCAAACTTCATCCAATTTTGGATTGACCCAGATTAGGCCCTTATAAACTCCCTTTAGCAGAGAGTTACATACTTCCCAATAGAAGATTATCTCACTCTTTAATAACGTAAGAAATATTAAAAAATAAATAAACACCCTACTGCCATTCATCAAAAGGTTCCAGGGAGATGTACCAAACTATGAATCAAACTAATTCACACAGCATAGAAGGACAATTTAAAGCCACCAAATAAACTTAATACAGTAAGAGAAGAAGAAGAAAAACAGAAAGAAACAAGCAGACAGCAGAGTAAGGCAGAATTCCAAAATTTATCTAAGCTTCCAAACAGGAAGCACATGTTTTAAGCACATTGTGTTTAAAAGCCTGTGATGTCATTGCCAGATGTGCTCCTTGGAAAGGGAATCCCAAAGTCTTGACTTCAACACGGAGTGGTGGTGGTGAAACAACCCTCTCCATTATGAAAAAACAATGTATGGTGCATCTACAAAAGAGGTAACTAAAGCAGGCCTCTGCAGGTGATCTTAAGACCTTGCCAGGCTGGTATAGGAAGAGGTACTCCTTCAGGTATTGGGCCCCAAGCCCTTTAAGACTTTACAGGTAAGCACCAGCACCTTCAACAAGTTAACAGAATTCAAAGCTGAATGCAAAGGGTAAACTGTATATAAACTGTCTTTTACATTTGAGGGAAAATACAGTAGGTCAACTGGAGACTATCTGATGGTTGATAAGAGAGTTGTAGTTAAGTTTCAGCATGGTAGCTTTTGAAGCAACCTTCATTGCTACAACAGTGGGGAGGGAAACTGCAGCCGAGGTTCTGGCAGAAGCTGACAGACCCACAAGGAAGAGGTTGTGGATGGGATTGAGCAGTGCAAGTATGGTCCACGGTGCCTAGTTAATGAGTGATAACTGGGGGAGTGAAAGTGAGGGAGGAGCCTCATAGAGTAATAGACTTATCTTTTGTTAAGGTGAGAAACTTCGAAGCTCACTTCAGCATCTTCTTAAAGAGGCAGGGACCCTGTATTATGTTTGATATACCATCTAAAGTGACAGTTACCTAGCAGCGCATGCATTCTTATTTAAAGTAACTGCAACTAAGTTAACCATCTAGAATGAGATGTTGCTCCTTTCACACTGTTTTCTTTCATAGCCAATGCATATAATGTACATAGACTACCAATTCAAGCATAGGGAAATATATTTTGTTATCTCCAATTTGTCTACGTGAGAGAAATAAGTACTGTATATATGCTTCACACAATTTGTTTAAAAAATGTTTTGATAATGATAATACATAAATTCATGCAAGTGACTAGAAGGTATTTTAATACCAATACATAACAGGATAAAAATTGACCTGCAGTATCAGAAGTCACATGCCAGAAAGCTTGCCAGAATGATTAAAAACATGACTAATTGCCAGGAGATTTTCTGAAGATGTAAATGATTAATGAGTCACTTTGATGTAACTTTTTAAAAACCCAATCAATATAAAATGTGAATGCCAGTTCCAAGAAATGCTAATGTTGCAGACAATATGCACAAGAAAGCTTTTCCACACTTTCTTTCCTTCAACATACTTGAATATTTGGGGAGGGGGTGTTAAGGGAGGGGTAGCACCTCTTGTGGGGGGGGGGCATGCCATGCTCCTTCTGGAGTAGCTGATCCAACATTGGCCCCCGCCCTATAGTCAGCTCTCACCTATGGCTCCTAGAAGTTGTCAGCAAGTGACAGCGGCCACACACAGGAAACGACTTTTACCAGCCTGTTAAACCAGGTGAATGTAGCCGATGGGTCTCAAACCCTCATCTGGCAGATTGAGTGGAACAGACCAACAATGGGTCAAACAGTCAAGAAGATAATTACAGGGAAATGAGGAGCAGATGGGGCTCTTCAACCTGGGATGGTAGCCCATCTAGGAGAAGAAAAGCTGCCTTGAGGCTATACCCATTTCATGAGATAGGCTTTGGGAGTAAGCCCTGTGGAAAAATCTGTACCCACTGCCTTGAGGGACATATTCAGGAGAAGGAAAAGCTAAGGTGTAAACCTTACACAAATCCTAAAACAGTTGCCTCCTTCTGGCAGCTCCTGCAGCTTAGCCAGTGCCCAATGTATTGCTCTGCTTTCCTTTGGACCACATCAACCATGGCAAGAGAGGAAGTCTTCTAATCTGGGCAGCCCAGGACTTCCATACACACTGCCCAGGTTTGTACCCTGAAAAAGTCACTTTGGTGCTGCTAACACAGCAAAAAACAATGTGAGAGGCGGCGGCAGCTACGGGTTACCAGTCTCTGCAGCCACGGCAGGTACGGTGATTCTCCAGCGGTTTGGCTTCACCCCTGGAGGAACACTCCACTGTCCCTTGAGACAGATGGATGCCCACAAAGGATTCCACAATCACATAATAAGGAAATCATTGTTTAAAGTTTGGGGGAAATATAAAGACTTACTAGAACCTAAGACACCTTGGTGGTTACCGTGTTTCTCATATTATAAGACACGTCTTATATTTATTTTTTCCTCAAAAAAAACACACTATGGCTTATTTTCAAGGGATGTCTTATTTTTTTCCTCCTCCTCCTCCTGCCGCGGCCGGCATTGCTGCTGCGCCTATCACTATGTCTTATTTTTGGGGTATGGCTTATATTCCTTGAATGCTTAAAAATCCTGCTATGGCTTATTTTATGGGTATGTCTTAAAATATGAGAAACAGGGTATCACCTATTGCAGCACTGTCACTTAAAACATTGGGGAAAGGGGAAGAATGGCCAACATACAGAGAATTACTGGTTGAACAAGAAGGGAAACTAAAATTGAAAGAATATGAAGAAATAAAAGAACATCTCCAAAGTTGGTTGCACCTTAAGACAGCTAAAGGATATATTCAAAGAAGATGTTAAGAAAGGTTTTTCATATTCGGTTTCCAAATTCCAAAAGGAAGTGATAGAAGAAAACTCAAAATTATTTTTAAAAGGCATATAATATCCTTTTGGAGTGGGGAAACCAAAGATGAAGAAGTAAAATCGGTAATGATTAAATGAGCACAAGATATAGGCCACAATATACAATTTGAAGATTGGATAAAACTGTGGAAAGTTAATTTGAAATTTACGGATTGTATATTGTTGAGAGAGAATTACATGAAAATGGTGTATAGTATAGATGGTATATATCACCAGTCAAATTGGAAAAAATGTATAAAAATGAAAAGAAAGAATGTTGGAAATGTGAGGCAAAAGGCACGCTTTATCACATGTGGTAGGATTGCAAAAAGGTAAAACTGTACTGGGAAATGATATATAATGAATCGAAGAAAATGTTGAAAATAACATTTGTTAAACAACCAGAAGCTTTCTTGCTAGGTATTTTAGGCCCAAGATATACCGAAGGAGAAGAGGACGTTATTCATGTATGCTACTACAGCGGCAAGAATTTTGATAGCACAAAATTGGAAGACTGGAGAAATACCAACTGGAGAACAATGGCAAGAAAAACTGATGAACTATGCAGAACTGGCAAAATTGATGGACAGACTTCGGGGGGAAAGACAACAGTGACTTTGAAAGAGAATGGGAACCATTTATAGTATATTTGCAGAAACAAAGAAAGACTACAGTATTGACTTGATGGCAGGATTGAAATAAACACACACATTTATTAGCAAAAATATGTAGAAGATAAATAAATGATATAGTGTATTTTCTTTTAGAAACAGCAGTATGAAATAAGGGGGAAATAAATCAGAAGTGGAAGTTGGGGGAAGCCCAGGAGGGGAGGGAAGAGGGAATGTAATATGAATGTTATGGATATGTGATGTATGTAACAATAGAAAAAGAAAATTGAATAAAAATTTAATTAAAAAAAGAGAGACAGACAGACAGATGCCAACAACAACTTGAGTCTTGATAGGCATAGGCAGTCCAATTTTATTTTTCACTTTAGCTATGGAGTAAGTAGGTTGCATCACAGGATGAAGAGGTGTCTATTGTGAGGAAAGGGCGCCACAATTGTCTAGCTGTACACACATGCCTCTATTCCAATTTTATTTTATTTCACATTGTTTAGCAGAATTAAGCATAGGTAAGCAGAAGAGCCTTCCCTTTAAAAATGCATTGGCATCAAGAAATAGAGTTTATGAATCTGCGAGGGGAGTTGAAAAGAAATTGTGTAAGTTATCTCACACATATCTCAAAATGTCCAAACTCTTCCTCAGGTGCACAGTTTCCCTTCACTACATCCATCCTTTGCAGGAGTCTGTCATTCCAACCAGTGCACAAACAACTTAAAAAAACACTTGGGGTGTGCACTTATGTAATCACAGTCAAATGAAGGGGTAAAGCATTGCATCTCCAACACCCATCATAGAAATAGGTGCTGATGCTTGGGAATGAGAAGAGTGAAGAGGGTTTGGGTCACGGCTCCAAGGTGTGCAGTATTTTACCGGGAAAGGTATTTGTGACACTACAGCAGACATTCTGTAATGACACTTAGGTTTAAGGTTCTGCTGAAGAATGCCTATTAAATCAGACGTGACCTATACTGCCGCATATCAGAAACTTAAAATCCCCCCCCCAAAAAAAAACAAGCCAGTGCTAATTCAATCATACTTTTAAAACACAAATTAGGAGATATTTCATCCATGATGGCTGTAACCAGTTTGAAGATATTTTATTAAACGCATACTGTATCAGAAAAGAGGTGCAGCAATGCCCTCTTGTGTTGTAAAGAAACTAATCACGAACCAGTAATTTCTGGCTATATTTAGCTAAACCAAACGAGAACCTGTTTTTAAAACACATGCACATGAACGTTCTTTATTACATCTTTTAAAGGAGAAAGTGTTAAAACTGTGCCAAATCTATAATCATAAGTGTGTAGAAGGACAACCGTATGGGGCTTGCTCTTTCTGGAAATAGGTATTTTAGGGATGGAAATAGTTAAGTAGAACATGTAACAAATTCAGAAAGAGCGGAACACCTGCGTTTTATCTTTCACCCAATCCCACATATATTCATGCCAATCTATATACACTTATTCAGGCTGCCAAAGCCAGCTTTGGATAATCATTTAAAAGTCCTTTACTATCATTGTAAGGAGATGAATGAGAAATCAAATATAAGCAAAGATCAGCGAGATATGCAGACCAACATTGGTCTTACCAATCTACACTTTCCCTTCAAATCAAATAAATGCAACCAAAGGAAAAACCTGAAGTAAACACCCTTGGCTCAGCTCCTCAGTTTGTATGGAATATTTATGACCAACTGTTCAAAAGTGAGAGGTGTTTTTTTGTGGGCGGGGTGTGAGTCTGTTAGCACATATGAGGTTGTGGAAAGGTTTTTTCAGCTGGGAAGAGAGTAGACAGCACTATCAAACTGTTGAAATGATCACAGTCTGTTGGCGAACCATATAGCTGATGGGGGAAACCCAGCTCTAGACCTCTCTCTCTTTTTTCCCCCCAAGGAAGAGCCATAACATCATCGTTCAGAGTGACAGGATAACTGGTGGATGTTTCTTACTCACATGAATGAAGTGAGGCTATAAGTTGTTTAATTATTCAAAGGCCTGGGAGAAGATAGGTGTTTTTTGCCTGGCATCTAAAGGTGCCAGCCAAACCTCCCTGGGAAGAACATCCCAGAAGCAAAGAGCCAAGGCAGAAAAAGCCCATTCTTATGTTGCCACCTGTCAGGGGGACTCCCTACAGGGACCTACCCCCAGTCATCCTGACCAGCACTTTGCCTAGTGACAGCGCTAGCAGCGGGTCAGGAGGAGGGAATGAGGAATGGAGCGGAGTGGACAGAGGGCTCCAAGACGTGTCAGAGCCTCGGCACCGACTCAGCTGGCCAGAGGGGGAAGGACAGCGCAGCAAAGTGTCAGAGCCTCTGCAACGCTCCAGCCAAAGGACGGGAGAAGGAACGCAGCCCCTTCCGGCGCCCGAATTGAGGTGCACGCCCACACGCAGGGCTAGGGGGAGGTGCTTTGGGGTGCCCAGGCTTTTATGCTGGTCCAAGGCACGACGGAAGCCATTGCTGGGTTCTGAATCGGACTAGGCAGTCATGTTTTCTGATATCTCTGCACTGTAAATAATATGCACAATAAAGCTCTAAAAGACAGAGCGGACTGGCGCGTCTTTACTCAAGAGTAGCTGCAACAACCCCCTGACACCACCCTCCAAACTTCTCATAAAGGAGGCACACGGATAAGGGCCTCAAAAGATTGTCGCAGGGTCTGGGTTGGTTCATATGGGGAGAGGCTGTCCTTGAGGTATTGAATTCCTGAGCTGTTTAAGACTTTAACTAACATACGGAGACTGAATTTGTTCATTAATAGTGTTGAGATCTTGCAACATATTGAGGTTGGAAAAGTTTTAAGTTTTTTAAATAAATGTATGCAAAGGCAATAAGATCAAAGAATGTTTCATCTTTCTAAAGTAATAGAAAGCTATACAGATTAAAGGCAAAAGGAGACAAGCTGTTCAAACACAATCCATTAGGTATCCTAAGAAATGACACATGCCTTTTCTTTGCTATTCATTTTGGATTTGTGAAAAGAAAGTACTTCGCACCCCCCATGAATTATTGCTGAACAGGGCATCACTAACACCCAGCAGAATTCATTAAGTAGATCTTGCTGAAAGATACACATTCTGCTCATGCCCTCAATAGTCTCTGGAAAGTTTTCAGATAAAGTTTCCTTGGGAATATGGACTTAAAAACTTTTGAAGATATTATAAAAGGCAAAATACAGTAATATAGTAATTAAATTAGCATTGAAATTTCAAGCACATATATTGCATATTTATACTGGAAAAATATTTTACGAATGTAACTTGCTCCTTGCCACAATAAAAACAGAACTAGAAATTGAACAAGTAGGACCTGCAGCAAAATATTGCAGTATATCCACCCCCCAGGAGTGCTCCGGTTCAGGGATACAGGTAAACTGTCAGAAGTTCTAGCAAGCCCTCCTTACTCTTCAATTCTCTTTTCCCTCATCTTTTCAGCATTCCATGGCTCTTGGTGTACACTTAACATGGTCAAAGGATCAAGGAATAAAGTTTCATAAAATAGCAACTTTGTTTAAAATTCCAGAAGAGTGCATGGTAAACTGCTTCACCTCTTAATGGTTTTTATAAAATGCACATGCCATGGAAATCCGGTGACAAGTTGAGTGAAAAAACAAACAAACTTGAAAAGACTTTCATTACATTTTCCTTAATGCTCTTTGTCTGATAGTTTTGCATTGAAACACAAGCATTTCTTTTTATGAAACAGTCTTTCTAACAAAAGAATGGCCTCCAGAACTCAAGATAATACATATCAAACTTCCCAGATGTAATCTCTCTTCTAAAAACTTACCTATCCTGGTAAGTGGTAATGGCAATGCTGGGAAGGTTCAGTAGGGGCAAAGTTGTGGGTCTGGAAATGTTATCTGGTGTTCTTGCTTTTTCACTCTGCCTTTGGGACAGTGGTGGCAACTGCAAATTACCAGAGCAGCATCTTCTTCCTCTCCAGAGATCTATGCCAAGGGTGTTACTAGATGCGCTGTAAGACTTGCTCAGGCCGCATTCTAAGTAATCTTTCACATTCTGTAATAATAATAATAATAATAATAATAATAATAATAATAATAATAATAATAATAGATATTTTATTTATGTGTGTGTGTGTGTGTGTGTGTGTGTGTGTGTGTGGATAACATGTATAGATATACATAAATAAACACATTCGATTCTGCACTAATATATTTTGGCAAGCTGTGTGATTGGCTTCCAGCTGGTGACTACAACAGTAAAATTACAAAATACAGTGGTACCTCGGGTTACAGACGCATCAGGTTACAGACGCTTCAGGTTACAGTCTCCGCTAACCCAGAAATAGTACATCGGGTTAAGAACTTTGCTTCAGGATGGAGAACAGAAATCGTGCCGCAGCGGCAGCGGGAGGCCCCATTAGCTAAAGAGGTACCTCAGGTTAAGAACAGTTTCAGGTTAAGAACGGATCTCCAGAATGAATTAAGTACTTAACCCAAGGTATCACTGTAGCTGTAAATGAGTAAAAAGTCAGTTCAAAATGGTGTTGGGTGCAATTCACCCAGCAGCCTAAACAGATAACTTAAGCACTTGTTTTGCGTGGAGTCCCTGCACCTGCAAATAAGTGGCACCTTTAAAATTGAAGGTGGGGGGGAGAGGAAAAAAAGAAAATCCCTGGGCTGCTTCCTGCAGGAGCAGTTCCACTTTGCCAGTGGCCTTCCCCAAAACCCCCTTCTTTCTGGTGGCTAGATGGAGGCTTGGCAGCAGCAGGCGGGCTGCGTGTCGTTGCCCTGCACTCCTGGGATGCTTCCTAGGGTGGTGGGGGGAGCCATGCCACTTTGCTGGTGGCGTAAGGTCCCGAATATAAGCTGCACTTGAACTTTTCCCTGTCAGAATTTGGAAAAGAAACCTGTGGCTTATATTCAGGCCAATATGGCAATACAAGAGTTTCTAAAAGCAGTCTTAGTTCCATCACAATAGTTTAAACAATTGGGGAAAGGTCAATAGTTGCTGCAGCAATTTAAGACTAAAGATAGTGAGGAGTAACTTCCTTCTTGTCACTAACATGGCACATTCTTGTAGCTAATAACCTTATATAGCTTTGCTACTTCCCTTTTTTAAAGGGTTGCAATCTACACAAAAGTAAAGCAGGGGAGAGGGGAATTTAGCAGCCTAGTTAAACAATTTTCTCTCCACCCCCTCATACTTTAAAACTAGTCCAGAACAAATGTGGACAAAAGAGTACATCAGAGCATGAGAAATTCAAGTGGACCTTTTGAACATTAAAAAATGTAAGGAGGGGATTCAAACAGGATTTTTGCAAGGTGAGGTATCTCACCTTCCAGTGACCCCCCATTTGCTCCCAGGGAAAACTTATTTTCGTAATGAAATGCCCGATGTTTGAGGTTTAAGACAGCACTCAGCAAAGAGACCTGGGTGGGGCCCTCTGGCATTGCCAGCCTCTGGTGGTGGCAGCAGCACCGCGATTAGCACCAGAAAGTTTTGAGATATGGTTTGAAGTTCCCACACTTCTCTGGAGCAACACTTCTGAAACAGATCAACACCCACAAAGGGAACATGAGTGCAGTAGTACTCTTCCACTCATGTCTCCCATAAGTTAGTATTCATAGGCACCCTCCCTGTGATACTGAATATAATATGTAGTTATCATGGCTAGTAGCCATTGATAGCCTTGGAGTAGGCATAGGCTAACTCGGCCCTCCAGATGTTTTGGGACTACAACTCCCATCATCCCTAGCCAACAGGACCAGTGGTCAGGGATGATGGGAGTTGTAGTCCCAAAACATCTGGAGGGCTGAGTTTGCCTATGCCTGCCTTAGAGGCTTTGGGGGAAATTAAAACAGTAGGTACAAGCCACCTGGCACAGGAGACTCAGGACAGGTGCCAACACAGCAATGGGCATGGAGGCCAAAGATACTGCATGAGGTAAAGGTAAAGGGACACCTGACTGTTAGGTCCAGTCACGGACGACTCTGGGGTTGCGGCGCTCATCTCGCTTTACTGGCCGAGGGAGCCGGCTTACAGCTTCCAGGTCATGTGGCCAGCATGACTAAGCTGCTTCTGGCGAACGAGAGCAGCGCACGGAAATGCCGTTTACCTTCCCGCCAGAGCGGTACCTATTTATCTACTTGCACTCTGACGTGCTTTCAAACTGCTGGGCAGTGGGCAGGAGCTGGGACCGAGCAACGGGAGCTCACCCCGGCGCGGGGATTTGAACCGCCGACCTTCTGATCGGCAAGCCTTAGGCTCTGTGGTTTATACCACAGCACCACCCATAAAGTATGCATATACAAACAACTGTGCCAACTGGAATGCGAATGAACTAGGTGAAGGTAGCCCCCTGTACATATATAAAACACACACTTACACCATCTGTGGTGACTGTCATCACACTCCTGCTTTTCTTCATGATAGCGATCGAAAATTGTCCCAATTATGTCAAGTGCTCTTCTCAGTGGTGTTTTTTTCTGCCAGACTGATAAACCTAGCAAAAGAGAAGATAATCATATTATCGGTCTGTGCTGAAGGATCAATCACACATTTTTCCCACAATTGACTCTGCTTTCATATGTGGATTTGTCATCAAAATACTTGGACACAGTAGAACTCCATAAATTTAATTATTTTGCAATGACCGTTCCCCATATAAAAGGGGTGCACATTTTGCGTGGTCGCGCACAGCCCCCTGAGATTCCCAGGACAACACACAGCAGTTCGGAGGCTGGCACCACCTTCCCGTGCTGGATCCCGCCCACACAGCCAGCCGTCCAATCTAGCTGGGGGAGGTGTTGCCAGGGGGAATGGCCAGGTAGGAGGAGGTAACCGTCCATTGCCCACAGCAGAAGGCAAGACATACCTGGGAAGCAGTCGACGGCTCCAGAGCTTTCCCACCCTCCACTCCCAAAAATTAATGCTTACATTGCAGGTTAACCTTTTTTCTTCCGCAGGTGAACACGCACGCAGGCGCTGCTACAACAAGGCCGCTGTTGAAGGGCCGGAAAGGAATTTCCCTGCATTGGCAGGTTTCGCCTTTCCCATAGCAATTCGTCACAACTTTAGCAGTTGCAGGCCCTGGGCGGAATCCTTTAGTCATTTACCAAAATGGGGGGGCGTGGGGGAGGTGACCCCCTCCCCCATTGCGGCGGCAATACCAGGGTTCCCGTAAAGGGGTCATGGGGGGGAGGCATTGACCATACGCCCAGAGGTCGTCACTGCCCTCCCCCTCCAGCGGTGGCGAAAAAGGGGGGTGGGCTATCTGCTTGAACATATGTTCTCCAGAGCTAGTCCAACCCCCACATATGCTGGATAACCCTGAAATTACCCAGATCCCCAGCTGGGGACTGGGAAGGATAAACGCCCAATGCCTGAGCCAAGGTCTCCCTACATCTGAATCTTAATAAAGTTGTGGCAAATTTTAATCCCATAGAAAATTGTCTGGTGTTGTTATTCAGCTCGGGGGCTGCCTGGGGTTTGGGGGGAATCTGCCTGACCGCACAAAATAATAACTGACTTCAGTTTTGGGAAGGTACATTCATACATACAGGGCCGGTGCTAGGGTTTTTTGCGCCCTAGGCGAGATCACCTTCTGCCCCCCCCATTTCCCACAGTTGTTGACCTTTTTTAGAAAAAAATAAAAGTGGAATTAAAATAAAATAAATAAATAAAAATAGGAAATAGAAAATAGAAAAAAAAGTAGGAAAAAAACAGCTGAGAGGCGCGGCGAGGTGGCCCCAGGCTCGCGCTCCCCTGTCAGCTGTTGAGCAGCTTCAGGCCGCTCTCCGGAGGCACGCACGCGCCTTGGGATAGCGGCCTGAAGCCGGTCAACAGCTGACAGGCACGAAGGAGGCAGAAGGGCTTGCTGATCGGAAGGTCGGCAGTTCGAATCCACACGACGGGATGAACTATGAAACAACAGTACTTGGAAACTGGTAACTGAAAATGTTGACTATTTTGAGTGTTCCCGAATTTTGCAACTGTACAAAGAAACAGAAAGTCAAAAAGTTTTCTAAAAGATAGAAAATCTGTAGACCTCAAGTCCTTCTAGTGTTATGAGTTTGACAGGGAGGAAGTAGGCTGTAGGCAGAAACCCTCCGTCCCCTGCATCCAGCAAGTGTTGAAATATAAGCTGGGCTAGCTTCCTGTTGAAGTGATTGTCTGGGTGATGGGCCATTAAGGAAAACAAGGGAAAGGGGCTCTGTGGGAGACAGCAAATGAGTGGGTCCCCTGCCCCAGCACATGTTAAGTTAAAAGGGCGAAGCCAGAATCAGAGTTGAGTGGCAGTGATGTGATCTAGAAGTAAAGCAGCAAGCTGGAGAGAGAATCAGAGCAATATCTGAGAGCAATGTTCGATTTCTGTTTGAATCCAAGACCGTGGCTGTGGAAGAAGCAATACCCTTTGGGTGTTAATGCTGTGAACCCCTCCATCATAGCCTCAGGTTGTTGTTGTTGTTGTTTAGTCGTTTAGTCGTGTCCGACTCTTCGTGACCCCATGGACCATAGCACGCCAGGCACTCCTGTCTTGCACTGCCTCCCGCAATTTGGTCAAACTCATGTTTGTAGCTTCGAGAACACTGTCCAACCATCTTGTCCTCTGTCGTCCCCTTCTCCTAGTGCCCTCAATCTTTCCCAACATCAGGGTCTTTTCCAAGGATTCTTCTCTTCTCATGAGGTGGCCAAAGTATTGGAGCCTCAGCTTCACGATCTGTCCTTCCAGGGAGCACTCAGGGCTGATTTCCTTAAGAATGGATAGGTTTGATCTTCTTGCAGTCCATGGGACTCTCAAGAGTCTCCTCCAGCACCATAATTCAAAAGCATCAATTCTTCGGCGATCAGCCTTCTTTATGGTCCAGCTCTCACTTCCATACATCACTACTGGGAAAACCATAGCTTTAACTATACGGACCTTTGTCGGCAAGGTGATGTCTCTGCTTTTTAAGATGCTGTCTAGGTTTGTCATTGCTTTTCTCCCAAGAAGCAGGCGTCTTTTAATTTCATGACTGCTGTCACCATCTGCAGTGATCAAGGAGCCCAAGAAAGTAAAATCTCTCACTGCCTCCATTTCTTCCCCTTCTATTTGCCAGGAGGTGATGGGACCAGTGGCCATGATCTTGGTTTTTTTGATGTTGAGCTTCAGACCATATTTTGTGCTCTCCTCTTTCACCCTCATTAAAAGGTTCTTTAATTCCTCCTCGCTTTCTGCCATCAAGGTTGTGTCATCTGCATATCTGAGGTTGTTGATATTTCTTCCGGCAATCTTAATTCCGGCTTGGGATTCATCTAGTCCAGCCTTTCGCATGATGAATTCTGCATATAAGTTAAATAAGCAGGGAGACAATATACAACCTTGTCGTACTCCTTTCCCAATTTTGAACCACTCAGTTGTTCCATATCCAGTTCTAACTGTAGCTTCTTGTCCCACATAGAGATTTCTCAGGAGACAGATGAGGTGATCAGGCACTCCCATTTCTTTAAGAACTTGCCATAGTTTGCTGTGGTCGACACAGTCAAAGGCTTTTGCATAGTCAATGAAGCAGAAGTAGACGTTTTTCTGGAACTCTCTAGCTTTCTCCATAATCCAGCGCATGTTTGCTATTTGGTCTCTGGTTCCTCTGCCCTTTCGAAATCCAGCTTGCACTTCTGGGAGTTCTCGGTCCACATACTGCCTAAGCCTGCCTTGTAGAATTTTAAGCATAACCTTGCTAGCGTGTGAAATGAGCGCAATTGTGCGGTAGTTGGAGCATTCTTTGGCACTGCCCTTCTTTGGAATTGGGATGTAGACTGATCTTCTCCAATCCTCTGGCCATTGCTGAGTTTTCCAAACTTGCTGGCATATTGGGTGTAGCACCTTAACAGCATCATCTTTTAAAATTTTAAATAGTTCAGCTGGAATATCATCACTTCCACTGGCCTTGTTATTAGCAGTGCTTTCTAAGGCCCATTTGACTTCACTCTCCAAGATGGCTGGCTCAAGGTCAGCAACCACACTACCTGGGGTGTACGAGACCTCCATATCTTTCTGGTATAATTCCTCTGTGTATTCTTGCCACCTCTTCTTGATGTCTTCTGCTTCTGTTAGGTCCTTACCACTTTTGTCCTTGATTATGGTAATCTTTGTACGAAATGTTCCTTTCATATCTCCAATTTTCTTGAACAGATCTCTGGTTTTCCCCATTCTATTGTTTTCCTCTATTTCTTTGCATTGCTCATTTAAGAAGACCCTCTTGTCTCTCCTTGCTGTTTTTTGGAAATCTGCATTCAGTTTCCTGTATCTTTCCCTATCTCCCTTGCATTTTGCTTGCCTCCTCTCCTCCGCTATTTGTAAGGCCTCGTTGGACAGCCATTTTGCTTTCTTGCATTTCCTTTTCCTTGGGATGGTTTTCGTTGCTGCCTCCTGTATAATGTTACGAGCCTCCATCCATAGTTCTTCAGGCACTCTGTCCACCAAATCTAAATCCTTAAACCTGTTCCTCACTTCCACTGTGTATTCATAAGGGATTTGATTCAGATTGTATCTTACTGGCCCAGTGGTTTTTCCTACTTTCTTCAGTTTAAGCTGGAATTTTGCTATAAGAAGCTGATGATCTGAGTTACAGTCAGCTCCAGGTCTTGTTTTTGCTGACTGTATAGTGCTTCTCCATCTTTGGCTGCAGAGAATATAATCAATCTGATTTCGATGCTGCCCATTTGGTGATATCCATGTGTAGAGTCGTCTCTTGTGTTGTTGGAAGAGAGTGTTTGTGATAACCAGCTTGTTCTCTTGACAGAACTCTATTAGCCTTTGCCCTGCTTCATTTTGAACTCCCAGGCCAAACTTGCCAGTTGTTCCTTTTATCTCTTGATTCCCTACTTTAGCATTCCAATCCCCTGTAATGAGAAGAACATCCTTCTTTGGTGTCATTTCTAGAAGGTGTTGTAGGTCTTCATAGAATTGGTCAATTTCACTTTCTTCAGCACCGGTAGTTGGTGCATAAACTTGGATTACTGTGATGTTAAAAGGTCTGCCTTGGATTCGTATCGAGATCATTCTGTCATTTTTGAGATTGCATCCCATTACAGCTTTTGCCACTCTTTTGTTGACTATGAGGGCCACTCCATTTCTACTACGGGATTCTTGCCCACAGTAGTAGATATGATAGTCATCCGAACTGAATTCGCCCATTCCCTTCCATTTTAGTTCACTGATGCCCAGGATGTCGATATTTATTCTTGTCATCTCATTTTTGACCACATCCAGCTTACCTCCATTCATGGTTCTTACATTCCAGGTTCCTATGCAATATTGCCTCAGGTTGTATGTATGTGTAAATAAACCATATATCACAGTGACACCACAGTCTCCACTGTGCCTCATTCCCAAAAGAAAACATGAACCCTGGGCAAGTGCTGGAACTCCTAGAATATCATACCACTTGAAGATTGTGGTGGTGTGCAACACCATTTCTCATGAGAACCAGTGCAGCAGGAACATACATTTCTCCATAAATACCCTGCAGAACATCTCTTTATTCTAGAAGCAATGTGCAGTGATATAACACTGTGGTCCCTCTTGACTCTCTAAACATAACATATAAAACTGATTGAAGGAATGAATATGAATCCAATTATTGGATATCTGTGCTGAGGCAAATGTGGGCTATGAGTGCCCAACAGCAACATTCCACAGAGACCCTTTGATCTAACAAATCAATGGAGTAGCTCAATGCTTACATAATTCCTTCAAGATATGAATATACATTCTTTGGATTCCCCCATACACACCTCTGACACAGAGTTCAGTAAACAAAAACAAAAAAAGATAAACACACTGACCCTCAATCTCCACAGACAATAAGAGGAAAACCAAGCTGCAGGGCAATTTTTTAAACAACAAACCACAGTGACAAATTAGATTTTGAACACCAACCAACCAATAGCCTTGCATCGAGTCCTCTTGTCAAAGAATAAACAACGGTCACTTCTCAGCATACTGCAGAATGCCACGCATGCTCTTCCCCCACATATGAAACCCTGACTTTAAACGATGTATTAAAACAGAAGCAATCCAATTAAATGCAAGTAAACTTCATCTCCAGAAGAGACCGTTCTTTTAACTAACAGAAGAAAGTGACTTCCTGTATTTTCAGTCTCTTTCATAGTCCAGCCATTTTCCTGTGGATGAGAACTAGAATTTATGGGTTGCACCCAATGCTGTACCAGTGGAGTTCCAACTCTCTGGAGCTGACTCTGGGGGCATGTGGGGGCTGGAGGGGAAGAGGACATTTGAATTCTGTGCACACAGAATTCCCTTACAGCAAAGGAGCTACAGTGTTGGCTATGACCCAACGTTTGGAGCCTTGAGGTCTAGCTAAGTAAAGAGTGCTCTTTTTGTTGATTAGAGGCTGTTCAAGTTTGACTTTGATTATGAAATATAAATTTCAAAAGAAAACCCTAGTTGCATTACACACCAGTTTCTCAAAGATTGTGCTTGAAGCATTTAAATTCCTGAGTACATCTAAGATCACAACTTAGAAATACTGATGAAGATGTGAGCTTCATCAATGGCAAATGGACACACTGACCGTCGGCAGTTTGGCATTTTTCTCCATTAGCTGGAAGTTAGCACATATGAAGACAACTCTGGATCCATTTAGCTTTTGAGAGATGTACTGTCTCTATTTCTGCTGGAGCAACCTGGAACATCAAGTCAGGGACCTGGGTCACCATAAGGGATTGTGTTCATACCGTTATGTTTCCACCAGGAACCAATGAAGCCCAGATATTCTAATGGCATGAGTAGTTCTCCAAATCTTCCATATTATTCCATTAATTATCTGATATTTTAACTGTAATATTTGCCTATTTGGCTTAATTGATCACATTATTCAACTTCTATGACTGGGCCCACATGGGCAGTGACCATTCTTATTGTGCTGCCTAATCATGTGATCAAGAGTAACCTTTTCGTTTCTCTCATTGCAAGACTGACCTACTTTTAGGTCTGGCAGCCACATCGAATGCCAAATAATTTCTTCATGGCTTACTTACTAGCAACTTATAGAGAGCAGCACTCAAGGTTTAAGGCACCATCTTTGGTATGTGATATCACCATCAAATTTATGCTCCACATCTTGTGTACTTAGGGATATAAATCAGTTATTGAAGAAAACGTATTCAAGCCATTCAGATAAAACAAGGGTCCTTGCATGCTATCCAGAAACTCCAAAATATTTGACAGTTCATATTAGTTACTTTCAGCACTATTTTTTTTATAAAAAAATCAAAAAATCTGATCAGTCTACACTTAAAAACAGAAATTATGGAATTTGATAACTCAACATAACCAGCTGATGAATACAAGAGTGCAACACTATATTTTTAGTGTTTGTTAAAAAAGAAAATAATCATAGTTTTCTGTTGCTAGAGGTCAGTACTTGGAACAAGATGACTCAATGTTCGTTACCTACTGTACCTCCTTTTCAACATGCCAAATTTCATTAATTCCAACAGAGAGAAACTATTATCCACACCTAGTTTTAAAGTAAGATAATTATCACCTATAAATTGTGGGCAGCATGTTCTGAAGGACCAATTTAATGCAGCCATAATTGTTTTGTTTGGATTTTGTTTGAAGCAGATACCGGACGACAGGTTTGTAATTACAGAGACCAAACTATATTTCTGATCCTATAAAGATTCCTATCTTTTCAGGGGTGAGGGGAGAGAGACTACTGCCTATTCAACAGGTTAGAGAGAGAGTTCTGTGGGGTTTTGGAGGGCATTCAACTTTAAAAAATAAATAATGGTGAGAAAAAACAAATATGCTTTTAGAAGGAAATGATACTGAACACTGCAACAAACTCTTACAGACAAACCAAAACAGATGATTCAGAGATAAAAAGCAGAGTCCTAAAAGAATTAAGAGGAAAAAGCTTTTAGGAAGCAACAAATGGATGAAAGAAATTATCCAGTCACACAGATGTAATTATATCACTTGTCAGCTGGGATCACACTGAACCCATCCAATTTCCTTAGCGATCAGCAGCACCTTAGGATCTGCTAGCAAATTTTAACAAAGAAAACGGGTAGTATAGTCCAGGTTTTACTTTCACTGAAGATCTAAAATCACCTGCTTTGCACACATGGAAGAAGCAGGTTCTGCAGTCATAATGGTTCTCAGAAACTGGTCCTTCATGTAAAATTGCTGAAAATTTTAAAACTAAAGTACGTCCAGAGTTATTTCAAACTTTTTAAAATAAACAAACACTTGTTTCTTTAATCCTATTCATAGTTTTAAAGGTTTGAACAATTATAAATTTGCTCAATAGCTCAAATAAGGAGGGTTGTGAATTAGACATTGATTCCCTGCAGGATAGTAGCTGTTCATTGTGGAGGGGCAATAGCAGGCAGTTTCAGTTAGGACACAGTCTCAAAACAGCACATAATCCTAATTTCATTATGCTAGACGACCAATATGGTGTTGCAATTTGGTACAAAGCTCCCAGATTTGCTTATTTTCCTCAGTCTGACCCAACTGTTAAGAGGGCAGGTCAACACATTTTGAAACAAAGATCTTACACCTTTGACAAGCCTACATAGTATGACAGGCCCGTTTCATTTATGGCAGGCAAGTCATGTTATGCATTGCTATCGCAGGAAACAATGGTCTTACTCCAGTGTCAGGTGAAAATGTTCCTCTTCTTGCAGGCCTTTGGCTAATTAAACCATCTATAGCCTTTTAAACTGTGGGAGTGGGAGGGGTATTGCTTTTGTTTGTTACTATGTTGTGCATTTTTTGTTTTTAGATTGTAAACCACCCTGAGATCCTTGGATGAAGGACAGTAGTAACAGTAACAACAACAACAACAACAACAACTTCATATATATGGCTTCTCTCTCTCTCTTTCACACACACACAATCAGCTTTCATTAGGGAGTCTCCTACTTTGATGTCACAATGGTTAGAGGATTGTAAAGATAAAACTCCCCCCTGCCGCTGGAATCAAATCCATAGCTGCCAAGTTATCCCTTTTTTAAAGGGATTTTCCCTTATGCTGAATAGGCTTCCTCGCGAGAAAAGGGAAAACTTGGCAGCTATCATCAAATCATTAAAAATGAGTATAACATATTTAGTCTCCTTTAGAAATTCCAGTAACTCTTTCAATCTGTCAGAGAAGGTACAATTATACTGCCATTGGTTTTCATTTTCTCCAAACATGATGGGAAAATCTATACTAATTTAAACGTGTTACATTGCTTCTTGACACAAGGTTTAAATTTTTGTGCAGAGCTAAACTGAAAGTGCAAGTAATTCTTTAAGTATTCTGACAATGAAAACCTAACTCTACCAATGAGATTTTTTTAAAGGAATAAAAACATTTTACTTGTCAATGAGTTAAAATGCATGTCTAAGAGATAAAAGGTATTTCCCCCCAAACTTTGTAGGTTTTGAGTATTGTGTTACCGGTATTTATGAACTAGAAATGTGTATGATTAGTGATTTAAATGCTCTCCATTCTAAGAATGCCAAAGGCCAGTGGCTTCAACCCAGAGAACCATGAAGGGAGTATTTTTTCTTTCATTCTGCAGGGAAAAGACTTTAAAAGGTGCCTTTAAAGAACCACTCTTGAAGGTTGGGATACTGAGGGCTCATTTACCCCATTGATTACTGTGGATTAGAAGCTCCTCGTATGTGCCTTGATCCACAGACTTCACCTCAATCAGCACCCACCTCACTTCTTTTCAACAGTAAATTATAATGTGCCATTTCATGAGATGATCTGAATTAGGAAAATAATCCAACCCCAAATTATATGCCATTTTGAAACTGGACGCAATGCAGCAGGCTGTTTTGTTGGGCGGTCAAGTCAAAACTTTCCCTCCCCCCCCTTCCCCACAGCCTCTGCTTCTTGCATTTCTCTCATTTGCTAAATTCTTGCCCATTTTCTGCTCAGTTTTGTTCCATCTCTGCTTTATTCAAACCTCTGTGTTGTTTAGAACCACGGTTTTCCTCTACTGTGGCGCAACCTGCTTTCTCTTTTTCTCCTCGCCCTGATTTCATGCAAATCCAGGGCTGGGATGCAGGACTATAATTCCTCCAGTGGGGATGCATGATGACAGCCTTACATTTTCATGTACAGTATATAGGAAGGAAGGAAGAATGGTTTGCTGAAACTAGCTTTGGAATGGAGGGGAAATGCAGCATTGATGCATTTGGACCTGAATGTGTAAATGGAAAGTTGCTGGTTATAATAATAAGAATTGCAAATTCCAACATGGTGCACTGGCAATTTCTATCAAGCTGGGTATGAAACATTTGGAGCTTCCTCTCCACAGCTTTTAAACCATTACTTTTTCCTGCTATACCCAGACATGCCCCCAAGACTGTAAGTCTCAATGAGTGCATGCATATTAATAGGCACCATTTCAGGACACTGCACAATTATCTAGAGATGTGAAGGCCTGGAAAAAAACCAGAAAAATTGGGGGGGGGGACCGTTTTTCCCCTGAAGCCTTTTTTTGTTTTTTTCCCCAAAAAATTGGAAAAATAAAAAATAGATTATGGGATGTTTTATTTTATCATGATGAATAAAATATTTTAAGATAAGGGGTTCAAATATTTTATAAATCATTTCAAAAAAATATGTATGGTATCAGATTAGCCTGGAGAAGAGAAGGTTAAGGGGTGATATGATAGCCATGTTCAAATATATTAAAGGATGCCATATAGAGGAGGGAGAGAGGTTGTTTTCTGCTGCTCCAGAGAAGCGGACACGGAGCAATGGATTCAAGCTACAAGAAAGAAGATTCCACCTAAACATTAGGAAGAACTTCTTGACAGTAAGAGCTGTTCGACAGTGAAATTTCCTGCCAAGGAGTGTGGTGGAGTCTCCTTCTCTGGAGGTCTTTAAGCGGAGGCTTGATGGCCATCTGTCAGGAATGCTTTGGTGGTGTTTCCTGCTTGGCAGGGGGTTGGACTGGATGGCCCTTGTGGTCTCTTCCAACTCTATGATTCTACGATTCTATTCTAATTTCTGTGAGGACAAGCAAGTCCTAGGTTACAAACTGAACTCTCCAATGCAAGAACAAGATACATTTCTTCCTTTAGGAGGTGCTGTTGTCACCAGAAAAGAAAAAGGTTTCAGTTTTGTTTTTGCATGCATGTGGTATGTCATGGGTAGGCAACCTAAGGCCCGGGGGCCGGATGCGGCCCAATCGCCTTCTCGATCCGGCCTGCGGATGCTCCAGGAATCAGCGTGTTTTTACATGATTAGATTGTGTCCTTTTATGTAAAATGCATCTCTGGGTTATTTGTGGGGCCTGCCTGGTGTTTTTACATGGGTAGAATGTGTGCTTTTATTTAAAATGCATCTCTGGGTTATTTGTGGGGCATAGGAATTTGTTCATATTCCCCCCCCCAAAAAAAAGTCTGGCCCACCACATGGTCTGAGGGACGGTGGACCGGCCCATGGCTGAAATAGGTTGCTGACCCCTGTAGCTATGCATTGCTTCTGTTACTCTTCAATAGGCCTCAAAGCCCTGGAAGAAAATAAAGAGCAACAAAAAGGGCCTGAAAGTATATGTGCTGTTGTGGCAATCAGAAAAGTGTTATGAAAGAAAAAAAGAAATGAAAATATTTTAAACATTAAATGCTGTAAAACAGTCTTTAAAAAGTGAAATAAACTAATTTAAGCATATAATAGTAGCTAAAGTGGTTAACAGACCACACACATCAGTGTGAGGAAATACATAAGGTCTCATGGGCAAAACATGGGAGATGGAGTAAGCATATTGCATAGCAAACAGTGATGAATGACAAGTTAAATTTCAGTTCCTGTTTGGATACACTATATTTTTAATATGCTAGTTGTGATAATTTTATGCCCATTAAAATTGTCCATAGTTATATTTTATGTTTCTAAAGAAACATAAGAAAAGAAAAAAGAAGTGCGAATGTAGCATTTTTTTCAATTTTTCCAAAAATTTTCGTTTCCCCCCTAAAAAAACCCGGAAAACAGGTTTTTTTTCCGAGCTTCAAAATTTTCGGAAATTTTACATCTCTACAATTATCACACAGAAATAAGAAAAACCACCTTCGATTTCCAGAATGTCCTTTCCTCATTCTGACATGCAAGTTACAGTGGAGGGTGTTGAGCAGGCATCCCCAAACTGCGGCCCTCCAGATGTTTTGGCCTACAACTCCCATGATCCCTAGCTAACAGGACCAATGGTCAGGGATGATGGGAATTGTAGTCCAAAACATCTGGAGAGCCGAAGTTTGGGGATGCCTGGTGTTGAGTATAGAGTAACTGGAGTGCCATTTGTTGTTGTTGTTTAGTCGTTTAGTCGTGTCCGACTCTTCGTGACCCCATGGACCAGAGCACACCAGGCACTCCTGTCTTCCACTGCCTCCATTTAATAAATTGCAGAAGGAGCATGTAGATGTTCTGGTTACCAAATCCTATTAGTAGCTACAGATATGATGACAGACAAAGCAATTTGTGCCAATAAGGATAAATTATGAAATAGCATCTATTTTAGGAGGATTTGTTGCTTTTCTCCCACCCACCTCCCAATGTTTATTTAGGGCACTTCCCTACATCAGTTTGCCCACCAATGACAGCAGCAAATATGCTAAGACTAGAAGCAATTTGCTGAGAACAAGCTGATGGTTCATTGTACACTGCTGTGGGTGCTGCCCGTGTAATTAACTGAACGTCACATGAGGAAATAGGATGTCGTTGTGGGAGATTTCAACAGTAAAACATAACAAATCATAGGTAGGTAGCCGTGTTGGTCTGATGTAGTCGAAACAAAATGAAAAAAATTCCTTCCAGTAGCACCTTAGAGACCAACTAAGTTTGTCATTGATATGAGCTTTCGTGGGCATGCACGAAAGCTATCTGAAGAAGTGTGCATGCCCATGAAAGCTCATACCAATGACAAACGTAGTTGTTCTCTAAGGTGCTACTGGAAGGAATTTTTTTTATAACAAATCATGTTTGCTTGTTAGTATATGAAAGGATTAAGGACCACAGAGTTTTAAGTGCTACAGTAGGCCCAGTTAGGTCACACCCCCTCTTCTCCTGAGAGGAAGTAAAGCCTGTTTACTGTTTCCTCTCCCCCTCTTTGCTGCAATGACTTTTCTTACCAGTCCTGGCCAACTCAAGTTCCCTTAGTTTTCTCTCTGTCTCCTCAACCAACTTTTTGTCTTATTTATCAAACCATGGTACTCTCAGGTTTTCTATTTCTGTCCCAGTTCCAAATACGACAGATATGATAGTCGTGTCCGACTCTTCGTGACCGCATGGATCAGAGCACGCCAGGCGCACCTGTCTTCCACTGCTTCCCACAGTTTGGTCAGACTCATGTTGGTAGGTTCAAGAACACTGTCCAACCATCTCGTCCTCTGCCATCCCCTTCTCCTAGTGCCCTCAATCTTTCCCAACATCAGGGTCTTTTCCAGGGGGTCTTCTCTTCTCAGGAGGTGGGCCAAAGTATTGGAGCCTCAGCTTCAGGATCTGTCCTTCCAGTGAGCACTCAGGGCTGATTTCCTTCAGAATGGATAGGTTTGATCTTCTTGCAGTCCATGGGACTCTCAATAGTCTCCTCCAGCACCATAATTCAAAAGCAAAAATTATTCAGTGATCAGCCTTCTTTATGGTCCAGCTCTCACTTCCATACATCACTACTGGGAGAACCATAGCTTTAACTATACAGAACTTTGTCGGCAAGGTGATGCCCCTGCTTTTTAAGATGCTGTCTAGGTTTGCCATTGCTTTTCTCTCAAGAAGCAGGCGTCTTTTAATTTTGTGACTGCTGTTATCTTGTGCAGTGATCATGGAACCCAAGAAAGTAAAATCTCTCACTGCCTTCATTTCTTCCCCTTCTTTTTGCCAGGAGGTGATGGGACCAGTGGCCATGATCTTAGTTTTTTTTAAGTTGAGCTTCAGAGCATATTTTATGCAAAACTTCATAGTGTCTATATCTGTGTCTTGGCAATTTCATGAGGCATGGATCTTTAAATTCAGGATGCAGGAGTAACTTAATTGTCAAAGTAAAGGAAATGGCTGAAATAGCATTGAGTTATTGTAGACTCCCATATGCCAACTTTCAGGTTTCATGAAGGACAGGAACGAAGATGAAGCTCTTTTTAAAAAATGCCTATCACAGAGATAAAGCAATACCCCCCCCAAAAAAAAATCAGTGGCAAATAGCTACCATTCATCATACCACATACCTGCTATTTCTATCCACCAAGAGGAAGTCAATTATTCTTTTATACAGATATCCCTCAGCGCTAAATATTCCTGCACTGAAGTGACTCATGAGAACAAATTACAAAGCTATTTCTGAAAAGAAAGAACATGTGGCAATCTATGGATGGGAATGACAAAACTATAAAAACCTGCAGATGTATCTTATGCAAAAAAAACAACAACCCACCATTCCTCCCTGCGAGTGATCTATAGACTTGCTGGGAGTCTTGGCAGGCTAGTTACAGACTGCGTGACACCGTTAATTGAATGGAAAAGGGCACCATATTCCTAGGGGTGGGGAGAGCTGTTTCCTGGCGAACAGCTTCAAGCCTCACTCTGGACGCAGCTCTCATTTTCCAGCAAAGCTTCACTGTGTAGGTCTGCCTCAAGTTGCATCTTTCTGTTCACAACTTAAACAAGATGGCAGCAAATGAACTGTGACCGTTACAAAATATAACTTCTCCCAAATATAGCAATTACCGGTAGCAGCTTTAAGTCATGGGACTTAGTTGGGAGCCTTTGCAATTGTTGACAGGCATAGTTGTTGCTTCTTTTTCCACTCAGTAGCAATCTGAAGGGGAAAGTATTGACTATTATTAATTGTTGTTGCTGCTGCTGCTGCTGCTGTTTATTAAATTGTTAAATCCATAGATCTCGGGGTGGTTCAGAACATAAAACTGCAATATAAAAACCACAAAATACATAGTAAAAACAAGAACAAGAACAAACCAATAATCCCCTTTCCCAAACTTTAAAAGACGACCGGATTCAAAGGCCTGGTCGAAGTGAACATTTTCATCTAGCACCCGAAGACCAAAAGCATGCAAAGGGGGCGGAAGGGGAGACAGACCTAAAACTAGATAAAGATGGCATCAAGTTGCCTCCTTGATGAGAGCATTCCACAAGCAGGAGATCACTGTTCCCATGTTGTCATGAGAACTGTTGTCATGTTGTCACTCTCTGAACCTCACCAACAGGGCATATTTTTTGCATGCAGCAGAAGGTTCTAGGTTCAATCTTTTGCATTTCCACTAAAACCAGTATCTCAGGTAGACTCCACGAAGGACCTTAACCCAATATCCTGTAAAGCCACAAACAGCACTTAACTAGATGGATGAGTGGTTTGAATCAATATAAAACAGCTTCTTGTATTTGTACGGCTGCAGTGTGATCTCTCAGTTCAAAAGACTGGTTACACAAGCCGCCTGGTTGCATTTAACAAGCAGATTAAAAAAAAAAAAAAGCACCCCCATCTCACATTGCTTCTAATGGATTTCAAAGCACAAATGATCTACATTTTACAGATAAGGGGAATTAGGGCAGAAAGAGATTAAGGAACTTACCCAAGGTCACACATAAGCAACCCCAATGGGGACTGTGCCAGTGAAGCACTATTTAGAGATCAAACTGTCAATACGGGCTTCAGAAACGCTCATTAAAGAATAAATAAATATGATGTTATTACCAAAAAATAAATAAAAATGCATTCAGAAATCATATCTATCTATCTATCTATCTATCTATCTATCTATCTATCTATCTATCTATCTATCTATCTGCTTAGATAGATACACAATATTCACCGGAAGATATTAAAACCATGTTCAGAACAGCTGGTTTCTTCATATTCGTTTTTTAAAGAAGGGTGAACACTATTTTAAAAAATATTTTATTAGGGAGATGTTGAGAACATCCCATGGCATATGTTCTCAGAACACCCGGGGAGCAATATTTTGTGTAACAGTCCTGATCAGTCTATGAGCGGGCAATTGAAAATTCTCTGGTTTTCAAAAATTGTATGCATATCCGTAGACGATATACAGTATATTGCGTTTGATCTGCAAAGGACACCGTTTTCCCCCTCCCCCCAAAAATGGTTTGGCACAGGAATAGCATCCCAATCTCTCACAAATGCTCCTTCATAGCAATAAAACTCTGGACATGACATCTCTTTTATTCTTGTACTCCGTGTGAAACAAGCCAGATGGTAGCTTATAATCAGCAACATCCTTAAGTGATATAAATATAGGACATTTCTAAAGTTACCTTTGTCTACAAAACTATCAGTTTTGTCTTGCTGCTTCACACTGTTCTTTTGTTGGTGTATTATTTATATGCTTTTGCAGACCTCTGCTTCAATTCTTCCATTCAATATTCTTAAATTTTTTTAAAAAAACCTTTGCATATGAATTGGGCTGTACAGGAAAACACTTAAGGTCACACTGCAGCAAGGAATGGGAAGTCCAGCAATGGGTGCACCGATGAATATGCACACAATGAACTGGGCAAATAATTCTAGAAGCATCAGATAAAAATAAGGGCTTTTGCCTTTCCAGTGCTTACTCTACATCTCCATCGACACTCCGGCGTGCTCTGCCATTAAGCATCTTTCCCTCACCCTTAACTAAGAGTACCTGACTTATAAGCCTTTCTCCACAGAAAACAAAAATATTATAACAATGCCCTTTCCTGAACTTGAGTGGGGAAACCCTGATCCCCTCGCAGTGAGGCTGAATGGAGCCACCAACACATCCACAGGCCTGTTGTGTATGGTGATGAGGCAGAAGGTGAGGGGCAGACTGCTGCACCAACCTGAAGCTGACGCAATGACTGGGCCTTGACTGAGTCTGATGTCGTTACTTGAAAGCAGCAGGGCCAAATCAAACATATTGTTGGAATGTCCCATTTGGCGTTTTCCCAGTGACTGCCTCCAGTGGCAATCACATGGCCGGCAGTCCTATCCACTCCCACATTCCGCAGGCAAGAGGAGAGAGAGGCAACACTGGCATCGATCCACAGATGTGAGGCTGGGAGGGCCAAGGTGGTAGAATACCCTCCTCAAACCAACACACACACACACAGAGAGGGAGGGAGGCATGAAAAGAATTTGAATTACTCTATAAAGACATTTTTTTATGGCAGAGGCAAATTTCTCAACCTTCTCTACCTTTATATCATTTTTAAGGAAGCAAAGAAAATATAATTTTCCAAAGACCAATCATTCAAATAAGCACAAGGACACCCCGTGTGTGGTTACAACTTTCAAAAACAAAATAGAATAGTTTGACGTACTCCAGGTGGGTAAGCTATCACAGAGAAGGCCTTTTTGGTCGTAGCACCCCAGTTATGGAACAATCTTCAAAGGAATTCTCGACCGATGCCATCTTTATGGGGTTTTGGCACCTGGTTCAATCAGGTCTTTTAAACAATTTATGTAGTCTGAGTTTCTTTTTAAAAAAATATTTGTTTTGACTTTAGGAGGTGCCATGAGTTTTGTTTTTGTTGTATGTGCATTGATTTTATGTCTTACTTTGTATTAAATTATTGGGTTTTTTTTTACTTATTTTAAGCATAGCTGCCAAGTTTTCCCTTTTCTCGCGAGGAAGCCTATTCAGCATAAGGGAAAATCCCTTTAAAAAAGGGATAACTTGGCAGCTATGATTTTAAGTCTCTCAGAGAACTTATAGCATGGTGTACAAGTGCTATATATAAACAAATACATTTTACAGGGGCTCCAGGCAACAAGTTAGTTAGTTTATGTCCCAGATTAATCCATCACAGACTCTTTAGTATTTGCAGATAATCTTCTCTCACTCAAGGATCAAGCCTTGAATTACTTTGAGACTTAGGTTGTGGAGGATTTTACTCTCTACTAAAATCCTTTTCAAACAAATTGCCTTCACTTCCATGTACAATAGCATGCACCAAGTCCTACTTCAATAAACTATTCCCCATATATACTGTAATTATGTAGCCACTATAAAATTAGCCACTGTACCAGATAGCATATTTTTTCACCTTATAATTTGGTCATCTTTTTATCTCAGATAAGCCCTAAACCATCTTGACAGCCTGCAAAAAATCCCCAACTCTTTAATTGGCAACAACTAAATAGTAAACAATCTCCCCAAAAGCTAGATTCAGACCCTCATGATCTTATTATTGAACATCTAGAAAGAGCAACAGGAGTTTTTGATGGATTTCAACAGGAGAGGAGCTGCATACAGTAACATACATGCAAAAAAAGAAATAATCTGCAAACCCATTAAAAACTTTTTAAATGTTTAGTTGTCATATAAATACTTTAAGCAGCAATTACATTTGTAGCAGGCAGGGCTTGAGAAGCAGTTTAATGTTATAAGAACACCTGTGCCCCCAACTGTGTGCTTGCCATGCTCAAATTACTATGAGAGAATGTGTGCTCTGGATGTTAGAGGTCTCTAGAACAGTGATGGGGGAACATCTGGTCCTCCAGATGTTGCTGGGCTGCAATTCCCATCATCCCAGATGTCTGGGACAGGATAGAGTTGGAGTTCAACATATCTAGAGCAGGGTTTCCCAAACTTGGGTCTCCAACTGTTTTTGGATTACAACTCCCATCATCCCTAGCTAGAAGGACCAGGGGTTAGAGATGATGCTAAACCAACTGGAGACCCAAGTTTGGGAAACTCTGATCAAGAGCGTCATGAATTTCCCAATCCTGCTCTAGGGTGTTTCCTTATTTGGTGGAGGGAGGAATACATTCTTTCTACCCCTGCTACCAATTGGTATACAATGTTATCTTGTTTTTCAAATTGCAAGGAATGAAACACTGCTCAAGAAAGCTAGCTATTGCAGCTCAGTATAGAATCTTCAGTGAATATTTCAGATGTAAAGAAATGTTATCCAGAAACTATTGTGCACAAGCCAACACACAAAATACTTCAGAAAGGGACCAGCATTAAATATGACAAGCTTGCATTGCCAACCTATTTGCTTCTTAAGCTCTGGGAGTGGGAGGGGAAATAAAGAATTCTCTGATCTCCCCTATGAAGTTATGTGAATAGCAGGGCAGGATAAAGACTGTCACGTGTGCTATATAATTCAGACCAGGTAAGCTACTCCTACTGGGATTCTAGGAACTTTCAATGTAACATCATGAAAGACTCTTATTAAAATCCTTTCAGACAATAAATCGCATCGGTTGGTATTGTATCATCAAGAACCTCCATTTATATCCCATTCTCTAAAGCACAGTGAAAATATAAAGCTACTCAGAACAGAGAGAGTGAAACCAGACGTGAGTATAAATGTGCTTCCTCTTACGCCTCCCCCCTCTTGTACCTAAATGGCTATGCTCCACTCTACCCAGGTTTGGCATAACCTTTCCCTATTGTTAATCCTCATTAAAATGAGCCAAGGGATATTTATTATTTCTACTGTTTATTAAATTTGCATAATACCCTTCGTCCGAAGATTACAGGGCAGCTCACAACATAAAAATACAAGGGTACATAATACATAATAAAACAAAAACACATTTAAAAGGCCTTAGAATGTTTAAACGGCCAAAGGCTTGGTTATAGAGAAATGGTTTTGCCTGACTCCTAAAGATATGCAATAAAGGCACCAGGTGAGTCTTCCTGGGGAGAGCATTCCACAAACGGGGAGCCATCACAGAAAAGGCCTGTTCACCACACCCTGGAACTCTCCCATAGGAGGCACATGAGGAAGGGCCTCAGGTGATTATTGCAGGGTCAGGGTTGGTTCATATGGGTAAATACAGTCCTTGAGGTCCTGAGCTATTAAGGCTTTGTAAGTCTTGGGGCCAAACTATAAAAGGCTCCACACTACCTTGAAAAACTCTGCCAGACAGCACAATGAGGATATAATGGAGGCAGTTTAGGATATTCCTAAACTGCTTTTGTTAAGAACCTGTGTTAAATCAGATGCATTATTCACATCACAGCAATGGACCAGATGGTATGGAAAATACTTAGAATTTAATCAAAGCTGAATGACAGCCATACTAAGCTGTCCTTAGGAACAAAACAAAACAAAAATGCTTTAAGACATAGAAGCCGCTTTTTAATTTTAAATGTTTTGAGATATTGGTGTGAACTGCAGATATTCCTTGGTTGTATATCCTCTGGAAGTCTTTCAAGGCAATTGTTAAAAAATATTACAGAATGCAGTTATACATTTAAACAAGAAAAGTACATTTAAAAGTAACTTATATTATAGCTGCAACACAAACATAGGAACTCAAGACCTTTTGTTTCTCAAACAGAACAACAATTTTCTTTAAACTGCTGGATTTTAAAGGTTAGCTTTTTTAAAACTACATATTATTTCTGTTATGGTGAATTAAAAACCTTTAGATGCACAGCACCCTACAGTGAGGCAACAGTGTCAGCTGAATAATCCATAAGTCACAGTAGGACTCATTAAGGAATCACACATCAGAAGAAGCTGGCCCAGGTATTCCTGCCAGAAGCATTCCAAGAAAAATAGCAGTTCTGCTTACTTAGAGACACAATCCTGAAACACACAAATTAAGTGTTCTGCATATTGACCTTCTAAGTGATACTCTCTTTTAAACGCTATTGACTACTTCTGCTCTTCATATACAACATGAGTTCATGAAACACATTATCAATTTTTAATCCTGGAAAAATGTCAAATTGCTTGTTTCCAATAAATGGTCTGAAGGAAGCCAACACTTTTCTAGGGATGAGACTAAGCATATCCTGAAAGCTGCATGGATGATGACCAACTGACTAGGGAGCATATATAACCACTATTTGGAGGAAGAATGTGTTAAAAGTGTAATAGATATATATTCTGCACAGCAGGAGCCCATGATATGCTTACATCATTTTAAATTATATCTAAATTACCATTGAGAAAAAGAGATAACCATGATTTGTAAGCCAATACATTATAACAGCCCAACCCAACCTGGTGCTCACCAAATGTATTGGACCAGCTGTACTTCCTGGGGGATGATGGTAGTTCAAAACACCTGGAGGGCAGAAGGTTAGGGAAGTCTGAATTATTAGTACAGTAAGCCTGCAATTTGTGTGCATTTAGCTTTTGCATTTAGCTTTTCTGAAGGAAATCAGCCCTGAGTGCTCACTGGAAGGACAGATCCTGAAGCTGAGGCTCCAATACTTTAGCCACCTCATGAGAAGAGAAGACTCCCTGGAAAATACCCTGATGTTGGAAAAGATTGAGGGCAGAAGGAGAAGAGGATGACAGAGGATGAGATGGTTGGACAGTGTTCTCGAAGCTACCAACATGAGTCTGGCCAAATTGCGGGAGGCAGTGGAAGACAGGAGTACCTGGCGTGCTCTGGTCCATGGGGTCACGAAGTGTTATACATGACTAAACGAATAAACAACAACAAGCTTTTGCACATGCGACAATTTTTTTAAAAAGAGAGCAGGGTTCCAGGGGAAATGACTTTGGGAGTCCCATCCAACATTGAACCCAATGGGTTTTGATTGTACACAATTTTGGCATTAGGTAAAAGAACGTAACCCCCACATAAGTTGTGGACCTACTGTACAGTATTAGAGAAAAGTGTGCAACTGGGAGGTTGTGCAAAAGGGCCACTCAGTGAGGTGTTGGAGTTTTTTTTAAGTCAGTAATTTTTCTTTATGCCCCAAACCCATGTTTTATCACCAGCAATAAATAAAATAAAGCACTCTTTTCATTTTTGGACATTTAGCATCTCCCTCAATTCCGCTTGTCATCTGCAGTACAGATTAGTCACAATCAAAAAAGAATTTCATTTTGGATGAGTAATAGATGTTCAATGAAATCTCTATGTGGCCTTTAACGCATGTTGCATACTCATGCACATATTCCTGTGGGCGGATTTTTGCTGTGTGTGACTACAATAAATCTGTCTGTTTTCTACCAGAAGTAACATGTTAGTATACTAATCTCTACTGATAAAGGTTCAGATGTGAAAAGTGGCTCATAAATGATGCACCCTCATAATATATTGTAAGATATTTCATAATGAACATTCTCCACATTCTCCGTGAGAATATCGCATAACCATCACCATTCCCTGCTCTGGAAAGCACAGCTGGGGAACATAGGCAGGCAGGATGGAGGCACACTTTTGTGAACAAGGCTAGATAGCTCATGAAAACCTTAACCATGCTGTGCCTTATGCAATCAGCCTCGTCACTTTCATAGGAATTTTAAAGTACTGGTAACTCTTTTGCATTCCAAAGTGAATGTAAAACAAGCTGGTCTATATTTGTACCAGGTGCAGATGCATAGAAGATAGGTCTTTAGTTTAATATATTAAAGACTTCGTACAAAGTGCCTTTGTACATTTAGCATCTCCCCTGGCACAGCCCCTAAGAGAAAACCTGAGACTTTCCCTTCCATTTTAAATCAACTTTGGTTAACTCTGGTATAAGGCAGGGATGAGAAAGCTTGTGATCCTCCAGATAGTGTTGTACTACAACTCCCATGGTCACTGGCCATGACCGCTGATGATAATTAGAGATCAACAAAACTGTCAAGGTAAGGAAGTTTCTCATCCCTGGTTTAAGGAAACAAGGCAACATAAAATTGTGGTTTTCAAGCCTGACTCATTTCCCGAAATCATACTTAAGCTTATCCACGGTTTGTCTGGATTTGGACTTAACAATAAACTGCACTTAATAAAAAATGGGCAGGAAAAAACTAAATGTACTAGAAAGGAGGTAGGATCTGCTACCAAATAATTTCAGGTGGTTTCTTAACCAGTTCCATTTCAAAATATCTAGTGAAGCCAATTCTGCAGTTTGCCAGAAAATTTGTTCCTGAAAAGTTAGGAATTGTATCCTTGCTTGTATCTCTTTCACATCACCTCTGATCTCAACATCAGCAGCAAATATTATGTGTTCTCCTACCTCCTTATTCAACTCCCATAATCACATTGCCATAACACTTTCTTCTTTAGAATGTGTTCCAAGCATCTTCCAACATGTCTTGCATTTTCAGTAATTTTAAAAATTACCGTATATTAAAAACCGTGACCTATTGCCAAAGAAGCAAGCACATCTGTATTATTGTTTTCGATTTTTTTGTTAGGCTACAATTATCCTAATACAACAGCAAGTCGTTGAAGACGTGTGATAAATTTGTGTTTCATTAAAATCTCCATGTCCTTCTGAATAGCCTAGCCACTTTACTATTTTTTTTTCAAAAAATTATATCCTGCCTTATCTTGTCAAAAGGCAACCCAAAACGGCTAACACTATAGAATCACTGGAACAATGAAAGACATAAATCAACAGGGAAACAATATATACAGGAAAAGCAAGAGCTACAGCAGCAATTAAAAAAATAGCACAAATAACAATATATGATAATCCAAGCAAACAACCCAACAGAACTGAAACAACAACAACAATCAAACAGTTTAAAATTCAACTCAGAGGTTTTCTGAAAGAGTTGGGATTTGTCTGAATGTCTGAAACAGTTTAGTGACCATATACTGTAGGTGTAGGCCTTTCTGAGGAGGGTATTCCACAAAGTTGGTACCATAACTGAAAATGCCCTGCTGCTCACCTGGAACAAGGCCTCCAATATTAAGATTAAAACCAGCACTTTAAATTGATACTCGAGAAAAACAGGTGACCCAAGTAAACTGAAAACGATTGTACTGATATGCCCCAATTAATTATGTCAGTAGCATGGTACCAGTGCCCATATGCTTCATTACAGTGTGTTGCAGTGGTTGAGCCTGGAGATAGAATCACAAACTCATAGACTTGTAGAGTTGGAAGGGACCACAAGGGTCATCTAGTCCAACCCCCTGCATTTGCCCAACGTGGGGCTAGAACCCACAACCCTGAGATTAAGAGTCTCATGTTGTACCAACTGATATGACTACAGCATGACACGTCCGACTTCTCTAGGAAGGGCATAGAATGTTAAAAGGTAGTCACTACCATCTGCTGATCTTCCAAAAAGTAGCAACAAATGAAACGGCACCCATACACTATAAGCCTGACCTTTCAATTGAAGGGTAGCCCCATTCAGAAATGGGCTGCACATCTTATCCCAATGCAGATGGACCATCAGCCTACAGTACTTCCATCTTATGTGAATTAATTTTCTCTTGGTTCTGATCATTTTCCCATTTAAACTTGTGTATTTATTCCCTTTTCATATGGATAATACTTCCTCCAAAATTGAAATCTGTATCTATGAAGACTTTTCCAGATACCAACCTTGTACCATCTCCTGGTCCAATGTAGCCTGATTATTAGCATGATATTAATATATTTAATGAAGCAAACATCAGTTTATCTGCTTTCATAAAAATGTTGACAAGTGTCGGGGACAGATACTTGCAGGACCCTCCTTTTACTTTTCAGTTTCATGTTGATCTGGTGATAGCATCTACTTGAACATGACATTTTAACCACCAGGAATGGATGGCAGTAGGTTCCTAGCCTCACTTTTGCCTTCTGTCGAGGCACACAAGCCTTTTTTAAGTAGGTCCAGGGAAGGTAGGGACATGGGTGGCGCTGTGGTCTAAACCACAGAGTCTAGGGCTTGCCGATCAGAAGGTCGGCGGTTCGAATCCCTGCCATGGGGTGAGCTGCCGCTGCTCAGTCCCTGCTCCTGCCAACCTAGCAGTTTGAAAGCACATCAAAGTGCAAGTAGATAAACAGGTACCGCTCTGGCGGGAAGGTAAACGGCGTTTCCGTGTGCTGCTCTGGTTCGCTAGAAGCAGCTTAGTCATGCTGGCCACATGACCCGGAAGCTGTACGCCAGCTCCCTCGGCCAGTAAAGCGAGATGAACGCTGCAACCCCAGAGTCGTCCGCGACTGGACCTAGCGGTTAGGAGTCCCTTTACCCTTTAGGGAAGGTAGCAATGGGGTTGCTACAACAATTATTTCAGGCCATTGAGAATTACTTCAAGAACTGATGGTCATTCCCCCCCTAGCCTGGCCTCCCTGATGGCAGGCAAATATTCAGAAGCTCCAAGGAGGTGGGATTGACCTAACAGTTTTTAATACCTTAGAACCACTAGGTTAGTAAACCAGGTTGGTTTAAAGTTGAAATACCCAAGTTTCTATCAACATAATGCATTATTTGTCTGCGGGGTGTCTTTAGTCAGTCATTCAATTTCAAACTCACATACTGTTTTCTTGGAACCTCTAAAGAATACAGTCTCACAATCTTTCAAACACATTTAGAGTTCTAATGGCTGCAAGCTGATACTAACATAAATTGCCATGAACTTTAGATAATATATTCCTACTGTTTGACAACTCAGGCTAACCATACAGTGCCCCTGTTCCAGCACATGCAGTGCCAGAGCTAACCGTGATGTAACACTATGCTCGCCCAGCAGCTCAATCGCTGCGGAAATGAAAAGGTAACATGGTGAGACAGACGGCGGGGAAGGAGCCATGCAATCCGTGAAGTATTAGCAAGGCCCCAGAGAAGAGGCAGATTCTCAGTCCTGGCAGGATGTCTCCCCTTCTCAGCATGTGCACTGCTATATGAAGTTTTCAACCGGTATAGTATTGTGCTCCACAGATCAGTTATAATTCAAGGAAAAGATAAAGAAGGGGTGGGGAGCCTATACCCCTCCTGACAACAACTCTCATAATCCCTGAACATTGATTGTGCTATCTCGGGCTATGGACGGTCCAACACCATAAAAACATAGGTTCCCCATCCCTGCTATAAAGGGGATGAAATCCTTACACTTTGGTATCTAAAAAGCTTCTTTTTTTGGCCATACTTTAAAAATCAGGCATTTACATAGTTGCATATTTGTTTTCCTGTAGACATAAACAGGAAGAATATCACATACTTAAGTATTCACTGAGCCATAAAGCACTGTTTTTACTCTGTTGAATTTAGATTGCTGTTTATTGTGAATTGGTTGTTTCCTTCTTTTTATTTTACGGGAAAATGCTGTCGTTTATAAAGAAGTGAGCACACATCTATGATCTAAAAGACTTTCTTAAATATAGAACTGCCATAAGACATTTCCATTGAGCCATTCACAGCCGCAAGAGAGAGAAAATGTAGAGAGACTTTGAGTGATGCTTTCAATAACAAATCCAGCATAGACTGTGCAGAGTACAATTTAAATATTCCGGTTATGCAAACTGAATAGGAGTGGTCCCCAAGGCAGTTCACATGATTTAAAAAAACCCCATAAATAATTATATTTATATAGCTATAGGATAAACTGCAGGGGTCACCAACCTATTTGGGTCCATCAGCACATTTGGAATTTTGAGAGGATGTTATGGAAATCCCCCGTCACTTCTCCCTCAGGCAGAAACCATCTGAGTGTGCACGTTTAGACACTGCCTCAAATATGGATCCAGTAGGATTTAAACTGATTCTCTTTAATTTGCACAATTTCACAGCTTTTTAAAAAAGCTATCCAATTAATATTCACATTGGTAGACCGTGCAGTAAAAAAACCCACATTTTTCTAGGCATGGATCCTTACAGATCTTCATAGGATGTCAGTAAAGCCACCAACAAATCATAGAGCACATCCAGGTGGCCTATGATTTGATGGTGGTTTTGCAGGGATCTCTTTAACAAACAAACAAAATCAAGGTCCATAAGGATCTGTGCCTTAGATCCCTGTTTTTGCACGGGGATCTTTGCTGAGAAAGCACAAAAGCAGGGACCCCAAACTAAGGCCCCAGGGCCGAATGCGGCCCAATCGCCTTCTAAATTCAGCCTACGGACAGTCCAGGAATCAGCATGTTTTTACATGAGTAGAATGTGTCCTTTTATTTAAAATGCATCTCTGGGTTATTTGTGGGGCATAGGAATTCGTTCATATTATTTTTCGAAATATAGTCCGGCACCCCACAAGGTCTGAGGGGCAGTGGACTGGCCCCCTGCTGAAAAAGTTTGCTGACCCCTGCACAAGAGCCATTATTTCTATGATTTGGTCACTGGAGACAGATGTGACCCGTACCTTGATGGTCGATGGTGGGCCTTCTCCTTTCACTCACTCTCGTCTGACTCTGAAGCCCCTTACTTTCTCCCCTCCCATTTTTCCCTTCCCCATCCCCCAAGATCGCTCCCCTTTCCTTCAACTGCTTTCTGTTCAACAGCTCAGACTGCCCACCTGAGCTTTGAAAAGCACATAAAGTCATGAGAGAAAGCATTGTTCTTCCAGATTCCTCCTTCAATAGTATTGGGGGTAGGGGGAGGTAACCACCCTTACTACATCTCACCTAAGGGTACAATGAATTGAGGGGGGGATATGCTCAGAGACTTCACCAGGGGGGGGGGGGTTGTCCTGAATTGTGCCTTTTTGCCATGTTGATGACATCCAAAGGATTAAAGGATTATCTAACAGTAAGCGTTATAGAAACACTTTACTGATTTGGATTTTAGAAGACTGGCCCTACTATCAGAACTAAAAGAACGCCAGCCTCTCTATAGGCCTGTAAGATCATTTCGAATCATGGCATCACATCCCACAGAATATCATAGGTCAATGACTCCAAACCAGGAATTTTCTGCTGTTGTCCACTGTCCCTCCCTCTGCCATGTGTGAAACAGCAATCATCTTCTAAAGGCTCATCTTTTTGAGCAATTTATCCCTGAGCCGTAAGATTGGACCCCAATCTATGTGCCTGAATCCCCCAAATCTGTTTTACTCGTTTTTATAGATGTCAAATATTGTTTTAAATTGCACTTTTGTTTTGTTTTATATTATGCATAGTGTATACCACTTAAAAGAGTTTTTTTTTAATGTAGGCAATTTAGAAATGGTTTAAAAATAAATAAGGCAGAGTAATGCAGCTGATTTTGAGTATCAAGAAAGAGCAATCAGCTGTTATTGTATTTAATTTAATGTTATATTTTTATTGCCAAGGATTGAAGCAGGGAGAGACTTGTGGAATTTTCTGCCTCAATTGGCAAAATTACTTTACCTGTCTTTGGTACAGTGCACCCTGTGCTTGGTTTCTGTGTCATTTTACGTAGTTGCTTTGTTAGATTGCCTCTTATAACATTTTGTTCAGAAATGGATAGCCTCGCCACTTATATCCCACAGCTCTTTGCTATTTATAGGGACCCTTAGAAACATGGTCATCACGTATAGCTCTTTATCAGTACAGTCTGTTATATTCTTGACAAGTGCTTTGCAAATTGTTATCCAGTTGAGAACGGATGCTGCTGCTTCCAGTTTCTTTTGTAGCATGCCATGCATTTTAAGATGTGAGGTTTCCATGCTGACGAAACAGCAATAAAGCACATTTATAATGCAGTCAGACCAAACTAATCAACTGCCTAACGATTAACTATATTTCAACTGGAAAGACACCCCCCACATCAGTACGGGGTCAAATTAAATGCAACAATGATCAGATAGATTGTCTCTTTCAGTTTTAGCAAATAGCCTTCTGAAAAGCTCAGCCTGGATTGGCACCATGACACTGGGAGATATTTATAATCCTTTCCCTTATCACATTCTTAAAAAATAAAATCACCACTCACAGCTGCTATTTACCATCGTTAAGAAAACTAGCAAGTTCAAATGTTCAGTGGTAAAAGAAGTGTGGAAGGGTTAAGTCTTTCTATGACTTTTCTATGCAATTATAGTGATTGCTATTTGGTTGTTCCTAGGCTGGTGGTGGTGGTGGTAATGTTTTTTGTTCTTTTTGCATAATGGCAGCCATGGTGGCTGCATCAATAGGACTTAGTAGCGATGGCATTCAAGGACATATTGGTCCTATATTGGTCCTATATTGGACTGAGGCTTGGGAAGCTAGGAATGCAGGTAGCTTTGGCTGCTAAGTCTGGGTTTTTCTTTCTCTCTTCTTTTGCAGCCTTCTTCCCCCAAAAGATGTGGGTCATTGAGCATAGCTGCTTCTTGTACTGGATAGCGAGGCATATTGCTGCACATCTTGGAACCTTAGCAGAATGACTCGTATCAAATGGTTTAGAACCTGAGAGATGCTATGGCTTCTTTGTCCCCTAAGTTGATGGGTGTGTTGAAGTCCTGAGCCCCTGCTTATGTAACTGGTGATTAATTTGGGAAATAATGACTTGGGTTCAGTCTCAATTGATTTACTCAAAAGTGATTGGGCATGACTGAGATACAGAAGCTTTGACTTTGTCTTGAGATCATAGCAAGGATCATGACAATGGGGAGTACGCCAGGGATGTGGGCAAGATATCCTAAGGCCAAGAAGAGAGCTTCACTTAAATCAAATACTGAAATTGCCAATGCAGTTTCTTAGTGGTGATGGGTGTCCAAACAACAATGAGAAGTTACATAGGAACAACCACAACTTTACTGGTCTGATGAAATTCACCTTTCGTTCTTTCCTTCGAATCCATCTTTCTGACTAGGGATGAGACATTTTCCTCAAATATCATTTGAGGGCTTGTCCTCTTTCATTGTTTATATTGAGCCGTTGTAGGATCTATGTTGGGGTTCTTGCTGTGTTTTGAGTTCTGGTTTGGAGATGGGGGGGGGCGGAAGCCAAGAAAAAGAAGCCCCGCTCTGGCAGGTGCACAAGTACTGTGACAGGTGGACCAGCTGGTCCCCCTCCTTTGACCAAAAAACTGGGACAGCTTAATCTGGAACAGCTCAGAAGTAAGGTGGCCTCTGGGATCAAATGGCAGGGCAGTCATGGCTCCTCTCTATCACTGGCAATATTTAGTTATTGCAATATTTTAAAATAAGTTTTTTCTTGGGTTTCACAAGCTGTAGCTTATTATTCAACAATGTTGTGACCTGTTTAAAATCCATTCATTTCACCACCCAACACATTCTTGTGGGACACTGCCCTTAGATGCACACATACCAAAGACAAACATGCAATTTCACAATTTCACTTTTTATTTCTTCTAGCATTTTTCTCAGTAGCTGATTTTCTTCTTTTTTAAAAAAAGAAGAAACATTTTGCTATCTTAAACAATAACAGTTCTTTCCAAATTCCTGTACATTATTATACCAGATCCTTTCCATCTCCCATCTCCATATAGTCCTAACAGTTCATTTAATCACTTTTATTTGTTTTAAATCAGCTTGGAAACAAACTTGGAAATGTTGTGATGTTCTTTTTGAGACATCTCCTTTGAATACTTGAACTTTAACCTTTAACCTTAACTTATTACCAGTTCAGCCGATATAAAAAAGGTTCTTGTTTCCACACAACTTTTCTCATTACTGTACTAAAATGACAATACAAAAAAAGGCATGGTTCTACTGCTCATTAAGGCTGTAGACAATTTATGTGCAGATTTCCCCCCCAGAGAGGGACCCAAACCTGCTGCTGGTCAAACCTCAGACAGGCATGTATTTCATGTCTGGAAAAAGGGACTACTATGTACCATCAATTATTGTGACACCAAGAAATGTGCCTTCACCTTCTTGCTCTACTTTTCAATTGACGTGAGGGGGAGATAATTTTCTTTTCTGCTGTCATAGGATACATTAACTGTATATGCAGTAATACTATTGATCACCATCTTCCTCCGTGCTTGTGTGTGTTCCACAGTGAACATTCAGATAGTAAAGGGCCATGCGAAAACACTTAAAGCAACTGACTTACCCAGCTTTTCCTCAGCCTCGTTTCTATGTGCATGCATTTTCAGGGGTGGTGGTATAAAAATAGGACATTGCCTTCTTGTTTATAGGGTTAGTTACAAGAAACTTAGAAGAGACCTGCTGAATTAGACCAAAAGCCTATCTAATCCCAGCTTCCCATTTCCTGAAGTTTCCAACTACTGTAGATGCCTACGAGAAGCCCATAGGCAGGGAAGAGCAATAGTCCTCTACTGCTGTTCTTCTAGTATTCAAAGGCGTGTGGCCTCTTGTTCTGGTGGCAATACATAGCCTTCATGACAAAGTCATTGATAGTTTTATCCTTAATGAAATCATTCAAACCCCTTTAAAGTCCGCAGTTTAACTCTGTACTGTGTGGAGAAGTATGCCCTGAATCTTCTAGCTTTCAGCTTCATTGAACAATTTCTAGTCTTTATGAGAAAGGGACAAATACCTCCTCCTGTCAAAGTTCACTTTGCCATGAATAATTCTGTGGACATCTACCATGACCTTGTTACTCACTTTTTCTTAAATGTCCTGCTGCAGATGACACACAGGAAGAGCAGATGAGTGTCAACAGTACCAGAACCAAGTTCAAAGGTAGTCAAAAGTCAAAAGAGCAGAGATAGCACAAGAAATGGGGGCCCAAACACTTGTCAGGGCTGCACACATGTAATTCTTACATTCTGTGCTTGAAACCTAAGGCTCTTAAGCCTGAGCCTTCAGAGTTCCACCCAGAGCACAGCTGCAGGACATCTGAGTCACCTGAGGATTTGGTCTGCTCATGAGGACTGCCTTACTCATGAGTATCTCATTTTCTTCTGAGGAGTCCTTGTTCCTTATGTGGGCACTCCAACATCCAGTGGTTGACTGAGCTTTCACCTTCAGGAACCTGCACTCCCTAGGACTCACATGTCCACTCAGCTTCCACCTCCGATACTGTGATGGGGCTATGCCTTGAGGAGAAGATTCAGCTGCCATGTTCCTTGAGAGCACCAGTCCCTTGATATGGGCAGCTTCTCCAATATGTTTGTCTTTAAGAGATTCAGGTCACTCTGCAAAGAGGATTCCTCCAGCAGAGGCATGACATCAAACTATAAAGTCCCCAAAGTTGGGATGTTTCCTCATATGGGTGTTGCTGCAGCCCAATGATCATGTTGGCTGTTCTTTTCTGCATCTTCTTGATCTCAACAATATCCTTTTTGAGATAAGAAGGCCTGAATGGTGTGCAATATCCCATGTGTGACTGCACCACAGATAAAGGCATTGACAATTACAGTATTTAGAGTTTTTCCTTTCTGTGCCTTTCTTAATGATTCCCAGCATGGAATTTGAGTTTTTCATACCTGTTGTATGCTGGGTCAACATTTTCATTGAATTTTCCACCACAGACCCAAGATCTCTTTCCAGGTAAGTCGCCATCAGTTCAGGTCCCATCAGTGAATTTGTAACGTTAGGCTTTTTAATTATTTTGCCCCAGTGTGCATTATTTCAAACTTACTTTCATTGTGTTGTGTAGTTTTCTTGACTTGCTTATGAAAGCAAGTCACTTTAGCTACTGCAGCAGAATCAGATATTTGCTTAACAGCAGTGAAAGATCTGGATAGATGTCAGGGGACCACCAGGGGTCAGCAGGGAGCCCAACGGAGCGGTGGAGGGCCTTCGAGATGCTGCTGGCTCAGAGCATCGGCAGGAAGGTGGTGCAGAGGCTCCAACAGTGGTGGAGAGCCCAGGGGATGCTGACAGTTCACAGAAGCAGTGGGGAAGACCAGAAGTGTCAGACGTGAGCGCTACAGAGGGAGAAGTGTCAGAAACTAGAGAACCTGCCCAACAGTTTAGCAGTTCTGGGAGGGGAAGCTACGTTCCTGCCCCTTCACCCCAGGAGCGCAGGGAGAGGGGGAGCAAATGTAGGGAGCAAAGCCGGAAGCTGAAGGCTCCCAGGTTCCTTTCCTGTTGGCGCCAATCGAGATGCACGCCACTTCTGGATTCTGATTCGGAATAGAGAAGTCATGGACTGTAAAAACCAGCTACGGAGTTTGAAGCCTCTTACTCGTGAGAAGCCTACAAGCGCCCTTACAATAGACTATAAATCCACTCCCATTTGGTGCCATATTTATCTGTATTCATCACCATGCAAAAATTTGCAACACAGGCAAACAAATATGTTATCCATCTCTCTCCTGTGTTTTCTAACAATTCTTAGTCTTTCTACGGACGGTATTGTTAATTAAAGAGATAGTCAACATTCCTTCAGATGTTGCTGGACTACAACTCCTTTTATCCTTTACCATTGGCCATGCTGGCTACAGCTGATACAAGTTGGAGTCCAAAAACACTTGAAGGCATGTTGGCTACCACTGGTTCATTATCTGCAAAGGACCAATTTCAAAATCAAAATATCCATTCCAATATGAATCAAGTTAACTGAATTGCTTCTGGAAAATGCTCTATGCCTCTAAAAGTCCATGTCTATACTGCATGAAAAGTGATTTATTTATTTTTTTGCTCATTTTCTTACATGAACCTATAGGATCCAAATTGTGAGATATATCCAATTAATTTGGATGTTTGCAGTATTCTAGCCAGAAAAGTATAGCATGGCTTAACTCGTGTCAAATTCGTCTTGTCTTCAAAGAGACACACAGTCTCTTGAAAACACACAGATCTGATGGCATCAGAGAAAAGTGCCTCATTAATTTTGTTTGTGCAAATAAGAAACAATGTAATTTCAAGCTTTAAATACAAAACAGAAGCTAGAAAGCACTTGGGAGGTCCTTCAACGCAGAACTGAACACCAAATATAGCACAAAATATATGAACTGATCTATAGCAGCCCAACACTGCAGCTTCAGGCTATACTACAGACACGTACAGGGACACAGTAGTGGTGGAACCTGGAACGAATGACCTGTTCAACAATACCCAGGGCTGTCCCTATCAGAGACAGAGTGAAACAGCAGGGTGAAGCAGCCGTCTCAGGCACTGGCGGAGGAATGGGGGTGCGGAGGGAGCAGACGGCCCCCGGCACCACTATTCTGGTAGGGTATCAACGTGCCCCCCCCCGGACAGCTGCTGCACCCACCTCCGTGCACCGGGCGCCATGCCCCTACAGTCGGCACATCACGCCCCCAGAACATGTGCCACGTCCCTGCAGGCAGCGCACTATACCCTCATGGGCAGCGTACCACTCCCCCCCCCCAGGATGTGTGCCATGTCCCCGCGAGCGGCATACCATGGCCCCGGGGGGCACCAGCCACGCCCCCACCTGCTCTCTGACCCCAATAGCAGAGCATGCAGCTTTGCCACTGATCTCAGGTAGCAGATGCAGGGAGCAGAAAGTGGTAGGGACAGATTGGAAGACAGAGCTGTGTATGCCACACAACCTGCCTTTTGACCAATAAACTAGCCCCCTGTGTTCAAGGGCATGGCTAGTGTTCAACCCTAGCTTCAACACTTTTCCACTGCTACTGTAGAAGTGAGATTCAGCTACCAGTCTGATCAGCTTATGAACATGGAAATGTGGCTGAAGCACCTGAATGCCTTGGGCTGGCCTTGTGCCCCATCTGAACTGATTCCACTTTGGAACTATGCATTTATAATGCTAAAACGTTACAGGGTGTGTAAGTGTTATGGTACTAATGGCAAAAGCTGGAATGAAAATCAAAGCACACTTTTCAAATATTAGATAGATAATGGGCAACAGTGCTGACAGTCTAACTGCAAAAAAGGAAGTGGCAGGGGGGAAGCAGCAGCCTTGTGTAGATGTTCTAAATATGGCGACAATGACCCTATGGTAGGATGATATCACTCCCTCCTACACATCATGACTATTGCCAGATTTAGAACAGTTGCACAGGTACTAATAGTTCCTTTCCTAAATATACATAAGATTTCATAACTCAGAGCCTTTTTTGCTCAGGTGTTAAGTGAGGGTAGTACCTCTGGTGGGGGGACACGTCATGCTCCTTTTGGGGTAGTTTGCCCACCTTCAGTCCCCACCCTGCACTCAGCTCTCACCCAGGGCCGTCTCTAGGCCCGGGCTGGGTGGCGCAAGGCGCCAGGGTGCCTGGCCACCAGGGGCGGGGAAGGGGCACCGAACGGCTGGTGTCTGGGAGCAGCTGCTGCCGGTGCCCCACCCCCCACGCCGGCAGTAGCGCGCAGCAATTGAGCTTTCTCCATGAAGCAGAATCAGCAAGACTCCTGCCTAGAGTGGCACCATGCGCCTGCTGCCACTCTAGGCAGGTCTCACTGATTCTGCTTCATGGAGGAAGCTCAATGGTTGCACGCCACCGCCGCGTCCCGGAGCGGCTGCTGGAGGGAGGTGCCAAGGAGGGGCCGGTCCAGGGTGGGAGGCCAAGCAGCCCCCTCTGCGGGAGGTGAGCTCTGCGCCCAGGCCAGCCCCCTGCAAGGTGGTGCATGCCGTCCAGGCTCCACCATCCTCCGTTTCTGACCCTCAGCCACGCGCTACTGCTGCCGTGGGGGAGGGCGCCGGAGGATTCTTGAACCACGGCGCTGGATACCCTTAAGACGTTACTGCTCTCACCTGTGGCTCCTAGAAGCTGTCAGCATGTGACAGTGGTCACATTCCGGGAAACAGCTTCAACTGGCCAGGTGAGGATAGCTGATGGGTCTCAACCCCTTGGTTTGTTAGGGACTTTCCCCGGCATGTGAAGACAAGCTCTGGTGAATGGAGGGATGAGACCAATAGTGGGTCCAATGGTCAAAAAGATGGTTTCTGCAGGTGCTGTAGAGGGATGTGAGGGGCAGATGGGGCTCATCAACCTAGAAAGATAATCCATCTAGGAGAGGAAAAAACCTCTGCTGCCTTGCGGGATATCTACAGGAAAAGAAAAGGCTAAGGAGTAAACCCTACACAAATCCAGAGTTGGATGGCACCTTGTACGCCTCCTTTCAGCAACTCATGCCACCCAGCTGGTACCAAAGTATTGCTCTGCTTTCCTTTGGACCATATCTGCAAAGCTGAGACGGAGGTCTTGTCATCTGGGCAGCCCAGGATCTCCATACACACTTCCCATGTTTGCACCTTGGGGAGGTAATTTCAGTGCTGCTAATGCAGTGGTTTGACTTCACCCCCAGAGGCACATTCCATTGTCTCTCGAGACAGATGTATGCCAGCAACAACTTTTTCACATGCAGGGAGATGGTGACTTGAAGATGCTATCAATGAGTGCTTCCCACATACACATTTTGAGGGATAGTTGGGTAGAAGACTGTGTAATAAGGGTAAAAAGGTATACAAATGACTGAATTAATTCCTAAGTTGAAGCCTTGAGGACACACACATAATACTATGTTCCACTGAGGATTTCTTTCAGGTAAAGAGATTTAGAATTAGATGTTCTGACTGCATTATATACTGCAGCTAATTGCAGCTTTCCATGAAGCCTTTTACCTGAACCCTAAGCATACACATTCATAAACATTATAATAACGGGGCTTTAATTGACAAGTAAAAATGGGTTGTAATCTTAGGCTGGAATTTAAAAGGGCATAAATGCACACTGTTTCATTTCAGTGCCATGTTTGCCTCCATTTGCTTGCAAAAATTTGTACCCCTGACATCAAAAAACAGCTTTATTTTCAGTCGCAAGTTTCTAAGGAGAAATCAGGAGGAAAACAGAATTAATTTTTTTCCTCTGTAAAAAAAACACACCAAAACTTCATATGAGTTTGCTTCAAAGCCCTAGTAATAAAAGTAAAGGGCTTTTTAGATCACAGTATAGTGGATAATCCTTAAGAAAAAAATTTAAAATAACAAAATGTACTAATCAATATACCCTGAGAATTCAGTTCATCTTCAAGTGAAATGACTTTTGAGAGGCATTTTCCACAATATTTTCATCCAGATAACCAATTATTGCAGCAGTGTGCCAGACTGCTACCATTTTTATGCACAAGTTTTATTTTACCCAACATATTATATTCTTGAACAGGACAACCTACAGCCATCATAGCTTTTTTCCTCACCATGCTAAAAAATCTGAGTAATATATATCACTCATCATCACTCAGTGTGTGTTAGGTGAATATGTGAATGGTCTCATTGAAAGAGTACTGTATTGTGTTTGAAGTAACACCAGCAAATATGAAACTTCAACACATGTTCTTTGACCTGAAACGGCTGTTTAACATTATACAAATAATAAAGGGATGAAAAACACATATCTGAGCTCACCCTGAGATTATCTGACTTAAATTTTAATAAAATATGCATAAGTGTACAAATGATTGTACACTTCTAAACAGAACACCTTCTAATTAACCTCCTAATGGGTCACCACTTTAGCAACAACTTCACTTTTAATGATAAGCAGCACTTAGACATACAAGGTCTACCTAGGCTACCCACTTGGCTTCCTTTTAACGCCATATCATCCATGGGCAAACTGGAACAAGTCATCTTTAAAGAACTTGCCAACGATGATGATACACTAAGTATATATTTGCAGTACGGACCAGTGGCGTGGAAAGTGTTTGACAATTCAGGAACTGTATCAATTCTACAGGAATCATTTTTTTATGCAATAGTGGTTTGCAACCGTTTTGGATTACAACCACGTCAAACCCGGAAGTGCGTGTCCCTTTTTTTTGGACTACAACCCATTTTTTTTATTACAACCAATTTTGGGGGGGGAGGCCCCATGGGTGAAAGCATGCGTTGGCTTACAACCTGTTTTGGTTTACAACCGGACGTCCGGAACGGATTATGGTTGTAAACCAAGGTACCACTGTACTGAAAAATGCGCATATGTCTTTCATCAGGGTTCTCCTCACCAAACAAAACAAGATAGCCGAGGAAGTATACACTGATATTCATATCTGCTGAAACTGGGATTCCTGCCATCCAAAAACAAATCAAGTGCTCACAAATATTAAAAAGATGCTATTCTATATATGCCATTATCCATTAAAGCCACAAAGCATCTGCCTATCCAAACAATAAATCTACTGTAAAGATGAAGAAGATACTAAGATGGAGCACCCTAAGACTTGGGCGGCATACTTTTAATCTACTATCTCCTAAGTAAACCCCTTGCTAGCCACTTCACAATACCTTGAAAAAGCTAACAGAAAGCCTTCTTTCATTCCACAAGTCTCCAAATGTCTTCCATCAACCCAGGGTCATATCACTGTGAATCCAGTCATTGAAATACCTGTGCTCATCTTGAAGAAATTGTTGCTTTCAAAAGCAGAATGACTGGCAAGAAATTCAAGAGAACGTTGTATGTTATATAGAAGGCCACATGCAATGTGTTGGAAAGACTACATAATTTTGCACCCATTTCAGAAATTGCAAGCCAGCCATCACAACAAAAGAACCTGAATAACTGATAGAAAAACATTTTAAATGTAGATAGAGACTACCTTTCAGACTTAGAAGTATTTCCAATGGAGAGATCATCCAGTCATGACACCCCACTGGTCACACTAGAAGCAAGACATAACTCCTTAAGTCAGAGCATCCTAACATTCTATAGCCTTAATTTAAAGAACAACTTTGGCAAGTGTATATGGTGTTTTGTTTTGTTTCTAAAACATGATCTCCCTAAGAACTCTTTCTCTCCTTTGCGTTCTTCGAATTATTACCTTGGTCCCCAGTACCTGGTCTGTAATGCAGATATATTGTGCACAAAAGTAAACATTAATATATGGCATCAGATAAAAAAGTTCTGGCTTGCAATAACTTTTTAATTTGTAATATTTTTAACTTTATCTGATGGTTGTGTTTATCTTTCCTTTGTTGGACGCCACTCTTGAGTGTGTTTGCAGGAGTTGGATGTAAATAGCAAAGTATAGTTATTAATGTTCTTGAAATAACAAATACATTTGGCCTTAAGATGGAATGGGTAATTTTCTGCTTCTACATACTTAACTACCCTTTCAAACTAAATATACATAACACAAATCTTGCAGGTAACAAAATGAAGGAGGAAGGGAAATAATTTTTGTTTTCAATTGCATGTATAATTAAAGACAAAACTAAGAACATTATTTAAATATGAAGTACAGTATTGATTTCTTTAGATATGTGACCCCGGTAAAGATTGCAAAAATGTAAAAAAAAATCCTCTAAAATATGCTGGAAATGTAAAGATAATGAAGGTACGTTTCTTTCATATGTGATGGACCTGTAAAGAAGGCAAAAGACTTTTGGGAAATGATATATAATGAATTAAAAAAGATGTTTAAAGTAACTTTTCATAAAAAAAACCAGAAGCCCTTTTGCTTGGAATAACGGGGGAAGAAATAACAAAGAATGTAAAGAGACTATATATGTATGCTACAACGGCTGCTGGAATGCTATTTTCCCAAAAGTAGAAAGAGGAGGGTGTACCAATGAAGGAAGAATGGATAATTTAGATGATGGACTATGCCGAAATGGCAAAACGTACCGTGAAGATCAGACACCAAGACGAGAAGAAATTCGAGAGAGATTGGAAAAATTTATAGACTATGTTAAAGAACAATGTTAAATATGTCGAAGTATTAGCAGGATTGGTGTAGCATTTATGAACTAATTTGATATTTTAGTTAAATATGAAGAAGCGAAAATTAATTGGAAAAGTAATTATATGCAAGGGGAAGAAATGAAAAAAAATTGCAAATGGTGGGGTGTGGTGGCGGGAAGTCAAACAAGATGAATTTCATGTTAAGATGAATGGGGGGAAATCTTGGAAAATAAAAGTGTTTTGTTTTTTTTTTAAAAAAAGATTTCTTAATACTGTATATGATTTAAAAAACCACTGTTATCCAACCAACATATTAGGTATATTGGCTCCTAAATAGTATAGTTCCAGTAAAAGGATTTTCTTCTTCCATGTAGATAATGACACCTTGAAATATACCGTATACAGCTGCTGACAATGAACGTGAAATAATACAACCTTCTAATTCAGCACTCACTAGCTTTTTCTGTAAATCTTATGCTTAATCTTCAAGGCAGTTACTTTATGGGACCTCCATGGGTGTCCCTGCACAGCAACTGAATTGATTGCTCTCTTTTTCTTTTTCAGGAAATACATAGAATGCTCCATCAATTCTATGTCACCTGTTACCCTCGCTATGAACCAACCACCTAAAAACACAAATATGTCTTCCAAACAATATGTAAATCAAAAATGGAGGGACAGTTCTCAAGGTCTTCCTATACCCACAAGTCCCTCCACATCACACTACATAAAAGGAAAACATTAACTTTTTTAACAAGATGTAAAATAAAGGAAAGAAAATGGACCGCACAATTATTGTTATTACATGAAAAAACCTTGAACAGAGATAAACTTAGACTGATTCATTTTGTTTTTCTAAACATAATACGATAGAAGGCAAAAATACCAAAATGTGTGGGCCAGTGTCCTGCCATTCCATTACAAATCTTATGAATGCGATAGCAACAGGTTAGAAAGAGCTGAGAACTTAAGGATTAATAACTGAAATTACTTTTCAAAAGGAAAAAGCATGGATGAAGCATGCACACACACACACTTTGCTTACTATTGAGGATACCCATTTTTTCACATGTCTCAATATTATATAAATGCTGCAGTAAAATTCAGAAATGATGCAGTCCTAATTATAATATGTAAAAATTATGGCCAGAGATGCGAGTGTAACCTGAACACATCCACCAAGGTATGTATATCACTAATGAACAAGTATGCTAAGGTAAAACCAATACTCCTTGATGCATCATATTAAAGATCAAAAGCAGACTAAGGGATACAACAGTAACTAGAAGGCATGAACTAGTGTTGTCACAACCGTTCAAATATCTCCCACAGTTCTGCAACCCATTTATCCATCCCCCCCCACCCAGCCACCCCCCAGAAAGTAGGTCAAAAAGAAAAGCAAGGATTGGAAATAATCACAGCACAGCTATAAGCAAAACAGTGCAAATTGCCCTGCTTCCCACTGAACAGTTAACCCTCAGTTATGATACCACACACTCACTTCACGGTTTGGGCAGAGTTTTTGTTCCAGAGAGTGTTTGGTGCAAGTTCAGAGGTTCACTCCCCCCCGCCCCAACCGCCGGGTGCTTCGCCGCCTCAACTGTCAACACAGGATACAGGCAGGCTAGTCTTCACCTGTCGCCCCCCCCCCCCCGAGAAGTCTCCTCGACAGCCACCTTCGCACCCCGAAGTTCACCGGCGCTGTTGTTCCTGCCCGTGCTCTGGCGAAAAGGCGCGAGGAGTTTGTCCTCGCCAGCGCGAGCCAGAGAGAGCCTTGCATATGTGCTGCACGTTCCAGAAGCCAGAACACCGTCGGCAGGCAGGCGTTTTGGTCTCCCTTTGGGTGGTTTAAACTAATTCGCCAACCACTTTAATAAAAATATATTTTTTTAAAAAAATAACCTGATGCCTCCTCCGCCCGCCTCCCCAGTCATCTTTTGGTACCCCTCTGCCGGGGAAGCGAGTGTGCTCCTCCCCGCACCTCCCCGCACCCCGCTTCGCCTAGGTAAACAACCCACGCCAGTTCCCGCGGGTTGTTGTTTTGTAAGGGCTGAGGGGCCGAAAACGTTGCTGCACCACCTCGGCGTCCCTTGGCTACTCGCCTCCCCCCACCCCCCACCCCGGAGTATCTTACCTTTGCCGCTATCCTTCCTAGCGGAGGCGGCGGCAGCAGCGGCGGCGCGCGCTCCCTCTCCGCCTGGCCCGACCCGCGCGCGCCCCGAAACGAGGCTCCCTCGCTGCTTCCGCCGGAGAGGTGAAAAAGCGCTTTCTTTTCTGCGCTTCCCGACTACCTGATGCTCCCCCAGCAGCGCCGAGCAGCAGCAGCCTCAGCCTCGGTCTCTCCTCCTCGGCCCCTCTTCGTGAGCAGCAGCGGCAACAGCGGCACCTAGGCTGCCTTAGAGCTCTGCCAGGCTGCCCAAAGCAGCGCGCTGAACGGCAACGTAACACAGTTGTTGTGTGTGTGAAGGAGGGGAGAGGGCGGGACACCACTTGTCGATGCTGCTCTGCTCACCCAGGCAGCTCCAGGCGCTGACAGACCCTCTCCAAACACGAAGACACCAGTTGCGCCCTGGTCAGTGGGGACGGCAGAGAGCTCGCGTTGCTTTGGTAGGAAGGGGTGGGGGAGAGAAATATTAAATATCGGGCAGGAGGCTGAAAGATTAGCTTCAGAGATCCGTCTGGGCACAAATGACCCTCCACCCCTTTTTTAATGAGCAAGGGGCATACTAGCCCGCAGGCAAGGGAAGTTATAAAATGGGGCCTACACGGGATGTTATGTTGCATATCGCAATGTAGTCTGCACCGCTTTGTGAGACTTCAATACCCGTCCTTACAAGCTGTTTAGAAGTTTCTCAAATAAGAAGTGCTTGTCTGTGGCCATATTTGCCCAAACTGATACCTCACCGCACATGGCATTCCTGTGTTTTTCTCATAAAATTTGCACACTGTCATTATTTGAACATTACCCATTTCCACCTGCAATTTCCTACAAGGAGGTGGTCTTGTGAAAGAGAGGAGGTTTCTCTGTTTGCCCAAACCTGGAATAGCCTGTATTTGCTTTACATAGTACAGTACAGTAGTATTTTATATAGCACACATTTGCACAGCCGTTTCTTTCCACACAGAAATTGTTTTACATCCACATATGCACTAAAGCACGGGTGTCAAACACAAGGCCCGGGGGCCTAATCCGGCCCGCCAGACCTCGTCATGTGGCCCGCGTAGCCGCCGCCGACAATACCCGCTGACAGTAGTTCTGGAGCCTGCGATTGGCCGAGGGTCAAAACCGGGGGCAGGGCTGCAGGCGGAGGCTGGGGCACTGGAGCCGCGCTGACGGCCTTGGCCAGGGAATTTCAATTTGGAATGAGGCTGAGGGAGGCGGTGGCACAGCGGCCAGATGGGGAAGTGAGATGCAGGAGGAGGAGGAGGAGGAGGAAGCCCACCGAGGAGGTAGGAAAGCCCTACAGGCGCCGCCGGCAAAGTTGGTACCGGGACGGAGCAGCGCCGGATTTTTTTTTGGCGGGCTTTGCTGTTGTCTCCGAGAGCGAGTGAGGTGGCACTGGGGAGCCGCCGCCCGCCGCTTCCCTTCCTCTCCTCAGCTGCATCTGGGAGGTGGGCGAGCGAGCGGGCGAAAGGGACACGGAGTGAGCCTGAGGGGGAAGTAGGCGAAGCGCAACAGCCGCTCTCTTGATGGAGCCAGGTTTCTCTTCCCTCTTCCCCCGTTTTCTCCTCATAGACACTCGGGAGGGTGCCTGGCTTTTGCTCTGCCCCCCACCCCCGAGCCGCCCTTTGGCTTCTCAGTTCCGGCGGAGCTGCTCCCCGGGGGGGCGGCCGGGAGGGAGGCGACGACGACGGCACGGGTTCCTGCTCTTCCCGCTCTGCCGCCGCCTCCTCTCAGCCCCTCGTGATGTAGGGCTCCAGATGGAGTCGCCTCGCGGTTTGAGTAGGTGGGAGGGGGATTTTTTGGGGGGGAGGGGAGGTTTTCAAGCCTCCTCTGCCTGCAGTCCCGGTAGGGAGAGGCGGCGGCGAAGACGACAACAGCGCGGGTGGGGGGAAGAGCAGCTCTGAGGCGAAGATGCACGTCCGCTGGGGCTGCCGCCGCCTTCCTCCTCGGGAAATCCGCTGCCCTCCCTCAGCGCGAGGGGAAGGGACTCTGGCACTGAGGAGGGAGGATGCAAAAGCAAAGCAGGGAGTTGGCGCTGCACCGCATGTTCCTGCCCCTCTCCAAAGCATGGGGTGGGTTGCAGCGTGTGGCATCCTGCCTAGCGGGGTTTGGGTGTGCGCAGGGCGGGAGAGGGAAGCCCTCTTTCCATCTGCAGGTTTTTAATCCCAGCAGTGGCTTTCTCCTTCCTGCCGAAGGTTTAGTTGAGCCCCCCCCCCGAAGCCGTCAATCCCCACCTTTTGTTCAAATTTCCCTCGTTTACATCCCCTCCCACACATGCGCCACGACGCAGGAATGTGATCCGCGTGGGGGCGGGAATGAGCTTACATTATTACAAAAAACAGTAATAATTGAATGCAGTGACAATAATTTATGATAATAAAGAGTGGACACATAGTCCTACAGACACAACGGGCCCTTTGAGGGTGACCAAACTGCTGATGTGGCCCCCGATGAATTTGAGTCTGACACCCCTGCACTAAAGGTTTGAAACCAGATTGATTTCCTTAGCTCGCCCCAGAAGCCCCGCAGTTTTGTACAGTATGCAACAATTCTTAACTGGATATTCTTTGTCCCTTCGTGTGATTACAGTTCCCAGGATTTATACTGATATGAGACAGAAACTGAATGAACATGTATTCCAGCTAGCAATAAAAGAGGTAAGGCAAAGTAGCATTTGACCATAAAACTGATAGGTCCAATCTCCTTCCACTCCTCCAAGAATGCTACTTCTATAAACCATTTCCGCAAGGGAGGAAGAGGGCTGTTTGCACAACTGGCAAGGCTTGATCAGGCCCTCTGCATACGGCAACTGGTGGCCACCACACATGCTGACCTGGGCCTCCATCAGACACTACCACCACCAGTTCTGCTCCTTAGTAGTGCTGCAGTTGCCAGTTACTCAACCCATCCTGGATGGGATTACCTTGTACCTTGTAGTGTTTTGAGGATGGAGGCCAGGATATGCCATGTTATATCACCCAAAACCTGGCTGGTGCAGACTGGAGCTGAGTGAGCCCTTGGCACTCATCGCAAAAGTTCTGGTGCCATCAAGCAAGCCCATTCAGGGTGAGTGGGCAAATCACTGGCAGTTCTGTGGCTGCAGCACTGCCTGGGGGAGCAAGAGCTGGTGGCCACTGATAACAACAGTGGTGGGTAAGCAGGCTGGTTCAGTGGGGGGAAAGGGGTACTGCCCTACCAACCTCAGTCCACCTTCAGCCAGCTTCCAGGCTTACAGCAAGTCCGGGTAATGGAACTGCTTGTCAGCTTCCTCATCCATTGTCTCAGAATCCAGCCTCAGTATACATTTGAAGCAGTACCATTTCACTTTAAATAGTCATGGCTTCCTAGGAACTGTTGTTTGTTAGGGGTGCTGAGGGTTGTTTGGATACCCCTATTCCTCTCAGAGAGTTATAATTCCAAGGGTTCCCTGGGAAGAGGGATTGATTGTTAAACCACTGTGGCAAAAGATGTTGCTAGGTCTGTGGACTGAGCATGCTGTGATGTCAGTGAAGCAAGGCACGGGATTCTACAAGGACCTACTTCACTGAAAGACAATATGATTGCAACTTTCAAGTGATATTCACAGAAATAACCCTAAAGGGCCTTGTCCATGGAATATAGAGGAATAATTACAAATATAGAATTCTCCATCTGAGAGGTGGATTGGGGATTATCTGATGTCTTTAATGGGAAACTGTGGTGAGAGTCCTAAGCGAAGGTGATCAAAGCCATCAGTTTGTTGTTGACAGAAGAGTGCCTCCCAGCGAGGATTGATGAAGAGGTGTTGTTGTTTTTAGCAGTTTATATAATCAAACTGCTATGAAACATGCTATGGATTTTTTTTGCCACTTTAAGTTGTTTTGCACTTTATAGCATAGTAGTATTAATTGCTATTTATTTTACAATATATGGTCAAGCTTCTAGGAACTATGAGCACAGTTCTTTTAGCCCCTAATAATGAAATCATGCATAACAATTCCTAAAGTCAAGAAGCAGGGTTTGGTCTATGTTTTGTTACAATTGGACACCATTTGGACTGAAACGTTAAAAAACTGCACCGACTTTAACCACTGATTTTTCCCACCTTAGAATTCTGAGTTATTATTATTATTATTATTATTATTATTATTATTATTTGTACCCCACCCATTTGGCTGGGTCTCCCCAGTCACTCTTGGCAGCTCCCAATCGAGAATTAAAACAATACAGCTGGGTTTGAGGCTGCTAGTATCCTGAATAAAGAAAATAAAATGTTCTTTGGGAAATTATTTTAAAACATCGCTCCTATGGATACTCTCAGAGCAATCACTTGCCAGCAAAAGCAAAAAGCTACAATCCTTTTTGCACATCCATCATATCCTACGTTTGCTCAGGCTACACCATTCTGAAAACAACAAATGATGCTACCAAGCCCTGGTCCAAGTGTCTTCTGCACCCCTGCCCTATACTGCTGTGTTCCTCCTGCTGCTTTCCCCACTGCAAGACTGGTGACTTTGCTCCCACTCTGCTTACCAGGTGGCAGTGGGAAAAGGTCTCTTATTTTCTTTAAAAAAATATTTACATCCAGGGTTGGGTGGCTGGGCATGCTCAACAAGAAAGTGCTGCTCAGTATTGGGGAATGAAGATGGTAGGCAGGCCAGGACATTGATGCTTGAAAAATAATTAAAATAGCAGGTCCTGCATTCATTTAAAAAATAAATAAATGCACAATTAATGTGACATGAAATATTCTGATGAAGACTGAAGCAATTATGTTGATGTGCACTGTCGTAGATTAAAAAAACACAAAGCAGGTAGGGTGATGGCAATGCCACAGAAGCAACTAAACACCTATTCTGCCTCTGCAGAAGTGTAATTGGAAGCTACAAAGCAGACTCTTGCTAATTCTCCCATATTAATTAGGAACCCTGCTGTGGATTGTCAGATTATGCACATTAGTGAATAAACAAACAAGCTTGAATCATCATTACAATCCAGGAAGTCATGCTACAGAGAGCATTTTGTGCTCATTTGGGTTAGTGTCAATTAGTGTTGTTTATGGGGGAAATGTGCTTATATATTGGTAAATAGGCATTAGGGGTGATTTTTTTGTTGTTGTTTAAGTAATGGGCTCTCTAATCTCAGAATTTCAGTTAATGTAGTTTTTTGTAACATTTTTGCAAACAGGATTTTATCTCTCTCTCTCTCTCTCTCTCTCTCTCTCTCTATCTCTCTCTCTCTCTCTCTCTCTGTGTGTGTGTGTGTGTGTGTATCCCTAAGTAGAGTGCACCCATTAGAATTGGAGGACTATGCATATATTCCACCACAGAGTTTGGTAGCAGGGGCAAAATCTTCCATTCTGACAATCCCAGTTTTCATAATTATACAAAAGCAAGTTCTTAGCCATGAAGAAGAGCTTAAAGTCTGTGAGCAATGCTAAGGTGAAGTCTCCACATCTGGAGTGGGATTCAGTATTTTTAGTGAATCTGAGAACAAACAGCAAACTATATAGTTAAGTAATTTTTGACTCTGAATAACTTGGAGATATCTTACTACCCTTTCCTATTACTGGATCATTTATGGGGGAAAATTGAATATCACTGATCCTGGTATATAGGTGCTAAGAAAATTTCTATTACTCAGTAGTTTTTGCTGAGTGACTTTAGTCAATGTAATATCCACTGCATTTCTGCCACCCACATGTGTGCTGAAATTGTCAAAGAGTTGGTAGGAAGGAAGTGTTATTAAAGCTGGAATGATTAAGCTTGAGAAAATATGAGTCTTGTAGAAGAAGAATCTTAATTGCTTCTGCAAAGAGGCATGCTGCTTCACTACCAAAAAAAGACCCTCCAACTGCACTTCCAACAGAGGGGGAGGACAACCAAAAATAGGGCTTCTGAATTTGGAGAAAAGCAGAGGCAGAGGTCTGAGTCCTAGGCTATGTCCATGCAATACATTTGAGGCGCATGGCTGGCCCCTCAAGCATCCCGAACTGTGTAGTTTGTTAAGGCTGCTAGAAATTAGAGTTCTTTGGGGAGTAAATTACAGTGACTAAAATTCTTTGTGGGACTGTGAGATATCACATGCTTAAATGGATGTGGCCTCGTCTTTGGTGCTGGGCTCTTGAACTGTTACTCCTTCCCCCTTTTAAACTTGTTTTTAAAATATCGACGTGAAATCAATTTCATATCAAGTGACAGAAAATGCAGTGATCGAAGGGCTTTGCATTGTCTTTGCTATGTGCCCTACATCAGATGAATAGTTTAAAATAAAATAAGGAAATCTGATCAAAAGATGTCTTAGGGGTAAAAAAAAAGTATTGTTCGGCAAATTGATAGACACACACAATTCAACATCAAGTTCAACTGCAGAAGCTGGAAATTAAAACTGGAAGCTGAATGTTCCATTTCAGGCCTAGTTTTAATTATTTATTTTGGCAACATTTGGGGGGGTCATGCAACACAGGCTGTGCTCTCTTCACTTCCGATGCAATTTCTTTAATGTGAACAGACCTGAATATTTATAGTTTTATTGATGGTAATTCCTTTGTAGTACAAACCTAGCCCAGAACTTCTTTGTTATGCTGTTTGTAGAAACCTAAAGCTTGGATTGTCTCAGATGTCGTGATTCAAACTGCATGTCTAAATAAAAAGGATTTTTATTTAGAAGTAAATGACTGAAAGGAGCATATTAAAACGGGCTCTGTTTTTCAATGCAAGTGGGGCCCTACAGCAGAATCTTGCAGTTTATCCCCAATCCATGCACAGAGTGCTCCCGTTCAGGAGTCCAGGTGGCCTCAGACAAGACCCTTTCCTGTTCTTCAAGCTTCTTCAGAAGAGAGGTTTCCCTGTGAATGACAGTGGGGTAAGGTACGTGTCTGGAGAATGATGGGAAGCAGGACTGTGCAGAGCTTGTCTGAGGCCCAGGGTGGGAGTCTTGTTAGAATGAAGTTATAAACTCAAACCAAAAAAAACAGCCAGTCCCTAGCAGGGTCCCCCTATTAGCTTAGCCCTCTGAGGCCTGGGACTAGTGTACCCAGCTGCCCCGCGTCCCTTTGCATGGGCTTGATGGGAAGGGTTCTCCCTCTTCTCCGTTCTTCTCTCTTGAAACGTACCGCTTTACCGCAAGTAGGTATGGGAGAGAATTTTCAATTATGTATGCATTTAACGGCAAACCTACTTAATTTACATTTTCTGAAACTCTGCCGATTGAAGCCATTCTTCTAAATTGTCACTTCTCTGAATTTTGCAAGGCACTTCTCCAGCCAGGGTATGCGAGTGAAGGGCGGTCCAACTTTTCATACCAAGTGGGCTTCAAGAGTGCTTCGACATGGAACCACCCTGTGCTAGCATATAACTGCTTAAAAGTGCATAAACTAGTGAAAATGAAAGATTCGCCACTTCTGAAATGCAAGAAGGGCAATTTTTTTAATATCATAAGATTTGTTTTGCTAGCCCTAATTCCCATCCGCTTTCTGGATACCCTTCATAAACCTTAAGAGGCATAAGGTCAATTCATTCTTTTCTCTTCCTCCAGTCATGCTTCAACAGTCATGCTTTATCCCAAAGAATCCTGATAACTATAGTTTATGAAGGGTGCTAAGAATTGTTGAGTGATTTCTCAGAGAGGAGAACATTTTGTTCCTCTCACCTGCTTGCAACCATAGCATTAACTGATAGACTCACACAAGCTGTCCAAAATCTAGTTATTTTAGACACCTTTTTTCCTCCCTGTGATAGAGGAGTTAGAGCTGTTGCTTATAGAAAACAGCAGAAAAATCCAGGATTTTAGTATGGCTGTGATTGGGCAGTTATGTGTCCTCTAGGTCTGGGCAATGTCCAGGGCCGACAGTATATTGCAGGTGGGGCTTGCCTGCCAATTTTGTTGTTTAATAATAACTATTCTAGGTACTGCCATACCTCCGCTGCTTGGTTTTTAATAGAATTTTGGCAGCTACAGTGTGTGTGTGTGTGTGTGTGTGTGTTTTGTTTCATATAAAACTACCAGTCTCTGCCATTTTGACAGTATTTCAGATGGAGCAACTAATGGAATGTTTAGGAATATAATAAATAAAATTATGGGCAGGATATTTATTTTCCAGTAGATTTTCTCCCATACCATGAGGAAGATAAGAAATTTTCCAATTTCCAGTTCTTTCTACTACTCGTGAAATAGCTTTCGGTAATTAATTAATCAATCTTTACTCTATCTTCCAATTTATTTGTAGCCCATATTTCCAAATATCTAATTCTATGTTCATTTCTCCATGGTATTTTGGTTATCTGTTGAACATGTTTTAAATTTTCATTTGATACATTATTACATAGCCACTGTGCTATCTTATAATTTATTTTATATCCTGATATTTCACTGTAACTAGATAATAACCTTATGACTTATTTATAAGATTTCTGGACATGAGACACAGGGATTATATTAGTATCCAAAGAGCCATATTGGATCCTATAAATGTGTACATTTTCTGTTACTGCTATAGCCCAAGGTTAAATGGCAGTAGCAAAGAGCAGAGGGTATATAGGGCATCCCTGTCTAGTTCCTCTAGAGCAGGCATCCCCAAACTGCGGCCCTCCAGATGTTTTGGCCTACAACTCCCATGATCCCTAGCTAACAGGACCAGTGGTCAGGGATGATGGGAATTGTAGTCCAAAACACCTGGAGGGCCGAAGTTTGGGGGTGCCTGCTCTAGAGAAATTTCTTTACAAACTTATATACAACTGCATTCTGAGGGGCTCCCATTAATATGTAGAAACATTTGCCTTATTTTTGGGTTGTTCCTCTTAAAAACTGATATTTATTCCATCACCTGTTAATTATCAAAGATAATGATACTAAGGATATCACATTTGTCTGCAATCTACTTGTTTCTTATTTATAGGACACCATTTTATATTACTGGGATGTAGTTACATTACAACCAGTCAGGAGTATGGGAAGTACCTGTGAAAAATGTCAGTATTTTCAACATTTCAGTCCTATACACATTTACCTGAAAATAAGTTCCACTGAACTCCATAAGTAAATAACTAAAGATGTGGAAGAAATTTGATTCAGTTCACATTGAAAGGTGAATCTATCAAATTCACACTTTCTGAAATATGTCAACCAAACCACAGCTATCCTTCAAAATTCACATATCCAAATTTCACGATACAGTTCTCATACAAACAGTGTTTAGAATTATGCACATTTCAGGAGGAAGTGTGTGTAAAAATAAATATATTAGCCAAAATAACATACAAAAATACTTTATATGCAGAAATTCCCTGCACAAATTTGTACATTGATTAAAATTGCATGCAATGCCTTTATGAGGAGAAATTCTCATTAAAATGCAATGTATTTTCATAATTTTTTTTAAAAAAATCTCAAATTGCTGCAGAAATGTGGAGAATTAGATTTAAGACTGGACAAACTGAGGTAACCAAAATCAACAGATCCTTCCATCGCTAACTGTGACAGCACTAAACCTGTTGTTAGTGCTACTTGCATGTAAATAAGGTATTGTTCAATCTTTCATTACAGTTAGAATTATTTCATTTTTAAGGCAAATATTTGAAACTGAGAAGTGCTTCAAATTCTGGCTTTCACTCCTATATCGAAATACTTTTGATGGCAATGAATTCCAAAAGAGCATCCATGTTATTCTGCTGCAACACAAATGGACAACAGTCCTGTGCCACAGGACTTTTTATTGTTTCTGCAATACTTTTGGTGCCTTGTGCATTAAAGGCATTGACAGTAGCCTGGCTTTTTGTGTTTTTTAAAACTGTTGATTCCCGGATTTCGCCTCCACTAGACTATCATCTATGAAGAAACACTTATACCACCATTATCTCCAACTGTATTGAATTTGTAGCTCCACTCTAATGCAGTTATGGCCCTGCTAATGCAACCTTGCAAGAACAGATGTTTGGACCAGGATAGCTTCAAGGGTTTTTCATAATGTTCTTTTAGACAGGCTCCTGCCATTGATGAAGTCTGAAAAATGTTAGTTGTCAGAGACTGTGCTAGCAAAGCAGGATATATTACATATATTTGTAACCTTCAGAGGGTGTGTGTGGTTGATGAGGGTGCAAAACTGAGGGAATCTGTGGGGTCCCATAGGATCCCCATCCACACTCAAAATCCTTCACCCTTTTTCAAAAATAATATTCCAGCTATAATTCCCAGTTCCCAGGACTCCAGTGGGCCCTATGTGTGCTTTAAATGTGTGGTATGTGTAGTACATGTGGTGGTACATGTAAAAGTCCTAGCAGTGGAGGGGAGTGACCAAATGTGTCACAGGGAAGGAAACTGTTCTGACTGAAAGCCCGCTCTTTGGATTTGGGGAGGGGAGAGAGAGAGAGAGAGAGAGAGAGCAGCAAGCTCCCATTTCAAGCTACCTGAGTCAATGGCGCTGTCAGGACAGCACTCTGGAGCAGAAGTCAAGGGACTCACACAGCAGAATCAACAGCAAATGCAACGGGGCCTACTGAACCCCCATTCTGAAGGAAGTGAAGGAAAAAACAGGGATGGGGCTAAAAATTACTCAACAGCACCACAGAGTAGGGCACAATAGAAAGGTGAGGGCAGTGTTGCTCTTCTTTACCTAAGGAAGCTTCATGCCTTCCTTTGGGCTGCATTAGTAATTTCGAATCCTTGTTTCCGTGCCTCAAAAGTGTTATGTTTTGTTCCGAACTCTTGTGGTGGTGATCTGTAGCCCTCCATTTCCCGGCAGTACCAACCCCTATTAACTCTTCACATTTAATGTGGGGTACAGATTTCATTCCCTGCTCTCTCGGGCAATTTTCCATTTCACATAAACAAATTGAGGAGAGAGGGGGGGAGGGTCCCTTGAACTCTGCTGCTATTAGCCTTACTAGAAGGGTCGAATGGATGGGAATTCTGACCAGAACCCCCTTTTGTCCTGGGTTGGGGCAGCAACAGCAGAAAAGTAAGGGGGAAGAAGGGATATACTTCATGTTCTCCCATACATGTTTTAATTCCAAACTTGCTAGTCACATTGAGAAGCTGCTACTGAGCTAGTCCAAGCTAGTACTGCACTGGAGGCGGGGGGGGGACTCTGAGGGCGGGATTCACTTCAGCAGATGCCTTGTGCAAGGACTCCCTGTTGCACAGTGGGACGTTCCCACCTCCTTCCCCATCCCCTGGACCCCCAAATTGGTTTGAGGAGGTTCAGGAGAACCTTCAGAACAGCACATGAGGGCAGGAGAGAAGGAATGATTCAATCTGGCAAGCTGAAAAGGTCTTACTGATGGAACATTTAACATGGTGTTGAATTTCCTCCTTTATTTTAAAATATTTTCTTATTAATGGTCAGGGGTCCCTTTACCTTTACCTTTTACCATACACTTAATTCTTGCACTTGTACAAAAGTGGTCTCTTCCTGCCCTGTAGGTTGTGGGGGAAGGCCAACTCTCAGCCAACCACTGAATGGGAAGACATATTTAGCAGAGGGAGAAATCTCTCCTTCAGCAGTTGCTTATAGGCCACCACATATTTTAAAGAAGCAGTTGACAATTTAAACAATTATCTAACTGCTTAGATTAAAAAGAAGGTGGAAAATTGCTTCCGAAGCACCCATGGCTCTTTAAGTGGGGCAAGGGGAAGGGTTAGCAACAAATTGAATCCATTATAGCATTATGCTCCACATTCAGCATTGTTAACGGAAGTCATTATGCAATTTGGATAACTGTGGTTTGAATTGGATCATTTGGATTTAAGATGTACCTTGGTTCCCAGTTCATCCGGCATCATCTGGTTGTAACTTCAATTTGTGGCTTCGAAGGAAAGACTCACATTTCTCTCCAAGTTGTTCAGGGTGGTTAAAAAAAAAGGACACATTTGGATTTTGCCTGCAAAGGAAGATTATGGGCTCATCTAGACTTCCTTTTTTGCTGTGTTTCTAGGCACAGGTCCACGTTTTCAAGCTCCATGTCTGAGAGTTTTCTTTCTCGTTTTTTGTCATGACACTTTCCCCAGGAAAGCTTGTGTTTTACCATTGAATTGGAGCCAAACGCAGTCGGGTTTTCCAAGGGTTGCCATTTGCTCTGATTCAGTGGTAAAATGTGGGGTTTCCCAGGGAAAGCACCAGGATGAAAAACAAAAACTGCTCAGACAAGGAGCTTTAAAGCACGGGCCTGGGTCTGGAAAGTATGTTGCAAAAGGAAGTCTGCATGAGCCCTTAGAGTCCACTTCTGATTCTTCCTTTTTACAGCCACCCTGCTTTGAACTTCCCATGTCTGACATCATGTGGGTATGGCTTGCTAAGAATGGATTCGCACGCCTAATTAGGCCAGAGGTTCTACACCACTACACTAAATTGTGGTTTAGCATTATGTTCAAACAAATACATGATGTGGTCTCATCCGTGAATCACATGGGTTGGATGTCTGATCTTGTTACTTCCACCGCCAATATTGCCAGAGCAGACTGAACCCTGTGGAAGTTGCCCTCATCACAATGCGAAAATAAGGGCATAAATCTCCCTTTCCCTCAAGGAACTGTGCAGACGCATCGAGTTCTTTATTAAGGTGCCTCTGCACATGGTGAGTTACGGGCACTCAGATTCATGGCAGGTATCAGGAAGTGGCATATGTTGGCCATATAGAGCCATTCACTTTGAGAACTTGGCTTGTGTTACTGAGCAATAGTCACTTTATAATTTGAGATGAACATCAAGGTACACTGAATCTCGCAACAAGTACGTAAGACATTCACCAGTAATTTTCTTCTGTCCTTTCCTCTCTCTCTCCTCCTGTCTTTCATGCTTGAAAGATAAACCAGGCTCTTCACCTCTGGGGTTGCTATCAAGAACGAAAGTCTAGCAAAATCAAGCCATCAGTCTTTCTGCCTTCAAGTGGTAGTGTATATGCTTTGCATGCAAAAAGTCCCAGGCTCAATCCCCATCATGTCCAGGTATGGTTGGGAATGTTCCAGTCTGAAGAGTCCTGTTAGTCAACATGGACAGTACTGAGCTAGATGGACCAGTGATGTGACTCAGCATAAAGCATCTTCTTAAGTGTCACTCATCACAAAGACATTTTGATGCCTTCTGAATAGTGGAGTATTTGATCTGTGCTGGTCTTTCACAATAGTGTCTTCCTATGGAAATTAAAAGCAGGTTAATGAGTCAGGCAGATCAAGGTTTCCCGAGGAGCTGTTTCCAGCAGTTGATGCAGAGGAGGAGGCTGGGTAAGTGTTGATACTAAGCCTTTTTACATTTTGAGGCGTATATGAGTGGGTTACAAAACAAATTACTAATCTAGGCTGAGACTTCACAGGGCTGGTTGTTCAAGAAATGCTGCCACGTTCTTGGTATGTGGGCTGGAAATGTCCCCCGACTGAAACCCTGGAGAGCTGCTGCCAATCAGTGTCAACAACAATGAGATAGATCTGACTCAGTATAAGGCAATTTTCTATGTTCTTAATAAACTTTTGGGGCTATAATAATAGCAGAGGTGGTGGTGATGGATGAATATTAGGTGAGGGTTCTCTGCTCACCTTCTTTTTAGATGTAGTAGTCCAGGTTCACGCAGTTTGAAGTTTGAAATTCCAACTACTTGCAACATGCTTCATATCTCATCCTAACACTATTTTAATGAAGGGAACCTACATGAAGTATCATTCTCTAATAATGGTCTCTTCCTCCCTCTGAAGTCTCCTTCTCTCTATTACATTCATGCACACATTTTATGTGAGCTCTACTTAACCACGTAAATATGAAATGCCAGGTAGAGTATATTACATATTGCTTAAGCAGGCCTGGGATGAAATCTCTCGTCATTTGTGCACCTTTATGCTGTTCATGTACGCATCTTTTGACCTTTTGTGGGTGGGGGTGGTGTTTTCCGTTCCTTTTCCCTTTTTTGTGATGACACATGTACATACCCTCCAACTGATCAAAATAGGGATGCTCATTTTTTGTCCCTGAGCTCTCGCAGGAGCCAGATCACTCAAGCAAAGGCGTTGGACCAAAAACAGGACATTCTGGGATAGAATCAGAAGCCAGGACAGCTTCTGTAATTATTGGGTGTCTCACTTAAAATTGGACGTTTGAGGGATATGCATGTGGCCACCCTGTGCATGTATGCAGCTTTCCATCAGAGTAAATAAAAGTTTAAATATGAGCATTTAGTACCGAATCAAGCATGCCAGCCTACTGATTTTAGCTGGCTAGGCATATACTTTACTGTATATGTATGTGACCTAACAATGGTATAACGGTTTTGCTTACAATTTATTGCACAAAAGCATACCTGAAAATGTTATGAATAGTTCCATAAAACTATTAGACCTGTTCTGACAATGCATACTCTTTAAGCAAACTGCATGATTTTAAAAACTACTTACTTCCGAGTATGAATGCTCAGCACTATAGCCCTAAGGAATACTGCCTACAAAACAAAACACACACACACACACACACACACACACACACACACACACAGGAAGGAAGACAAACTGTGATCTCTATGGAAGGTAACTTTTTCTTGAAAATAGACTATTAAGGGTATAATCTTATATTTGGGGAGTAAGCCACATTTCTCTCTCTCTCTCTCTCTCTCTCTCTCTCTCTCTCTCTCTCTCTCTCTCTCTCTCTCTGTGTGTGTGTGTGTGTGTGTGTATGTGTGGTGTTTAGGGATTTAAAAATATATACCATTTGGGAAGGAACATTATGATATGCAAGTTCCCTGCTGTAGTCTACAACACACTAATGGGGATGCCCAACACTGCAGTCCAATACATGTCTATGCAGAAATAAGTTCATGGAGTTCATGGGGCTTATCTGCTTATCCAGGTAAGTGGGTATAGGATTGCAGCCTTAATCAGCCAGTGCACATACTGTAGTTTCACACAAACATTAATTCTGTTTTTCTGTGAAAACTGAAGTTGTTTCCATTATCATCTAAATATAATGGGTTTCCTTACTAACTGTAGGCAAGTAGAAATTCAGACTTGCTTTAGAGTCCACAAGATGGCAGGCTACTGCAGCATAAGCCTTTGAGCATAACGGGGAGGGGGAGACAAGCTTTTTAGTTTGAAATTCAAAGGCAAGATAAATGCTACATACGATTTTTAAAAAAATCTTAAATGACTTTTGTATTGGAAGGAAGCCTTCTATCATTTGGCCAAGGTATTCTTTTTAAAAAGAATGTAAACCTCCAGCTGAGATATTAAACACATTTTGTTTTTTGTTCTGAGCAATGTATATAATATCTGCTGTTAGTATGAGCTATGCTATTACAAAAATGTCACCACTCCCTTAAAGAACTGGGGGTGGGGGGGTGGCAGCAAGGAATGACCAAAGGAACATGCCAAAAGAGAAAGTTAAAATACACACCATCAACTACATACTTTTTGTAGCCTATGTAGTTGAACATAAGACATAAGCCCTCTCCTGTTTGTATTTCCCTGCAACTGGAATTCAGAGGCCAGATACATTATATAACTATTACAGTCATTGATTGCTTTATCCTCCCTCCATGAATTTATCCAAGCTCTTATAAAAACCATTTAAGTTGGTGGCCCTCACTGCATCTTGTGGCAGTGAATTCCAAGCTTTAACTGTGCACTAAATCCAGGGACCCAGGTGGCGCTGTGGTTAAACCACTGAGCCTAGGGCTTGCTGATCAGAAGGTCGGCGGTTCGAATCCCTGTAACGGGGTTGGGGTGAGCTCCCGTTGCTTGGTCCCAGCTCCTGCCAACCTAGCAGTTCAAAAGCACATCAAAATGCAAGTAGATAAATAGGAACCGCTACAGCGGGAAGGTAAACGGCGTTTCCATGTGCTGCTCTGGTTTGCCAGAAAGCGGCTTTGTCATGCTGGCCACATGACCTGGAAGCTATACGCCGACTCCCTCGGCCAATAATGCGAGATGAGCGTGCAACCCCAGAGTCGGTCACGACTGGACCTAATGGTCAGGGGTCCCTTTACCTTTACCTAAATCCAGGGCAGTCTTGAGCAGGTCGTGCGCCCTGGCGCTGAGGGGCGGAGATCGCTCCGGCGCCCCCACCCTCGCAGGGTGCAGCATGGCTTCCACGTGGCTTTGCCGCACAGTGCCCTGCCTACCTAGAGCCGGCCCTGACTAAATCTGGATGGCATTCAGAATATAAGAAGAGCCTGCTGGATAAGGCCAGTGGCCCATCTTAGTCCAGCATCCTGTTCTCACAGTGGCCAACCAGACACCTATGGGAATCCAGGAAGCAGGACCTGAATGCAACAGCACTCTCCTTTCCTGAGGGTTCCAGCCACTGGTATTTAGAAGAATATCTTTAAGAATGGAGATAGAACAAAGCCATGAATTTGTCTGTCCCGAATCTTTCAATAAAAGGTTCAGGGAATGTACTGAATCTGACAGGAGGCTGACTTTCACAGTAAGGTCTTCACATGTGGCCTCTTGACTTCTATAGAGTGATATGTAAGCGGATCACTGGAAAGAGTGTCTGGAGATGTAAGATCCAACTGGGTGGTGTTTTTCTCTAGCATTCAAATCTCATTCAGCGCAAATGAGCCCAACAAAGCTCAAGTGCAGGTATTATGTCTCTTGGCATGGCAGGAGACGCACATCTACAATAGTCATGTATCTTCCTGCAAGTTTCACTTCAGATCTTACAAGTAGGCACTGCTGGTCTGTGTATGAGAAACTGCACATCTAGCTGGCGTTGCTTCTGTAATGCCTGAAAATTATCTTTGGCACACACCCCTTTTCACCATGTTGGGTCATTTGCAAGTCTCTGTGAACTTTGCCCTCTAAAACTAACCACTATGTTATGGTTTGAAAGATCTTTATTATTATTCTTTTTGCCAAGAATGGATAAAGAGTCAAGAACCACTGATCTTGGCAGGGACTGACAATTCCCACTTGGCTCCTTTGAAACATATATTTGCTCCTGAAATATGTAAGGAAGCCGGAGGTTTTTAATGGGCTTTGAGATTAGCATTCCAGGACAACCCAACTGGGTCAATAGGCCTTCAAGGCAGTTCACGGTCTGCATGTACGCAAGGACAGAGAAACCACGTGCCACACCACCACTACGTGTGCATTGTGATGGTGGGTGGGGAAGAGACATGCACATAGATTGCTGCAATCCTTCCAGTTCAAGAAAGGCACGAAACAATCACAGGTATTGTCCATAATATACATACAAACTTGCCCTGGTTGTTGTTGGCATCTCACGAGACAATGGAGGAGTACACCTTTGGGGATGAAGTCATGTTACATCATGTTTAGGGAGGAGGGTGCACACACATACATAAATGTGCCTCTTGTTGTATTTGCACATGGACTAACAATAGAAGACTTCTGATGGGGGAGTGTCTGAAGCAAAATTTCAGCTGAGCTGACATGGTCCCAAGTCTTTGTCTCAGCCATTGGTTCATACTTGTTTTCTTCACTGATTATCTTACTTTAGAAGTATTTCTGCCCTGGGACAGGCATCTCTAGTAACAGGAGAAGAGAGAGCAGCCTACTTCTTGATTAGGTGTTTCCAGAGAGAAAACAAAATACCTGCTGCTCATGTAAAACCTTGCATTCATAACAAAGCTCTGGAAAATTAAGATACTTCCAAACCAGAATCTTCCACAAGGTGCTAATCTTTTACTTCATCCCTACTTCATAACTGCATTTCAATTTTGGATGTAATGAGTCACTTCAAGTGTAAATTCATTTCAGTGTCTTACCAGGAAAAAAAAATATGGCTTAGCTTTGAGCCAAGGGGCTAATTCTCAGAAATTGTTTTCAATGTCCAGGGCTTAGCTTCAGAACATATGAGGGAAAAATACAGAGTCCTGTTCATATTGTTTTTCCTCACTATTGAATGAACCAGAAAACCTTCCTTCTTGTGAATACATGACAGACTGCGTAATGACCAAGCAAACCTGAGTTCTGTCCCCTGTCAGTTTTACTAATTAAGCATTAAGATACCATCAAGAGAATTAAAAGCAAACATTGTAGCAGGGGGTGGTTGAAGTAACCATGCAGCTAGTCTATCTAACTAAGCTGTTGAGATTTCGCTGTTTCTGACTTCCAAATATAGTATCAGGTTTTGCATGGTGCCTGACACAAAACCCAATGAACAAGCCTTTTGAAAGGGCATGGGGTGAGCAGGCCCGAACAGAGGCAGGGGGTAGGAGAGCCAATTGGCATGGGCCTATGATTTTCAGGAGGCCTAATCTAAGTCACTCTGGTAGAATATTGTAAAGAGAGTCAGGGGGGGGGCTTTAACACAACATATTAATATTTTAAAGAAGCTACATAAAACTTTAATACAAGATAAAATATAGATAAGTAAAAGCAGAAATGGGCCTACATTTCCCATCTGGCTTGGGCGTTGAAATATACTTGGAGTTCTGTAGTGACTTCATACTCTTTATTGCAGCTTGTAAAACAGTGCCCCCCAAACCTCAGGCTTTTATATACAGTACATTATTTACACAATGAGTCCCGTCTGATTGGCTGATTCTGCTTCCCTCGTGGAGCCTGATTGGTCTCCTGCAAGTTGTTGCATTCTAGGGTCCTACTTGCCTATCGTTCTAGGATCCAAGCTTAGTACATAACAGGCCTGTTACCAGCTTTGCATGGCCCTGGGGGTGAGGGCGCAAATGTTCTCTACCCAATAAGCTCTTTCCGGCTGTGGGTGCAGAAAAGGTAACCAAAAGGGTGCAAATGAAGCATCAGAATAAAAATCCTGAAATGTCATTCACAGAAAGCAACCAACATTAGACCACTCTTTTTGAAGCCATTTCTTGGATAACTAACACTGGTGGTTCTGTTAATGCTTTTGGCCTCTGCTATTTTGAGCTGCAGAAGACAAAATGCATGAGCACATGGTGTGCCAGTGAGGGAGGTCCTGACCCTGAACTACTTACTGGCACAACTATAGCAGCACAAGCTGCAAAACTTGAGCATGTTGGTAGCAGCATACAGGAGGTTTCATCCTGATAACCATAGTTTTTACACAAATAGAAATTTTTTTGAGTGGGGTGGGGATTAGAGGCAAAGAATCAGTCTGGAAAGAAAATTGGCTGTCCTTTATTTTTATGCATATAGATTTGGGTGAAAACAGTTGTTTATGAAATTAGGATTTGGAAACCCTGAGTCTCATCCAGCTCTAGTTGCACACAACTGAGTGGAGCAATTATGGGTTCTGGACAAGCCGCACACATTGATTTTAATGCTTAGTAGTACCTCTTAGCATATTGTCAGGTACATTGATCTTAATAGATGTGTACATTGATCTTAATAGATGTGTACATTGATCTTAATAGATGTGTGTACATCACTAAATGTCTCATCACTTCCGCATTAAGTAGCTAGATGTGTGAACCTTCTACTGAAAAGTCATCTGCCTGAGAGTTCACCCAAAGGGCTGTTGGTGGAGTTTTATTTGTGCTGGTAGTGTTGAATATACTACACGTTGCAGTCACCAAACATGTATGTGTGACTACCTAAGGAGGAAAAGCAAGTGGAAATCTCTCCCCTGCAAGCCAGTGGACACAGTATCCAACAACAGCCATGCTATTTTAGCACCTGAGGCAGAAAATCCCACAGGTACCTTTGTTGACTGACAGGCCTACTTGTCATTATTTGCAGGACTCGAGCATTAAGGAAAGAAGACTCCGCCTTCTTCAAAAGGTAATCTGAACATCCATTTCAAATCATTTTTAACCATTTCGGTTTGGCTTTTTATTTGCTTTTCCATGTATTCAAAAAGTGCTGAAGTTTTTGTTTTTTTTTTGCAATTCGTTATACAGAGAATGGGTTTGCTGGTATAAAACAAAAGCACTCACATTGTTAAATTTGTCATCATATTTCTTGCAACTGAGAGCTGGAACCATGGGTGGGAGTTTTGCTGTCAAGACAGGCTGAACCCACCCACTCTTTCTGCAGATATTTGGATGATAGTTTAACCTTTAAAGCTAAGTTGCTAAGTGACATTGTTTGAAAAGAGGTAGCCTTTCTGTTTCTGTTTATTTCTTAACTACCGTAGGGCACTAAAAAGGGGTTCACATTTCTCAGGTGTGCAGCTTCTCACGCCACAACTCTGCCTGAGTGAGGAAAGACTTTACCTGATGAATGAATGTCTGGCTTTTGCAGGCTCTAAAAGAGGCTAAAGCTGTTCCTCTCCTTTTGGGGATGCACCTTTAATTAAAGCACATGTATAATTGCTGGAATATAACCCTCAAGCATTCTGAGCTTGCATTTACCTTATGGTGTTGGAAAAGAGGCTAGATCTAATGGAAAACAATTGCATATGAATTTATCTCAAATCAAGGGGCCTTATGCACTCAATTAAGAGCTCTAGTGGAGGGATAGGGAAGCATTTTCCAGCCAGTATTTTTGTTGCTTTCTGGGCAATATGGCGGGGGTGGGGGGCAGGCACATGCCAGTGGTGAGTAGGGCGAGAGAGAGAAAGTGGACAGAGCAAGTAATGTGAAGCATTATCAGAATTATGGGACACATGCCAGCCACACACAAAAACCCAAAAAGGATGCATGAAAATGAATGTAGCCTGGCAAGAGTTCTGAAAGCGAGATGGAGAAGATCAGAGGGCCAACTTGGCACCCAGACCTGAGGTTCCCCATCAATACAAAGAGTTGAGGATTTCAGTGGCATTTAAGAAGGTAAATGTTCTTTGGATTGCTCCCAATGTCTTTAGTCAGTTGCATTCTATAGCTGTTGCTCTGGGCTGCCCCATGGTAACAGAAGCATTAGAATCTGCTACTATGCAGCAAACGTCCTGTCTTAGAAATGTCTGATCAACTACTACAGTACAGTATAAGTGAATTGGGAATGTCACCTTCATGCTGTTGGTGGACATGGGGTTCACCGAAAGGCAAGTGACATGTGACAAGTATATGTAAATATATTCTACATAAGATCGTAAATATGTAGCAGCTTGAGACCTTCTAATTGCTGCAAGCTTGGGCATCACAGCTCTTGCCCCATACAGTGGTACCTCGGTTTATGAACACAATTGGTTCCGGAAGTCTGTTCATAAACTGAAGCGTTCATAAACTGAAGCGAACTTTCCCATTGAAAGTAATGGAAAGTGGATTAATCCGTTCCAGACGGTCCGCGGAGTAACCGTTCATAAACTGAAGCGAACTTTTCCATTGAAAGTAATGGAAAGTGGATTAATCCGTTCCAGACGGGTCCGCAAAGTACTTAAACTGAAGCGTTCATAAACTGAAACATGGGTGTAATTGGTTCCGGAAGTCTGTTCATAAACTGAAGCGTTCATAAACTGAAGCGAACTTTCCCATTAAAAGTAATGGAAAGTGAATTAATCCGTTCCAGATGGGTCCGCGGCGTTCATAAACCGAAAATTCATAAACCGAGGTGTTCATAAACCGAGGTTCCACTGTATTGTGGTCACTGAATTTCTTCACTGGGCTTTCTTTCCGTTTTGCAACTCCCCAGATGCTTTGCATCCCAAAAGTTAAACAAAGATGCTACACACAGAAGAGTACAAGGATGTTATTAAAATACAACCTCAACAGTAAACATTTTATTCACAAAAATAAATACAAAAGTACTCTGGCAAGTATTTTAAAGCATGAGCTAAACAGATACCCCACAACTAAGAAATCGTGGTTCAAAGCCCAATTCAAGCCACAGTTTCGGCAGGAACAAAACCCAGAACATTTTTACACTCAAATACCAAAGATAGTCAGACAGAATGGCGTGAGCGGTTAACAAACCATAATTCTACAGACATACAAAAGCAACGTGGTACTTGTTACTTATGCTACTCACAGGCCACAATTTGAAAAATATAGTTTATTAATCTATCATATCTAGCTGCAAATGACCCGTAATAGTGAATAGCATATGTGAATTCAATCTGAGTTATTTTCTTGAAGGTTAACAGAAATGACTCATGTATGGATGTTCCACCTGGATGTGTATTCAAGTGTAACCTGGATAAATAATTTATCACTCAGCAAAACTTACAACTATACTACCAAAGTTGTAAGAATCAACCCTGTTTTGCACTTAGCAGTGGCTGAGGTATATTGATAGGAAGGTGTCGGTTAAAAACTACCATTAGCACCTGTCCTGGATTCTTCCTGAACAAAAGCTATAAGTGCAGGTTTATGTGCAATTTGGGCACAGTACTACCCAACAACATGTGTCAGCATACACTATGCTATAGAGTCTGTGGGCAGGAGCCACAAATTCTGATGGGATTCTCCTTGTCAACAGAAGGTATGTTGCTCCTTCTGACTTTCCCTTCACATCCATCTGTTCCTACAGCACCATGTGGTAGTGAACAGGCCTGCTATTTTGGGTTTTATAATTTATGTCAATAATAAGAGTTAGTTAATACAGCTTGCTACTTTTTCACCTGAAAAAGTGTTGTAAGCTATACTCCACGTTCATATCTCTAATACATATCTGATACACAATGTGCGTATCTCACACACACACACTGTTGTTGAAAGTACTGGGAAGCTATTCACATGTTGCTCTCCAAGGCCAGTGTTCCACCAATTTAAATGACGAGAGTAAGAATCAAAGGATAATAGTGATCATTTCTAAATACCTGTGCAGATAGACCTGCATGGGCTTTGCTCACAGTGCGGCATTTAGCAAGTTGTAGCAGCTGAGATCATTTTGACAGCAGCTGTTCTACTCTATAATAAATGTACGAAACATCCTATTACCAACTCTGCCGCCAGAGCAATCCACATGGTATGCAGTAAGCGAGGGTGATGCACAGAGCAGAGGTACCTGATGAGGAAATAGCTGTCATTGATTAAAACAAATCAGCTATGGCTATTAGCTATGAGTGAGGACACTCCTTCTCCCTGGCTCATTTCCACTGAGGACTGGGTGGAAACTATGCTTCACCTATGGTGGTTAACATAGTGGTTCACCTATGGTGGTTACGCTTCACCTATGGTGGTTGGGCATGCCCATGTAATGCTCTGACTCTTCCCAGATTGTGGTACTACTGTGTCAACCAGATTGCGGGTACTACTGTGTCAACCAAAGCACTGAGCTGCTGCTTGATTAGTCCTGTACCTAGGAAATGCAAAAGCACCCTAAGGCCATTGCAATTTAAGAAATCAGCATTGTGTTGGGAAGTGGGCCAATTTTGGCTGCCTGAGTACCATGACATCAGGGTGCAAAATGTAGTGCATGCAAGAGCAGTAACCAGAAACATGAGAGTATTGGGGGTGGGGGGTGAGGAGGTAGCATACAAAGACTGCAAGTGATTGTCTTTGTGTCAGGATGTCCTCTGCTTTTTCCGGACAGGACTTTATCATGGATATCTTTGCATTCTTCCTATTATCTAGATCCCAAACGTTTTCCCTAAGCTTAGTTGCAGGGAGGGGGAATAGTGCTGTGGAGAAACTGCCAGAAACTGTTTACAATGAGAAAGGACCAGTGCTGGGAGTGTGTATAAGGCCTCATTTTCTGTTCCCAGCATAGCCTGGCGAGAAACAGCTTCATGTAACAAATCAATAAAGGCTTTTGCTCAAAACCATGAAAGGTGCTCTGGCAGCCCTGGGTTAAATGAATCAATGACCTGGACATATAATATAGACCCTTATATTTTGACAGAACAGTGTAAAGTAGAAATAGCATCAGTGTAATGCTTAAAATTCCCCAACCCCATCCCTCCGGTGTCTTTTTCATCTTTGTATGGATAAATAGGGGAATATCAAGGGAATGTTCAGATACACTTCTAATCATATATCCAGTGTTTATATAACAGGAAAGAATTTGGCAAAAAGCTGTACATCTTGCAGAAGAATAGACCAAATTTACTGTGAGCATCAATACATGCACATCAGCCAAAGCAAATTTAGTTCTGCCTACCTAATCGTATCTCCCTCTTGGGACCTAGAGGAACATTTTACTGGTGACCTACATACATTTTAGTTCTTAGAATTTCCAGATATTGTACAATAAATGGACTGGGATAATGATAAAAACTTGCATGATGCAAATTCCTTGTCTTTTTATATTGGTCCATGAAGGTAAAAAGTATTCATTGGAACTGTTTATTTTCAGGTCCTCTTGAATGTCCCAGGGCAGTTCTGACTGGTGAGGCTGTAACTATATTTTGTTATTCACCTTCACAGCTCTCCAGGCAATTTGAACACTGAGATTTTACAAGTCCCATTACAGTGCTCTAAAGTAATGGAAATACTAAGAAAACAGACCATAGATTGAAGAATCACAAAAAGCAATCGTAAAATGAAGCATTATATAAGAGTTGCTCAGGCTTCTAATCTTCACTGTCGAAGGCCTTATTCCTAGGCATCATTAGTGTTAGCTACAGTAATTACTAAAGATTAGGCTGGGGCATAGATAGAACAGAGCAGATGGTAGATGTAGAATATGCAGATGTTGCCTCTTTTATAGGAGTTTATAGGAGTGCAAGACTGAATGTCATTTTTGAGATTTTAATAGCAATTCTAGATATATATATATATATATATATATATATATATATATATATATATATGCACTCTGCTTGTCTATGTCACTGAAACTAAGACAAAGAATAAAGCTCCTGAAAACTTAGGAAATTTATCTTTGTTGGTTACAGTTAAAAACATGAACCTATTTTTTTATAACTACTTAAAGAGCAGAAACTACCCGTGATTTTGCGTTGAATTGTGTGTATACTTTAGAAGTGGGTCGCTACATCCTCCTAACCTGGATTTCAAAGTACGACAATTAGCTAAGCAGTATGAAAAAATAGTAAGGCACAGCATTCAGAGGCACAGCAAATAGAAAAGTTAAGGTGCTAATCAAGATTAGAGCTATGGTGAAAGAGCTGAGTGTTTTTTTTGTGTTGCCTTGCTAACTCATCATGGAAATACTTCTTGCTTACAAAACCAACAAGAGTTTTCCTATACATTCAAATACATCAAGCAGGCCACTAATAAAACCCAACACACAATTCCTCCAGGGCTGATTTTGTTCCATGTACATTCATTAGACAGGTAGCAACTGCGGGTTCAGCTTCAGAAATTATGTAATAGATTTCAGTCTGCAGTGCTTTTGATACCTAAAGTTAAGCTGGATGGTGAAATAGTTACAAATTATTGCTTTTTCTTACTAGGAAAGCTGTGGCTTGGTCCTGTTACCAGGATCTTTGAAATGGACTAGGGTAGCTAGCATCAATTAACTAAATATACATTTAAAAACGCACACACAAACGATGACTGGTTGGGGTAGCTATGGTAATAGTCAATAAATTTGCTATCTCTATCTCTTTGAATGTCTGTTCACAGTGCTGTCATATAAATGGGTTTTTCAGCTGTTTTGGAAAGTGGGAACACTTTTGTGGTTGTGGCAAAATTGTGACTTGCCACAACCAAATGAAAGCTTTGAAAACCCCTGTTGACCTGGGATACTGGAGACCTGGACATTTTAAAGACCAATTCAGTCCACCAAAATCCATGGAAGAAGCATGGCTCTTCTAAGCCAATTCCAATGAGTATCTGCCCACTTAAAGCAATACCTAGAGCTTTTGTTCCCACCCTGCTTTTTGTGGGCAGAGATGCATCACTTCTTTACAATTCTCTGCTGAAGAGCAACATTGGAACTGGAACACTGCCCAATAGCCTATACCAGCTTTGTATCAGCTCCAATTCTAAACTCATTACTAGTGAGTGAGTCTCATTGGACATGCTGAGACTTACCTCTGAGCACAGACAGACTTAGGCTTGCACTGTCAATTTTCTATCCAAATTATGAAGGAAGGCATGCTGGTGTTTTAAGATCCATTGCTGAAGGCAACAGTATCTTACTCACTAACAAATCCACTTAAAAAACAAAACAACAATGTTAGCACTTGATAGCCCTGTCCCTGTTACACGGTAAATGGATGAAAAATATCTTTGGAGATTTTAATCAGAGACTGGGCATATGCAAGTGTTGGTACTCATATACTCCTCAGGCATCCCCTCCATGCAGTGTGGTCTGAGTCATCATGAATACAGGTGTTGCTCAAGCATATCCATGTTAACAGACTGGCACTGATCCCAAATGGCAGGACAAGCTTTTATACTAATCTTTAGTGTTGAGAGATTAGATATTAGGAATATGCTTGCACAATGCCACATCTAGTTGTTTAAGACAGCACACACATGCACACGCGCACACACACACACACACACACACACACACACCCTCCATACCTATTCAACATTTTTTTCACATGTTCCAGGCTGGCCCACCCATGAGGCAAACGGAGGCAAATGCCTTAGGCAGCACCCACTGACACTGTGCTCCACCCCTCCCACTGCTGGTGAAGCAGTGGCGGGGGGGTTGGCCAGATCTCACTTCTGCTGCCGTGTCTCCTCTGATGCCACCGCAGTTGCCACCCACCGTAGAAGTGAGGAGAAGCCGCTACCACTTCTCCTCACTGCTGGAAGCTGGCGCAGCCAAACGGTAAGCCACGTGACCCTGACTGTAGGGACGCGCAGCAGAGGCAGCAGCTGCCAGGTGAGGTGGCACCTTCCCGTTTTGCTTCAGGTGGCAGAACAGTCTGGGCTGCCCCTCCCACCTTCTATTAAAGTCCTGGCTAGAAAATTGTATGAAAATACCCTTGACAACAGTGCTCTTTGGAGGAGAGCTATCACTAGTTGCTTTGCAGATATTGTGTTTCAGGAGAACCAGCCCAGCCGCTTTCCCCCAGGAATGCCCGTGGTTTAGTGCTGATTTGGAGCCAATGGCAATCGAGTTTTTCACAAATTGCTGTTTGTTCCATTTTATAGCTGAAGAGTGTGTTTTCCAGGGAGAGGCGGTGGAGCAAAGGCAAAACCGCTTAGACCCATGTTAGAAAGCATAGGATAAGCAAAAAGCTGTTCAGAACCGTGTTTTCTAGCCACAGGACAAGCAGAAGGGTGGGTAAGTTCTGAGTCTACTATGCAGCAAAACACTTAGTTTGGTACTAAAAATAACATTTATAAAACACCCTACACTCAATATAAATCAATACATCTAATATAGGTGGACATTCTAAGGGTCTCTTCACTAGATCAAGCAGTATCCAGCCCTCACTTTATCCCCCATGCTCCCAGTCACCCATCCAGTTTCAGTTGCTCACTATATGCTCCCACATAACACATGCTGTGTGTGCGCGCATGTATCTGCCTTTCCGATAACAGATAGGCTTGCTGCTCTCTCCAAGTTTCTAAAAATGTGAATAGCGGAAAGCACACACATTAAACGGTCTTTTAAAAATGTTCATAAAATGGTGGGGGGAATATGGGATGATATAATACAAGGCCCAGCGAGGTGCTTTTAAAAGGGTTTTTTGTTTGTTTGTTTTTGTAGTAGCTCCATTCTCAGAATGATGCAGTCATGGAGCAGATGGGGGGCGGGGGAGGAAAGGATTTGTTCCTTTTGAATTTAGTAAGGCCACTACGGCATCCAAAAGATTTGGATTCAGCCACGTTTCACATAAAAGTTACAATGGAATTATCGGCCGGGGGTGGGTGGGCAGCAAACACATTTTGCCAGATACCTAATGTTGTTTGGTTGTTGTACCTGGAGAAAATGCAATATTCTTGTAACAGAAGTGCAACGTTGAATAAAATATGTGGGCTATGAGTTTTATGGGCCTGTTCATTGCGCAAAATGCGAATCTCAAGGAGAGTAAAGAGGCCTAAATCAAGAGTACATCAAGCGTACACTTCAATAGGTGGCAGCTTAGACTTTACCACTGGCTGTCTCATGCAATTTAATTGCCATTGTCTGGAACTGTGGCATGTATGGTATGAAAGCTTGAACAGGGGCTTCACACTTGTTGATAAAGGGATTGAGATCACTGGTTATATCTTGAGGAAACTTCATGCCTCCAACTAGAGCATTGGTGTGAAAGTGACAAACCCCATTTGAACTTTCTGTTAAAAAGATGTCATTTTCACTTTTGAGTGAGCTCATTCCTAAGTAGAACATGCTTCTCTTTGGACTGTCTTCCTCATTAAAAGTTCTATCCTGCTCTGAAGGTTCTGAAAATCCCTCAGATGAAACAACAGAAAGAGAGAGCTTTTGGGGGGGCAGGCATTCATCGCAATCAGGCAATAGCAGAAATGATTGATTTCCCACTGCCCAAGAACTGCCAGAGAAAGATGTTGGAACTAACGAATCATGGCCTAGAAAACCTCTTACAAAAGAGCTGCTTAGATCCTTTGGTGGCTCATAAAGCCCACTTGACATGGAGTTGGTGAAAATAGTCGCATATTTTATATTAGATTGTCCTGTCATTCCGCCACGGGTTTCAGCATCATGGACATTTTCAGAGAGACTATCACTATTGAAATGGCCACTAGAGCAAGCTGAGTCATGCTCCAAGTCTTGTGTGGTTGCAAACAGAGAGTCAACAGCTAGTAAGTCTTGTTTGTCTTCGTTTTTCATTGCTTTCTCAATACTGATATCTTCCAACACTATTTCTGACTCCAGAAGAAGAGGACCAAATGACAGTGCTTCAGGATGCTTGAGAAAGAGATGTTCAAAGGTTTCAGGCTAGAAGACAAGATACATTTTAATGCTCATTTATTAATTAATGACTTGTAATGAACAGAAAAGAAGGGTGGGGAAAAGGAAACACATTAAACACTTCAATTTTATTATTCTTAATTTGGCACAACTTTAAAAGCCTGATGAATGTAATGGCATTCACATTTCATGAAGTTGTACGCTTTATTTTAAGTAGTGTGCATAAGCATGATAACAAAAGAGAGATTAGTGCCAGAAATTTGTAACACATTTACATTTATGATACCATTGGAGTTTGGATAATACTGAAGGTTCCATTTCAAGTCATTCTCTGATGAGCTTATATAACAAAGGGAAAAATAATTGTTCTGAACCAGATTTTCATTCTTGTCAATGAAGAGAAAGTATGCATGCATTACATTGGCAATGCTGAAGCCCTGAGTCTTGCTCCCTATTTATGCCTTTGGAGTAGACTGGTAGGAAAAGGTTCCTACCCATTTCCACTTTGAAGGGCTAGGCCAGGCATCCCCAAACTTCGGCCCTCCAGATGTTTTGGACTACAATTCCCATCTTCCCTGATCACTGGTCCTGTTAGCTAAGAATCATGGGAGTTGTAGGCTAAAACATCTGGAGGGCCGCAGTTTGGGGATGCCTGGGCTAGGCTATAGTGCACTTGGGCAGCAAACTGGTTCATACAACTAGCACAATGAGCACCCACCCTCTTCAGGAAAAAGGGCCTCAAAATTTGTTAAAGCGGTTGCTCTGAGCCAGTTTTTCATTCTTTTCAGTTAGGAGGAATTATGAGAATAATGGGGAGGGCAACGTTTTGAAGCACTTAAAACCCACAAGTTGACAAGTAAAATTGGCTGTGGTCAACAATTACAGTCTCTGCAAATTAAAGTCCACCCAAAGCCACCCAGCCTGGGTAATTAAGGTTCACAAGTTTTATAGCCTATAGTATATGGAAGAAATGATGCGGTCTATCTGCACCCCTTACTTCTCCAATCCGGCAGGAATAATGATTGATATGCATGTTGTTGGTACAAGTGTTTATCAAGAGCAGTCAGTCCTTATCAACTTCAAGAATTTAGTCAAGTGCCATACCTAACAGGCTACTATATCCGTGATATCTGGTCAAGTTGCTCCCTACTCTGAAGAGAAGTTTTCTGATATCTGTTAAGCCTGCATGGGGAATTATTCTGGCTTCTTGAAAAATCAAAACCGTTTCCTGCAAACTTGTATCCAGTGGTACTAAACCCACACTCCAATCAGATATTGATTAAAATGTAATGTCATTTTGCTTCCTTCCTACCTACTAGCTATCCAGGGCTAGTTCTAGAGTCATGGGAGAAGGCTATGCATTCCAGTTGCATAGCTTCTCCTCTTGCCCTGCTCAAGTAGACAGTTTTTATAACCCCAACAGAGAAGAAACTAAAGAAAACTGGCTTATAAATCTATATGACTATCAAAATACAAATAATTGAAGTAGGTAAAATAGGAGAAGAGAGACTGCTTATATAACACAAGGGTCCCTTGGGTGCCATAGAGATTTTCTGTACAGAGAGACACACCAGGCTCCCACAGATCACGCAGTGTGAGGGCTTGAGTTTACCACTACAGCTTTCTAATGCAGCTCTCTGATACTTGACCTACAGAGTCAAATCAAGAACACAGATTGCATAAATCAAATAAGCCATATGTTAGCATGAATGAATATGAGTTAGAATATGAATGAGTATGAATTAATATTAGTTAGATGTTGTAGGTACTGTTTCCTGGGGGAAAACACACCCCACAATGCTACAATGATAAAATAGTTAAATGCAGAGTAAAATGCTTAAGCATTTGACTGTTAAACATTTGCTCTTGAATATATGCATCAAATGGGAGTGCCATGAAAACATTTTTACAGCAATTTAAGCCTGTGAAAAGTAACACGAAGAGAGCATTCATAACTTTAGTAGCTATCATATAAAATTTAGTTTGGATTCAACTATAAGATAACAGAGAGTGCAAAATATAGTCACTTAAAGTCCTAGATGCAATTTATTTGTATTCACGAAATGAAAAGGTGATCCCACTGACTGTAACTTGATAGTTTTGAAGGATTGGAGTGTGGCTGCAAAAAATAATGATTTTTCAATATTCTGTAGACTGAAACATTAGCCCTACTCAAGAGTAGACCGACTAAGGTTAATGAAGATGACTAATTTAATTTTTACTGCATGCCCTTTGCTTATGTTGCATTTTTCTTTTGTAGAAAATCTCAATTACATTTTGGTATTTCTATGTTATCTTAGGGCATCCTTTCTGGTGTTGGCAGAATCTTATTTCTCTGTCTTCCCTCTCTCCCTGCTCCTTATCTCCAGCTCCCCATGCCTAAGTAATTAAGGATGGCTGGATGGTAGGTGTTCAAATACCTCCTGTCCCCTGCAATACCCTGGTGTTAGGCCTGTGTTCTCACCTCTGCATGCATTTCAAGAGGTGAAAGTAGAAAAAGGCCTCCACTGAGCCATAGGTGCAGTGCCCTGTACACAAGTGCTATACTTACACTAGGAAGTATAGCTCCCTTAGTGTTTCCAATAATAAACTTTTTGTTCAAACATGTTCAATACTTTTAGGAGCTTCTTCTAAAACTGAACTTCTACACCAAGTGCACTGAGGTAAACAGAAATTAGAGGGAGGGCATGGAAAATCCTGTTGCTTTCAGAACTCATCCTCTGTTACATATATTGACATTGCTTTTTTGTATGCTAATATGCTATTGATATAGTCAAGTAAATACAATAAATAAAGAAAATGAGTTTAATAGGCTAACTAGAAACTGTAATATGCATAACCACAGAGGCCCCGGTCAGAGAATTAAGAAGGTTTTAATAATTATGTTCATTTGAAAGGCATTTTGGAGATGTATACATCTATGAAATGAAATTAGAGTAGATGTTCATAGCTAAATAAACAAGTGGGATTTTCCATATATCTTGTTGTGTGACATTCAGTACTCTGATGGACATGAACAGAGCCCACTGTTCTCACAGAAATCACATGTACTTCCGTAATAGTGTTGTCAGGCATCTCTTGTCTTTAAGAAAAGTCTCTTCATACAAAGAAGATCACAGACCCATAGAATCTAATAGCTTCTCATTAACACAAAGCTCCAGAGTGCTCTATTTTGAAGGATTTTGATCTGGAAGTTCAGTTTCTAAGGAAGTTCCTATTTCATATTCCAACTGATAGCCTCAAAGACAGTAGAAAGTTTAAAAGCCATAATGTCAGAGTAATCAGGTACTTCTATTACTAATCAAACTAAGGAGAGAGGGTTTCTTCCTGACTATAACTGTTTGAGATGTGGTTACTTATTCATGACAGTCTCTTCTTGCTTCTGGCTCAATTTATAGGAAATATTAGAGTAACTGGGAAGAGTTCAAGGCTGTGCCTCTACTGACTATGCTACTCAACTACAGTGGTACCTCTAGCTACGAACTTAATTTGTTCCGTTCTTAACCTGAAACTGTTCTTAACTAGAGGCTTTCGCTAATGGGGCCTCTTGCTGCCGCTTCACTGCCAGCACACAATTTCCGTTCTCATCCTGGGGCAAAGTTCTCAACTCGAGGTAACTCTTCCAGGTTAGCTGAGTTTGTAACCTGAAGTGTTTGTAATCTGAGGCATTTTGTAACTTGAGGTACCACTGTACATATGTAGAGCTCTATTGAAGCCGCAGAATAATCACGTTCTAGGTGATCAACACACTCAACAGCACATACTGTAAAGTGTCGGTTCAGCTAGCAAAGCATTTTAAAAGACCATTTATAAATAAATGGAAATATGGCAGAAAGATTGATGTTTCTAAGGCCATGGCATTCTGGACTCCTGTTGCTATTGTTGTAAACCAAGGATGGGAAATATCAGGCTTAAATGCAAAATCAGGTTTCCTTCCCATTACCCCACCCCTCATATAGTCACCCATATACTACTGATGTTCTCTCTATGCATTCATGTCAGTTAAGGCTGGTTAACAGGAGTCTTGAAGAGTAAAGTGAGAATACATGGCACACATTGGTTGCATTCACACATTATGCTCACTTATGGTTTATTAAGGAACAAGCCAAGCATCTTCTTGGGCTCATATGCTCCTATGTGGCAGAAGTTTCAATTTTGCTTCACCAGATGGATGCCAGCAAACAGCAACAGTTTGTCATGTCTTTCAGTTATGGACTTGTCGTCAACACTAACTATGGTTAGTTTAAACAAGCCTGCTTCAGAAACTGCAGTTTGAAGTAAGTTTGTTTATAACTGAACTTAGCCCATGTTAACCAAAGCTGCTGCTCTGGATGACATGACAAACTGCAATAAACAAAAAGCAGAACTAAAGGTGCCCAAACTCCTCCTCCCAGCCAAGCAGGAGAAAGAAAGGGATGAGAGTTGCTCTCAAGTGCAGGCTTGTTCCCATGTTTTTAAATCTTGGTGTAGCATGATGCCCTAACACAGCCACAGTCCTCCTAACATCTATCTTTATATGTATGCTCCCTTTACACCCAGCAAACCCTTTACCTCGTCTGAAATATGGAAAGTGTTCTCAAAATTGTATACCAGTAGTGCAACTTTTGAACAAAATCATTTCCAGCACTATTATGTATGAACAAAATCAGCAGAATAATGAAATGATATGTAAGTAATTCTGTCTTCTGAATTCAAATAGAATATTCTTCTAACAACTCTGTATAGGAAGTCTGGGAGCTGTCACATTGGTTCAGCGGGCAGTGATCATGATTAGACTTCAAAGAATGTCCATTCTCTGTTTAAATGAAATGAAATAAAATTAACAATAAAGATGAGAAAATAAATATTTCACTGGGAATGAAAACTAAAATAACTTATAATGGGGAAAAACCCGAATAAGCAAGCATTCTCCTTGATCATTAGTATATTTCTTGTGCCCATCTCAATATTTAATATAACATTCGTGATTCCAAGGTAAAATTATCTAATGGTATACATTGTCATTTAAGCTACAGCAGCTGCACTAGCTTGTACCAACAAAGAATCAGAGTGCAGTTTACCAATAAATGCACCAAAATCCTATAGAAATGGCTGGTGGATTGTACCCATTCACTATGGGAATGCACCTGCTTTGTATTCAGAAGGTCCTAGGTTGAATCTTGGCATTTCCCAGTAGGATTTGGAAAGGTTACTGTGAAAACCCTGGAAAGCTCCTACCAGTTAGTGTAGACTAGCCTTCCCCAACCTAGTGCTCTCTAGATGTTGTTGGACTACAACTCCTATCATTCCCAACCATTGCCTATGCATCTGAAAGGTAACCAAGTTGGGGGAAGTTAGATACTGAGTGAAATGGTCTGACTCATTCTAAGAGCTTCCCATGCACTAACTGCATAATATTCTCTTCATGTGGGCTACCCTATTATATTCAAAGGAGAGAGGAGAGCCATGCACATATTTCTGTGAGCATGGGAGGTTGCTTCCTGTGATGAAGTGAAAGCCTTGAAAGAGAACAGTTTTCCATACACTAGAGTCTCCAGTTCACATAAAAGATCCCTGGATTAGGGCATTTTTTGTTGGATGTGTACCTGTGGAACCCATTGTAGAACCCAATTTCATCAATTCAATAGTAGGCATTGGCTTTCATTTCCAGAAAGCCCCGTTCATTCTAGCATTTAAGTTTGCATGAGAGTAGCAGGCACATGATAAAGTTTCATTTCTTTATTCATGCCCATTATTTACAGGGTTGTTAAAAAACTTGATGAGTAAATAAATTAGTTAAAAACAAATAAAGCTCACAAATCACTGAAATGTATTTAAGTGGGAATCCATACCTTTTGGAAGTTAACTCCTTGTGCCCAAGAGCAATTCTTGGGGTTTGGAACACCATCCCAGAATAATTTCTTCATTCTGAAATATTCCGATAAGATATTGATTTGGCTCAGTGAAGGATATAATCATTTTTCACTCTGAATACGTATTTCACAAATAAGGATTTATTCTTTTTAGAAGCCATCTTAAAACCAATAGCACCTAAAGATACTTTAAAAACAACAACTGAATTTAAAAATTACCTAGTTTCAAAAATTACCTAATGGCAGAGCAATTACGGCACACCTGCCAATGTTCTTGCAAAACACAGACATTCCTGTTTCCTTGCTCCTTTCACTCTCCCTCCCAGTAAGCAGCAGTGGCACACTTGTGGGAGGTCAAGTAAGTGCCACTGTCATCGTCCCTGCCCCCGCCGTCTGCTACTGGAAATTGCCTTTCCTGGGATTAATCTACAACACCTATCAAATTATTCATCTCAATCTAAACTTGCAAGCAGATTCAATACAGGAAAGGTTTACCTTTGGTGCAAGATCAAGAGACCTCCAAGAAGAAAAACCGAGCATGAAATAACTAGGGGTAGAATCACATAGAAGTTCACATCATTCTGTTTTTCAATTCCAGCTGAAAATAAGACCCAACAGTTTAAAACAGCTATCACTGCAGAGAATATTTACAATATAATCCTACAGAATGAACCTTACTCCCAATTAAGTGAATTTAAGATTGCAGACTTGGTTGTTTGCATCAGCTTGAACAGTTGAACTTGATTTGTTATTCCATAAAGTTAAATGAGACTTGGATATATACGGTTGTATCCAGTGTTGTGTGAGTGGCATTCTGCTCATGCAATGGGACTTTCCCTTTCTCTTCTCTTGAAACCATGCAATTAAGCAAAAATAATGAAATGCTATTGTATGCTTTAAGTAGAGAGATTGGAATTGGTTACAGATCATTAAGATTATGCCAGGAAAATTCAGTAATTTTTAAATGAATAATCAAGATTTGAGATGTGCCATGCTGTTAATGTGTTATAAACATTCCCAATGTATTATCTGATTATTATTTTTCTCATTAAAAGTTAGAGCAAGAAATCTTGGTCTGAAGGAAACGTCTACTAAAAATGCCAGAGTTGCTCACCTTTGGAGAATCCATATGTCACTGTGGGCTTTGTTACTCCTTCATGAATTATTGGGAACAAACTAAATTTGTATTTCTCAATAAGAATGAAATTATCTGGAACAACATAGCACATTTTTAATTTGGGCATACTAAATCTTCTTAACAAATCCTAATCTACAAAATCCATAAAACAGCTTGGGCCTTGCAATGCTGAAAGATGGGCATCTCTCTCGATTTCTGTCATTAGGGTTAATGTGGTCCTTCATATGTTGCTGAAGTCCTGCTCCCATCCAGCAAGTCCATTGTTTAGGCATAGTGGGAGCAGTTACCCAACAACATCTGCAGGGCCACGGGTTCTCCATCCCTGCCTTTAGAAATTAGGAAAGAATAAAAAGTCACTACACATAGCAATCCTCTGTAACTGTTCATCTCACACAGAGACAATTCAGTTACTGTATCAGTCTTGTTTTAAGAAGGATAATCCACAATAAATTTCAAAGATGAGCTGGGAAACACCATTTCTAACAGAGCAAATTGCACTATAAGAAACCAAGTATACCATTTATCACAAGGAAAGGAAAGGAAACCTGTACTCCAATATTAAATAAAAGACTATTGTGGACTCCTTTTGGAATTTATTTTAAATGTACAATACCGGTAGTTGCTAGCCTTTACAGTTTTGCAGTAAATCTTTATCTATAATCAAATACTGGTGAAAGATATTGAAACACAAGAGAAGCAGTAATAGATCTTTTTAAGTACAAACTCACCAAAAATGTGGTACTTCTTAACATTTGAGGGAATCATAATCCATTTAATCTGCTCTTCTTCGTTTAAGTTTGTCCATTCAATTACAAAAGATGTAATTATATAAGCCACAGGCGAAAGTGTCCAGGACACAATGACACAACTGCTGTTCACTGGGTAGGCACTGAAAGACTTCACAATGTTTACTGACAAAACAGCAAAACAGTATGTTGGTCATCAGGTACATCAGCGTTTCTCAACCACTGTTCCGCGGCACACTAGTGTGCCGCGAGACGCTGGCTGGTGTGCGGCGACGTGCGGCGACGAGAAGGGCGATTTGCATTGTCACGTGCCTGGCGGCCGCCAATATACATCACTGACCCGCCGGAAAGCAATATTTCTCCTCCTCTTTCCCAAAGCTCGGTGCAAACGAGCCTGGCGGCCGCCAATACGCAACACTAACCCGCTGGAAAGCAATATTTCTCCTCCTCTTTCCCAAAGCTCAATGCAAACGAGCCTGGCGGCCGCCAATATACACCACTAACCCGCCGGAAAGCAATATTTGGCAAGTGTTTCTTACACTCATAATTATAATATAGGGCGGCACAGAGTTAAATTTTTTAACTTTTTTAATGGTGGTGTGCCTCGTGATTTTTTTCACGGAACAAGTGTGCCGTGGCCCAAAAAAGGTTGAGAAACACTGAGGTACATTATCCCTTACAAATTAGGAGACAACTCATCAGATCCCACAGAGAAGAGTGAAATATATTTCAACTGCTGCTTTTAGCCTGCAGGTTAGAAATTTGGAAAAGCTCACAAGGAAAGAAACCGGAGCACGATGAAGATCCCTTCTTTTTTAGGCATGTGGAGGCATCTGATGAAAGTTGCATTCGCCACACCCAACCCAAATTCCTGCCCAGATTGCAGGAACCATGTGGCCTAGCTTTCCCTGCCTCCTGATTTTCTGCTGGCAGCAGAAACTCATACGATTAAATAGGTAGAAGAGCAGTAACATGGCCTTACCACTCAAATAACTACTTGTCTAAACATGAACACATTACAAAATGAGAACGGTTTATTATAAACTAGATTACTTAGTTAACAATACTTGAAGCTATCAAAAAATGTTTTTCTTACCTGTGCTGATTTGTTGTGACAGGGTTAAAATGAAATTGACTGAGGAAGTTCCAATTGAGTTGACAGCTAGAACCTTAATGGCATGTACATCCTCCATCCATGAAAATGTGTAGGCAGTATCATTTTCTACATAGTCAGACCAAGTAATGTTTTCTGAAGTATTATGCTCAACCACATAGTCTAGCACACTGCATAAGGAAAGATTCTTCATCAGTGGCTGTAAGAAAAATTCAGATACATTAGGCAGTTCAATTGTGGGTTGAGGCTGGTTTTGGCAGAGGTGTATGGTTTTTTTTTAAGGAACAATTGAGGGTTAGTATCTCGTTTGACCAAACTGTGGGAGGCAGTGGAAGACAGGAGTGCCTGACGTGCTCTGGTCCATGAGGTCACGAAGAGTCAGACACGACTACCGGTAAACGACTAAACAACATCTCGTTTTTATGTTAGCAAGACTAAAAGCTACATTTTAAAATAATTACCATGCAGCTGTCCATAACTGCCTATAATGGTCCACAACTTCCATCACCTTCGATTACTTCTATATACCAATAAATATAAATTAAAATATTTTACACAGTTTGCCGGGCAAGCGAAGTTGGGTTTAAAATAATCAAACTTAGGTTTTGTAGTATGAAGTGTAGTGGAGCACAAAGAAAAGTGTCTGGGTTTTTTCATTGGTGAAATAAGTTTTACATAATAAACCTCATTTTAAACAGCCTTTTCCTTTGTGAATTAATGCTTGTCATTCAAAATCAGACACCTACCAAATCATACTCCTTTCTTCCTATTTGATAAGTGATGTTAACAAATATGAGTGACCTGTGAATTGTTAAGGGAATGCCTGACATCCTGGCAGGCTACGTAGTAAGGGTGCTTGAAATGCTATTAACTTAATTCAATTTCCCCCTTTGAATAATAATCTATGAATAGTTTGTACTTGCCAGGCCCCTGCTAGCTTTGGTCAACAGGGATTGGACCATGTCCAAAAACAGATTCTCTCATTCTTCATGAGAAAATGCTTCTGTTTATTAAAAAAAGGTGGTGCTTGGAGATTCAAGAGGCTCTTTTCTTTGTTAGAGATCTTTTTCCTGTGCCTAATGGAAAACTTTCTGTCAGCCTAGAGTGGGGGGGGTGTCATCATCATGGGATGATCTTCTTCATGGTAAGCTCTGACGTACAAGCCTAATTAGACTGACAACAATCCTAATTTGGCTTGCAAGTCCATTTTCTCCAAGTCATTACCACCTGCACCACACCAAACATCAAATTTTGATCTGTCACAGAGCTCTATTATAAACCTATGTTTTACTGGTTTTGCTAACAGAAATTACCAATGTCTTAGGTCTGGTATCCTTCAAATCCAGCCAACACCCACAATATATATCATGAACATCACAAAACAAAACCTGAAATAGATTTCAAATATTACCCTCTTCCATTGATTTACCTTCCAAAAAAGAGTAACATTTTTCTGGTTCCTTATTGAATCTTCATTAATGGTTCTCCAGAATTCAGGTCCTCTCAAGGGAGCTGGGGGTGGAGGGAATACAGTAAGATGCAAACAACAGTCTATTTGTTACATAATTCCAGTAAAAAACAAAAAACACCAATCCCAACAAACTGAAAGCATACAGGTAAGACACTGACTGACCTTTGATATCCTTAACAATTGTGTAGGTGGGTCTGCTCCAATCACTCCAGTAGCCTATTCCATCAATCACACTGCAGCGCACCTGAATGATGTATACTGCGCAGGGATCCTGCACCTTTGTGGTGGCAGAGCTAACTAATGGATCAGAAACCTCCAGCACCTGCAACAAAAAAGGATGTTTAAACTAGTAACAAACAAAATCATTTCTAAGTTACAAGCCAAGATCTTAAATCGTCAACAGGCTAACTGCTACTTAATCTTCATCCAATTTGTGGGGGCCAAAGCACTCCCCAGTGCATTTTTCATTGTGCAAGTCACACATAAGCTGACCTGAAGAACAGTTCTCCTTGGACACTGTCACAAATGGTCACCTGTAAAATGTGCCCACATTTCAGCCAGTTACCACTTTCCATTTTCCTTCTGGAAACAAAAAAAAAACCTGCACCAGAAATGCAATAAATTTTGCCTTTTGTGTGTGTTTACTAACCCAGCCAATGTAAACAGATTGGTGTAGTAAATCATCCCATCGTTTTTTCATAGACAAATAGGTAGAAGGTCAAGAAAGGTCATGAAATTTATGGGGTGTCAACAGATTGGCACAAACCATATTTGTCTAACCAAGGGCAATTTTTAAGAAGGGTTAGAAAAACACCCCACAAAACTATTAGCATTGGTTCTCAGTTGTAATAAAGTTGTGGGGTTTTTTTTTTTAAGAAAGTTTACAATACTTTCATTACATTTTACTTTAAAATATAGTTTTTGTTTGTAATTGTTCCTAATTGAAAATAACCCATCATATAGTGGAAATCTCATTGGCATGGAAAATACACCCCAGTTTCCCCCTCCCTCACACACAATGGATGAAGGTTAATTTACTGAAGATCGGCATGTCACAAACCAAATGCTGGAATCCACACATTTTTACAAACTAGCAGCAAAACGCCATTGCACCCTTGCATCTCGTGATGCACAGGCTAATTTAGATTAAGTGTGACCATACCTCCCAGGCAATTTCTGTTCCATTGACTGCATACCGAATCTGAAACTGGAGATCATTCTTTGGAAGTTCTGGGTTTTTCCAGCTCACATTCAGCAGTCCTGCTTCCCCTGTAATTTCTGCTTTGACACTGGAGGGAGAAAACGGCTTCACTAGAAAGTTAAACAAAATAAATTTGACTGGTTTATGAGGTCTCTAGTAGAATCCTATAAAGCTGTGTGTCAGTTCTTCCTTACCAAACTGGCATTAGAGCAATGTATATATAATGTATATTCATTATAGCTGTATCCTGTCCCCTCAACAATTCATTTATTACATTTTGTTAAAAATATTTATAGCTTGACCATCATCTATACAATGGGTACCCAAAATGGTGCCCTACAAGCGTTGTTGGACTCTAGCTCTCATCATCCTTAGGCGGCAAGGCCTGTGATCAGGGATGGCGTCAGTGTGGTCCATAAACATCTGAAGGACACCATGTTGGCTCATTCTAATGCCAGCTTGCTATACAGAGACAAAATGGGACAGGCCAAAATAATGCAGCAAAGCAAATAACATAGAAAGAAACAGGGACAGCCAAATCAGCAGAGTACTTCAACAATCACAAGTATAAGACATTAAGATGCCTGGGTAGATAGATAAGTTTTAACTAGGAGCCAGAATCAGTGCAACACTGGCACCAGTTATGCTTCTATGAGGAGAACATTCCACAGCTGTGGTGCCATCAGAAAAGAGAGGCTGTCTTCCTCACCACAGCATTAATAACTTGCACCGGCAATGGAACATAGAAAAGAGCCTCCTCTGAAGATCTTAAGAGAGCCTGATGTAGGGATGGCTGATGTATGAGGAGAGGCACTCCTTCATGAAAGAACTGTTTTGTGTGTACTTCAGTAATTTTGATATGTTTTTCACTACCAGTTTTAAAAAAGCAAGCACAAGGATGGCCGGTGTGTGTGTGTGTGTGTGAGAGAGAGAGAGAGAGAGAGAGATACAACGGGACTAAACTATGGTTTCAAGGACTAAAATATACTGTGTGGCATTCAACTAAGTTTTACACAGAACAGATCCATTGAAACTAATGGACAACTAAGTTAGGCTGATTAATTTCAGTGGGTGTCCTCTCAATAAAACAATCTCAATCTCGATAAAACAATCCACTGCAGCATAAATGTAAAAACACAGGGAGAATAAAAAGGTCTTCATTTGGTACCAAAAATATCTTAATATAGGTACCAGGTGAGCCTCACTGTGGAGGGCATATTCCATAACTAGGGTGGTACCACCCCAGTTTAAAGCCATGAACACTTCATAGTTATTAACAGCTTTTCTTTTCAAAATGTTCATAATTCTTTAAGTTCTATTCCACATGCCGTCTGAAACATTGCGTATGATACTAAGCATATCATCACCAAGGAGCTGAGAATCCATATGAATTGTGTAGTTTGGGGATATATGGTACTCCCTATGAAAGTATATGTTTAGTTGGAGACAAGTTATAACAGGGAAAAAGTAACAAGGAAGTGATGGAAAATGGAAAGGGAGATTAGGAGTATTGAAAATTAAAGCCATTGTTGGAAATATCTAGTTACTGCATGCCGTGGTGATTCATACACTTAATTTTCTTTCAGTTTTAATAAAACCAGCCATCACTGGCCATCACACAAACTCACCATCATTGACTGGATAATTTAAGTACCATAAGAAAAACAAATGCTGGAACTGGAGGGGCAGGCACAAAGGCACTTATGCGAGAAGGAAGCAAATTATAGTTCTGTAATTTACAGTTTTCAAATTAAAGGCTGAGTTACTGTGGGGTAGCTGGAATTTTCCATATTATATGCATCATGAAAGTGTGGCTAGGCTCCAGAATTCCCCCTACCCACCCCCTTCTTAAAAGTCATAGCTATTGGTATACTACAAAAGTGAGAAGCTACTTTACAGACTACTTTTCCTTGGCGACATCATTTGAAAGAAGCTCCTAATGAATTGGATAGCATGCCCAAGTCCCTTGAGAAAGGCAATATACTGCAACCTGTAGGTACAAAAGCACCAGGGGGAATGGCCATAGCTCAGTGGTAGGTAATCTACCCTGCATGCAGAAGGTCCCAGGCAGGCCCAGATATAAGCAACTGGAGCCCTGGGCTAGGAGACCTTGGGACGCCCAAACTTAATAGCATCTGATCATTAGAAACAAACTTTGTTCTCTTCTTCATCTACTCAATGAAAGTAGAACATTGCTGAAATTTTAGCCTTGATAAAAATGTTGTTTATAACCTTTAATAAGTTTACAAAAGTATGGAATTAAGGAAGATATCCACCTAGAACATTTCTAGGGGAATCATAGCTATGTTACAACATTATACTATATACAATGTCAGATCAGTTTCTTTCAAGCTTTTTTGGGTGCAAACTTATCAATGGCAGTTGGAGGATGGATGGTGGCTAACAGATTGAGGTTGAATCCTGACAAGACAGAAGTACTGTTTTTGGGGGACAGGGGGTGGGCGGGGGTGGGGGACTCCCTGGTCCTGAATGGGATAACTGTGCCCTTGAAGGATCAGGTGCGCAGCCTGGGAGTCATTTTGGACTCACAGCTGTCCATGGAGGCACAGGTTAATTCTGTGTCCTGGGCGGCTGTCTACCAGCTCCATCTGGTACGCAGGTTGGGACCCTACCTGCCCGCGGACTGTCTCACCAGAGTGGTGCATGCTCTAGTTATCTCTCACTTGAACTACTGCAATGCGCTCTACATGGGGCTACCTTTGAAGGTGACCCGGAAACTGCAATTAATCCAGAATGCGGCAGCTAGACTGGTGACTGGGAGCAGCCGCCGAGACCACATAACACCGGTCTTAAGAGACCTACATTGGCTCCCAGTATGTTTCCGAGCACAATTCAAAGTGTTGGTGCTGACCTTTAAAGCCCTAAACGGCCCCGGTCTTGTATACCTGAAGGAGTGTCTCCACCCCCATCGTTCAGCCCGGACACTGAGATCCAGCGCCGAGGGCCTATTGGCGGTTCCTTCACTGCGAGAAGCAAAGCTACAGGGAACCAGGCAGAGGGCCTTTTCGGTAGTGGCCCCCGCCCTGTGGAACACCCTCCCATCAGAGGTCAAGGAGATAAACAACTATCTGACATTTAGAAAACACCTAAAGGCAGCCCTGTTTAGGGAAGTTTTTAATCTGTGAGATTTTAATGTATTTTGGTATTTGTTGGAAGCCGCCCAGAGTGGCGGGGGAAACCCAGTCAGATGGGTGGGGTATAAATAATAATAATCCATTCTCAGAAAAAAAAATTCACTTACCTACTTCTTTTGGAAGGATACACACTGGTGGTGATGTCACTGTCCCCAGTGAGTGCTTAATCTCTATCCACATTGTGTATCCAGACAGGAGATAAAAAGGCTGAAAGATGCACTCATAAGAATTATTCGTCTGTGAAGAGCATTCTTTTACCTCCGAATCGGAAGGCATACTTGGAGACTCTGTACAATACACATCACTCCTTTAAAAGACATGAAAACATTATTTTCAGTTTAGCTATGAGATTATATGCATCTGGAGATTAACAATGCAAAACTGTCATTTGTATATGCTGTAAAAAAAACTAATGCAGATGAGAAAGCCCTCAAACGCCATGTTTTTTACCTATCAATTTAACAAAAAATGTTTTTAAGAATTTCTCTCTGCCTACTCAGCTGAAATGGACTAAATATCCCTTTTAGAATCAGTCATTTAAAAATGGTTCCCAAAACCAAAACAATCGCTTTGAACACTGAAAATGGAATAACAAGTCATACATATAATTATTCTTTGCTGTTAAATTACCTTTTTCACCAACATATTTTTGCTTATGAAAGGTATCATGGTGTTAGAATTGCAGGTGGGACTGCAAAACAGTCTTGCAAAACAGAAGTCGGTCTTATCCAAGGAAAATTCTTGTGATAGTTTGAATGCAAAATAGATGAAGCAAGTGAATGTTTATATCTCACCACTGGCTACCTATAACCACTTTCCATAGCGGGGGGGCGGGTGCATGTTACAGCCTTCTAGGTCAGTGAATGGAACCTCAAAAAGGTAATGAGCTTATACTGACATTGCTGTGGGTTATTCTTTGCACTGAAATGGCATCCTCATATTAACATGCTTCAAGGTCTGGGCCTAGACTGAAGCCATTGCTATCCCCACCATGTGAACTGTAGTCCAACAATATCTGGTAGGTACCACATTGACTATCCCTGTGGTACCTCTCAGTACCTCCCATTTTAGAAATTAAGCACTACTGGACTGTAGTCTAAGGAACTAACAAATGAAACATTCAACCTGAGCCGGGCAAATTTTGCAGGAACACATCAGTTTGCAACCTTGGTCATTGTACTTTAGGCTAAGCAAGGCTGCTGCTCTCCATTTCCAATAATTAAAAACAATCATTAAAAACAATTACTCAAACAATCATTAAAAAGGTTCTTAATGTACCTATTACAAGATAGATGTAAGTGCACAAATCTTGTGACAGATCCATATCCGTCTCGCAAGCAGACACCTGTACAAACCTTCCCTACATTACTGTTTTACATCACGAATGTGATTTGTCCCACTTGACAAAGCCAAGAGTTTGGAGTCTTTCTGAAATTAAGATGTGCCCAGCTTCTATTCAGTTTCACATTAGTCATTCAACAATGGGCAATGTATTGGCAATTTCACTAAAAAAAAGAGCATGCCTTGCCACTTGTTTAAGTCACTGGGAATCCTGCCAATAACAACAACAACAACAACTGGCTCTAATGTACATCCTGTTGGGAATATGAATGAATTATTCTAATACTGGCCTAAGAGAATGTTGGAAAGATATTGTAAAGCAGAGGTGGGTAATCTGTGGCCTTCCAGATGTTGTTGGACTTCAGTTCCCATCAGCTGAGCCAGCCTGGTCAATGGCCAGGAATGATGGGAGCTGTAATCCATGAATACTTGTGGGATCCCAGGTTCCCCATTCCTGCTGTAAAGAATCAAAACTACCAATTCTATCTGGAATCTCTCGAGGTAGATGGATAGCTCAAAATACAGATTCTTAAGTAATTTTTTATAAAACATGAATCAGCTATACTATTCTCTTTGTACACTTTTTTGCAGCCTGTGGACAAGTATAATTTCCTTCTCACTCATTGGTGGCATATTTTCATTTGTGTGTGCACTCATGAACAAAAATTATTCAGGGCTATATGTTACCCTCAATTTTTAAATAAAACTTGTATTTATTTTTTATAAAGCTTTTCTAGCACGCAGAATACTTTACAATCCTTTGACTTATTCTTCTTCACAATTACTGTGAAGCAGGTAAATAATAATTTCATTTGGAAGGCGGGGAACTAAGGTTCTGAGAGAGCCTCCCCAGAGATCCCACAGCCGAGCAGCTTTGAGCCAAATCTAATACTCCTTTCCCTTGCAGGAAACCTCAGAATTGACATGTTGTTGTTGTTGTTGCTGCTGCTACTACTACTACTAATAATAATAATAATAATATTAATAATAATTTATTTGTACTCTGCCCATCTGGCTGGGTTGCCCCAACCACTCTGGCAGGCTTCCAGCATATATAAAACACAGCAAAACATTAAAGCTTAAAAAGCTTCCCTATACAGGGCGGCCTTTAGATGTTTCCTAAATGCTACATAATTACTAATTTCCTTAACACCTGAGGGCATTCCACGAGCTGGGTGCCACTACCGAGATGGCCCTCTGCCTGGTTCCCTGTAGCTTCACTTCTTGCAGTGTGGGAACCGCCAGAAGGCCCTCAGTGCCGGATCTCTTTGTCTGGGCTGAATGACATATGTATCCCTTCAATTCTAGGAGATGCTCAGACCTGGGTCTGCGACCTCAAAATAAACTTGAGAGTGAGTTAGGCTGAGAGGCTTGCCCAGATTTCTCATAAGAAGGGATTTGAACTGGTTTTCTCAGATATGAGCCCAGTATTCTAAGCACTGCACCACACTGGTTCATTTGACATATTCTCAGCTTATAACAAATGGTAACAGTATGCTAATTTCAGTGGATCTTTGTGAAATGTTAGCAGTCTGGTGTTATAGCTTCATTAAATCAAGTCCAACAGTGTTGCCTCTCACATGCTTCCCCAAGTACAGTATGTGTTCTTGGGGTGGAACACCACTGTAATTTGAGAAACACCCGGTGAATGCATGACTAGGATATACAGTGGAACCTCTACTTATGGACGTCATCAGTTCCAGAGGTCCATCCCTAAGTCGATCCGGGTCGCTGGTAGAAGCACCATTGTGTGCAGGCACATTCGGCGGCAGCACACTTCTGCGCATGTGCAGACGGCGGCAGCCGCTTCTGCACATGTGTGAATCGTGGCAAACCCGGTATTCACTTCCGGGTTTGCCGTGGTCGCAACTTGGATCAGATCCAAGTAGAGGCAGTCGTAAGTAGAGGTTACGACATTTGGCCTGCATTTTGACAGTATGTTTAGAAGTAGGAATGCTAATACTGCCAGGTTTGTATTTTAATAGGCAGGCTTGTATTTTAATAGGCAGGTTTACCTGGCGGCTTCCCAGCTCACTGTGCCATAGATTGTCACTGCTAAATGCCATGCTTTGTCTCCAAATGTACCACAGTTAAAAACATATTGACTCATAAGCAGGCATCCAAAGCACTGTAAATGGTTTTCTGCATCTTCTAGTGGCATCACTTTTCTGTTCTCAAAAGGTCAGAGGCTATTCCAGAGCAGCACTCCAAGAGGCATGAGAGAATGGAGTTGTGGGGTGGGGTGAGGAACCTTCCCCACCACCCCCAGTGCAAGGTGAAGTGCTTTGCACATGCACATAGACCTCTCTGGATATGACTGTCCCCCAACAAGCTTCATATTGGTCTTTGATATTATAAAAGCACAGTTCCTTAGCATACACCCAGTGAAGCTGAGTAGCTGTCTAGACCTCCCATTTTGTCTCACACCCACATGACTCTGCTTTGCCTCTCGGTACAGTCATAGCTTATTCAAAAACAAAACAAAACACTTTGTGAGCTCCTGCTTACTCACTCCACTTTGGCAGCAAGTATATGTGCTCCCTTAGAATGACCCAGCTCACGCTTTGACAAACGGTAGTCTATTTCAAACTGCTTGCCTCTGGTTAGAAATATGTCCATTGTGCCCTGCAAGTGTTTTCAACCCACCTAGCAGGTTCACCCACTTCTGATCAAATAAGGATAAGCAATCCAAATGACTGTGGCCACAATTCCAACTAAGACTTCATAGCAAACTTATGTCCAGTGGCAAGCAGCAGACATAACCAAGTCCTGAGCTAGTGTAAAAGGGAGTTGGCACTCAGTGATATAAAATGTCCAACTGGGAACATAACAGGTAAGTTCATATGGGTCTCTGGAATCCTTCCGCAAACATCTTCTTTGAATGTCACATTTTTAAAAAAATAGATTAAAAGAAACTATGGTTTAATGTGCATATTACTGAAAAGTTATCTGGTCCTGTTGCTGCCATGAAACAATGCAAGCTTTGGCTTGCTGGGACCTTTGAGCCTGAACTTGTGGTTGGTTGCTTGGTTGCTTGGTCATAACCAAACATAGCAAGATGAAGGTCTACCAGGCTTGCGTTTTGAGCATGCTGCTTTATGGAAGTGTGTCGTGGGCAACTTACACCCACCAGGAGTAATGCCTCAATGCCTTCCATATATCTGTGTCAGGAAGATTTTGGGCATCACATGGCAGGATAGAGTCTTAAACAAATGTGTGCTCTCCTAAGACCTCATTTCCAGCATGTTGTCAGCGACATCTACTTTGGCTTGGTCATGTCCACAGAATGGAAGATGGCAGGATCCCCAAGGGTGTGCTCTGTGAGCATCTGGCTTCCACACTAGGGCTGTTAGCAGACCAACTCTGCGTTACAAAGATGTCTGCAAACATGACATGAAGACTGGCAACATTAATCCACCCATACGGGAATCCCTTGCAGTGACGGGAATCTATTGCAGTGTCTGGAGACAGACAGGTTGTATATTCTCAACAGTGACCAGAGGAGGAATAACTGTTGGAAGAAACACAGAGAGAAGAAACGCCATGTTGAACTAGCAGCAAAACTAGTTATCTTCATCTACTGCACGTGCAATACAACATGTCTCTTCTGTATTGTTCTTCACAGCCACAAATGCTGAAACTCTCCAACGGTTCTACTTTACCCCTGAAGGTGTACTCTTCCATTATCTTCCGAGACAGATGAACGTCAACAACTACATGAACAAAATTTGTTCTTGAGTGAAACAGACCATGAGCCCAGGTTCAGTTATCATTATAAGCTACACTGGCTTGTTTCCTGGAGCAGGAGGCAGGGAGGAGTGGAGTGAGACCATCTGACCAAGTGTACCACCCTGGTGCTCGTTCACATTGAACCATAGTTAAAAACAAACTATGGTTTAATGTGATGTGTGAGCTGGGCCACTGGTTCTTAACCTTTAACCCACTACCAACCAAGTATGCACAGGCATAAATAGCACTGTGGTTAGTAAAAGGAGAAATATGCATGGAGGACCTGGAGGAATGGAAGTAGGGAGTTGCTTTGACAGAAGCACTATATATGGATAAGTCTTAAATTGGCTGATTGGTTTTTTTTAAAAAAAAATGTACTGAAAGTATATTCTATGTTATTAGAATGACCAGCCATACCTGTGGCACATAAACCTTTCAAGCAGGCAGCCAGAAAGGAAATTGCTCATTTAATTGGCCCCTCAGTGGCATATTTAGCTGTCTTTTCCCTCTTAATGTCAGACAGACAAATGCAGATTAAATCAGTACAATTTTCTCTGAAGACTTAGCACAGGATACTGTATTTTTCAAATACAGTATTTTTTTAAATAAAAAGTATATTTCAACTACCAGCATCAAGGGAAGAATAAACATCGAGTCATGACTGACCTCCCGTTGGAAAAGCATTGCAGAATTTCACCTGCAAAATTTCAATCAGTGTAAAGATCAAGTGATTTGTTTTGTTTGCTACACATTGTCTCTATCTGAACTATGTGCAGTGTTGCAGTGATACAAGATTATAGCGATTTAGAAACTATGGGCCAGTTCAGACATAATTCTGGCATGGCTTCACATTACCTAAACATGCATGGATGGGTCTTAGGTTCATAGGATAGGAACATATGAAGCTGCCTTATACTAAATTGTACCATTGGTGCAACTAGTTCAGTATTGCCTACACCAGCCTAAGTGCTACCAGAGAGATACGCTCTACTCCCCTTCTATCCTGCCATGGCTGTGAGATCAGTCTTAAACTAACCACAGCTCCATGTTATGTCCAAACTTGGATGACTGTCATTAGTTGATACAATGGTTAGTGAAGAAGCCAGAATCATACACCATGGCTTGATTCTAGCTTGTTTGAACTAAGCATAGTTTAAAGTTGTTCTCATTGATGAAATTGATGCATGAGATGAAAATAGTGACCCAGATTTGACAGAACACTAAAACTATGACTTAGAGACAACTACTTACACATCTCCTGTAGAGAATTCCAGAGGTGACATGCTACTTAGAGAAGACCCAATAACTTGTTACTTGCAACTGTGCCTCCTGAAAAAAGGAGATAATAAACCAGGCCCCCTCAAGGCACAATAGGGAGTATATGGGTGGAAGTGTTTCTTCAACGCGACTGAATTTTCAGCTGAACACCATCCGTTTTGAACTGATCCCCAAAACAAAATCAGTAACCACTTTAGCTTCTAAATAATAGATATTAATCAAGACCTTCTGTCAGACATCTTCAGGAGTCTAGCTGATGCAATCTTGACAATGAAAACTGTCAGTTACTCACTCTTCAGAAGACAATGGCTTAAGTCCTACTATAAGCAATGGAAGGAGTGAGTAGCAACTAATTTACATCTCCTTTTAAAAGGACTTGGTCAGCAATAATTTTAGCTGGATTAAATCCTTTTACTGACCCCTGAACACAGAATCAGCAGTGTTCTACCAGAGAGCTGATCACATGATGCAAGTGATAATGGAGCATGGGAATGCCTGGATTTAGTCCCCTCCTCCAAGCAAAGTCTGATGTGATAGAGCCAATAATATATTCACAGTGAGTAAGTGTGCTCAGCAGTATTGGGAATGAAGTCTCTAGTGAATAGGGCTGCCATACGTCCATATTTTCTATGATATTACTAGTCAATTCCTTTAAAAAAGCTCAACAACTTTTGGAGTGTCCTGGCTTTTACTTTTTGAAATATGGTAACCCTACTGTTGTTGTTGTTGAGTCGTTTAGTCGTGTCCGACTCTTCATGACCCCATGGACCAGAGCACGCCAGGCACTCCTGTCTTCCACTACCTCCCGCAGTTTGGTCAGACTCATGTTCGTAGCTTCAAGAACACTGTCCAGCCATCTCGTCCTCTGTCGTCCCCTTCTCCTTGTGCCCTCCATCTTTCCCAACATCAGGGTCTTTTCCAAGGAGTCTTCTCTTCTCATGAGGTGGCCAAAGTATTGGAGCCTCAGCTTCAGGATCTGTCCTTCCAGTGAGCACTAAGGGCTGATTTCCTTCAGAATGGATAGGTTTGATCTTCTTGCAGTCCATGGGACTCTCAAGAGTCTCCTCCAGCACCATAATTCAAAAGCATCAATTCTTTGGTGATCAGCCTTCTTTATGGTCCAGCTCTCACTTCAATACATCACTACTGGGAGAACCATAGCTTTAACTATACGGACCTTTGTCAGCAAGGTGATGTCTCTGCTTTTTAAGATGCTGTCTAGGTTTGTCATTGCTTTTCTCCCAAGAAGCAGGCATTTTTTAATTTCGTGACTGCTGTCACCATCTGCAGTGCTCCTGGAACCCAAGAAAGTAAAATCTCTCACTGCTTCCATTTCTTCCCCTTCTATTTGCCAGGAGGTGATGGGATCAGTGGCAATGATCTTAGTTTTTTTTATATTGAGCTTCAGACCATATTTTGCGCTCTTCTCTTTCACCCTCATTAAAAGGTTCTTTAATTCCATCTCCCTTTCCTTCATGGATCACTGCCTTGTCATGGCGAAGGGGCTTGAATAACTCAGAGAAGCTATGAGCTATGCCGGGCAGGGCCACCCAAGATGGACAGGTCATAGTGAAGAGTTTTGACTAAACGTGATCCACCTGGAGCAGGAACTGGCAAGCCACTCCAGAATCCCTGCCAAGAAAACTCCATGGACAAAGACAACAGGCAACCCTACTAGTGAATCTCAAACCTGAGAGTCTCAGTATATGAGGTAAACATTTAGCCTGAACATTGCCATTAAGCTCAAATGAGACTGGAAACAGGGGAAAGACTTATAAAAAAATACCGGTACTTCCCAAACTAATCTTCCTGATTATAAGACTTTCTACCTCAGGCTTTCCTCTTTGGTCTAGCAAAAGTGGGCAAGGACTTAGCTCACTTTAGGTCATGCCTCAGACCTGATGTTTGACTGTCCTAGGCTCAACTGCATTTATTTGCTTTATGCTTTTATCCACCACCTTTTCCAATGTGGAATCTTTTCACAAAACATCAGATTAAAATGAACATATACCTGTAGTATCTCAACAGCAAAGTGCTCTCCGAAAGCAGTGGGTCTGTGTTGGTGGACCATCTGCAAGTCATTTTTTGCAAGTTGCCATATGTTTCACATGTGATGCTGATATTAACATCTATTTGAAAGACAGACTTAATCAACAGAAAATCTAAGAAAAAATAGATTTACCAACATAAATTTAAAAATAAGCAGGAATCTTACCTATTATATATAATTCAGCATAACGGTGATTACATTCCTTGTTTTCATTACAGCAGTATAAGGCATTAAATAGGAAATTCCCTCCAGGCTTCATAGCATTTAAGTTGACAAGTGTTACTTTGCCAATGTAGTCATTCACAAGTGTGTACTGACTCCTAGGGATTTCTTTTGCTAAATTTAACCACCAGACTATCTTCTCCGATGAGATTACTTTATTTTTTGTTTTGTAAATACAATAAAAGGAAACATTTGTTCCAACACTTGCCAGGATTTTTGAAGGGAAATACATGACTTCTATTACAAGAAACAAAGTGGATAAAAGACAAAAGAGACAAAAATTATACATTGGAAGAAAACAATCACATCCCAAAAGGTATGCAGTGCAGTAAACTTTCAAAATATATATAATGACTACTATTGATAATTTATAATAGAAAAAATGAATATCCCTTTCTTATTAATTGTAGTGTTTAAGATTACTTCTCTAACCTGTCACGTGTTTCAGCCTGTTTTTAGCTTATTGTTGATTTTCATGTTTTTTAAATAAAATTTGTTGTCAAATCATATTTCTTTAACTGTCTTTTATTGATAATTTCAATGTTTTATTTTGTAGAGCACTTCGAGGTTTTATTACAATCAAGTCGTATATAAATTTTGTTAAAGAAATGAATATATGTATACAATGCTTTTTTCTGTGGGGACACATACCCTTAAACATTTTGTGAATCTTTGTACTTTTGTCCATTTACTATATTTACTTTTCCCGAAATGGCATGTACATGTACTGAAAAAGGAGTCATACATTGAAAAAGGCCACAAAATTTTTATGTAATGTATACCACTCTATACATCAACAAGGCAAGTTTGGCCTTGGAGTTCAAAACGAAGCAGGGCAAAGGCTAACAGAGTTCTGTCAAGAGAACAAGCTGGTCATCACAAACACTCTACACATGAGTCGACTCTACACATGGATATCACCAGATGGGCAGAATCGAAATCAGATTGATTATATTCTCTGCAGCCAAAGAAGGAGAAGCTCTATCAGTCAGCAAAATCAAGACCTGGAGCTGACTGTGGCTCAGATCATCAGCTTCTTATAGCAAAATTCCAGCTTAAACTGAAGAAAGTAGGAAAAACCACTGGGCCAGTAAGATACAATCTAAATCAAATCCCTTATGAATACACAGTGGAAGTGAGGAACAGGTTTAAGGATTTAGATTTGGTGGACAGAGTGCCTGAAGAACTATGGATGGAGGCTCGTAACATTATACAGGAGGCAGCAACGAAAACCATCCCAAGGAAAAGGAAATGCAAGAAAGCAAAATGGCTGTCCAACGAGGCCTTACAAATAGCGGAGGAGAGGAGGCAAGCAAAATGCAAGGGAGATAGTGAAAGATACAGGAAACTGAATGCAGATTTCCAAAAAATAGCAAGGAGCGACAAGAGGGCCTTCTTAAATGAGCAATGCAAAGAAATAGAGGAAAACACTAGAATGGGGAAAACCAGAGGTCTGTTCAAGAAAATTGGAGATATGAAAGGAACATTTCGTACAAAGATTACCATAATAAAGGACAAAAGTGGTAAGGACCTAACAGAAGCAGAAGGCATCAAGAAGAGGTGGCCAGAATACACAGAGCAATTATACCAGAAAGATATGGAGGTCTCGTACACCCCAGGTAGTGTGGTTGCTGACCTTGAGCCAGACATCTTGGAGAGTGAATTCAAATGGGCCTTAGAAAGCACTGCTAATAACAAGGCCAGTGAAAGTGATGATATTCCAGCTGAACTATTTAAAATTTTAAAAGATGACGCTGTTAAGGTGCTACATTCCATATGCCACACAATGGCCAGAGGATTGGAGAAGATCAGTCTACATCCCAATCCCAAAGATGGGCAGTGCCAAAGAATGCTCCAACTACCGCACAATTGCGCTCATTTCACACGCTAGCAAGGTTATGCTTAAAATTCTACAAGGCAGGCTTAGGCAGTATGTGGACCGAGAACTCCCAGAAGTGCAAGCTGGATTTCGAAGGGGCAGAGGAACAAGAGACCAAATAGCAAATGTGCTGGATTATGGAGAAAGCTAGAGAGCTCCAGAAAAACATTTACTTCTGCTTCATTGACTATGCAAAAGCCTTTGACTGTGTCAACCACAGCAAACTATGGCAAGTTCTTAAAGAATTGGGAGTGCCTAATCACCTCATCTGTCTCCTGAGAAATCTCTATGTGGGACAAGAAGCTACAGTTAGAACTGGATATGGAACAACTGATTGGTTCAAAATTGGGAAAGGAGTACGGCAAGGCTGCATATTGTCTCCCTGCTTATTTAACTTATATGCAGAATTCATCATGCGAAAGGCTGGACTAGATGAATCCCAAGACGGAATTAAGATTGCCGGAAGAAATATCAACAACCTCAGATATGCAGATGACACAACCTTGATGGCAGAAAGTGAGGAGGAATTAAAGAACCTTTTAATGAGGGTGAAAGAGGAGAGCGCAAAATATGGTCTGAAGCTCAACATCAAAAAAACCAAGATCATTGTCACTGGTCCCATCACCTCCTGGCAAATAGAAGGGGAAGAAATGGAGGCAGTGAGAGATTTTACTTTCTTGGGCTCCTTGATCACTGCAGATGGTGACAGCAGTCACGAAATTAAAAAACACCTGCTTCTTGGGAGAAAAGCAATGACAAACCTAGACAGCATCTTAAAAAGCAGAGAAATCACCTTGCCGACAAAGGTCCGTATAGTTAAAGCTATGGTTCTCCCAGTAGTGATGTATGGAAGTGAGAGCTGGACCATAAAGAAGGCTGATCACCGAAGAATTCATGCTTTTGAATTATGGTGCTGGAGGAGACTCTTGAGAGTCCCATGGACTGCAAGAAGATCAAACCTATCCAATCTGAAGGAAATCAGCACTGAGTGCTCACTGGAAGGACAGATCCTGAAGCTGAGGCTCCAATACTTTGGCCACCTCATGAGAAGAGAAGACTCCTTGGAAAAGACCCTGATGTTGGGAAAGATGGAGGGCACTAGGAGAAGGGGACGACAGAGGACGAGATGGTTGGACAGTGTTCTCAAAGCTACCAACATGAGTTTGACCAAACTGCGGGAGGCAGTGGAAGACAGGAGTGCCTGGCGTGCTATGGTCCATGGGGTCACGAAGAGTCAGACATGACTAAACGACTAAACAACAACAGCAACATACCACTCTATAAATGAGAAACCATTTTGTCAGTTTAAGAGAACCAGTGTGGTGTAGTGGCAAGGGTGTCAGACTAGGACCTAGGAAACCTGGGCTCAAATTCCCACTCTGCCATGAAGCTCACTGGGTGACCAAAGGCCATTCACTCACTCTCAACCGAATGTACCTCACATTCTTTTTTGGAATTTAGTCCTGGCACTTCTCAGGTGGGTGCCATTGCCATTCTAAGACAATGAGGGAGGTGTTCATGCTGAGTTCTTCTTGTGGAAAAATAGCACTGGTCCTAATTCTTTGGTGGATGACAAAACACAGCCAGAGTATCTTGATTTGATCACTAATTGGCAAAATACTACAATGAAGTGTTTCACTACAAAGGGTTAGCTTGCTGACTCCTGCATAGTAACTCCTTAATGAGAGAATAAACTTGCAGTGCAGTTCAGTTCAGAGGGAGTTCCCACAAACCAGGCTCTGCGATATGCAGCATTACCAATTTACACTAAGTACAGCCTTCAATGTTAAATATAGGTCTGCACATAATTCTAATTAAATACATAAATATATAATTGTTTAGTTCCAGCATTTTGTACTTCTGGTGTTAATGCACTGAGGTGAATACCAAACAGCTTCTTTGCTGCCACAACTTCATTAATGGGTTAATTCTTTTTCTATTGGTTTAATACTAGAATTAGCCATTGAGAGAATAGACCTATCTGAGTTCCCTGCAGGGAAGATATTACCCTTCCTAAGGTTCTCGTCATGTTCATCACAACATGATATGTGACCAGTAAAGCACATGTTTGCTGAATATTAATATTTCATCTTATGCATTAGAGACTTATAATCCTTTACTACATTGTTTCCCATGCATTCTGTGTGCATTGCCAGAAACTGTTTTCTTACAATATACTGGCAATTGGTTTGCAGTCCGGAAAGCCAATTGCTAGAGGCAGACAAAGGAGTGGGTCCAGGTCTATTTTTCAGTACCTTGACTGCACATCCAAACTGAACATACCCTTGAGACCTTGTAAAGAAACTGAAAAATGCTTTCCTCTTCACAAGTACAGGAATTGTGTTTTCTCCTTCCTCACACCTGAACCTCATGCCAGAACTTAAGCATGAAAAACTTACAGCCCATCCTTCCATCACCCTAAAAGTTTTTGTTTCCTTAGAAAATGGGAAAGAGAAATGTATTTCAGACACACTGTGCACACTGATGCCTGTCAGTGGGGTTGGCCCACAGTGATGGAGAAGTTAAGCGCTTTCTGTTTCCATAAAAAAGATTTTCTCCAAGTGCTTTCCCCCCACCATAATAATGGAGGGAAAAGTAAGATTGGCCTCCTCCTTTCCTATGTCCTTTTAAAATGTGGGGTTTCTTGGGGGGGGGGGTTATTGAGTTGTTATTGTTTTTATTTTACTTATGGATTTTGTGGTTTTATATTTTTATTTTATTTTGTAAACCGCTCTGAGACCAGTGGATTAGGGCAGTATATAAATTTAAATATAAATAATAATAATAATAGATCCCCTGAAAGCATCCAGACTTGTGGGAGTTTCTCATCTTCTCAGTGGGATTTGGAACTCATGGGGGAATTTTCCATTAAAAAGGGATCCCTTGTATCATTCTCCCACTCAATGGTCACAGTGCCTATAACCGGGCTCTACCCTCAGAGCTTGGGGGTGGGAGGAATGTATGTGCATAAAGCAGTTTTGCATAGAGACTGGATAAGTAAGAAATGTCCAGGAACTCTTTAATCATTTTGCTCTTTGATAGTATGATTTGTCTGTGGTTTCCAGATGACCATGCCTTCCAGCCTGGCCTGGTGAAGAAAGTCCACACACATATATTATTCCTATAACATGTATTCATACATCACGCCTTATAAATAGGGATATATTTTTCAAAACAGATAATGATCATATGTTGATATTCATAGGATTGTAGAGTTGGACAGGAACCCAAAGGTCACCTAGTCCATTCTTTGCCTTCCACAGTACTAGCAAATCAAATTTCCACTGGGGACAAACCTTGTAGATTCAAGTTATAAGGTGTGCTCCAATCACTCCAAAGGCCTGGTCCAAAAAGCCTTTTGCATCGGACTTGAACTACATATGAAGAATCAAATAGTGTATTGCTTATGATCAATGACGTTTCCATGGTCTTCTCAACCACCTATTAAATTACATAAAAAACAAACAGAACAACACTATTAATGCCACTTTTGCACCACTTTAACTTGAAGCCAAGACATGCATTAATTAGAGGAAAGCTTCCCCTCCGGGGGGGGGGGTTTACATCCAGATATGATGTGGCTTATTATGGCCACAATTCAAAGTAGGAGTTCCATGTACACCTAGGGGTTCCTCCAGATCTCCTTTTCAATTCACACACATACCCAGTAGTTTTTGGATTGATGTACATGGGGAACATCATTAGGTGGAATTGCCAATCCTAATGTGTTCACACAGAAGTGGTTTATATTTGCTCACAGCTCTGTTTGGTTTCTGGCCAAAACTGTGCTTGCTTAGCATATGAGTTCAAAATGCATTTAGAGAGTGAGTTTTTACAAGTAGTTTGAGCTGGGCCAATGGGATGTGGTCCCATTAAAGGTGAATTTTGCCTTAATCTCATTAAAACAAAAAACAAAAAAAGAAAGTAATAATTTCGTGCATCAGTGCCCCTATAGCACAAACAATGTTAGTGCAACCCAGTAAAACTAAGTCATGAGTTTTAATCCCTTTGTTCACTTTAATTCAATTGGTTTCAATAGCACTTTGGCAGCAATGTTTACTGGACCATGCCATGATATGGAACTACCATTGTTTGTATTAGTTACATGAAAAAGTCTATACAGTGGTGCCTCGCTTAACGAATGCCCTGCTTAACAAAATTTCCACTTAACGAAAGGATTTTTCGAGCGGAGGTTGCCTCGCTAGACAAATTCATTTTATGAAAAATTCATCTAGCGAATTGCGGTTTCCCATAGGAATACATTGAAATTCAATTAATGCGTTCCTATGGGCAAAAAAAATTTCAATGCATTCCTATGGGATTTGCTAGACTTTTTTTTCATTATAAGAAAAGACCCGTGGAACGAATTAAATTCGTCTAGTGAGGCACCACTGTAGTTCTATTCGTGTTCAGAAACTTTTGCAGTGCAATAGATATATATATATATATATATATATACACACATACAAAATTCTCACAAATGAAATGTTCAGGGCTGTTAATATTACGACAAGGATTTCCTAGATCAGAACTTAACTTTCATCTTTGGCTTGCTTATTTCATAGAGTGAATTTAGGAACAAGAAAAGCGTCACCTGCCAAACATTTTCAGTTGAATTTGCAAAGCATTTTATTTCATACTGAAGTGGATATGATATTGATGCTGGGCAAGACCAAGATATCTTTAACTGTCCTTCGTCTGTCATATCTATATGCAGATGTGATGGAGGTTCAGGCTTTACTGTAAAACATTATAATCAACAAGGTAGTTTAAGCATGCTGGTTACTTTCAATAGCCACTTATATTCCCATTTTTATTTTCTATTCATTTTTCATAATATATGCATATTATACATTAACATGCATACACACAATGATGCAAAAGCTCTTTCAAAGTGACACAGTAACTGGGGCATGCTTTTTAACCTTATGTGGCTTTAAGCTATGAAGAATAACCTACTGCCTCATGCCCCAGTTCACTGAAAGTATTTCAACATATTCATAAATGCTTTCCTAAGTTGCAGTTGTGGTCTGGGAGAGCTGTGGAGGCAGCTTGTTCAGTTTCCAAAAGAAGAAAAAACAATTTATTCAACATCCCTCTATCATTCAACATTTGAAGGCTTGGAAGAGAGGCTTCATAGCTGGGATGTAACAATGAAAAGGAACCTCAGCCTACAACTGTAGTGGTGAAGCAATAAAAGTGAGGAGCTTCTTTCAGTGATGAAGAAGACAGTGCAAAAGGATGATTAAACATAATGTTTTCTAATTCTCAGGGTGACTAACAGCATTCCCTTAATGATACAAAATCTGGAGGGGATGTTGTAGGGGACTTAATTGTCAATCCACAAACAGCTGTTAATTAAAAAAACGAAAACACGCAAGCCACGTATGTTAAATGCAAACATGCATTTGGTCCTTATTCAATCCTATCTTGAATGCAAAATTCCATAAGCAGAGGCCCTTAGGTTGGGTGCTATGGCCAAGTGTTTACCATGTCTTGGAAAGGTCGGTAGCCTCTGCTGGATGGACTTGCACTCCCTTTGAAGGAAACCTGTGCATAGTCTGGGCATCCTCCTAGCTCCATCTTTGTTACTCGAGTACAGGTGGCCTCAGTGGCTAGGAATGCCTTTTATCAACTTTGGCTGGTACAGCAGCTATGCCCATACTGGTTAGGGATAGCTTGGAGACAGTTGTCTATGCACTGGTGGATGTCAAGATTGGTTTGCTGCAATGCACTCTGTGGGGCTTTCTCCTTAAGGTTGGTCTTGAAGATGCAGCTGGTGCAGGATGCAGCTACTAAGCAGCTGACCTAAGAGACCTACCAACAGCATGTTGCACTGCACTGACTGCCAATGTGCTGCCAGGCTAATCCGTAAACATGGGACCTGGTTTTATGAGGGACCATCTAACTCCTTCAGTGGACCAGTGCAGTCTCTACAATCCTCAGGAGGGCCATTCGTAGAGGTACCATATGCTCCTGTAGCTGTTTCCATGGTCACCTTTAGTGTTCTAGCACCAACCCTCTGGATTTCCATTTTGATGTTAGAGGAATGCTGGCAATGCTAGGCTTCTGAAACTTGTTCAAGATGTTTTGTACAGGCTGGCCCTTTCAGGTGAATGATTCCAGCTATACATGTTGGTATTTTCTGTTTAGTGATTTTTATCTTTTTATGGTTCTAGCCTTGTATATTGGTTTGGTATTACGAAATGATAAACAGTGAATAAATACATCTAAGAAAACAATTAAAAGTTGCTAACCTTAACTGGATGTAGTCAATGGCTGTGATCCAGAGGACTGATTGTACACACAAGAGTATATTCCTTCAAGGCCTTACAGAGGATTTGATGTGAAATGAACTCCACCTAGTGTCATTTTTAATTCTAGATATAATTAAGCTAGATAGTACAGTTTTAAAGTAGCAGGCCACTCAGTGACGTGATTTGAAAGAATCACTGCGGCATTATTCCTATAATCCCATCATCTTTCAAAAGCACTAACCTAATTTGTAAGCAACATGAAATGGTCATTCTAAAAGGTTTCAATTAATTACAAAAAAGATACTAAGAAAAATAGGCTACTGAAATGTTCTTTTCATTATGGTGAGAATGTTAAAACACTAAACAGTTCATAAATGGTCAAATGTTTATGAGGAGCTGCTTATTCTGCCAGAAAGCAACAAAGCATTAAATGCATCCGCCATCTGATTGTACCATTTCCCATGACTTGATTAAAATGCTTTCACCTTTTTAAATGCTAAAATTCTAATTTTAAAAGAATCTGTATCTTGATTTAGAAACACCCATTAAGAAGTAACCCTTTAGAACTTTATTGGGTCTCAGTGTCTTTTGAATTCCCCCCCCTCTTAATCGTCTTTTTTCATTGAGCTTTCATTGAAGGGTTGGGAATGAGATTTTCCAACAATTTTTGATAGCGATGTCACCCTCAAGAATCCAGGCAGTTCATTTGAGTTAATGTATATATATATGTATATATATATTAATTTTTTCAAATCCACATTGTGCTGTGAAGATGCAACAGTTTAACGATTCCAATAAATGAATATTTCTTTGCACATGGTTTGCACGATCCAGCCAGAGTTAGGCATTTCAAAAAATCCCATGGATTTCAGGAAGGAGTCCTGGGTACAAAAATGATTATTTATGGAAAACAAGTCAAATGGCTGTTTTCTTCAAGCTAGTAATTTTGGCAATTTTACCTGCTTTCAGATGAACATTTCCTCCATGCAAAACTGAAAGCCCATGCTTAACTTTTGCAGTACAACCATTAGGGGGGGGGGAGCTGATTTTTGTTTCTGTGAAGCAGGTTCTAAGATCTTAACCATTGCCACGTTAGATTTGACAGTGGCTGCTCTATGCTTTCACTGCCCCAGCCATGCAGAAAGAGGGACAGTATCCATCCAATTATAAGAAGGGGGAAAGACTCACCTGTGAGGAACGCAAGCAGGACACTCCTCCTGCGTGCAGATTCCCTACATGTGTCTTAGGGAATTCTTTCCCTATGCACTCTTCTCCTCAGATGAGCTCCAGTACCAGAAGCAGCATAAGAGAAGCTGCAGGGGGAGGTATAGGGAGAGTTCTGCACTATTTATCCAGATGACAATTTTGCTTTCGGACCCTTACTTCCTTCTTTTTCTATGTAACTGAGGCAGTTCAATATTCATACACACAGAACTTGCCACCATCTTGCTTGTGCCACAACAACCACATTTTAAAAAATAAAATAAAAATGATTTTGCTGGCATGGTTAAGAAGCGTGCAGGACAACCATCTTCCAACTTAATTCATTTCATTTAATTAGAAGCTCCTATCATTCAGGATTCCAATGCCAGCCATGCAGTGAACAGAACCAGCCTACTGAAGGGATCAAAGTTACTGTGCCAAGAATTTTCTTACTTCAGAAATGACAGTATGATTAAATCTTAAGGACACCATGAGCTAATGAACATTGCTCTTGATTTACCTTGTAGAAAAAGTAAATGCTTATAAAAAACTGAAAATACCAAAGGCGTGTCCAGGCTTACATTTATCCCGTGCCTTGAAAAAGCAGGTTTCCCACTTGTCCCTTGCTTTCTAGCCATAAGGTCCAAGTGGTTTTCTGTATGCTCTACTACATTCCCCTGGAAAACCCACTCTTCAGCACTGAGTTGTAGCAAACATAAATCCATGAAAATCCTAACTGATGTCTGCTCTGATTCAGTGATAAAAACAGGGGCGTAGCCAGGATCAAAACTAGGGGGGGGGGGCAAGCCATGGTCGTTCAGGGGCGGGGCCAAGGCAAGAAGGGGAGGGGCCACAAAGTGGGCGGGGCTAAAGGGCCAACGGGCCTGATGACATCGTGGCGGTGGCAGCAGCGGCCACCTTGTGCTTCTGGGGCTGGTAGCGTTGGCGGCTACCCTGCTTGGCTGGAGAGGACGGGAGGGTCGGGCAGGCGAGAGGGGGTGGCAGGGCGGGCGAGGGCGAGGCAAGACACGGCCGCAGCCACGACGGCTCCGAGGCGTTGCTGCATATCAGCATAATATTTCAACCATGGTTCAAGCCCCACCTTAGGAAAAAAATCCTGCATTGCAGGGGGTTGGACTAGATGACCCTTGTGGTCCCTTCCGACTACAATTCTATGATTCTATTGATATATTACCATAGCATATGCATCATTCTGCTTTCTTGAATTGTCCTACTCCTAGGCATAGCATCCAACTCCTAGAGGCCTAGGTGCCCCCCCCCAATTACTGGTAAATACCGTATTTGAAAGAGTCATCCCCCCATGTTGATGGGCTTTCTATGTGGGGCTTATCTGCCCCCCCCCCGTATTTTATTAAGGATGGAAGAGGGAGGGAAGGAAGGAAGAAATAGAGAGAGGGATAACTCATATTTGTGGGTGCCTCTGGGTGACGCTGTGATGCTGGAACTCTGCATGTACAGGAGCCTTGTAAGCAGCTTTCTCTCTGCTTGATTTACAGCAGGCACGTCCAACAGGTAGATTGTGATCTACCAGTAGATCACTGGATGTCTGTGGTAGATCACTGGTAGGTCACTGGCACCCCTAAAAAAAGCTCACCCCAAATTTTCCTCCTCCCTCAAAAAAAGCTGAACTATGACCTGAAGCCCTAAACAAAAATGGGACTCCCTCCCTCCTAAAAGAAGCTCAACAAGTTTGACCCAAACCCCCCAAAACAGGGCTTCCCTTCCTTTAAAAAACTCAACAGCTTTGACCTGAACCCCCCAAAAGGGGGTAGATCACCCCCAGTTTTAAACTCTGAGTAGATCAGAGTCTCTTGGGAGGTGGCCACCCCTGATTTACAGTATACAGATGCAGGAGGAGGGGCAGACTGGAACACCAATGCTTTTTATAAACATCACTGTGTCTGTCAAAGCTACAGCCCCCCCCCCTTTCTTATTCACTTCCTTTTAGCCTTGCAGAGCCACCTTAGTCAAATTGAATCCTCTGAGTCTGCACCCTCATTAAATCGCCAATAGAACTCTTAATGCTCCTGAATGCTCATTAACAAGTCCCACTTAAGAACAATAGGGTGAAATGGTCAGCTATCAAATCTTGCCTGGGGATATATGCTCCATTGTCTTAACTGCTTAACTACTGGTAGCCACTTAGCTTTATTTATTTGATGTGTTTTTGTTACTGCTGTGTCCCCCCCCCCCAGCAAGCGGAGACTTAGCTGCTCTTGCTAAAGCAAAGCCTTTTCCACTTCAGTTTTTGGAGGGGAAAAGTGCTGGTTATGGTCTGTAAAATACATTAATATTTTTGCTTCTAGGGGGGGCAGCTGCCCCCTCCTGCCCCCCCTGCCTACGCCCATGGATAAAAATCGAGTTTTCCCAAGGGAAAGTGGTGGTGCAAATGGAAGTCTAAGATCCTGAACAGCTTCCACCATCAATTTCATGTGGGGAAAGAATTATGTTGTTATTGTTATGAATTACGACAGCTTCAATAACAAGCTTAACATCGCTGGAATTACAATAGGATGAGTTTTCACGTATCTTAGGGAACTCATTCAGGACTTACATCACTGATTTTACTTATTGTATTTTGCTATATAACTAAAGTATGTTGTGAAAACCAAAAAAAGGGCTTGCAATACCAACATTTTATTCTACACCAGCTTATGTATTTGTGTGTTGCTTTGAGGGAGGAGGTTTTCCATAGAATTAAGTTCTGCCACAGTGTATACTCAGTGTATATTCTGGAATCATCATTTTGGAAGCTTCCTCAGACTCTTATTGTTATTCTGATTTTACACTTTGGCCAATAAACTGAAACTTACCAATATCTGTAGGCTTGACTAACATTAGTGGTGACTGAAGCAATGTTATTCCATCTGTGATCTTGAGCCACATAATGTAAATATGCTTGAACTTTGCTGAAGTTATCTGACATTTGTATTTTTGGTTTTTTACAGCATTGCAGTGAGTGACTGTGACATTGTCCTTTAGGGAAAGTGTAGAGGTACTTCCCAATGATGCATCTGTTCTGAATTGTAAAAGAAAAAGAAACCCATCAATTGTGAATATTTTGTATGAAGTAGCATTTCTAAAGCATTTTACTAGATGTTGTTTTTAAAATGGGTTAATTATTTTAGAGCAAGACCCTCTAGAAAGACTATGCTGAACATGCCAGAGTGCCACTTTTACCCATACAAAGACAAGAGAAAGGTTGTGATCATTTTGTTTAAAAAATTCCAATGCCTAGTCATATTAATCAAACAAAAAAGCAAGAGTACTGGAGTTAATGCCATTGTGTTTCGAGACCCCGAGACCACCCCCTCGTTGATGAATAAGACACAAGGGCACAGATATTAGGTTAATGTTATTGGGCAAATTTAGGCCACAACTTTCTTGGTTACAGAATGTGAGCGGTATTGGCTTAGGCATTGGAATTGACCTGACTATATCTGACTCCTGCCCGTCACGCAGGGAGTCCAGTAAGGGTCACCCACCAGTAGGGGGAGCCCCTCAATGCAAACCAACTCCCCTGGGTTCCCAACGGGGTCATGGCATGGCCCTAGCTCCACACCCCTGGATTCCTTTAAAGATCCACACCCCTGGATTCCTTTAAAGGAATACCCTTAAGCTTGGAGGGGCAGGTGATGGCCACACCTTCCCTCCCCCATCATAAGATCAACCAGTGCCTAACCTCTAATCCTTACAAAGTTGTGACGATTGCTATGAGGTAGGCAAAAACCAAATGGCCCATGCCAATTTGCCAAGTGGAAAAATTCCTACCAGGTCCCTCAACAGCGACCAACTGAGGTCCATAGCAAGGCCAAATTCAAAACCTGAAAAATAGGGAGGGAGGGAGGGAGGGAGATCAAGGAAGTGAGCCAAGAGGAAGCTCTTCAGCTCATGCCTCAGTTTAAATGGGGCCAGTCCACGCCCCCAGTCAGCTGATTGGCTGGCTGGCGAATGACATGGCCAGGAAGCTCCAGGTGACGTGGGACTTCATCCCCTGCCCCTGGAGGGGAGTGGGTGGCCACGTGGTCTACCGCAACTCCTCCCCACTGGGAAGTGCAGCAGATTTGTGGCTTGACTGTGCAGCTGTTATTTATCCAAAATTCTGAGGAGGAAAAAACCCATATAGCAACATTTAGTCTTTTCTTAGGAACAACCTACACACTGCATATAAACTTAACATTTTCCAAGTGATTTCCCACATATGTCTGGGTATGGCTCTACCCTCAATCCAGCCTTAAAAACTGGCTATGCTAGCAAATGTCACATAGTTGGAAGTCCTGCTGTGGGGATGAAAGGGTGGTCTTTGTGCAAAAAAAAAAAGCCTCATTATGTATTTTAAAACATAGCATAAAATGTTATGTACAGTGCTGGAAAGCAAGAACACATTTTTACTCACTGGAATATGCTTTGAAAGGCAATAAGAAATTAATTTTCAAACTTTGAGATTAAAGCCTTGGAAAAAGTAGATAAACTTGCACAATTTAAAAAAGAAAAAAAAGAATAATAAACACAAATGCAATAAAAAGTCTAAAACTTTTAAACGTAATTTCAAAACAAAGCTGGGGCTGGAGAATGGAAGGTACAGACTGAAGGAACTGATGTTACAAACTGGCCAATAGATAACCATAGCTGTGCAAATGACGGCCTTTGGGTTGTAGACAACTAATTTCTACTCAGAGTAGAACCAGCTGAAACTAATGGACCTAGTCCTGTCCATTAATTCAGTGGGTCTACTCTACTAACATTCGATACAACCCTTTGTCTCCTTTCTGGGGTGGAGGAATGGTGTTTTCTCAGTTTAGCCTGAATATCACACAAAACAAGTCTGAATAGAGTACACATCAGGTCAGGAAAAAATAAGTCTCCATTATAGGTATCAATGGCACTATCAAACTGCCTTCTCCCTCTTACAGTGTTACATCTGTTTTCAGCAGAAATTAGTTGAAACCTATTTATATTGAGAAAATAGCATAGTTTCCATACAAAGCCTACTTCAAAATTCAATAGTCTCAAGTATTCCTCTAATGTTAATTTCGCAGAATTTGAAGGGGGAGTTCATGATCTGTTTTTGGATAATTTGCTTCCCCAATTCCAAGAAGAAGAAGAAGAAGAAGAAGAAGAAGAAGAAGAAGAAGAAGAAGAAGAAGAAGAAGAAGAAGAAGAAGAAGAAGAAGAAGAAGTCTCATTTAAACCCAATCGTTCCTGCTATTGGAATATTTGGAATAAACCATGGAAAGTATTCATATTCTGGCTTTTTAGCATTCTGTTTTGTTCCTTCTGCAAAACTCAAATAAGCCCAAAATATATTCGGTTGACCTCCCCAAATAAATTTGGTTTTATGCATTTTTTTAATATATTGGAAAACTCCCATAGACTCGAGCAAAAACTTATTGGAAAAAATGTACTATTTAACTGAGCTATCCAAAATGTAAAGCACAAACAGTTTGAAGTATATAAAGTGTATAAAGTTTAAAGTTTAACCTGCTGCAGAAAAATCAATCCTTCATTTAATTGCCCATAATAGTTAATGCAAGTGTGGCACCAGTCTCACATTAGACCATCCACCATCCAGAGAACTGTGTAATTAACTCCACACACCAAATTGTGGTTTTAGCTTGCCTCGCACACAGCAGCCCAGCCAAATGTCCCCCATTTGAAACACAGGTTTTTTCTCCAAATCTTGAGGGGGATATTAAAATTAGGATAAGGAAATTAATTCATCAGCGTATGAAATGTAAACATAGATGTGGTCTTACTATGCTTTCTATCTTGAACTTCTGTCACTTGTGCTGAGCCTTGGTGATAGTATGGCTATTAACTGAGATAAAGGACCTCCCAATCTGCAGAAAACACTGTTGAGCCTACCCCTGTGGCCAGGATCCAGATATGCAGCCAGGTTATTTGTTGTTATTTTGCTACAGATGTTCCCAGTGTCAAGGGGGAAACAAAGCCTCCAGCTGTAGCCTTGTTTTCTTCTCACACATGGAACACTTCTTTGGATAATGACCCACAAATCTAAGTGAATGTGGAACATCCTGAAATCCGTGAAAAAGTGACACACAGTAGAGGATGGTGCATTGGAGCAAATGGGGCGCTGCCCCACCAACCTGTTTGCGTCAGCCAGCCCCCACTTGCCTGCCTTCTCTCTTAGAAGCAATCCAAGAAGTGGAATGGCTATCAGCATACTCTTCAGTCTCAAGAGCTGCCCTTGTAGAAGTCAGAAGGGAGAAGGATGGGACGAAAATTCAGATCCGTTGATGCTACGTAGCATTGGTTAAAAGTAGCACAAATACACAACCCCTTTTGAGACTGGTCTGATATGTGCCAATGTGCTGCAGGACAGTCATATATTGCATAGAAGAAGAGTTTGGATTTGATATCCCACTTTATCACTACCCGAAGGAGTCTCAAAGCGGCTAACATTCTCCTTTCCCTTCCTCTCCCACAACAAACACTCTGTGAGGTGAGTGGAGCTGAGAGACTTCAAAGAAGTGTGACTAGCCCAAGTTCACCCAGCAGCTGCATGTGGAGGAGCGGGGACGCGAACCTGATTCACCAGATTACAAGTCTACTGCTCTTAACCACTACACCACACTACACCTATGTGACAGATGAGCACAAAGGGAATGCAAGCTTACTATGAGACAATCACAAACTTTATTGGTCTTTACGGGTGGTGCTTACAATTCACAAACCATGAAGAACTAACATGAGGAGATAATGACAAAAGCTCACAGCAGCAAAGAATACTTCCCTTAGTTTTGCAACATGAAAGGTTAGTTCTTGAAACTGGCATAAAACTGCAGAACTTTATTTTTAAAGTTGTAAAATTAATGTTTTCCTGGATCAGACTTCAGATAAACAGAGTGAAAAAAACATATACTCTTTACGGTTTGGCTTCAGCTTACACTATACTACTTGAAAGTGGAAAGTCAGCATTGTTCCACTTGCCACCGTTTCCTTCTGTAGTTATAAGAGAAAACAGCTGTGGTATTCATTGGCTGCTGTGTTCTGTATTCTCTCTTTTTTATATGTTACAGTTGCATTGTAATGTGATGGAAAATTCTTTGAAGCACTCAAGAAAAATGTTGTTGTTGTTTCATTGTTGCCTATTATTCATATTAGAGTTTTGCAAAAAAAAAATTGTACTCTAAAAACATCTGTGGAAAATATGTTTTGAGTATTTTTTAAAGGAAGAATTTGAAATAACTGGGTATACTGAGAGTTTAAACAGCCTTTCAGTAATTTATTTTCAGCTACCATAGAGATCAATGTAAAAAGACATATGTTCATATTGCCAAAAGGTAGAAGTTAGAGTTAGGTATCAAATTTCTTAAGAAAAGTTCATTATCTGAATTGGTTGTTTAGGGAATCTGTTCCAGTGGAGGAAATATGCAGGTCAATTCCAGCTCATCCTACTGAACAGCAAGGGAGATGTTTTTGGCCAGAGTTAGAAACTGCCTGGCTGCATCTGCATATTTGGTGGTTATGAGGGTACTTGTGACTGCATCCTGGCTATGTATGTCTGTTAAGCTGTCTGTTAACAGATATCATAAATCATGGACAGCTTATTCAAAAATTTGAGCAAAATTAATGCAGCTATTTTTCTCAGTAGACTTATATCCCAATAAATTCTTACACTGCTTGACTCATTACAGTCAACATTCAGATACCCAAAAGACTCTGGAGCAAGAACTCCTCACTCTGCATGCAGCCTAATTCCACCACCAAATTCCAAGAAATAATCCTTGGTTTCCCTTGGTTTGACAGACTGATTTTAGAACCCTTGTTGTGCACAAGAAAGTTAGAGTCACTCTGTTTAAAAAGGGGCCACATTGTTATTATTTTTGTCTGCAGTTAACATAGCAATGTTTGAGAGAGCATGTTGTATTCTATAAATCTGATGTGTGATATGATGTTTGAATCTACTTGCTCATACATTTGCAGCTTAATTCTATGCTAATCATCAAAGTTAACCAAGCATACACTTTTATGACTAAATTTTGCATTTAACATAAAGGACACCAGGTCATATAAGCAAAACATCTAACTATTCAAAAACACATGGAACAGCAATACAAAATTCCAAAGGGGCTGTGTGAAGGGTACCGCTGGAAAACATGCCAATAGTAACTGAAGAAATATAAAGTATCTGATGTCAACATGATGAGGCAGGCTAAGTTCATCCTTTATGGCCAAACCATGAAATATTGCACAATAAGTATATTGACAGAATAGACCTCTGATCTAAATAAAATGCTTTGTTGTTGTTTAGTCATTTAGTTGTGTCTAACTCTTCATGACCCCATGGACCAGAGCACGCCAGGCACTCCTGTCTTCCACTGCCTCCCACAGTTTGGTCAAACTCATGTTAGTAGCAGAGTTTCATAAAAGGACAAATATAGAGCAGGGTAGGGGGAAATCCCAATGTTAACAATTTGCTTTTAAAGTTTGGTATATAGGGGCAGCTGATAATTTCCTATTCCTATAATTCCTCCAGGCATCCCCAAACTCGACCCTCCAGATGTTTTGGAACTACAATTCCCATCATCCCTGACCACTGGTCCTGTTAGCTAGGGATGATGGGAGTTGTAGTCCCAAAACATCTGGAGGGTCGAGTTTGGGGATGCCTGCTCTTCTCCCAAACCCATTACCGCCGCTAGTGTTAGAAAAAGTAAAGCAGTTTTTTTTATAAAAAAAAAATCCTGTAAATTGTAAACTACATAAATTTCACATTTGACATAGATTATACTTACAATGCATACAACAGATTCACTGAAAGGTCTTCATCCAGGTATGGTGACTTAGTAGATAATTCCACAAGACAAAATAACTCCTCTGTGCTTTCTTTAGACCAAAACTGTAGATTCCATATTGAATCTAAATGGAAAATGTACATATTTTTCAGAACTTCATTGCAAGCCAAAACCACTGAAATACCATGTACAGGAGTGAACACATTTCTAAGAAAGTGCCCAATCCCAAATAATCAATCAAGTGTTCTTAAATTATGGGGTGGTCTTAATTCTTTTACTGGTACCAATACCAATAAATTCAAAACATCCACTTACATTTTCTGCAGTGGCTCCCTGTTTGTGGAATGTTCTCTCCAGGGAGGCTAGGCTGGTGTCTTCAATGACACACCTTTAGGCGCCAGGCAAAAACGTTACTCTTCAACCAGGCCTTTGGCTGATTAACATCCTATACCCTTTTAAATGTGTTTGTGGGAAGGGGTGGAGGTTATTAGTTTGTTTGATTTTATTGTGTATTTTGTGTTTTTTATCTTGTGTTTTTATGTTTTGAACTGCCCTGGGAGATATATGGAAGAAGGGCTGTGTACAAAACAACAACAACAACAACAACAACAACTTGCTACAATAATAATGATTGTACCTTCCCCAAGCATACCTATTTGTTGAGATGTGAAAGCACCGCTTTCTGAGTATGTAAATGCCTTGATTTCCATTTCTGAAGTATATACAAAACAGTTAATATGTGTATCACTCCACTGGCAACATAGGAAATGATCTTCAGTCACCAGTGATGTGGCATTGGCTTTAATTGTACCATGTTCCTCATTTATGCTAGGACCATTCTCTGCAATTCCAGCGGGCAAAGAAATGTTAGAAGTCTTTTCTGGTGGCACACATGGTAGCTGAAAGCTCTGTGGAGGAATCTGATATACCATGCAATAGGAAATTACCATTCGAAGAAAATCTGAGGGTACAGGGGGGGAAAGGATTAGTCTGAATACCTCATATAACCAAGAGCCAGAACATTTATTAGCACAAGATAAAACAAATTCTGGGCAAAATTATTGAACGCACACTTCCGAAGACATGCATAAAATCACATAAATACATCCACTGATACTTAAATAAGTTTTTGGCCATCAGCTTAATTCTGGGTTCCCCACCACCCCCATTCTTTTATTTTGTCATTACTCATGAACAAAACATCAAGAACTAGATTCACATGGATATAAAATAACTTCTGTACACTGATGTGAAGCAGTTCAGCCACAGTTCCATTCCCTGAGAAACATTCCAAAATTGCCTTCATCTTTCAGCAAGGAAGAGTATATATTATAAACGAATGTATTATAAAACAGCATATTTATATTTCCCTGTAAAAATTAGTTACAAAATTCAGGAGTACAAATTATTATTATTATTATTATTATTATTATTATTATTATTATTTACATCGTTTTATATGGTTGAGTTTTTAAATTTGGCAACTGGTGTTTTTTTGTCTTGATTCTGGTCACTGACCGTAATAAAACCACTTGTACTTGTACTTACTTTGTAAAATTATGTGTCCGTACATACAAAGGCCTTGTGCAGTAGATCAATGTATGAGGAGAGACAACTATTAGCCCCGCCAAGAACATTACAGGCAATGTGCAGCTCTTCCCCCTGGAGCTCAAGGGGAATAGCACAAATATGTGTAGGGAGGGGCCCTTCCATGTAACCTGGAACCCCCTGCACTGTTAAATGCCCTTTCCTCTGCAGCACACAAAGCATCATTCATCTTCTTCATATCTTTTTTGCCCAGGCTTTGCCCCATAAGACTGGACCCCGCAGTCACTGAATTCTTGCTCTCTATGTTGTATCACTGTTTTTATGATACTGTTTTGTTGTTTTCATGTTGTAATCCTGTCCACCACACAGATATCTTTAAATATTGAACAGTTCAAGACCATATAACACTGGTCTTGAAAGATCTACATTGGCTCCCAGTACGTTTCCAAGCATAATTCAATGTGTTGGTGCTGACCTTTAAAGCCCTAAATGGCCTCGGTCCAGTATACCTGAAGGAGCGTCTCCACCCCCATCGTTCTGCCCGGACATTGAGGTCCAGTACCGAGGGCCTTCTGACGGTTCCCTCATTGCGAGAAGCCAAGTTGCAGGGAACCAGGCAGAGGGCCTTCTTGGTGGTGGTGCCCGCCCTGTGGAACGCCCTCCCATCACACGTCAAAGAGAAAAACAGCTACCAGATTTTTAGAAGACATCTGAAGGCAGCCCTGTTTAGGGAGGCTTTTAATGTTTAATCGATTATTTTATTTTATTTTTCTGTTGGAAGCCACCCAGAGTGGCTGGGGAAACCCAGCCAGATGGGCGGGGTATAAATAAATTATTATTATTATTATTATTATTATTATTATTATTATTATTAGGGAAACCACTTGTAGCATCTGTTGTGTTGAGCTATTTCAGTTGCTTTTGTTTGATTTGCTCATTGCAAACAGCTGAAAGTCTTTAAAATTATTTAGTAACAAACCTGATTTGCAAGGGGGGGAGGTTGAATAATTTTGATTGCAACTGCATGCTTGGGTTGCTATACTATTACAATACCTAGAACAATTTCATCACAAAAATGTTTGCTCTGATATGATCTGAGCTATAATATTCATCTGCCAATCTGTTACTAATTCTAGCATCAAATCGCTCAAAGATACAGAGAAATTCAGGAACAATGGCCAAGAAAGAAGTGCACCCAATAGCATCTTCTAAGATTAGTTTTCTTATGCTGTTGTTTAGAAAGAGTAACAGACAACTTACTCAGCTGTAGAAGTCCAGTCAAAGTATTATACCAGTTCATCTTGGTCTAAACAGCAGATCTGAGGGCAAAAACAATTGGGGGAAATAATGTCACACTGGCATTTATAGAAGAATAAATAATATTTATGACACAGCAAACCAACTCCTACTTAAGGCTGACTGGGAAGGACAGTCTTGGATCTGCTGGATCCAAAGTCAATTGCTTCCATAATATGGCCCTTTACCCTTGCCAGTTCTGAGCTCCTATACTCATAGGAATTCTCCCTCCCACTGAAAGCAATGAAATGTGTGTGTTTTTAAATAAATAAATGAAAATAAAATACACCTCCCTCCCAAAGTGAACCAGCAGCACTTTGGAAGTGATGGATTGACTGCCACTTATCTCTTCTCCCACCCCCACTGCCAAAGTAGGATTGCTGTGTTACTAAAATTGCAGTTCGTAGAGATCCTGTACATTTGTGGAAAAATAAAGAAAGCTAGAATTCAAATGCATTTTGTTAGAGGAGTTGATGCTTTCAGCCATGGTAACAACAGTTCTGTATTTGAACTGTAACAAGTTTGGTTCTTCTCCCAACAAGGAAGTTTACATGGTCAAGCACTACAGCAATTTAAAAGGAGTGGTTATAACTGCTATTGTGCATTTGAGAATAACGCCAAAATAGAAGCCATGGTGGTTATGACATGCTGCCAATAATAGAAGAAAAACATAAGCAATGTGTCTTAGAAAGAGTCAACAGAACTCACATATATTTAGCCTGTCCATTCATTTTTCTATGGCCTTGAGAGCCCCAACGCACAACATAGCACTGACTAGACACCCACCATTCATTTCCGTTGAGAGAGAGCAGAGCTATCTGCACATTCTTGTATGAAGCACAGATCTGCTCTTTCCATTTAAGTAAATGAAAAACACCATACATTGTGCAAGAGTCCTCCCCCCCCCCCGTGTTAGAAGTCTACATAAAACGGAATATGGGTAGAATTATCTTCTCACCAGATTAAGAAACATAGGAAGCTGCCTTCTACTCAATCAGACCATTGTAGGATTTGAAGGGGCTCTTTCCCATCTTTCCCAGTCCTACCTGGAGTCCCCAGGGATTGAACCCAAGACTTTCTGCATGCAATACAGATGTTCTGCTGCTAAACTATGGCCCTTCCTCTATGTTAGTACAATACACACACACACACACACACACACACACACACACACACACACAGTGGTACCTCTGGTTATGAACGCTTCAGGTTACACATGCTTTGGGTTATGTGCTCCGCTAACCTGAAAGTAGTTGCTCCTGGCTTCAAACTTTGCCCCAGGATGTGAGCGGGAGGTGCACGTACAGCAGGAGGCGCCATTAGTGAAAGCACGCCTCAGGATAAGAACGGTTTCAGCTTAAGAACGGACCTCCAGAATGAATTAGGTTTGTAACCAGAGGTACCACTGTATATCTCAACCTCTTCTGTAAAAATAAACAGTATCCATTTCTTCTGAAGACTGTATATTACCAACATACGGTATACTAAACCCATATAGCTTTGTTTGCTTAAAAGCCAAAGCCAGAATGTGATGTACAGTGGTACCTCGATTTAAGTACACAATTGGTTCCGGAAGCCTGTACTTAACCTGAAGCGAACTTTCCCATTGAAAGTAATGGAAAGTGAATTAATCCGTTCCAAATGGTCCGCGGAGTACTTAAACTGAAGCGTACTTAACCTGAAGTGAACTTTCCTATTGAAAGTAATGGAAAGTGCATTAATCCGTTCCAGACGGTCTGCGGAGTACTCAACCTGAAGCGTACTTAACCTGAAGTATGAGTGTAATTGGTTCTGTGCATTAATCCATTCCAGACGGTCTGCGGAGTACTCAACCTGAAGGGTACTTAACCTGAAGTATGAGTGTAATTGGTTCTGGAAGTCCGTACTTAACCTAAAGCGTACTTAACCTAAAGCAAACTTTCCCATTGAAAATAATGGAAAGTGGATTAATCCGTTCCAGACGGGTCCGCGGAGTACTTAAACTGAAAGTACAGTACTCAAACCGAAGCGTATTTAAACCGAGGTATGACTGTACCTTTATAGGAAAACTACTGTTTGAGTTATTAGCTTCACAACAGCAGCTGCAACCAGTTAAAGTCAGCTTCAAGAGTTTATAGACTGTCCTTCCCATACATGAGGGGTAGGGAACCTCTGACCCATGGTCTAACTAGGCCCACCAGGCCTCCGCATTTTGCACATCAGGCCATTTTGGCTAAGCTACATCCACCTACCAATCACTTGACTTCATACATGACATCAGGTGTAGGCAGGTAAAAAGGTGGCAAGGTTGGTGCACCCAGTGCATCAAAGCACAGTGCAGGGCTCTTTACGAAGGGCTTCCAAAGAGCCTTGCGCAGAGCTTTAAAGTCTTGCTCATCTGAGCTTCAGAGCACCATGAAGGGCTTTTTAGAAGCTTCTTGCAAAGAGTGCTTTGATGCCATGATAATCAGCTGATTGTTGGGACCTCAGTGCCGTCCAGGGATCCTTGCTTCATATTCTCTTTCTCTATTAGCAAACCATAATTATGATGCATCTTACAATAACCTTAGAAGATACACCTTCTGAGGAAATGAAAAATTTAGCTACCTCAGATCCATAGCAAACAATTAATTCAAGTAACCCAAATGGATTATGCAAATCTATTATGAATAAGGGAAGCTTCCATATTCACTGAATATGCACCAGTCCAAACTAGATATGGCCATTTGTTTAAAAAATTGTCCGGGGGGTTGGGTGGGTTATATTTAGTAAACGGCAAGTGAACTGGTGCTGAGTCAGATCTTGACAATGGTAGGGTAGGGAGCTTTAATCCTTTAGCAGACCAAAAAACCATAAGCTCTCAGATCACAGAAATCAATCCCCATAAAAGCCTGGGTGAACAGCAACACTGTTTTCAGTCAACACGGAAATATTTCCAATGCTCATGCCACAAATTACTGTGCAGATTTGTATGTACGTTCCCTTATCTCTCAATATCTGCTCCCGTAAAGACATAGAAAGTGAGTGTTGAGGCAGCATGCCACTGTGGCAAACTGGGGGTGCAGAGTGATTCCTTAACATCCTGCTTAACTCCCCAGTTCTTTTCTGGGCTTCCACAAGAAACAAAGCACTAAATATGCCTGGATATACCTATATAGAAGCCAAAACTTCAAGCAGTATATAGCTAGAACACCAGCATAGGTGAATTGAACATGAAATATCCATGCCACATGGTTCCAACTAAATAGTAATGTTGAATTTATTTAGGGAAATCAAGGGTTTGTACAACACTTGAAAATAAGGGAAGGAAGGAACTTCTAAAATTGGCATCACAAACACACACAGAGAGAGTTGGATCCAGATGTATTCCAGAAGAAGAAATACTGGCAATGCAATTGTTCTGTAAACTGTTGCACAAGAGCCAGTGGAAGACCTCACACACTATGGACTTTCAGGGCCAGATTCAACTAGCAAGTCCCACATGTCCCCAACATTGGCTCTGGGGAGGTCAAGAGAACCCCCAGAATAGCACAAGGGTGGAAGAGCAGGGAATCATTCCATCTGGCAAGCAAAAATGCTTGCACCGATGGGACAATTGCCATAGTGCTACATTGATTTCCTCCCTTAGTTTATTTTTCACATGTGTGAGGTCAGGAAAAGCTCTTCTGCTTGTGGAAAAGGTCTATTTGCAGAAAAGCATCTCTGAATCTCATCCACTGTATCTTAAGCTCTTTACTTCATTGTCAGACAATGTATTAATCTAGACAGGGTCCTTTAAACTTATTTGATTCCCAAAGTTCATTTGTTGCTCAAGGCACTTTCAAATTGAAGACGAGCTGGCTGTGTCTGGCACACACAAAAACCTACCTCATACTGGAAACTCTCTGGTCAATGTGGAAGCTGAGTTTGAAATTTCCTGCAGAAGCAATCATATCTAGATGGGGTGGACTTTGGCCAGGGAATATTTCCCACTGTCCCTGATGCAGATCAAAGTTGGGAGTTTTAGCTAAGTACTGAATGCTTTTGGTGCGGTGCATGCCACATCTGGTCTCACAGAAAGAGGAAGATGCTTTCAAACATTTAAAACTGAATTAGCATTATGTCACTAAGAGAGGGAGGATAGGAAAGGCAGATTGCAGGTGTCAGCTGCAGACTTTGATTCACAAAGGGTTTATGGACACACACATAGTCCCATGATCCCATCCCATTGCAATGCCCTGTGGAAGGTAGCTATTAGCAGTATTTTGCATGTGTGCTGATACCACCAGGAACCATTTCCCAACCCTGGAAGCTGCAGGTGGCAGTGGGGATACTCACATTGTGGGGGCTCCTATCCACAAGGCAAAAACTTCTAATTTTAAATGTGGTATGTACAGCATTCACTACTTGAATGCCATTTTCAACGGCATTCCAACAACGAATGCAAGATCAGTCTTAAACGGGACCTGCTTACATGGGGTGAACTTACAAGGTCTGTAACATTATTTAGGAAGGAATTCAAATTTAATGTGATGCAGCCTCAGTGTCATGAAGTCCATCACTTTAAATCAGGAAATTAAATTGAAATTCATTATTCATATTCACAACAACTAGGCTAAAAATGAAATAAAAAGGGCTGCCCACTGTGGAAACACATTTTATTGCTTATAAAATAAGATAAAAATAAGAAAAATTGTTCTTTTCCATTCCCTAGAGTTTCACTTGGACATGGCAAGTCACAAATGTCCCATCAGTCATGGCTGCCAGTGACATATTGAAGACATTAGCACCAAGAGACCAAACAGGAAGCCAAGGCACAGGCCCAAGAGATGTGTGCTATGTTATTTTTCTGAACTGGAGGAATGTTATTTGCTTACCAAACCAGTTTTAGTGTTATTTACTACTTTGAAGGAATGGAATCTCTCAAACTATTTTATGGATTTAGCCAAGCAATTTGAAATAATAGGTAAATTCTGCAAAAGCTTCAGTGCAGTAATACACACTGCATTATGTTCAATCTCTACTTGGTTAATCTGAATTACATAGCACACACTTCTAATTAACCAGGTTGACTGCAAAATTGTATGTGCTCAGTTCAAAAAATGTTGCGATTCTCAGCAGGGGTACAAAGTAAGCAGTCAAACGCTGCACACTGCCCAATCTAAAGCAAACATATTGCAAGCATCTGTCTTGAAAGAATAAATAAAGCAGACGCCCCCCTTCTTCTCATTCAATGCTAGAATAAAAAAAAGAGGGCCCAGAGAAGCAGGGTGCAAGAACAGTGAAAATAATAGCCATGCATACTATCTCTAAAATTCAGATGATAAGATGTTCTCTTAATAGCCCACATACAGACTTCCTGCTTATGAAACGTTCTGTAATGAGGAAGCTCACCAATGGTGAACAAATTGCTGGAAAGAAACAATTCATCCATTAATACCAACATTCCCCCTCAATTGCCGAGCCAGAGGGACAGTTGGGCACATTCTCAGTTGTGTTTTTATTTCACTTGTGCATGAAGTAATAGCTATGATTTCTCCCCCACAATTCAGTTTCCAAAGTCTCATCAGTGTAACAACTTTGCCTCCATGTATCCACACTTTCCTATACACTTTCAGCCCCAATCTACTTTGTCTACAGGCTGTAGCCAAAAGGCTGTTGTTGCCATGCTGCACCATAACTGGTGTTTGTTGGCAGTGTTACCATGGATATTGTGACAGTGGCTGTAAAAATTGTTACGTTCTCTCCAATTGTTCATGTGCTGAACAATTTGCATTTAGCTAAATGACTGATCAAAACAGGAACTTTGAAACCTAGTTTTAGGGATATGCAGCATTTCCCCCCCCCCAAAAAAACCAAATAAGAAAAGGTAGGTCCTCTGCAATATCCCTGAAGTTTTGACAGAATCAAAATTACAAAACTAAGATACATTTTGAGCTGGCACAAAAACATTAGAAAATGCATGTGCCCAGCAACATGTGAGCTTGAGACTCACAAGGGAAGACAGTCAAGAAGACAGGACCTTGGACAGCTCTAAATGGCCCTGCTTAACCAGTCACAGGAGATGCTACAACTGCAGGGAGCAAGTGTCAACTAAAGTGTTATGTAGCCTAACCAGACCGGAAGTGCTGCAAGCTCTGATTCAGGAGCAGCTGGCTGGTCAGCCAAAGAGCCCTTGCCTTATTTTGTAGCTTTTGAGTTCTGTGAGGCTGGGGAGGCAGCAGTACTGCACAGGACCCACCCTCTGAATCACAGGATGGTGACAATAGTCTGCTTGTCTTACTCCTTGTCTTACTCTTGCCTTGTCTTATTCCTTTCCCAATTTTGAACCAATCAGCTGTTCCATATCCAGTTCTAACTGTAGCTTCTTGTCCCACATAGAGATTTCTCAGGAGACAGATGAGGGTGCAAGAACTTGCCATAGTTTGCTGTGAATGAATAGAGAGATGGAAATAGAAGCAACTGTACCTGTGAAGGGAAGGCATTCCACAGATGAGATACCACCACAGAGAAGATGATACCCCTTCACAGTGGATCTGACATGAACCATAGATATTGTATGCAAATTTGTTTTTCATTATCAATATTCCAATTGATATTTCCCAACAAACTTTTTAAAAAAACAAGCAAACAAACAACCATTAATGGCATATCAGCATGTATGTAGCATTTCTTTAACATCAACAGGAACTGGAAACTTTTGATTAATTTTGTTTTAAAATCCAGTCCATTCCTATGCTGAATTCAAAGATTAGGGGTGGCACCCAACTAAGTCATACTCAGAACAGACCCACTGAAATCAATGGGTGAGCGAAGAAGTTATACTCTATTTCAGAACCGTCATAGAAGAAACAGCACTAAAATATAAGTGGGTCTTTCAGCAATAGTTCAAACATCAAATTAGTCACCAATGATCAAATGCAAACCATACAAGAGTGGGAACACATCCAGTAGCTCTGGCACTAAACGGCAAGTGAAAACGTAAACTTTGTTTTATTATTTTATTTATTTATTTATTTCCCACCCATCTGGCTGGGTTTTCTTCCATTTATCTTTTAACAGGATAAAAAGCTTGTGAAATAAAAACATCAACAGCTGTTAGTTAACATGTAATGGGAACACCCAAAATATCTTTAAAAATAAACAGCTGCTTTCGAATATTAAATAAATGCCTCTGAAGCATAACATCCTACTAATAATGCATATGGATATATAGTGCATACGGATATGTGTTCTGATTTTCATAACTAACTACATGCATCTCCTATTAATTTCTTTGAGAGCTAGAAGTCACTCCACACTCCTAAAAATTGGGTCCTCCATATAATTAGCTTTCTCTTAATTTGAAATGTGGCTGTATATTACAAAAAGTGTTGTGAAAGTAGTAAAGGCCTTAAAAACAAAGCAAGACTTCTGCTTGTAGCTTGATCTCCCCCCCCCCCCCGCCCTGGAAACAAATCCCACAAATGGGTCTCACTCAAGACAAGTATGGATGACTGCACCCTTAACCTATGTAATTTCCCCAATTATTCTCCACATGCTCAGCAGAACACCGAGTTCCCCCTTCTCTGTTGCTTTAAGAACTGCACAAGAATACTACAGCGAGAGTGGAGCTTGTAAAAAATCATCTGCTGCAGGATATTAGAATTTATTGTAAACATGTAGTGGCATGTATTTTTGCTGTTGTGCCACATTTAGGAGGAAAAGTAGCATACAAGTTAATATAATAATACAAACAAAGCGAATATACTCACATTCAAGATACCTCGGGGTTGCACCAATAAAAGTTAGGAGTAACATACCGCAAAATGCTATACATGTTTACTCAGAAGTATATCCCATTACTTTCAGCAGGAATTACTCCCTATTTTTCAGCATTGCAGTCTTACACTTCTATCAATAAGTATAATCCAACACCAATAGCAGGCCAACCTTGGATAGACTAAGGTAGATAGATAGATATTTATACAAAATGAACTTAAATCAAAAATTGAAAGTTCTATATAAAAATTCCTGCAGAACACAATTTTTATCTTTATTTGATTGATCTCTACACTAAACCTCGTTCTCTTTTCATTTAATTCAAGGCCAGAATCCAATGGCTTAGCATGCACAATAGGGTTCTTCAAAAACCTTTTTCTTTGAATAGCAGACCTCCATGCCATAGAAAACTGCTTGCAACTACCCTCATTTTCAAACGTAGTTCACCATGTGACATAGGATTATGTCAGGGGGCAGGGGACATAACCCAAAGCTTCCTTAGCTGTGCAGAACTAGTTATATGGTACTATGGTCAATGTCTCTTAGTTTGATGCAAGGGTAAGTTCTTGCCCTATTTTCTGTGCTCTCAAGGCATTCAAAGTGAATGTGTGAAGAAAGCCACCATGTCTCATGTGCAAGCATTCCTCATAAATGTCTGAAGGGGCCTTATAACTGTGTTCAGCTGAACATTGTTTAAACCATGCAGATGTGGTTATTTAAATATTTCCTTTTCAGCACAGCACAGTCGGCACATTAGGGGTAGAATGCATGAGCCCGTGCCTCTGTCACACATTCTTCCCCACGCCATGCAAGACTTCTGCCCCTCATAACTTTCAAATATCTGGAATTCACTATTTGCTGGTATTTGTTATTGTTTAGGGTTGCTATGTGTCCTCTTTTTCCAGGACACGTCCTCTTTTTCAGGGGTAAAATTTAATCTGCGTAGATTTTTAAAATTTGCCAAAATTTCTCTGGCTATACTTTCTTGATGAGACATAGACATAACTGGTAGATGAAGACTTGCTTTCCTCTTCTCTTCTCCTGCCCCCCTCAGCAATATATCACAGCTTCTATAGCCTGCATATATTAGGGGTTATTTTTTTAATTAGAGTCATCATGGCATCCTCTTTTTTGCTCTTCAAAATATGGCAACCCTAATGTTATTTGTTAATGCTTCCTAATTTTAACCTACTTTTATTAAATATTTTCTCCCGAATGTTTACAAATTAACTCTCTGCTATACGGATTTGCTACAGAAAGAAATCTTGTCTAGTCTTAATTGTGATCGTAGGCACTGCAGTCAGGATCCAAAAAGACGTGAAACAAATGGAGCAAGTCTTTAGAGATATTTTTTTTCAAGCATCACCTCTCATAATTTTATGCATACTGTGAGTAAGCTGTTCTAGACACAGGGCAACTTCTGAGTAAATCTACATGGGCTTGCTTTGTAGGAGGATTTTAAAAGCAGTTTGTGATGTGGCACAGGGGTCAGCTATCCTATGAAATGGATTTTTAAAATCCACTGGGTGAGCAGAAACTCTAGGAAGCTGCTTGGATCTCATCTATGTAGATACAGTGGTACCTCAGGTTAAGTACTTAATTGGTTCTGGAAGTCCGTACTTAACCTTAAGCGTACTTAACCTGAAGTGAGCTTTCCCATTGAAAGTAATGAAAAGTGGATTAATCCATTCCAGACGATGAAAAACACCCCCTAAAACAGCAATTTAACACAAATTTTACTGTCTAACGAGACCATTGATCCATAAAATGAAGGCAATAATAAGTGTGCTGTACTATAAAATAAATAAGACAGTATTGTAGATGAAAAAAATCAACATTTACAGCAGTACCTTGGGTTAAGTACTTAATTGGTTCCGGGGTGCCATTTGCACCCCGAAAAGTACTTAACCTGAGCGGCGATAGCGCCTGTGCGTGAAGCGCCGATAGAGCGCTTCTGCGCATGCGCAAAGTGCGCAGATCGCTACTGCGCATCCACGTGCGGTGGAACCCGGAAGTAAACACTTCCAGGTCCGTGGAGTACTTAACCTGAAAGTACCCAACCTGAAGCGTACTTAACCCAAGGTATGACTGTAATGAATAAGAAATTCAGATAGCCACATGAAGATTTCTCTCTCTCTCTCTTTCATTACGTACACCTGTACACAAGCCATGGTGCAGTTTGCATTTGCTCTCCAAAATATTAGAACAGCTAATATTTTAAAATAATTTAAAATTGTATTTATTAAGCCAACAACCAAAGGTCACAATAAAATGACTCTTCACCCTGTTCTGTGTTGTGCAAATCCCACAAGGTTTGAAAATGAGTGGATCATTATTATACTAGGAAACAAAACAAGTGCCATTGAAAACACTCAAGTCCTAAATCAGGGGTCAGCAAACTTTTTCAGCAAGGGGACGGTCCATTGTCCCTCAGACCTTGTGGGGGGGCTGGACTAATTTTTTTTAAAAAAATATGAACTAATTCCTATGCCCCACAAATAACCCAGAGATGCATTTTAAATAAAAGGACACATTCTACTCATGTAAAAACATGCTGATTGCCGGACCATCCGCGGACTGGATTTAGAAGGCGATTGGGCCGCATCCGGCCCCCGGGCCTTCGTTTGGGTTTAGTTTGGGGACCCCTGTCCTAAATAGTCCCATTAAAGGTAAAGGGACGCCTGACCATTAGGTCCAGTCGTGACAGACTCTGGGGTTGTGCGCTCATCTCACATTATTGGCTGAGGGAGCCAGCATGACAAAGCCGCTTCTGGAAAACCAGAGCAGCATACCTTCCCGCTGTAGCGGTCCCTATTTATCTACTTGCACTTTGACATGCTTTCGAACTGTTAGGTTGGCAGGAGCTGGGAACTAGCAACGGGGCCATCGCAGGGATTCGAACCGCCGACCTTCTGATGAGCAAGCCCTAGGCTCTGTGGTTTAACCCACAGCGCCACCTGTGTCCCATTGCATAACCCTTAATTATGCTATATTTTAACAGCTACTGCATCTTTACATGACTATTACAAAGTTAATGCCAACAACACATTGCTTGTGTAATTTCAAGCAAAAGAATAGATAAAATAGGAATGTGTTTCAAATCAATAAAACTGTCGTGTGTGTGTGTGTGTGTGTGCAAAGGGGCCATGTTAGTTCATAAGAAAATGAAAGGGGAAAACCCCACAGTTGGGCAAGACTTTTATTAGTATCAACCAGCAGGTTTTGGCTGTACAAAATCTAACATTTCCCACCATTTTAAAACTTATTTCTGGAACCAATTCCAACTGATGTAAATACACATTGACACATTGTGGTACGCCATAAGCCATGACTTGCTGCTCCTACCTTTGTTCCTCCCTCCCTGGAGCCAGGAGGAACAAACCATGAGCCTTGGTTTACCTTGGTTTACCGTGATATAGGAGCCAGCACTTGTGGCTTTGTTTCTCTCCAAACCATGTTACTCACACTGGAACACCGTCGCTCTGACCCAATCTGAAATCAACAGTATATTGTACCAAAAGCTTTTTTAGAATTTAGAGTTGGAGCAGCAACTCATGAATGCAAATCCCTGCACAGCCATGATCAAACTTGCAGCAGTGCCCTATGGTATGGCATCGCATACACCAACCTACCTTGGTAGCTTGTTGTGATGATAAAATGGGATAACCCCTGCCTATGCCACCAGGAGTTCCTTGGAGGAAGGCTAGGATGAAAATGTGGTAGATGTTGGGTCTTCCAACTACATTACAGGAACTATGATAAACATGATGTGCAAAAATGCCATTGGTGCCAGATCACTAAGAGAGTTGTAGGTAGCTCTGGTGAGATTTGCAAAGGAAAACCTTACCAGCGTTCATCACAAGCTTCTCTTCGATTTATTTTCCCCAGGCTTTTTGTTTTTGTTTGCAGCCCTTGTCGTGAAAACTTTTGAGAGAACAAGACAAATAGCTCGTTTAAGGTGGCCAAACTACCAAGGAGCTGAAAGCATCTTTGCCTCTCTTTTTCCAAAGGACAAAAGGAGCTTCACTGACTTATAGACTGAAGAGATCTAAAACATAACCTAGGAAACTCTACAATGATTACAACTTGCAGCTGTAAATGTCAACTCCCAGCGAGTTCCTCCTGTCCTCGCTAAAACTCTTGCACGTCCCATTTGACAGACGATGAGGACAAGACTGCCACGGATGCGCAGTCTAGTCCGCGGCAGCGCAAACACAAGCCTGCCTCTATTGCTTGGCAAATCGTCTCCCAGCCAGTCGCAACACCTTACACGCTCTTCGCTTTCCCCTCTCTGCCTCCCTGCGCAAACTTCAGCAGGTCCTTCCTGCAGCATCCTTAATGCAGTGCAGTCTTGGCCATGTTTACTCCGAAGTAAGCTCCCCTGGCTTCAAAGAGACTTGCTCTCTGGCCAACCCGCCGTCCCAAGCACCCCGGAGGCACCCAAAGTTAACTGAAAGTAGCCCCTCCCCCCCACTCCAATCTACCCGACCAAAATAGTAACACCATATTAATACCAATACTAGTAATACTAATAATAATAACGATTAAAGCTCCTGCGAGCTGTGACGGTTATAGCGGTGTGGCGCACAAAGGCACCCACTGACGCTCGTGCTCCCCAACGCAGTCGGTGCCAAAAGACCCTCAGCCAGAGCTAGCCAGGCAGAAGAAGAAGAAAGGAAAACACGTACCTTTGCTGTGGCGACCAGCTGGAATTTCGGCCGCTCTTTTCACGCAGGGGGGAGAGAGAAGGGGGAAGGAAGAAGGAGAAACTGCTCCTGCTCCTCCTGCTCCTGTGAGGCGCGCGCCCTTTCCCCTCAAGCCCCACGCTCTTCACCCGGCTGGCAGTGGAACCATAGCTCCCTCTCCCTCTCCCTCTCCCCCCCGCCCAGCCCCCTTCGGCCTTTATCCCAGCCAGCCAGCCGGTCAGCTCGGCGTCGGCGCCGTCTGCAGAGGAGCCTTGAGGCTGGCGGGCGCGCGGCGCTGGTGAGGACAAGCAGCGGGCGGGAAAATGCTGCAGCTTCTCGCTCGCTACCTGTGCGGCTACTAGCACTCCCTGCTGGGGACGCAGGAAGCGCCGGCTGGCCAGAGGCTGGGGCGAGCGTCACGTGGCGCCCGAGTCTCTCGCTAACAGGACTTATAACGCGATCCTTCAGCCGTTTGTGCTGGTCGTGGGAACCTTGCTCGGCGTCTCCAGGGACCGCTTTGGCCACCCCACCCCACCTGCCGCCAACACCTGCGCGGCTTCAGCGCCACCCAACGCCTCTGACCTTTCCCGTCACTTGGGCCCCATATGGTCGTGACAGCAGCCCAAGTTGTATTCGGTGGAGAGCAGCCAGGCCTCCGCATTAAGCTTTCAAAAAAGTTGTTGTTGTTTTCCAGGGCACAAATTAAGTAAACATAATACGAAGTTAAATTGCACAATACTGTACTTAGGAGCCTAAGGGGGGAAAGGACATTAGCAGTTTGGTACTATTCTTGGGGGACCTGGCCATTTCGTTTCTTAGAAATTTCCCACTGAGGACAAATGTCCACTATAGGTTCACCACATAAACAAGAGTTCCATTTCCCCTAAAAAGCTGCCCCTGAGGTGAATGTAGGGACAAAGTAAGACATACATTACTGTGTTCCATATTACTTATTCTTTCATTGGTAGTCGCCAAGCTTTTAAACATAAAAACTAAAAACTACACTGGTATTAACAGAACACAGCAGATAGTAGCCAGGAATGGTGGATTATTTTACTAATATTGCTTGCTGTGAGAATGAGGACAGGAGCTGGGACTAGGGCCTATCAGAGATCCAGTCCATTTCAATCTTTGGACACCCCGACTCACAACAAAAACTAAAAATGAAGAGTCAACACACAAAAACAATGAAAGGCATTCCTCATTCAACAACCAAACGCTGCTTCCTCGATTGGTTAAGGTTCAGAGCAAGAAATAAAAATAATTGCCATGAATGCAAGTCTGAGAACTAAATAAACAGATTGAATGGGAGAACTTTGCATCGTGTAAACCCCTCGGATTCTCAGTCCTAACCCCACTTTCCCATTGAATTCTATATAGGACTTACTTCTTAGCAGACATGGTTAGGGTTCCACTGTAGATTGCTGTGCAAGTGGATTTTTTTAAAAAATGGGGGGAGCGCTTTTTAAAAAGAAAATCTAGAACTGCCCAGCACAGTATATGATTATAATTTGTGTGCAATGCACACACTGCTATAACACACCTGTGTGTTTCCCTCATGTGTGCATAAATGCTTGCTTGCTTAATGTCACATTCCGTGGCATTTAGAAACTTTCACAGAGTGGTAGGAAATCCTCAGAATTGGGACTTTGGCAGCACTTAATGCAGAGAGGTTTATATAGCCAAGTTTTGCTCACGAGGCACCTTGGAAGAGGTCAATAAAGTAATAAAGTTTTATTTGGAGTGAAAGATATTAAAAAAGAACAGGAGAAGAAGCCCCAGAAGCATGCACACTGTACTGCAGGCCTCAGTTCACACCTTCTTAGTACACAGACTATGAAAGAGTGGCCTAGCACAAAATAGCTGCCACCTTCAATAAAAATAGAAAAAGAAAAGGGACAGCAATATGAAATTGTACTAATAATGATGAGTAATAATAGTAAAGTTGATGTTATCAATGATGTTTGTGCCTTTGCGGCGCTGCAATCCCGGCCTAGACCCTGCTGGTAGCAGGCATCAGGGAACAGATCAGGATGATAATGATGCCTCTGCACTGCCTACCACAACTTTGGAACAATTCCTGCTACAGGGCAGGCAGCAGGAACAAGAAAATGTTATCATAACCCCACCCCACCCCCGCTAATGTTCAGCAGAGGTCAATCTGAAGCAGTTGCTTCTTCCCCCACTCCTCCATTTTTTAAAGTCCCTCAAGTAGCTGCCTGCTACGTGCTCTGCATGGCTGGCAGGCAGCAAAGCAAACACAAACTTTTTTTAAAAAAAAAAAACACCAGAAAACATACCTTCTCCTATTCTAGCCCAAGGGCTTCCATGGGCAAAATAAAGAGATGCTCCCAACAACGTCCAAATAAATAAATAAAATGGGTAGCAACCATCCTAACTTGTTGCTTGTGTGGAAATTATCTCCGGGCATAAAGTGCAGCTGCCCTGACTTCTCCTTTGCTCCAAAGAAGAGAGTTGACACCACAACCAATTTCAGAGCAAGAACAGGCAGCAAAATAAATGCAGCAGCATATAAATTGACCTCTGAGCTTCATCTCTCCCAAAGCAAAGAGCTAAACAGGCCCTAGCACTTCTTCTCTCTCCTTCTCTTTATATAAAGCCCAGGAAAAAAAGATTCAGATGGACAGAGAGGAGGTGTGCAGATCTGGTTCTTCCTGGACATCATCTCAAAAATGAAAAGGAGAGCAACCAACTTCTCACCATGAACATCTTCAATGACTCAGCCTTTCCTCCAGAGAGGAAGGGGAGGTGTTAACATCACAGCCAACTGGACTACTTAATTTACTTTTTTACATTGTTATCTTTTTCTCTATTTTTACATCGCTTAACGTAATTCAACTTCTGCATGACTTGCTGGCAGAAGTGGATCAAGAGTTAATTAATCAAGGTGTGATTACAGCGCCATTGAGGGGTGGTCCTATCTTGACAGTCAATTGGGGACAACAGTGACTGGAATCATGGCATTCATTTTGTGTTGTCTATGACAGTTTCTTAAACTTCTGAATGGGCCAAGGTTTCGGAGTTGGGAGGGAGAAGTTTGAGCGCTGGGAACTTTTTGTTAATAGCCATTAAAAAGTCTAAATTTCATTGATAAATTTAGTTACTTTTAGCTGAGTTGTTAAAAAGGGTTGTGCGTAAAGCGGTTCAGTCCCTTCAGGTCAATGGGACCTGACCATCATATAAGGCAAGCATGCTCAGTATCATGTAAAGGGTAGAGGTAGGAACAAAATGGCAACTGAAGCAAAATATTTTGAGGAACTATATACAAAGTCAGAACAAGATCTTTCTTTCAATTATATCATTAAAATCAGTAAGTCACAGTTTATCATTTTCTTTGCAGAGAATTCTTAGATCAGACAAACGATCTTGGGACATTGTTGACAGATAATACTTTATCCTTTTTGAGTTTAGAAAACAATATTTTGCCAGTACAGTTTGTAACCATTAAACACAGGAACAATCTGAAAATTGTTTCTGCATTTGGAAAACCTGTCCTAATTTTCTCCTGGAATCGCAAGACATACCAACAGTGGAAGAATGGCAGATGAAAATGTTAGAATATATGGAACTGGCTGATCTGACCGGGAGGCTTCGCGACCAGGGAGAAAAGTCGGCGGAAGAAGATTGGAAGAGTTTTAAAGTTTATTTGAAGAAATATAGTATTGTAATTGATTAGTAAGATATGGATTTTGAAACATAGTAGAAGTTGCAGTTTAGGCAAGGGATTAGAGATAAAGGAGAAGATGAAAATATAGTAAATAATGGTTAACATAATTAAGAATTTGTATAATTATAAGATAAGATAAAAGGATTATGAAATAGAATTGCTAAATAGGATTAGTAGTGAACCGCAGCAGGGAGGATTCGAGGAAGTCACAGCATAATGACTAGGCCTGGTGTTACTGAAAAGTTGTTTTTTATTTGTATTTTTGTTGCTGTTGTTGCTGTTGTTGTTTTATGTTGTGTTTTATGTTTTATAAAAATAATTTTAAAAACATGGAAAAAACAACAACAAATTTTCTCCTGGAATATTATTTGATACATATATAGCTAACATTTTCATTTTCCGGGTGAACTTGTTTGACATACGGTTGGCAGTGCAAGACTTCACTGAGCAGACTAAGGTCAAAATTCTTTGGATACTCCTGCTTTAGCATGTCACCACCATTGTGAATCTGTTGATAGCAGGTTCACCAAAAATGAAAAATTGCCAGCTGGACTTCTACACCCTGTTGCTTTTCTTTCTAGGTTGGCTTTAAGAGCATCCTAAATTTGTCTCTTGGATAAATTTTGTCTAAAGGTGCCATCTCATCATTGGTTTTTTCATAGTCTCTGACTTCTTCTGATATTTCTGTACTCTACATTCAATAGACCAAATTTTGCTTGCTGTTTAGTTTCATCAATATTAGCAATAGTGAGCTGGAAATATTTACACATATTCTCAATGAAATTTGTGAACTGTGGAGTGCCTTGCTAACTTGTTAACAGACTACCTGTTCCATACAGTAAGGAAAAACCAAATGCACAAATATAAGATGCTTGGGATGTAATCCACTGACAGCAGTCAAATACAACATTCCTTGTTTTGCTAGAGTGGACATGCAAGGGAATGTTTGGTCCAGCCATTTGAAACTTCCTGTTCCTCCTGGCCTGGAGCATCCTTCCTTGCATGTGACTAGTAGGTGGCGGGCATGATCTTTCCAGACCTGGTAAAAGGACAAGGCATGCTGCCACTCTCTCTCTCTCTTTTCCATCTTCCTTTCTTCCTGCAAACTTCCCAGACTGCTAACTGCAGTCACTAGGTCAACCCACATATGGGGTAAACCTGTTTGTATATTTAAGCCTTAAGCCTGCCTTCAGGGATCACACTGTGCTCTGCCTGGTCATGAGTAAACTTTCTTTTTATTGCTTATGAATAAGACTGTGGTGTCTTCATTCTTTTAGGAGGGATTCAAGGGGTCTTACCAGGAAAATATTAGAACACATTTCAATCTGGACAAGCCAGATTGAATTGTGTATTGTCTTAAGAAAGTGACACGAGCTTGCAACTAGTTTTCTGCTGTGCGTGAGAAGGGGAATGTAAACTCTGCTAAGTAAAGGAACTTGCTAGCACAAGGATATTAATAAACAATATATCCTCTCCTGCCACCCTGAACATTCCCACAAGATGAATGATGTAACTACCTAGGGAGAAAGCTTTTCAGGTTGTACCAGATAATAAACTGAACATTAGTCAACAATGTGCTGCTGTGACTCAAAAGTCCTTAGTCATTTTAGATACTTTCAATACACAGAAGGTATTAGTCATGATATGTGTAAGGCAATGCTTACAAAACACATCATTTGAGGAAGCTAGACGAACAACTTCATTTTCATGAAAAAAAATAACACAGTGGCAAACTCCTTGTGAATGAGAAACTCCTGACTATGCAGATACAGCTTAGGCCAGTGCCATCCAGTGATTAAACTATATAATGACATGCTATTGCAGAATGCTGGAAAACATTAAACAAGGTCTGAACATCCTACTCACAGCTGCATTCAAGATGAACAAAAATGCATTTAAGATTAATTCTTGGCGTTTTAAACCTATAACTATAAGCATTGTTACTAATCTAACTGTAGCAGTCATGAATCCTCATAGTGCAACTTGCTAGGAAAATGGAATAGGGTCACAGGGACCACGCAATGGCGTTAAGACCAGCAATGAATCTATTGCTTGCATTTGGGAATTTGGGGGTGTTGTCTTACTATATAACTTCCCCAACCCCATGAGTTAACTTTAACAAGTCTTGCCCACCTATCAGTCACCTAACACCATCATTATATATAATGAGTGACAGGTAGGTGGCACTGCTCACTTGTCAAAGTTGACTACCACAGTTTGGAGGGGGAGAGATAAAAATTTGGTTCAGTGGGCCAAAAAGGTTCTACCCCTTGTTTTGGGGCAAGGCGTGTGCTTTCGTTTAGTTTCACTTTGTGTTCCATTAATAATTTTTAGCTATGCCCAGGCACAGACCAGAAGCTGCTTTGTACTGGCTCTAATAAAATTCTCAACCCTATGAGCATCCACAGGAATTTGTGTAATAGGAAGGGTGAAAATATATACGACAAACAAATTAACAAGTTAAAGGCTGAGAGAACTATGCATGCATAGCCTAGCAAAAAGAAAAAGAGAGATATTTGTTGAGAAGGTTCAACTATGTACAGCAAATGCACTTCAGAAAGAAGAGGAACAACAATACATTATTCTATCCACTGAAAAGAGGTGCAGAAACAATGACTGTAATCAAAGCAAACCATTTTACACATGTCAAAAAGATTGTTCATGCCCAGTCCAGCTTTTATACTCTCTCACACATGCACGCACGCACACACACACACACACACACCCTGCCAAATAGCAACACTAACTCCAACTTCGTATCTGAAGAAGTGTGCATGCACACGAAAGCTCATACCTATGACAAACTTAGTTGGTCTCTAAGGTGCTACTGGAAGCAATTTTTTAATTTTTTTGTTCCAACTTCTATGTCACATCACACAACTATTTCAAGTTTCGAAGCTGGTTGTGACACTTTATCTTATGAGGTGGAGCAGAGCAGGTCTAACTGAGTTAAGTAGGCCTACTAACTCAGAATGAAAAAGGAGGGAAACTTGTAGTATGCATGCAACTAATGGTGTGCTTCAAGCAACCATATTTGTAACTTTCTGACTGTTGAGACTGGAGGTTGTGGGGGACAACTGACTGCACTCATCCATATGACCTCAGTGACTGAGTTGGGATACAAGGGTTCAGGTGGTCTGTAGGGTATCCTGGACCCAAGTTGTTTAGGGCTTTGTATATTAATAGGGGAACCTTGAACCTGGCCTGGTAGCATATGGGCAGCCAATGCAAATGTTTTGGCAGAGGTGCTGCAAGTTGTTAAGTGTCTGCTCCCATCAAAAATGTTAAAGCTTAGAATTCTAAATAAGGCATGGCTCTAGATCAGACACAACTTTGGCTTGTCCTATGCCTAGAAAGCATGGGTTCCGAGTGGTTACTGATTCCACTTCTCCTCCACTTTCTAGGCATGGGTCTGAGTGGTTTTTGCCTTTGCCCAACTGCATTTCCCCAGAAAACACACTCTTTGGTGCTAAATCAGAACAAATAGCATTCTACAGAAAACCCCATTGCTGTTTGTTCTAATTCAATGCTAAAGATCAGATTTCCCTGGGGGAAAGCAGTGAGGCAACACAGGTGTGGATAAGCCCTGAATCACACTAACTTTCTCTGAATTAGGACCTTTGAGAGCATTTTGGATTCATTAAAATTAATGATTACGTTTTTTCTAGTTAATTGTTTTAAGTACTTTTTATATTTTTGTGAGTTTGAGTGTGTATGTGTGTGAAATCTAACGGAGGATCCCACTGTTGAATTAGCCAGGCAAGGGCTACAATGGCCCTAAGTATGGGGTGTTAATATAAGAAAGAAAGTTGCTTTGTGCCAGAGGGCAAATGGGTGGGCTAGGAGTTAGAAGGACAAAAGCCAGAGCTGGGCTGGTGTGTGCTGAGCTAGAAGCAGACTGCTGGCAGAAACAAAGAATGAGAGCCATGCTTAATTTCTGCTTGAATCCAAGGCTGTGGCTATGGAAGAAGCAAACCTTCTGGGGTGTTAATGTTGTGAGTCCCTCCATCTAAGGCTCAGGTTGCATGCATGTGTAAATAAACCTTATATCATAAAGACACCATCATCTCCGCTCTCCCTCAGTTCAAGGAAACCTAACCCCAGGTAAGCGCCTGGAACCCATGGAACCTCACACCACTCAGAGATTGGGGTGATGTGCAAAAATATTTTATTTTCACATTGCTGCAACCCACATCATGTTGAAAGATGGGTAAGCAATCTAACAAAATAATTTTCCTCTGAATATTATAAGAATGCAACCAGACATTCACATTGTCAGTTCTGGTAAGAAGCTGTACACAATTATTATATTTTAATCTGCATTGGTGGGGAATTACTTTGCATCCATTCTTTATACCAATAGCTATTAAATACCTACAGCTATTATTTAAGTTGATTCATTTACCAGACTTAATAGCCGTGAATAAATTAGTTTGCACTCTTATTCCAATAAAATGAATGTAGCTGCCTCTTTCTTCAGTGGAAGATTGTAAATGTTCACAGCAAGCTTTTGATATTAAAATATTCAATATCTTCAATGTGCTTTGGCCACACAGTTCTCGTCTGAATTTATTCAAACAAGGGATCCACAAATGCTTACTAATAGGAAATAAGACTGCACAAATGCTTAAATGTTCAGTTTTGAAAGTCTCTTTCTCCCACTCAGTCAACATACCTGTTTGAAGTTCATTAACTCAGTTTTTATTTGCAATAATATCCAGAACTAAAACCAATGCAAATTTTGTGTATTAGCATAATGGCATAAAATACAATAAGTATATCTATCTCTTGTGAATGCATACCTTCTCATGCTCCTCCCTCCCCAAACAAGGCAGCCTGGTGGGAAGAAAAAACCTGGTTTGAAGCCATAGCAACATTTGTTAAGAAATTAAATGGTGTTCCATTCAAGTGTTCCATTCAAGTATTTTTGGCCATGCCTTTATAGTGCAATATGCCTAAATACCCATGTCAAGGCAAACATATTTGGTATACTTTGACCTGTGAATCTTTGCTGACGAAGAATAGTCGAAACAGGGCCTTGTCCTGATTTTTACTGGAATTTACCTTTATTTGCCTTCAACATTGGGATTGATTCCCATTTAAACTCCGCATCACATCAATAAAACCTTGTGAAGATTTATTTGAAATCCATCTTCTTTTGGCCTGAGTTCTTGCAAGTTATCGTTTATTTCTGGACTTTCCCAAGAACTCCAATTTCTACTGCCTAAATACCCATGTATTCACGTATTATAGTGTAGCAGAAAGAATTACAAAGCTGTGCCTCTCACTCACATCATGTCAATTTATGAAGTGATTCAGTATTCCTACTGGATTGTGCTTTCCAAGGATGCTTAGTTTCAAGGAGACAAATATGGTGCAGATTTTTCTTATATACCGGTATCACTCAAGTGGCATCATACCAGTAGAAGTGGGGGAAGGAGGTAGAGGACTCTTCCTGTGCAAAACCCATTTGTTTCACTTTCTAAAAAAACCTTTGGAGGATTGCCTATACTGTACATATACTGTACATATAGCGAGATTTGAGATGAGGGCAGTTAATTCCTTTCTTGGTGTGCAGTCCTGGCCTAGATCTGGCAGGGCTGCACACTGGCAGCATGGCCAGCTTGGGACCTGAAATGGGGCATTCTAGGTGTGCAGAGGGCTCAGCTGGTCCAGGATCAATTGGATCCCAAGCTGGCCCTGCCACTCTGTTAAGCCCTGCTGGATAAAAGCTAACATTTGTATTGCAAATGAAATGTCCTGGATGTTTAAAATGTTCCAGAGCTTCTCCGTTCAGTTAAAACGCCGGATTGAGCCATTCATTTCTCCCCACCCACCCATTAATCATTTTTATAACAAGGAATCAAATAATTTCATCCTTCCATTATTACCCAAACTCCCTGATATTTAATCAGCATAAGTATGTAAACGGTTGTCTCTGATTTTCCAGGGCTAATACAAACTCTAAAATAGCATTAATCTTCCTACAGTTCTTACACAGTTCTTCCCCCATGCTAGACCACAAGTTAAAATCAGGGAGATGGTGATTGATTAGGTGCTCTCCTGATGTGAGCGGCTGCACATGGAGGAACTTAAATTAACTCACACACCAAATAATCTATAGGGATGTGCATCTCCTCATTTCTTCTCATGGTAAACACCCTCTGAGGAATTCACCAGAAAATATTTTTGGGGAGGGGGAGGTACTGATCAGACTGAGTGCTGGCTTTCAACTCTGCATCACTTCCATGTTTTTTACGAAATTATGACTTTGAAACTTTCAAACTGTGCAGGAACCAAGAGCTTGAGGATCTCATGTACATCTTAAATGATATCCCCATGGTGCTTGGGTGCACAGGTGATTGTATATATATTATCCCCAGCTCACCCTTCCCCAGTATCCACATTTTAAACATGAGCACAGACTCCAATTTGCTCTATATCAAGATACAGAATTTCCCTACAATGAGGATAAGTAATAAGACTGGGTGTCTTGATTGCTGCAAATATCTGTACCACCAAGCAGCTAGAAGGTGGTCAAGAACTGTAACAAAGCAACAGTGATGATGGAAGCAAATGTCTCTCACCTGCCCTTAAAAGGTGATGTTATTTGAGCCAGTTCTTAGCTTTGGTGCGATAGCAACCTGCGTGCCCCAGAGCTGGTGGTAAAAAGGAGAAGGTGGTGGTGGACGACCACTGGACGGGTCACTTACATAACTGGTCTCATTCCTATGGCAGTTATATAGCAAGGGCAGACATGTGTTTCACAGCTTTTGCTTAGCTAGAGTTTAACATGACTAGTAGCAACCTGGTAGCTGCAAGACTACTGCTGGTTAGAGGACTCAGCTACATTAGGGTTTGTTTGTTTTTTAAAGAAGTTTTAAATGCATTATAACACTGTGACACCAGGTGGTGCTGCCGAGTTCGGTCTTTAGGCAACGTGATTTTCCATTATGAGGTTTTTTGATGTGTCTAGATCCACCCTGTATTACTTTTATGCACAGCTTGTGCATTTGTAAAGATTTACAAGTGCACATTACAAGTGACCTAATTCTTTACTCTTGTTTGAAGGAAATGTAACACTATGGCTGCGTTCAGTTGGCACTTTCTTCCATAGTCTTGAGCTTTTCCTTACCCAATAATTTGCACATTTTATGCAATCTTTCACATGATGTAAAAGCAGCTTCTGGAATTCTAGTGGAATCCAACAGAAGTTTAGTGCTCATTTCCATGTTAATTTCTTACAGGGGGAAAAAAAATCAGTTTTCAACCCTGTTAACTTGGAAAATAATGGGATTTTGTGTTGTAATTTCATTTGGTGAAATTTGGGGCAGTATCCTGGCATACAGTTCTTTCCTGCCATTTAAAATTAAGCATGGCATGGGGGTATAGCAACACAGAAGTCCCAGTTCCGTAATGCAACAGGTATTGCAGTGTAAATAGAATGTTAGAAATTGGAATACTGTAGAGTGCTAGCATGATAACCAGCAAAACTCCCTTGTAACACTGTAAATGCCATGTCTGAATGCAGCTTATAGCACTGCTTCTGGACTTGTGTACCTTGGAGGAAGTGAGGAGAGCTTAAATGTTCTTTTCGTAGCTTCACTTAGACATGCAGCATCAAATTAGCAAGACCATACTCATTTGTATTTCACAATGACTTTCAATTATATTTAAAAATGTATTTCATTACAATGTGGCTTAATTTACATGGCTAACATATCCACAGTTCCATCTGCATGGCCAACAGACTTTCATTTTCTCAGGAACAGGACTTCAATTACTGCAGAAATACAACTGAGAAATTTTATTTATTTCTTTTTAAAAAAATAAAGGCAGTGTTATAGCTGAGGGAAAGGACTGACAATGAAGAGGTGTGAAAGGTGCACTATTTCCAAAAAGCTCAGATGCATATTAATGTGTACTTCAAAGATCAGCATAAAAGGTTTTAATCTGTTTCTTCTGCAAGGTGGTACGTCTCTAGCAAAACAAATGCTTTCTGAGATCCGTATCCTCCTGTCCTCCCACCCCATTATTCTTCCCTATTTAGTCTTGAACTTGTCTTGAAATGAGGTTGAGTTTCTTAAGCTCAAGCACTGCTCTGAGCAATCACCAAACAAACGATCACCACGTATTTAACAGATGCTAGGCATCATCGCAAAGCAATTGAGAAGGCTGCAATACAAGATACTTATGGTTCATAACAGCCTGACAACAAGAAGAGCTTGGCTTTAAGCAAAGGTTCCTTGATGGAATAAGGTCACAGAACACTTTGCAAGATTCAGATCTGAAGATGCAGCATAAATGTAATTCCATACACCGATATGATAAAATTCATTATGGACTAGGGTTTCATGATGCCTTTAATAACACCCTGGGTATATTAAGACATGAGCTTACTGGAGTTTTCCAGGTTTGTCCCTTCCTGGGTTTTAACAATATATTCACACCATGTGCTAGTAAACTGACCTTTCTTTCTTTCTTTCTTTCTTTCTTTCTCCATTCAAAGACTACTTACTATCAGAAGATCTCAAAGTGGCTTACAACAGATGAAAAGATACAGGAAAAAATATATAAATACAATGAAGCAGATTCAACGAATGAGTCCTGCTAGCAGATTCACAGCAGTCCACAGAGGCACAGGTCACTTCTGTGTTCAAGACAGCTGTCTACCAGCTCCATCTGGTACACTGGCTGAGACCCTACCTGCCCACGTACTGTCTCACCAGAGTGGTACAGCTCCGGTTACCTCCCGCTTGGACTACTGCAATGCGCTCTACATGGGGCTACCTTTGAAAGTGACTTGGAAACTGCAACTAATCCAGTATGCAGCAGCTAGATTGCTGACTGGGAGTGGCTGCTGGGGCCAAATAACACCGGTCCTAAAGGATCTACACCGGCTCTCAGTACATTTCTGAGCACAATTCAAAGTGTTGGTATTGACCTTTAAAGCCCCGTATACCTGAAGAAGCCTCTCCACTGGATGCCTGGACTAGAAGCCTGGACACTGAAGTCCAGCTCCAAGGGCCTTCTGCCAGTTCCCTCACTGAGAGAAGTAAAGTTACAGAGAACTAGCCAGAGGGCCTTGTCTGCAGTGGCACCCTCCCATCAGATGTTAAGGAGATAAAGAACTATAAAACTTTTAGAAGACATCTGAAGGCAGCCCTGTTTTGGGAAGTTTTTGATGTTTTCTTATGTTTTTTATATGTGTTGGAAGCTTCCCAGAGCGGCTGGGGCAACTAGCTAGATGGACAGAGTATAAATAATAAAATTATTATTATTAACTCTGTTCACAGACTTCCACTAGCACAACAGGGCTTTCCCTGCCCATCCTCTCACCTACCCCCAAAGTGGCTCTGGGAGGGGTCAGGAGAGAACCCCCCCCAGAGCAGTGTGCAGGGCAAGGAGAGGGGGGGGGGCTGTTCAGTCTGGCAAGTGGAAATGCTGACAGAACAATTGCCATAGCTCTACATTGAAAAGGTACAATAAATTAAGGTACAAGAAGTACAAGCACCATGCTAGATGCATTTATTTATTTCACAAAATTATATAGCTTTTGACTGTACTAAAACCTCGAAGCAGTTTGCACATCGTTTCTTACTTGACCTTGTTCCATCAACAAACCTTTTACTTTAAGCCAAGCAGGCTATTGTGAACCATAAATACCATGTGCAATGGATTTGCAATGACGCGTAGCATCTGCATGCTAGAGGATGTTCCCTTTGTGGTCACAATACCTTGAGTCATGATCCAAGCATCCCATGCCCAGTTGTAGCATTCTTGCATTCTTGCACTTCCATTTGAGGTTTGCAAGAAGAAAGCGGTCATAAGGCAGCTGCTGAGGGGGCAGTGCAGACCAACCCACTTTTCACTACTGGCGAGACTCAGACTTGCATTCTAGAAGGAGTATTTGAAAACATTGTGGGGGCAGGAAAGTGATTAAGACATGTTTGTGGGAATCACTTGGCATGCCTTTTCAGTGCTAGATACAAACAGTGAACATCAATAGTAGTACCAGACCAGGCTTCCTCAAACTTGGCCCTCCAGATGTTTTTGGCCTACAACTCCCATCATCCCTAGCTAGCAGGGATAATGGGATTGTAGTCTCAAAACATCTGGAGGGCCGAGTTTGAGGAAGCCTGTCCTAAACCTTTAGCAGGTCTAAAGGAAACATCACAAAGTAGGGAGAAAATACTCAAGTTCGCGGGACTTATTCAGGCCATCTGTTGAGGGGGGGAAGGAGTCTGTGGATTGCAATAGTTGTGCAATCCAATCTTACACTTGGGATTTAGGCCTATTGTGTTCAGTTGCACTTGCTGCTCGACGAGTGTATGTAGAATTGTAGCCTTTTAAGAGAAGGTTATTTGCAGGCTTAACCTGAAATCATACTTAGTATTAAGCTGGATCACAGCATGCTGGCTGGCTGGCTAGCTGGGTGGCTGGCTGGCTGGCTGGCTGGCTGTTTGGGTGCCACAAATTCTGTAGGCTCACCTTACTGGCTTTACAAAATATGGGGAAATCAATTAAGAGGAAGAATCCACACGTTCTCTCATCAATAAATAGGACCTCTAGCATCATAAAGTGGATTATATTGCCTTTAAACATATTATTTGTCCCTCTGGAGTGAAAGTGAAAGAACACCTTGGGAGGAAGGCTTGCCAAACTCTGTTCTTTCACTTTCTACCATATGAACTCTACCAGTAAGGTGATCTAAGTTGGATGCTCCAAGCTTAGACCAGGTGGCTTAAGCAAGCCATCCTTGTGTTTCTATACAAATAATTTGGAAACTCTCACCATTTTGGAACCTAAGTTATACTGCCTGTCTTTTCTTGCTTTCATATGAAAAAGCACATGAATCTGGCCTTTGATGAGTTTGTAAGTAAACCATTTTTAACTTACCAAATGTGTGGTCTCTTTGTATGCTAAGGGAAGTCGGGAACTTTGGAAGCAACTTAGAAGGGGATAGTTTAAAGGTCTAACAGCCTAGATTTCCATGCTTTACTTTGCTGCATATTTTGTGATTTTAAGTCTCTGCTGGGGCTGTTCCACCAAAGAGTCCTTGCCCCCAAATCTGGATCTAGGCATCGAGGGAATTCTCTTTTTATTTCACCATATCTGTTTTTTTTTCTTTTAAACCAAACTAATCCAACATATAATCCCTAGTCTGATCTATTTATAACAGAGGCAGAAGCAGAGTTTTGACAGACATGTCCAGCAGTGCGTTAATAAAGGCCAGAATGAAAACAACAAGGAAAATATAACTTCTGGCAGAGTGGATAAGAAATGTCCCCAGGACAGTGATGAACCATGAGGACACCTATGAGCTTAACATTTATTGAGCAGGACTGTAAGCATCCACTCTGCTTTGTGTGTGAAAATGGCACAAAGGAGGAGAGTGCTTTGGATGAGCCCAAATGTAGACTTCAATGCAAACTTCAGTCATGGAATGGTATGAACATGCTGCAAAAATATTTTTTTTTAATGAATGTATTAATTGCATAGATATGATGCAAAACGCTTGTTGAATTACCAGGTATAACAGAATTAGGTAACTGTCTGTGACTCAAGTCCAAAATAGGTTGACTCATAAACTGCAGTGTTTCCCCACGTTTGTGTCATTCTTTCCCCTTAAATTAGTAACAGATATATGCAGTCACCACTGCACTGGTTTGCGATTACTCCCAAATTGCATTTTCACTTTAGCAAACTGGTATGCAGATTAGCAAGTATATTCACAAAGCATATAGAAAAGCCTTGCAGAACTTCTGAATGTGAACACACAGAGATACTTATTCAGGGGAAATATTTGGAAAATCTCTCAATTTCCAGAATAGGTGGACAATAAAGCTTCCAGCATAAATGGAACACATCAAGCATACGACATAGCAAACCTTGCCCAAAGTAGGAGATGAATGCAGAAAATCTTGTATTCTTTGGACACACATGCTTCTTCCTTATGTTTCTTGGAATTTGATCTGCAGGATGAATAGCAGCAATGATATGTGTTCATATAAACAGAGAAAAAGGATAAAGCAAAAGGAAGTGACTGCAGTGATTGAATTAAAAAAGACTGAGGCCTCTGTGATCCTTCATGCTGCTGAAGCATCATCCAGGTAAAGGGTTTGAGGGCAGAATCCAGACCCCATTGCACTCTCAGTTGGGCTTGAAATTAACAAAGCAATTTTCTGCTATTTATGGGGGAAAGCTTGGTTTGCTGACCAGATTTCCAAACTGAATGGTGAGCAGGGGAGGTTGTGCACCATTATGGGGGAAAAAGTAAATAAGGAAGTGGCCCAGGTTGCATATAGACACCTAGGGAACATCAGGAGGCACGGAAACTCAAAATTATCCATTGCTCTTGGTCAGAGATCACCAAACTGTTTGGGCCAGTTTCATAATTTTCAGAATGTGCAGTGGGCACACTGCTGTGGGGGGAATGGCATAACACAAAATTAGAAACTGCATTCACTGTAGTGAAGCTTTTCTCACAACAGTTTTTCCATACCAGGAAAGGCTTCACTTGCTTGCTGAATTTCTGCCTGCCATGCTGTTTTTAAAGGCACAAGAACCTTGTCTCCCTACCAAAACCAACCCTAAACCAAATCCTAGGCTACCATCTCTTACCTGGAAGTTACGGCCATTAAACTTCTGACTAGATATGAATACCATTGAACTGACAGTTAACTATACAGCTAATTCTTAATGAGTGTGTGGTCTTTGGTTTCTGCAGGCAAGTCACATTCCTAAGCCTCTTTGCAACGTTTTCACATTTGCCTTTGGCGGGGAGCGGGGGTTGTTTAACCCCCTTGGCTGTGTAGTAGTATTTGTGTAGCAGCATTCTAGGGACTACCTGGTGTCACATGAACCCATCACAAGAAAGATACATTCTGTTTGCTAGGGGGAAATGCAAAGCCAACTATGGACATTTCTAGACCTTGTAATCTCCAAGATTTCAGGACAAAAGCAGGAAATGACCACTAAAGAGGATGGAGAAACAGCATTCCTTTAGGACTCAAGGGACTCCTAATGCCTGGTGTCCAAACAGCTCACTTATCCATCACAATTCTGATTTCATTCATTGATTAAAAACAGCAATAGGGAGGCTGGCTAATTTCACTGAAATCATAGAGATATGTACCTGCACATTTTCTAATTTTCTTTTTAGAAGGACTAGAGACTTACTCCCCCTGCCAAACCCCAAAAGCTTGGAGCCTGGAGTCCCTGCCCAGGTGTGCCAGTGAAGGCCTTTGCAAGTGCCCAGGGGTTCTGGGTTGGTGACACTGAGGTTTTTGTTCAGGGAGAAAATTAGAATCATTCTGTAGGAAGAAGCAAAAATGTTTCTAAAATAGTGTTTTCCTACAGATCCATTCTAATTTTTTCAGAGAACACATTATCCTTCACATTTCTGACAACTGTGAACTGCCAAAAAAATAAGCCTTGGACATTTTCACTCTCTTCACACATGGGAGCACAGGGACAGGTCACATCCATCGTAATAAACTCTAATCTAGCCTTCCCTGTCCTTTTTTTTTACTCTAATACTGGTAACTGGAAAATAATAGGTATCAAGTGCCTTAATACAAAGTAAATATGCACATGCAGAAAAGTGCAAGGTAAATGGAAAGCCAGACAGTTGCACCTTATGAATCCGAAGCATACCTGTGTTCGGCAGGCTTGTTTATGGAGTTTAAATTGAAAAAAAAGTAGTTTCTATAGTAACATTTGCATCACAGTTTGCACTTATGCTGCTGCTGATAGAGAAAGGCATTCTGACATGTGAACCTTTTGCATTTCATCAGTGTTACAAAGAACAAGTCTGTTGTCCAACAAATATAAACTTCCCTCCTCTAGGTGGATGCCTTTCAGATTGTCAATAAGCACATATCTGTTCTGTATGCACGTTTTAAATAATTATGAGGGGAGAGGAAAGGGTCCGTCTTATCTCGAACAGCTGGATCTCTCTCTCTCTCCCTCTCTCTCCGTCTCTCTCTCACACACACAGAATGCTGATTCTTTATATGTCTGTTTTTGTTTCCCTTAGAATTCTAATGGTGGTTGCCAGTAGCTCATTTAAAGTGAACAGAGCTTTTCCCCTCTAGACTCACAGCAACTGCAGCAATGGAAAACCAGTACTAAGGCAGGCTGTTAATTAACTAATTCTATTTGTTAATAAAATTGAAGAACACCGCTGTGTTCTAATATGGATCTACAATGAGCGTATCTGTATATAATATGAAAGGCAGTGAACAAATCCACTCTTTTCAGGAAATGTTATGTTTGGAGGAACTGGAGGTGAGGGATGCTGATTTTTTGTCCTTGGATCCATAAGCAACCTCTGTGGCTCATACACCAAATGCAGCCCTACTTGTTTACTGGGTTTACAGTCATCCGTGCCTTATTAAACTCCCTTCTAGACTCCTGTAATACATTATTTGTATGGGGTGCCTTTGAAAATAATCCAGAGACTGCAGCTAGTGCAGAATATGGCAACAAGGGAGATTATTGGGACTGGGCAATATGATTCCATTATGCCAGTACTTTAACATTTTCACTGCCTTCCAGTAAATTTCCAGGCCCAAGTCTCTGCCCCACCTCCTGGCTGATCTAAAAACCCAAGAGAAAGGGAAGACATGCAGAATACTTGGTAGGTATATTTATCCAGTGGTTCCAATTATCCGTGTCTCCAGGATAGCCCTTTCCATAGCTGCCAAGTTAACCCTTTTTTTAAGGGATTTTCCCTTATGCTGAATAGGCTTCCTTGCGAGAAAAGGGAAAACTTGGCAGCTATGGCCCTTTCATTCAGTTTTTCAAGTGCAGTTGGCAACCGCCAGTTTTCCTAAAATGATTACTTCCACCATTTCTTTGAATGAAAGCAAAATAAAATATCCCTTATGTAGTTTGCTGTACTAGTCTGGTCAGAGACTGAAATTTGACAAGGACCTTAGTTTACTCTATATATTACAGGACACTCTAGACCAGGCATCCCCAAACACGGCTCTCCAGATGTTTTGGGATTACAATTCCCATCATCCCTGACCACTGGTCCTGTTAGCTAGGGATGATGGGAGTTGTTGTCCCAAAACATCTGGAGGGCCAAGTTTGGGGATGCCTGCTCTAGACTAAGGACAGTTGCCAATAAATATGGGAGGCACTAAATTAGCTAATTAATCAGCACAACATTTTGTTGGAGGAACTCACGTCTCTCTGGATATTAAACCTCTGCTAACATGGAAGGCCCAGCAGGATTATTTATGGTCCTCATGTCACAGTGCCATCAGGGGGCTGTGGACATAACAGAGTAAGACTTCATTTACTGAAAGACCCAAACCATCAGATGTTAGGGTGACTTTAGGATTCTTCATGTCTGACCCCAGCAGCACCATGGACATGTTTTTTTCATGTATTTATCCCACATTGCATGTTCAGTACAATGTACATGTGCGTGCATGAGGATGGGGTTGGGGGGATTGTGCAGGTCCTTCCCAACTGATCACCACCACAGGATGAGACCTACTTTATGGTGCTAGGCATTCAAATATTATCGTAGTGTTGTGGGATAAAGCCATAGAATAGCAACTCCTGTCACATGGTCACAGGCCTAGGGTTTCTTGTTCATTCTTAACCTGAAACTATCTCTTTTTTTGAATACTTATTCTGACCAATGTGTTACCTTAGTTGTTCTATGAAAGCTGTTCTGTAATTATGGTTGGTAGGTCACTTGATACAATTCTTCATGCAACTATTATATTAAAAGCCAATTCAAAATATCCATGCTGTACACAAAATGTGCTTGATGCTTAATAGGACGTACGTGCTGAATAGAAAGATGTCTCAGAGGGGGAGGGAAGTGGAAGAGGACTATGGAACAAATAAGCATGTCTCTTTTTCACATATAATATGAAAAATTTCCTCATGTTCTAGCACTGCCAATTTTTTAAAAAAAGTCTCTAGAACCTGACATTAATTAGTTGCTGGACCATTTAACACAGCAGACACTATAATTCAATTTAAGAGAATATATGGCTTTCTAAAACTCCAGACAAAGAAGCCGAAGAACACTCCAATGTGCAATTTTGAATTTTCCTCCCCTTTTCCCTCTAAATGTATGACTTTATCACACACCATGTGGAAGCTGTAAACTGACCCTGCAATAGCACAGAATAAGGATATGCTGGTCCCAAAATGCTGATGCTGTCAAATGTGAGAGATGAAGAATCAGGGGAACCTAAAAACATCATTATCCACAAGTGGGTTCTGTAGTAATTCATAGTGAGCAAGGCAGCTGAAGGGAGGGGGGCTTTTAATATTTTCCTTCATCCTGACCTTTAGCCAAATTGCTAAATGTGAACTGGGGGGAGGGGTTGTTTTTGTTTGTCATTATGTTATGCATTTTTGTGCTTTTATATTGTGAACTGCCCTGTGATCCTCGGATGAAGGGTGGCATGGAAATTTAATCATCCTCTTAATCAACATCATCATCATCATTTTGCATTTGGGCAGCAACATAGTTCTTACTCAGCGGGTTACAATATAACAGGATGTCCAAACTTCAAAGAGGGCCAGATTTGATGAAGTAAACTGCCACAGGGGCCGGATTAAACCAGCTGATGGGCCAGATTAGGCCCCTGAAATGGACTTTGGACATGCCTGCAATACAGTGGTACCTCGGTTTATGAACACAATTGGTTCCGGAAGTCTGTTCATAAACTGAAGCATTCATAAACTGAAGCGAACTTTCCCATTGAAAGTAATGGAAAGTGGATTAATCTGTTCCAGATGGGTCCGTGGCGTTCGTAAACCGAAAATTCGTAAACCGAGGTGTTCATAAACCAAGGTTCCACTGTATAACAATACCACTCAGTGCTGTCCCTGAGGTTACCCACTATGATTTCACACACATTGATCAGTTTCATTAACCGAAAGGTCTTGCTATGAAACATGTGAAGCACGATCTGGCAATTTTGACAGACAGCACTTCCCCTTGCAAAGGTTGCATCTAACATTACTGTATTCCAAACTGCATTTTTTTTCATCGGTTATAAAATTGGAGTCTATTTTGTATATACATCATCAACTAATGAAGCTAGCTGAACATACATATAAAGTATGTTTTATTTAACAACAACAACATCATCATCATAAATGGCACATGAACATTAAAAGATAATATTTTTGAACCTTTATCCAAGAAGCAAACATATTGAAGTTACATTTAAATGCAAGTGCCACATTTTTGCTACAGTTGCTTGTAAATAGATGAATAAAATACAATTAAATCAATCATTAAACATTCTTAAAGACCATAAAATGTAAAGAGCTATTAGATGCAAGAAAATATTCTCAATTTGTACCGTTGTTCGAAAGCAGGCTGGGGAATCACTGGCCCAGGAAATAAGCCACATTGAAAAGCATAGGACTTACTTCTCAGTAAACATTCACATAATAGTGCTGTAAGAAGACAGTATGAATGAATGATCACTTGCTGGAACCTAAAAGTTTGCAAAAACCTGTGGAAAATGCTAGAGAGTTAATGAAATTACCTGAAGTGCTACAGGGAAACATACATTGACTGCTCCTACTAATGAGTTTAACTAGAAGACTTCCTCATTACCTACACATTACAAAAAAGATTTAGAGGTGGGAATAAAATTAGTTTCAACAACTTATAATACCTTACCTTACCTTGGTGGAGACGTGTACTACAAAATGTTTATCTTGCTATTAGAAGAACAAAACCAAAAACAAGCACAATCATTCAATTTGTCCTTTCATCTACTTGCATTAACAGTTTTTACAAAAGAAAAAACCTTTGGATAACTGATCTCATACCCTCCAACATTTCTCCAATAAAAATAGGGGTGTCCGATTCCATAATTTTATTTTTTATATTATTTATATCCCACACCTTATTGGGTTGCCCCAGCACTCTGGGCAACTTCCAACATATATAAAAACATAATAAAACAGCAAACATTTTTTAAAAAAACTTCCCTTCACAGGATTGCCTTCAGACAACTCAGGGATTGTATAAATCCATACCCTCCCAACATTTCTGCAATGAAAATAGAGACACCTTAAGGAAAAGCGGGACATTCTGGGATCAAATAAAAAACAGGGATGGCTTCTCTAAACGAGGGGTGTCCCTGAAAAATAGGGACACTTGAAGGGCCAACAACTGCTCTTCCCTCTACAATAAGCCAATTTCTCTTTATATTAATCAGGATGTAATAGAAATAAGAAAACAATTCTGTTTATCACCTTCCAATATATAGTAATATTATTTATGTGATGTGCAGGAATTACCAAGCTTTTTGGACTAGTTGGCACATTTTGAATTTTGAGGAAGTGCTATGGCTGCCTGTCACAAAATGGCTGCCATTGGAAAGTGGCATAGCACAAAATGGCTGCCATGAAGGCCATGGCATTGCTGCTTCCCCCCAGACAACACTGTGCTAATCTTAGGAAGTCAGCTATTCCCTGAGCAGAACATAGATGCATACTGCAAATATTTCCCCCAAACAGTCTCTTTGGAACATATTCCCTGTCTAGATAAACCCAGTTGCTCACTGTGAGTGCTACCCTTCTTTTTCTTCCCAGGAGAAATATACTGTAGCAAATGGAGACGTAATGCATTGATCAAATAATGAGTATAGCACTTGCTATTCCAGTAAATGGCCTCAGCTTGAAAACAAACTGCCGTTTGACTCCCTTTTCAAACATTGCTCAATACAGCCAACATTCATTTCTGAGTGTCTTGAAAACCTTGACACCAAAACCCAGCCAGTCACATCTGTGTCCTAAAGTGTGTCTATCAGGTAAACACAATTTGATAGCTACATCAACCTCAATAAATTCACTCTACAAAGTCTGTTAATCCTGATTATAAATAATATGGTACAACCTCAACAGGCATTGACTCATTTTTCAGACCAAGAAAAAACAACAACACACAATTCATTCAATATTACTTCGTCTGAAACTTACTGTAGGTTGAAACGTAATTGGAATTATGTGAGCATATGATATTGGCCATAGTTCTGAGTGTCCTTGTTCCACAAAAAGTCCTAGGGTAATGGATGGTAGCGGTTTATTAATCTCTCGTTGTTGAGCTGCCAATTAAAGCAATTTTCATATAACTCAGCCACTAATTTTCACACATATTCTACACTATTCTACAAAACACTACTCACATAGGATGTGATGGTAATGTATCTCATTTCAGGACCTTGCAACAGCATTGCATCGAGGAGTTTGTCTTATGTTAAAATGTGCTTTGCGGCAATTGCTAGGAGGCAAGAAAAGTAACACCACTTAAACCGTAGATATGCATTTCCCCTCTGGGAGAAAAGAGAGTCAGCAGTTGTTATTCTGTTTCCAGCTGGCATAAAGCACAAAAGAGAGGAAAGAGAAATATTGCAGGATGTATTTGCCCTGTAAAATGTCACGGTGGTACACTAGTTTATTATTGTGAAGTTTTTAAAATGTCTGAATGACAATTACTTAAAAGATCTAGTCTTTGAACATCAAGTTTTGGGTGTTATTGTATTAATCCACCCTTAACCAACCTAGGGTCCTCCAGTAGCTTTGAACAAAAAGTCCCATCAGCCCCAACCAGCACATGTCTCCTAAGCACTAGTAGGTAGAGTAGTACAGCAACAGCAGCACTCACCAGACCTCCTGCTGGTTGAATTTCTTACCCAGAAGGAGAGGAGAGAGGCTGTGGAGAGGTTGGCTTGGTGCAAACACAATAACAGAAGCAATGAATTGGCATATGCGCTACGTCAATCTCCCCACTGCTACTGATTCTAAGAAATAGAATTGGGGGGAAGAATGGACCACAAATGAATTCTGCTGACTAACCTCAGTAGAGAATCAAAGCTTCTTTCTATAAGGCTCCATGACCCTGGACAATGTTGGAGAACCTTGGGACCTATTTGGCCCTCAGGACTTTTGCAATGCCACCCGCCGTCCCAGTTCTGCACATGCCTCAAGTGCTTTTGCCCGGCTCAATTGTTCCTTGAACTGTGATAATGCCTCTTGCTTGTTTGGATGCAGGGGAGTGTGCACATGGGATGGCGGTGTACATGACTGCCATGTAGCCAACAGTACAGAGGTAAGAATCACATCAAAAGGGACACAATAATTCAGAATGCATGCCACAAAAAAAGACTTTGAAGTAAAATTTTATTGAGTTTTTTAAAAATACATTCACAAATGTATTCTAATACTGCACAATTCCAGTACTTCAAATGACATAAATTACAAAGGTTACAAAAGTTCATATATGCTGTATATGAAACATTGTCAACAAGAGAATGCAAAGCAATGTTTATCAAATACATGCAGCATGGCTTTGATGCACATGCCTCCTGCAGAACACAATAATCTTGGAGAAAGGCACTTTGGAGTAAGATCACTATGTGTATTTAGGGTACCACAATACTTTTCTTTCTTTTTTTAAACTATGTAATGAAAATCGCTAACATAAATGAATGGTCACAGACACTGGCAGGATGACAAGCTTGCAGCAAAACAATATCAGGCTCACAGGAACCTTTATAACCCTTGCAATAACTCTTTATTTCACACCACCACAAATAGTAATTTGATTTTACACATTAAATAGGGGGGACCCTTTCATCACTATATCTCACCTATAAAATAACTTGTGTTCCCACTTTAAAGAGTAAAGCACCTTTTAGAACAGAAATGGCAAAAATCTCCTTTTGAAGGTCACACTCGGTCAAGGTGGGTCAGTTTTGGAGGGGCAGATCCCAAAGCAAGGCAAGGCACACCCTTTTTGCTACCCATATTAAATCAGGTTGAAGGCCACGTGAAATAAGGCCAGAGGCTGTTGGATACCCATCCCTGCGCCAGAAAGTGAACATTATCATTTGCCTTTATCATGCCACCTTTAAAAAGGTGTATTCTGTATTATTTGAAAGTGATGGTGGAAGAGAGACTTTTGGAACAACAGGAAAAGAAGATCAAAGCTAAATTTATATTCCTTCTTTTTTTATTTTTGCTGCAGCATAATTTATAAGGCAACTTCACAACCTAACCCAGGCACCCCAAACTTCGGCCCTCCAGATGTTTTGGACTACAGTTCCCATCATCCCTGACCACTGGTCCTGTTAGCTAGGGATCATGGGAGTTGTAGGCCAAAACATCTGGAGGGCCGCACTTTGGGGATGCCTGACCTAACCCTATGCATGTTGACTCATGAGTAAATCCCACTGTCTTCAGTAGAGTAAGCAAACGTGTAGAGGAGTGCAGCATTAATTTTTCATACCTCTACTCTTACCAGAGCTAAAACTACTTTTAAAATTAATTATCTCAAAACTTCCAGCAACACAGAATAGAACTGTCAATGTATGAAATGCATCTGCAGGATTGTACCCCATTTTCTCACTTACGCAAAAGCTCTTCTTTAAGACTGTATTTCAAAGCATTATAAACCCTGAGTAATTTAAGAATTGAATAGTCTGAGTACTTTACAAACATTACCATTAAAATGTCTTTGTGCTATTGTCGTGAAGAAATGCTTACTACGGTTATTTCAGCACTTTGGCAAAATGTAGGTTGCAGTCCAAAAAATTATCACAAATTGCAGCAAGTTGCATGCATCCAACTAAATAGAAAGACTAGTATTTAAAACGCAATACATTTACCCTGTGTTAGGCTGGCACCAGATACAAAAAGCGGACCCATATCCAATAGTGCATGGTTTCTCCCATTGGTTTTGGACTACAACTCCCACCATCCCTAGCTAGCAGGACCAGTGGTCAGGGATGATGGGAATTGTAGTCCAAAAGCAAGTTTGGGATCCAAGTTTGGGAAGCCCTGCAATAATGTAAAGCTATTAATGCATGCAAATAATATGCCATCCTATGCATATGCGTATATATATATATATATATATATACACACACACACATACAATGCACTCTGAGATCCGTGTCATAATAAAGCTCCCTGTAAGCCCTAAAGTGCAGATCCATATGAAAATCCATAGTGCAGTCTACCACTGTTCCCAGGAAAAATCATCTCCTCTTCCAAACAGAACAAAAAAGCCTAAAATGGTAATGAAAATTACTGCATTTCCAGCCAGCACAAGGCAACAAGCTCCCCACTTGATCTGAAATACAAAGTGAATAAGAAGAAAGATTTACTCTCTATTCATTGACAGAAAATGCACCCTACTTTGAGCATTAGACACATACAAAGAAATACAACATCAGGATGCTAAAAGCGCTTACGATCAAACAGTAAATTTTGAGTACCAAGCAAACTAATGTAATCTGAAATGGTTACATACCTAAGTAGTCATTACAGGAACTAATTAAACATTTCGCTAAAATGCAGTGATATATATAAACAATTATTTGTCTTTTATGAGTACAGTAAAACTGGTCGAGCAGTTTGTGAAAAGTTTACAAGATGTTCAGTGAGAATTTTTCAAGCTCATCCACAATGGAAGGGGGAAATCATTTAGAGTATTTTATTGGCAGCCTGCCATAGTCTTCTCAAAAGAGCAAATTTCTCAAAAGAGCAAATTAAAAGTCTGCCCCCATTACTAGAACTATGAAGGGCTGGACATCCCACTGCCCACACATTACTTCTCTTTGCCACCTTGGCCAAACTAATATTTGGGTGAAACTGATTAAAAAAAGAGAGAAATATGACATCATTTATCTTTGAATGGTGAGTAAAGTGGTTTTGAAAAAACAATGTTTTAAAATCATATTAAAAAGAATTTACACTGTTGTAAATCTCGTACAGCCTAAATAAATTTAAACTGTTAAGTGATTATTCCATTGTTACTGCTCTAGATTACTAATAGGGCAATCCTCTACCTGTCTACTCAAAAATAAGTCCCATGAATTCAATAGTGCTTGCTCCCAGATAAATGGACATAGGATTACAGGTCCACCAAGCATTATTCTAGAACTTGGAGCTGGAAAACTACTTTCAAATGCAAGTATATGCAACAACTCTGGTCAACCTGGGAACATTGAGTTCCTGCAAAACGGAAGGCAGAAAGACATTTGGACAACACAGCCACTAATCTCTTGTGCTTCTTACTGAGCCTTCAATTCCTGATCTTGTCATCAGGGGACGCAAACCAATATTGTTTGAAAACATGCACTCTATTAAGCAAAAAGCAGACATGGAAGATTGAGAACAATGATCCAAGGAAGCAGCCCATTTTTAAAAGCTGATGATATAAACTTTATAGTAACACTGCTTGGCTCAATATACATATTAATGCTACTTCTTGATTATATTATAGGTTTTCTGAGCTTTCTTTCTAAAAATATGGAATATTAAAGTGGCATTATTACTGCTAGCAGTCTTTTTTATATAAAAGCACCTAAAAAAGGTAGAAGCTGTAAAACGATTGCAGGAAACAAAATGTAGGTTTTACTACATGGTTTTATTATTTGTTATAGTTATCGACTGTAACACAAACTCGATACTTTCTACTACCGTATTTTATTTATGTTTCCCCAACTAACAAAAACTAAGATATACCTAAATACCTTTGGAAGCAGTAACTTTCAAAACTCCATCTCTAGCACTGGCACTATTGAGAAATATTGTTTCAATACAACTGATGCTGCAAACCTATAAAGATCTACTTTGGAGCAGAAATCTAAACACACTTTTTAGCAAAGAAGTCTCACAGAACTCTATGCAGCTTACTTCAAAGCATTGTGCTGCGTAGCATTAATATTTTTACATTTCACAAATATGCCACATAGATCAGCACATAAAACTGTACTGGCTTTTCACTTTATTCACTTTAAGCTCTTCCAGTAAAGTAACTTTGGGTTTTATAAGTACTGTATAGATTTTCTTTCACCAAAAACCTTTAAAAATGTTCCTCCCACCCATGGTTTCTGCATTTCCAGATGTTTTACAATCTTCAGCCTTTAGCAAAACATTGTTTGGTAAGAAAAGGAATTAGAGCTCTCTCTAGTGGTTGGACTGTATTATTTATTCTTATTTAACATTCTTAACAAAGAGAAATGGACTAAGTAGCAGAAGATGTATAGTACTACTACTGGAAAATAAATTAGACAAGAACTTGGAAAAGAGAATTCTAGACATAACAAGTTTATGGAACCTCAACTAAGGGCTCTGGAGTAAGGAAACCAGAGAGAATACTAGTAAATATGAGAAATATATAAATATATATTTACGTGCTTCTGTTCTGGTAACAAAGCACCATGGCTTAATCATTAACGCAAAGTCAAGTGCACTAACAAACAAACAAAAGTTTCTTCATCTTAACCTGTCCTATTAAGCTCCCAAAGTGAACGAGAATAAGCAGAACAGTAAACGAGACAGAAATGGAAATTGGGTAAAACAGAATTCACCATTTGTGAATAGGAGGGATGTTTTAAGAACAGTGAGCAGGAGACTGGAGCTTCAGTATACCTGAGGGAGGGTCTCCTCCCCCATCGTTATGCCCGGACACTGAGGTCCAGTGCCGAGGGCCTTCTGGCGGTTCCCTCGCTACGAGAAGCTAAGTTACAGGGAACCAAGCAGAGGGCCTTCTCGGTAGTGGCACCCACCCTGTGGAATGCCCTCCCACCAGAGGTCAAAGAGAACAACAATTACCAGACCTTTAGAAGGCATCTTAAGGCAGCCCTGTTTAGGGAAGCTTTTAATGTTTGATGGATTTCTGTACTTTAATGTTTTGTTGGAAGCCGCCCAGAGTGGCTGGGGGAACCCGGGGAGATGGGCGGGGTATAAATAATAAATTATTATTATTATTCAAAGGATTTCTAACTGGACACTGCAAGCAAGACAGCCAGCATCACCAAGCATTCTGCTGCCTAGTATGGCTGTCCTTAGCCCAGTATGGTTGTCATTAGCCTATCTTATCACAGGCAACCAACAGGGGAAGGAGAACAGAGCACAATACCGGTAATAACATGCAAGGGGAGCAGCTCTTGCCTACTGATGCTGCTGCACTCACTTACTCCTGCTGGTAGGGAAGCAGATAGAGAAGAATACCTGAATGAAAGCCAAAACAGCATCTGCAATAGCTAACACAAACACCCAAAAATAATTCAGAGGAGCCATGCATTAAAGCAGGTTATAGTTTGCATTCTTAAAATATGGAAGGTGAGCAAGTGCAGATATCAGTAATTGCAGCCTGTAGCACCTCCTCCTGCCTTCCTGCTCTCTGTGGATTTGGAAAAGTTGCCGAGCAGATAATGGAAAGCAGTGTAAAGTCCTGCTATGCATACTTGCAAGCACAGGTGGGCATATAAAGGAGCTCCCGTCATCAAAGCCAGACAATGCAATCTAGTGTGTGTTAACTATGCTTAAACCCCCATAAGTTCAGCTAGGTGTTTACACTCCTCTGGACTGCACAGCTCGAAAACATTTACTGCAGAGATTTTAGAATTCCACCACCACCACCACCAGTGGTTTATTCATGTGAAACCCTTATTGTGAAATAAAGTTTTCAAAAGGAAATGAACCAGAATGCATGTAAATACAAGACGACTAAAATGTTATCAGTCTGAGGGCAAAATGTGTGCTATCCCCAACGATGGGGGTTCAGCCAAGTGCACTTAAGAAGCCCTCTTCAGGCCTTAACACTAAACCAGGCATCCCCAAACTGCGGCCCTCCAGATGTTTTGGCCTACAACTCCCATGATCCCTAGCTAACAGGACCAGTGGTCAGGGAAGATGGGAATTGTAGTCCAAAACATCTGGAAGGCCAAAGTTTGGGGATGCCTGCACTAAACACATGAAGGTCAGGAGTGAAGGAGCTGACAGCACAGCTCACTACAAACTTTTTGCCCTCTCGTGTTCATTCTGGAGACAATGTGAATAAGGAAGTTATTAGCATCTGTGTCTGCCTCACACCCAGCACTTTTTTCTTTTTTTTACAACACTGGCTGAGTCAGCTACAGTCATTGTCATTCACAGTACCTCTGGGCTCCATCCCCAGTGCATGTCAGGGTCTGAGCCCAGAGATATGAGGACTAAAGAAATTAATGGCAGTAACAGCAACTTCCTCACTCAGAACTGTAACTGCAAGTGCAGGGCAAATCCAAGGCTATTCGGCTTGGGCTACAAGTTCAAAGGGGGGGGGCCTTATATTTAGTCACTTGTTAATTTTTTGGCATTTGACAACTTGCTTTTATGCACACTGGACCTAAATGTGACACTATCACACAGCACACAACTGAAAATTTAAGCAAGAGGTTATTTGGTAAAAGGCAGATGTTAGACGAAGCATTTGTTAAATAACTTATTTCACATTGCACTCTTTTTACTGCTTTTTTTTCATGTATTGACATTTTATTATTATGGCTGGGCACCTCAAGAACCAGAAGCATCCAGGCCACTCTGGATTCCTGAGAGGGCCTGGAAAAGTGTTGGGATAACTTTCTTCATCCTCAGTTACTCTGGGTCCTACCCCTCAACTGATAAGTTAGCAGTGGCTGCCTCAACCAGTACATCTATTTACAGTGCTGAGCAATTATTATTATTTTAATGTAAACTTTTCTTTAAAAAAAAACAAAGTGGGGCAGCAGCATCACTCACAGTGATATTTGTGAAATTATGCTTGGTGCTGTGTCTGGTTTACTGTGAGCAGCAACCAGAAGACATTATTAAGATGACTCATTTTGTGAAGTGTTTATCTGCAAGGCAATGTGCCATACACCAAAAAAAGAGGGTGTAGGATTTACCTAATGACTCTCATCAGTAGAAGCCCTGTGCAAGGACTTCCGCTTGAGCACCAAGCTCCCCCCACAAAAAAATTGACTGAATGTGAGGGAACAGCATTCAGGGGGAGGATTTGGGTGGGGGGGAATCATTCCATCTGGCAAGCTAAAATGATTGTGCTAATGGAGCAATCAAATGACTGGGAGTTGTATTTTGCCCAGGACTGTGAGGCGTCAAAAGGTGACATATAAACTTTTCTTGTGATAAGACCTTACCACTTCAACACGTGCAAGGATAATAGGAAACGCAAAAGCAGAAACCACAATTCCAGTCGTGAAGAAACATGCCAACTCCCTGCAGGCGCTGCTTGCAGCATCTGTATCGTCGCTTACTCTTTTTGTGATGAAGTGTGGAATAGGACTTATGAAGTAAAATATCAAAACAAATAAAGGCCAGTAGACACTGCAGAATGACAAACACAAAGGATGAGAGAAGTTAATGCTGTTTAAAATGAATTTTATGCACAACCTATTATTCATCCTCTGAAATCGTAACAGCTGAGCACAGAAATATACACATAATTATATACAGTGGAACCTCGTGTTACGTACTGCCCCCTGTGCAAATACTTCAGGATACGCACGTGGCAAACCTGGAAGTAATGGAAAGTTTTCTGCCGCCCACGCCTGCGCAGAAGCGGGTTACCATCGCACACACCTGCACAGAACAGGCGTGTCTGGGTGCGAATGTTTAGGGGTATGAACGGACCCCCAGAATGAATTAAATGCGTATCCAGAGGTACCACTGTACATAGGGAAAAGTCACTGAAGTATAAATAGGGCCATATACATTTGTTCTTCCACTCACTTCAGGGTACTCAGTTTTCCAGCCCAACTGCATTTTCTTCCTCCTCCCTTCTTTGCCCCTTTTCTGCAGTTTCATCTCTTTAAAAAAAGGGTAAAGGACCCCTGGACAGTTGAGTCCAGTCAAAGGCAACTATGGGGTTGCGGCACTCATCTCGCTTTCAGGCCGAGGGAGCCGGAGTTTGTCCACAGACAGTTTTCCATGTCATGTGGCCAGCATGACTGCTTCTGGTGCAACAGGACACCGTGATGGAAACCAGAGTGCATGGGAACGCCGTTTACCTTTCCACCGCAGTGGTACCCATTTATCTAAATGCTTTCGAACTGCAAGGTTGGTAGGAGCTGGGACAGAGCAACAGGAGATCACCCCGCCGCAGGGATTCGAACCGCCGACCTTCTGATCGGCAAGCCCAAGCGGCTCAGTGGTTTAGACCACAGCGCCGCCCGCGTCCCTTGTCATCTCCATATCAGCTCAGATTCTAATCTGTGAAGCTTTTAGCATTCTACTGCATCTTCTCTATCTTACATGCCAATTTCTATTCCTCTACACCCACTGCTTTAGCAAAGGTTTACCAAACTACCCTAAGCTTCATTTTCCTTCTCGGCTGTCAGACTGCTCTCCCACACGTTAACCCCGTTACAATCTCTGATGCCGCTCATTTCCCTCAATCATCTGAAAGACGTAAGAATGAAAAAAAGAATTCAAGCTGCGTTCCTAAACCGCTTGCTTAGGGATTTCATTCCAAATAAGCATGCTTGGAACCAACACACAACACAGAACAGTGATATATCTCGTATTAATTCAGTCTTACCCGTAACTTTCCAGTGCACAACCCAATACAAGAAACGTCAGACCCATAGCTCCAGTGAACGATAAGCCAACCAGGGCTACACAAGTGGAAATAAAAACACGCTTAACATTAATTTGTACAATCACAGTCTGCGCAATTTAATTCACAAAGTGATCCAACATTGCAGTTAAAGGTGTAGCCTCCTGATACAGCAGATGTTTGATCTCAAGAGGTGGTCTGAATTTAGGCTTGTTTTTTACTGGAACTCCAATCAGAGCCATACCAATGACAAACTTAGTTGGTCTCTAAGGTGCTACTGGAAGGATTTTTTTTAAAAACACACACACACAAAACAGTTAGAATTAAATACCAAAGTGCCTCCCGAACCTAGGAATTTCTTTCCAGTACCAGAACATAACTGAGCTCACAGTTATTTCATGTAAAAAAATCCACTCCTGGCTAGCTTTCTTCATTTCAGCAGCCTACATGGGGGTGGAGTGTAAATCAACTTGTTGCTGCCATTAGTAATCTAATGCAGATCACCCAGAGATCTACCAGAATATTCTGATCTACCTTAAGAATATGAGGAGCCTGATAGATCAGGCCAGTGCCCCAACATCCTCTTCACAGTGGCCAACTAGATGCTTATGGGAAGCCCAGAACTAGGACCTGGGTGCAAGAGCTCTCCCCTCGCCACTTGTGATGCTATACAAGTGGCCTTCAGAGGCCTGATGCCTCCAACAGTAGAGGTAGTACATTTATCATGGCTAGTATCCACTGACAGCCTGATCCTCCATGAATTTGTGTTCTTTTCTTTAAAAGCTATCCAAAATTGGTGGCTGTCACTACTTCTTGCATTTATCTGGATGCAGAGAAAGCCGAGGTAATTTCAATGCTTTAGTATTTTAACTTTTGTGTGTTTTAAAGTAGGGTTTGTTGAATTTTCTTTGATTTTACTGTTTTGTTTTTTGTAAACCACTTTGAGGATTGTTTGTTTTTACTATCAAGAGGTGTATAAATCTTATGAAATGAGTAAATAACGTTTGTTTCACTTTCGACAGCCATGCTGGAATTTTTTTTGTTTTTTTGGAAGGGTTTCACTGATCACTTAAATTAAACTTCTGTAATTGGGATGGAAAGAGATTTTATACCATAGCTGCCAAGTCCGGATCGTAAAGATCCGGGATCGGCAGCGCGCGCATGACCGGAAGTTGCGTGACGCAACTTCCGGTGGCGCTTCGCCCTTCTATGGGCACCAGAAAATGGCGGCGCCAGCGCCGGAAGTCGCTTCCGCGCATGACCGGAAACACGTAAAAGCGATTTCCGACGCCGGCGCCGCCCTTTTCTGATGCCCATAGAAGGGCAAACCGCAACCGGAAGTCGTGTCACGCAACTTCCGGTCATGCACGGAAGCGACTTCCGGCGCCGGCGCCGCCATTTTCTGGTGCCCATAGAAGAGCAAAGCGGCACCAGAAAAATGGCCGCCGGGAAGAAGCAAATTAAAGGGACAATGCCGGGATTTTCCGCCAAACGGGAGACCGCCGGGAAACGGTAAGAAAAAAGGGGTTTTCCCGGCGGATACGGGATACTTGGCAGCTATGTTTTATACGAAGTTAAGTACCACACTCTGCACATGAACTGTATACTCATTGCCTCAGTGACTACAATAAACAGAAGTCCAAAAGTTTGTAAGAACCAGTGCTTTTCTTCGGGGGGGGGGGCGCATACCGCTAAACATTTTGTGAATCTAAGTTTGCCCTCCTTGAGGGGCAGTATTTCAATGAGTAAGAAAATGAGAGTACCCATAAACATTTTTTTTAGAAGAAAAGCACTGGTAAGAACTATAGTTGGGGGGTTGTTGTTTGTTTTTGTTTTGTTTTGTTTTCGAATCAAAACTGATCGCATGTAAAACAATGGTTTGGGAGTGGGGACACAGCGGCTGGAAAAACTCCTGAACTTTTAAATAGGCTTCAAGGGAAAGGAATTTTCAGCAAAACGTGACCGGCCAGATCCGTTCTCGGCAGTTGCTCCAGAGAAAACAACCCGGCCCTCGCCGGCGCCTGCACGCCCTGCGCATCCGGATTCCCCACATCCACACCCTGGAAAAGGGCGTAGGAGGAGGAAGACACCCATCACCGGCGCAGTGCAAAAAGTTACGCTGCCCCAGAGAGGAGTCTGTTGTTGGCGACAACCGAGAGGAGGCTGCGCAGCGAAAGGCTCCTTTAGCTGTATTTGCAGAGCGCGCGACTCAAGAGGAACTTTCTCCGGGCAGGGACGGGAACGAGGTAGCCATAGCGACGGCGGAGCGAGAGGGAGCCGAGAGAGCAGGGAAAGCGGAGAGAGAAAGAGAGACAGAGGCCGCCCGCCGCGCGAGGATATACTGTACCTTTAATCCCCGCCATGTCTCCGTTTCTTTTGCGGGGCGCCTTTTTTGCTCGCTCTCTCCCTGGACGACGAAGCAGAGGAGGCGGAGAATAAGGTGTCGACTTCTTCCGCCTTCTGTTCACGTGGCTCCTGCACTAACCCTTCCCCTTCTCGCAAAAAAAGCAACACTTTCTTTTTTAAAAAAAGAAACTAAGTAAGACTCTCTTCACGCCTGTGAACTGTCGTAAGGGCGGCGCCAAGCGAGGCAGTCGAGGCCGCCTCACGCCAAGTGAGGTGAATTTTCCTCAGAAATGGCCCTTAAAATGCTGGTCCTCCTGGTCCTGTTTCTGCCAGATGTTCAAACATCTTTTTGTGGATCCATCCACCCACATTTCCCTTTGCCCTCCCAGAGCATATTCGGATTGCAAAGGCTTGGGCAACCTCTATCTCACTTTCAAGGTCAAGCATAGGCCCCACAGAGCAAAAACCTTGTTTTTGAGGTCTGGCATGTGCTCGTCTGATATTATCTCTAATCTTTTTTTTTTAAAAAAAAAACTTTAAATTGCTATTTAGTCTGGGCTGCCATCCTAGACACACTTCCCTGGGAGTAAGTTCCATGAGCTTAAGCAGCCTACTTCGGAGTAGACAGGTGTAGTAAGATGGGCCTGTTAGTAAAGCAAGCGAGCGTCATCATGCCCGGACGTGCACTATTCATCACCTCAGTTTCAAAAGAAGTCAGTGGGATTTTGTGGCCGTGCTGGTTTTTTCGCCCAAACAAATCACACTTGTATGGATCCATTGATGTATGTAGATCCATTTCCATCGATGGTAAGTCATTTGACTGCACACCCACATGGATATTTAGAAATATCTATGGGATTGGGTGACATCTGTACAGCCAGGGATTTGCATTACTTAAATCGAGCATTAAACATCTAATTAGTGCTCCTTAGGGTCCTCATGCATATTTATATACCCACACACCTTTCTAATTCATGCTTTCTCTTGTTTCCTACTGCAATTTTCCCCGCAGCAGAAAGTGATTTCACCACAATGCCAATGTTTTGTATAAAGCAGAGGTGCCAACTTGAAAAAAATATTGTGGGGGCCCAGATAAGCCCTGCACCGCATAATCAATCACATGATGCAATGCACACACACCCCATTTGAATCTCCTTTGTGGGAGCCTAGCCCCCTCAAATATTTTATTGTGAGGGGTCCCAGGAGTTGGTTTCTATGGTATAAAGCTGGGAAACATGGCAACTAGAAGCATTTTTGCATTCAGTAAAACACATATTCTATAATGTTAGACACAAGTTCAGAAAGAGGAGCAATAATTTTAAGTTTATATATGAATGAAGTCATTTGCTCCTCTTAGCATATAAAAAGCACTTACTCAGCATATAAAAAGATAGCATTGCTATCTATTCTTTCTTACCTAGGAGTAAGCTCCACTGAACTCAATGGGACTTACTCCTATGAAGACATATAGGATTGTACTGTAAGGTAACACAAGAGAGTAATATTCAGGAACAGGTTATTCAGTCCCATGGAGAAGTGGGTTTATTTTCTTTCACCTTCTGCTACAGCAGCCTCAGTATCAATATACTCAATAACATCCCCTTTGAAGGCGCTCTGTCTTCCTCTCTCTGCATAGGATAAAATACAAATAAAAAGGACTGAAAATTCTTTCACCTTTTTAATATATATACAAATGCTTTCAACCAGTCACAGTTCATTGAGTATACTGCATATTTACAAATAAATAAATAAATTATAATAGTGGTTTTAGTCAAAACATTAAACCTGAACGTTGATGAGCAGATAGGACCAAAAGGAAAAGGAAAAACCCTTTTGAGTTCAGTAGTTTTGACACATAGGTCTCACTTTCATGCACCATTGAAAGCACTGCAGTTAGAGAAGGTGTTAAGTTGGGTAAGTTTTTTCCCCCTTTTTACTGAACTAGATAAAGCTTAAATGATATATTTATTTTGTTAAAATTTGAATTTATCCTGGGCTTTTAAAAATCTATTAGTCTGATGCACAAAGCTTTTTTTGTAATTTCAAAAACTGATGCTACTTTAACTGAACCCATTTATATTTCATAAGCATAATTCACACAATATCTACAGAAGTGAATGAAAGATTAAAACAAGTCACAGGAACATGATTCACATTTCAAAATGTTTTTAATAGACAAGCACATACTTGATCAAAACATGTCATAATATGTTAATAAATAACATCCAGTTTGTTATAGTTGTTCAAACGTCTTAATATCTTGTACATATAAAAAGGAGAGCTTGGTGTTTTGTTTCACATTGGCAGTAATGGCAATAAATAATGGATCAATACAACAAAAAGATGGCATTTAATATAAAAATAAACGTAGGCTGGTGGACATGCTGTATCTGCAGAAAAGGGTTTCCCACTATAAAGAAAACAGAACAACAGAAAACAGATTGTCTTAAAACACCAATTTGACCAAGATTTTCACGTCATCTAGAGAGTTTTCCCTGCATGTGGAAACCTTTCTGTCCACCTGTTGAACATCAAAAAGGCAGGTGCAGGTTACCATTTTTCCCCATACAGTGACTTTTGTAGCTACTATGCAACAACTCCATGAAGAAATCGGCTGCATAATGGGATCCAATGTTTAATGGAGTCAGGTGGTATGATGCCTTCAACAGCCTGTAGATACCAGTACTTGGTTTTCAAGAAAGATATTGTATCAGCATCTATAAATACATTGGACCTCTATAAACAACCAAGTTTCACATGGCTGTTGCTGCACATTGATTTAACTATCAACTGCTTGAAGGAGAGGAGACCAGATAATATTAATCTACCCCATGCAAGGCAGAGCCCAGATTTCATTCAGGAAATGTCAATAAATAAAACTCCCATTATAAGTTTCTCTGCAAAAGGAGAAACAGTTCAAAGTGCTATGTAAAATTAGTTTCATTAGATGAGAGAACATACGGTACTTTTGTTTTATCATCAGATACCATAATGTGAATATATGAACATTATTGCTTACTGGGCCAATATAACTTTAGTAAGTAAGTAAATTTTCGTATTTTTGCTCACCTCAGATCTTACAAAACTACATGAACATAGTAAGTTACCTATAGAAGTTCAGAAGGTGAGGCTACATTGTAACATTAGCTTGTGTTCACAAATGCTCTGGAAAAACTGGATATTTGATTCAATTTAAATATACAATTTGAATCAATTAAGAACATAACTTCACAATGCTGAAGAAGGCAGCAAAGTTTGTTTCAGAGGCAGGTTTTAAAGTGTTGTTTTCTAACTGGGAATTTTTTGCAAGGTATTCTTGCACCCTTACTTTAATAATAATGAACAGCAAACAACTTTAGTGGTCTGTTGATAATGCTTCAACAGCTTTTGCATGTTAATAAATAAATAATAATTTAAAGACACTTCCCAAATTCTTTGTTTGTGTAAAATGTAGCTATCTGCTTGTCTGAAACACAAAATACAGTACTATGTTTAAGGCAGCAGTAAGTTGCCAAAGACATATCCAGTTGCCTAGCTGTCATATTAAAAAAAGAAACTACAATAAGTAATTGAAGGGTCAAATTATTATGAGAGTTTAGTGTACAGCAAATAACCACATATGAACATCCTTATGTTTTGTTTTGACAAAGCTTGTCCTGGATACAAACTTTCAAGACTAAGCCACATTCCTAGTGACACAGCATCTATTTGGTTCGTAGTGAAAGAGACCATTAATTTCACCTCACTTGCTCCAAGACAAGCAAACCCAGTTTTCTAAAATGCATCCTTACCTACCCTGTTTATACCTGAAAGAACATTATAAGATTAATTTCTAGAACTCCTCTCTTTGCATCTGTAATTCATGGCATACGTAAGGAGCACCTTCCATACCTACCCGCTCTCCATACGGAAAGGTTTTAGTGTTAGGGCTAGTTTTATTTTTTTCCCAAATTTCCAGCCAGATACTAATTCAGCTGTGAAAATCTTGTGGCAAGGAACTATATGAGCACTAGCACAGGTCTACAGCAATGTCTGAGGAAGTACGCTAATACAAGGGCTTTTGGCCTTGGTTTTCAAATTCTGACCAGGCATCATTGAGCTCCATAAAAATCATCTTTGCATATTGTTCATATGGCTGCCCCGTAGCCTACAAGAAAGCAAAACAAGAAACATCACAAACATATTAAAATAAGCTTAAAGATGACACTGTTCATACAGAAAGTCAAAAGCAGAGTGTAGGTATAATTTACGCTTATCATAGAAGAGCAGGCATGCTGAAAAGGGTGGCATGAAACCCTGAGTAAACCCAGAATAGTTACGAGTTGACAAAAATATCTTCTAGCCTATATCCCCACATCTACTTATCAGGTATTTGTAGATTAAAAGAAACAGTCAACTACTATAAAGTTTTCCTACCTAGCTGCCTAGAGGCAATTCTTACTCATCAAAGGCAAGTCACTATATATTTGATCTGTGCATACATGGGGTTGTGTGTGTGTGTGTGTGTGTTGCAGCATTTATCCTGGGTAATAGGGTATGTTTTAATGACACTATAGAAGTAGGTTGGGGTTGCTCCTGGTGCATATTCACTTGCCTTTAGTGAATTGGCTTTATTGTAATCTGTAGTTCTTATGAAGATAGACTTACAGTTTCCAATAGGCTGGTGTAGTATTTACCTATTGATATAGTTTTGAGCTATAAAGTAATGCTGTTCACCATGACCTCACACCTTGCCCACACAATCTATCAACATTTCCCCTTGTTTAATTTTTTCAGACCCATCAGACTTTAATTTTTAGCCTAAGCATATCAGTTTTATGAACCACAGTTTTTAATTTAAAACATTTTTTTTGCTGCAAAACTCAAACCAGAAACATTATTAGTAAACATGCAAGGTCTTATTATTTTCATTCACTTGACTGAACCATATCACATTTTCAGACTATTTTAGAAATTATCCCAATACTTTCCCTAAGCTTTCACACAACTGGTAATAATTGCTACACCAAAGATTTTCCACGGAAAATTAATTGGTCTCTAAGGTGCTACTGAAAGGATTCTTTTAATTTTGTTTCGACTATGGCAGACCAACACGGCTACGTACCTATAACATGGAATGCAGTGACTCTTTGCTCCATATTGTTTTAAAGTTATAATGGTGAAAGTAATTGCAGGGATGGATCAAGTAGGAATCATTAAACTAGTACACGAGGTTACAAATTAAAATAAAATATTATTACTTACTTTATCAGGATGCACAACAAGCACTGCTCTCCGGTAAACCTTCTTTACTTGCTCTGGAGTAACAAGATCTGCCATGCCCACGGGTTTCCATTTTGTCTCTCCTTCCCATAGTACTGTGTGCATTGTGGATAACAAGGCTCTTATATTTCTCTCCTTTCCTTCAATCCATTCAAGGATCTGTGAAAATAGATAATGTAGTACTAAACCAAACTGCTATCCTAGCATGAATACTTATTTGATTGGAACAGTTTATAGTTTGCTTCTTCCCAGTTTGCTTTGGATCTCAGAAAGACAGGAGATAGATATCATCAAATGGAAATGTCAAATTGTTACCTCCAAGAACAGATACATAAAACTGCTTCTGAATATGGAGATTCAGCTAGTATTGTTCTGTAACTCTCCAAATTAGAATCACGGGATACATGGATATAGCTAGTGACCAAGGAAATTAGTGTGAATCACAGGCCCGAGAATTCAACAATATAAATAGAATAAACTTAGCAAAATAAATATTAGATAATTTATATACATAATTCATAATCCTCCAAATTAAAGACTTGTACCATTATTGGGACAGACCCTATTTAGTCCTTCATAAAAGATTAATGTCAGTTTAATTACAGTGGTGCCTCGCTAGACGAATTTAATTCGTTCCACGGGTCTTTTCTTATAACGAAAAATTTGTATAGCGAATCCCATAGGAATGCATTGAATTTTTTTTGAATTTTTTTTTGCCCATAGGAACGCATTAATTGAATTTCAATGCATTCCTATGGGAAACCGCGATTCGCTAGACGAATTTTTCATAAAACGAATTCGTCTAGCGAGGCAACCTCCGCTAGAAAAAACCTTTCGTTAAGCGGAAATTTCGTTAAGCAGGGCATTCGTTAAGCGAGGCACCACTGTATAATAATTATTCATGAGTTTTTCTGATAATCATTCCAACTAGTGATTTGTTGGAACCCGCAGGCCATGAAGAGAGGTGGAGCAGAAGGCATAGTGGAGCAGAAGGCATTTGCACTTATCTTCCATCTAACCACCTTCATTTGCCATAGTGATCACACCCTTTTCACCCCTTAAACAGTACCGGTAATTTGAAAAGAGCAAAATGGGTTTAGAGGCCTCCATGATCAAAGGCATTGCTGGGAGGAGCTGGGCTAAGTGGGCTTAGCCCCCTGCCCCCCCCCTTTGTTGAAGGGATTGAAGCTGGCTGATTATGAAAAATTGATGAGAGGGAATTAAGGTCTGAGGGAGCAGACCAAAGGCCACCCTTTTTCCTGATCTAGTCCTTGCTCCCCACACAGGCCAAGATCTAGAACCTGCATTCTGTCCTCTACTGCCAGAGATATTTCCCAGGTGTCATGAGGGAAGAATGCATGCCATCTTTCACCCACACAGAACTTGGGAGAACGGAGGTGAGGGAACTGTTTCAATCCTTCTCCCACACTATTTTCCTGCACAAATAGGAAGTCTCTACCATCAAGACAGAGTCTTACCTTACCTACATTTAGAAACAGTCTACCCCCACCTCAGTTTTGAACAATCAGTTCCCTTGTGTGGATACTGAAGTTTTCTAGAAAAATATAGGCATGCAAAAGCCAAATACTGACAAGGTCCTGTTACTGATCTTGGTATCATGCTTGCATCGTAAAACATCCCTGAAGGATTAAATATTCAACTATTATACAATCCAGGCAAAGCAAAATCTTGAACAATTTGGAAATCAAATCTGAAGCATTCAGCTTACTTTTAATTTTTCAGGATCCATCTCCTTGGCCATTTCTTCTTTCCTCATTTCTGCTATTGTTCTTGGTCCCTTTCTGTCTTTGTGAGCATTAAAGCCTTGACCAGATAAGAGGTCTTCAAAATCAGCAGAAACTTTTGGTTTAGATTCTTAATGGGAAAAAAGTATAGAGTGTTAAAAGGAAGTACTGTATTACTTGATTTAGGAAGATATAAATGTCACATTCCAAATACTTTACAAAATCATTCCATACGATGCAGAGAAGTACATATGGGCATACCTGTATTTTTCCTCTGCAACGCAAACAGAAGGAGTTTAAGCACTTTTATGGTATTCCCAACACCACCATTGTGAGAAAGATGACACATTCACCCTTCTGCTGAGTACAGGTCACTCTAAAAACACAAGTCACTTAGCACATCACCCTTTCTAAAGTATCCATGTACAAGCAGGATTTCCCAATTGAATCTTACAAGTTTTGTTTGCCCATTTTGAACTTGAACTCACTCAGCAATTCAAACTGGATAAAATAGTGTGATAAGTAAGAACTAGATGCCTTCTAACTATTTGCATCTGTTAAATCTGACACCCATTAAGTTGATGCAGGACATATTAGGGTGAAGCTGAACATTATGGCAAATATGGGATTGCCACCAAATATGGCAGCCCCTCTGAGTTTCTTTCTTCCTATCTTCCCAGTAGCATCTCATGCTCATGGCAAGATGCAAGGTCATAATGCTGCAGGTTTCCCCATCCCTATTCCACACTGATGACAACGGTCAGGGCATGACATCATGTCTGCAATAATATCTAGTTCTAACACTTAGAACCAGAATGTCTAAATTAATTTCACAACACATCGCCTGAATTATAGCTGACTGAATATTTTCAGCTTGGAAATACTCCACCTCTAGGCCTTCAAAACTACAAAACCGCATCAGAAGACTTAAAAGATCAAAAAATCAATTTACCAGAACTGCCTGGTCCTTTTCCACGGTCATTTTGGCCACCGGGTGCTGCAGAAAAACTCACATTATAATTAGGCCTGTTCTGAGGAGAGGAATGTGGCATGCTTTGTTGGGGTTTGGTCTGTGATTGTGGCCAAGAGTATCCAGTGCCTTGTTGCCAGCTGCCTCCTCCCACTGGCTGAGGAGATGGTTTCTGTGGTGACCCCATAGGAGGAAATACTCCACCCATTCCTGTCGGTGTGCTGGGTTTGCTAGCAAAGGAAGGACAACCTGAAACATGAAGCAAAGCATTTTGTGTTAATAATACTGCCTGTGTAATAGGAAAGCAGAATTACCAGTTGATATCTGGTAATTTCTTTACTAAGATTCAAAGGACTGCAGGGGGACCTGGATCCAACCCATCCCTTCTATGCCTGAAGATTGGAGAAGAGTTGCAGTGCAGCACAAGAAGCAAAAATAAAAACCCCTCAAGTCAATAAAGTCTCCAGGAAGCACTTTCAATATGCACACATAAATGTTTGGATTTCACCTATGTCTATATATTCTATAATGACTGAAGTTTTTTTATACTTGTTAACAAAATAATTTAATATAAAGATTTTAAATAAATATTTGTAAGAATTTAAAGAAGAATATTAGTAGCATTGGGATTCCAATGAAGCATAGGGCAGGTGGAAACAACATAGCTTATATTGAAATGTGCAACAGCAAATATGCATTTCTTGGAAGGTTTGGCATAGATTAAACTCACAAGTTCCTCAAGAGTGTAAATACTGAATATCATTGCTTTCTGGGGCAGTCTACACAAACAGATCACATATGATTACCCAAACTACTAATAATTGGGGGGGGGGCAAAGAGAGAGAAAGAGATGAAAGAGATTACATGTCATTCTTTTTCTCTAAGCTATCAGCAGTTTGAAAGCTAGGTTAATGGTGTTTCCACATGCAGGCAGCAATTTCTGGATCAGAATGAAAATCCAATAAACACCAATGTCCTTAACAATTTTATTTTTTTCAGAATTCAAAAGCTTCACCCATTTGTTTTGGTAAAGTACCATCAGAACTTTACCATTCCACCATTTCCTCTGATCACATAAATATAGTAGAAATTATTATTAAAAATTGCCGGTTTATTGCTTGATTTTTTTTGCTGCTTTTTACTTCAAATATTAATATCCTGCATATTCAACTTCTTTTTACTTAAAATCATGGAAGCCCTTCAGTATTGCAGACCTTTTTTTCTTTTTAAAAAAGAAAGAAAGAAGAAAAATAGCAACAAGTTGTTGCACTACGTGACATCAGACACATTTTCTGTTTTTGATCCTGCAGCGCAGCAGAACACCAGCAGAGGGAAGCAGGACACCTAATTTCAGAACCAATGTGACGTTTGGATACATTAAGTGGTAAACAACAGGGAGCAGAGGTAATACAAGCTGTTATTGTTATGGTAGAAATTAGGGGGCCAAGGAGGGAAGACGGAAGGGAAGCCTATTTAGAAAAAGGAGGAAAGACGAAAGCATCCCTTGAAGAAGCTACTTGCAAACAAGGCAGTGACCTACATTTTACTCTCAGTTTTAGTACATTTTCATCCTTCCCACCTCATTTCCTCCTTTGTTCCTCAACTGTATTTACTAAGCAAGGTTAACTTTTCACATACTGTTGTCAATAACAAGGAGGAAGTCTATGACTTTTAGGGTTGTGCCCCACATTTAAGGGTTGCCCTATGCAAACCACACATTCATGATATATGGTTAAAACAGGTGGGCGGGGAGAGAGAGAGAGAGGCAAGACCACCTTCCCAGGGTTATTTTTTCATATGATAAAGCCTGTATTAGATCTTGGAGTTTAAACCTTGAATTGCAAACACAAATATTTGTCTACATTGGCAGCCAACTACAAATTAGTGTAACAGTTCCCTTTATCTTCCTATCACATATTAAATGTACCAAGAGATCTTCAGTACTGCTTTTCATGTTTTGTTCAACTGACAAATAGTTAGTGAGAATATTAAAAAAAAGGAACTCAGTTCAACTTCTGCACTTTTTACTGGCTGCCTTTTTAGTTAGTAGAAGGAGCATGATTCAGAAGTATCAGAGGAGAAAGACTTTCTGTAAAAATAGTCCAAAAAAGTACTATGGCCTTCTGGGGTTAATTGACATAATTTCTCTCAGATATACTGTATTGCTGTAAGGCCTACTTGCAAAGCTCTGTGCATTCTTGTCTTGTGAACATGGATTTTTACTATATTGCCAAGTTTTTATTTCCGTAAACGTCATCTTGTAAATGTCTACTGTTCTGGAGAAGAACTGTATAGCTCAGTGGTAGAACATCTGATTTGCTGGCAGAAGGTCCCTAGTTCAATCTTTGGCATCTCCAGATACGGCTGGGAATACCTGCTGTCTGAAACCATGGTGAGTTGCTGCTAGTCAGTATAGACCATGGTCTGACTCAGGTCACATGCCACACCATACATTTAAAGCATGCAACATCCCTCAAAGAATCCTGAAAACTGTAGTTTGCCCCCCACTGAGCTATAATTACCAGCACCCTTAACAAATTACAGTTCCCAGGATTCTTTGGAGGAAGTTGTGTGCTGTAAATGTAAAGCATTTTTGAAGGGTAGGGGGTCTGGTGAGAATTTTAAAGCAATGGGGCAAGCTCCATATAAGCTGAAACAGATAGGCAGGCTTGGACAAGTCCTTCAGTGCTCAACTGGTAATGCCTCCATAGCCTTATTTGCTTCAACACCCTTCCTGACCTGCTTTATCCTTGTTGTTTGCTAATCAAGACTGTAAAAGCCCAATGGGTGTTATTTATGCAAATTAAGGGTTTTTCAAATTCAGTTGGACAGAACCATATTTAACCATAGCCTATTTATCATGAGTCTCAGCAGAACCAACACAAATGTGTGTTTTTTAAAGCTTTGCTGTAGTACTGCTGAAACCATTGTTGAATGTGTAAAAGAGGTGAGAGCTTGTGAGAGCATAGCTTTACTTCATGCCATCCCTTGATGTGGTTCTTTCATGGTAACTATGGTGGGATCAGGCAAAGGTAAATAGTAGCCTTTCACACATATTAAATGCAACATTTTATTGAAAGCCTAATCAAGCTGCCAATCTATATTAATTGACTCACAGAGATGGAGCAGATCCTGCCTTCTAAATCTGCCAGTCTTTGCGAACAGATTTTAAAGCCCTCCTCCACTGAATCTGCCTGCTTTTACCATCTTTCTCAGATCAGCTCCCCGCCTGCCTTTTCTCTCCCTTTCCGCTTCATAAAAAGTTTAGCAAGTTGAATATGCAGCAATAATATGCCAGGATCACATGATTAACCTATGTAGTTCTACATCATTTGTTTGCCTGCCATGGGTGGGCTTGCAAGGGCTATTCATTCCAAAGAAGCAATGTCCATGTTTTTGGCTACCCATTCTACTCAATGTTCAGGTTTAATCTAACCTGCCAGATTTGCACCAAGAGCTCCCAAGTCAGCAAAAGGATCCAGTGTTTGTGGTTTGGCTTGATGTGTAGGTGTGCTGTGTAGTGACCCTGTTGGGCTGGTAGCAGCTGATTTGCTCCCCATACGTAGACCACCTAAGAAGAACAAAGAGAGTGCTTATAAAACATAATTTATTGACCTCAAATACAAAATTAATATAAGATTGCTGCTTCTTATCAGTTGGTCAGCTCAACACAGAGATACCCCAGCAGACATGTAATTTAGAGAGAAATGAAAAGTACAAAATTCACACAAGAAAATACATTGGACAGAGCATTGAAGGTGTTCTTGCTGCGACCCAAATAACTTTTGGCAAAGCTCACCAGTGGTGGCAATTTCTCAGGCTGCACCCTCATTAAATTTTGCCATCAAATGAACAAATACTAAAGAATTTTAACTTCGATCATGTTCTATGAAGTGGCTTTTGGCAATTGTGTAAATGTAGCTAGCAGGATGAATAATATGCCAATATTAGTAGCATACAAGCCATTTGCCCTGTTTAGGCATGCACAAAGATAGTTGGGAATCTCTATGTGTAAAAATGTTACATTTTGCTCGGACTTTTAAAACATATTTGAGTAATGTTTGCTTAAACTTAGACTTGTTTTTTTCTGCATATGTTTTGTTTCTGAGGGCCAAGTTATAGATGACATGAAATTTACCATTGCATTTAATGTGCACATATTTAATGCAAATAGCAGCTTCTGTGGGAGGGCAATGCTTATTGGGATCACAACAGGTAGGGAAGAGGGAGGTTAAACATATGGGGGATTTATTCCCAATGCAAATAGTAGTCACCAAAGGCATATGTTCATCGGGACTGCAAAAGGTGAGGAAAAGGTTAGATTCCCCTCCCCTGATGTGATCCTTATAATTATTAGGCACCAACCCATTGGCTATTTGCATTGTTTTTAATGCATGTTAAATACAAAGACACATTTAACTTCATAGCTAGTTTGGACCATAGGTACAATCTTCTTGGTAACTTTGGTGTGCATACTTTATGTTCAAATAAGAACAAATGAATTTGATAAGTTTGTTTAAGTTAACCATTTAGAGGTATCCATTTGTGCAATTACCTCATCACATAGGTTCATTTTAATATAAAATGGACTATTTGGAAATTAATGGAAAGTGTCACTGTTCATAGCCAATAGGAATGAATATCACATAGCAAATCATCTTAAACAAGTTAGAAACTAGTTTCAGACAAACCTGATTTGCTAGGCCATTCCCAATCACCTGAAACATCTGGCTGAATGGAAACAGATGGTGTACTAGAAGAAGCTAAACAAGAAGAGAATTGCCTATTAACATACATTGTTTATCAAAATTAAGAAAATGTCCTTCCAGTAATTTTTATTTCATCTTATATTTTTGCTATTTAATGGAAATAGGCTGTTTTTAGAAGACAAGCAAATATATGCACACTATTTCACTATATTCATAGTTTTGAATATATGCACACTATTTCACTATATTCATAGTTTTGACAGAACACTGGGTGCATTGGTTACTCATTGTATCAAAAATTTGTACATCCTATTTTCCAAGCCTGGATATTAATATTAGATTAAGCTTGCAGACTGCTGAAAAATTTAGATACACTTATACCAGGTGTCGGCAACGTTTTCCAGCCATGGGCTGGAGGATTCCCACAGACTATCGTCTGTGGGCCAAACATGGGCCGGACATGCACAGAAGCTATTTCCGGTGCTGCGCTGCCCATGTCTGGGGCGCCAGAAATGGCTTCTGTGCATGTCCGCAGTGTCGGAAATCGCTTCTGTGGCTGCGCAGAAGCTATTTCCGGCGCCACGCTGCCCATGTCCAGGGCACTGGAAATGGCTTCTGCGGCTGCACAGACACGATTTCCAGTGTCGGCGCAGGCAACATTTCCGGTGCCACTCGGCAAGTCCCTGAGCTGCGCTGCGCCAGTTTAGCGCAGTGCGCGGGGGACTTGGCGAGCAGGCGGCTATGTGACCGGGCGGCTCATGGGCCAGATAAATGGCCTTTGTGGGCCGTATCCGGCCCATGGGCCAGAGGTTGCCGGTGTATGACTTATACTAAACTTTAAAATTGAGAAAAGTTCTTCTGTAGCCCTCAGAGAAACCCAGCCCATCTAGACCTACAGTTCATAATGACATGCTTTTTGATTCCACACAACCATATTCCATGTGTTCATTCTAAAGTAAGCACCACACAGTTCAATGGTGTTTGTTCCTACATAAGTGTATATAGGATTTCAGTCTTATTCACATTTTATGGAAAAGACAGCAAGCATCCCCAAACTTCGGCCCTCCAGATGTTTTGGACTACAATTCCCATCATCCCTAACCACTGGTCCTGTTAGCTAGGGATCATGGGAGTTGTAGGCTAAAACATCTGGAGGGCCACAGTTTGGGGATGCCTGGACTACAGTCTCCCCAAGAAACTTCCTGATATCAAACAATTTCATATTGTTTGGCATGTGAGCAATTAGGAGCCAATGGCTTGTTGCTGTTCACTTCAAAACATGAAAATCATATCTTACTATTGAATATCTGAGGCCCACTAACCATTTAAGAAACTGGAAGAGAAACTATTTGACCTTATGAATAATCTGCAAGTGTATGAAGATATGGTTATCACCACTAAACTTACATTCAAAAACAAAAGAGTGGGCATTTGAAATGTTTCCTACCCATATTGAAAGGATCTCCTTGAACAGTAGGTGAAGGACTCCGTGCTCCTTGAAGAAAAGGATCTGTGGTGGCATTTGATGAACCAAGAAAAGAACCTAGAAGATCTGGGGCAGGTTTCTTAGGACTACCGCCAAATGGGTCAAAGGCAGCTGCTGCAAGAACAACATATTTGTTCTATTAAACGTGTATCCCATTCACCCCCAAGTCCACTATTAAGCTGTATTCCTTTACTCCAGAGCAAACCCATATTACTCCTAACTGTTTTGTACATAAAAATAGGATACAATTAGGGAAAAGATTAAGGATTTGCCATCAATTCAAGAACTATAGAAGACAAAGACTCGTGTAGAGGTATTGATTACATTGCTCCATCTTCTGGCAGAGGAAGGAACAGGAGAGGCTGAAACTAGAGTGACAACCTTCTTCCACACGCACTTGAAATTGGGAGTTTATGGGAGAGTGTTTAAATTTCAACTCAGGCAACCAAAAAAAACAATCAAGAAGGCAATAACTCCTCACAATAGGAAAGTTTGCTCTTGGTTTCCATTTGGATCTTTCTTGTTATGTTCTGCAGGTCTCTTATTTATGCCAACTGTTTCCTCCAGAATGTACATAAATTTCACTAGCCCACAACTTCAGTGAGTTCATTCACTTTTAGCATTTCAGTACTTTCTTCTCATGTTTCCTTTCTGTTTGTGTTCACTGTGAACTAAGATATTTCTTCTTATCTTCTAAATTTAGTTAAGAGGCTAGAAGGTTTAAGGAACAGCAATTCTGACACAAAGAGGAAGCATTTAAAATGTGTGTTGCCTCTTACGTACCCAGAAGGTGCCCCTGAGCTGTTGTGGTGCCATGTTCAGGTGTTCTCTCAGCTCAAGGTGAATGTGTCAGTAATGTCAGTACACAGCAGGTTTTGTGACAGATGTTCAGAATCAGGTTGAATGGAAGAAAGCTTCACATAGGACCAAGAAATAGGAGGGGCTTTGTGTTATCAGAAAATGTGGGATAGGCATAGTGCTAAAAGGCAGGTGGCTAAAAAGCGGAGAAGAGAGCAGGAGAGGGATGGCAAGTGAGAGGTAACAGAAGCCTAGGAAAATGGGGAGTGGACCCAGGTAGAAAGAGAAGAGAAGAAAATAGCAAGAGAAAGGGACAGAAGCAAGTCTGTGAGGATAGCAAATAAACCTTGATAGAAATCTGGGCAGGGACTGAAATTCATGCATTGATTAGGATTATGCAGGCATCTTTAACTATATATCAATAGTTGTTTATCAAGGTATTTCTTTTTAAAGGACAGAATAATGTGGTGAACTTTAATTTAAAAAACAGCAAATTCTAAATGGCTCCTGTGGAAAAATATGGCACATTCCCCCCTACAGTGCCTAGTTGCTATTGGATCAAAACACTAACAACAACAGCACTCAATCAGTGTTGGGGGTGGGGTGAGGGGATGACATATGACTGCTGCCAGCATGCGCTAAGGAAGGATAGGCATTTAGCATGCTGTCACAATCAGAAGCAAGCTGGCAGTTGTGATTGCATGCTAAAGACTCAGCATGTTCCACTGGCAGGCACAACATGCACTACCCCCTTGGCATACACTATGGGGCTGAAACAGAATCAGGTAAATAATAAGCATGGCTGTTTCGTCTAGTTAGGGGGATTTCAGAGTTTCTTACAGAAAGCAAGTGACCAGAATGACTTGAGATAATAAAGGATTTGTGACTGGTACAAAAAGAAATTTCTTGTTCTCATAAACAAAGGCTTGAGTTCTCACAACTGTGAATGGAAGGGGGTTCACAGAAGGGGACTTTCTCATTCTCCCATTACATTTTCAGCTTCCTGCACCCACCAAAAAGGTTCTCACCTGGGTCAGGAGACTTTCCTGAGAAGTGGGGGATGGGACATCACAGGAGTACCAAGGGCAGGAGGAAATTTCTCAAATTTGAAAACACACAGAAAGTTTTCTCCCATTAACAATTTTCAGAACCAAGCCAATGGTTACTCCAAGTTAATAATCATTGACAGCTTAGGCTACCGTGCTTCAGACTATTAACTGTTAATATAAAACAGCCTTTATCTTTCCTAGAATTCTGCAGTTGTTTAAGGGCTTTTTTTGTTCAATCTTAAATTCACTTTGCCACATCAATTTGCATTTTTTAAGGTCCTCATTAATATTTACCATCCTTTTAGTGCACATTTCTCTTGTGATACTGTACATCTTTTTGCACATTTCCCCTAGTGTCATGTATGTTATTGTTAACAATATATGCATGTGGTACACATTTAAAATGTGAACTGAACTGAGTTTCTCCCCCATTCCTAGTAGAAAGAGAATCCTATTTAGAAATGACTGCCTGGGAAAAAAATAGAAGTGAAAAAACAAATAAATTGTCACAATTAGGAGTTTTTACCTTCTCCTACTCTTGGGGACAGAGATGGGGATGCTGAAGCTGCAGACCGCCGTGGGGTGGATTGTGTAGATCCAGTACCACCCATCTGAAATACATCCTCAACAGCTGACTGTCCACCTTGATTTGGTCCTCCAGAGTTACCAACCCCAAAGAAATCACTCAGCAAGTCTGAATTTGAGGGCGGTGCGGCAGGTGCTGCTGGGAAGTTCTTGCCCATAGGACTGCCTTCCAAGCCTAAAAGATCGACATCCTCTGGGGGTGGTGGACCTGGTGGCTCTTGATGCTTCTTGGTATGCTTTGGTGGCCCATGGATTTTGTCACTGCTGGTGTTACTATGCTGACTGGAGAGGGATAAGAGTTCATCATCTGACTGCTCACTTTCTTCATGCACCAGTGCCGCCCGGTCTTCAGAGCTGGGATGAGAGCTACTTCTCTCCAGTTTTTGATCTAAGTGGCCAAAAGAAGCTCAAGATTAGCTAGTAGTTCTGTTGATCCTTCAGTGCTAGATACAAGGGGGGAAATACCGCATCTCTTTCTCTCTCTCTCTCTCTCTCTCTCTCTCACACACACACACACACACACACACACCACATGTGGAAGTAAACACTATCAGCAATAGCAACATTTACACTTAACCCAAGTACTTTGGGTTAAACACACAATGGAAAACACAAAATTGGAAATGCACAGTGCTGATAGCACATTGACATTATTACAGTCAACTGCAATGATGAGCACAAAATGAGCCTGTTATGAGAACTTGGCCAAAAGCTCTGTGAAGTGTGATAAGCCCATGAATACTATGCATGTGCATATGTTGGCCAGTTCTTTCCTACGAGTCAGGAAAATTGCCATGGGGCCATGTGAACACAGCATTCCCGAGCTCCTTGGGAACAAGCAATGAGATAAGGGATAGAAAAAAAAACTAGTATGTGAATTATGAGTTCTGAAAAGATATGTTACCCATACCTTGCCAGCTGAGAGATGACAAAAATGGACCCTGCCCCACATTCTTCAGGTTATCTTGTGGTGCATCTACAGGACCTCTACCTATAATGTACAAAGGGTCAAGGCATACCAAAAATGTGTGAAATAAATGGCCAACTCTGGGATTTTTATTAAAGTCAAAACTGCAGCACTAAAACTATAGAGCTTTTACCTGCCAAGGCAAGGGTGTCCTGGTGTTCCTGGTGTGATGAGAAAAGAATGCTGGGATTGATATCTTTTGTTGTGAAGTTTTCCCATGGAGGTGTTAGATCAGTCTGTCTATCAGCAGAATCTATTTCTATCTCCAACATGACATGGAACAGCTGGGGGTACTTGTCTGACGAGTCACATGCATCCAATTCAGGTCTAAACATTGACAGAAAGTTCTTCAAATTAAAATAAAACAGTTTGAAGATATCATGTTAAAATCAAATATTGAGCCTGCATATGATGAGCACAAAGAAGTACTTAATATGGCTGAAATATGTCGCACTCTATATATGTAAAGTAAGTTTTACAGAGTGTGACATCCTAGTGGACAGGAGCGATGACAAAATATTACCTTAGTGGATTTTTTTACTGTGTGCTCTCAATCTGAAGTATTTAAAATCTCAAAAGAAATTTCTGATTGCAGATGAAGAGGGTGATTTGGATTTGTAATTCTAGTCCAAATGGGCTCAGGGAGTATTTAATAGTGATCCACAGGGAAAGGACACCTACCTTTTATTTTAGAGCATGCAAGATGAAAGTTGATTCACATTTAACTTTCTCCCTGATAAAAAGCTATTTCAGTTCAAAATATATTGTGACTCAATGAGCAGAGTTGTATTAAGGGGCTCCTTTCTGCTACAGTGGAACCTCGGTTTATGAACACCTCAGTTTACAAATTTTCGGTTTACGAACGCCGCAGACCCATCTGAAACGGATTAATTCACTTTCCATTACTTTCAATGGGAAAGTTCGCTTCAGTTTATGAACGCTTCAGTTTATGAACAGACTTCCAGAACCAATTACACCCATGCTTTGGGTTAAGTACGCTTCAGGTTGAATACTCCGTGGACCCATCTGGAACGGATTAATCCACTTTCCATTACTTTCAATGGGAAAGTTCGCTTCAGTTTATGAACGCTTCAGTTTAAGTACTCCGCAAACCGTCTGGAACAGATTAATCCACTTTCCATTACTTTCAATGGGAAAGTTCGCTTCAGTTTATGAACACTTCAGTTTATGAACAGACTTCCAGAACCAATTGTGTTAATAAACCGAGGTACCACTGTACTTCAGAAATCTTAAACCAGCTCTAACATGTATAGAAGCCTTAGGCTAGATGTAGCAGATTATGTTCTTGTTTTTGCCACAGCCATCTCTGTTTTAGCCCATTTAGCAGGCATGCTACTGTTGCTACCAGCATTTGTCTCCTTGCTCATCATAACAGTGGTTGGCTTCTTCAGGAAACAGGCAAAACAAGAGAGCTGCAGCTGAAAGAACTGGCATTGGCTTCTCTGGTGGCTTTGCAAAGATGAGAACAGCTATCTGCTATGGCTCTCACATGCAGGGGCTGGTTCACAGGATGCTAATTTAACCTGCCTACTTTACAGACACCTGGAGTAATGTACCTTGCTTAGTCTTGCTGACCACTTGTGTTTTAAACATTCAAGTCATGATCTACATGACTTGTATGGATGGTCCTGGCCTAGAGCAGAGGGATAAATTTAGAGCAGGGGTAGGCAACCTAAGGCCCGGGGGCCGGATGCGGCCCAATCACCTTCTCAATCCGGCCTGCGGACGGTCCGGGAATCAGCATGTGTCCTTTTATTTAAAATGCATCTCTGGGTTATTTGTGTGTCCTGTCTCGTGTTTTTACATGAGTAGAATGTGTGCTTTTATTTAAAACTAGTGGTACCAGCCATGCGTTGCTGTGGCTCATCCCTGTGACTCCCCCCACCCAGTCCCGATCCATGACCCATCCCAACCCCGTCCTCCCCCCATGCCCCAGCCTGGCGAGCCCCCACCTCCACTCGGGTCAGTCTGTAGTTTCGCTCTTGTCGAGCAGGGGTTCCCTGTAAACACGAGCTGAGCTGCTTTGGAGAGGGAAGGTTTGGTAGCTGCAGTACCAGTGGAGTCGCCACTAGAGGGCGATGTTTTGCAACCTCTCCTGTTCCTGTTTTTCTGGCTTTTCAAAAAAAACATGTTTTTACCTATGATAGGCGTGACATCTGTATAATCTAAGGTTATGGAAACACTCGGGTATTGGAACGGAATGTTGTGTCCAAATTTGAACGTAATTGGTCAAGCGGTTTCAGAGAAAAGTGGAATATAACAAACATGGACAGCGTACTTTTTTTATATATATAGATGCATCTCTGGGTTATTTGTGGGGCATAGGAATTCATTCATTTTTTTCTACAAAATATAGTCCGGCCCACCACATGATCTGGGGGACGGTGGACCGGCCCATGGCTGAAAAAGGTTGCTGACCCCTGATTTAAAGCATAATGGCCCCTTGGGCTTTACAATTAAGTACTGTGGGGTACGAAGAGTCGGACACGACTAAACTACAGTACTAAACTCGTTTTCTTTCCATATATATATGCACTTATTTGAAAGTTATATGTATGTGTGTATTTGTGATATCTTGTTTTTATTTTGTAATAACTATGTTAAATACATAAAATTAAAAAAAATCACATATGAGTTTTAATCTCAGCCTTAACTTCAAACACATCCTATTTTGCTACTAGGAGAAGCGGAATATTTTCATATCAGGGAACAGAACATCTTACTCACTAGCAAAATTACAGTGTCTCGAAGGCAAGACTTCTCTGGTTTATTTTAGAATATTCTTTAATTAAGTAGCATAATCTTGTTGCATTATTAGGTAGATCTATGACAACCAGTTAAGTACCAGTATATAGACTTCTCTGTGGACTTTGTTTCTGGGCCTATGCAGACCTTCTGCTTGAAACAAAACTCCAATGTGCCTGAAATCATGGGATGAAGCAGGAGAATGCCCGGTCTGGTATCTACAACCCTCGCTAAAGATGTTTTAAAAGCATGCATTGCTTTTGCAATGTAATATAGTAAGATAAATAGGGAACTACATGCATCATTTACTCAAATTCCTGAGATTTCTATTGAAATAGGTGTTGCTTGATTCCATATCAACACTTATGGGTGTTGCTGCAATAATCCATATGCAGCTAACTACTCAGAACACAGCATCGTTTCTAGTCATGAGATACTTACTTATTGAATTTTAATACAGTTGTTCCCAGGGCTATAAATCCAGTATGAAACTGAATCTGGAATATTTGTGTGTTCGTCATCTAAAAGAAAATGTTAAAACACAATTTTAAAATCAACCCCCTACACAAAAATAAAATCTTTGGTGTATAGTATGCAGGTACTAGTGAGTTAGTCTGTAGCAGGCTTAAACCGTTATTTTGCAAATTCAGAATCCTTCATTATAACAAAGTGTGAAAATATTGCATTGATGAAGACATACTTTTGGATCAGGGTTAGGAAATATGTATCTTTCTATTGCATTCAATTCTTACAGTGGGGAGAGGGGGGGGGACAGAAGCCCTGCTTTACTTATTGCTTACCATGAGTACATAAAATGTAATGATATCTGAGTCATAAAACATGATGGTACTCCCCCCTAATACTCATGTGACTAAGCAGAATCCAGGCATGAATGAAACATACTGCTCATGGTATAGAATTATTCTGTACAATATATAATTATTATCACTTTTCTTATGAGTAATAACATAAATTCTGACTTAGTTCTGCATGATCCGCCCACCCCTTTTGGAAAGGGAATGGACTATGCATAATAAGAAGTTGTGTGTTGTCATCACCACATAGAGGGATATTACTTTGTGAAGATGGTTCAAGTTTCTCCATAAGTTTCTGAACTGGACTGTAGTCTAAAGTGACATCAATACTCGTTCAGCAATATTATTAGAAAAACTACCAAACATCTTTAAATAAGTAGCATTACTGCCTCGTTCTTATTTTGCTTCCGTATCTCCCAGTTTTTTTAAAAAAGAATTGGGCGCAGAACTCTGTACTGCAGAAAGGGAACATCTGTTTTCTTTTTGGTCAGCTTAGATGAGCTGAAAGAAGAGCAGTACCAAGCATTTCACCCCCAAGTATTGGGAATAAATTTCCCTTGATAAAGAGAATGTCTTGAAAAATATCAGGAAACTATTCTCTTTTTCAACTGTCTCTTCCCTTTTGAGATTTGACTCCAGCAGCTGCTTTTGATCTTCTCATTGTGTCTTTAGATTTTGACATCCCACTGTTACCTCACCACAGTATTAAAGAATCTGGAGTTGGCTAACCACCCCCACTTGTTTAGCTTTACATTCAACAAATGCATCAAGTCATACTTTAGCTTGAAGTCGTCCCCCAATGGTTGATCGCATATGGTAGACAGAAACCACTACATCGCCATGGACAGTGACTCCTAATGGAATTACAACTTTTCCTTCTTGAATACGGAATTCCCTAAAGAAAAGGAAAATAACTTTTACTTTACAACTCTTGTAATATTAATCAGAACTGTTGAAACAAAATTCACAGTGACCTTACCCCACACACAAGTACTATACCACTCTACCCAGTAGAAGGAGTAGGTTGGGCCAGTTAACAAGAAGGAAGTCTTGGTTTGGCTGGTTTGTTTACCTCCCTTCTCTCACAGCACAAGCTACAGCCTATGTCAACATACACCAATATACCATATGCAGAAAATGCACAGGTGCAGGGTCCGGGCGCAGCATAGTGGAGGCGGGCGAGGGCAGTGAGCTGATGCCGGGAGGCGCCGTGTCCAGCCTCTGCCTCTTCCCTGGCACCCTCCAGAACCTGGCGCCCCAGTGCCCCATGCCACTAGCCTCTATGGGCAAGACGCCCCTAAGTGTGAAGATAGGATGCCCCTACACACATATGCATTGGGAAATCCTGGTTCTCATCCAAATAGCCACAGCTGTATTGACGCAGACCCAGGCACATACCTATATTTCAGACTGGTGTTGATCACATATCAACCAGGGGATGCAACCAGCATGTTTACTGGTACTTGGGGGCATAAGTAGCTTGTGTGCTCTTGATAGCGCCTTCCCCTGCTTTGTATACATGGGTGCAGAAATATTGTAAGTAAACACAGTGGCACTCACTTCATTCTTTCATACTCTTGGGAGGTTGTGAAGATTCTGGTTTCTCCAATAAGAATGTCACAGAAAGGCCGGCAGCCAGTTCTCTGCTTGTTGAAACAGGGCACTGGACTGAAGAGGACTGATTTGATAGTTAGAGGCTTGCAGTGAGGTTGAATAGGTTTGTCTGCTATTAGATCACAAATGTATCCTACATACCTGCAATGAGAAAAATAATTTAGAGGGGTCCATTCATATCACTGCTTTGCTAAGGTCCTCTTCCAAGGGTCTTCTGCTGGTTCCCTCACTGGGAGAAGCGAAGTTGCAGGGAAACAGGAAGAGGGCCGTCTCAGTGGTGACACCCTCCCTCTTCAGGTGTCAAGGAGGTAAAGAATTACTACACAACTTTTAGAAGACATCTGAAGGCAGCCCTGTATCAGGAGGTTTTAATGCTTGATGTTTTTATTATGTTTTTAGATATGCTGTAAGCCGCCCAGGGTGACTGGGGAAACCCAGCCAGATAGGCGGGGTATAATAACAATAGCAATAACAACAACAATAATAATTGCAATCTTTAGCTCTTTAAAAAAATATTTGGGGTTCCTCAAATTGCAGAATCTAGTATTTTCAATAGTAGAAATCCTGCTGTCAAGGAACAGGAATGCTATGTCTAATTTTAAAATACAAGATTAGAGATCTTAGGGGCAAAAATCCCATGAGGAGAAAGCAAGTATAACATAAGCATTTTACAGATGTAATCCCTGATGCAGTTCTGTTTGAAAGCTGCAAAAGGATTTGGCTCTTCTCTCCCCTGACAACAGGACTACTACCAATTGAGTGTAAAAACAGGTCATAAGTTAATATTTTCTTAGAGTTCAGAATAGGGGTCAGGAAATACAGCTCCTCATTTGTGGTAGGGATAGCTCTTGTGATTGTCAAAAACCCAGGGTTTGAGATTACTAATGACTAAAAATTATTACTCCCACTTATACTGGAACAGTCTAATTTATATAGGACTAAAACAATTTAGGAATACTTGTGTTTTGGATTGCAGCCTTAGGAACCCAGTGGGAACCTAACTGAAAGCATTTGTTTTGCTGAACTGTTGCCAAACTGCCTTCAACCAGTCAGTGACTGGATAAATGAATTCCCACTGATTTCAGTGCAGATACATAGCTTTAAACAGACAGGAAGGGTGGAACTGAATAAAATCTGACTCCAAGAAATAAAGAAATGGAAAGTCACATTTCCTGTGTTTAGGCATTTGGTCCGTCAGGAAAGCTTACCTTCTGTGGGATGGCCAGAGTACTATTCCAGGTCTCTTTGAATTTAACAACTGAATGGCAGGAACTGGGTTAGAGAAGAGATGACAGAAACAGAACATTGCACTGACCAGGATTGCTGATGCTACACGACCATCCTGTCAAATAAAACACAAGAGCATCTATCAGGCTAATTAAAGGGGAAGCTTTGCCAGTTTCTATGAAATGCATTCAACATTATTTTATCAAGGTTCTCTCAAGGTTCTCCCTGGCTTTAATACTAAATTCATACAGTAGAAATTGAATGCAAATACCATTAATGCCCCCAAAGCACTGTATAGATACAACTTATAAGCCAACTGTATAGATACAACTTATAACCCAACTTATACATCCACACAATTAATTCTGAGGACCAATACAGAGTCAATGAAAAACTGTTTTTATTACACCATCAGCAAACATCTTACTGCATCTTCTAGCCTCCATATAAGCACTGCATTTCCCTAGCTAACAGGACCAGTGGTCGGGGAAGATGGGAATTGTAGTGCAAAACATCTGGAGGGCCGAAGTTTGGGGATGCCTGAACTAGTGGATCTAGTGTGGAGACTCTCCATGCAATTGAGTAGGCAGGTGTGGTAAGAAGCTTGTCAACATTGTAGCAGTGCCACAATGAAACAGTTTTTTATTTATCTCCACAGTGGCTCAGTAACCCATGAATCAGCCTTCTGTTCAGCTAAGATTTACTCAGAAAGGTACAGTACTTCTGTGTCCCTGACAGTCTGGAATTGATATTCCTTTTTTTCTCTTCTCTTTTTGGCTTTGTTGTTGGGGTACAGTATCAAGCATATTAGTAAGACTGTGACCTTTAATCAATTAGGCTTACTAAAAAGTTATCCATAATTAATTTATCTTTAAAAATAAATATATGCAGGCAGTATCCAACCAACAGGTCCTGTCAGCACAAGGATTTACAGTTGCACAACTCCCCCCCCCACCTTATCTCACTGTGTGCACCCTCCCCAGATCTGCTCCAGAAGGTTGAGGGAACAACTATAAAATATTTAGGGCACCACAGTTAAATAATTTTGCTGACAACAAATGTCTTAATTGGATACCACCACACACACTTTATTGTACACCACCATGAGCATTTAAAAACGAGTCAGCAGTTTCTCAATTCCTCTATAAACAAGCTGTTTTGTGATCAGACTTTTCTTGAAAAGTGGTTACTTACTGCCTGACTTACCATACAGTGGATGACACAAACATTTTTGGGATTCTGCTGCAACCAGTTATGCATGTTCTTACATACAGCATAGAGGTTATGGAGACTTGGTGCTTGTCTAATTGGCCAGCTACATTCAGATACCTAAAGAAGTCACAAAGGTTAATTTGAAATTTCATAGTAACATGTTGTTAGGTCATCTGCTTCATTCATTTTAATGGACAAGCTGTCCCTTTAAGCACGTTTCTCAAACATTTAACAAAGGGTTGCTTAGCAAACATAAAAATTCATGGTTTAGAAAGAAAAGATTCAAGTCTTTTCTGTAGTTTACTCCTCACAACTAAAATTCCCAGCACCCTAAACCAGGCATAGGCAAACATGGCCCCCCAGATGTTTTGGGACTACAACTCCCATCATCCCTGACCACTGGTCCTGTTGGCTAGGGATGATGGGAGTTGTAGTCCCAAAACATCTGGAGGGCCAAGTTTGCCTGTGCCTACCCTAAACAAATGACAGTTCCCAGAATAATTTGGAAGAAGTTGTAGAAATTCCTATACTGATTTACAAGGCCCTCAGACCCTGGATAACTTAGGGATTGCCTGATACCTTAAGTTCCTGCCTAATCACTGAGGTTTTCAGAGGAGTCACTGTTAATGGTCCCCCAAGGCTTGGATGCACAGCTCATATCTCTTAGGAGCTGTGCATTCAGTGTTGTGGGTCAAATTTTGTTTCAAGTTTCCAGTTTAGGTCAAGCATCCATTGAAGACTTTTATACCAGCAGGCATTTTAGTTGAAGTTTCTTAAAATAGTTCTAACTCTTTTAAATTCTGTTTTATTTAATCTTCTGCACACCACTTAGAGATGATTGTAAATTAAACTGTATATAACTTGTTGAAACAACAACAATAATATTAATAATACTATGCTTTAAAGGTATGGTGTGTATGCATGTAGCCCTGGTGTTTTGAGTACTGTATCTACAGTTAACAGTAACAATTTATTACAGAATTCAGGAATTAAAAACAAAATTTTCATGCATGGCTTTTTTAAAAAACAACAACAACCATACTACTTTGAAAATTACAATATATTTAATAAAAGGAGAGAGGTCAGCTAACCAAATGAAAATGATATAATAGCAAAGAGACCTGTGGCAACTAAGGACAATGGCTGCAATTCTGTGTAAAACTGGGCTGCTTACATCTCACTGAAAGCCACAAGATTAAGGCAGCTTAAGCTAATACATGAGTTTTCATGAACAAGAACTTTCTTCTATTATTGAGGCACAACAGTATAAGTGCCAGCCATTCTTTAGCACTGCAGCGAAAGAACTGTCTGTGCGAATTTAGATAACACCACATACAGAATAATGAACAGTGAAGATGATACACTGGATGGGCATTTGCCCAGGAAAAATTGCCTAAAACTATTTTAAATAATATTACCGGTAATAATAATTAAATAATTTAAATAATAATTAAAGTAGCTCTTCTGAAATATGCATTACTTTTGCTGCATGCTTGACTAATAAGTGTTCTTTGTATCAAGTATACACTAGTCCCTAGCATTACAAAATTCCAGCTTGCATGCACCCACATTCTTCTGTCGTAGTACATCTCATTAGTCTCAATGGTATTTGTTTCCAGTACCTGTAAGTGTATTTATCCAACTTGGGGCAAGGCCCTGCCATTGTTCTTTAAGACTCAAAAGCTGCATTCACATGGCAGTTTATTCCATTTTCATGACACTTCCCTAAAATTTAATTTCTATATTATATAAAAGCAACCTGATGTAAAAGCTACTTCTAGAACTATAGTGAATTATAGTAGAATACAGCACAAGTTAAGCACTCATTTCCACATTATTTCCAAGGGGATTTTTTAATGGAAGCATATAACATCCTAACAATAACTGTCCTAACAATACACAAACTAACCAAATATCAGTAAGACAGCACCATATAAATATCAACAAATAACAAACAAAAACTAACATGGTCTTATGATACTGGTTAAAAGCAGGCAAAGAGGCCTTTCCATAATTTAGGTTCCTCTTTTTTCCTTGCCAACTTGAGTGGATGTAGCTCACAAGTAGAGCACCTGTTTTGCATGCAGAAGGTCGTAAAGATATCATGCCTAATCTTACAAACAGAGGTAACACCCTGTGATAGTCTAGGTCAAATCACAGTAGCAGCAGAAGTCACTTACTCTATTATGAAACCTGGTAGTACGATAAGACTTCGGTGACAAATTGAAAACTGTGTAGTGGTCAGGATGTCTTGTATCCAAGAACGTCCGTACATCATCAATATGATTCCTAAATCCTAGTTCAACTCCTTCACCAGGAAATGACATCACTATCAAGAAATGAAAAAATGTAAGTTTACATTCTAAACCAGAAAAGCTACAAGATTGACAATTAAGAAGTCTGACATGGCTGCATTGCTACACGGAGCACTGCTTCATTGTTTGAAGTAACTCACACACTTACCAATAATTCTTGAGGTAATGTAAGAAATATCTAGTTCTCCCTTGGTGTAGCTATTTTAAAAGACAGGAGAATAAATGCTGGTTAATACACACACCAAAATCAACAGAAGTTTTATAGATGTTCCATGTCCCATTAAGGCCTATGCATAAGTCTCCCCTGTGTCTGTAAAGTAATAATCATATTCACTCAGCAAAGAGACAACTATAGCATCCTGTAATGCACAGCATTTCCCCATATTTTGGGGGTGCATTATGCCCCTGTGGTTCCTCTCCAGTTGCTGGATTCATATTTCTTCACTTCTGACTAAGCAGCTGAATATCTCTCTCTCTCTCTCTCTCTCTCTCTCTCTCTCTCTCTCTCTCTCTCTCTCTCTCTCTCTCTCTCTATCTTGCAATTTTATAGTTTAAACCAGAATTATGAAGATATTTCGTGTCAATTAGCTATTGATTTTAATCTGGCCCTGCACCAGAATGCATTAAGAGATGATGAACCCCAAAAACATTTTTATATGTATACCCCTCCTTTTCTTCTTAAACGTAAGGTGGTTTAAGAAATAGTTCCCATGAGCCCTCACTCTCGCTCTCTTTCAGGTAACAATAAAGTATATGAGAGATGGGAAACCTGTGGCCTCAGATGTTGCTGGACTCCTTCTCCCATAAACACCAACCAGGAAGTACAATAGTCAGGGATTATGGAAGTTGTACCCCAACCTCTGGGGTGGCCACAGTTGCTTCATCCCCAGGGCCGGCCCTACGGCCTGGCTGGGTGGCGCAGGGCGCCACGGGGCCGGCCCGCCAGGGGGGCGCATCGTAGCTGCGCCCGCCTGCCCGCCCGCCAGCCGCTCTTCTGCGCAGCAGCACCCTCGGCAGTAGCGCTGCGCGCTGAGCCCGCCCGTCATGCAGCAGCGCCCGCCCGCCGCGCTGGGAAACGGGGCGGGGGGCGCCGGAGGGATCTGTCGCACCACGGCGCCAGGGGTGCTTAAGACGGCCCTGTTCATCCCTGAATTGGGATTCATTGCCTTTCACTACTCTGTTGGAAATATCTAAAATCTCAAGCTATTTTGTAATATTAGAAATTAGGTAGTTAAAAAAAAGACTACAAATCTCATCCTGGGTCCTTATTTGCAGACAACTGCATATAATGGCAGCTAAATAATTCAATGGATAGTATCCAAGAATGTAGTTATGTTAGGACAAGGATCATTGGGCAGACAAGAAAACTTCCCCTCCCTCTTCTTTCCATGCATGCTCCCTAAATCTGTTCTGGGTTTTCCCCAAAACCTCTGGAGTAAATTTGGGGAGGGCAAGTTCCATTGTGCAAACAGAAATTCTTGCACTAAGGGAACTACTTTGTTGGATACCACCTATGGTGTCTACTCACCTAATATTAAATGTTCCTTTACTGTTTCAGTACATTTGACTCAAAGAGCATAGTGACAGAAGGGCCTCTCAGAGCAAGAAAATGGTGGCTGCAGTGGTCACTTTGAACATTAGGAAAGATGAATTTGTGTTCATGGTTACCACCAGCCTGAATACTGAAGATCTCAGCTTTCAGATAAATCCCTTACTTTTCTGTTGAATTCCATACAATTTTAGACCAAGTTAAGAATGCAAGAAGAGCCTGCTGGATCAGGCCAGTGACCCATCTAGTCCAACACTTGTTCTCACAGTGACCTAACAGATGACTGTGGAAAGCCCATGAACAGGACCTGAGAACAACAGTGATTCCAGTAAAATGGCATTCGACAGCAAAGACAGAATAATAGCCATTGGGGTTAGTATTCACTGATAGCCTTATCCTCCATGAACTTCTCTAACCCTCTTTTATAGCTGTCCAAATTGGTAGCTATCACGTCCTCTCATGGGAGTGTATTCCATAGTTTAACTATGCACTGTGTGAAAAATTACTTTCTTTTGTCTTTCTGGAATCATCCAGTATTTAGCTTCATTGAAAAGCTTCTCTCTATATACTTTCTCCACACCACACAAAATTTTATAAATTTTTGTCATGTCACCTCTTCTTGCCTTTTCTCTAATTTAAAAGCCCCAAATGCTGTAACCTTTCATCACAGGGGATTTTTCCCCCTACCCGCTTGATCATTTTGGTTGCCCTTTTCTGAACCCTTTTCAGTTCTACACTAACCTTTTTGAGGATATTCCTTTCCAAAAAGTGAATAATTTATGGATAGAGAGAAGTTTTTCTTCCTGTCTATAACTCAGGGTCAACCAGTGGTTTTGACTGATAGTAAGTTCAGAGCAAACAAGCGGAAATAAAACTTCACTCAGTACAGAGTTAATTTATGGGGTTCACTTCCACAAGACGGCTTCTAAAAGGAGGATTGGACAAATTCATGGAGGATAAGGCTATTGATAGCTAATTAGTTATGATGGCTAAAGGGAACTGTTTCATATCTACCGGTAGAAGTATGCTCCTGAGTATCAGCTGGGGAAACAAGCAAAAGGGAAAGTTAGTAGCTCCATGCCTTCCTTATGGGCTTCCTGAAGTTAGCAACAGTGGCTTGAGGGTCTTCATAATATTATTCAAACTTCAGACTTCCACGTTTTGCTTTAGTGAATTCAGCTTAATTCACAGCAACCTTTTCTGTTTGCCTCCTAAGATCTCACCAGGCTGCTAAATAATCCCTTTGTCCAAGCCTACTAAAATCTGATTATTTCCCTGTGACAGGGAAATAATTACTAAGCTTACTATTTTGCTAGCTGAGCTCTCCAGGGCTTTTGTTTCATAGTACCTTGCAACAGATTGCATAACTTTCGTAGAAGTGTCTTTAAGAGTGTCCTTCAAGTTATCCTTTAAGTTGCTGAACAGTCTCCCTGCTCCTCCTTTCATCATGTCTAACAGGCCTCCCCCATAGTTAGACTCTATGTCCGGAGACGAGGCACCTTAAAAGAAGAAAACCAGACATAAGACAACACACACACACACACACACACAGCTTTGCTGGAGATTTACGAACCACCACAAGCACCAGATCAGCACCAACAATGTAGCTACCAGTTAGGAACAAGCAAATGGAGGTGTAAATGCCAACCAAGTTAGTCACAATCTCTGGTAAACAACAGGATATATCAGAGTTATTTAACTGTGGTAGTGACATAACCAAAGAATGTTACAATTTTTGTTTTTTAAAAAGGGGGGGTTAGCAGAATTTTTCCTGGAAAGCAAAAAATCAGATTAAATGGTGCAAAAAGACAGGCTACCAATGACATTTAATGGTCACTACAAAATCAGGCACGTATGAGGAGCACCAGTTCTGCAACAAGCACTGTACAGTACGGTACTGTTTTTTTCTGTTCCATGTGGACTGTGGGCTGGATAGAATCAGAGGTGAATGTACCTGGAACAGAGAGTGACTAGCAACAGGAAACAGGGTATCACAGAAAGAAGCATTTTTTAGATAGTAAAGCCTGCTCAGCAGGATGTACTGCAGAACCCGAGACAGCTTTCAGAGGCAGGTGTTGATGTGACAAAGCCCACTTGAGTCATTATATCACTAATGCATAGCTTGCTAAATACAGAGCCACATGTCTGAAGTAAAGTTGCAAGGCATTTAAAAGAATGGTACTCTAGGTCTGTAGCTGTGTTACTTATAATTTTTTTAAAAAGTCATATGGAAGAACAAAGGCATACTATGAACCATGGCCAACTCTGACAAATGCAAAAGAATTTCTGTTTATCAGGCCATTTTCCCTGGACAGTCTAAGCCTGTGGTATCAGATATTTTCAGCATTTGAGTACACTACCCATTTAAAGAGAATTTAACAGAATTACATTGGGAAATTCACACTCTGACATGTATCCAGACATTGGGTTCTTATGATCTGAAACCCAGCGGTGGTAAATTCTGATAGCAGGCGCAATGATATCCATGCACAGTGAGAGCATTCGAACATCTCTCACTCTTCTTATGCAAGTTCCCCTACTTAAAAGCACAGCTCTCTTCAAACCATTTTTTCAATCTGCAATTTGTTTTGTTAAAGCTACACCACATATATTAAGTGAATGACTGCATCAGCATTCCCATTCATTCCAAAGGAGGAAACAGATCCACAGTTGAATGGGCAATGGATCCTTGAACTGGAGCATACATGAACACAAAAGAATAAAATAAAACAAAGGTGTGTTTGTAACAACACAACTGCTAATTAAGAATTAGCAAATGGGTGCAGATGTACACAGTAGTATGTGTAGGTGCCCTAATGGAATGCTCTATCCCCCACTGAGCCATCTTTGTGCTATTTATTCCAAGGCAGGTTCTTCTTCCACACCTCCTTTGCAAACCCCCGAAAGCTAACTGTTGTTGTGTTTCTGGGCAGTAGCCTTTTCATCAGGAGTTCACAAGGCTGCAAATGCTTACAGGGAAGGTACGGAAAGCCTGCCTTGGAATTAACATACTGGCCACAATGCTGTGTACCAGGCAGCACAGTGGCAACCTGGGGGTGGGAGTGTAGAGCTCTACTAAATACTAGGGCACCTCTGCATAACACTCTCTGCGTTTAGCATTGCATCTAAAGATTTGAAAGTTCTTTATGCATAGCCAAGAATATAGCCGGGATCCAAAGAGCCTCTTGGGCATAGCTAGTGCAATTGGTTCTTCTTTCCACTTTTTCAACAGACCACAAACAATTATGTAGTACATCAGTTATAATCTAGTTAACTCTGAACTTTTTGGTAAAGAACTGCTACTTTGGTTGTGAAATAAGACTAAGATATTTGGTAACAGGCATGCTTTCCTAAATCAGTTGCTAACTTCTCATTGGAAGGTTTTTTTAATGAAATGCAGCTGCTTGTGATAACTGCCTCTGTTAATAGTCTTATCTACACCTTTATAAAAGTCTTAATTGCCTTGTACATTGTTGTTTTATTCTTCTATGGTTTACAGACCTTAATTAGATAACACAATAACAATAAATACTGTTCTGATTCTAATAGCCTTGATGGCAGAATAAGTTACAGTATAATCCTGCATGATTTCACCTACCATAGAAAAGGGAGGGGGGATGTTTAACTTTTTCTCATTACCTTGACATTTCTACCGGCTTGTCACCTAAGCTTTATGTGGACTAAAATCTTTTATTTATTTAATTTTTCAAAGTATTATCTCATTAGCAGAAAAGCAATTAAATTTGTGCTCAGAATTGTCATTTAAACGACGACAATATGAAACACAGTCAAGGGCAAAACTGTATAAAAATAAGCACTAATGATGCAATGGCAAAAGATGTGCAAGCGATCTGGTGGTGCTATTCAGTTCTTAGAAACAAAGAGGCTTATGAAATGGACTCTTCTGTTTTTAAAAAGGAGAAAGACAGACCAGACATTGTCTAACAGATTGTTTTGGTTTATTTTGTTTTCACTGATACAGATATATCTCTTGGCTTATTGAAAAGCAAATATAAAAAGACAAGAGATGTTAACTTCTAGAAAAACAAATAATATTTTGCTTACTTCAGCTGATCACTGCTAGCTCTTGAGATTAACCTATGAGAAACCCAGCTCCAAGGGTCTTATCTTCATTGATGTTTCCTGGTCTGAAGATATTTTGGACTAATTGAATGGTCAGTGTTTGGTAAATGAATCTAGTTTTGTCAATCAAATAGAGAATGTTTGTTCTCATAGTCCACCCTGCAGCTATGAAGTTTCAGAAAGCAAACTTAAAGTGATATTTTGCATTTCTAGATTCATTTCAATTGGGGTTTAGGCCCGGTTTTGGCACAGAAACTGCTTTGGTCACCCTGTATGATAACCACCATTGGGAAAGAGACAGCAGAAATGTGTCCCTAATAATTCTCCTCAAACTCTCAGTGGCTTTTGATACTATCAACCATGGTAACCTTCTGGAGCAGCTGTCCAAGTTACCGTAGGAGTGGGTAGGAATGCTTTGTGATGGTTCTTTTCTTACTTGGATGATTATTTCCAGAGGATGCTTCTTGGGGACTGCTCTTTGGCCCCATGGAGCCTTCAATGTGGGGTTCTTCATGGTTTGATTTTATCCTCCATGCTGTTTAACATGTACATAAAACCTCCCTCATTCAGAGTTTATGCTGGCATTTTTCATACCAGTTCAGAATGTTTTTTCATACCAGTTCAGAATCTGACAAGTACTGCTGGTAAAGAACTGTACAGTCTTCTACATATTCTCATTTGTCTAGTTATTACAACTGAATTATTAGAATTTTTAGCAAGGCTTGCAGAAGACGTATTGCTAGAAGTAATAAACTGGAAATATGCAAGTGCCTTTATCATAAAAAGGAAGATAATTAAATTCATAGAAGTACTAGAACTGGTATACAATGCCTATAAATTTCATAGAGTAGCTCACCATAGACATTTTTAAAATTAGAATAGCTAAATGGATGAAAATAATAAAAATGAAGATATTCTCATGTATTTTTTTAAGCATGAAGGTTTGCAAGAATTGATAATAGCCTACAATGCAAAATCTTGAGAGCAGGGAAAATATATTATCCCAGGAGCAATTTGGGGTCAGAAGCATTTTTGCTAGTGGTCATTTGAACAATGCATCCACACACACCAGTGGTGTACAAACTATTGCAGAACAAATGCTGCAGCTTAAACAACTGTATAATATTCACCACATGGCTTCTATATTCAAGCAAACATTGCTATCTATTTCATGTAACATGCCTCTTTTCATTATCCTGGTGTATTCAGTTTGATTACTTTGAAAGTATACTAGCTATGCAGTATGCATACAATAAATTTGAAATGGACATAATTGTAGTATGTTGGTCCTTTTTTGATGTTCAGAAGTCCCTTAATATCCACTGATCATTAGGTATTGATCACCGCATTCTGGGGTGAGATCCCATCTTGCCTTTCTGCTAAAAGCAGGGAAGGGAGATGGAAAGACACAAGATACCTGGAGGGAACAAAGCTCTCCATGGAGAGAAAGGAATCTGCAGGAGGCTAAGTCAGAGGCACTTTCCTCTTACTGGTACCAAAATGGTTGAGACAATGGAAGCTACGTAGAGGAAGTGGGTTTGGAAATTTCTAGCTACAGTTGGGTTAATCTGTGTCCTGCTAGGCCTACATATGCACCACACACAGCAGTTATGGAATTTTGGATGCATACAGAAATGTAGCTCCTGATGGATTAGAATTGATATTAATGCCCTTACCAGACAGCGAAGGGGGAAATGTAACCTAGTCCAGAGTTGTTGAGGACTTTATATGTTAGTGTTGTTGTTTAGTCGTTTAGTGTGTCCGACTCTTCGTGACCCCATGGACCAGAGCACGCCAGGCACTCCTGTCTTCCACTACCTCCCGCAGTTTGGTCAGACTCATGTTGGTAGCTTCGAGAACACTGTCCAGCCATCTCATCCTCTGTTGTCCCCTTCTCCTTGTGCCCTCCATCTTTCCCAACATCAGGGTCTTTTCCAGGGAGTCTTCTCTTCTCATGAGGTGGCCAGTAGCCTCAGCCTCAGGATCTGTCCTTCCAGTGAGCACTCGGGCTGATTTCCTTCAGAATGGATAGGTTTGATCTTCTTGCAGTCCACGGGACTCTCAAGAGTCTCCTCCAGCACCAAAATTCAAAAGTATCAATTTTTCGACGATCAGCCTTCTTGATGGTCCAGCTCTCTCTTCTATACATCACTACTGGGAAAACCATAGCTTTAACTATATGGACCTTTGTTGCCAAGGTGATGTCTCTGCTTTTTAAGATATTTAAGATGTTGTCTTATATGTTAGTAGTAGAACCTTAAAGCTGGTTCAGTGATTAAAGGCATCCAGTACATATCTTTTAGCACTAGTTTGATATGTGCTTGATGAGGGGCATCACTCACCACTGGGGTTGTGGGATTCTGCACCAGCTGCAGCCTCCAGACCAGCCATGAGGGAAGGCACACATAGTGGCCAAATTATCCCTGTTCAGGAAAGGATATAGTTGACATACCAGCCAAAGCTGCTGATAAGCACTCTTCACCATTGAGGTCACCTGAGTCTCCATGGGCAAAGATGATCCCAAGAGCATTCCTAAACTTCATACCTGTTCCTTCGGAGTGAGTGTTACCCCATCTAGAACAGGCACCCCCTCCCCCAATTCTGCTGCTTAGTATCACACACTTTTAAAACTAAATAAATGCCAATTCAAAACAGTTGCAGTTTCATACAATGCATAGCATGGCAGGTTTGCCTCTCAATGGCAATGTTTTCTAGTAATATGTTACCCATGATTAAAACTGCAATATTACACCTACTTCCCAAGGAGAAAGTCTCACTGAGTTCTATGGAACTTGCTTCCAAACCGAAGTATATGGGATGGCACTCTTAGAATCTGTACTGACAGCATCATTGTCCTCACAAGGCTTTTTAGCTTGGTAGAGAGGCAAAAAGAGGAGGCATATAGTGGTGCATAGAATTATGTCTGTAGAGAAAGTGGACAGAGAAAAAATTTTGTTCTCCGAATAATACTAGAACTGGGTCACTCAAAGAAGCTGAATGGCAGAAGACTGAGAAGTACTTCTTCCAGCAAGTAGTTAAATTATTAAATTCACTGTCACAAAATGTGGTAATGGCCTCCAACCTAGGTTAAACTAAGGTTACCAGACTTCCCCGTTTCCCAGGGACAGTCCCCGGATTTACAAATCAGTCCCCTGACAAAATCCTATCATTCCTACGGAAGTTGAAAAGTGTCCCCGGATTCATTGAAAAATATCTGGTAACCTTAGATTAAACAATTTCACAACGGATAAAGCCTACTAGCCATGATGGCTGCATACCACTGATGACCATTTTATCTACTACTGTATTTTAATTTTCTCAGTTGTTTACTGCTTTTCAAGCCTTGAATTTTAATGTAGTTTATTGATCTCTTGTAAGCCATCTAAGGAAAATAAACACTAAACAGTGTACTAGAAATCTATCTAATAATTTTAAAAGAACCAAAATGACTACCTCCAAGATCAGAGGCAATGGGCCTCTGAAATCCTGTTGCTGAAGAACAGCATTGGAAGTTGATACAGTCATACCTCATGTTGCATTAGGTTCATGTTGCGTCTTTTCGGCTTCCACGCGTGCATGCACAGAAGCGTTCTGTGCGCTTTGCAAATGCGCAGAAGCATTATCTTGCACTCTGCGCTTGCGCAGAAGTGCCACTCTAGTTGCGGTTTGTGGTGCGAATGGCACCCTGGAATGGATCGTGTCCGCAACTAGAGGTACAACTGTATTACCCTCATGTCCCAGTTGTGGGCTTCCCATTGCCATCTGGGGGGAAAAGATGCTGGGCTAGACAATCATTTAGCCTGATCCAGAAGGGGTCTTATGTTTATTATTAACTGTATTTGGATTTGCCATTTAGAATGTTGTGGTCTTGGGACAAAAAGGTATTAAAAGATTTCTGTCATGTTTTCCATCACAACTCAGCCACCTCTAGAATGCACAAGACAAAAAATATAACCAGCAAGGAGACACGGAGGTTCTCCCAAGGCTGGCCTGAAATTGCCTGTTCTCAGAGGTCCACGAAATTATGAGCCTAAGTATATTCTCATAAAATTGAAGCATATATGTATTTTAATTTTAAGATCTCTTTACCTGCCTCAAGTTCATAGGGCATGTTATATGTCTTTAGACTAATCTATATTCAGGTTTTCCTTTCATTTTACCCCAGTGTGTGGATACTACTTTGTGGCATTTATCAAGTGCCAGCGCACTTGATTCCTATATTCTTTTGAAGCTTAGAGCTTATAGATCTGCAGTTATACAGACACATACATGCAATACTCAAAAACATTATACCTTACAGATATGTTTACCCGTGGGCAGAGGACAGAAGAATAGTGAACTAGGGTGGAGGAAGAAAGAGAGTGTATTTTCCTTAATGCAGGGAACACCAATCACTGGTGGAAGAAGAGGAGTGTGTGGGGGAGTGCTGGGTGCCCCGCCCCCAGGAAACACACCCTGCTCCTGCCTGCTCGCCGCCGCCCTGCCCCCCCCCCGGTGCCAGAGCATGAAGCTCCGCCACTGACGCCAATTAATTTGTGGTGTCCTGCTTGTTTCCTCAGAACCCAAAAGCATCAGATTTCAAAGCTGCAGATTCAGTATTTGAAAACTTTGCCCCCTGTGGCTTTCCTCTTTACCTTTTACTTAATTTCAGTGGCAAATGCTCTTAATGAAAAATTAAGCCAACTTTTGCACTGGTTTCTGTTAATTTTTCTAGGATTGTATTATCAGCATTATTACATTTATTACCTGCCTTCACCAGCAAGTGCCAGGGCAGGTTACAAAAATTTAAAATTCTTTATTATCTTTTAAGTAAATTAAATAATATTTAATTAATTTATAAAATACAAATACTGGATTATACAGAACAACAAAGTAAGAGTAAGTTACACCCCCTCCTCTCATTTTAAATGAGTCGATACAATAGTGTTTAATATGTCTGTTTTGCAGATCTGGATATTTGGTAATAAAACCTGCTAAAACAAATTATAGTCACAGGAATAGGATGTCTTCTGGAAACACACTTCTCAGTTGTCAAAGGCCAGAGTAAAGTTGTATGTCTCCAGCATTCACTGAAAGCTTTATAGCAGGCTTCCTCAACCTCGGCCCTCCAGATGTTTTTTGGCGTACAAATTCCATGATCCCTAGCTAGCAGGACCAGTGGTCAGGGATGATGGGAATTGTAGTCTCAAAACATCTGGAGGGCCGAGTTTGAGGAAGCCTGCTTCATAGTGAAGGTGCCAGATACGTCTCTGTGAGGAGGAAATTTTAAAACTCAGAGGCTATCACAGAGCATGTTTTCTCCCGGGGTGTCACCTGCTGAGATTTTGTGGGTGGTGAAACAACCAAAAAGGTATCCTCTGGCAATATTAGAATGCTACAGGAAAGGAGGTATTTTGGACTTGAGTCATGTAGGGTTTTCAACGCTAATGTGAGCACCTTGAACTAGGCCCAGAAACAAAATGGCAACTAGTGCAGCTGTTTTAAAATAGGGATTATACAAGAGTTCTAAAGGAAACTCTAGCCAGCAATCTGGTCCATACATTTTGAACCAGCTGAAGTTTCTGAGTTGACTTCAAGGGTAGACCAACATAGAGAGCACTGCAATAATCCAATGTGGAAGTCACCAGATCAAGGTGAAACGCACAATGTGTAGCTGACAAACCAGCTGGAGCTGGAAACAGGTACTCCTAGCCACAGAGGCTACCTGGGCCTCAGGTGACTTCACTGGGTTGTTGAGTACCCCCAAGCAACAAGCCTGATCCTTCCAGGGGAGTGCAACCCTGTACAGAACCTCTTCAGCTCAAGACTTGGAACACATAACACCTTTGTCCTTTAGGCTTCAGTTTCCAATTGTTGGCCCACATCATTGCGTTCAAACTTCAACCACCTCTCTTGATTCAGATGGAACAGAGAGATAGAAGTGCTATCCACATATTGGTAACACTTCACTCCAAAACTGCTGGTGACAGCTCCCAGGGGCTTCATATAGCTGTTAAATAGCATGGGGGACAAGTTGGAATCCTACAGAACACCACAGGAAAACTCCAATGGTGTCTGTGGCCTTCCATAAATGCTTTCTAGAAATGACTCTGGAGGTAGGAGCGGAACCACTGAAATACAGTGCCCTCAAACACCACCTCATTGAGTTGTTCCCGAAGGATGCCATGGTCAATGGTATCAAAAGCTTCTAAGAAGAATAAACAGGATTGCACTCCCCTCCATCTCTTTTCTAACAAATGTATCAACCACTGTGATCAACACAGTTTAGGGCCATGAATGGGCCTGAGGCTAGACTGAAATGGATTCATTTCTCTCCAAGCATGTCTGAAGCTCAATTGCAATGATCCTCTTAAGCACCTCTCCAAAAAGAGGATATTTGCCACTGACTTCCAGGTCTAGGGAGGTTCTCTTAAAGAGTGGACACACCACCACCTACTTCTAGACCAGGCACGTCGAACAGGTAGATCGTGATCTACCGGTAGATCACTGGACATCTGTGGTAGATCACTGGCTCCCCCCAAAGCAGCTCAACAACTTTAGCTCCCCTTAAAAAAAGCTCAACATTTTTGCCATGCACCCCCCCAAAAAAATGTGGCTTCCTCCTCCCTAAAAGAAGGTCAACAACTTTGACCTGAACCCCCCAAAACAGGGCTTTCCTCCTCCCTAAAAAGCTCAACAACCTTGACCTGAACCCCCCAAAAGGGGGTAGATCACTGCCAGTTTTTAACTCTCTGAGTAGATCGCAGTCTCTTGGGAGTTGGCCACCCCTGTTCTAGACAAATGGTTCCTCAGCCATTCCAATGAAGCACCAGTCACTCCCTGGACCCTATTAATCCCCTATGGTTAGCTTTAAGAAGCCAAGATGGGCAAGGGTCAAGAGGATTGAACTGTACCTGGAAAGTCCAGCACAATTTATGAGTTTGCACAGACCTCATTTCTCCTCTCCTCTATTCCAAGAGAAACAGAAGCATTACCCCTTACATCCTTCTCTGATCAGTAACAATTACATAGGAAAAAAGATTCCTTAACTCTACAATACCAAGACAAAGTTTTCTTAGATCAAAGTTATGCCATTGTGGGTGCACACTAACACTAAACACACCTGTTTGTTTAAAACGAACTGATGCATGTAAGTGGAGGTAATGCATTGTGTGTGACTATACTAGTCTTCCCCAGCCTGGTGTCCTCCAAGTACTTTATGTCACAACTCCCATCAGGCCTAGCCATTTAACATCTGTTCAGCTCATTGGGGGAAGAGGAGTAATCTTGGCAGATAGTTTTGAAAAGAAGCATTAGTTCTTCTTCCACTATTTTGAAACCTACATGGAGCCTATTCTTTAAAATAAACCATTAGTTCAGTAGTGTTGTATTATAAACTAGACTCCCAATTCAGGTCATATGGTTCATCATGTGTACTACTCTTATACCATGTAAAGTATCTGGAATTCCACCCCCAACCCCGAGACAATGACTAAACCAGTTCTCAAGTCCAATCCTCTTTATATCAACCAAGTTAATCACACCACATAAATTCAAGGATGGGGACTAAGTACTTGTAGACTATTAGATTCTCACTCTAACAGTTGTGCTTTGGGATTCCACTTCACTGGATATGAGAATATATTTTTAAATGGACTGGCAGCACATCACTTTGTGGAAACTGCTTATACATCAAGAAGATGTTCTCTGGAGGAAAAAGGAAGCTAGTGTCAAAAACGAAACAGCTATGGATAAAATTGTTAGCAAACACAGCTGGTATCATTAGTATTGAAATACGAAGAAGAAGAAGAAGAAGAAGAAGAAGAAGAAGAAGAAGAAGAAGAAGAAGAAGAAGAAGAAGGAGGAGGAGGAGGAGGAGGAGGAGGAGGAGGAGGAGGAGGAGGAGGAGGAGGAGGAAGGAACACATCCATCCACACATTTCAGTACATAGCTGATAATCCATCAATAGCTACTCTCAGCAATCCAGGCTAATCTGAACCAGGACCCCTGAAGTGCATAGCTTCTCATTACTTCACATCTGGCTATACAATTGGAAGATTTAGCAAGGGGTGGGGGTAGTTGCCCAACTCATGCAGCATGCCAGTCTAATTCCACTGGTCATTCCAGCAAAATTACATTCAAGCTTTCCTTCCCTTTGCTATTGGGAGGGGCACAACTTTATTTACCTGCCAATAAAGCAGTGTTTTCTAATTTCTTCTTGTGTTGTTCCCTATCAATAGATCTAGAGACAATACTAGCATGCTTGTTAGCGTTTACAGATAACAAAAGAACTCTTTTGGCCAAGCCACTCAGGATAGTTTTTTGCAGAAATAAATAAGCCATTGTTTAGTAGCCTTCATTTCCAATACAACATCAACATGTATTCCACATCTGATATTCAGTTGTATTTTACCCCAATTAAACAATGACCCAGAGCACTTTTTCCACTGTTATAATGTGACCACTTTAAAACTGCTCTTAAGCATGTTTACCATAAGATAAACTAGACATGGACCCAATACTTTCTGAAAAATACGTTTTCGTTCTTCCTATGATCACCCTGAGTTTACTGTGATTTCTTCACTTATGTTAATAAGGCACACCACCAGCCAACGAAACCTAAGCCATCTTCCCTCCATGCCCACTTAGCACACATCCTGAGAACAATACACTGACCTCAGCAGTTCCTTTGCATCTCTCCTCACTCCTTTCCCCATCAATTAACAGAAGAGAGTGACAGCTGGGATACCTTTCCTCATTAGCTGGTCTTCAAAGCTCTTTAAATTTGCAACACTGAGCCCTCTTAGGTTTCCTTGCCTCAGAAACCGGAGGATGGCCTGGACCCCGGCCAGCCTTGCCTTCCTCCCAGCACCAGCACGCCTGGGCCTCTCAGATCTTGCTGGGAAGAAAGGTGGGGCTGTAACCAGAGCCTCCCATCACCCACAGCCTCCTTCCCCTCCCCGGCCGAGAAGTTAAAGCCGCTACCTGAGCTGTCCATGGTGCTGCAGTCGAGCGGCTGGTGCTGCTGTCGCGCTGGGCTCCGGGCTGCTGCTGCTGCCGCCACCACCGCGGGGATCACCCCTTGTTTGCTGATGCTGCCTCCGCCACCGCCGGTTCGCTCCCGGCTGCCGCAGAAGTCACCGTTGCTGTCCACGAGCTGCAAAGATTCATAGCCATCATTGTTGGTCTTTTTCCGGTAGCTCCCGAGGAGGCTCATGGGCTAGTCAGGCACAGAGGGTCTCCACTGGCATAAAGGAGGAAGCGGCAGGAGGAGGAGGAAGAAAGGGAATCACAAGTGCATAACCTTCCCCGAGAGGCGGAGGCAGCCACACGCCCAGAAAGGGGGCTGCAGCCCCAGCAGGGCCTTCCTCGAGAGCGAGCTGGTGGGTGTATGCGCGCGCGGTGGCAGCCTCCCCGCCTCCCTCCCCGCCTCTCTGCCTGGAAGCGATTGGAGCAGCCTGGGCAAGGCACGCCTCGCCTTCCACGGACGAGAGCCAGGGCCTGGCCATTAGGGAGCACATCGCTTTCCAGAGATCTGGTGCCCGGAAGCAATCCGGGAGGCGCCTTAGCCGTGCCTCCGTTGCCATTGGGCTTCTCCTCTCCGCACATAGAGCATCGCCAGCCATGCAACTGTCGATCTCAATGGTCATGCAGGAAGGGGACGCGGTGCTCGACAACAGGAGCAGCCCTACTGAATCCCGACGGTGAAAGCAGCAGAGCTCCGCGTTCCACAACCCAGGAGTGTTTCTCCGTTTTAAGTCAGCCGGCAGAATTTCACAAAAGCGGAAGTTTTTCCAGCTCCCTCCCACGCCCTGTATGTGATGCATCTTCCACTCTTGACTCCAGCACTTTCTCATGTCCCAGTTCTCCCAGATCCCCCCCCCCCCGCGCGCGCCTCTTTCCCTTGTTTTAGGAAGGGGCGAAAGAGAGAGAGACTACAACCAAAGGAAGGGGAAGGGAAGCCTAGCGCTACCCTGAGTTTGTAATCAGGATAACTGGAATGTTAAAGGAAGAGCGAAGTAGATGGGGATCTGTCCAACAATAGCATAGAGGTACATGTGGGTGTTAAAACACTGGATGCTATGTTAGTTAAAAAGTAAGTCTTACTGAGTTAAACGGGGTTTTTAGACTGCACAGATTTGCAGCCTAAAGGTGGCAATAGGTGGCCCATCTGCAGAAAGAGAAAAGCAAAAACAGCCGTATCACTGAAAGGAAGTGGCCCTAACTTGCTGAAATAAGTTGAGTTCCTTTGCATGCCATAATGTGGTCCATTAAGAAACCTTTTATGAAAGGAAAAGATAGTGCTGTAGAAATAGGCTCTGTCTGTTAAACCTGCCATCTATGGCTTTAGTCATTTTTACTATATCCTTACTACAACTCTGCCAAATTACAAAGGCTGCAGTCCTAACCATACCTCTAGGGTGCTTCATTTTCCAAGACTACCAAGGCCTTATTATTCAGTTTGGGAGTAACACAGAACTACAAGTGGCATCAACTCAATTTAAGCAGCTATAGAGCTCATTGCAATTGACTTACAGCTGCTAACCTCTGCAACTTTTGCAAAAACTATTGGTGGGGTGAATATATGTATGTAAATCTAATAAAAATATTTTTTAAAAACAAAACCTGATGTAACAGTTACAAATGGACTTCCCTACCATCACATTGCAGCCTGGGAAACTGGAAGGTCTTACTTGCTAGATAGGTAGGAGTAGATTCAGATGAAATGTTGAGGTGGTAATTGATACAACAAAGTCACTATGGGGTGAAATGTTTTGAGAGTGGTGGCTAGAGGGTTTACACCATTCCCTAGAACATTAACAAAACCTGGGTCAACATGGAGGCAGGTTAATGATGATCAGCCAGTAGAACTGTGACACACAAAAACATCAAAGAGCAACTGGTCACCATGCCCAAAGTCACTAGGTTTAGGATGACCTTAATGATTCATCTGTTATTACAGCAAATCAAAAGAAGAGCAATTATTTGAAAGAGCTGTTGGACTCCAAATTGCCTGGGAGCTGTACCCTGTCATTGAGAAGCTTTTAATATTCCTTTGACCCACAAAAATCCCAGAGCCTGAGGCTGACCATAATTATTCCATGATGTGAGAAAGCAATACAGATATTCTTTCAGCCAACATAGAAAAATAACCATAGGCAATATATATTTTATGAAAGACAGTGTCAGAAGTTTCTTGCATTCTCATGCTTATATTGTCCTAGCTTCACTAACCCAGATAGAGGTTAGGTTCTCCTCTTATTGGGTACAGTGATGCAGAAGGACTATAGAACAATGGTAGACTGGCACTGAAATTGAGTGATTTCAGTGCAAATTCATTAGAATCCCAATTAATCCTTTCTGGGCTCCTAAACAAATCCTGTCAGCCGGGCTATAGCACACAAGTACAATGATGATGATTAGTTTATTAGAATGGATTAACATTTACAGATTGATTGTATCATACAAAAAGATGCTCCTCTGTTGCTCCTCCACATAAGTTTGTTTATAAAATTGTGTTTTTAAACTCTATATGTTCCTGAACCAGTATAATATTCATATATATTGTTAGAATAGTCTATAGCAAACACAAAAAAGGTATTGAAATGGACAATATTCTTACCAATATCTACACATTTAGGAGATCTATACAGTGGTCTGTGAATGTGGAAAAAGCTTTCTGCTATGTCCCAGCTTCAGTCCATGCACAATGTTTAGCACAAGATGCTGCTGCACTTTCATCTATGTGCAAAATGCTAAATGTTTGCAAGAGAATGCAACTAAGAACTACTGAGATAATTTGGATAAATGTAATGCTTTCTTTTATGCCTGCAGCGCACCGAAGTGCATAAGATATGTATTCATTATTAGTGCTTATATTCATTACTACGACTTCCGCTCAGTGGCCTGTTAGTGATTGATTTAGACTTCTATAAATTAAATCTGTGTATATTGTTATGCTCTCTCTGCTTGTCTGAGCTGTGACAAGCTCCAGAGGTTTGTATTTTCCTTTCAAATGAAGGATTACTGAAGGCTTATTGGATTTTGTAATATTTGCATTTATTTACAAATACACAGGTTGAACATAGGTGAACTTAAAATACTCCAACTGACAGCCAAAGTCCACTGCTGCCACATTGGATCTCCAGAAAGAGGGAGCTGGCACCCCCAAAATACTGTTATGTAAAATGAAATTTGTTTATTGCCACCTAGATTAGGAGTGAATAACTGGATCTGGCTAGTGAGCTAGAACCTTCCTCCCCTTGTGGGACCACCTATCTGTCAATCACCTGACATTATTATGATGTCAGGTAACAAGTTTAAAGGGGCTGGCTCTGTGCACCAATCAGCTGATTAGTGTGCAAAGCCATCCCTTCTGAAGTCCACTCGTAAGCACTTTGTATTGAAACCATCCCATCCCAATGGGTAACTTCTTAATGCAATCAAGCCCAGTGGGGCTTCCTGTCAATGGCAATTGAGAAGCATACTTTCTGACACGATGAGTGTTAGTATGATTGGACGGTTTTTTGTTTTAAAATTTGCTTTATATATGATTAAAATATGATTTAACTTATATATGATTTAAGTACGGGTCATTATGATTTATTATGATTTGATATTATTATTTTGGCATTATTTGATTTTGATTATGTGTTATCAGTGTGTGTTTTGTTTGGTTGTTTTTGTCTTTTATGTATATTTTTAAACGAAATAAAGTCTTTTTATATTTTAAAGAGAGAGAGAGAGAAGCATACCTTCTGAAACATACAGCTGATGGAAGTTCCAGGCCACCTCCTTTTGCCATAGCTGCCAAGTTTTCCCTTTTCTCGCGAGGAAGCCTATTCAGCATAAGGGAAAATCCCTTAAAAAGGGATAACTTGGCAGCTATGCCTTTTGCTGTCCAGCAGACTATTATTCAGTCCCTCAAAAATGTCAAGACTTTCTTTACAAACCCCTTCTATAACATTACCTGCATCCTGTCTAGTTTTGCTTGCCTTGTGTTTCTCTTCAGTGACTCACCAAATAAAAGCAGTCTTTCACTTTTTATTGATTATTCTCCCAAGGCTTTCATTTCAGCAGTAGTTATCAAGCAATTTCAGTCAGTATGTCATTCTCTTGTCCCTTTCCTCATTCGAGAGAATGGATGTGATTTCATAAAGAATGTATGAAGTGGGAGGGCAGGTAGAAAGAGGGTGGGAGGCAATCAATGAATTCTTCCACATTTATTCAATGGAACAATGTCTGTTTCACTGTAGAATTGTCAAGGTGTTTGAGAAATTGTGCAAGTGGCAGACCTTTTATAGAAATGAATGAAAGGCATTAAACTTTCCAAGAGCAGTTGCCGCAAAGTGTTGCTTTACAGAGGGTTTCCAGTGGCCAAATGTTTTTAAGCAACTTTTAAAGTGAGTCAGGGTGAATATGGCTGCTTACCCCTATGCACTGTGATTTTTGATGAGAAGAAATAGATAAGCACCAACATAGTTTAAAAAGATGGGTGGGAACATTAACAAAGTTAAACATTTTCCCCACTCCATCAGTAGACAAACCACCATTTTTAGAACACTTTAGAACACTTTGGGGACCTGGATGTGAAGAGTGCAACCAGTAATCAGACAGTATTGCCAGGCTGGTGCTGGCAATACAGGCTGCAAGCCTCCAGACACCTACTGATAATATATAAGCCTCAAGAGGGAGTCAAAAGGAAGAGTGAAAGCTTCTAGATGGGTTGTTTAGTGAGCAGTCATGCTTTTACTGTATGTTTCTGAAGAGGCTACATGGCATTGCAAGCACTTGGCTGTTATTTTGTGCTTTCCACTGCATTTCCCCTCTCACTTTTCCATACCCACCAACATTTCTCCGGTGAAAATAAGGACATCCTTAATAATAATAATAATAATAATAATAATAATAATAATAATAATAATAATTATACCCCACGCATCTGACTGGGTTGCCCCAGCCACTCTGGGCAGCTTCTAATCTATAAAAAAGCACGAGAAAACATTAAAAAAAATTTTTTTAAAAAAACCTTCTCTATACAGGGCTGCCTTCAGATGTCTTCTAAAACTTGTATAGTTACTTATCTCCTTGGCTCTGGGGTGACATAATGGCAAAAAGAAACACAATATGAAGATCGAAGCAGTATGGTGATCAAAGGAAGGAGCAAAGCTTTTAGAGGGGAAATGGGGTCCCAAGTGCTTCAGCCATTTCTTCCACTCTTCCCCCACCCCACCCCAACCCCCAGCACTTACTTTCTTCAGTCTGCTAACACAGAAAAATGGGGAGGGGGGGGCTTTCCCTGACCATACATGAGAGACGTGTATTTTAACTAGCTATCCAAATGCCCATTAGACAAATAACTTTTAATTAGGACTGAGAGAGCTTGGGATCATTTTTACTAGCAAGCTTGCTCTTTCTTTTCTTTGATCTTTCTAGTACTGTATTGCAAAATAGTCAGCTTAATTGCAATCAATGGATGCACTAGGGTGGGGTGGGGATCCTGGCACTGAGGCACACAGAGTACACGGGAGGCTCTAAAGGGGGGAAGGGGAGACAGAGAGACCCGCTAAGGGAGGTGCCAGCAGAGATCCCCTCAAAGAGCCTTTCCCGCCTGCTCACGGGCAGCTTACTGGGCACCGACATGCCACATGCCCAACAGCTCGGAGAGCCTGAGGTCTAGGTAGCAGCAGGCTTGGATCCAAAGAGCCCAGGCTAGCACCATAGAGAAAAGCTAACGAGTGATCCCCGTGTGCACACTTCCTGGTTCTGCTCGCAAAGCAAGTCTTTGTACCGGGAACAGGCGTGTCCATAGAGATAGGAAAAAGTAAAGAGTGATACTCGCGTGCACACTTCCTGGCTCTGTTTGCAAAAAAATAAAAATGTTTACACCCATAGCCGCCTCCAGCTCTGGCAGGGAAAGCGGGACATTCACGGATCCAATCAGAATTCGGAATGGGCTTCTGTAATCTGTGATGTCCCGCTAAAATAGGGACACTTGGAGGATCTGATATATGCTGCGAAGACATATTAAAATAATTCATTCAGCAATCCTTATCTTCCTTCAGCACACCTTTAACTCCTTTATCACTCCCTACCTATACTACTCCTTTTCCTACTACTAATATATTTAAATATTTTGTTGGCAGTGGTTGTCTTTATATTTTTAGCAATGTGCTCCTAAAATTTTATGTAATTTTACCATCCCTTATTGTCTGCTTGCATTTCTTTTGCCAAATTTCTGTTCCATTCTGTTCTCGCATGGACAAAACTTCCATTTTTAGGAAACCTTATTGCCTCTAATAGCTTCCTTTACTCTGCTTATATACTGGCATATTCTTGGCCTTGGTGGTACCTTTTCTGATCTGCAGTATGCATGTCAGTTCTAATTTTGTGTTTTTAAACAACTCCCAAGCATTTCAGAGAGATTTGACCCCCTTGGCTTTGCCTATTAACTTCCTTTTTATCAATTCCTTCATTTTGGGGTGGTTTCCTTTTTTGAAGTCAAATGTGACCATGTTTTCTAACAATTTGCATGTATATTTAACATAATAGCTTTATGGCCACTGCTCTCAACTGGTTCAACAACACTTACATCTCATTATATCAATGCTGTCCTCCAAGACCAAGCACACCAGTTTGCCTATTTTGGCTCAGTAAAGAAAGGAGTTCAGAACACTCCTTCCACAGCACCCTGCCTTTTACCACCCAAAATATTTATCTCCTAGCTAGATTCACCTTCAAACTGGAGCCTGGCTGATGAAAATGTGATATTGGAGGAATGACTTGTTAGAAATAAGCCTTGCAATAGTGGTGGTGGTGGGAGGGAGGGCAAGATTCCATAGTCCTGAAACATGCATTTTAGAATTGGGTGCACACAAACCATTAGTTTGTCCTTATTTGAAATGATTATTAGTATTTTTTTTTAGCATGGTCTACCATGTCCTAAGATCTGTCCTTGGATGGTGTGGGATTCACTGCAGCTTATGCTTCTCCCGCATTATTCAGATAATGTTGGGAAGATCTGGGCCACATGGGCGGAGCTCATAATAAAAACCAGTGTGGTTTAGTGGTTGGAGTGCTAATCTAGAACCTTGGAGACTAGAGTTCAAAACCCCAATCAGCCATGAAGCTCACTGGGCGACCTTGGGCCAGTCATAGCAGGTGTTGAGGAAAGGTCTGTATCTGAGAGCATGGAGAACTGTTTCCAGTTAGGGTAAACAGATATTAGATTAGATTTGAGGTGTCAGAGAATACCAGATTTTGCTGCAGAACCAGTCATCAGACCAGTGCAAACAGGCAACAGACATGCAGTTTAGTTCTTTAGATCTACAACTCTTTCTGAGGGTTGGTTCAACCATTGTACTTAGGAGGTCAACTGAGGGCTTGCTATCTTTTATTGATTGATTGATTGATTGCTTTAATGATGCAAAGCTTCTTCGAGCAGCTTTAAGGCATCGTACCTTAAGTAAAAACACTTTGAAAATTCTGCAGGTGTGTAATTGTATGTACAAATGGGCAATATACATATGTACATATGGAAAATGGCATATACATAGTACTTGTAAGTGCCTTATGCCACTTGTGGGGCATAATAACTGGGTTCATGGTATCCTGTGCCATTCTGAAATAGGCATCTGTACATGGGATCAGTCATCTTGTTGTTCATAAAATGGCCTTTTACATGGAAAGTGGTATGCAATAACTTTCTGTACCATTTTATAGTGTTTAAAGTACACAGCAGAGGTGCAATGGGATGAAATAAGTGTTAAAATAAGGGGAAAAACAACAGAAAGGAAAGAGTAAGAAGAGTCTGAATTTGATATCCCGCTTTATCACTACCTGAAGGAGTCTCAAAGCAGCTAACATTCTCCTTTCCCTTCCTCCCCCACAACAAACACTGTGTGAGGTTAGTGGGGCTGAGAGACTTCAAGGAAGTGTGACTAGCCCAAGGTCACCCAGCAGCTGCATGTGGAGGAGCGGAGACACGAACCCGGTTCCCCAGATTACGAGACTACCGCTCTTAACACTACACCACACTGGCTCTTGGTTCACCTCATAAGAACTGTGTGTGTGTGTTCTGTGAACACATTTTTTAATGTACCTTTTTAAAGGATTTTTCCAGAATTAACCTTTAGAAATCCACACAAGGATGGGGTAGGATGTACTTTAAAATCTCCATGTGTAGTACTAGGATAAGTGCAACTGTGGCCGCATCTGCACTATACATTTAAAGGACCACTTTACCACTTTAAGCAGTTGTGTCTTCCTCCAAAGGATCCTGGGAAGTCTAGTTAGCTAAGGACGTGAGTGTTCTTAGGAGATTCTTATTTCCCTCAGAGATTGTTAAACCACTCTGGGAATTGTTGCTGTGTGAGGCAACTGGGAGCAATGATTTTAAAACTATATATAAAAAAAATGATCTGTAGTAAAACGCAGTGTAAAACACAATATAAAACAGCAGTCAACAATTAACAGAAGCTGCCCCATCAAAATACAAATTACTAAAACTTTTTTTTTGACAGTGACAGTTTCTATTATTTGGCTTCACTAAAGAATTACAGAACTATGCTCAACTTGCAGAAAATGCAATGTAGCTTCAGGCACTGACAATGCAGTCCTATGCATGTTTACTCAGAAGTAAGTCCTGCTATGTTCAGTCGAGCTCAAAGTCCTAAGTATACTCTGCAGCTTGAGCTAGGCTCTTCTTTGTAGCCAGTCCAATTACTGGTTAACAAAGCACATCATGCATCTTGCACTGTGTAGCCAAAGTGCAGCAATAATAATTAAAAAGGGCACCAAGTCAGAGGTATCTTTAAAACAAGGGATGAGTTTACGTAATGCAGCCAGATGGCTTGAGAATATGAGTCATAGAATCCAGGGAAAGTGCCCCTTTGACACTAACAAGCCAAATGAGTCATATTCTGAGATGGGGGAGAAACTTGATTCAGAGAGCATTTAAAGGAAAATCTAGTGAATTTGTGAAACAAAATAGCCATGGTCCAAAAATTCGCACTTCTCAGAGTTTTGCAATGTACTTGTTTGCCATGTAATGTGTAAAAAATATATTCTCCCATATACTGAGGACAAGTGTGCATAAAATGCATATATTAGTAAAAAAAATGAACATTTTTTTTGGGAGGAAATAGCTTTGCAACAATCTGTACTGGGCAAAATGGCAAACAGTACAAAGTGCATATTAGGGGGACTTAAAAAAACCTTGCAAACTATTGAGAACTAAAGTTTGGAAAACAGAGAAAAATAAAAAATGACAAATTTGTCTATCCCTAGTCATGTACCATTGAGGAGACTGGCCTTGATCACTTTGATCTAGAGTCAGGAATGTTTTCTTTATATCCCTAAATAATCTCTCAGGGCACATGTTTATACATTCAGCAGTATCAAGTTGAAAAGATTTCCTGGACCGTACAACCATAGGAGCGGGAGCACATTATATATTTCCCTTCATGTATTTCCCTTCATGTACAAAGCTATTGTTATGAAAAATGTACCCCAAAATGCGTTGCCTTTTAAGAAGGACAGACGCGGGTCGGAAGCTCCAAAATTTGCACTAAGTTCAGCTCCGCCGGGAAAATGACAGAGACCACACGATGCTGTCAGGAAAAACAAACTGATCCCTTTATTGCAGAATGCAAAGCTACAGCTGTAGGGTCCCTGCCTCTGGAAAGAAGGAAGGAACCCCGGGAAATGGTGAAGTCCCCCTATATACCCTCCTGTTCATGCATGGAAATCTCTGGACTGGGAGGGAGGGGGAGACAAGGGCGACAGGTGGGGGATCGGATTAGCTGGGTGCGGAGATGGCTTTTCCTTTCAGATGGGGAGATGTCAATTGCTCTTCTCCTGTCGCTGATGGTGCTCCCTGTTGTTTGGCAGGAAGGGCAATCAGTCGAGATGGGTGCAGAGGTGGGGTGGAAGTCTGCCCGGCAGGTGTTTTCCTCCAGGCCATGGAAGGGTGGGCTACGTTGAGGATGGCAATTTATTTGAATAAAGTTGTTCCAGCTAATCCCTCCATTGTCCGTGTGTCCCTGAATGGGCACAGGGTGGTAGCAGGGCAAGGCTCAGGTGGGTTGGGATCATACAGGGTTCATACAGAAAATATACCTGGAAAACATACCTAATACAGGGATTTCTAATTAAAAGGTAGCAGTCCTGACATATACAGTTCTAAGATATAAAACAGCAATTCTAATACAGAGGCAGCGGATAGAGATTTCATGGTAAGAGAACATATAATAGGCTGTATTATTAACTTGAGTAGAAAAGTTTAACTTTGGATTTGGGCGGTTTCCCCCCCCCCTTCTTCTGGAAACATTGTTTTGTTCTGGGCGGAGGGGAGGTGGAGAGGGGAAATGTGTGAGTTTATGCTAACTGTTGTGCATATGCAGATCCTTAAGCCTTCCTTCAGGCAGGGTCGAGTCCTAGCTAGAGGGGTGGGGAGACAGGGAAGATGGCATTGAACAGGATTCTGGGTATTGCAGCTGTCAAATTCTGTCACCCCTCTCTGTTCATTAATAATGGTGTCCTGCAAACCCCCCCCCCCCAATATGATTTTATAACAGCCCCCTCTCTGAGGCAATATTGTTGTGTAACAACCAATCATTGCCTCACATAATCGACAGTGACGTATTCTCCATTTCCTAGGTGGTACATTGGCACAACCTAGGGGTATGTGGTGGCGGCTCAAAGGGGGGCTTGGGAGAAGCATTTTATAAGAAATGGTATATGCCTTACATTTACCGGGAAGGTCCACCAGTGACTGAAAAATGCAGTTTCCTTGGAGTTTGCCTTTTGTGTGTTCTCAGGTGTAAAAGTTAGCTTTCTGGTCCCACACCTCCATCATGGCACAGCAGCAACAATCCCTGGTGAATCCCCTTAGGGCTTTCATATTGACCATGTCACCTGGCACTCACCATAGCTGCCACAGGTTTGGACATGTCATGAGAGAGATGCCTTTGCCTTGGGCTTTCTATGGGATTTTTTATTATAGGCTCTGGTCTTGCACTGTAGTAGGGAGTTGCTCAGTTACTCTTAAAGGGAGAAAGCTACTTGCACCTTGGATACACTTGCCCAATTAGAACTGACCCAATTATAATTTATACAGCCCCATAAAAACCATTCTGAAAAGGGCACATGTCCAAATTGGTCAATTTAATTCTATAAGGAATCATTCCAGGTAAATCAAGGCATATACACCTTCTTGTATCTGCTGGTTTCATGAATCCTGAAACTGCTTCTTGGTAAAAAGAAGGCTGGCACACTACAAAGTGCCAGGTGAGATAAGGAAATGTGGTCATAAATTGATCTAAATCTCAATAATGGACTATGCAATAGCCTGATCTTTTAGAAAACATGAGTCCTCCATTGGGCGTATAAGGAATAATACCACCATACAATAACTTACTATACATTAAACATGAAAACAATTACACACAAAAATGCCCCCCCCCTTTGTGGAAATAACATATACTTGTCAGGCATAGGTCAACGTTTCTGCATAATATCACGTAACATAAAACATAATTATATATCAGTTGCATATCTTGAGGCCAACTCTTAACAGGGCACAGAGTCCTGAAGTCAAAAGAGAGCATATGTCCTTGCAATTCACTTTCCCCCCTTTGTCAGCCCATATCCTTTTGGAATGAGATAGTTGTGGCCAGTTTGAAAACTCTGGTGTCTGTTGTTGCAGGTAAAAGTCTTGTGGTCCGGAGGATTTGGGTTCAAGGTTTTTTCCATCATTGCGTCTGTAGTAACATCTGTAGAAGGAGTATGCTGTAAGGGGCAGGGTTTGGGGTACTTAAGGGCACAGTTAGAAGAAGGAAAGGGCAAAAGCCAAAGGGAAGAAGAGGGAAAAAGGGGGTGGCAATATCTCCTGGAGTTTTTTTGGGAAGCTGCAAACAATAAAATCTTGATGCATTAAGTATTTTATTCATCACATTTCTATATAATTACTACTGTTATTAGCTGCTAAGTCTGTTTTCCTTTACCTAGGGGTTTATTATTATTATTATTATTATTATTATTATTATTATTATTATTATTGTTAGAATGACTTAGATGTTACATTCACATGTACAGAAATAAAAAGTAGAAATGCAAAATAATGCAAAAATAAGAACAAAATAATATTTAGATTACCACTCAAACAACATTTTTTTCAGATGGACTTGACACAAAAATCTCAGATTAAAAAAAGAATTATTATCAAATAATATGAAGACATTATAAAGACCATACAGGTTAATATTGGACTGTAACCTAAAGATTTGAAGGTGAATGGTAAAATAATGGGAAAAAAACCTTAAAAGTCATCATGTGCTATCTGAGAAAAGAGAACTCTATGGGGAAAAACACAGATGGTACCTGAATAAACATCAGTCTAATAATGAGCATCTCAAATGAAAATAAAGAGTAGCAATCTAAAGTTGTACAAGTATGGTTAGATTAATTTCATAGACATAATGGAAAAACTGATTTAATAAATGAAAGCAGATTATTTGCAACCTAAAGAGAAGCATCAAAGTAAAGGAAATATATAAAACTATAGCGGGAAGTAAACTAATACAGCAGGGATTTAAGCTCGTTTTGCAGACTGTAAGGAAAGAAATTACTGTTTGTATCTCTTCACTACCCCCCCCCCTTTTTTTTTTTGTGGGAGAAAGGAAAAAATAAACACTTGTTACTGGGGTTTAGTCTTCTTAAAGGTTCACATATCCTTTAGAAATGTTCTTCCTGGGAAAGCTGTGAGAATAATTTTTGCATGTTAGGTTGGAACTTTGCAAGGGGGGAGGTTATGCAGGAGTTAATGCTTGGGGTGAAATGCAAATGCGAGATAAGTATCTGAAGGTGCTTCCTGAATACCCATTGGAAAGGGGGAGCAGACCCTTGGTTTGCATAGTCTGGAGTTTTTTCTAAGCCCTTGACTAAAATCACAATCAGTATCCTGTTGAAAGGGGAAACAAACAACAACAAAAAGTACTCAAGCGATGAAAGTACTCAAGCGATGAACTCAAAGTGGGAGTGCTGAGATATTTACCTCTGGAAAGAATTTTGCATATTAGATTTGGAATGATGGTCCAACACTTGACCCTTTTGTTTTCTCAAGTGACCCCCTGGAGTCAAAGACACATAAGGAAATTTAAACAAATTTTCCCCTGCATGGCACAGGCCCTTCAGCATTTGGTTGCTGTTTTTGTTTTGTTTTGTTTTTAACCTCCTTTTTCTCTCTATTTTTTCTCTTCAAGCTGGCATAGCCTCTGTGCATGTACAAAGTTCATGATTCAGAAATCCATTGTACCATTTGAAAGTGTTGCTGGTGTTGGCTAAATTACCATTTGAATAGAGGAAGGGAAGGGTGAATAGGTTAGATTTTACACAGAAACCCAACAATTTACACTTCCACCAAACCAGCAACAAAAAGTGGTCAAATTAAATTATTTTTGGTCAGTTTAAATCCATTTCTATAGCTTTTGTGTCCTGAGATATTTCTGACACCTCTTACTTCCTGTTCCTTGCTGCTTAGGAAGCAGGCTTATAAATCTTAAACTTTAAATATATAAAACTTCAACATCCAGACAACCCAATATTTTCACAGACAACCCAACCCAATATTTTCACAAGAAAGCTGCAAGAAAAGTTTGGTCAAATTAAACTCCTTAATGAAGTCATGGCACTAATTAGCCATGTTTACTGTACTATATAAACATCTCATACCCCAGGCAAAAGAAATCTAGATTTGCCCCCTTTATCTACAGGGTTTTTGGGGTGCAGACTTTTATTCAAAATATTTCACAAATGTGGATTATTATTATTAGTGTGCTTTCCCTCTAGTCATTAGCGGAACAATGACCCGCCCCCTTATGTACGGGTAAATGACCAGTCAGAATTCATAAATTGCAAATGTTTGGGTTTTTTTTAAATAACTTCAGCCATGGGCAGACTAAAATTCCCTGCCCCCTCATATATGGGAAAATGGCTACAGGGTCACAATTCATAAGATATTTTCTGCCATTTATTTACAAGGGAAAATGGTCAAGACTTTCATATGTGCTTAAACTTTAAACCTTAATAGACAAAATGGTAAAAACTTATATAATCACTCCTTAAAAACCAACGACACTCTTGTTCTAACTCTGAAAACCAATAATCTTTCCTTGCCAGAAAGCAGAGCTGGGCTGAATTTCAACCCATCACCACATCAGACACATTGCCTTTCACATAGCTCTAAAATGGAAGTTAGAAGGGACCCTGAGGTCATTTAGTCTAACCCTCTAAGATGCAGGATTCAGAAGATTTGACTGAGAATACCAACCCTATACAGAACCCTTTAGCAGATGAGTTTTTTCCTTAAGAGACTGATATCAGGAGCCCAACAAGAACCCTTCTGTCCAACACAATCAAAGTTAAAACTAGACTCAGATAGACAATTCCTGGCTATGGAAGCTCTACTTTTGACAAACAAATCGCCTTTATAGGAATAGCTGTTCAATTTTCCTTTAGTCAATATTCCTCTAGTCACTTGGAGAAAGACTCCCCTTTGTAGCCTCTCTCAATAACAACATTTGCACACCTCATTCTCATATTTATCATGTTTAAGATTGATTGGTTCAACATTGTTTCTTTATACTAGAAATTTAAAACAAGTTGGCAGTTTTAACTATGCACACTTAAGAAGGCAGTCTATGGATGTTGTGGCCAATTTATACACAACCCCATAACATTTCTAAACATTGAGTACATCTCTTATCCACTTATAGCTGGAGTTTATGAAGTGAACATTTTCAAGTTTCGAAATATTTTCAAAGCATTGAGCAAGCATTTTCAAAGTTACAACTCTTTATTTTCCTTCATCCTGCCCCTCTTTTCTGTTGAAAAATGGGTAGGTACACACACACACACACCTCTTTATACTTTTGGAGAGAGAAAAAATGGCCTTCTACAGCCTCTTTAAAACAAACCTTTACACACTACTTCCACTCTTTTTAATATTTGCCATGTTTTTGGGTTGATCAAGCCCTTACATAAAAATTATTTAAGCAAGCTTGCATTTTGTTTTGGTTTTTTCTTTTGTTTTTGTTTTTTAGACCCTGAAACATTTCTTAAATACAATTGGAGGCGTCTATCAGAGTTCAGACGGGAAGTAAGCTCTCCTTGGGCTTATTTCTCCCCTGAAGCCTGCAGAGTTGTCTCTTTGGACAGGGGTGCACCCATTTTTGCCCTGGTCAGTCTCCGAAGGGGCACTTGCGCAAGTTCTAGCCCTGGGCAGTCTCCGACGGGGCTGTGGGGTCTCTCGGGGTTCTGGGGACTCCTTGGGAACCTGGGGCACGTCTAAGGAAAGTGGACAGACTCCGATAGGAAAGTGGACCGACTCCGATAGGAAAGTGGGCTTGGGAAGGTTTGCTAAAGGGCTCTCTAAGGGAAAAATGGGGTTTGGAAAGTCTCCTTAGGAAAACGTTCTAGGAAAGTGGGCACACTCCGAGGAGGACTCTTATTCCCACCCACAATTTAATAGTGCCACAGCAATCTCCCTGCCTCTTGCTCTCTAGACTCAGGTCCTACTGAACGCTTGCCTACGCAATGCCAGATCGGACCTGAGGAATGAAAAGTAGGAAAAGGGAACGGGCGCACTTGCAATCTCTGGTCATGGGTCATACCTAACAAAAGGTCGCCATGGCAGAGGGGCGTCTTCACCCGGGATAGCTAAGCGAGAGAAGGGAGAGTTGCCAAGGCTCGCTATCTGGGCAAAACTCCGACGGACAACAAGCCTTGGGGAGGAAAAGGGCAGCCGCAAAACCTTCCAGCCTGGGCAGACTCCGACGGGCTTTGGGTTTTTTTTGGCTATGAAAAATAGGAAAGAGTTTGATTGCTGTGACAATTCCCACCCCGAAAGGCCAATTTCCCTATTGATACTCACGTCGCAGCGCGCTGCCTTCTTTTCCTGAAGCTTGGTCACCTCGCAACAATCAGGAGAAGAAAAATCTTGTAAAATCAACCCCCACGGCCGTCTGGATCCTGTTTGTTTTCCCTGTGTGGTCCCGCTAAGGATCCCAGTTAGGCCAGAACTCCAGGGACAGTCGGGGAAGGGGATCCCCCCTGCAAATGGCTGGGTGCGCTTGGGCTCCCCAACCACGGCGCCCCAAGAGTACGGCTAAACGGAGACTCCTGGCTGGCTCGCCATATTGTTATGAAAAATGTACCCCAAAATGCGTTGCCTTTTAAGAAGGACAGACGCGGGTCGGAAGCTCCAAAATTTGCACTAAGTTCAGCTCCGCCGGGAAAATGACAGAGACCACACGATGCTGTCAGGAAAAACAAACTGATCCCTTTATTGCAGAATGCAAAGCTACAGCTGTAGGGTCCCTGCCTCTGGAAAGAAGGAAGGAACCCCGGGAAATGGTGAAGTCCCCCTATATACCCTCCTGTTCATGCATGGAAATCTCTGGACTGGGAGGGAGGGGGAGACAAGGGCGACAGGTGGGGGATCGGATTAGCTGGGTGCGGAGATGGCTTTTCCTTTCAGATGGGGAGATGTCAATTGCTCTTCTCCTGTCGCTGATGGTGCTCCCTGTTGTTTGGCAGGAAGGGCAATCAGTCGAGATGGGTGCAGAGGTGGGGTGGAAGTCTGCCCGGCAGGTGTTTTCCTCCAGGCCATGGAAGGGTGGGCTACGTTGAGGATGGCAATTTATTTGAATAAAGTTGTTCCAGCTAATCCCTCCATTGTCCGTGTGTCCCTGAATGGGCACAGGGTGGTAGCAGGGCAAGGCTCAGGTGGGTTGGGATCATACAGGGTTCATACAGAAAATATACCTGGAAAACATACCTAATACAGGGATTTCTAATTAAAAGGTAGCAGTCCTGACATATACAGTTCTAAGATATAAAACAGCAATTCTAATACAGAGGCAGCGGATAGAGATTTCATGGTAAGAGAACATATAATAGGCTGTATTATTAACTTGAGTAGAAAAGTTTAACTTTGGATTTGGGCGGTTTCCCCCCCCCCTTCTTCTGGAAACATTGTTTTGTTCTGGGCGGAGGGGAGGTGGAGAGGGGAAATGTGTGAGTTTATGCTAACTGTTGTGCATATGCAGATCCTTAAGCCTTCCTTCAGGCAGGGTCGAGTCCTAGCTAGAGGGGTGGGGAGACAGGGAAGATGGCATTGAACAGGATTCTGGGTATTGCAGCTGTCAAATTCTGTCACCCCTCTCTGTTCATTAATAATGGTGTCCTGCAAACCCCCCCCCCCCAATATGATTTTATAACACTAGCATGTAAGGGAGAATTAAGGCTCAAAAACTAGGAGCATTCACCCTGCTACACCATTTTTCTGTAGGTGCTGGGCAGCTTTATTTCTTGGTGGAGGGCTTTCAAATGTGCAACTCCTCTGGAAGCATGAAGTAGTACAGTCCCAGAAAAGCTTTACTGTTTGATTCAGCTAAAGGTACCAACTATTCCTCACCTTTTAATTCAATATGCTAATGTAATATTATGCAATATGCAATTCTCGTACAAAGGTATATACACCTTGAATGTAGAAGGTGAAGAAGTGAATATATACTGCAGCTTCTATATAATCCAATTGATAAAATGGTTTAATGTGTGTACATATGAATGGCTTACTAGTCTCTACAGAACTTCATACAATTACCTCTTCTGTAATACATAATATCCTATATTGTGCTGCTTGGGACAATCCATGATGTTGTTTTTAACATGCCTGACTCTGCAACAACTCTTAACTCCACTCTGAGTGGGAAACAGTGTATATAGACTTGAGGCCTAGGCTTTCTTTCCTACTCTGAGGATTAATCTGCAGCTGGGTAAAAGCCGTATGCAGAACAGATTAGGGCAGGCAGCAATTAAATGAGAGTGCTTATACTACCGTTGGCATGCAGTAAAAAAACAAACACACACAACCATTAGTTTCAAGGGCAAAACAAAAACAAAAAACCATGGTTTCTCCTTAAAGGTTAAAGAAATTCATAGATGCCGCACATATGAGCTTTGGGTTTCTTGGATCAGAAGGAAACAGATGCTGTCACAGCTGGCTAAATATAGTGCACCCCTGCATTGTCTTCAGGCTGCTATTGGTAGCATCTAAATTACATGAGCCGCTAGAAAGAGGTTGTACCTCTCAGATGAAGCTGCGACTGAAATAAACAGCTCTTTCCCCCAAGGAGCATTGGAAGATGGAGGCCTCATCTCAAATTTGGCATCTGAATCTATACTGCTCACATTAATTTTTGCTAAATTTAAAAGAGATTTGTATATAAATCAGAAACATGATAGGAAAGGCCAAACACTTCAATGCAAAATTGTGGAATAAACCTACCTATAACATTGAATAGTGGCAGTAATGTCACATCACTGTCTCTGCAACATTGTGACAAGCACACAGTTCAATCAATCTCCCTTCACTCCTTTGGGCAGCCTTAGTTTTGATAATTCAGATTTCAAAGCAGAAATAATGTGACATAAATGTGAGGTGATTTGTAATGTAGATTTAAAAGTATTTTCCCCTAAAGGAGAAAATTATGTTCAGTTTTGCAATATCACTCTGATACAGTTATGAAGGTCAAGTATCCTCAAATACTGGATACTTTTCACACACACACACACACACACACACACACACACACTGAAAGGAAGTAGAGGTCTGTTTATTTACTGTAGACCACAAGCTTCCATATATATTTTAATGGTGAGACATCCCATTTCTTTTTGCTAATATCAATATTATCAGATAACATAACATTAAACATTAGGACTGCAATCCTATATACAATGACCTGGGAATCAGTCCCATTGAGCTCAATAAGGCTTGCTTCTGAGTAGACATGACTAGGATTGCACTGTAAATATATACATTGGTATTTGAAGAAAGCCTTGGTAATACAGTCATACTGTAAGACATACTGCATTCACAGCTATGAACTAGCAAATTTGGCATCCTAATTTGTGCTTCAAATAAGAAGGGGATTTCATACAAAGTCTATCCCTTAGCATATTATATAACTGCATTTATTTTTAAACATGGCTTGTTTGCATTCAAGATGCACGATGCAATTTTAAAATGGTTACTCAGCAGAATACACTGTAAATAGTACCACATAAATGACTCAAGCATCATATGTTTATAACACTGTAACATGTTCCTAGTTATAGGTTTTCCTTACCTTTATTTGCAGATTCTTTCATCCTCCCTTCCCTCTCCTTGCTGCAGCTCAGCAGGGGGGTAAAAACCCCAGCTGATTTCCGAAATGCTGACTTTTGATTTGTCATTCACAGCCAGTCATAGGTCACGAAGGCTAGTTCCTCAGTCCGAGGCAGTGATGTGGTGATAATTTGTATGAAAACGGTGTATAATGCTGGGTTATAGTTCGGATTATACAAAATCAGAGGAAGGATGAGGATGCAAGAAGACATAGCATATTTTATAAAATCTGGCATGGAACAGAGGATCTGGAGTCAAAATGTTTTTCCTCATTTCATTTCTACAGGCAATGTTTGTTCATTTCTTTTTTTTTAAAGATCCAGATCTTTCTGTTACTTTTTTCCAACAAGTAACAGGATGAAGGAAAAACAGCTAAAAGGTGTTCTTTGTGAAGCTAATATTCATAATTCACATTATGATAGATTCTAGCATGAAACCTGGAATCTGTGCTGTTTAGAAATCTGGATAGTTAATTTCCACATTTAGCTATTTTTGTCTTGAGAATTCCTTCCAGAGTTTATCAGAAGGCAGTTTCCTCCTTGTAATAAATATCCAAATTATATATGCAAAAAAATATGAAATAAACATATATAAAGTATACTGAGAAGAGAATAAATTATACTGACCTGTGTCATATAAATCTGTAAGTGACTTTGATGTTTTATATTTATAGAATATAAAGTATGAGATTGTTTATAAAATTCCATTCTTCCTGCCATGGTGTAACCTTACTAAAGAAAAAAACATGCCTGCACCAAACTGTTATTTCTATGGAGCAATTTATTCTGGACCCCAGTTTTAGAATCAGCTCCAATTTAGCATTGGTTTGTCTGCAGCTATTAACAAAAATAATGGATGGAAAGGCACCACTTTGCACTGTGAAAAAAGGGAGTTCACTCCGTTTTCTTCATTGCAGCTGCTTCCCTTCTAGAACAATCCTATATGTATGTACTCAGAAATAAGTCCTAGTAGGTTACTCCCATTTAAGTGTACATTTTTAAATGCAGCCCTATTGTCTTATAAATTATTCTGAATTGGTGAAATTAACTGGACCAGATAAAATCATAGAATTGTATAGTCGGAAGGGACCACGAGGGTCATCTAGTCCAACCCCTGCAATGCAGTGATCTCAACACATGGTATCCCATCCAATTTGAAACCATGCTGGACCCTGCTTAGCTTTGCAAGTGTGCTAGTAATTTTATTGTTACACCAAACTTCTGATCTAGTCATTTTGCAGTTGAGGTTTAGCAACTTTTCCTCTTTTTAAGGGCTTGCTATATCTTGTTTTACACCTATTCTTTCACATTCAGGAGGGAAGTCTTTTAAAACAGTCTCAAAGTTGTGCTAGATACAGAAATTAGGATTTAAGTGTTGTATATACCCAACCCATAAATAAAATATACTCAGACCTTCAGCTAGCCAGATGTTGGGGTAGAGTTGGAGGACTCCTAGTGAACAGTCCTAGAGAGGAGTACCCTAGGCCAGTGGTTCCCAACAGGTGGTCCGGGGACCCCCAGGGGTCCGCGAGCTATGCCAGAGGGGTCCACAAGATGCTATTAGAATAAAAAATATATTAAAAATATTTCGTATGATAACAGATTTTTTGTTTTGGCCGCTTCCTGCATGAGCAGAGTCTAGCGCAAAACTAGAATTAGATAGAGGCAGTAGTTCTGCTGTATGCCGTTAGGTGGCGCTTTACAAACACTACTGTTTTGCAAAGAGGCAGCGCGCGCATTCTACTAACGCTCACCTCCCCAAGATGCTTTGCGCACGTCGGCTTCATTTGTGCACTACTGCGCAGGTACCCTGTCTTCTCCATTCCCCTCCCTCCTCCCTGGCGCGCGCTGCCTCTTTGCAAAACAGTAGTTTGTAAACAAAGCGTTGGACTACGCAAGGACTACAAGAAACTTGGAGATAAGGCAATGGAAAAGTTCCTTCCATTTGCAACCACATATCGGTGTGAGCAAGCATTTTCTTCCATGTGTTTCATGAAAAACAAATATAGGAATCGGCTCGACATGCAGTCGGATTTCAGAGTGAAAGTTTCAAGTTTGGAACCTAATATTTCAGAAATAATGGACTCAAAGGACAGATTTAACTCATCTCATTAAGAACTGAAAATTAAAACTAACTGTATACTGATGGAGTACTCTGTTGTAACTGTAAAAAACGTATAAATATAAAATATAAAAAGGCTCTTAATTTGGCTCTCACTTTTTAATTTTAGGATTAGGAATTAATGGGGGTCCTTGTCACAATAGCGGCTCGATGAGGGGTCCTCGAGAAAATTTTGTTGGGAACCCCTGCCCTAGGCATTGGAGCTTTCCTGCTGGGTGGGGGACTGCCTCTCAAATCTTGTTCTAAGTGCAATTGTCCCATTTAGACTTTTCTTTTTCTCCTTGCATTCTGCTCAAGTTCTCTGTGTTTGCTTCTCCTCTTGACCACCTAGCATTTTCAGGAATACATCACAAGCAGCTTGCCACAACATACATATTTTTTGTGTGCAATATATAGCATGCTGTTACATGCCAGAGGTACTATCGAATAGCTGCCATTCATAGTCACGCTAAAATGTAAACATGCCTATATATTTTTAAGCTACATTTATATCCCACCTTTCGTATAAGGACCTCAAGGCAGCATATGTGCTTCTTCTCAGGTGAGGGTTGTGGCAAAGTGAGGATTTGAATTCCAGTTTTTTTCCAGCCTTAGTCCAGTAACTATTACACCACACTGGCTCTCACTAACTTAGATCACATTAATGTGGACTAGTGTCAGTCTTTACCATTCAGCGATTTTAGTGCTACAAAAATCCAGATCTTGCTGCAAAACCATGCCAAATTGGGCAGGGTTCAACTAAGTTGTTGCATGAGTGGAGCAAGGTCTACTCATGCAATGGATTTTCAAAAAGAAACAGGATAATAAATGACAACGCATCACAAAGGTTAAAATGGATTTGTTTTGAGCTGTGACAGGTTTACTTGCCCACATCAAAATCCGGTCCCTTTAATAATAATAATAAAGGTCCACAAGACTTGCATTAAAGGCACCTGCACCTGTAGAGATTGTACTACTCTTCTGTTCTTCTGGAAACAAAGGCAAATATTCTGTTGGTCTGAGAAAAGTTTTTTTAAAAAAACCCACAAGGGAAATGTAGGATGACAGGCAATAGATGATACCATTGTGTGGATGCCCCATAAAAAGTGAATAAGTTAAGCATAGCATTAAATATCCTATGTACTATATAATCATTAACATACATGATGTGTTTCAGAGCACAAGAGGACAGATCCCTCCCTGAGGAGCTTATACAGGAATAGTGTAAAAACACTGCATATTTTACACAGGTCTACACACATTGATTTTATAATGTATGAGTAGTAACACAGGTGTCATGTGTTGCTGTCACAACCAAGCATACAAAGAACTGACTTCATGAATCACATGCTGCAATTTTTTTGAAAGACAAAGACCAATGTGATATAATGTGATGTAGACCTTGGCTTCCCCTGCTGAGCCATAAGAAAAAGAAAATGGGTTGTATATTTTAAGACATATTTTATTCATGGTCATTAAATTAAATGAGTCTACTCAGAGTAGGAAAAATGTTGGATGCAATCCAATAGGTTTGTTCTTATGACAGGTGATCTGATATTTTATGGTGGATTGGCATGGATTTCTGTCCTCTAATCATTTAGTGACAACACTAATTTGTCCTGTCTGGCCTTCTTTCTGTTGACTACTTATCTTTCCATCTCAGTGTTCTTCACTTGTAAAATAAGAATAATGGTTGGTTTCTTTTGACTAGGTCTTTTGCAGCTCTATTGGCCTGTTGTAGAGCTTTGGGTTAGCATCCCTGATCTGTATTAAAAACTCAGGTGAACATTTGTCCTTGAACTTGCAGCTTATCCCAGGGATTGGGTTATGGGATGCACAAGATTATTACTCCACCCATGCCCCAATTTTGCATCCACCTCTGTTTTGTTTTGTTTTTTTAATGATTTTTATTGAAGTACGAGAATTTTTACATACATTATATTCTCTCCTTCCAATTTTTAATTTCCCGTACCATTTTTCCTTTCCCTTCCCACCCCTCCCCCACCCATAATCCATTGGAAGGGTTCAAACAGTTGTCCTCAGCCACGGGCACAATGTCTTTAATTTCCACTGAATGTCTTCTGGTCCAGTAGTTGTTATCCATTGAGCATCCAACTCTGTATGCAGATTCTTCTCGCACTGCTTTGCACCTGACTTCATTTGGTGAATGCGGGGTTTTAGTAAAACACAGTCCATTCCACAAGCCTGAAGTTACTTAACTCTACCCCTATGCAAGGGGTGCTTGCTACTTAATTACAGTACCCTACAAGAAAATTGGATGGGATGATGCATATTGTGGTATTTGAGGCCCATATTTTATTGATTTTTATCTCACTCATTTTCATCAAGGAGGCATAGATGTCCCTCTCATATTCTAACAAGGCAGTGAGAGTCTGAGTTAAGTCTATGTGCCTAACTTAGATCAATCCATGACTTGGAGAGGATTTGAGCTGAAGTCTCCTTAGTTAGAGTCTAACAGTATCCCCTGCAGCATATTGGCTCTTGGCTCTGTAAGAGGCATATATTGGGTTACTCTGAAGTCAGAGGTAATTTTAATAAAATATGTTGGAGGCTACAGTAAATGCCTCTATACGATAGAAGGGTAGAATGGTCATATAGCATGAGAAGTTGGGACCCTTTAATACACATATTATTATGCTGTGGAGCCTCCTAAAGAGAGCCTGATCTTTGTGGAGGTGGGTTTGTTCAATAAGAGAGTCAAATCAGCTTTCATTGCCCAGCCTGAGTTTGCTGGGGGTAGGATTGAATCCCACCTTTAAATTGTGAGTCTAGAAGTAGCCCCAGTGTAACAGAGTTCTTCATTCTAAATGTCTAAGCCCACAAACAAAATCAGATTTATGTAATAGCTCTGCAGAAATGTCTTTCCTCTAATCTATCACTTAGAACAAATATAATCCTCTTGTTAAATGCAGGTTTCCAGCACTATTTTTATTCCAGTTTTCCTCATAGCTGCATCTATGACTGTAATGTATATTTTAACAGAGCAAATAATTTTTCAGCTAATTAAAGTTGTGCTGTTGGGCACATGATTTAGGACACAGGGCAGAATCCAACACTGCAAGAGTGCAACAGAATACTTTCCTCTCCTCTGAGCAAAGGGTCCCCCCCTCAACCTCCTGGAGCAGATTTTGAGGGTATGTAGGAGTTACAGAAGAGAACAGAGGAAGGTGAAGTTCTGTTGCAAGAGAAGTCAGTTCCACTTATGCATGAACCAATTTGGATTCAGCCAGCAATGAATAGTGGTCAAAGCTTAGCGTTTTGCATAGGACTGGGAAGGAGGAGATTGGACATTAATTCATTCCAGAGGGAAGGGAGAGGATTGTACTACTCAGATTTCTAGCAAGAACTGCCACCCCCAATGGCTTGCCGTGTAGGGCATGGAGAAGCAAGCAGGAAATGCAAGACCCAACACTGGAACTGGGGTGATTTTACCTTAGTAGTAGAGCCCATGATTTGCATGCAAATCAGTCCTGGCTTCAGGCCCTTGCATCTCCAGTGAGGATTGGAGAAAGTTTTTGACTGAAACGCTAAAGAGCTGGTGGTCAACATAGACCAGGGTGAACAAATGGCAGATTGGGATCTACTGGTGGAACTCTGGGTGATTTGCAGTAGATAGCAAGATAACCAGAAGTGGTCTTGATATGAAAGGACTGAGAGCTCAGTTCAGTTCTGTGACTGAAAACAAATTTCTAAGCTCAGAATATGCTCAGGGGTGGCCTGCTGGTTAATTCTAATGGTATGCCTTTTGCATGTGGTTGGTTCATCTTCGAATTCTAGTAAAAAACAAAGAAGATCCCACAAGCTTGAAAATCACCTATTCATCGTCAAAACTCTGTATATTCAGTCCATCCCTGCCTCAGTGCTTTCTCTCACTCACACACTCAAAATGCAGATTACCTCATTAGCTCACATCTCTTAATTTATGGTGTTATACACCACATGGGGGGATGTAAGCTACAGGTTGTTTTTTTAACATATGCATAGTCAATCAATTGCTTATGAAGATGCAGCTAGACTTGCATGCAATGAAGTCTCCTCCTGGGTGAAATGAGATGAAGCAACACAGGCCTGCCAACAAAGAATAGCAAGCCTGGTGCTGCAAGCCCCCTCCTCTACCCTCTAGAGCAGTTGTATGGAACCTTTGGCCCTCCAGTTGTTGTTGAACTACAACTCCCATAATCCCTGCCCATTGGCCATGCTTATTGGGGCTGCTTATCATGTGTGTGTGGAATGACCACTCCCCACATCAACTGGGGGACGTACTTTGCGCGGACATGCGCAGCACCCCTGATCCTACATGGCTCCTAGCAGTATTGCCTGCTATCCCCCCCCCAAGGCTGGATACCTGGAGGTTCCCACACAACCTCAGACAGCCAACCAATCCCAGTGGGGTAGGTGTTGCCAGGAGAGTTGACCAGGTAAGGGGTGGGACCTCCCCACCCACAGAATAGAAGGTGGAACTTACCTGGTGGATCACAGTTGGCTCCAGAGCTTCTCCCACCCAGCCCTCTCTCAGTTAAGCTTTCTTTTAAAGATAATAATAATAATAATAATAATAATAATAATAATAATAATAATAATAATAATATATTTATATCCCACCCATCTGGCTGGGTTTCCCCAACCACTCTGGGTGGCTTCCAACAGAACACAAATACACAAAGAACATTGAAATTGTTGTTGTTTAGTCGTTTAGTCATGTCCGACTCTTCGTGACCCCATGGACCATAGCACGCCAGGCACTCCTGTCTTGCACTGCCTCCCGCAGTTTGGTCAAACTCATGTTCATAGCTTCAAAAACATTAAAATACATACAAATAAATAAAAGGTTAATTTCTTCACAGGTATACTGGCGCTGCTACGTATTGGTCGCTGTTAAAGGCCCAGAAAGGAATTTTCCTGCATTGGCAGGTTTTGCCTTCCCCGTAGCAAAACATCACAACTTTGGTGGTATCAGGCCTTGGGTGGAATCCTTTAGTCTTTCTTCCCTAAAATGGCCCACACACCCCACACCCCCGTGGCAGCAATCCCAGGGTTCCCCATTAAAGGGGTTTTTCTGAGGGGAGTCATTGCCCATACGCCGAGAGGCTGTCATTGGTCTCCCCTGTGTTGCGGCGAATTGGGGGACAGGCTCTCTGCTTGAACAGACGTTCTCCAGAGCCAGTCCAATCCCTACTCAATCTGGATAACCCTGATGTTCCCCAGATCCCCTGCTGGGGACTGGGAGGGATAAACGCTCAAGGCCTAAGCCAAGGTCTCCATCTGAATCATAAAGTTGTGGCCAATTTTAATCCCATAGCACAGTGCCGGGTGTCTTTATTCCACACGGGAGCCGGCCTTGGGTTGGGGGGGGGGGTAATCCGCCTGTCTGCGCAAATGGAACATCGTGCCACATTATGTTACTGCATACCACAGGAAAAACAGAAGTATGAACTCAACTGAGGATTGCTATTTTTGTCCGAAGTCCTGTGTTCTTTGTTCTGCTTATTTCCTCCCTTGCAGCACTATGCATGAAGGTAATAGTTTGTTTTAACTTACCAAATACCACAAATTTAGAAAACTTGGATCTTCCCTTTCATAATCATCTTTATAATTTACAGAATTGGGTTTCACCAACAAATGTAGGTAATGGAATGAAACACATCTAAGAAGATGCAGAATAAGTTCAAAATAACTTTATTTACAAATATCAAATGGTTATACAGCTGTAGGATTTTCTGGAGGGGGGGAGACTCTCCCTCAAAAAAACCCTCACCTCCCTCAATTACAGTACATACAAAGACTGTTCCATAGAACAACTAAGTACAGAACTCCCTCCCAACATACTGTCATTAGTACAAAACAGAACCATAACTTTAGAAAATACATCAGATTCACAGTAAAGTGCCAACATCATGAGGTGAAACTTGTGGTGTGTTACAGAAGACTGTGATTCTGAGGAAAAGCTAAAAACCAAAGCAATAGAGAACATAGTATCTGGGTAGCTTCTAAATGGAGTGCTTTTGAAAGTACTCAGAGCAGCAACGATAATGTATTTTGACCCTGGAATAATTTCTACAAATTCTATAAAATTCACCTAGCAATATATTTTAATAATTAGACCACTCTTGCTTTGAATATGAAATTAATGAATATGTAAAGTGAACCCATCACTTTGAACAAATCAAATTTCTCAGAGCTGTTACATCCGAGTCAAAAGAGCACACCCAAGCTCCTCTATCTCCTCTATCTGGTTCCCCCAGTTTCACATTTCCAGCTCTCCCCTGGCTTATGTATAAAGGACTCAAAAAATAAACCTCACTTAAAAGTAAAAAAGCACAAACTGAGCTCTGCCAAAGGGCTTTACAACCTTGAAATAAACACACGGAATAAGAGAAGTGGGTGGATTCTTTCTTATCTTTCTGCAGTGCCTTCCCATCACTCCAAAGCCATACAGCATTTGTTAAATACATAGTTACAGTCTGGAAGCAGACCAAGTCTCATACTCAATATATTCTGCTCACATAGGCCAGTTGCTCTTAATGCATAGATATGCAAGCAGGTAAGAAAAGTTGGGGTGCTGAGCAAGTAACCTCGACCATTTTGTATTAAAATCCAATGTTGTATGAGAGGAAGACAGCAGAGTGCAAAGTTCCCTGGCCAGTTCTGGGTTCCCTTCTTTCACTGCAGCCCCAAATGATAAGGCCCAGAATATTTGGTCAGTCCCCACCCCCCTGCACAACTCTTTGGCGAGGACTTTTTTTGGGTCTACAAAAAGAGCAGGTGAAAAAAGGGGATCCATTGCACAAACATAACTTCTGCTTCTGAAACCTTGAAGACAGCCCATGGTGAAGAAAAACATGATAAAATTATAGAACTCAGCCAAGACATGAATCAACCCCCCCACACACAAATATAAGTGGGGCATGAGTCTTCTCCCACCTGCCACAGGCTGAACAAAGAAGCCCAAGAAGTCAGCCATACCTTCCTGCCCCCTTGAAACTAGAGTGCTTTGAGTTTCAGTGAATGAAGGTATCTCCCAATGTCCCTCCCATCGCTTAAGACACCTTCAGGAGATGGTTTTCTGAAAGATTCTTCTCCATGGAAGCCAGGGAAGGAGAGGGCACTTGGTGACCCATCTCCCTGGTTATTCTAGATATTGCTTTTTGTATAAAAATGAAGAACTAACAAAAATACAAAAGTGCATTCTATCATTGGTGTCCAATTTTGTGTAAACATACATTCATCACACATTTAATTATGTGCACCACATGGAAAATCACTTTTAAAAAATTAACATTATGGCAATTCATGGACATCTGAGCTTTCTCAATATAATTGATGGCCTCCTGTATACCTGGCCCACTCAGAAGTAGTCACAGTGAGAGATAACGGATTTTTTTGTTAAACTCTTTGGGTTCTTTGTTATTAGCTTAAAATGTGCTCATCATTGTAGCCAATTACAGGGATACATAAACCCTTCTCATTCTTTCTGGAAACTCCCTGCATTAGATGTTATGGAGTTGCAGTGCTGGGGTCCTCAGTACATAGAATCAAAAATTGTAGAGCTGGAAGGGACCCCGAGGATTGTCTAGTCTGCAACATAGGAATATGCAGCTGTCCCTTATGGGGATCGAACTTGCAACCTTGGTGTTATCTGCACCACATGAGCTGTCTCAGGAGACAGGTGACCTTCAGAAGACCTTTCATCTTTCTAAAGCACAAATATAGTAGTTGCTTCATCTACATTGACTGTCCAGATTGTCTTGATAAAAGTGCAAAAAAGGAAAAAGCAGCAATGCTAGAGTCTAGTTCCTGGGATGCATCTATGTACAGTATAAGGAATGCTTGCCATTCCCTGTCACTTTGCTCTACAACAGTGCAGCATGAAAAGCTCAGGCTGCATTCAGATAGCATGCTCCTCCTTCTCAGAAGGAAATACTTATCATGGATAGAGCCTTGTCTGTTAGGATGTGGATGTTCAGGAAGGAGTGCTTATCCACACTTTACATCCAAGTGTAGAGAAGAGAACTGAGAATAACCACCATTTCCACTGCACCAGAGGAGGATTTAGGGGAGCGTAACTAGTTTGGTCGCACTGAGCGCTGCAACTATTAGAGTGGAGCAAGAAGAAGCAAGGGGGTGCCAAATTTTGGCATCACACAGGGTGCCACTGAAATTTGAGACCCCAAGGTTCACCATTGTTTGCACCATGGTTAAGACATTGTGAAGTATTATCCCTATGCTGCCAGGGCTTAGTGAGTTCAAACAGTTATGCAAACAGCTATTGGGTAGAACAAACTCTGATATAGGCATAAGATGGCATTAAGTTGTAGTCTTGCACTGCTGGTGTTAAAATTTTATTTCATTGAGTTTGGCAGTTAATGCAGTAACCCATTCTCAAATACTATAAAGTTTTTTGTATAATACGCTAGCCAGTGGGGGGGGGGAGCTTATACAGCATAATTTTATCATCAAATTAGCATAGGTCTCTTGGTGGTGGGGACTATAAAGCATAATTCAGAAAAATTTCTCCCCTAAATACATTCCCCCTGCATTTTATATAAAATAAGGCAACTTGAGGACACTCAGATCAATTTATAGTTCCTGTCAAATATTACGCATCAAAATTACAGTATTTGCTTCCAGTTTAGGAAAGCTGCTATATGAACTCTGGTTATAGGGGAAAAATACACAAAAATGGGTATGCACACACACATACGTCTCTATACATTTAAAAATTATGGAAAACTCCCAGTTTTTTGTTTTGTCCATTTAAAGAGAAACTAGTTTTTTATTCTGGGGTGGAGATGGGCGAGACCTGCAGGACTTCCCAGTCTGGTCCACTGACCTCTCCCCAGCGGTGTTTCCCCCACTCCTGAGCTATACTCTCTGACCAGCTGAGCAAGGAATGGGGAGAGCGCGGGAGGGGGGGGAGTTCAACCATAGCCAGTGCTGCTGACGGGAGATTAAGCTCAGGAGCAGGAAAGATGGGACATGGTTGAGACCACTGCTGATCTGCCCCTGAAGGAACAGATCCTATTTATTTGCCATGTGGTACAAAAGGAAGTCTGCTTTACTTCAACGCTGTGTAGCATGAAAACAATCTGTTCACAGAAAAGTATCACACTCTTTCTCCATGGACAGCAGCCTGCATTTTTGTGCTGCTCGCATTAATAGGAGGCGCACACACCCTTTAACCAATAGCCTTTGACTATTGGTTCGCCAGAAGTGGCCTTGTTATGCTGGCCACATGACCGGAAGCTGTATGCCGGCTCCCTCGACCAATAACGCGAGATGAGCGCCACAACCCCAGAGTTGGTCATGACTGGACCTAATGGTTAGGGGTCCCTTTACCTTTACCTTTATTTCATATACTACGGCAGGGGTATCCAACATGGTGCCCTCCAGATGTTTAGATACAACTCTCAGCACCAGAGAGCATTGTCGATGGTGAGGGATGATGGGAGTTGGAGTGCAGCAAACATTGGGTATGCCTGTACTACAGGAAAGGAAATACTGTAGAAAAGTGGAAACAAAGTTAAGTTGCACTTGCATCCTATTGATTTCAGTAGGATACAAGTTACTCATCACTAACATATCAGACTGAATTCAATAGGTCTTAAGTGCAACTTATTTGCTCTGGATCCAATCCAACATGCAGGAAAGTGAAGAGAAAAGTTGAAGCACATTTGATTTGATTTGTTTGATCTGCAGCAGCAGTTTTAAGACTGGTCTGGAGAACTCTGACATTCCTTGCTACATGTTCTACAGTGAGGAGATCTATAATGGCAGAACCAGCTTTCCCATTACTACTGATCTGATTAAATGCACTCTCTGAGGGAGTGTGTTGGAGATATTCTAGGGTACTTTCTCCATTTTGCATGGATCAACTCCAAGAACCATGAATTATGGCTGGGCCATGCATGTACTGCAAGAGCCAAATCATAAGCTAAAATCCTATGTTATGTTCAGGGAATCCTGGAATTCTTTAGAAGTAACAGCCATGCAGAAACTGGTTCTTTGAGGAAAGAAAGTTTTGAAACAATTGCTCAGGAAAAATCAAGTGTTTCTGTTCAGATTTTGGTCTAAAATTATTTGGTAGCAATCTGTTCAATGTTCAAGTCAGCTTAGCACACTTAGCAACACATTTCAAGAGCAACATTCCAAATGGCCAGCTATCAAGGAATACATGCATAGTAGACAATTTTGCTTCCATTCAGACTTGAGTGCTTTCATTTGGATTCTAGTGAATGATGCAAAGAAGCGTTCATTGGAACTAATTGGAACTAATAGATGAGATCTTAAGACTTATGTGGACAAAGACAGACCACTTAGAGGAAAGCGGAAATTGGTTTAAAACAGGCCAAACTCATACAGGAGAGAAAGGACTTCAGTTAAAGACAGGTGGTTAAAACACACACACACACACACACACACAGAGAGAGAGAGAGAGAGAGAGAGAGAGAGAGAGAGAGAGAGAGAGAGAGAGAGAGAGAGAGAGAGACCAACTGAAGTAAAGCTATGTACACATTACCATAGAATCTGGCTCTGGTTTGCTCCCACCACCTGGGTTTGAAGACATGCATACAAGACATAGGCCACAATTCACATCTATCCTGTAGTTTCTTGAGAAATACAGCTGTTTGATGTGTTCCCTTCAAATCAGCTTCCATCCAATTTGAAAACTTAAGTCACATCCACTATGCAATTAAGCTGAGCTGTGTACATTTGAGATAGCCCTTGCACATGCATAATGACCATGCATGCACAATGACTGCTTCATAAATAGGAACTGGGTAGGGGGGTTGCAGGCATGGAAAAACTAAACAGGAAATGTGCATTGGGTAGGATATTCCTGTGCCCTTTCTAGTGTGTACAGCAACATGCAAATGCAACTTCAAATGCAGTGGGAGAGAACAACCTCACTGTGTTTTAACACGGCAAAAGTGTACATAGCCTATGTCTTTGGTCCAGTGCATAACTTTTTTTCCTTTTGCACATGTGAGCCTTTGCAACTGATTGTCCTTATATGAACAAGTCTAATAATCAAACCATTTATATATACTGGCAACAGTTTCCACATTTGTGACAGCATTTTTCCTACACTGTGTGGTCATGAAAATTTGTTGCTAAATGTCTTGGTTCACATGTCACAATAAACCGCAGTTAAACTAAATGGCTTAAACATTTAATGTGAACACATAGCATGCTAGTGCATGGTGCCGAAATTGCAGGAATTTCACCCTTCCCCTGCTTTTGCCACTGCCCAGGAAACACGCAATGATCTGGCTTGCCATTACATCTGAACCTAGGTTTATGGATTGTTTCTGTCCAAATTACAAGCCGTAACCAAGATTTGCTCTTGGTTTATTGATTGTGATTTGTTTATGGGAGGAAACAACAAGTCTCTGGTTTGGACAAAACAAGCAGTAAAAGTGCATGCCATTTCAGTGGTTAAACTATGACTTAATGTGACTTGCAAACAAGTGACTTGTGAAGCAGCTCAATATAATAGTGATCATCTGGACAGGTCATTATGTTAAATCATATGATCACTTGTCTGGGAGATAATTTGGGACAATTTTAAATGTGATAAAAAGAGCAGAAGTTCATTGGCAGATAGTAAGAGGCTGTAACTCTGTATAATATTAAAGCTATAAATCAGGCATCCCCAAACTGCGGCCCTCCAGATGTTTTGGCCTACAACTCCCATGATCCCTAGCTAACAGGACCAGTGGTTGGGGAAGATGGGAATTGTAGTCCAAAACATCTGGAGGGCCGAAGTTTGGGGATGCCTGCTATAAATACTACTATCCAAGTTGTGCAACTTTTCTTAGATAAAAAAATAGACCACCTCTATATCCTAATCTACAGGATGGCCTAAATCCACACCACTGAATTAAAAACTAGTTCCATAAACATTACAGCAGCATTTTTATAATATATATTCTTAAATGTTGGCATTTTCCGCAAACCAACATGTTTAAAAACAACCATAATTTCCATTCCCCATTAATTGATACTCAGACCCATTTTTTGTTATTTGAACTATATAATGCATATATGCTCAACAGTGCTTGTTGCTCTGCAGGTACATTTAGAGAAGTGTTTGTTTTTAAATTGCTGTGGAGTGTGAGATCAAGGAAAACAATTCCAAACATTCATGAAATGGCACATTGAATATGCAGAAGAACTAGTTGTGGCTAGATGGAACAGACAACAGGTTCTGTAAGCCTCCTAAGGCATATCTGTCTCTGCATAACAATTTAGGATGCCTTGGAAGTCCATGGACAAGTACTTAATACGCTGAAGACTAGGATTCCATATACTGTATAGCATTTTCAGAGATGTTCTTAGCTATCACTATATTTCTGCAGCTATTCTCCAGTAAAACCAGGGAGACAGCTGCTTTCTATATATATATATATATATATATATATATATATATATATATATATATATATATATATATAAGGCAGAGCACAGATACAGGACACCACAAACTTAATAGAAAATCAACTCTGGTTATATTAACTCTTGCTTGTTTTGGAAATGCTTAGTTTGCTTCTTTGGCCTGGAGTGGAGGAATTTTGCTGGACACCAGAGAATACACATAAGGCCATATTTTGTTGGTCTCTGTCCCAGAGAATGAGTGTAGGATCCCTCTGTTTCTGAAATAAAGAAATAAAAAATGTAAATGAAGAATCTTTACAAACAAACAAACAAACCCTGGTATTGTGAGTTTAGTTACGATGCAATTATCTTATGATAGAGTGCTGATTCATATTCCCTTTTTTAGTGTGTATACTTGTAGTCATACTTGTGACCAAGGAAGGCAATGTGTGAAATATTCCACAAGCCATGGGCACCGACAGAATAAAAAAGAAATGCATCTACATGAAGGACTGTTATATATAAAAGGCATGCTATTTCCCACATGGAAGGGCCTTGTGTGTTGGGATTTTGTAAAAGGCACAGTGGTAGAAGACGCTGTTGTATAAACCTCTGGAGTGGATTTGCAGATTAGAACAGGGTGCAAAAAATATGTGTGTGGGCACACAGTACCTCTACTTCCACTTTCCACCATACTCTGTTCTCTCCGAGAACAGAACCCGCACAAGGAGATCCATGGGCTTCACCAACATGTGGTAACCCTTGTGCATATGTTCTGTGTACACATAGCCTCCCTGGAAAAGACCCTGATGTTGGGAAAGATTGAGGGCACTAGGAGAAGGGGATGACAAGAGGATGAGATGGTTGGACAGTGTTCTCAAAGTTACAAATATGAGTTTGACCAAACTGCGGGAGGCAGTGGAAGACAGGAGTGCCTGGCGTGCTATGGTCCATGGGGTTACGAAGAGTCAGACACGACTAAATTACTAAACAACAACAAGACACATAGCTATTTTATAATATAAGGTAGTGTGTGTGTGTGTGTGTGTGTGTGTGGCCACTCATGCATGCTCCAAGTTCCAAAGCTTGCGCTCTCTTAAAAGTGCTTTTTAAATTTTATTTTAAGGGTGGTGATCACCTTCCCAAACCAAAGAGTTTGGTTTCCTAAATGATATGGAGATGCCCAGCTATGATCTCATTAGCCAAATTTCAAAAATATAATGTACTAATAATTAATACAGTTAAGAGGATATTAAGTTGGCCAAAGAAACTGCTTCCAGAAATGTATGTGCCATGATTATGGCAGCAGAATTTGCATGAAATAATATGAAAACTCTACTGCCATGCCAGAGCACATACACCGTATCTCTGTAACAATTAAATTTAGTCATAGATGGAGCTTGGGCTTCCAACTTACTTGTACAATTCCATTACAGGCTTTGCAGCATCTTTGTATTTTCTAAGCCTAGCAGCAACAGCTTCAGGTTTATCATCTTCCCGTTGGATTAATGGCTCACCAGTAACGTCATCAACCCCCTGTTAACAAGAGTGGCATGACAAATCAACATGTTAGTATCACCAATGGATATGATTATGCTGCACTAAAAATAAAATTACATTCAGGCAAAAAAGTGTCAAATTTTGGCCTATCGTCACAGCCTTGGTTGTGGCAAGGAACTGGGGGCACTATATAGCCAAACACTTCAGACACATGTGCTACTGGTATGCCAAAATATACACAGCCCTCACCCAAAAGAGCCACGCCCAATTTGGAAAAAAATGAGAACACAGGACAAACCAATTGGTAAGTACCCAAAAATGCTAATAGTGTTAAGTAGCACCCAGTATTACAATATAGTTCTCAATGAATTTCCTTGTTCCCAGTGGGTTCTATTGTCTTCTGCCAGGGAAAATATCCCATGTACTGCTTCTCATACACATAAATGGTTCCTTCTCTTTACCATTTGGCAAGCACAAATGGAACTCACCTGACTTTCCTGTTTCAAAATGGTGCATGGAAGGAATTATTTGTGTGCCTGAGAAGCAGTGCATTGGAGAGTTCCCCTGAATAAAGACAACATCAAAACCCAATGGCAACACACTAACAACTATTAATATAATTCACATTTTTACTGGTGGATGAACAGTCTATGGTTTCTCTTGCCAAGTAATATTGTTTGGGCAGGACTAGTTATCTTACATGTACTTGAGGTGGGTTGAATTCCATATTATAGACTCTCCCACTCGCTGGGTGAATCCAGCGAGCACTTAGGCGGTCTTTTAGGGACTCAAATGGGATGTTCAAGCTTATCACTAGATCCAGTTCACATATTGTGTCAAGTGCTTCAGCTTGACCCAGTGTCCTTGGGAAACCTATGTGCAAAAAGAGAACAAAAATTAATAACCTGCTACAAGAGTTTGCCGTGAGTTTTGAATTCATCACCTACCTATCTACCCCCACTTGTGTTGTGACTACAGACTTGAAACAGTATCAGGATCTCAAGTGCAACAGGCTATAGCAGCAATCACATCAGGGATTGTTCCGACTGCTGCCCCACACAACATAATATGCTAGTATTAAGCTACTTTAATTACTACATGAGCTTTCATTGCCAAACCTGTATAGGAAGGTATTTTATGTTTGATGTTTCATTATGTTTTCATATACACTGTATGCTGGAAGCTGCCCAGAGTGGCTGGGGCAACCCAGTCAGATGGGCAAGGTACAAATATTATTATTTATTATTATTATTATTATTAGTCAGTGTAACACCATACTAAGCTAGATGGACCAATGGCCCAGCTCAGTAGAAGGCAGCTTCCTATTACTCAGAGCCTGGTTGATAACCATATTTTTCCCCAATTCAGACTGTCTAACAGCCCCCGGGTGGTGTTTTGCTTTGCTTTTGCTTCCACCACAAAGTTTACCTCACACTGAATGGAAAGCACCGAGTTAACAGAACAAATGGGTTTTTCTCCTTTTATAAATACACAATGCTATCTTCTTGTACTGGCAGTCTTGACTAGATCTATACATGTTCTTTGCAACAGTGAGAATCACTGTAAGAGAGGATGGGAGTGTTAAAGATTTACTTCATGTCTTTCGTTAGGAAACAACACGATCTTTTACAATACTGCAAGCCATGTGCATTAGTTCCTGGAGCTCTCAACCCACACTGGTTTCTTTATGTAGATGAACAGGAACATTTCAGAACCCGCAACAATTTATTTCTCTTTCTGAATACAGTGGTGCCTCGCAAGACAAATTTAATTTGTCCGACGAGTCAATTCATTTTGCGAAAAGGGATGCATTGGAATTTCTTTTTTTGCCCATAGGAATGCCTTAATTAAATTTCAATGCATTCCTATGGGAAACCATGATACGCAAGACGAATTTTTCACAAAACGAATTCGTCTTGCGAGTCACTATCAGATCGCAAGACGCATTCGTCTTGTGAAAAATTAGTCTTGCAGGGCATTCGTCTTGTGAGGTACCACTGTACTGCCGTATTTCAGCAAGGACACATTTATTCAAGCAAATGGCTGTTTAAGTCTCATGCAAGCCACCTCTTTAATATTATAGATATATAGATCTGGAACTTGGTCAAGAAAAAAAAGGAGACAACTACTGAATAAATCATATGTTATAGTGAGCAAAATAGTGCATAATTTGTGGTTAGATTCCTGCTCAGAGCTTTCTCTGAAGTATAAGCAACTTAGATAGAGCTCCTTCACTTTTATATCAGATGTATATGCCTTATACCATCTCCAACTAATGCACATTTTGCACCAGCTTTCCCCAACCTGGTTCCCCCAGGATGCCTTGAACTGCAACTACTACCATCCCTGATCCATGCTGGTGGAAACATCTGGAGAGCATCAGGTTGGGAAAAGTTGGTTAATGCCAAGTAGCAGCTGCATTTCAAGGCAGAAAGCCTTTATTTCTTTGCTACTCAAGGTTTGTTAGTAAATAAGTCCCTGGGCAGAAAACAAAGTCTTTCTCATCTGATCTGCCAACTTTGCTGGAAGTCTCATTGTCTCTCTGTCCAGTGTGGCGCTGTGGTCTAAAGTTCTAAACCACTGAGCTTCTTGGGCTTGAGATTGGAAGGGTTAGCAGTTCGAATCCGTGCAACAGGGTGAGTTCCCATTGCTCTGTCCCAGTTCCTGCCAACCTAGCAGTTTGAAAGCATACCAGTGCAAGTACGGTAGATAAGTAGGTACCACTGCTGCAGGAAGGTAAACTGCATTTCCGAGATTCTGGATTCCATCACGGTGTTCCCTGTACCAGTAGTGTTTTAGTTATGCTGGCCACGTGATCTGAAAAGCTATCTGTGGACAAACGCTGGCTCCCTTGGCCTGAAGTGAGATGAACGCCACACCCCATAGTCGCCTTTGACTGGACTGAACCATTCAGGGGTCCTTTACCTTTATGCCTTACTCAGTAATGTCTTAGAGAGATGGAGAGTGTTTCAGAATTATTTTTATTATTTACAATAAATTAAATTCAATATGCATGGCCAAGTACTCCCCCCCAAAAAAAATAGTATTTGTTCTATTTTTGACCTCTTTCTTCCTGCTTTAGTATGGAGGCTGGGTTCAGAAATCCATATAATCAATTCTTCCCATAGTAATTTGTCATAAACTCAAGTTTCCTGAATGCAAAGAAACTTGCTTTTTTAAAAGAAAATGATTTTTGGATGAAGCATCTATTTAAAAAATAAATAAATAAATCAGGATGCAAATTAGCATAAATGAGGCATAGCTAGCAATTGTTCATAGCACACAGATGATGTTGCTATTAGCAATTTATCTTGGCTCTATGCCTTCCTTCCCACCTACCAGTTGCTACTTGCCGCACTTCAGACACACAGAGAGAGCACACTGTTTCATGCAACAGAAGGCCGATCCAGGAGCCTCACAGCTTAGTCATATCCCCAAGCACTGGACAGTAGCAAGAATCTATGTGTCATTTTTCACTGGGAAGGATGGTGTGATGGATTGGCCTGGTGGGCAAAAGAACTTCAGGGTGCAGAGAGTTAAACCCCAACCTCCTGGATAAATGACGCATTCCATTCCTGAGGGGCGGGACTGCCAGGAGTTTAAAAGGAATGGGAGGCAGTTAATTTGGTGGAGAGGGTTGTGGGAGCGAGGGAGAGTGTGGGTAGGCGTAGGGGATCTTAAAGTGTTCTGAGGAGTTTAATTGAATTATATTATCTAGCCATTGTTAATTGAAACTAAGAATATGATCTAAGAGCCTGTGCACATGAAACCATTACGCATTTAAAAGTCATCTAGTCTAAATAAAGCTTTCTTAAATGTTAGTGGATGTGCTTAGTTATTCCAGCTGGGTATCTAAACTCACAGAAGTGGTGGCTCAATAGAGGACAAAACTTACCTCGGGAATAGAGGCAACGGTTTGTGTCCTAGAGTTACACTGAGGAGGCTTAGGAGGATAACCTGGGGTGCTACAAAGTTGCCAGAGTGGAAAGGGCAAACTTTTGCAGTGGGGAATCAAACTGAGTGAGACCCTTTACTGTAGGCAGGAGGTTATTCCGTCTTTCAGCCTAGAGTTTCTCATGATACCAGGCCACGTAAGCTGGAAGACTCTCTTTACTAAGGAACCCAAGTAACAGGGGTTTATTTTAAGGCGGCAGGAGAAGTGGGGGGGGGGGTGGTTTCACCCCTGGATTCCTGTGGCGCATTTTTAGTAATAGAGAGGGAGGACATTTCGTTACAGATGGCAAAGCTAAAGCATGTGTTTTTCAACCACTGCACAATTTCATTTCAGAAGGTCAATACCATGCTGAAGCAACAGACAGAGCACTACTGCTTTCAAAGCACAATTCAACGTGTTGGCACTTGTCTTTGAACTCCTAGATGGCTTGGGGCCTAGTTACCAAAAGGACTGCGTTGTCAAACATAAGCCTGGCCAAACCTGAGCAGCACCCTGCAGGTGGGGCAGTGGAGGAAGAAGACACACACCCCCAACTGCACAAGTAGACACCCCCTCAGGCTACATAGGATATCACCCATTAAACAGCAATAAAATATACATCTTATATTTTAGGAAATATAAGTTCCTAGTGCTTTTGCATTCATTGGCCATAGCAGCAGAAGTTGAGAGACAGTCTAACACAGGATATTAATATAGCAGGGGTTGCCAATCTTTTAGGGTCAATGGGCACCAGTCACCAAATAGCTGCCATGAAGGCATGGCATAACACAAAATAGCTGTTGCATCTAAATAGCAGAAAAAGAGACAGGACCACAAAGTGTTGTGGGCATACCCCATCAATCCAGGGAAAGATACCATCATCAACAAGAACTGCTAGAGACAGCTCATCATACCTCTCCTCTGTTCAGAACAAATGGGATGGTGGGTGTCCAATTGTGGCATCCAATGACACATGGACATGTTCAAGGCTATGTGATTAGTGGAGGGTAAGCCGAGCAAACAGGCACTGAACAGGGAAAGCAAAAAGCCTTGAACATCCACACACTCTGGATTTTGAAAGGGATCTTTACTACGGTATTATGTTTTGTAGGCACCTGCTGGTGGGCACACTGGTCCCTGTGGGTATCACATTGATGACCTTAGGAAAAGACAGTACCTCCTGCTTAGTATCCTGTATCTTCCACAGTATTATCATAATTCTTTTTCCTAAAAGAGTAGGCCAGTCTTTTTCACCTTTTTCTGGTATTGAGGGGAAAGTGGCCATTCTCTTTCTTGAACATATTTGTGTGCCAACGTGGAAACCATTAATAGCCAGTTGCAGGACACACTGCTCTAGGCATCATCAGTAACCTCCCAATTCCTTCACCGAATGAACATTTGAGGCAAAATGAAATCGAATGTGCTGGGATATTAGGAGCAAAGTAGTCCATATTAGTACTTGGAGATAATTCAGGAAAGTACATAACTGTACTGAGCTGTCCGAAGAGAAATTCAAGGTGGCTTGGACTGTGGTCACCTTTCTTCATTTTCTCAATAAATGCACCATTGTGAAAGAAACCCAGATATTTTCATACCTTAGTTTCCATGTGTGGAATCATAGTTGCCAAAGGTTTAACTATGAATCCTCTGTCCTTAGAAGCTCTCAGGGTGTTCTCACTTACCTCCCCATTACACCACCAGTTGCTAAAAATACTGGAAAGGCTGTTTTCATGTTACATTACTTTTCCACAAATAGCATGTTATTTAAATCAAATTTAAAAGAGCCTGTAGAAGGAGGGAAGTGCAAAATGGTTTTTACTAGCACTCGAAATGTTTAAAGAAAAGTGGGGCGGGGATCACTTACCATCAAGTAACCAAGGCTGGGTCTGCATTTTTTCCAGTTCTGTTATCATTACTCGTGTGAATACATGATCTGGCACCAAAAGGCCTTTCTCAAGATATTGCTTTGCTAGTATGCCAACATCTGTTCAGGAACGAAAGAAGAAACAAAAACTTGTTATTGTTCTGCATATATATATATGTCCTGGACATATTCTGAATGAGTTATTCCCTCCTTTTGAACTGCTTCACTAACTCAGAAGAAAGAGGTACAAAACAGAATGCCTGGGGGAGGGGGAGAGAGCAAGAGAAAGAAACAGGCTATGTTTGAAACCTCCATTACTGTCTACCCCAAAGCAATGCCCCCCCCCAATATCTCCCCATGCCCTATAGAACTACAGAGAAAGCCATGTGAAGACTGGCTGGGTATTCAGTGTTCCGTGCCTTTTGACACCAATAATAATAATAATAATAATTGTACCACACCCATCTGGCTGGATTTCTGGGTAGGTTACGGCATATCTAAAAATATAATAAAAACATCAATCCTTTAAAACTTCCCTAAACGGGGAAACATTATATCTCTCATCTCATTAGCATAATTCCAACTCCCAGCATTATCTGCCAGGCTAAGATGAATCATTAAGTTGCCATGTACAATAGCTTAGCCATCTTGCATCTGGCAGGCCAAAGACCAATTCTGAAGCCTTAAGGGTGGAAGTTCTCCTGTGCTCAATCTACATAGCTATAGCTATATCTGCAGCCATAAGGGAAGTGCTTGCATGGACATGGGGAGGGGTGGTATTAGAGATATTGCTGCAATATACTCTTGAGCAGATTACCTATTTTGCTCTGCAAATGAGCATAGAGTCAGATAATGCAGAAATTGCTGTGGAAAGACAATACAAAGGAAGCATGGGTCAGAGCCAAGTTGAAAACGTAGGAGAGGGGTAGCTAACCTGAGGCCTTTCCAGATGTTATTGGACTACAAGTCCCATCATACCTGACCATTGGTCATGCTGGGGCTGATGGGAGATGGAGTCCAATAGCATCTGGAGGTCCACAGGTTACCCACTCCTGGTACAGCAAGAAAAAGCAGGGAGCCATGGAAGAGGGGCCAGAGACTTCAAGAAGAAGGGCAGATTAGGCATCAGCCCAAAACACAACAGGTAAGGAAATCAGAGGTGGAAGAAGCAGTGAGTTTAAATAAAGATAACTGGGGAAAGTAAAAACCAGTGGGGAGAATCATAGATCTAAGAGGGCTGGGAACAGTGGAGGCAAATGGGGACCCAACTTTTAGAGCCACATCCCCAGTATTTAAATTGCTAAATGATTTAGTTTCCTTGATGACCTCCTGCAAAGTCAGACCTACAATACCACACTATATCACCTGATAATTCATTTGCTTATTAACATACCTAGCTATGTTTTGAGTACAATCTACTGCATGTTTACTCGGAAGTAAATCCCACTGCCTATAAATGGGGCTTACTCCATTCAGGGTTTCAGTATTTGTCTGCAGGTAGGTGGCTACCTTTCCCCACAATTCTGGTAAGAACATAAGAACAACCTGCTGGATCAGGGCAATGTCTCATCTAGTCCAGAATCCTGTTCTCACTGCAGCAAACCAGGTGCCTGTGGGAAATCTGCAGGCAGGATTGGAGCACACAAACATTCTCACCTCCTGTGGCTTCCAGTAACTGGTACTCACAAGCATTGCTGCTTCCCAATTGTGGAGGTAGAGAGCATAGCCACCATGACTACCGTAGTAACCATCAATAGTCCTCTCCTCCATTAATTTGTCTAATATTTTAAAGTCATCTAGGCTGGTAGCTATGGCTGCCTCCTGTGGCATAGAGTTCCATAGGTTAATTATCTGCTGCTTGAATCGCCCTGAATAGTCTAACATTAGGCTTAACTGGATGTCCACGATTTCTAGTGTTATGAGAAAGGGATAAGAACACTCTCCCTGTATTCTCCATGCTATGAATAATTTGCAATGTAAGGAAGCTTCAGATTAGAAGCTTCAGAGATGTAACTGGGGAGGGGGAGAGAGAGAAAAGGTAAAAGGAAACAATGCATGACAGACAACTTATCTGGCAGAGCAACTTAGTGACAGAGTAAACCAAGCTGTTACATTTCCAGGCATTCAATAGCTTGGGCATGTAACATGAACATTTCATTTTTGCTCTGAACAGAAATAAGACCTAAGCTCGAAAGACTTCAAAACACTGTAAAGAAAGTTAAATGAGCACTCAATAAATACTCCCGCAACAAACAAATCACCTTACGCTTTACCCCTCATTTTTGTAAATGATGCAAAATAGCTATTAACACTCCAAATAAATAGCTTTTCAGTAAGCTATTTGTATCTGAATGTTACTAAAGTAACATTTAAAATAGTGTTCTAGATCTTTGACAGTACATATAATGCATTTTTAAAGATGCTTTTTAATAGCATATGAGGTGACATCACAAGCATTGTTTTTAATTGAACTGTATTATTCAAAGCAGGATAAAATGTACTTTCCACAAAAGCAGGTTATCTTTGTTTATAGAAGACCTAAAACAAGCATGTAATCAACCTGCCTGCCTGTCAGAACAGGAACAGCAGCAGCCATGCAGCTGGTAAAATAATATTAGAGTGCAGACAAGGGGAACAAAACCAACAGATAGGCATTGCCATTCAAATGGAGTGTGCATGTAGAGTCATGTGATCGCTTCTGTGGAGTGGGGTTGCCTGCCCTCCCATATTTTATTCAAGTTGGCACCCCTGCTTCCTATCCGCAGACCACACCCCTCACTAGTCCTGCTTCAACACACACACACCCCACACACACTTTTGCCTTACTGGAATGTGTCATTGAGCTCTGATGCCGCCTTTGGCTTGCCTAGATAGAGGATAGATGTGTGGAAACTACTGTACAAAGGCAGAATTTACCAGCCAGACGGGCAAGGCATAAATAATACATTATTATTACATTATTATTATTATTATTATTAATGTTGCACTTTCCACTTTTGCCTCAGGCCCCACTCACCACTGGCATGTGCCCCTCAGAAGGTTGTTCAGGAAACGGTGCAGCCCATGGGCTGAAAACACCCTCCCCCCCCAAAAAAAAGCCCGTAGAGGTTACAGGCGTATGATCAAAGACTCATAAAACTGTAGAGGTTTAAGGAACCATACAGGTCATCTAGTCCTTGTAATGCAGGAATCTTTTGCCTAACATAGGGCTTGCATGCACAACTATGAGATTAAGAGTCTCATGCTCTACTGACCAAACTATCCCAGGTCTGTTGCCTCTGCTAAGAGCTGACGAAGAGTAGAGAATCATGGTTTTTCCATCACTCCTGCTAGTAGACCAACTTCCTTTGGCCTTCAGTCAACTATCACCTACCAGCAGCCATTCCATTAGGCTACCTGAACTGTTTCCATCCCAGCTGGCCGTGAAAAGAACAGAATTTTTTAAGAACTGGTGTGTGAGCTTGCTCTTCTCTTCTTTACTCCCTATCCCCACCCCTTTCCCTGTGCATAATGTTTTTCAGCTTATACACCCGAGGGCAGGAACTGTCTTCCTACAGAATCTTGCAAGCCATTCTGAGGCTTCAGTTAACAAGTGAGGTGAAAATGCTTTAAATAAATCATCTTCAGCTTGCTTGACTGGATTTTTTTTTTAGGGAAGGCTAATACAGAGACGGGTATAAGATGACAGAGACTTAAGATAATATAAAAAAAAGGTAAAGGACCCCTGACAGTTAAGTCCAGTCGCAGACGACTCTGGGGTTGCAGCGCTCATCTCGCTTTACTGGCCAAGGGAGCTGACGTTTGTCCGCAGACAGTTTTTCCAGGTCATGTGGCCAGCATGACTAAGCCGCTTCTGGCGAAACCAGAGCAGTACACAGAAGCACTGTTTACCTTCCCGCTGGAGTGGTACCTATTTGTCTACTTGCACTTTGACATGCTTTCAAACTACTAGGTTGGCAGGAGCTGGGACCGAGCAACGGGAGCTCACCCTGTTGCAGCGATGTAAATGAATGAATGAATGAATAAATAAATAGTTATTAGTTTATACAGAGAACTTTATTCCAGAAAGATGTTGTTTCTTTCTTTTTTTTACCAGGCACATTTATCCCCCAGTACTACAAAATCATATTAAGTCATCTTTTATCTGGTGATAATTTAGCCATTACATTACATATATGTTACAAATTATTGAACAATATACAGTATACAGCATGTTAAGATGCCTAAAGATCGAGTAACCTTTCACCCATTCAAACTTCTTTTAGCTAACCCTTCCTTACCAAGTTCCTAAACAATGCTCTCAGTTGACCAGTACCTTTACATATTAACTCAATAATGCAGTGGAAAAGTCTGCAACTCATTTACTATGGTAGGTGAAAGGGAGCAATCCTACCCTTTCCCTAAATATACTTTTATTAGTATATGACACAACAAAAGCTTTTTTATTTCTTCACAATAGTTTCTGCCAGAAAAGCTAGAACAACCTCTCTTCAGCAGACTGCATTGTTAGCTAAATGAATCTTTGATTTCAGAGACAATAGATACAATAAACTAGACAGATACCAAATACCATGGCTTGTAAGTCTTCTCTGACAGGGAAGCAGTTCAAAATAAAGATGGATGCGGCAGGAGATCACAGGTCTTGTAACAGGAATGCGTGGCAGAGGATACAAATCCAGGCCTGCCTTCCTACAGGGTTAATAGGGGTAAATATTTGTAAGGTGAGCTCTGAGATTTGTTTGCCTGCACCAGCTGTCAGTTCCAATTACTATTCATCATAGCAAAAGTCCAAATAACCGAACAGAGTATCATGGCCTAATTCATACACACAGAACACATTTACCAACTCCATCCTAAAACATTGTTCCAGGTGATATGCATGCTTGCTATCACATCTATGGTATATGTTTCATACATGCAAACTATCATTTGGCATGGCTATCAGTAAGCAGTATACATACATACAAAGTGGCACCAGAGATACAAAGCAGGGATTCTGCTGGTGCAGCATCCACTACACTGATCAGAAGTCTTCCTCACTGAGCTGGTGGAGGTGGTTTCTGGGGTACTGTTGGATAATCCCAGAATGCTGGTTCTGGGAGATTTCAATAAACAACCAAAGTTGCCTTGAATGGATTGGCTTGGTACTTCATGACTAACATTGATGGGCATGGGGTTGTTTCAAAACATCGTTGGTTCATTATATGAAGCAGGCAGGCCATACCCTATATTTTTTCTTCTTCAACTGGACAGCTGGCTAATAGTTACGGTGATAGTTACCATGTTGCCCTAGACCAGGCATAGGCAACCTTGGCTCTCCAGATGTTTTGGAACTACAACTCCCATGATCCCTAGCTAACAAGGCCAGTGGTCAGGGATCATGGGAGTTGTAGTTCCAAAACATCTGGAGAGCCAAGGTTGCCTATGCCTAGTCTAGGGCAACCATCTCCTGGTTTGGACTGACTGCAGGGATAGAGGGACAATTAGGATGATCTACACAGACAGACCTATAACATTGAGTAACTTCCTTACATGAACAAAAGGACTTCAGCTTGCACCATGGGATGTTTTCCCTTCTCTCCTCGTGCTCCCCTAATCTGCTCTGAAGGACATTTGGGTGTGGTGCAGGGAACACATGATGGGAGGAGAAGGGGGGGGAGTCCCATTGCTCAAGCAAAAGTAATTCCATTTGCACAGTTATATAGTTGGATACTGCCCAGTGACTTATGGAATCTGGGGGATTCCTGAAGGGGGGTTCCATGGTTGGTGCCCCATCTTGGAATGGTGCAATGAAAAGGCCTATAAACACAGCTTTTTCTAAATGCCCTCTATGACACTACAAACCCTAGATGTCCCTGGTATAAAAGAGAACTCTAGGGCAGACATAGGCAACCTTGGCTCTCCAGATGTTTTGGAGCTACAACTCCCATGATCCCTGACCACTGGCCCTGTTAGCTAGGGATCATGGGAGTTGTAGTTCAAAAACATCTGGAGAGCCAAGGTTGCCTATGCCTGCTCTAGGGGATAAAACAGATCCACTTATGGCTAAAGTGAATGCAGCATAAACCTTGTAATGAATGGCAGGCACTTGGAAGCATTTCATAAAAGACTGCTGTTTAACTAGTGTTTGGCTCTCATACAAAACACTATTCTTCATACTAAGCTGATGTAAATTATTAATTATGGCACAACCTAAGCTCCTGTCTAGAAAAAAAGGCATTTTTTTTTAGGGGACACACCAACCCTGCAAACAATCCAAAACTGGGATGGGTATTCCATAACTTGGTTACTACTGAAACTCAGCACAGTAGTTAGGAATTTAGCTAAAACACCTGTGTTAAATTACATCTTTGACTTACATTTTCTCTCACACTAGGTGGACTTACTGTTTTAAAGGATGGCTCTGGCCATCAGTAGTTGCATTGGACACTTTTGTTTATTAGGAATATTTACTTACACTATTTATATTCCACCTAATAACAAGTTATTTGAGCAGTTTAAAGTCAAAAAGCTGAGTAATGAGCCTTTGGGCCGAATACAGCCCCCCTTCAAGTTTCCCTTCAAGTACTTTGCCCTGCCTAGAACAGGTCCTTGAACTATTTTAATGCCTCTTGCTTGCTTGGAAGAAGAACGGAACACGTGTGTACGTGTGTGTGTGTGTGTGTGAGAGAGAGAGAGAGAGAGAGAGAGAGAGAGAGAGAGACTTTTGCATGATGGGAATTGTAGCCAACTATACAAAGACTGGATTATGGTGCTGGAGGAGACTCTTGAGAGTCCCATGGACTGCAAGAAGATCAAACCTATCCATTCTTAAGGAAATCAGCCCTGAGTGCTCATTGGAAGGACAGATCCTGAAGCTGAGGCTCCAATACTTTGGCCACCTCATGAGAAGAGAAGACTCCCTGGAAAAGACCCTGATGTTGGGAAACATTGAGAGCACAAGGAGAAGGGGACGACAGAGGACAAGATGGTTGGACAGTGTTCTCGAAGCTACGAACATGAGTCTGACCAAACTGCGGGAGGCAGTGGAAGACAGGAGTGCCTGGTGTGCTCTGGTCCATGGGATTACAAAGAGTTGGACATGACTAAACGACTAAACAACAACAACAATACAAAGACAATAGTCACATTGCTAGCTCCACTGACCTCTGGCATGCACCCCTCAGAAAGTTACCCATGAGGGGATGCAGCCTTTTGGCTGAAAAAGATCCCCCTACCACTGTCCATGAGTATACAAAACATAGAACCAAAAGCCAATAAAAATAAGAGAATAATTCCAAAGTAAAACCAGTGACAGGGAACAACCATAGTGCAAATGATATTAAAAAACACTAAACATTTGAGACCTAGTGCCCCAAAGATCACAATGTAGACACCAAGTGATCCCCCCAATAAGGGCTTTTGACAAACAGGCAGCACCACTGTGAACATTCTCTAGTAGGCAGTCACCTAATCTGTACCAAACACTCTTCATCCCATCTTCCCAGACACCTTTTCAATAACTCCCTACCACATTTGGGTGTTATGGTCTAATTCAGGCATCCCCAAACTGTGACCCTCCAGATGTTTTGGCCTACAACTCCCATGATCCCTACCTAACAGGGCCAGTGGACGGGAAGATGGGAATTGTAGTCCAAAAGTTTGGGGATGCTTGGTCTAATTGAAGCTTTATTTTAATTGGCTGTATTATTGTGATCCAGAATCAATTTTTGATGACATATTTCTAAACAAAGAAGCAAAATAAATTTCAGCCCCAAATCAGCAAGCACCAATAATATTCAGGACAATTCTGAGAAGTTTCAAGACAGATCTGTGGCAGAGTCAGCTAGAAATCACCACAAACTGGGATACAGGAAGGTTCCCATTTTAATATGGAACTTAACACAAAGTCCTTCAGAAGGGGCAAGTAACTGTGCCAAGCAAATGGAGAAAGATCTGCAAATCATTAGCATTACCAGTGATAAAATGTATACCAAAGTTTAAAAACGGTTAATTCGCATCTTCATTGCTAGGAATGCTTTTTACAATACTTAATGGATATTTCTTTGCATTTCCCTGCCAGGGAGCATAAAGAAGTTGGAGACACAGCATATTCCAGATAATCAACCTTATGTTGAAAAGTGAGCTCATTCATTTTACTGTAAAGAAGATGAGTCACTGGTTAAAGCAAGGTATTTTACTAAAGCTAGCTTAGATCAGATGGGGAGATTTGTGTGCACACATAGTGTTAGTGAAGATCAATTTTGATTTTCACTGAATAATTTTTTGTATACAGACACATCAACATTCTTTCCACTCCTCACTGCAACCTTGGCTAATGCTCCATAAGAGAACTAGAAAAACACAAGTTATGAAACCAACTGTTGCAGATGACCTGTAATAACAATTTCCTGATTGCTTTTATGTTTTAACAACTTTGCTAAAAGCTTGAGAATGCCCTGTTGCTAGGAAGAGCCACTCCCCAACACAGTTGTTAGTGTGAGTTGGTTTGTGCGGCAATTCATTCACAGACTCAGGCTTCTTTTCAAAACTTCCGTGTCTTTATCTGGGGTGAGAGTAAGATCCATCTGCTCAAGTACAGCATCAAAGTGCTACCTTCATAAACACATCCCCAGAACTGTGAATGAATAACAATAAAGATGGAGTCACAAATTACCCTACACCTATTATTATAATTAAAAGGCACTTGCTCCTTTTCACCACTGGCCAATAGTATCACAATGGAAAGCATTCCATTTCTAAGAGAGATGACAAAGGTTGAACGGGGTCTAGGCCCTGCCAGTTGATGGGCCTAGCAATCCGAACATGGAATTGGTGAAAGACGCTTTAATGATCACAACCAATTTCATCATAAAGTGAAGAGCCACATATGTCAAAAGTTACATTATATAAAATTGGAGAAGAGAGAGCTCTCTCTGCTCCCAGCCCACAAGGCCTTGAACCAAAGCTTCATATTCTCAGAATATGCCTCAATAACTACAAGGAAAGCTGAGAATAAAGCAATACTTTATGAATATACAGTCCTTGGCCTTTCCAAGGCATGCTGGCGCTTACGAGGCCAACCCACATTTTCTTGGCTAGGAAAGTCCAATAAATCTTAAATTGAGATAACTAGCAGAAATCACTTATGGTGCTTGTGAAAAACCAGTGTTCTGATATTTGAAAGTCAGAAAATAAGAGACTTTTTTCAGGGAAAAAATCTATGCAAATTAGGGTAATTACCAACAGGGAAACTTGCATTAGAATATTTTCAGTTTTCATGGTAAAAAAATTTGGTGCCCTAGAGAGTGATCTAATTTAGCATGTTTATTTTACTTGCATTTAATAAGAAAAGCAATTAACATTTGCTCTTGGTTACTAATGAACTCAAGTGTGTACAGAGTGGTGCTGAGTAAACTCTATATACCTTTATTATTGTGGAATAAAGAATAAACCTTTTAACATAAGTTAAACAAGAGGGAGTGTGGATAAACCTTTAGAAAGGGTTTGCCATAAGACAAGCTCATAATAAACTGAAGTCAATAACTTTTATTGCCCAGTGGTATAGTGGAGAATAGGAGCAAGAATTTAACCTGATCGAGTGGTCTGCTGCCATAGGTATGTAACAGAACTTTACCCACAGAAGGAGGCCACTTCAATTCGCAATATTGTTCTCATTCAATAGTGAAAGAGATTTATAAATATGCAAATCCTAACAGTTGAGTTTGGAATCTGGCCTTGCATCCAATCCTCCATCTCCCAAGAACCACTCAAAACAAAACAAAAATAGAAAACTATATAATTAAGTCTTTTCATTAAATAAGCAAACAAAAAAAATTTCTAGGACAATGAGTTCTTTTACCCAAGAAGGATTATCCTTGCACCATAACACCTTTCGTCCTGCAACCTTTAATTTCCTGCCACAGTTTGAGAGTTTCAGTGTGTTTAGAGTAATGCCCTGTTTTTTAAAAAATAAATATCTGTCACTTTCTCCTTCAGAGGAACATAACATTAAATTACCCAAGTTCTCCTATCTGACATTGCATCTCCTAGGTAACCAATAAGAATAACACTTTTCTTTCAGATACCGAATTACTATTTGTCCAATATTTACCCAACTAGCTAAGAAGGACATAAAAGAGCGACACAGGCACTGTATCTGTGCAAAGAGGGCAATGCAGAAACAATGGAGTAAGAGAAAGAGCAGCAAAAGATCTTTGTTCTTGCTAACATATACACACCTGTCATGCTGAATTTTAATATCCAATGATGGGATCAACTCCAGTGGTATTCTATCCCTACTTAAGGGTACAAAGGCCATGCAAGTATAATCTTTCCATTCAAATCTTCACCAAACACAGCTGGGGTGACAGTCACTCAAAAAAAAAAAAAAACCACCTTGCAACTCAAGGTTTATTAACATGCCACAGAAACTCATCATATAGGGTGCCCGAATGCCTCCAGGTGGAAGGAATTCAAGCGCATACCTGGAAACTTAGGTTTGTGCATTTAAGATTATTGTTAATTCTTTTTATCAGTAATTTGTTAATTGCCCAAATGATATGTAGAACTGAGTGAGCTCTGGTGCAAACCTAGGACACTAGCCAGAGTATATTGCTGACTCTTCATTTATAACAAGTTTTCAAACAACTGACTATGGGGCAATGGAAAAAGTACATTTAATATGATACCAGACACAACTGTTTCTATTGTAGAATCAAGGCACATACCAGCTATCATGTATTGGTATGGGATTATCCCATGGAGCAGCAGCCCACATCATTGTACAAATGAAGCCAAATATGGGAACATAGGGTGGGAATATTAAGGCCGGAAGTAGGACCTTTTATATTGAATTATTTCTTCTGGATATATTTCTTCTGTCATTGTCTTGACATGAATGGTTTATTTTATATATGCTACATTTTGTTGTATTTACCATTCTTATATTTTGTGCTAAGCTGAATTGCTTTCTGTTTGTTGTTTGCCTCTTGAGGCATCCCTTGGGAAGGAAAAGGGGGATAATAATCAGTAAATAAATAATAATAATAATAATAATAATAATAATTTATTATTTATACCCCGTCCATCTGGCTGGGTTTCCCCAGCCACTCTGGACAGCTTCCAACCGAATATTAAAAACAGTACAGCATCAAACATTAAAAACTTCCCTAAACAGGGCCGCCTTCAGTTGTTTTCTAAAAGTAAAATAGTTACTTATTGCCTTGACATCTGCTGGGAGGGCGGGTGCCACAGGGCGGGTGCCACTACCGAGAAGGCCCTCTGTCTGGTTCCCTGTAACCTCACTTCTCACAATGAGGGAACGCCAGAAGGCTCTCAGTGCTGGATCTCAATGTCTGGGCTGAATGGTGGGGGTGGAGACGCTCCTTCAGGTATACAGGACCAAGGCCGTTTAGAGCTTTAAAGGTCAGCACCAACACTTTGAATTGTGCTCGGAAACGTACTGGGAGCCAGTGTAGATCTCTCAGGACCGGTGTTATGTGGTCCCAGCGGCCACTCCCAGTCACTAGTCTAGCTGCCGCATTCTGGATTAATTGCAGTTTCCGGGTCACCTTCAAAGGTAGCCCCATGTAGAGCGCATTGCAGTAGTCCAAGCGGGAGATAACCAGAGCATGCACCACTCTGGCGAGACAGTCTGCGGGCAGGTAGGGTCTCAGCCTGCGTACAAAATGGAGCTGGTAGACAGCCACCCTGGAGACAGAATTAACCTGTGCCTCCATGGACAGCTGTGAGTCCAAAATGACTCTCAGGCTGCACACCTGGTCCTTCAGGGGCACAGTTACCCCATTCAAGACCAGGGAGTCCTCCACACCTGCCCGCCTCCTGTCCCCCAAAAACAGTACTTCTGTTTTGTCAGGATTCAATTTCAATCTGTTAGCCGCCATCCATCCTCCAACCGCCTCTAGGCACTCACACAGGACCTTTACTGCCTTCACCATTAAACCATGAAACCAGTACTTCCCTGTTGCTGGCTTATGGAGTCACTAAAGTGGGTAGATGCTGAAAGGCAGAACTAACCAGATCTAACACTATTGCAGTTATTGAATGAGGGCACAGCAGACTCTATGCTGGCACTAGTGAATGACCAGCATTCAAAATTTCAAATATGCTCCATTCAGCAGTATGCTGCATTTTTGTCCTCATAGCACTATCAGAATACATTCATCCAGGCTAGGGTGGGAAAACTAGTAATCCTTCAAGAGGCTGCTGAACTTCCAGCTCCTATCAGCTCCAGCTTGCATGGCCAATACCAGGGACAATAGGAGCCAGTCCTAGAGCTAGGCAGCACAGTCTTTCCCCTCCTGCAACCTCTTGTCTTGTTATAATTACAAGCCATGAAGACATTTGCTTCTTGAAGCAGAGAAGCAATTTGCTTCAATAAATGAGACAAGATGCAGTCCTGAATAATTTGAAGATAGGGGTGAAATCCAATGATGCTGTTCCATTAGTGAACTAACTTGTTCCAGTAATGCTAACGTAAGAAATGGTGAGCTTGTTTCTTCAAATCCCCCCTACTCTCCTGGACAGTGCCCTAAACCTTTGCAACAGAATTTTGGGGATGCAGGGAGATTTGGATAAGATGCCCTCCCCTCCTCTTACACAGAAGCATTGGAGGGGGGGAGAAGCTGCATTATCCTTAGGCCATGGGTCCACCTAGATCAGGATTGTCAATATAATCTAGCACAGGGGTCGGCAACCTAAGGCCCATGGGCCACAAGCAGCCCATGGACCCCCGCCACTCTCTCAGTCAGCTCCCATGCGCTGTGCTAAACCAGCACGGAGCAGAGCGGGGACCGCCTTCTGCAATGCTGGCCGGCTTCCCATTAGCTGCAGTGTGCATGCACACGAAAGCTCATACCAATGACTAACTAAGTTGGTCTCTAAGGTGCTACTGGAAGGATTTTTTTGTTTTTTTATTTTGTTTCGACATTAAAATAAAGTTACACTATAGTTGAAAGCACTGTATATTCTCATCCTCACAAGATGGGGGAAAATGAGAAAACCTATCTGCTTGCTGCTGCTTATTTCCTGAAAGATACACTTAATATAAAGGAAAACAGCTTCATTGTTTCCCCTTTTTGCTTTCAACAATATAACAATCCATGCATAAGAGGACAGAAAACTTTCAGCATTTAAAGAAGCACTTAAGACATATTTTGAACTACGGTAATTTCTTCAGTACAATGGGCTTAAAGCCACCTGTTCCACAGAAACTCTGCCGGGCTGAATAACCTGCCACCACACAGTTAGATATACCAAGTCCCATTTAAATAATTGGGATGTCAGCACATTAACAGAGCACTCAACAGCTGCAACTAGCTTCAGTAAGCCTGTCAAAATTGCTACTTAGGAAGGCTCAACATGAAGGCTATAAGCCTAAACCCATTTCCTCAGAAATGAACTCCACTGAAATCAGTGCAACTTGTTTCCAAGGACTGTAGTTAGTATCAGGTTATATAATCACATGCTTCTTTGATACAGACAAGATCCATGGCATGATCCAGACCATGCTAAACAAGTAGGTGTGCCACTGGTTTTAACAGGAATGATAAAGGAGGGGAAAGTTTGTCCCAATTGATGAACTGATACTTATCATTCCTTCTCCATTATTAGGCAAACGTAAAATGTAAGTATAGCACAATATGTGGCTTACATGCATCTGTTCACAATTTTGCCAAAAACCATATAACTGCACATTCAGAGGTACAAGACCAAGTAATACAGCAATACGTAAGCGCAAAACCAAATTGATAGTTGGTTTTTAGGCACAATGACAGTACTGATTCTGGATTCTACTGGATAATTACATAGTAGTAGAATGAAGAATAGCTACATAAATGCCAAAGTTCACTCCTGGGGAACTTGAGGCAAATTCTATCAACAAATATACTATAGAATAAGCCAATTCTGACATGTTGGCTATGGGTTCAAATTTCAGCTTCAAATCTGCCGCATGTACAAGGCAGTGATTAGATAGGCAGCTTGCTCCTACTCCCTTCTGCAGTTGTAATGGAGCAAACACCTACAAAACAAGATCTTATGCAATGTGAGGAAGAACAGCACAAAACTGCATCTGTGTTATAAACTGGTTGGCAGATTTAAAGATGTTAATGTCTGCTACCCGTCTTTAAAGGAAAAATGGATTATTTAAAAAAGTATCCCTGTACCAAGTCAGGGTCTCCCTTTGGAAGCAGGTGGCTGTCATTGTTTCAGCACAGGAATGGGACCAGCTGTTGGTGCCATCATCTGATCCTATATTCTGTCCTGTGTGGCATGCTTTCTAAATGCTACAGTCTAAATAAAAAACTTCACATTTAGGGAGCTAAGTGACATTTTTATTTATCAAAACACTTGGTAACATGCATCATTTACAAGGCTCATCTTTGTTACATTTTTAACAAACTGATAAAATGGCAATGTTGGGGAATGAATAAGATATGACTAACAAAGCCAAAAATGTGCAATAAAGGCTGATATTTATACCACAGGCTCAGAAGACTGCACATGCATAAAACTACAAGTGACTGGGAGCCAGTGTGCCTAAGAGCATATCTGCAGCCTAACAAAGCTGATTGCAAAGAACACATTTTTGGCAATACGTCAACACCCTACTATAGCATGGGTAGGCAAACTAAGGCCCGGGGGGTCGGATCTGACCCAATCGCCTTCTAAATCCGGCCCCCGGAAGGTCCTGGAATCAGCATATTTTTACATGAGTAGAATGTGTCCTTTTATTTAAAATGCATCTCTGGGTTATTTGTGGGGCCTGCCTGGTGTTTTTACATGAGTAGAATGTGTGTTTTTATTTAAAATGCATCTCTGGGTTATTTGTGGGGCACAGGAATTCGTTCATTTTTTCCCTCCAAAATATAGTCCGGCCCCCCCACAAGGTCTTAGGGACAATGGACCGGCCCCCTTCTGAAAAGGTTTGCTGACCCCTGCATGTTTGTCATCAGCATATTTCTGACATTTTGGTTTAAAACTCCAAAACCCTGGATAACCCCACTTAGCAGTTTCATGTACTGTAAATGTTAAACAGCATGGGAGAGAAAATCAAACCCTGATTAACCCCACATGGAAACTCCGTGGAACTGAAGAACACTCCCCAAGCATCACCCTCTGGTAATGAGCACCCAAGTAGGAATGGAACCACCACAAGGCAATGCCACCCACCCCAACTCAGACAGCTGCTACAGAAGGATACCACAGTTGATGGTACTGAAAGCCACTGAGAGCAGAGGCTGATTTAGGAAAGCGTGACTGATACAGTCACACTGGGCGCAGAGCCTCAGGTGCACTGCAGGGGACGCCACAAGTAAGATGTAGAAGGGAAGGCAAGGAGTACCAAATTTTGGACTTGCACAGGGCATTGCTGAAATCTGAGATCCCAAGGTCCGCCACAGCTGAGAGGTTGAGAATTAACAGGAATATATTTCCCCTCTCTTCCCCGAGTGAAGCATCCAGAGGTGTGCCATTGAGGCTCCCAGCCTGTGTATGTACACCAGTGGTTTTCAACCAGTGTGCCGTGGCACCCTGGGGTGCCTTGAATTGTGGTCAGGGGTGCCATGGGCAACTAGCCTCTGTCCCTCTTCCATTCTTCCTCTGATGGTATCTCTGCTTCCCAAAGGTTTGTGCGGCTGTTTGTTGCAGTAGCCCTGGCTACAAGTTCAGCAGGTGAATGGTGCCTCTGGGGCTGGGCCAGGGAGTGCTGCTGCCAGCCCCATGCCCCTGTGGGGCAGTGTGAAAGGCATCTCTCTGGGGGGGGGTGCAGCTCAAAGACCAGGGGCAGCGGTAACAGCTGCCCAGAGGACTCCCAAGGAGAGGAGAGAGGGGAGGAGAGGAGAGGAGAGGAAAGAAGAGAGGAGGCTGAGGGAACACTCTACAAGGGATCATGTTCAAAAAAGCATGAGAGGCTGCCAGCTCTGCAGGAAAGGGGTGACATAACTGGGTTTCTGAGCCTCACGGGGTGTCATAGAAAGAACGCAGTTGGTCAAGGTAAACGTGGAATCAAAAAGGTTTAAAACCTCTGGCATACACAAATGTACGTCTTTGACCTGGGCAAAATAATGCCTAGTTTCGCCCCTGGTTTCTGCACCAAAACTGGGTCTAAGCCCTGATTGAAATGATTAGAGAAAATCAGTTTCCTCCAAGAAATGTTCCCTCCCTGCTAGTTTCTATTCAGCCAAGAGGAACAAGAGGAACAAGTGTCCAGAGCACACACAAGTGGTCAGCCTGACCTATCCAAGCACCTTGTCCACAATCTCCAGCCTTGCCTTACTAACTGAAATCACAGAAGTGGTGGTGTTGAAATATTACAGTGTAATTGTTTGCATGACTATTCAGAAGTATGCATCACCAAGTTTTATAGGGCTTGCTTCAGGCAAGACAGGATACTGTAGATATAGGATGGCATGTTAGTTAAGATTAAACAAAGGACTTCACCACCAGCTCTCAGAATACTGGGGGAAAGGCTGCTCCCTCCCTCCCACCCATGTAACTGATTCTAATCTTTGCCCTGCACTCATATTGCAGTTTTTGCACAAGTCCCTAAAACAGCACGGAGATGGAGTTGCATCGTTAAATCTTGTAGTCCTCCTCCCAAGTCAGTACTCCACATGAAGCCGTTTCCAAAGTGCAGGTTCCGATGATACACGCTACCGCCCCCACCCAAAACAACACATGCCAATCTGTTCCTTTCCTAGAGGAACTGTGTACAGTAATTTTGAACAAATCACGAAAAAGAGCTGGAAGGCAGCTGCTGCAACTGATCTGCTCCGTTCCGAATGTATCTTTTGCATGCAGCAAAGCACGTACTAGATCTCAAGCAGTGGAGGACTTTCCCCCGCCTCTACTTACCACTGTTTGCTCTGATGTTCTCCCTTAAAAACTGCCCACTGGAAAGATGATGGAGTCCAAAGCTCTTGGCGATCCTCTCGCACACGGTTCCTTTGCCGGAGCCCGGAGGACCCAAGACAACAGCTCGCAGAAGCTTGGAGGCCATTGCGTCCAATCTAGGAGAAGAAGCAGAGAGTCAAAACTGTAGCGTCCAGGAAAACCTGCAAAGCATAGCGCGGCTCCCATAACGCTCTGCCTTATCAGAGAACTGCATACGGTCCCGTCCTACTCTTCCTAACTGCCCTTGCTTCCGTGTCACAACACACACACAGAGAGAGAGAGAGTATGGGGTGGGGGGAAGAGGACAGCCCAGATTTCAAATCATTCCAAGTCCAGAGCAAGCGCCACAGCAGTCGTTTCCGACCGTGTTGATCTAGCAAAACTTTCTCCCTCCCCGCCCATCACCTCCGGAGACGAGGCAGGAATGTTGCCCGCGAGGGGTGGGGAACAGAGAACTGAATGGTGGTTTGTCACTTCTAATCCCTTCCTCCCAGAGCCAGTTAAATAAATGCAGAGGCAGAGAAAGCAATATGGAACACACAATTGCAAAAGTTTGAACGAGAGCTATGCCCGTGTGCACTCCCTTTCTCAACCTCGCCTTTTTGCACGTGGACAAAGTCTCCCCCAACGCCTTTTTAGCGGCAGCAGGGATTCCATAGAAATCAATAATGAAACTTCCTTCGCGCCGTTATGAGTGAAAATTCATCCCTGCCGTCCACTAAAGCAACAGGCTACAAAAAAGAGAGCGCCCCAAACACTAACTTGACTTAGAGACCCCTAGAAAACTCTCAGAAAACCTTTGGCGCCTGATCGGAGAAGGGGGTGGGGGGCAGAAGCAAGCAACGCTGTCCATTCTTTTATCCTAGTCGGGAAAACTGACACACGCCCAGATTTAAACAAAAATAGCCTGTTAGAGTAAGGAGAAAGAAAACTCAACTCACCACTTCTTTCGAGCGTTATAAAAGAGAGGAGGGCCGAGGGAACACCAGGAAAGCAAATAAACCCGCAAAATGGCGTTTTTAAAATGTTCAACTGATTGATTCACATGTTACCTCTCTATCCTGACATCCAATTAAAAAATACAAGCTCGCAATGCACCCCCCCCGCTTGCTGTCCCACTGCTCCGCCTGCGCCTTTAAGAGAAGAGAGCGAGTGCCTGCAAATGCAAACTGCTGCTCTCAATTACTCATCCTGCCCGCGAAAGCGGCGGCGGCGGCGGCGGCAGCCAGCCCAGCACATCATTAAAGCAAAGAAATGCCAGTTGTATGTAGACAACAGCGAGGAGAACTACGCCCCTTGTAGGAAGCAAAGAACTTCGGGATTTGTAGTACTGATCTGCATTTTTAAAAGCCTACCGTTCTTTAACCTCTGCCGCTCGGCTGAACTACGAATCCCAGCAGCCCAGTGTAAGTTGATCGTGTCCCGCCCTTCTCCACCCACCTTGCTATAGGACTAGAGGAATACGCTGGAATGTAGGTGCAACTGGGCAATGTGTGATTTTTAAAATGGGGATTTTTGATACGTAGGCGCTATTTCGTAATGTTACAAAGGATGGCGGGCGGGACAGCTCGTGCAGGAGATGCTTTTAATCAGCGGCGAGTAGTCTAGAGGTAGAAGCAATTATTTTGGATTGCTACCGTATTATCAAAAGCGTACTATTTGTTTTTAACTGTTTGAAACCTGGAAATTTGTTCCTCGGATACAGAGTTTCTCCATCCCCTTTGCTAATTTTAAGGGTTGGAAACAGTAGAGAAAAAGGAAGGCAGCGGGTCCCCCTACTGGCACCTAGTGAGTAGGGAACAATTATGTGCAGCCCGAATCGTGCTTACTCGGAAGTTGCCTTGATTTCTATTAGAGGAGGTATCATGCAGCCCTGTTTAGGGAAGCTTTTAATGTTTAATAGATTGTTGTATTTTAATATTCTGTTGGAAGCCGCCCAGAGTGGCTGGGGAAACCCAGCCAGATGGGCGGGGTATAAATAGACCTATTATTATTATTATGCAGTTTACACAGTATGACTTTTAAAAAAAACACCCACACATTAAGAAACAACCTTCTAACAAGACTGCTAATTCATAGGTTTGCAACGTCTTCTAGGCCAACACATGTGGTGGAATTTTTAAAGAACAGCCACAATTGGGAGGCAGACATAGCTATTTCTATAAATTCTTCCTCCCCCCACCCCTCGAAAATGCAACGTTACCCAGAGATCTATGGAACATAAAATTTTCACTGAGGTCGATATAAATATTACAATTAATGCAGCTACATTTTTTTACATAAATATCACTACTCATTGAATAGACACCGTTCAACATTAAAAGTTTCTGTACCCACGTTCTGAGGGCAAAACACCTCCTGCAGAATGTACAACCTGACACATATGCTGTATAACAAAAATACAATCCCCAAAGCTGAACTTGATACATGTCTGCTCAAAAGAAAGTACATTGCAGCCTTGAAGTACTAAGGCCCTGGGAGTCATTTTTATGCCTGCTTTACTAGGACCTTCACATCCCCATTTAGGAAATGCATGCAGCCCTCTCCTCATGTTGTAGATGCACAATCCCTAATAATTAAAATATGGACCAGAGACCCCTTTATGCTAGATCTATAAGGACATGTGCCCAGCCTTATCCTTATACAACCCTTATACACAGACAAAAACTAGAGTTATAATGGAAATAATGTTTCAGACGTCACATAATAACGAATTGAAAGGCAAAGAAGGAAAATAGAAACATTTAAGCAGTTTCTTCTGATGAATCACAAACATCTACATAGGAGCTCCATATGCAGCATCACTCATCATTCTCTGCTATCTTTTGAAGAAACAAGTTTGTTTTCAATTTGGAGGTAGGAATCTAACCACAAAATTGCAAGCTGTTTTGTAACATTTTTTAAAAAATTTAAAATGCAATTGGTTACATAGCTACTCAGAAGTAAGTCCCCTTGAGTTCGAAAGTATTTACCTAGTAACAATACTTACGAAGAAATAAGTTGCATTTACTTCAATGGTGCTTGCTTCTGAGTAAACCTGTTTTAAGATTGCTCTGATTGTTGATTATTCAAAGTTGATGAGAGGTCTAGAGGACGCAACATTAGCTTGTGGAATGCTCTCCCCAAGGACCTTAACCCTGTCACCTTTGTTACATATCTTTAGGCAAAAACATTCCTCTTCTCCTAAGCCTTTGGCTAATTAAGCAGTCTATGGCCTTTTAAAGGGGGGATTTGTTTGTTACTATGTAGTGCACTTTTGTGATTTTTATAAACTGTTCTGTGCTCCTCCGAGGAATCACAGAATTGTAGAGTTGGAAGGGATCCCCAAGGGTCATGTGGTCCAACCCCCTGCAATGTTGGAATCTCAACATGTGGCCCCCTTTCCAAGCTGAAAGCATACTGTACCCTGCTTAGCTCATAGCTGCCAAGTTCTCCCTTTTTTTAAGGGAAATTCCCTTATGCTGAATAGGCTTCCTCGTGAGAAAAGGGAAAACTTGGCAGCTATGGCTTAGCTTAGCAAATGTGCTAGCAGTTTTATAGCTGCACCACAGAGTGGTATAGAAATTTAATAAATGAACAAATTACTGTAAGCTAAGTTCAAGTACAAATCTGTGAAATTTCACTCCACATTTTGTGGCTACTTGAGCATGCTTGACATACATACTCGTCCTCTTTAGGCTGTGTGCGTATTAAACATAGAGAAATTCTCACACTCTCTTCATGTAAGGATGCTTCATAAAATAGTAATAAATCTGAGCACTGCTTTGAGTTTCTTACCACTTGGAGAATCATGGAACTGTTTATTTCTACAGCACAAGAAACCTGGGAGAAATATCCCACGAGGGATGTCTGAGAGGTCAAAGTGTGCTGTGGGTTATGCTGGCTGAACCTTTCTCAGCCACAGTGCTGCACTTCCTTCTGGACAACCTTCTGCAGACTGCATAATAGCGGTGGTCAGGGTTGCGGCAAAAGTGAGCAGACCAACAAATGTGAATTTTAGGTTCCTACAATAGGCTACTTTCTGTATTCAGTCTATGCCTCTCTATGACAAGAGTAGTTTAACAATCAATTGTTCTTCCCAGAGAGCTTTTGGAATTGAAGCTCTGTGAGGCAAATTGTCTCTTAACAACTCCTAGGACCCTTGACAAATTACAATAGCCAGGATCCTTAAGGGGAGGTGATGACTGTTTAAAGTAGTGTTACACTGCTTCAAATATATATTGCAGATGAAACCTACAGGCAAGCAAAAAGCATTAGGAGAATTCAAAGACACATTCCAGCCACACTCCAGGCAAGTGAGGGATGTGGCTTGGGGAGAATCCTGAACACAGGTTAGACCATACCTGCCAAGTTCGGGACCTAAAGATCCGGGATCGGCAGCGCGCGCATGACCGGAAGTTGCGTGACGCAACTTCCGGTGGCGATTTGCCCTTCTATGGGCACCAGAAAATGGCGGCGCCAGCGCCGGAAGTCGCTTCCGCGCATGACCGGAAGCACGTAAAAGCGACTTCCGGCGCCGCCATTTTCTGGTGCAAAGCGGCACCAGAAAAATGGCCGCCGGGCTGAAGCCGATTTAAGGGACAATACCGGGATTTTAACCTAAACGGGAGACCGCCGGGAAACGGTAAGAAAAAAGGGGTTTTCCCGGCGGATACGGGATACTTGGCAGCTATGAGTTTAAACGGGCCAGGAAGGCTGCCTTTGACTCCTGATCCAGAGACTCTGCATTCCTGTTTTAATGGAAGGTTTCAGTTCTAATGGTGCTGTTGATGCTACTGTTATATGCTACCTGAACTTTTATTGCTTTATTTACACCACGTGAACTTTTATATTTTGTTTTTTAAAATGTAATGGCATGTTGGCATTCGTCTGCCTCGGGAGACAATGTAGGAGTTCGCCTTTGGGGGTGACGTCAAACTGTTGGAAGGTTGCAGTGCCTGCTGTGGCTGTAGAGGCTGATAAGGAAGAGACATGTTTGTTGCAGCTGGGGAAGATGGAGGGAACTTCAGATGCACCATGGCGTTTCTTCTCTCTGAGCTCCATCCAGCACAGAGGCACCAGCTTGCAATGGGGTGGCGACATTATGCGCACGGTATTGTGCGTGCAATGGGAGGAGCCAGGATGGAGCTGCGTCAGCAGCATAGTTTCAGTGGCCACTGGCTGCTGCTGCCACCACTGCCACTGGTGAGGGGCTCCTTTGGCCCTCCTTCCCCTCCACAGCAGGAGGAGAAGGAGAAGGAGGCAGCCACTGAAGCTGTGCCATGCTTGAGGGGCTTACAGTGAAGATACCATATGAGCTGTCAAAGGTCCAACATATACCATTATGCTATTTTGTGTGAATACTGGATATATGTCTGCCTATGAAAGTTCATGGCTCATGCCAATATTTACAATAGTTAAGGAGGCTGCAATCCTCATTTGCATGTGTAAAGCTGCCACCAGAAATTAAACAGCCACAGAACTGCATGTCACCTGCATCTGAATGCTTTTTCAATGCAGTCAATTCACACCTTTGGTTCTGAGCATGAATACCAATTGTGAGGCACCACATGTGTGTGTGTGTATGTACACGTGTGTGTGTGTGTGTGTGTGTGTGCGCGCACACACACACGTGAACTGACCCTTAATCCCTGGCATTCCGTCTTATTATTGATGTTTTAAAATGCAGGAAAAGGAGTTGTTTACCATTGTGCTTCAAAACAGCAGCAGTTTTCAAAATCAAACAAAACCCAAGGGAGGGTGTTTAGTATCCTTAATGCAGTTTGGAAGTAAAATTAAATGCCTTGAGTTGGTTCCCCAAGATGTCATGTTGCAGAAAGCCCTTTAGGGTGCCAAGGATGGAGGGAAGCCAATTTTGCTTTGATACCATCTGAACTGTCAGTGACTCCGGGGTAAGCGATGCCTGCCCTGCGTCGTGTGGTCCTGGTCAGACACTTTAGCCACCAGCTGATCGATTGTGCAGGTTAGAAGCGATGCGCCATGTGTTTGCTGCCGCTCTGTCAGCTGAGACTCCCGCTTGGATAGGAGAGGGACCGAGACACGGTGCCCACACGTTCCCCATAAGTTGTCTCCCTCCTTTCTTGTTTTGCTGCTTTCATTCTGGTCATGAGACCCGGAAGTGTGTGTGTGTGTGTGTGTGTGTGTGTGGTTCTCGGTGGTTTTTTTTTTAAAAAAAATCATCACATGGCAGTGAGATATATAATAAAAACAGAAAAATGGCGACAGTCACGTTGTGGCGAGTCTATGCTGCGTCATTAGATAATCTTCATGCAAAGATCGCTAAGAACAAAGAAAAAAGAGAGAGGGGGGTAGAAAACGCGGCTGGAAAGGTGGGTGGGCAGAAGGCAGCGGCTTGCGGGGAGGGGGGGGGTTGGACGGGATCAGGGAGGGGACGGACGGGCGTGTGTGTGTGTGTGTGTTTTTTTTTCCAGGGCATCGCAGCTAGGCAGCCCAACTCCCGAGCTGCCAGGTCTCCATTCACATTTCAGACTATCCTGGAAAGCCCAGCTACCGAGGTTGGTGCATGTTTATACGGCGGAGAGGGGAGGGGTGTTTCTCGAGGGTGCGGGGTTTGAGGGGAGGAGTAGCGGGTCAGATTCGGGTTCCCTTCCCCCTTGTTTTCCCTTCCTATCCGCGATCACCCGTAGCTGCACGCCGCTGGAGACGCTGGGTTTTGTTTACAAGCGGGACTCGCTAACAGCTGGTTAATTATTCTGCTCTAACCATCAGGCGCGCCGACCGCAGGCGCACTTTCGGGTACGGGAGCTAATGTTTTGCTTTGCTTTGGGGTTTCTTCCCCACACACACACACCCGAGGGACGGAGAGGTGGGTAGGGGTGGGAGCCGCGTACCATCTTCTCCCCGAACCCTTTGACGGAGCGGATGTTTAGAACAAGGCGAATTTTTCTACCCTGCGGAGGGGAGACCTCCTCTTGCACTGCGATTGTGGAGGTGGTGGTGGGGGGCGCATGGCTAGTGAGCCCCCCGTGGGCGGGTGCCTGGGTGGCTTTTTAAAAAACGTTGCGCACTCTTATTTTGCTTAAGAATCCTGGCGCTGCTCCCTTCCAGTCAAGCGATTGTAAATATAGCCTAGATGTTGTTTACATGAAACATCCAGAGGGAGGAGCCTCGGAAGCAGAAGGAAGAGGAAGACGGAGGAGGCTCCAAGGCTGGCTGGGGTGAGTATCCCGAAAGGAGGAGCTACAGCTGGGGCTGGAGGCTGTTGTCAAGCTGCCTTGGTACCGCGCGCTTTTGAGGGTCGCTCCTCGGACAAGTGCTGCTACTCGGATACCCCAAAGCTCCCCTGTTGGAGATTCCGGGCTGGCAAAGGGCAGACGAGCCCGTTGGTTTGGCTTGCTGGGAATGTCTTCTGTCTCAAATCCTGGAGATGCCACTGCCATTCAGAGTAGACAGTAGGGGGCTAAATGGACCATTGGTCTGATTTGCTCCAAGGCAGCTTCCTATAGAGTCGTGTTTCTCCAGTCTGGGCACTTTTTGGTGTGCATCTTCTTTTATTTTCAGCTGGTAAGGTTAGGGAGGGCCAGGGGTGCCTTCCAACATAATAAAGCTGAAGATGCACTGAAAGGGCAGCAGATTGTCAGTGACTCAGTGTAGTGCGCTCTGTTCTGTTTGTTTTACTGCAGAGTTTGGATTTTAAGCCAAAATGTCTTGAGGCTGTGTATGAAATGATCATCTTTTGAATTAAAGAGGGGGGCGTTGTCAGCTCTTAGCTCTCTATTGCCTGTCACTTTAAAAGTGAAGGAAGCTACAGTTCTGTGCCACCTGCCCTATTCCACCACTAGCCCCTGTCACCCACCTTTCTCCTCTGCCTGCTGTAGGGCAAGATCAACTCCTGCTTGTTAAGACAGCTAGATAGGAAACGGTGAAGGAATGGAAAGGGCAGCCTAGTGGCTGTGTCTTTGCTCTTGCTTCAGATGTTTCAAAAGACCACACATGATCTCTAGCCTGTCAGCTGACAACACTAACTTTGGGGGTCTTGTGTTTTTTGACAGAGAGATTTGGGGAGATGGAGCTTAGGCCCATCAGTACTGTGGTGAGGTGAAGTGTGCAGTGGGTTGCAAGTTGCATCAGCTAAAATTCCCTCATCTGCACAACTAGGGCCCTGGGTGTTTAAAAGACTGCCCCTATTATAAGCAGTCATAGCATGCACACCACATTTATCCTGATAAACAATCCTCTGAGAGAGAGTGACTTGCCCAAGGCCATCTAGTGGCATCTTGGCTGAGCAGATATTAAGACTTGTATGTCTCTTCTCAGAAGCCAGTACTAGTGTTACTGTCTCACACTGCCCCTGTAAGGCTTGAGTTTTTCCAGAAACGGTGGTATGCCAACTGATCCTAGTCACGTTTACTCAGAAAGAAGGTCCATTGAGTTCATTGGGGCTGACCCCCAATTAAGCTTTAACCTCCATCTTGTTTTCAATTCCTGTCAATGCATGTAAGACAAGAGTGCCTCCGGGTATGGGCAGAGTGTCTTTTCATCACACACTGAGTCACTACCAGCCCTCCCACTCATCCTGAAAATTAACTACTGGGCCGGGTAAAGCCTGGGACATTCTGACCCTCAGATTCCAGGAATAAACTCTGAAAATATGGAGTTAGGGTACAAATTTCAAATACATGACATCTTTTAAAAAATTAAGGATATCTGATAGTTCTAGGCATAACAAATCCCTATGATGCTATTACCGCAAGATCCAGGGGGCATTTCCTCTCTCTCTCTCTCCCTCCTGTTTTATTTTTATGTTGCAATTTAGCTGTTCCTGAACAGGCTTGTGTCAACTGGCTACTTGCCAGCTGAGCTTCAAGGTCTTCCTGCTCACCCAAATGTACTAATTATTTATTTCTTATTCTCTCTTGCTCCAGAGGGCAGGGCTAGAACTGTTGGGTGAAAATATTAGGGAAGGCAGACCTCAGCTAAAGATTAGAAGTAGTAGGAGATATTTGACACAGAGGAACAATATGACCCTGGGAAGCAGCAGGCTCTCATGTTTAAGCAGAGACTGGGCAGCTTATCCTGCCAGGAATGCTATAGTTGGATCCCACCCTGAGCAAGAGGTTAGACTTGAAGTTCCTTCCCTAGGTCCCTTCTGCTTGTGTTACCTGAAACATTTTCATGCTACCGTCATCTTTTATTTCATTTCTGAACTGTGTACAATACATAATTATAACAAAAATAAAACTGAATACTGTAAAGCGCTTAAAAATTGACTCCCAGCATATTAAAACACCTGGGTAATAAAATACATTGTTGCCTAGTGCCAACATTATTGTATAGTTGGTGCTAGGCAAGCTTCTCTAAGGAAGATGTTCCATAGCTGGGGTGCCACCACTGAAAATGCCCTGTCTCTTGCTGCTGAGTGCTGTCCCTCTGATCAAGAAAATACCAGAAGGAGGGCTTCAGCAGAGCACCCAAAAACATAAGTTGATAAGGAGAAGAGGTGGAGATACTACCAACCCCCAGTCTCATCTGCAGTTGGATCCTAGTTTTTTGCTTTATAGGGGAGATAAGATCATTTAACTCTACTTGGCAAACCCAGGGATTTTCTAGGGCTAAGTTTATATATGAACAAACAGAATGGCCACTCCGTCAGAATGCTTGGATAAACCATTTGCTTCTTGATGACTGACCGAGGTTATATTTTAACAAAATATAGGGATGTTTGCTCTCTTTGGCCAATAAGTGACAAAGGTCCAGGTCTATGGCCTTGGTTCCATGACTGCAGCATCCGTGAATTTTGATAGGAATATAGGAAACTGCTGTATTTCTACTGAATCAGACCATAGGCCCATTTAGCTAAGTATTGCCTACACTGATTGGCAGCAGCTTTCCAGAGTTTCAGACAGAAGTCCTTCTCAGGCATACCTGGAGATGCCAGGGATTGAACCTAAGACCTTCTGCATACTAAAACAGGTGTTCTACCACTGATCTACACTACAGCACACCTGAATATGACAGAAACATTCTAGAAATAACAGCTGGCTTTTCTCTTCCCTTTATTTTTGAGTGCTAATAAGGGCTTTGGAAGTGAATGAATCTAAACTTCTTTGTGAGCAAAATTTGTCTCTGTTTCACTTGATAATGGGAAGAGATGAAGATTCTAACCTCACAATTCTAACCAGGTGTGCTCGGAGGTAACACTACTGAATTCAGTGAGGCTTACTCCCAGGTAAGTGGGGCTAGGACTGCAGCCTTTGTCTTAGGAGACATAGGATCAATGCTGCCATAATGTTAACCTGATATCTTCCAAGAGCACTGGTTTGGGAGTGCATATTTGAGGATTTTTGGAGAAGGTTGTTTTGTCCATGAGGCTTCCAGGGAAAAGAAAGAAAGACGGGATTACATGCCTGTGAATAATAGCTAATGCATAACTAATAAGGCATTTTGGAGACTTATGTGTTGAATTATTCATTTGTTTGGTGCTCTGACAGCAGAAGTTGTCTTTCAGGGTGAGTGAGAATTCTCTTGTCATATGTAGACTCTCAAATAACAGATGTCTATAAAGAAAGGTGTGGTAGAAGGGAAAGGAGAAGAATGGACCAAAGAAAGGCAGCCAGAAGCCTTTTGATGACTGATGGCACAGCTGAGATTTTGTTTATGTCGTTTGTGTGATTCTTGTGATTCTTCTTAAACCACAGACAACAGCCATTTAAGCCTATGGCTGGGGAACCTGCATAGGACTTGCCTACGCCATATAGGTTTTCATTTGGTAGGATATAATCTGGAACCTCACCTAAGGTCTGTTCCTCTAGCAGCCACCATCTGGAGAGGGAAATAAAAAGACAGACATACAGGGTGAGAAAGGAAGCAAGTGAGAGAAAGGAAGATAGATAGATGGAGCCATTTAGATGGATAATAGTAGGTTTACCCAGTGTTGAAGGTTGGGATTAAATATGGGCCCTGACTCACAAAAGGCTGGAGCCTAGTGCTTTAAAATATTCAAGGAAAGAGAACTCAAAAATAAAATATAGAACAGAAGTCTTGCTCATTAAACTTATTGAGAAATTGATTGATTTTAATGACAGTTTCAGAACTATGGCTTTACCGTTGCTGTGTCTACATTTTCCTTCCATTAGTAATTCATTTGTTTCAAAAAATATAGATTTTCTTCTTAGTAGCACCCAGAGCACTCGTAGCTCTGCTCTTATTGTAATTTCACACAGCATTGTCTACTGGAAACCTTTCCTGCTCAAACCACATTGAAATGTGCCCCTGATTTCAATAGGCCTTGCATACAAGTTTCCCAGGGGATTGTACTTAATATCTCCCTCAATTAAAATATTAATTTTTGCTAATCATGATTGTGATGCATTTCCTTCTTGTAGATGTAAATGCTGGGTAGTGTGGAGGCTATTAATGAAGCATATAGTGCTATGGGGAAAGGGAAAAATACATTTAGAAACAAGCTGAACTTTGATTGTCATTACAGATTATATAATGAAAAAAATATTGTTGGAACAGTACAGTGTGCAGCTCAGTGGTACAACATATAGTTTACATCATCCTTATAAACAGGCTGTATATTCCTGCATTGCAAGGGGTTGGATTATATGATCCTCTGGGTCCCTTCCAACTCTACAGTTCCATGAGTCTGATTGCATAGCATGTGCTCTACCACTTGAGGCATGGACCAGAACTATAGCTCTTTCTCCAAGGAGCTCAGGATCATATGTACCGGTATATGCATATGTATATTGAAAGAAATTGCACTTCTTTGTGCAGTATGAAAGGGGGTGACTTTTGCTAATTCTCAATTTCCCTGCTTCCTCTTGATCCAAACCACCGCCTCTTTTTATTACAGTATTTTCATGTGAAGGTATTTTCTGGAGAGACTGGGTGCTGTTTTGGTTTAGCCACTTTACCATTGGCAGTTCCTATTGTTCATTCTGGAGAGTTAGCTGCACCCCAGTGTTCATTTTAAAAGAAAGGTGAAATGGAAAATAAGGTTTCACATTCCAGTCTAATAGGCATTAAATGGGAAGATTTGAGACATTGGAATAAGAAGATTGGGAGTAGCAGCAAACTCACTTTATGGATCAGTCACAACATATACTTTATATATGGGAAGTACTTATACTTACTAGATGATGGGCATGTGAATATGAGTAAGGAAGTTGAAGTAGGTTGCCTAGTTCTGTTCAATTTCAGAATCTTTTATTTCTTCACTTGGGGAATTTGATTAGCAGAGTACTGTGATGTGAATTATACCGTAATGAGGTCTCATTCAAATACTGCCTCTGACCTTTCTCCTCTCCAAAAAAACACCCAAGGCAATATGTTATTTTGCTTTTCTTGCTGTAGGTCTCAAGTAAGAATGCCTCTTTCAACCCTGTTATTCAGCTTCTCCAACATCTGGCACCATCGTATCTGAAAATGACAGGTTTGTATTAAGAGGTCTGGATAAGTGTGAGTGCCAAGTCTGTACTTGGAAACAGCCATCTGTGTGTGAACTGCTCTTATGGATATTGGCCAGCACAAACACAAGGGGGGGGGACCCACATCCAACACCTGAAAGTGTGCATAGAGTGCTGACCTGGGGGTTGGGAGACTGACTCGAGGCAGTGTCTCCTTCCCCAACAGGTGATCACTATCTGAACTGAATATATTGCTCATCTGTTTTGTGGTGAGTGCAGGAAATCCTCAAATCTTACATCTTGCAGCTTATGCACAGCTGTTTATACACAGTATGATCTCTGGATCTGGGGCTATTATGTTACATGCCTGTTTTCTTTTATACTGGCACAGGGGTTTGTGGGAGATACCCAGAAAATTTGGGTAAATAGGTTTGTCGGATCACTCCAGGTTCCAACTAACCAAGATCGGATGGCTGGGGCTTCATATCCCGTTGTGTAAATATCTGTCTGCTGTTATGTAACATTTGCTTGGGATTTATTTTTAAGACGTTAAAAGTATTTTTCCAAGAAGTTTTTCTGTCTCTTTATTGCCCTCTTGTGTTTAACAAAGTATGCAAGATTTATTTTAATACAAATTCAGCCTAGCAATTTCTCTGTGCAATTGCTTGATGACTTTATGATTTCCATCTTATAATATGAAAACATTCATTGGCGTATACATACATAGCTAATTTGGAAACTTAGATGCAGATTTATTTATTTATTGTTTGCAGTTCTGTTTCCTTTCATTTCTAGAGATACTGGTTTAACATTTTGTATTTTGGATCTAAATGTCAAGGAACATTGTAGCCTGAGGTTACAGTTCACGTTTCGCTGAAGTTAATGGCTAAGCAGCCATTGATTTGAGTGGCATCCTAAATCACCAGACTTATATAAGCCATCTTATTATGTAATTTGTCATTAGCTTTTGTCTTCATATGGAAAATGTTGACATCTTTTTGCAGGTTGCCTTATTTTATTCTACTTGCATTCCAGTAATTGAGCGCACTACTGTTTCTAGGAGAGGCAGGACTTGCTCTGGTTTCTTGCTATGTTTGTTAAGACCTGTAAGAGTACAGTAAGAGGTTATGCCCCAGAGCTCCTTGGAATAACCAGAGGGCACTGAGGCTCAATTTTGACTGCAAAAGTCCAAACTGGTGTGCAGCACCAAATGTAGCAGGATCCCTTTGATGAAATCTTCTGTTCCATGGGGCTGGAGGAGTGACTTAAGGCATATTGGTAAATATGGTAAAGTTATGCTTAGGTAAAGGTAAAGGGACCCCTGACCATTAGGTCCAGTCGTGACCAACTCTGGGGTTGCGGCACTCATCTCGCGTTATTGGCCGAGGGAGCCGGCGTACAGCTTCCAGGTCATGTGGCCAGCATGACTAAGCCGCTTCTGGCGAACCAGAACAGCACACGGGAACGCTGTTTACCTTCCCGTGGTAGTGGTACCTATTTATCTACTTGCACTTTGACGTGCTTTCGAACTGCTAGGTTGGCAGGAGCTGGGACCGAGTAACGGGAGCTCACCCTGTCACGGGGATTCAAACCGCCAACCTTCTGATCGGCAAGCGCTAGGCTCAGTGGTTTAACCCACAGCGCCACCCGCGTCCCAGGTAAGTTAAGCTTACCTGAGCAGAAAATCAAACTAGGGTTCCCGCTTTACATTAATAAAAAACAGCTTGTTTGCTTTCTGTTTATTCAGAACTATCAGTGAACATGATACTTAACAGAGAACTATAAGCAATACATAGGTCCCTGCCCCAACAAGCTTACAATCTAAATTTAGAGGTGGAGACAGCAGATGGAAGGAAGTGGCGGTGGTGGGGGTGAAGATAAGCAAGATAGTTTATATGTTTGTGTGTAGATGCGATTGATGTATGCATATTAATGCTGCCCAAAATCACCCTGCCTAATTAGAGATGGGCTGCCTGAATTGGGATAAAACATTTTGAAATGCTTTGTGAAACAAAGTTCTTATACCCAGCTTGTATAGTCACTGGTGGAAAGGGTGAAACATCAGTTGTAATATGTGTGTTTTTTGATGTCACATGAGCATTTGAAACACAGTGATTTGCTGCATCCACCCGTTTTAATGGCCACAGTGCTATTAGGTTCATTTATTCATTCATCATTTGGCTAACATAAGGATGGCTGGCCTTTCAGCAATAGGTCTCATATATCTTTATCACAAGGAAATTTCATTGAGGGTTCCTTGCGATTTCAGAGTTCACATACCCAGGTTCCCACTCCTCACTAATGCAAAGTTTGCAGTACCTATTTTTCAGATGGAAAATGCGCTGCAGCACCCAATATATTTTCTCAGCATTTTGTATTTTATTATTCCGGAACTTGGGCCTCGTGACAAAGCATGGTTCTGAAGACTTGCTAGTAATATTTACCACTTCTGCAGTACCTTTTTCATATTCTGAGTGCTTTACCATACCTCATCTCAGTAACTGTTCTGGTAGACCTGTCATGTAGATCACATTCTTATCCTCCTGTTACTGGAAGCAGGCTGCAGTTTGCCTGAGGCTGCCTATTGCATTAACAGTCTCTTAGCCACTGGGGTGGAGTAGTCACCCCATCTCTAATCTCTCTCCTGAAATTTGAACTGGCAGGTTTCATAACAAATGCAACACACCAGCCACTGGATGGCACTGACTTTCCATTAGGGTATCTGAAGAAGTGTGCATGCACATGAAAGCTCAAACCAATGACAAACTTAGTTGGTCTCTAAGGTGCTACTGGAAGGAATTTTTTTATTTTGTTTCCATTAGGGAGTAAGACTACTAGAGACAGAGTTCTGTTGGGATCAGTTCCCGAGAGTTTTGCTGCATTGTTTTTGGAAAGATGTACTGTACTCACAGATGAGCCCTGGGTCCTGAAAATTCCTTTTTGTATGCCACAACAGTTATTAATGCTACAGTAAGTAGTCACAAAGCCTGGGATGCAGGTGGCGCTGTGGGTTAAACCACAGAGCCTAGGGCTCGCCAATCAGAAGGTCGGCGGTTTGAATCCCCACGACGGGGTGAGCTCCCGTTGCTCAGTCCCTGCTCCTGCCAACCTAGCAGTTCGAAAGCACGTCAAAGTGCAAGTAGATAAATAGGTACCACTCCAGCGAGAAGGTAAATGGCATTTCCATGCGTTGCTCTGGTTTCACCAGAAGCAGCTTAGTCATGCTGGCCACATGACCCGGAAGCTGTACGCCGGCTCCCTCGGCCAGTAAAGCAAAATGAGCGCCGCAACCCCAGAGTCGTCTGCGACTGGACCTAACGGTCAGGGGTCCCTTTACCTTTTAGGTAGTCACAAAAAGCTCTATTTAACCTAAGACTACAAGCCTATACCCACAGACCCAGGAGGAAGTCCCATTGAACTCCAAAAGACTTGCCTCTGTGTAGACTTGCCTTGGATTGTACTGTTGGGCTATGATGAATAAAACACATAGAATAGCAAAGGGTATGCAAACAGCAATTTACAGGTATTTTATATCTTCTTTTATCTTAGTGTATTTTTAATTATATTGCTGCATGCTTTTTAAAGAATATTTTATTTCCTGAGCTGCTCAGAGAATGTTGATGGCACGGGATACTTATAAGTAATATAAATTAATAATGATTTTACCTTCTGGGACTGGTGTCAGAAGTTGATGTGACTGGGTACCTCCACTGGCTCACAATCTGCCTGCAGACTGTCTTGCCAGAGTGGTACATGCTCTAGTTATCTCCCGCTTGGACTACTGCAATGCGCTCTACGTGGGGCTACCTTTGAAGGTGACCCAGAAACTGCAATTAATCCAGTAGTGGCGCCCGCCCTGTGGAACGCCCTCTCATCAGATGTCAAGGAAATAAGCAGCTATCCTATTTTCAAAAGACATCTGAAGGCAGCCCTGTTTAGGGAAGTTTTTAATATTTAATGCTGTATTGTTTTTAACACTCGATTGGGAGCTGCCCAGAGAATCTGGGGAAACTCAGCCAGATGGGCGGTGTTATGTATTGGAGTTTTCCCTCAGGTCCTCGTCAGTTGTTTTAGGTGGGAACTTTAGGAGGGAACTTTGAGTTAGGTTTGTTACATTGTTTGAGCCAGCAGGCTATAAAAGCAGGCTGGCTGAGCAGTTGAGTTAGTTCTGTTCCAGCTTTCAAATAAAGAGCTGCTTTGGAGAAATAGCTATAGTCATCTGCTTAGATTTTAAAACTCTGAGACCTAGATTAGATTTGTAGTCAAAACAAGACATAACAGCTCTGGTGGTCTTGGTGGGGGTTGTGTTTTAAAATTAGTTTATGATTTACCTTTCACATAGGTCCAGAGGTGATTTACAACCACACCATAAAAACCATTAAAAGCAGGTAATTTTTTTTACAAAAACAACAGCTAGATTTAAATATAAGCAAGCACCCAAGACAGAAGCCTGAACAATTGCAGTTGCAACACCATTGCTATTCTACCTGTTCTATTAGTAATGGTCCAATGGCACAATCCTAGGCATGTTTATGCAGAAGCAAGTCTAATGGAGTTGAATGGGATTCCCAGTTACATGATTATCGTGATTTACAAATATACCATAAAAATAGTACAAAGCAACTACTGAAGATAGGTTAAAAACAGGGGTCCCCAGACTACGGCCCGGGGGCCGGATGCGGCCCAATTGGCCTGCCAATCCGGCCCGCGACGACCCCCGCCGCCCACCGCCGCCGCCCGCTGCTACCGCGCACAGCGCGGCAGCGCTCTTCCGGGTCGGGAAAAAAGCGCCGAAAATCCTTTGTGCGCATGCGTATGGGCCTCTCCCGACCCAGAAGAGGTCATTTCTGGTGCACTTCCGGGTCGGGGGAGGCCCATACGCATGCGCACAACAGATTTTCGGCGCTTTTTCCACCCTGGAAGCGCGCCACCGCGCCATTAAGCCGGCCCGCACAGGCGCGCGCTCCCCCGTCCTCCGGCCCGTCGCGCGATCGGCGCGGTGGGAACCGGCCCAAACGCCAGTAAGTCTGGGGACCCCTGGTTAAAAACAATACAAAATGAACATCTAAGGCAGAGACTATTTCATTCAGCTGGAAAAAGCTTGTTGAAACAAAAATATCTTCAGGAGTTTCCAGAAAGTACATGCTGGTGACGGAGCAAACAAATTGAGGTTCATTGGGTGATGTTCCTTCTTTCAGGAACTCCTCATTCCAAGTCCGAAAGCTGCTTTTAAAAATAGGTATTGTGTAAAACATGATTTCATGTGAAAGGTTTCCTGAGGGAAGTGACATAATAAGGCCTAGTAGGAGTGCCTATCTAATAATTACGCATCACTGAATCCTGACTCAACATTTCAGTTGGTTTCAGCAGAGCTGTGAAAGACAAGCCATGCCATGTTTTCCCTCCTGTGTGGACGGCTCTTCAACCACAATGTTGTTCTTTTGCACAAATAGAAATCTTTTGAGCATGATGCCAGTCTCTCTGGAATGACTCAGCCACCATTTTGTCAATAAATGCTGTACCAGTGATTTTTGTTGTTGTTCTCTGAGCAGTTTGTATAAAAATACATCTAGCCATACCATGAACCATTAACTAGAGTCCCTGCAGCATGGTTGCTCAATTACTGAATAACCTTCCAAGCAAATTTTCCTGTATATTTATTATGTGTGCATCAGATGCAGCGATGACAAGAGTCAAGCATCAGTGCTCCCTGTGACCTTCATCTTTCTGCACATGTGGCTGAGGAGAGGTAAAGCTTTTGAGTCTTGGGGCCATCTGCATCCGGTAAATGGAAGTCCAGTCATCCCAAGAACATGGGTAGGCAATGACTGACAGGCTGCCCTGGCTCAGTTATCACTGTGCTGATGCTGTCTATACAAAAGGTACAGTACTGTGATAACTGAAGGATGGCAGCCATCTTAGCGTCACAGGAACTCAGCAAGTGGTGATCAGAGAAGACTGTGTTCTGTCCTGAAAACCTGGCTGTACTTTATTGATGAAAACCAAAGCCAGCAGCATATAACAAAGCTGGAAAACACACTTTCACTATTTTTGCAGCTTAACATTTCACCTTCAATAAAATTTGAAAGCAAAAGTTTGCTTTTCTGTTGTAACTCCTTTCTGTTATTTGGAGGTTCTTCCATAAATTATAGACATTAGAGTATAGAGTGACATGTGGATTTGGTGATCTCTCCAAAAAATAAAAATCAAACTTTGCTGCACAATCACTTTTTTAATGGAAGGACACTTTTAACATGTCGTACTTTGAAAACCTGAATCTGACAAATATCCCTCATCCATCCAAAGGTGTAAGGAGCCTAGCAAAGTGTAACAGCACACCCACACAATCCAGTTAAATCACTCGGATTCCACTTTCACAGTCAGGGCTTTTGTCCAACAAATATTCAGAACTGTAGTTTGTCAAAGTGCTGAGAGTTGTTAGCAGACTCCAGACTACAGTTCCCAGGATTCCTTGGCAGAAGCCATGACTGGGAAAGTGGTATCAGAGTGCTTTAACTGGAGGGTGTGGATGTGACACAAATCTTCCAGTGTAACCTTTAAACATTTTAAATTGGTATTCAGAATTGATGGGTGAGTTCCTTTCCCAAGTTGTGGAAACAAAGACGATAATATATGGTCATGGTGAACGTTTCACTAGAGAACACAAACATAATGCTATCAGCTGCATAGTCATTGTTAGATCATTTGAGAGAGAGAGAACAAGGTAATGTTTCCAAGCAATATTTTTGGAGCTATAAATTTTCTCTGACAGGCTTAAGCATGGTTAGCTATTTAGGGCCTGTATCCACTGGAGTTTACTGTATGTTTGCAGCTGTTTGCATTCCCATTTAATTTGCATAGTCCACATGACATTGACCTCAAACAGCACCAATGTCCATGTTTGCCCCTCCCCAGTAAATTTGAGTTTGGAATGGGTGGATCCAATGTCGCTTTCTCCTCCCCTCCTTTCTGGGCCCACTACTTCCTCTATGCTGTCATTTCTTTTCCAGCTGTGCTAGTAACTATTTCCAGGGTCCTCCCTCTTGATCTCTCAGATTTGCACAAATCTGGAAAACTGCACAAGCAAACCACATTAAAAATTTATGCGCTAGATATATTGGGCACCAATCTGACCAAGGCTTTTGACACTGTAAATCAGGCACCCCCAAACTTCGGCCCTCCAGATGTTTTGGACTACAATCCCCATCATCCCTGACCATTGGTCCTGTTAGCTAGGGATCATGGGAGTTGCAGGCCAAAACATCTGGAGGGCCACAGTTTGGGGATGCCTGCTGTAAATCATAATGCCGTGTGGACTGTCCTTCTGAAAATTGGCTGCCCAGATATATTTGTGAACATCCTTTGGCTCCTCTGTGAAAATATCACAGCAACAATCACAGATAGCAATGGCTCTCAAAGTGAACCATTCACAGTAGGATCAGGTGTTGAACAGGGTTGTATTATCACCCCAACTTTATTATTTTCATTGCAAACCCCCCACCAGGGTAGAAATAATATATTGAACAGATGGAAACATCTTTAATCCGAGTAGGCTGAAAGCAACGAGTAAGGTTACCATAGCATCTGTCATAGCACTTCAGTATGCTGATGACAACGTCGTGTGTGCACACTCAGAGAATGACCTCCAAACCATCCTAAATATCTTTGCAGAAGCTTTCAAGAAGCTTGGCCTTATCATTCAACATCCAAAAAACCAAAGTGTTTTTACCAACAAGCACCAAACAACCCCTCTGCAGCACCACAAATTGAACTCAATGATGTAATGTTGGAAAGTGTCAATCACTTCTCCTACATGGGCAGTTACCTTTCCACAAGGGCCAACATTAATGCCGAAATGCAGAATCACCTGAGCTCTGTGAGTTTAGCTTTCTCCCGATTAAAGCACAGAGTGTTTGAGGACTGGGACATTTGCAGGGAAACCAAAATACTTGTTTACAAAGCTATTGTACTACCAACCTTACTGTATCCTTGTGAAACATGGACCACTTATAAATGCCATCTTCAACTCTTTGAAAGATTCCACCAAGGGTGTATCTGAAACATTTTACATATCACTTGGGAAGACAGGCAAACTAATGCCAGCGTACTGGAAGAAAGAAAGATCACCAGTGTCAAAGCAATGATTCTTCAACATCAACTTCGTTGGACCGGTCATGTTGTTCAGATGCCAGATTATCATCTGCCAAAGCAACTTCTCTATTCCGAACTTAAAAATGGAAAGCATAATGCTGGTGGTTAACAAAAGAGGTTTAAAGACTCTCTCAAGGCAAATCTTTTAAAAAAATGTAGTATAAACACCGACAACAGGGAAACACTGGCCTGTGAGTGCTCCAGTTGGAGAACAGCCTTTACCAAAGGTGTCATGGACTTTGAAGACGCTTGAACTCAAATCAGGATGAAAGGGATAAACGTGCTAAGAGGAAGGCATGTTTGGCAAACCCTCACCATGATCAACTCTTGCCCGGAAACCTATGTCCCCACTGTGGAAGGACGTGCGGATCCAGAATTGGCCTCCACAGTCACTTACGGACTCACTGTTAAGACCGTGTTCATGGAAGACAATCTTACTCAGCTACAAGTGATCACAGAAGTATATACAGAAGTATATACAGTACTTTCTATATACTTTTCTTTTGATCCCTCACCTTTCCACAGAACCAGAAAGCTGCACAAGCAAATTACAATTGCTTGACTGTGTCCTTTTGCACACTTCTTAAGTGGGGAATTAATAACAAAACAAAACATGAGCAGCTATATGTGATCATGCCCTATCAGTACGGTACTTGCATAACAGAACCAACAAATTAGAAGGCAGGGATCAACACAAAAGAGATACCTACTGGTATAAATGGGAAAACCAAAGTTGCTGTTCATACATGAATTTAAAAATGTGCAGGTGGGAACTATTCTGGGGATTGGGTAAACAGCTAAATAATGTTCAGATGGGACAAGCACCCTGCCAAAATCAACATTAACTATGTGCAGGACTAACCTAGGTTCTACTTAAGACAAGACCTGAAACCATACTTTAGAGCTAGCTTCAGATCCTAGATTAAGCAGACAACCCCAGTTTCCTCAGTAACTCTAATTCCCCTTGCTGCCAATTTAATTGTTAGTCATGGTTAAGCCTGGTGGAGGAATCTCTGCTTCATAATAGAGAGGAGGGAGAGTCTAATCCCATGGCCTGTTCCCAATTGGGTATTTATTTTAAGCAATTCTACATTCTTCAGCCTCAAATCCCAGAATGGCTCACAAACATAAAATCAATTAGCAAAAAACCCAAGATGGATCCTAGCTGCAGGATTTTCATCCGAAAGACAACACAATAGGGAAAAGATGGGGATAGAAGATTAAAAGAAACCAAGCACCCAGGCACTGCCAGCTCTTGAAGGGGAATTGCTACTAGCTTGCAAATGCAAATGCAACACAGAGCCAAAGACCAATATTATATAATTTGGTTATTCCATTCACATTCTGACACCACTGTTCGATAGTGGAATTTGCTTCCAAGGAGTGTGGTGGAGTTTCCTTCTTTGGAGGTCTTTAAGCAGAGGCTTGACAGCCATATGTCAGGAACAGGGCAATCTCGAGCAGGTCGCGCGCCCTGGTGCTGAGGGGCGGAGATCGCTCCGGCGCCCCCGCCCTCGCAGGGTGTAGCATGGCTTCCGCGCGGCTTTGCTGCGTGGCGCCCAGCCTACCGGCCCGGCGCACCGCACCGCCAGGGGTCTACCTAGAGCCGGCCCTGGTCAGGAATGCTTTGATGGTGTTTCCTGTTTGGCAGGGGGTTGGACTGGATGGCCCTTGTGATCTCTTCCAACTCTATGATTCTACCCTACAGAGCTACTCCATGCTAATCAAGAGCAATCCGGATTCACATCATTTTACACCCCCTTCCTTGAGTGTTGAAAATGGGTGTAGGGGAGAAGATAGAATGTGTCTTCATAATGTTAATAATGGTCAGAAACATAGCTGCCAAGTTTTCCCTTTTCTCACGAGGAAGCCTATTCAGCATAAGGGAAAATCCCTTAAAAAAGGGATAACTTGGCAGCTATGGTCAGAAATGTTGATAGTTACCACAGTAACAGTACTGGGCACTGTGAACCAGTGCACAGATGGGAGTCACACTGCCACATTATTTGAGCTGTGTGAACTTCACAGAATGTATGGGGAGCTTAGCTTGATAGACGATTTCTGGTGGGTGACTTCAATGGTTGCCCAGTTAGGGGAATAGAACAGCCACCAAAACAGGAAGTGTGACTGAGCTGGGCTTCCTGTTTCCCACTGCTGCTTCTCTATGAAAACAAAACATGCACACCTTGACTTTGGGGGTGTATGTGTTCTCTCCTTCAAGAGATCGGGGGGGATTATAGTTGGTGCATTTTCCATTGCAGAAAAAGCATAAAAAGTACTGCTTGATCACATTTCCATCAGCATTTGTTAGAACATCAGAAACTGCTCTCAAACTTGTACCAGGCTTTGTAAAACAGAAGCAATGCTGGAAGCAGCCCTTGAAAGTCTCGCATTGTTGCTGTCTAAAGCTGCAAAATTAAGAACCGGACGCTAGAGGGTGCCAGAGTGTCTTGATTTTTAGGTTTTCTGAAATTTTAAAACCTAGGTTTTATGTACAGGGAGGAATCTAAAGAATGCTTAACCACTTCAGCTTGGCTCCAGTGTTATAAAGTTATTGGTTTCAGTAGGAATGGCGAACTCCAGATGTTGTTGAACTTCAGCTTCCATCAACCCTGACTGTCGGCCCTGTTGACTGCCACTGATGCCAATTGGAGTCCCACAAGAGCTGGGGGACCCCAGGTTCCCAGTCCCTGGGCCACAGTCTTTGTACTATGCAAAACAGAGAATTTAAAATCAGAATTTAAAGCATATCCATTTTGTGCACATTTACAGTAGTTTACTTCTTGCTCTTCACCAAACAATAGTGAAATAGAAGCCCTTTGGCCTATCTGCCAGGCTTCCAAAGCTTTTTCCTTATTGTATACTGTACTTTGAACTGCCAGCATCCTAGCTATCTACCAGTTTATGTAGGTTCTCCCTTGTCAATCACATGTTCCTCCCCTCAGGTTACAGGCTCAAGGAAGTCTGGAGTCTTTTAACTTCAGAAGAGACATGTCATCTCTTACATGTGCAATGGAGTTTTAACTACAGCGGAACCTCGGGTCTTGTACCATCCTCCTTACGAACGCTTCGGATTATGAGCTCCGCTAACCCAGAAGTAGGTGTTCCGGGTAGCGAACTTTGCCCCGGGATACGAGTGGAAGTTGCACGGCGGCAGCAGGAGGCCCCATTAGCGAAAGCACGCCTCAGGTTAAGAATGGTTTTGGACTAAGAATGGACCTCCGGAACGAATTAAGTTCGTAAACGGAGGTACCACTGTACGTACCTTGTTTCTTGAGTCTCAGAGTATTTGCTAGGTTTCTAAATTAACATTATAATCCCCAATGGATAAGCAGGCAAAATATCCATGCCTCTATGATATGTAACAATCCATACAAGTAGCCAAGGAAACAAAGTCCAATCCCCCCTCCTCTTCCCCTCGTCCTCCTCACAGGCCTTTTTAAGATGTATCCCGTTTTTCTTTCTGATTGGAAACGTTTGTGATTGTGCCTTACATCTCGTGGTTCTTTCTCTATTAATATATCTAGCCATGAAATTTAACCTAGTATCTGAGCTTTTTAAAACTAGTCTTCCTGAAATCCACTATACATGTTTGCCTATACAGTACTAACATTTAGCTTTCCATAACTATAAGAATTCCATTGTTAAATGGTCACTCCCCCCCCCCAAGGTTCTTCCTGCTTTAACCTCACTGACCAAACTACTGGTTACGATCAAATGGAGGGCAGCTAATCTCCTTAGTCCTTCCTCCAACTTCTGCAAGAGGATGTTGTTCTGCAGTGGCATGCCAGGAATGTGTTGGATATTCCTGTTAGGTTTCTCTTTAAAATTGATGTGGTCAATGGTGCTACTCAGAGGTGTGTGTTTGTAGCCCTGATCTGAATGATAGCACACCTGTGAGCTTTTGATAATTTGAATAATTGGAGGTGGAGTTTATTTGCTGCACTGAATGCAGCAATGTGATTGGGTAATTGATTATTTTGAAAACTGTATTTAAGTTACCCAAATGTTTCATATGTTGGTGTAGTGTGAGGTGTAGTGTGAATAGTTGAGGAATGGTGGTGAGAGGGGTGTATTGCATATATTCAAAAATAAAAAAGCAAGCAAAGATATTGTGGGCAAGTTTGTTATTTCATCGTCCCTGCCGCTGCAGACACTCGGTTGGTGCAGATGCCCAACAATTCCATGCTTAGCATTTGTCTAATAAGCAAACATCAGGGCAGTTGAATTTCTCTGTGACTTCTAATTCTTGCTTCTCTGAAACGTGTTGCAGGAAGACACGATCCATATCCTCTCTTTGGTGTGGTGGCCTGTAGTAGTAGATGCTGACCACAATGTTGTTTGACTTTTTTTGTTGAGGTGTTGCTCTATTTAGCCTTGCACAGATGCTCTCCACAGGCTGCAGTGCTCAGTCTCTTCGGATTTCTGTGCAGGTGAACAATACTATTTTATGTGGCATGGAGCCTGTAGCTCCCAGCAATTGAAATGACTATTAAAAAACAATTAAAATCACCAATAAACTATATATATAAAAAACACCAACCAGATTAAAACATGTCCTCATAGGCTTGCCTGAACAAAAAATGTTTTTAGCAAAAACATTATTAAAGCCAAACCAGCATTTAAGATCTGGACACTATTCCAAAGTGCAGTCAGATGTTGCTTTGGGTCAATTTGTTTTGGTTTCTGTTGTATCCTATGCATCACAAACATGACTGACTCAGCCAAGTCTTGATCTTGGCTGAAGTTGCACGCATCTGGTACTTGTTCTATCAAAGGGGAAATACAGGAGATATGAATGTGTTTTGAGTGGGGGAAACACTTTCTGGATTCAAAACACTGTTAACATCCAACATGACAAACCTTATTCTAAACAGAAACACAAAGAAAATTTCAAAGTCCAAAACACTCCTCTCCAGCACCTTTTATTATGCACAATAACGAAAAGAACAAGAATCAATTCACAATTGTTGTTTATGCAGCCATACAGAGATACCATTGCATATTTTGTCTACTTTCTTTTTTAGCAACTGAGCACTTCCTTCCTGCTCATATCCTGTGAAGCAAATAACCCCATAAGAGTTAGCTTTTTCACATGCTGAATTAAAACTTCTAAGTGTCACAAAATAAGTTCTGAATTATCCCTCCACCCCAATACGATTGGAACAAGAGATTTGCCTTCTTTTTTCTAGGGGGGGATCCTGTGTTTTCAATAGCTTCACAACAAGCAGAAACCTCTTTCTTCTCCGGTTGTGTTTAAGCACATGTTCAAAAGTTTGATTTCTGTGGATATTTAAAAAAAACAAAAAAAACAGGCTCTTTAAGTAATGCTTTGTATGCTGCTCTAGGTTTGTATTTTTGGTTGATTTTGTATAGTGAGCTCAACTCTTGAGGTGTGGGTAATTTTCTACTAGGGCTTATTGTTTCTTGCATTTTCAAATATTAATCCTACTCCTAGTAGTCCAGCAATAAAGCTGCTAGCACATTCGCAAGTCTAAGCAGGGTCCACTATGGTTTCAGATTGGATGGGGAACGGCATGTTGAGATCCCTGCATTGCAGTGGGTTGGACTAAATGACCCTCAGGGGGTCTTCCTATTTTCCTAGTTTCTTATTCCTTGCACCCAAAGGGCAATTTGTCTTGTAAAATCACATGCCTCAATAAAGCATAATCTATTTACTATAGAATAAGGCTGCCTCTTTCCCCCCCCCCAAGTCTCTGCTTCTCTCCCTTTTAACTGTAGCTTGATTTTCAGACAGGAGCAAGTGATAATGCTTATCTCCATGTTGCAAAATTTTCACCCACTGATCTCTCTGAAGATCCAGCTGCTGTTAAAGGCACAAGGGCAGCTCCGGCTTTCTTTCTTTCTTTCTTTCTTTCTTTCTTTCTTTCTTTCTTTCTTTCTTTCTTTCTTTCTTTCTTTCTTTCTTTCTTTCTTTCTTTTGCCTGCTTAGCAATCCTGTAACAGGGCCACAGTGTTGCATTTGTTCAAGCCTTGTCACCCTGTTTAGTTAGTTTGTAGAGAGAGTGTTCATGTTTCCCTAGGAGACCCTTGTTATAGGACTTGCTGTGTGCTACATTTGGGCTGCATCACTGTGCTCACACGTCTCTCTACATTAAGGCATGTTTGCTTTGAACCCAGTATTTGGTTGGGGCTTGTCAGTACCACTAAGGAAGTCTGTCAGTTACAATGCAGCCCACTTAGAGCATTTCTAGAAGGACAAAGGAAGGTTGGCTGGTTTCCAGTTGTCTTCTTCCTAGTGACCCTCTTGCTTTGCATCAAAGCTCAGTATTGACTGCCTTAATTAACTTTTTAAGTTAACAGGAGATGCTAAATAATTCAAAAATGGGCAGAAGGGTGGAGGTATTCAAAGATTTACAGCAGGGTGATGTTCTTTTAGCTTTTAAAAATGCACAAAATGTCTGTGCAGAACAAACCGTGTTTCCCATGTAGTAGTACCAAGTAATTTTAAAAAAATCAATAGGAATTTGAATGAGCCAGGGACAGAGCCTCCTTAGATAGATTTTGTAGGAAATGTGCTAACTTCATTGGCCTGTGCCTCCCTGCATTTCTGCCACAGGCCATTGCCAGTTTACAAGTCATGTAGCTTGCCTGGGACCAGAGTAATCTGAAGTACTATGGAGCTTCTGGTATTGACACCTGCCAAAATGCTTACAATGCAGCCATGTAGCACTTTTCTTAGGGCTGATTGACACTTCAGAACAATACACCTCCCAGTGCTCAGATAACAGCCTGCAGTGATGCCCCAGCCTTCCCAGTGACAGGAAGGGAGTATAATAGGTCCTCATGGCACGGTACAAAATGAAATCAGTTTGGCATTCAGAGAAGAAGAAGAAAGAAGAAAGTTGAGGTAAAACCGAGTGCACATTGGGTGGAGTTTTATAATTCAAAACATAACTCAAAATATAAGTAGCTAATTTTTTTTATCTGCATTTGCATAGAAAATGTGCTGTGGACAAGCATCAGTTACCGGTAGTCATCCCACTGTTGTTTGTTTGCATTCACTGTCTAGAAAACCTGAATGTGGGATCATACAGGTATTTGTGTCTAACTGAGCAATTAAACAGTATATTGCTTGTGCGGTTTGTTTTTTGTTTTCATTTTCTCTCTCCTTTAATAAGAGGGCTAGACTTTTAAAATGAAGAGGCTAAGAGTTCAAGGAAGAAACCTGGAAAGATCATCAGCATCATGGGTTTCCCTATACTTTAGCCCCTCTCTGGCATTTACTATACATGCCCTGTCTTATGCCAGCAGATATGAGTCCGGTTTTTATAGAAAAAACTTCAACCGCAGCAACCAAGGTCTGTTAAGTTCTTTGCTTTTAGTTCTTGGCATGGCTGACTACCATTAGTGGGATTTTTTCTTTTCTTTTCCTGACAATCAGTAAAGAATCTTGTTTGAAACAGCCAAGTATTGCAATAGTAAACATGCTCAAATCAGCAAACTAGTATTTCCCAAAGGAACATTATTCTCTCTAAATGGAGCAAAGACAGATGCAAGCTAACCTGTGCAGGGGGGGGGGAGTGGATTCAGGAAAACATGGTATAACAAAAGTAGGATGCTGCTAATTAGACTAATTAATTAGACTGATCAGGGTGTGCAACCTAGAGAAAATGCTATATATTGAATACAGCAATAGCATTTCCTATACAAAACTGACGTTCACTCTGTCAGAACATATACTGTACCTTCCTGGGTACCACAACATGGTCCTAGCATGTTCTGAATTAAAAGCATTTCCAACATTACAATTACTGTACCACATGAATGGCACAGGAAGAGCGTCTGTGTAGCAATGGCCACATGCAATATATTCTGCGTGTTCTCACAGCTGCAGCTGTAAGCAGTGGCTGTGCAGAAAAAAATCCTGCTGCTTCTACGTACATGTCAGCCATGATGTTGTAAGAAAACTTTGAATGCAAGAAACCACCAGACAAAGATAGTCCATAACATCTCCTATCTCTTTGCCAGTCCCCTTACAGTATGGTCCCTTTTGCTGCCAAAGCACTGACTCACTTAAGTCAGTGAGAGCCGCAGACAGTTCTTGATGCCAATTTTTGTTGTAAAGTTCCGTAGCCTTCATTTCTTACATTTTATTTTTATGAAGACATTCAAAATATATAAATGTTTTCAGGATCTTTGATCCTTGGCCTCTTTCCAAAAATAGAGGCCAACTATTACGGTGTTTGTATTGGCCATGTGTGTTCAATAAAATCTGCTACCCGCTTGACTAACTGAAGTTGCTAAATTTGCCCTAATATTAAAGTCGTAGACCAGGGGCTACCTTTTCAAGGCCAGAGGGCACATTTGGAAATTTAAGGAAATGTCACAATAAAAATGCATTTTGCATTTAAACATAGTTTTAATAAGTGCTCATTTACATTTGCTCTGCATTTCTTTTTTTATAATAATTTTTATTAATTTTCAAAAAATGACAACAACACACAAAACACATAGAAAGTACAACAAAATAGAAAAATAGAAAAGAGACAAAAAAAACAAAAACAAAAAATATTCCTTTTTCAAGTCCCATTGTCTATTACAGGGGTCCCCAGACTTACCGAGCGGCGGGCCGGTGCCCGCCGCGCCGCCCGCGCGGTGGGCCGGACGGCAGGGGAGTGCGCGCGCAGCGGGCCGGAGGGCGGGGGAGTGCGCGCCCGTGCGCATGCGCACACGCACACGGGCGGAAAAAAATAGCCGAAAATCGCTTGTGCGCATGCGTATGGGCCTCCCCCGACCCGGAAGTGCACCAGAAATGACCTCTTCCGGGTCGGGAGAGGCCTGTACGCATGCGCACAAAGGATTTTCGGCGATTTTTTGCCGATTTTTTTGATTGTCGCTGCGCCGCGCGCCGTGAGAGCGGGCGGCGGCAGCGGGCGGCGGGGGTCGTCGCGGGCCGGATTGGAAGGCCGATTGGGCCGCATCCGGCCCGGGGGCCGTAGTTTGGGGACCCCTGGTCTATTAGGACCCCCTCGGGTTCCCTTCCACTGCGGTTCACTAACAATTACATTTTAGCAGTTTCTATACATTTCACTCACATTGTCGAAACTTATTTTACACTTTCATTTAACATACTTCATTCCTTCTACCGCTTCTTTCTATCCTAGTTCTATTCTCAAAATGTAACTTTAGCGTGTTTTTTCAGATATAATTTAAAGTCTTTCCATTCTTCTTCTGTCGCCTCTTCTCCCTGGTTGCAGATTCTTCCGGTCATCTCAGCCAGTTCCATGAATTCCATCATTTTCATCTGCCAATCGTCCACTGTTGGTAACTCTTGAGTTTTCCAGTTCTTAGCTAGTAGAATTCTTGCTGCTGCTGTGGCATACATTAAAAAGTTACATTTTTCTTAAGAATCTCTTTACCTACTATGCCCACTAGAAATGCTTCTGGTTTTTTAACAAATGTGTTTTTCAACACCTCCTTCATTTCATTATAAATCTTATCCCAGAAGTCACTTACTAGTGGACACATCCACCACATGTGGTAAAAAGAACCTTCCTCTTTCTTACATTTCCAGCATTTATTATCATGGTTGTGGTAAATCTTGGCTATTTTCACTGGTGTAAGATACCATCTATACATAATTTTCATTATATTTTCTCTTATCAAACTACACACAGTGAATTTGATATTCTGTTTCCACAACTTTTCCCAATCCTCTATCATGATGTACATTTGCTCTGCATTTCTAGGGATGGGTCCAGGCTTTCCAAGCCCTTCTCCAACCACTTCTTATTTTTGCCCTGGTGCTTTCCCTGTGAAAACCCTCTCTATACTGCTGAATCAGAACAACAATCTGCAGAAAACCTGAATTGCAGTTTGCTCTGATTCAGCAGCAAAGAGTGGGTTTTTGTAGAATCATAGATTTTTTTAGAGTTGGAAGGGACCCTGAGGATCATCTAGTCCAACCCCCTGCAATGCAGAAATAGGTAGCAGTCCCATATGGGGATCAAACCTGCAACCTTGGTGTCATGCTCTAACCAACTGAGCTATCCACCAGTGCCTTTGTCCTGGGGGAAGTTGTGGGGTAATAATAATAATAATAATAATAATAATAATAATAATAATAATAATAAATTATTTATACCCCGCCCATCTGCCAGCTTCCAGCAAAATATTAAAATACAATAATTCATCAAATATTAAAAGCTTCCCTAAACAGAGATGCTTTCAGGTGTCTTCTAAAAGTCAGATACGGTAGTTGTTTATTTATTTGACATCTGATGGGAGGGCATTCCACAGGGTGGGCACCACCACCAAGAAGGCCCTCTGCCTGGTTCCCTGTAACTTCGCTTCTCACAGTGAGGGGACAGCCAGAAGGCCCTCAGCGCTGGACCTCAGAGTCCGGGCTGAATGGTGGGGGTGGAGACGCTCCTTTAGGTATACTGTACTGGAGCACTCAGACAGACTGAGAAAGTGCAGCAAGTCAATGCTTGCTGGAGTCATTTATGATCATGATATATTCTTTACTACATGTAGTGAAAAAGCAACACATCTTAATCCCTTTCTGCCCTTTCATTTATTACATTTCTTTAATAGCTAGATTTAAAACTTGGTGTAATAAAGCCCTGCAGTTTCACTATCAGTAACCTTAAAGTCAAGCCTAGATGTTTTTAGCAACCACATATCAGAACAGATACATTTTCCAGAATGGTTTTCCTTACAGGGGCTGAAGAACAAGCTGGAGCAAGCTGGATTTTGCTACTTACTCTGGGCCTCTACAAACGGCTGTTCCCATGCGCGTGAATCAATACAGGCCTGGATTTTGGCACTGGATTTTGGCAAAGGATAATGCTTTCACAATCTATGTCATTATGGTTCCTGGAACATGGGTCTTTGTTCTCTAAACTACACACCATTATAAAAGTAGTTCTTTCTCAGTGCTGATTTGGAGAAGGCAATTCAGGGAAGACATCATAGCAAAAACCCAGAGGCAACATGCGGCTGCGGCTGCTTCTCTCAGAGCCTCACCTTTTCCCGTATTTGCTTGTTACAGGGAATCCCAGGCCAGCATCCTTTGGATGTGTAACACCCCATTATTGGTATGTGTGTAATTAGGCTTAGGGACCATTCCCTTCACTCCAGTGCAGTCTTTCCTTTTTCCATGGTAACTCTCTATAAGGGAGAGGACTCCGTGGCTGTGTAAAAGTTTGGTTAGGAATGGAAAGGAGGGCAGACCCCAGCCAGGGAGTCTATGCAATAATTTGCAGCCAGCTGTTGCTGGGCCGAAGCATGCAAGCAGCATGTATAAGGTCAGCCCTGGAGGTCAGGCAACCCAAAATATATCCTCCCATCAGCCGCTACCATGTTGGTGGTGCTGCACCTTTCTTTGCACCTCTCCTCTGTACAGAAGAGAACAGAAGGTGGGTGTCCAGTTCTGGTATCCAATAAAATGTGGACATGTTTTGGGGAACATGTTCAGTGCATGAGCATGTGCAAACAGATATTGAGCAATAAGAACATCATGCATTTTGATTTTTGAGGCAATATTTACTGAGAACTTTCATGGGCACCACAGGAAGTGCTGGTGGGCTCACTGAACAAATGTAGTGGTGACTGATGTAGGTATAACTTTTAAAGAATGGGCAGCATGCCACACAATGTGGTCCTGTATCCCTGTTCTGAACTGCTGGCCCAAAGGAGAGAACCAGTGTGGTGTAGTGGTTAAGAGTGATAGACTCGTAATCTGGGGAACCGGGTTCGCATCTCCGCTCCTCCACATGCAGCTGCTGGGTGACCTTGGGCTAGTCACACTTCTTTGAAGTCTCTCAGCCCCACTCACCTCACAGAGCGTTTGTTTTGGGGGAGGAAGGGAAAGGAGAATGTTAGCCGCTTTGAGACTCCTTTGGGTAGTGCTTTACATCCTACCTGACTCAGTGTCAGTGTCATGGGCCAGGAGTCAGCTTCACCTGCTGAACAGCAGCCTGAAGGTGGAGTGACTCCACCTGCAGCTGATCAGCCTTCAAGGACCCAGAGAAAGCACCGATAACCTCCTGACTTCAGCCTTCTTAAGCAGAGCTTCCAGCAGCAGTCAGATGCGGGTAACAAAACTGGAAGTTCCTGGCCCTACCTTGCTACTTCCTGCTCGTCTTAGGCCTTGACCCCTGACCCCATGATCATTGGATTTCCTGACCCCTGGACCATCTGACCACGTGGATTGCTGTTTGCCCGAACCTAGGACTGGACCTGACTTCTGCCTCCAGGCAAGTACAGTTGTACCTCTGCTTACATATCCCTCTGGTTACGTAAACTTCGGGATACATAAGCGGGAAACCCAGAAGCATATTTCCCAGTTTTTGCTGCATGTGCGTGTGCAGAAGTGCTCTACTGCCATGCATGTGTGCACAGAAGCTGTCCCTCCGGTTGCGGAAACCTCAGGATCCGACCAGAGCTCTGGAACAGATCCTGTCTGCAACTGGAGGTACCACTGTACACCTCAGAGATTCTTCCGGTTGGCTGGCTTCCCACTCCACTGAGCTCTGCACATTGTTGCTTAACAATGAGACTATGACAGTCAGGAGCTGGAGTCAGAAGCAGGTCAACAATAAAACACACGGTATCAGTGGAAGTTAACTCTTTATTCAAAGAAACCAAGACACCACATGCCTAGTGATCACAGCAATTTTTCCCAGTAGGTATTGCCCCAGTGGGGCAGTTGTCAGGACTGAAGTTTCCATCCTTCCCACCACTCTCCATGACTGCTCCCCTGAGTCCTTCCCTAGTAACCTGTGGTTTCTTCGTCTTGTCCTACTTTGCTCTGCACTCTTCATTCCTTGTCTGGTTCTGGGAGATCAGGGGGGGGGGAGAGGAGCTGGTAGCAGCAGGAGGGGAAGACTCCCTGGCTTCTTCAGCAGCCTGCCTGATCTCTGCCTCTTGATCCGTCCTTCTTTCCAGCCTCCACTCCTCTCTGCCTCTGATTCTGGACTGTTCTCTGCCACAGCCACTTCCTGCTCACTAAAACCCTCTTACCTCTTCAGCTTCTGACACCTTCTCCTCCTAGTCTGCTCCCACTTCTCCCTCTGACCACTCATCACCATCCCACCACCAATCCCCTGTCTCTGAGTGTTCCCCACCACCTTACATGCCTTACTTTCCCCCCCCCCCTCAGGAGAAGAGGGGGTGTGGCATCAGTAAGCCTACTCTATAAATTTAGAACTCCGTGGTCCTTAACCCCTTCACAAACTAACTGGCATTGTTAGGTTTGATAGCAAATCTCCCACACATATCCCCTTATGGTCCCCACAAGCACCCTTCTTGTGCTTCTACACTAAGTGGAAGATGGAGAGTGCACACACAACAGGCAGGGTGTAACTATTCTCTAGAACAGTAATGTGAACCCTTAAAATAAAATAAAAATCCTTCCAGTAGCATTTTAGAGACCAACTACGGTAAGTTTGTCATTGGTATGAGCTTTTGTGTGCATGCACACTTCTTCAGAAGTGATCTGAGAATAAAAGGGTAAGAAAGAGAACAAGTTTCCCAAAGAAAAAGAGACCTGATTGGGTTTGAAAGCAGAATATATGAGAGAGTGGGGGTTTAGTTTTGCCAAAGAGAGGGAGAGAGAGAGAGAAGGTGGAAGGGCTAATAACTTTCCATATGTCTACAAGGAGGTGGTTGTTTGTGGTTGAGATGAGGGCACCTGTTCAGCAACAGAAAGTGACAGAGGTGGTGGTGAGGCAGGGAGGAAAAGTCACATGTAAAGGAAATCAGGGACCCCAAAGGCAAAAAGCAACCATTTTATGACTAAGATTTAATGATTAAAAGGAGAGCAAATACTTAGAATCCCATTTTCCTGTCTTATCAAAGTTAGGATTAAGAGATTGTCTTAGTTAAAGGTTTTGTCTCTTCCTGAGCTAACAAAAGGAAGGTAAAAATTAACAGCCAATGCAACCATGCCTGTTGGTTACTTCTCAGTTGGAGACTTAATTTTCTCCCCTCCCCCCCCCCATGTAATTCCAAAAGGGAGCAGACAAAGCAAAAGAATTAGGCTGGAAACAAACAATGGGCATGCCACAGGGGTGTTTGCCGTATGTGTGGGCAACAGTAAGTGTTCTGCCTGGGTTTTGGTTATGCCTCATGCTTTTCCTAACCCTGCCTGTGGCTGCCATTACCTGCACAGGCTATCTGTAATAAATTGATCTCATATGACACAACAGATACAGGCCTCCTGGATAAAGGTTCATAATCCACCCAGGGATGAAAAGACTCTCTTGCTAAACGGCCAAGGGCCAGGAGTTGCAACATAAGTCTTATTGATATAGGCAAAAATCTGCCCTTATTCCCTTATTGGGTTCTCCATCGGTTGGAGAATATAACAGAGGCCAACCAGAGAAGTTTGAGAAGCATAGCCTTTATTTTCGCTGTTGCAACAGGGTCCTTCCTCTCACGCAGGAGAACAAGGAAGGAACCCCAAACAAAGGTGTCCTGCCCTTAAAAAGAAATTTGAAATTGGTTTCAGCCCACCCCCCCAGAAGCATCACCCATACGTCACAGAAGGGGTGTAGCCCAAGACCGCCCTCCCTAGATTCATCATAGGTACATCATGAAAGGGGAGGTCTGGTGGCAGTAATCTGAGCATCCTGGACCCTGCCCCCTGCCCCCAAAACCTAATAAACAAAAGAGAGAGATATTTACATTTCCCTGTTTCCCAGCCAAGTTAATCACACCCTTTTGTCTGGCACTCAGGTATCAGGATGCCAGGGATTATCACTTTAATTCCTGAGACAATGAGAAGGTTCCCCCCACCCCCCTTCTTCCTTGCAGAGGAACACCTGGTCAGAGAGAGAGTCAAAATGGTGTCAGTCGGGTCTGTCTTCCTGTGCTGCTTCAGACATGTTTCTGTACATTCATGTACATGTTTTATGAACAATATTATATATTTTTTTTTTGTTGTTGTTTAGTCGTTTAGTCGTGTCCGACTCTTCGTGACCCCATGGACCATAGCACGCCAGGCACTCCTGTCTTGCACTGCCTCCCGCAGTTTGGTCAAACTCATGTTCGTAGCTTCGAGAACACTGTCCAACCATATATATATATGAGACCTCAAAATTCTTATAACATTATCATGCCCAAGGTCCACACAGTTATTTCCCTACATAGATACTGTCTCCAGCTACGTTCCAAACCACAGCACTGGACTTTACTTTTTTACATTTGTAATTCTATATACCAAGGGACCCAGGTGGCGCTGTGGTTAAACCACTGAGCCTAGGGCTTGCTGATCAGAAGGTTGGCGGTTCAAATCCCTGTGACGGGGTGAGCTCCCGTTGCTTGGTCCCAGCTCCTGCCAACCTAGCAGTTCGAAAGCACGTCAAAATGCAAGTAGATAAATAGGAACCACTACAGCGGGAAGGTAAACGGTGTTTCCATGTGCTGCTCTGGTTTGCCAGAAGCGGCTTTGTCATGCTGGCCACATGACCTGGAAGCTATACGCCGGCTCCCTTGGCCAATAATGCGAGATGAGCGCGCAACCCCAGAGTCAGTCACGACTGGACCTAATGGTCAGGGGTCCCTTTACCTTTACCTTTAATTCTATATAACTTTATATATGGCGTCAGCCCTATGACCATTGGCTGGTTTCATTTCCACAAGACTTGGAGCTTTGAAATAATGCAAGAATACAGAAGGAAGCCATGTGTTGTTCTTGTTTTGGAAAGGGGTGTCTTTTAGCTGCTCTCTTCCTCCCTACAAACATTTGCTTGCTCACGCTGGGCCCAATCCCCACCATTTCTCAGAGAGGAAAGGCCAGATAAGGGAGTAAGAGGCAGTAGTTACCGCTCCTTCTGATCCCTCACATAGCTTGATGGCATGACACTTTCTTTTTCTCTCTGCCTTGGTCACAAGCAGAGAGCCAGTAAGAAATGGCATCAGGGGGCCCTGGCCCTTTTAGATGTGGGCTTTGACAGGTGGCTGAGGATGACATACAGAGGAGACTGTGCTGTCTTTAGGACATATGGTTTATTTACACATACATACAACCTGAGCCTATGATGGGGTTCACAGCATCAACACCCCAAAAGAGTATTGTTTCTCCCATAGCCACAGCCTTGGATTCAAACAGAAATCAAACGTTGCTGATTTTATTTCTCCAGATAACCATGCTTTGTCTCTGAGGTTATGCTACTTTACTTCTAGGTCACATCACTACAAACTCTTAACTCCCAACTCTAGTTTTTGGCCCTTCTTACTATGTGCAATTTGAAAGATGGGCCCTGCCCATTTGCTGTCTTCCACAGAGCCCCATTCCTTTGTTTTCCTTACACCTCACCCGGAGGCTAGCCTGGCTATTAATTTTAACACTTGCTGGAACCAGGGGTTCAGGAAGCTAGCCTGTCTTGATTAGATTTTAATACTTGCTTGATCCAGGGATTAGAGGGGTCTGGCACCTAGTCTGACAAACACACGCACCAAACTTATAATGATACATTAATCCCCAACCACACACATTGCCAACTACCAGTAGGTTCGGTCAGATTTTGCAACAATACCAAACCCTGCAAAGCCTGTTTGCTAGCAACGCAAGTGAGGTATGTACAATTGACAAGCATCAATCTTTTTAAAACAGCCTTCAGCTCTCTAGGGAAAGCAAACAATCTTCTGTTTTCATCTTGGAATTAAAGACCAAGCATCAAGTTTACTGATGAGAAGCAGGAAATCATTTCCCTCTCTAGGAAAGGGGAGCTTATGGCAAAGGAACATCCTAGCTCCAGTTTCCATATGGGTAGCATTTGAGCTATGTTGCCCTGTTGCAGTAAAAATAATTTTATGGCGCCTTAAAGACTAACCGTTTTTATGGCATAAAGTCTCGTGGGTGCTATCCAGAGCACCTGATGAATGGACTGCGGAAGTCCACAGAAGCTATGCCAGTGTGATTTTTTTTATCCTATAAGGTGCTAAGACTCTTTGTTGCTTCTTGCCCCAATTTCCAGATAACCATGCTTTGTCTCTGAGGCTATGCTACTCACCTTTAGACATCATTGTAATAAGTATATCTTAAGCAAGAGCTTAGAAAACTTTCTCCCCATTGTTGCTTACTAGGCAACCTTCCCACACCTGATTTTGTCAGGAGGCAATATTATGTTTGGCACTTTTTCATACCTTCAGGGTTCACTTTAGCTAATGCTATTCCCAGCTTTAATTACTATATACCGGAAAATACACATATGCATCAAAGTGAAAGTACACTTAAAAATCTAGCAGAATCAAGCAGAAGTTTAGCACTCATCTCTGTGTTAATTGCTTCTAGGGGAAAAACATTTTCAGCCCCATTAACCTAGAAAAATTGCAGGACAAAATTTGGGGTGGTATCCTGGCGTACTGTGCTTTCCCACCATTTCCATAGGCAACTCATGGGGGAACAGAAGTACACATGCGCAAAAAGGGTGTGTAGTGGTTGATGACATGTCCAAAGCCAGTGATGTGGATGGAACTTAGCATGACATTGTGGTACATCAATTTAAAAAAAAAAAAACACAATTCCACAACACAGCAGGTATAGCAGAGTAAAAGGAATACTGGAATTCAGGGCAGAAGCACCAATATAGTAAAACTAATGTGATAACCCCCATGTCGGAATGCATCCTATGTCAAAACAAAACTTATGTCTGGCTTCATTATTACAGAGAGAAACGTAGCAGGAAAGGCTTGAATAATGGAAAAACAAGTTATACACTGATCATAGGTCATTCCCAGTTCTATGTAGGTGCAGAACCTTTGGAGTCTTATATAATCCCCACTGTAATCTGAAAGGGGGAAAGCTGGCTATTGATGGCACTTGGAACATAATGTATAAGGTATTAGGCTTGTGTTGATCTGCTCCAGCTTTGTTTCAGACTCAGTTGTGGCACCACAACAGCCTTGGTCAACCTGTTTGATGACCTCTCTTGGGAGACCGATGGTGGAAATCATATAATCATAGAATAGAATCATAGAATCATAGAGTTGGAAGAGACCACAAGGGCCATCCAGTCCAACCCCCTGCCAAGCAGGAAACACCATCAAAGCATTCTTGACATATGCCTGTCAAGCCTCTGCTTAAAGACCTCCAAAGAAGGAGACTCCACCACACTCCTTGGCAGCAAATTCCACTGTCAAACAGCTCTTACTGTCAGGAAGTTCTTCCCAATGTTTAGGTGGAATCTTCTTTCTTGTAGTTTGAATCCATTGCTCCGTGTCCGCTTCTCTGGAGCAGCAGAAAACAACCTCTCTCCCTCCTCTATATGACATCCTTTTATATATTTGAACATGGCTATCATATCACCCCTTAACCTTCTCTTCTCCAGGCTAAACATACCCAGCTCCCTAAGCCGTTCCTCATAAGGCATCGTTTCCAGGCCTTTGACCATTTTGGCTGCCCTCTTCTGGACACGTTCCAGCTTGTCAGTATCCTTCTTGAACTGTGGTACCCAGAACTGGACACAGTACTCCAGGTGAGGTCTGACCAAAGCAGAATACAGTGGTACTATTACTTCCCTTGGTTCCTTTTAACCTCTCAATGGCTTTGGGGACTATTGACCATGGTGGTGTTCTAATCTAGAGTGACTGAGGGAAGCGGGAGGTGGTTCTGCTCCTACCTGCATGGTTGCTACCAGAAATTATCATGGGGAAATTGTTGCTTGGCTCCATGGCTTTTTCTGCAGGGATGAGCAATATCCATTTCCATTAGATAAAAATAAATAAAAAGTACTGTATATTGTATTCTTGTGCAAGAAAATATCTCAGCGCGTGTACCGTGATCACAGCCTCTGAGGTAATCCCCCACATGAACTCTATAACCGGGTTGTTGAAATTCAAATGTGACTTCAGCAAGAGGCAATCAGTAAAAAATAAGCAAATATGCCTGAGGGACAGCTCAGTAGGTAGAGGGCCACAGGAAACAGAATAGCTAAGCAGAACTGAAGCGAGGAGCAAGTTGAAGTCATGGTGTGCTGTTAGAGGACACCCACTGAAACATCACCAAATGTGACAAACTGGATACCCAGTCCCACATCCCACCAGAAAACTCACACTAATGAACTTCTACACCAGCAGTGGCGGCAGATTTGTGTTGTTTTACTTTTGTAAACCACTTTGTTTTCTAAAATTAAGCACCTTGTGAATGTTATGAAATAAATAAATACTTGGCATACACCCTACCCTTAAAGCACATTCCCTCCCTCCAGAGAATCCTTTTTAAGACGGCTGCGCGTTTAGCTCTGCGTGGAAGGTTAACTACAGTTGCTTGCGGGGATAGAAGGATAAGAATGAGCTTTGAATGTGCTATGAATGATGGCCCGGTGTGTGGATTTTCCGTGGTAAGAGCAAATGCGGAATAAATGTTTAAAAAGAAGTAGTAAAGGCTGGCATTTTAATGAAGGCGTTGTTATTGTTACTGTGTGGACTCTACAATAACCACAGCAACCTTGCTTGCATGAGCAGCACGCAGTTTTCTAAAAAACGATTTCCATCTGTAATGGTGCGATTTATTGTAGCTCTTTTCGGCCATCGTTACTCCCCCAACCTTGACTTTCCAGGAAGAGCCATGAGTAATGCTCGTCCCCGCACCGCGCGCACACCCCTCCCCCCCTCTCCTCAGGTGGCGAGAAGACGGCAGGGCTCAAGTTCTCGCGAAAGGTTAGCAAGCGCAGCCAGGATTGATCTCCTCTGCAGCCGCTGAAAACCAGCAAAAGACTCGATGCAAGCGGGGAGACACGACAAAGTTAGTGGCACGCATGAAACCTGATCTATTCATCTCACAACCCAATCGATACTTGATGGGAATTCCAGGATATCACATCCAAACCCCGCCAAGCGTATTCCACTTTCGGTAAAGCCCTCTCTCCCCGCCTCCTCCGCCCACCTTCCACTTTCCAGCAGTGACGTCTCCCCGTACACGCAGCAGGGAGGGCTGCAAGGCTCCGCCCGCCCTCTTCCTCTTCTGGCTCACTGCAGCTGCCGGGTCCTAGGGCGCATCGCTTTTCCCTTCTCGCTGCGCTTGGCACCATCAGCAAGGGCACAGGCCGGCTCTGAAACGCCCTGGCGGGAGGACGGACCACCGGCCGCCTGCAAGCGGTGCAGCCGCGCTGGAGAGGGCCGGCGAAGCCGAAACGCAGAGGCGAAAAAACAAAACGAAAAGGACGCGCGTTTCTGAACGTGTCGTGCAGCTCAGGCGAGGTCTATGGAACATAGGTGGAAAAAACGAGGGAGAGAACAGCACAAGACTCCCGTTTGCTTTGCTACGCTGTCCTAGAAAAGATGTGGATTACTCAGGTTTAGCATCTCCGCCTATGGATGACCAGACCAGGGCTTTCCGCAGAGCGGCCTTCGTAAAGCTGGCGCCCTTCAGATGATGTTGGACTTAAGCTCCCAGTAGTACCAGCCAGCGTGGCAGGCGGCCTGGAACAATTTGAGTTGGGGCCGATTAAATGTCCGAAGGGCACCAGAATCGGGGATGCCGATTTCGACAGAGCTATAGCATTCCTAAACTTGGCCCAAGGCCTGCGGTGGGAGGGCAGGGTGGAGGTGTATAGGTGCTTCTAAATCCTAGTGCTGTACCTCATTCTGCACACCCTATACCACAAGCATTGCTGTCTTGCTTTTCTGCTTGGTAAAATGCTCTTACACTACTCAAACCCACACACCCCTTTTGCATCCTTCGAGTTTCTGCCAGTGCCAGTAGGTGTCATTTGCAGGAAAAGGAGGAAATCTTACAGAACACTGCTAAACAATTCCCCTGCTGCTCAGTTTTGCCCTTCCCTTGTCTAGAAGATTTACCCTGTCCAAACATCTCTCTGTGTGTGTGCTCTTACTTTAACAGTGAAGATGTTAGACAACACCTGAAGAAGAGTCTTCTAGCTGCTGTTTGTCTGATGATGAGCTGGGAACCAGGGACCAAATTCAACCTTGTGGCTCAAACGCAAAATTTCCCCTGCTCTCGATCCATACAGTTGGCTTCTTGTTGTTTGACATAGAGATGGGAGCTGGCAAAATTTTAGTTCTCCTCAACTCTGGTGCCATAATGTTTTATGGCAAGACTGGGTCAATCCTTACCTCCCCCATTGTCTGTGGCTTATTTCCCCCAGCTGACCAGCTCATTATCTCTTGAGACCCGCTGCAGGACAGAAAAGCAGAACATGAATAGCAATAATAAATAAATACACAAAAACATTGACTGATTTGTGCAATCCATGCTATTCTGCCATTTGGTTACACATTTGGTTGCATATGTGTCAGCTAAACTGGGTTTAGTTCAGGGTATCCAGTCTTCTTCTTCTTTGGCGATCACTCGTATCCGAGTAAGATTGTCTTCCATAAACATGGTTTTAACAATGGGTCCGTAAGTGACTGTGGAGGCCAATTCTGGATCCGCATGTCCTTCCACAGTGGGGACATTGGTTTCTGGGTGGGAGTTGATCACGGTGTGGATTTGCCAAGCGGTGTGGATTTGCCAAGTGTGCCTTCCTCTTAGCACGTTTCTCCCTTGCGTCCTGAGATCGAGTGTCTTCAAAGCCCATGGCACCTTTGGTAAAGGCTGTTCTCCAACTGGAGCGCTCGCAGGCCAGGGTTTCCCAGTTGTCAGTGTTTATACTACATTTTTAAAGATTTGCCTTGAGACAGTCTTTAAACCTCTTTTGTTGACCACAAGCATTACGTTTTCCATTTTTAAGTTCGGAATAGAGTAGTTGCTTTGGAAGACGATCATCAGGCATCCGCACAACATGACCAGTCCAACGAAGTTGATGTTGAAGAATCATCCAGTATAAGATTTATTACTTCAGAAAGGATGCCATAAATTATTCCATAAATTCCATAAATTATTCCATATTATTCCATAAATTTCCTGTAGTATTCATTGATGCTTGAACTTCCTACCTGGGAATGCTAATCTTCATGTTCCATTTTGCTTTTGAGTGCTTTATGCAGGCAGTGATAGATGAATGCATATTTGTGCTTACTATCTTTTATCTCACTATAACTTCAGATTGTTTCATCTAATCTCTTTGGGAACTTTCAGCTTTAAGCAATCCTAACCTCACTTAACTCAGAGTGAGCCCCATTGAACTCAGTAGGACTTACTTCTGAGTAGAAATGGTTAGGAACATGCTGTTGGCCATTTATTTTGCTGCTTAAAATCTTTTATCCTTCATGCTTGTTGAAGGGTCTCCATCTGTGAAGATGTCCACCCCACCTGTATTCCAGGTCACATTTTACACTACTGCACACACTGGGTGCATATGGATTGTGGCTAATGCTATGTGTACTAGGCTTCAAACATCACCGGAACTGGAGTAAATTGTAATATATCCACAGCCTCAGTTTATAGCATGAGAAAATCACTAGCAGTTCATTCTGAGTCAGTTAACCTCTAGGGTTGTTTATTCTAGATCAGCTTTCTAGTTTTTTTGCCACTCAAACAATGACTGATTGTAGAAAAATTCTACTAACTACACTGGGTCTGGTATCATTAGATAATTTCTCAAGATATACACTGATAAGAATATCTACAAATGTCTCATCTTTAACCCATCTGTTTAAGAAAGTGGTGTTGTGTAATAATTGCACAAACATGCTCACTATTTAAAATGTGCAAGCTGTTAGTAATAAAGGCAGAACTGCTAGGGTATAGCTCTCAGCCAAGGGGGAGTGGGGGCCCTGCTCTGCTGGGTGTTAGTGGGTAGAGGTTTAGGATTAGGTTTAGGTTTTCAACTTTGAATGAGGTAGGCTAGGGGGAGATCCTAGGAGCAGAATGACAGGCTTGAACAAAGAGACACAGAAGATGTCCCCCATTTTTTGCTGTCCTTTGAATCCAATGCTGCTCCTATGGTGGAAGCCAGACCTTCATAGGATGTGAATGCTCTGCAATCCCTCCATCAGCAGCATAGCTAGCTGCTTGGACGCCCATAGTGGTGCAGGAGCATTGCTTTTTCAAGCAGCGCAGAGTCTGCCCACAGACGCATCTCCCTCAACTGCAGAGTGGCTGAGGGGGGTGGGCCTGCCCACACTGCTGTTTCGGGTAGCATGGAGCCTGCAGGCGCCTGAGCCACCCCATCACTCCCATGAGAGATGTGTGGCTCTGGTGCTGTAAGTGCCACTCCCTGCAGTGTGGCACCCAGTGCCCCACCACCACCATGTCCCCCCCACTCTGCCCTCCATCTAGGTGCAGGTTGTAGACCAGATCCAGGCACTTTGGGAAGAAACTGATTTTCTGGATCCATTTCAATCAGTGTTTAGGCCAGTTTTGGCACAGACACTGCTTTGGTTGCCCTGATGACCTCTGCCGAGAGAGAAACAAGGGAAACATGTCCTTGTTAATTATTCTCGACCTCTCAATGGCTTTTGATACCATCAGCCATGGTATCCTTCTGGAGTGACTGTTCGAACTAGGGGTGGGTGGCACCGCTTTGCAGTGGTTCCAGTCCTGCTTGGATGGTTGTTCCCAGAGGGTGTTGCTTGGGGAATGCTTTTCAGACCCATGGAACCTTCAATGTGGGATTCTGCAGGGTTCAATCCTATCCCGTATGTTGTTTAATATCTACATGAAACCACTGGGTGGGGTTATCATCCAGAGGTTTGGAGTACATCAGCTGATGACACTCAGCTCTGTTTCTCCTTTACATTTGCAGGTGAGGCAGTGGAAGTGCTGGACCAGTGTTTTGGCTCGGTAATGGACCGGATGAGAGCCAACAAACTGAAACTTAATCCAGATGAGACGGAGGCACTGTTGGTGGGTGGTTCCCTAGACTGGGTGGGTGAGAGTTCGCCTGCTGTTGATGGGCTTGCACTTCGTCTGAAGGAGCAGGTTCATAGCTTGGGGGTACTCCTGGATCCTCTGCTGTTGCTCGCGGTTCAGATGGCCTCAGTGGCCCAGCTACACCCCTATCTGGACACAGATAGCCTAACTACTGTTGTCTATGCTCTGGTAACCTCAAGGTTAGATTGCTGCAGTGTGTTATACATAGGGCTGCCGCTGAAGGCAGTTCGGAAACTTCAGCTGGTGCAGAATTCAGCAGCCAGGTTGCTCACCAGAGTAGAACAGTTTGAGCATATTACACTAGTCCGACTGCACTGGCTACCAATTAGTTTCTGGGCCCAATTCAAAGTGCTGGTTTTGACCTGTGAAGCCTTAGGACTGCAATATTTCAAGGACCGCTTCTTTCCTTATGGACCCTGAGATCATATTCTGGGGCACAAACCTTCCTTGAGAGGTTTGGAGGGTGGCAACACGAGAAAGGGACTCCAGCAATAGCCCCGCCCCCCCGCTTGCGGAACAATACGTCACTTTAAAACACAGGCACGGGGCTGGACAGACCGAAAGCGTAGCGAAGGCTGAGTAAACTTCAGCGCGCTCAGTGCGCCTGCGCTGCTCAAACACCCCCCCCCCCCCGGCCCGGCGCTTGCGCACTGACTCGGCGGAGCTGGCTTGTTTCCTCACTCAGCCGTCGGCGAGAGGAGCGGAGGGTTTCAGCGGGTCCGTCGCCATCCTGCGTGGGCGGGAGCGGACCTCGACTCCCCTTTGGGGCCGGAGCCTGGAAAGCCCCGCTGTTCTCCCCCACCCTCCTTGCTCTGGCTGGAGAGCCGGAGAGGAAAGTATGTGAGGTCGGGCAGCAGCAGCGCGGAACCCTTTTCGCCCAGGGAGGCGCCCATGGAAGCGGTGAGTACGTCGAGGGGCGCAGGGCGAGAAAGGAGTCCCCTTTTCCTCCTGCCCCGGGGCGCTGCGGGGTGAATGGCGTCCTCCCTTGGGGGTGGGTGGGTGACTCTTCTTTTGCTATCTTAGAAGCCTGGCCCGCCCAGCTTGGGGGTCGCTCCTGCCCGTTTTGAGGGAGAGGGCTCGGGGGCTGCTGCCCACAAAACTCTCCCCCCGCCCCCGTGGTGCTTTTCCAAGGGTGGGGACTCAGGGCAAGAGGCGGGACCGCCTTGGGAAGGGGAATCCCGTCAGCCTCCCTCCCTCCGTCCGTCCGTCCCTCCCGCCGGGGAGTGGGGCAATGGCTGGAGTTCCCTGGAAGGGTTGTTGCTTTGGACGGTGTTTTCGATCCCCGGCGCCCTCCAGGCAGGACTGGGGAAATTGAAACCCTCGAGATCTGCTGCTGCTGCCGGCCAGAGTAGGCGGCACCAAGCTCGGTGGGGGGGTTGGTGGTGGCCCGACTAAGTAGTAGGCGGCTTCGTGGGGGGTACCGCAGAAGCCAAGAAATTCGACTGTTGACCACCCCCAAATAAAAGAGATGGAGGGAGGATGACGGATGGACTTGTTGCTAGGGATGTGTACGAGACCAGAGGTTTGCAGCGAGAGAGAGAGGACAGAAACAAACCCGCTTCCTTCCCTTCTGCATACATAGCCAGCTCGCGTGTAAAAGTCGTCGTTGCGCTTTGGTGACCAACAACCAGAAGTGGAGATGGCTGACATCCTGTTTATAACGATGGTCTGTGTTCTTGAGAACGCTCTGTTCTTGGTGTTAATAGTGGTGTGTGTGTGTGTGTGTGCTTGCGTGTTTGCGTTTACTCAGTTCTCGATAACCAGATGACCCCTTCCACACACAGACTACTATATCGTTTCTTTAAAACGAGAAAAGAACTTGCAGTTGTTGCCGGTCGCTGGGTTTTGTATTTTGAACTACAGCATTCGAAGAAGGGCACTAATAGTACTAATCTTGAATCATGGCATGGCTTCTGAAGAAATCTGTAGCATCAGGAAGTTCCCTGTTTACTGCTTTGTGTTTTGCTTGGGGGAGGGCCAGAGAAATGAAGCTGTCGTTCTAGGACAAATGGTATGGGAAGGGGAGGAAAGAGGAACTGATACAGACACAATTAGCAATGTTGCATAAGGACATTGACTCCGTGTAAAAGAACTGGTCTGTGTCATAGACAAAAATAGTTGCAGTTGTTTTGCTAAATGTACTTTTTAAAAAGCCTATTTTGAACTGCTCAATCTACTGTGTTTTATGTATACATCTTAGTCTTCAGATTTTAGGAGTGGTAAAGTACTTGATGAACTTGCACCAGGTGAAACTTATTTGCACCAGGTGAAAAATGTGTTGCTGTTAATCAGCACTGATATTGGCTAAAATGTGACCAAAGCACAAACTGTTAGGCTCTTTAGGGTGATAAAGCCAGTTGTTACAATGTTACAATTTATAGTTTTTGACAAAGTGAAGAAATATGGATGTGCCTCTTCTATGGCAATATAAAGCAACATTATGGATGAAATTACCATAATAAAGTTAGGTAGTACCACTTTGTGCAATGGAAAACAGAATTTGAAATCATCTCTCCCCCTCCCCCATACTAATGAGCTCACTATTTGGTCATCTTAAAAATACCTGATAGGGACTGTGCATTTCCACCTATTTTATATTCATGCATGGCACTTGGGCATTTAGGATACTACTGAGCAAGCATTCATGGGATTGTGTTTGTAAGTCCCACTGGGCAGTGGTACCGTGTTTCTCCTAAAATAAGACAGTCCTCAAAAATAAGCCATGTCAGGCTTTTCATTAGTAGAAGAATATAAGACATCCCCCGAAAATAAGCCGGGGGTGGGAGCCGCTTCGTGTGGGAATACCACATTGAAAACAAAGACAAAGGACCAAAGATTCAACCAGCAAATCTCTGGGAGGAAAAGTGCCTCTCTCTTCCCCTTCGCCAGATCTTTTTATTACAATATCAAAAGGTTACAAAGATTCAAATCATCCAATAGAATTCATCCTAACTTCTAAAACCCCTCCCAGGTTTCCTCCCACCTTGAATCTGATACTGTTGGGAAGGTCTGGAACTAACACCAAGATGCTAATAAAACTTCCTGGACTTCAAAGAGACTACAACTAAAGAAAGGAAAGGAGCCCAGGAATTCTTGCATAGATTAACAGTGTCTTCTCAGAAAACAAGTTTGTCAGCTTTTCAAAGGCTAACAGGAAGGAAGGAAGATTAACAGATGCCCTTTTACCCAGATCTATTGAGCCAAATGTTTTACAGCCAGGCATGAAACAAATGGCAACACAGGCCTGTTTCTTGCAACCCAGACTGAAACGTGTTTTAAAGGTGGAAAGAGATGAAGTCAGTAATCATCCCAGAAACCTATGTCCAAGACCAGGATTTTCATAATTCAGGCAGCAGAGGTATATCAAGGGAGCCACGAAGCTCAGACATCCTCTACAGGCACACATAATTATGAGTACCTGATTCCCTTCCATAGATCACTAGAAAGTCACCACTACAGCTTCGGGGAGCGCAGCGCAGCACGAAGAGCCTGGTGAGAGGCAGCTGCGGCTGCAGGTGAAGCCCAGGATCTGCGTGGGCGACTGGGGGCGAACGCCCTGAGCACTGCGGCTGTGGCGAAGAGGCACCCGATCAGCCCGCTTCTCAGCTGATCGGGCGCCTCTTCGCTACCGGAACTCAGGAACTCCGATCTCCTTGGCAGCAAGGAAAGCCGATCTCCATCCCGTCTAGTTAACTCTCGTTCCTGCAGTGGCGCCCTACTGCGTACGATATCTTCCACGCCCCATCCCTGAATTCATTGCCTTTTCTCCCGGGCACTCTGCACGTGCTCGGGGGGCACACATCGGCGAGGGGAGCGGGGCGCAGGCGGGCCCCTTTCCACTGGAGAGGCAGGCAGCCCTCCTCACCGCGCTTGAGAGCTTTCCAGGCCGAGGCCAGCCCCCTCCCCAGGGAGAGGAGGGAGAGAAACCCGGCAGCTGGCAATTCCGCGGAAAGGGAAAGCGAAAGGGAAAGTTGCTGGTGCGGCGGCGGGGCTGCATTCTGAGCAAACATAGGCGCATAAAGGCGGCGGGCGCGGAAAAGCGCAGATCCTCCCCTGCGCGCCGCGGCTCCGTGCGCCCCCCGCCGCTCCATGGCCCTGCGGCTCCTGCTCCTGCTGGCGGCGTTGCTGCTGGGCGCCTGGGGGATGCATTCGGCTACCGCCGCTGCAAGACGTGGCCCGACCGAGCTGCAGAAAGGTACATAGCGCTGGCTCCTCCTTTCCGCGCAGCACTTGAACCCAGAGCCGCCCCGCGCTCCCAAGCCCCTCCGCCTTGCAGATCGCGGCGGTCAGAGGCTGCGGCTGGCTGCTTTCGCTTGGCCCTCCGAGAACCCCCTCCCCACCGGCAGGTGAGAGGGGACAACCTCGCAGGGGTGTCGGTAGGCCTTTTTTCCCGAGCTGTGGGCGCGACGGACAGGTGTGTCTACCTGCGAGGTGGGCAATCTGTGCTCTGCACACACACACCCCGTTTCGCCTCGCTCCATCTCTCCCCCCTCCGCAAAGACAGCAAAAAAAAAAGACATCCCCTGAAAATAAGCCGTGGTGTGTTTTTTGGGAGGAAAAATAAATATAAGACGTGTCTTATTTTAGGAGAAACACGGTATTTCTTCCTGATGGGAGAGACAGACAGACAGACACATATTATGGGACTGCAGTCTTTTAAGCAGGGTGTTTGGCTTGTCAGGTGCAGAGATCAGGGGTTTAAAAGGAACTGTATTATGCTTTGGGTTTATTATTAATTAAAATAATATTATGTACCCATAAATACCTGATAGGGACTGTGCATTTCCACCTATTTTATATTCATGCATGGCACTTGGGCATTTAGGATACTACTGAGCAAGCATTCATGGGATTGTGTTTGTAAGTCCCACTGGGCAGTGGTATTTCTTCCTGATGGGAGAGACAGACAGACAGACACATATTATGGGACTGCAGTCTTTTAAGCAGGGTGTTTGGCTTGTCAGGTGCAGAGATCAGGGGTTTAAAAGGAACTGTATTATGCTTTGGGTTTATTATTAATTAAAATAATATTATGTACCCATAAATCTTCAAGGTGTGATGAATTAAGAATCTAAACGTCACTTGCCCTGAAGCCCTTCTCTTCTGTTTACCCTTTAAAAGGTAAACAGTTGCATGTTAGCTACAGGAGTTGTTGGTAACTATGACTGCAGACAATCCTATACATGCTTGCCTGCAAATCCCATTAAGCTCAATTCATTCCTATGCTTGTTTACTTGGAATTTGATGTCAAAATACTTTTTTGTGATTTGTGTTGTAGATTGCTGCTAAAAACACATTTCTTTTGAATTACCTAATTGATGAAGCATGTGTAAGCAGTTTTTAAAAAATGACTCTTGATTTTAAAATATATGAATTGCAGTGTGGGCATCAATGTATTCACTTTGCCCACATATGGAGAAAAGTAATGCATTTCTTCTTTCTTTTCTGAAGTGTACAGGAAACCACACATTTTTAGCTGAAGCTGTTGCAGGTGTTAAAGCAGTTCAGGAGCCATGGTAGATCTCTGATGTTAAGTGGATTTGCGTGTTTGAAAGACTGTGTGTGAAAGTGTCCTATCTTGAATACTTGAAGGGCCCAGAGGAGCCTATGACAATGAGTAATTGTGCAGTGATAGACTAGAATAGGGTCTCATGAAAAAGATGAAACTCCTTAAGAATTTTCTTTGAATGTTTCTGTTACATAAATTCCCCAGATACAGTAAATAACTCTACATTAGCTTATCTTCTATGTATTTTTGTACAGCAGTTCAGCCTTCTCAGGACTCTGCATGTCTTTTTCTTTTTCTTCATATGTAATGCACTGATTTGTGTTGGGGGTTCTGATATAGAAACCCCCCCATTAGTAAGCAAGTACTGTACCTTATACCACAGATATATTTCTACTTGTCCTTTATCAGCAAAATATAAGGTGCTTCACGGGTACTTTAAGTAACTTTTGTTAGTGGTGAGACAAGTAGAGGAATGCAGGGCATACTTATACCTCAATAGCCAATAGGTCTTTCTCTTCTCTAGATCTCATCATGTTATAGGACAGGGGTGGGGGGTGGGAAGGGAAGACTGTACTTGTACCCAGAGGTGCACCAGCTGAGTTTGAATTCGAGTGCATTAGAGTGTGGCTAAACAAGACCTTTTGAGCAAATATGATTATGATTTTCTGTAAAATACTGTTTTAAAATAGGCACCTGTATTAAGGCAGACTTTATGCTTGTTCTTCATTATCACACATGTCTGTGTGACTGTGTGTGTATGCGTGCATGACATCGCATCTCTTCACCTAAACATTTTGCTGTGGTACCTCGATTTAAGTACACAATTGGTCCCGGAAGTCTGTACTTAACCTGAAGCATACTTAACCTGAAGCAAACTTTCCCATTGAAAGTAATGGAAAGTGGATTAATCCATTCCAGACGGGTCCGTGGAGTACTTAAACTGAAAGTACTCAAACCGAAGCGTACTTAAACCGAAGTATGACTGTATTTATGTGTGGAGGGATGCAATTTCCTCTAGAAATGATGAACTCCTTTATGATCTTGGACCATATCTATATTTAATTCTCTCTCAAAGGCCTCATACATGCACCCTTTGGGGGGAGTGGGACATGTTACATAAAATATAATCAACTTTTTCCCCTACATGTATTTTAGCAAATTCAGCATTTCTTCAGAGAAACAAAATCAAACCTCATCATTCGAAGGGGAAGTACAAGCAAACTGGTGAAAAGTAGTGGTTAGGATGAGGAGAAGCAAAACTTTAAACAAAATGAAACAGTTCTCTAACATCTGCATGTGAGTGAAGGAACAGGGTTAGCTACATCCCTAAAATATATCTGATGAGAGAGAGAGAGAGAATGAATTTTTCATGATGCCCTGGGAAGGTCTTCTTTTCCTTCTTAGGCAATACAGAACCAGTTGGCTGTTGCATCTTGACACCTTTCAGGCCCCCCGTTTTCTTGATTTGCCCCATAGGTAAAGGAACCCCTGACCGTTAGGTCCAGTCACAGACGACTCTGGGGTTGTGGCGCTCATCTTGCATTATTGGCCAAGGGAGCCGGCGTACAGCTTCCTGGAGCCAGCAGCTCACGAAAACGCTGTTTACCTTCCCGCCAGAGCAGTACTTGTTTATCTACTTGCCCCATACCTTGCTATAAATCGTGTGTGGGGCAGAGGAAGGATTCTCCTACCTAGTCAGAAGAAATGCCTGGTCAATAGAATGTAGGTACCTTAGATAAGGATCCTAGAGGTACAGATATTTAACTAGACTCATCTTAAGGTTAGAACAGATCTGCTGAATTCCAGAGTAGTTCTGACTCATGTGTCTCCTTATGTGTCACTCCAAAGAGACTTCATGTACTATGAAGGGCTGCTTTCCGTTTCCCACACTTCCTGGAAACAGGAAATCGGGGGTAGGAAACCTGTGGCTCTCTGGAAGTTGATGGACTGCAAGTCCCATAATTCCTGACCATTCTGGCTGGGGCTGATGGAATCTGGTGTTCAGCAACATCTGGAAGATCACAGGTTCTCTGTCACCGATTTAAATCATGATTATTTTAACAACAAAACTATTGTAGTTGTAGTTCTTTAAGGCTTATGGTCTGTAGTACAATCTAATATTTATCCCCCATAAAAATAAAGTTGGTCAAATGCCTATCTTTGTGTGAAAAATAAACTGTTAATGTGATTTTATAGCAATAGCTGATAAGCAAAGTGTTGTTGTTTTTTTAAAAAAAGCACAAAACTTTTTTGTACTATGACTGAATACCATATTTTTCCGTGTATAAGACCAGGTTCCCCCCCTAAAAAAGAATGTCAAAAATTTTGGGGCGTCTTATACATAGATACATCTCCCCCCATTTTCTTAATTTGGAGTCCCCCAAAATGGGGGGCATCTTATAGACTGAAAAATATGGCAAGTATTAATAAAGCTGTTATTCTTTTCAAATGCTCTGTATTTTATAATTGGTGTATATTGTGCTAGGTACCTCATCTGATCATAAAATGAGCTGCTGGTTGTGCTGTCAGTCTGTGCTGCCAACCATAGATCCACTTCATATTTCACTTGTTGCTGACCTGTACTGTGCTATGACTAGTGGAAAGGAAGACTATGATTGACAAGGGAAAAGCCAACATTCGATCAGATAGAATCCTGGAGCTTACCAGACCCAGCACTTAGCCAGATGATTAGTGCATGGGAGTAGTTTTCGGAGGTAATTGAAAAGGATCCAGTGGTGGCCATACTTCATTGTCGGCCCTTGTGCAAAATACATTTTGCCCCCATCTTAATTTAGTTGGTTTATACAGCAGTATCCAGTTGCATACCTTCTGATTGGGGATTAAACACTATGAGAAGAAATTTATTAAATACAAAGCACGTATCTTCAGAATGTGTATAAAATATAGATGCACCTTTATACCTAATCTTAATTGGCATGATGGTTACACTATTTATTAATCTCCTTTTGCAAATGTGTCAAGGTGGTTTACAAGCATACCATATGAACAGCTAAAATGGTGTTTAAAGGAGTACAAAAACTATGGAAGGTAGATGTTTGCTTTGTATTGTTTCTAAACCTTTGCATCCAGTTGAAAAACCTGGCCAAATATCTTCAAGAGTTTTTGGAAAGTATAGATAGCGGGTGCCTGTCATATCTCAGCAGGGACATGGTTTTATCCACAGGGGCAGCTGCACTGATAGTCCTGCTCTGAGTTACTGTGGAGTAGGCTTCTGTCTTTTTGAACTTGAAGGAGAATGCAGTCGCCTGCAGGGTATATAAGGGATGAAGTGGTCGTCTGGTAACCTGGTCCTGAACTGTATAGGGCCTTGTTAGTAGCACAACCTTGATTGTGAAATGGATATAAATTGTATATTGATTCATTTATTTTGTGATTTAGTTTAATGCATATTCTTACATACTGCCCTGGAATATGGGATAGTTCAGTTCATAGAACATGAGACTCTGAATCTCAGGGCTGCAGGTTCTAGCTTCACATTGGGCAAAAGATTCCTGCATTGCAGGGAGTTTGACACGATTGAAGTTTAAATTCCTGTAATGCACTGTGCATGAGGCAGCTGCCAGGATTGTGAGCTATGCTTCTGTTTGCATTTATATATAACATTGGTATTGCATTAGTTGCACTGCCAATATGCCCCCAGACCCAATGCCAGGTTTAGTTTCTAATTTATAAAGCCCTGAGCAACTTGGGTCTCTAGCACTTGGAGTATCTCCCTCCCTGCTCAGACCAAAGGACTATCTAGTCCAGCACTCATAGTGGCCAAGGAAATGCCTGCAAGCAGAACCTGAGCTCACCAATAATCTTTCTACTTGTGACTCTCAGCAGCTACTATTCAGAGGCATACTGCATCCAACAATGTAGATCTCCCGAGGACACCCTTCTTGCATTCCTGACCGCTGGTCCTGCTACCAGTAGCTAGGGATTTTGGGAGTTGTAGTCCAACAACAGATGGGGACCCAAGTTTGAGAAACCCTGCCCTAGCTGTATAGCTGGTTCCCTCCTTATTGAATTTTAAGTGTGCTGTGTTAAAAAAAACACACAACACCTTTTAAATTAGGCCTGTGTGGCAAAGTGATTCTGTCTGCCCTTCAGAGTTTTTTATGTTTATTAGTTTTTTTTTAATGTGGTTTTAATGCTTGTATTGATAATGTGAAGGCTTCTGTTGTTTTGATTGTGAGCTACTTTGAAAGAAACCCAGTCCTGAATAGTGGCATAAAAGTCTTGTAATAAAAATTATCTGCTCTTGGTGCCCTTTGGTTAGAAGAGCAGGGTGCAAAAAATAAATTGTTTGGTTTATTTATTTGCTGCCTTCCCCAAATCTGAACACTTCTTAAAAAGGTGGCTGGGAAGATGAGTTTCAGCTATTCAGATTTACTAAGAAGTATTTGGGTAACATAAAGATTCAGTTATGAAGGAACTGGTTTCTCTTCCTGTCCACGGAAATTAACAATGGAATCCTTTAATGTTTTCCTTCGTTAATAACCTTAAAAGAATTGTGATTTTAGTGGCTGTCCTTGCAATTTTCTTCCAATAGTGAAATGGCTCCATTAGCAGTGCATAGATATTATAAGGCTGTAAATTTTTCATGTTGGCCATAGATTTCTGTAAACACTACCTAATGCCCTAAAACTGCCTTCCAACATTAATATTTTAAGATTAATTTTAAATTCCGGATTACATGTCATACTATTTTCAGTAGCTAAATTAAGCTACTGCTTACTGGCATACAATTGCCATTATAATATTAAGTTCTTAATGTCTAACACATCTACTGCTTCAAGTAGAGGAATAATTATTCATCAGTATATCCAGTATATTACAAGCATTTTCACATCCAAGGTGGTTGGTCTTGCTTTAAAAGATGTGTCATTTACATTACAGTCGTACCTTGGAAGTCGAACGGAATCCATTCCGGAAGTCCGTTTGACTCCCAAAACGTCCAGAAACCAAGGCACAGCTTCTGATTGGAAGCTCCTGCAGCCAATCGGAACCCACAGAACCTGCGTCGGACATTTGCAAACCAGAACACTCACTTCTGGGTTTGCCGCGTTCGGGAGCCAAGACTCGCAAGGCGTTCGACTTCCGAGGTACGACTGTATATGGAGCCAGACCCAAAATACTTTACAGTTGTCACTTGCTTTTAAAAATATTTAGTCAACATACTGGTATATTTATTTATAGAGCATCATAGAGCAGGTGTTCCCAAACTGCAGTCAGCTTTGTCCCTGTGGTCTACAGCATGGACCACACAATTAAAAATCATAAAGCACCTAACACAGTGCATTACAATTGCTACAACAGCAGAAAAACCTTGAAGCAGCCCACCAAAACCCTCAGTAATATTCAAGCAGTCTGTGGCCAGTCTGGGGTGGGGAGTTTGGGGACGATTGCCATAGAGAGCAGACAACGACAAGCCAAAGGATACAGTGAGGTTCCACCCCCACCTTACACAAATCAAAGCAGAAGATGGTGGAAGGAACTGCTCTTTGCACCCTAGCAGGATTCTCCCAAACAGTAGAAATGCTCGAGAGCATACAAGGTATTGTTTCTGTGGATCATAAGTGTGGATTTCTGTTCCTTTCTTCTCCCATGATACTATTAAGTGTCTAGATAAATGGTGGCATTTGTTGGATATGGAGTACTCAGTAACCAAGGTGAATACAGTGGTACCTCGGGTTACAGATGCTTCAGGTTACAGACTCTGCTAACCCTGAAGTACCGTAGTACCTCGGGTTAAGAACTTTGCTTCAGGGTGAGAACAGAAATTGCGCGGCGTTGGTGTGACAGCAGTGGGAGGCCCTATTAGCTAAAGTGGTATGTCAGGTTAAGAACAGTTTCAGGTTAAGAACGGACCTCCAGAACGAATTAAGTTCTTAACCCGAGGTACCACTGTATTGTGGATGGCTTTGTCCCACTGACTAGATTGTTGCTGAAGCTTTAAAAATAAAATAAAATCCTACTGAATACGAGAATATGAGGACAGCTTTGCAGTAAGTACTTATTGACTGGGCATTGATTGTTTTGGCCCCCAGAAGATTATTGCAAAAGAATTGCACTCACTACTTTCTGTATTCCTGGAATAGTTGCTGTAATCGGAGACTAGAGTTAAGGGTTAAGTGTGGCATAAAAGCAGTTCTCAAAAGCAATAGTTTTGACTTGAGTTGAGGTTTTCGGGAAAGCTGTAGGTTTTATTTTTCATCTTTAAATCTGTATTCTTCCTTGATAGTAGTTCTTACAAATGTTTCAGTGGTTGTGGTATAATCAATTTTCAAATGTATTGTTCCTGCATTAAGTTATTATTTTTTTAATGAGTGTCTAGATTCTGTAGTCTTCAGGAAAAATTAATTTTGCTGTGAGACCCTATGGAGTGGAATACTAGGATGTACTAAAGGGGGTGTTAACATCATCATGTTCTATGTTTGTAAAATAGGGGTGGGCCTTTCTCCATCCCTCAGGACTCTCCTTAGGCTACACCAAAGGTTTTCAACCTTTTTGTGTCCTCAGCTCCCTTGACCCAACTATATTCTTCCTGCAGCACCCTTGTGGGGCTCAGGTGCTGAGTTATGTCACCCCTTGCCTGCAGAGCTGGCAGCCACTCAACCTTTTTCAAGCACCCTCCTGGAGTGTTCCCCCAGCCTCCTCTCCTCTCCCCTCTCCTTGGGAGTCCTCTGGGCAGCCGCAGCTGCCACCCTGGTCTCTGAGCTCCCCCCTCTGCCCCAAAGAGAGGTGCCTCTTCACACTGCCCACAACAGCCTGGGAAGCACCCCGGCCAGCCCCAGAGGCACCATTTGCCTGAGAGGCTTGTAGACAGAGCTGCTGCTGCAACAAACAGCTGTGCAATCATTTGGGAGGCAGAGACATGAGAGGGCATCAGAGGAGGGAGGAAAGAAAAGAAAGAGGGACAGGGGCCAGTGTTGCTCGTGGCACCCCTGACTGTCATTCAAGGCACCCCAGGGTGCCACGGCACACTGGTTGAAAACCCCTGGGCTACACCATTTGTCCCAGGCCACACACCTGCCAATCCTGTTTTACATTCTCAAATACTTTTGCCTATGATTGAAATGTAGCCATTGCTCCACCTACTGATCCCACCTCTTCTTAAATGTTGTTGTCCATGGGGACATGTGGCTCTCCAATGGAAAAAAGATTCCTTGCTGTTGTAAAATGGGATGTTTGGAACATCAGTAGACTTGGATGAGAGTTTTTGAAAAGTTGGCTTTGGCTCTGTATTTTAGCTATATTATAGACAGAATGGAAATCCCTCTCTCCCCACCTCAGATATATAGCCACTCTAGTTTAGAACATTTAGATGATTAAAGTATCGTATTTTTAGAGCATTCCTAAAATCCTGTTCTGTTAAACTGAAAATGATATTGGCATTATTTTTTTGTAGCCTAAAATTTGGGGATTTGATACTATTTTCTGTTTTCTTATTCAGGGCTGAATAAATTCTGGATTATCTTGAAGTCACATCTATTTAGCTGGCTTGGGAGTTCAAACAGCCATATAAATGCCGGTATGTATTTTAATGTAATTACAAAGACCCTGATGTTGGGAAAGATTGAGGGCACTAGGAGAAGGGGACGACAGAGGATGAGATGGTTGGACAGTGTTCTTGAAGCTATGAACATGAGTTTAACCAAACTGCAGGAGGCAGTGGAAGACAGGAGTGCCTGGCGTGCTATGGTCCATGGGGTCACGAAGAGTCGGACATGACTAAACGACTAAACAACAACAGTGTTGGCAAATTTAAGACCAAACCACACACCATTAAAAAAACAAAAACAAAACATCAGTTTAGTCCCTATTTCCTGCCAGCCAATAGCATATGTGGTATTGTGGCAACTTAAAGATCCAGTTTGTTATAGTATAAGAATTGGTTAGCCAGAGCCCACTCTGTCAGTTGTATGTCCTGAGTACAGAGAGAAAGGATTTTTTTCCTCCTTCAACAAAGTGAGATCACAAAGTCAAGCAGGAAACAATAGTGTGTTTCTCAATGCTATGCAGAGCACAAATGAATCCAGAATTGATGCAACAACTCGTCTGCATGGGTGACCCCTTCTGAACTAGGGGGCCACTGGTGATACAGAGGTGGAACATGATCTGTTAATTTATGTGGCGAGTGACAGTCCCATAACTTGTTGTGTCCAGATTCAGCAGTGTCAGATTTGTGGTGGTGTACTCTTTTTACTGTTGGAATACTATCTTGGTATTTATATCATTAGGAGTGTGTGTCCTGTTAGTAGTGGCTTGTGAGAGGGAATCTAGGTTCTAGCAAACAGAGAACCAGAATCAGAGCTTGAGAGGATGTAGAGCAGAGGAGAAGCTACCATTTGACTTGCTCACTAGCAAAATTCTAAAATTCGCCCCTCTCCATTGATCAAGACCTGCACACTGGTCTTGAATCTATCAATAGCTGGAGCTACCTGTACATCGTTCAGCCCGCTACCCTACACCTCTGAATTGCTCGTAGCTGGCTGCTGCAGTGAGATATCTGGTATGTGCCACCCACCTTTGGAGGAAAGCGCCATTTAATTTTTAAAAAGCACTTTTTAGAAAGCTGTACAGTGTCTACACACAGGAAACGGCATTAAGCCATCCATTTCACTAAGCAGGCGAAAGAGCAAAAGCTGTTCCAGATAAGATGATTTGCTGTGACAGTGCCCTGAAACTCCCCCCCCCCCAGGCCCCAAAACGGAATAGCTGATGTTATTTGCAGTTAAAATCAATAAACTAATATTGACTGTCAGTCCCAGCCAAAAATGTTTGTGTCTTAAAAGCTGGATAGGATTCTTCGTTAGCATCTCACTGTTGCAAGAAAACGGTGTATCCAAAATTGACCATAGTTACTAGAGTCTTTACTTTTAATAGTATTTTCTGGAGTTTTTTCTCACATTGATGCCTACACAACCTTAGCTGCAAGACAAGAAGGAAACGGAAGTACAATCTAACTCTTTTGTGTACTGTTCTCTGGTTCTTCCCCTTTCATGTACCTGTATATAGTTTTTTAATGTAAGAGAAGACTGCAAAGCCATGGCTTTCTGTGCCAAACTGAGAAGTTCCAGGAAAAACGAAGTGAACACAGAAGCTCAAGAACCAGGCCTGGAAGTAGCATTCTATTTGCAAGAGAAGCTTTCTCTTAGGTATACGTCTGGCAGGTATACAGCAGAAGACCTCTGCATTGAAGCTGCCCGGAAATGCTGTGAGTTTTAGTTGTCTTCTATACTACTGTTTAACCTGAATGCCAATGCAGTTAGCTTAGTGTGCTGTAGCCTAGTGTCTGCTGAAATTCCCCAAATAGGTTTTTCTCCCCCCCCCCACCCCTTTTAATCTTGTTTGTGGGCCTTTGGAACACTCTTGCTCTGTAGGTTATTCCTTTGAGAAAACTAGAGTTTGTTTTCCCTTAATGGATTTAGAGTTGGCCAAGAATTCATGGCTTCACTGTGTTATCCAGTGAAAGACTGGGCCCACCAGAATGCTGCCGCAATAATAATCATTATTGCTAATAATATTTATGAAGCTTAGCTTTATAAAAGCTTTCCAGTGTGACTTACAAATATACAACACAACATATAAAAACCAAAATAAGTAAAAATGAAGCACAATATGAGGCAATCAAACCATGAACACAATCCTTCCATTCCTTAGCGCTGGTTTAAACTACAACAGACAGTCCCCAAAAGAAAATACCACTAGTCGCCAACACTCAAACTAATCCTATTCCATTCTCAACTACCTTTTCTGGTTTAAATAAAATGATTTTCTTATATATTTTTTTAAAAAATATCCCTTTAGATATTGTATTAGTCCCCACCCCCTTTTCATTCATAATTATTAGTTAAACAGATTCTCAGCATTGCCTCTGCTTGTGTGGACACCATGTATAAATGTGACCCACACTAAGTCAGTCCTCCTTGGGGATGCGGGTGGCGCTTTGGGTTAAACCACAGAGCCTAGGGCTTGCCGATCAGAAGGTTGGCAGTTCAAATCCCCACGACGGGGTGAGCTCCCGTTACTCGGTCCCAGCTCCTGCCAACCTAGCAGTTCGAAAGCACGTCAAAGTGCAAGTAGATAAATAGGTACCACTCTGGTGGGAAGGTAAATGGTGTTTCCGTGCACTGCTCTGGTTCACCAGAAGCTGTACGCCAGCTCCCTCGGCCAGTAAAGCAAGATGAGCGCCGCAACTCCAGAGTCATCCGCGACTGGACCAGGGGTCCCTTTACCTTTACTTTTTTAAAGTCCTCCTTAATATGTCCTGTTCCCTAATATGTCCTCTTCCATCTTACCAAGGCGTGCACTGGTCACAATATTTGGTTTGTACCTTGCTTTGGAAAATAGCATTTGATCTGAAGCGATTCTGAGGCTTTCAGATTTGGTTTAGGGTGCAGGCCTGCATCCTGATACAAGCATCATGTCTCCCACACTCACTGTTATGGATATATTTTTTTAAAGTCCCTTTGGCAGAAGTAGATGATTTTTCCCCTGTGCAGACCAATATCCACCAAATTAAGGGGTTTGTACTGGATAAACTCCCCCCCCACACACACACAAAAGAAAGGGGCAGGCAATAACTTTGCTATATTTTGGTTGAACTGAATGATATTTATAGGCATGGTAGTTCCTTCTGAGGAGATGCATCTTGTCAAATTTCAGAAGGGTAGCTGTAGTGGCTTTCTTGTAAGGACGGTTTAAGGTTTCATATCTCCTCTGTTCTTCTATTGACAACTTATGTCAAAACAATTTCCACTTCTCTCATGATTGCTAACATGCAAACAGGGCTGAAGTTTCTGTATTTGTTTTATCCAACTTTGTCCTTACAAGTGTCTAGTACTGTGCAATTTTCTCTCTCCCCCAGATTGGCACACAGTGATTGACTGGCTGCTATTCACATGCAACATGCCCTTTAGTTCTAGGTATCTTCTGCTCTGCTCAGTTCCCTATCACCTCTTTCTTTTTAATGAGTTGTGCGAATACATATTTAGTGTGCTTTTTCCCAAGCTGATGAATTTACATCATTTTCTTTTAACAGCTATATCTCCATTGTGCCACAACCTGTTTGCACTCTTTGACGAACACACAAAGCTGTGGTATGCCCCAAATCATGTCTTCCAAATAGATGACAAGACTGTACTTCGAGTACATTATCGCATGAGGTACATGTAACAAGACTTTTATTCCATTGTTACATCTTTTCAAATAACTCTGCCTTTCTGTAGAATATGGTATTTAACTCAGTTTACTTTAAAATGCCACCAGTCCTCAGACTATAGCTTTGGATATCTCTTTCCAAAAGTCTGACTTGAAAGGTTTGAAAAGGTTTTAGTCTTATTGCTTATGACACAAAATGATTTTATTGTAACTTTTATTATTTGATTGTTGCCTTGAGTTTCCAGGGGTGTTGAGAGAAGATTAGGTATAAGTTCAATGAATAGCTAAGCCATGCATAAAGTCATAATTATTTGGTTTGATGTAGTCTTACAATTAGGGTTGCCATATTTCAAACACTGACAATCTGGACAGAGCTCCCCTCCCCTTAGTTGTTGAGCTTTTTCTTTTCTTTTCCCAAAATCGCTTTTAAAAATGCTGTGCACTATATATATATAGTGTACACACACACAGAGCGAGAGATACCATATATATTATTTTTGTTGACCAGGTTCTATTTTTGTATTTGCTGAGTCCTTATTTTCCAGTCTTACATTAAAAAGGTTAAATTTTGCACATGACATCACATGGTTTCCCTAAGTCCCGTTCTTTACTTTCTCAAGGTTTTACTTTACTAACTGGCATGGGACAAACGAAAGCGAACCCTCGGTCTGGCGACATTCTCCAAAGAAATCAAGGAGTGCTTATGAGAAGAAACTAGCACAAGAAGGAACACCTCTACTTGATGCAAATTCACTAGAATATATCTTTGCACAGGTAAGTTAGAGAGTGATTTTATGTTTGGTGATATAGCTGCAGTATCCTTAAAAAAAACACCTTCAGTACAATTTTATCTTTGTTTCTTCAGGAGGGGGATGGGTCTCATGATCATGTTCATGACCTGATCGATTATTTTTAAAATGATCCATATAAAATCCAATTTAAGTTCTCCGTTCGTACACTGTCTAAAAGCAGTAGTGATTAGTGAAGTGGTGTGGGTCACTGGTGGACCTCCGGTGCTTGCCAAGGGTAGGGGCACATGGAGCTTGGCCCAGTGTTGTGCGTGGCAGAGGAGCCAATCTGATGCTTCCCACCTCCATATGCTGCACATGAAGCTCCCTGCACCTTGCCTCTCCCCTCTCCCTCTCAAGAAGTGCCAGTGACTCACTGTATTGGGAAGCAGAGGGAGCCATGTTGCTCCACCCACACCACTGGCCGCTACTGACTAAATGTTCAGCAATGGTTTTTTTTTAATAGATTCGTTTTAATTTTATATTTCTTTAGATGCACATCTGCAGAGAAGCTACCTATAGATAATGCGATATAAGTAAATTATGTGAACCTTTTTGCATCGTACACGTGGGCCTCTTGATCCTACATGTGTTAACTATTTATTTTTTTGTCGTGAAGAAGTGGCATTGCCCGTTTGCTGAGTCAAGCTTTAAAATGTTTCACATGAAAGGCTCAGTTTCTTCATGGGTTTCTGGTGGTTGAAATGATATAGCCATGCCTTTAGCTAAAAACAGGTTTTCCCCGCTTTCTGATTAGGGACAGAATGATTTGATAAGATGCTTTGCACCTGTTCGGGATCCTAAAAATGACCAGGAGGTTAATGAAATTGAAAATGAGTGTCTGGGGATGGCTGTGCTTGCCATCTCACACTATGCACTTAAAAAAGACCTGAAGTTGCCAGATGTTTCCAGAGACATGAGGTGAGTCGGAATTTTTATTTTTTTAAAGTTTTTATGAAGTTGAAGGCATTCATAGTACAAATGTGCCATAGCGGGTCCTGAACCTTTATTGGTGTGAACTGTAATGACTTAAGTTGTCACTGAACTAGTCTAAAGCATTTTAATGGTGCGTCTCTCAGTAGTTGATGCGATGGAATTCTTGCCTTCTGCCCTCAGAATCCCAGACACAATTCCGTACCACTCAGTTATCTCCTGTTGTTAACAAAGCAACAGTATGTGCCTGTGTTGTCTTGTTGATATTGCATGACTATAAGAGAGTAGTTTAGCCAGGGCTTTGCTGACTTGGAAATCTTCAGCCTGGTCTCAACTGTACCAATCAAGTAGCACATTTCTGCAGTTACCAGAAGCATTACCTTCCCTCTTTAAAAAGTAAAGGGACCCCTTACCATTAGGTCCAGTCGTCACTGACTCTGGGGTTGCAGCGCTTATCTCACATTATTGGCCAAGGAAGCCGGCGTACAGCTGGTCATGTGGCCAGCATGAATAAACCGCTTCTGGCGAACCAGAGCAGCACACGGAAACGGCGTTTACCTTCCCGTTGGATTTGCACTTTGACATGCTTTCGAACAGCATGTTGTCCAAAACACTACTTTTATTAACTAGCCATGACAAATATGGTAGCAGTTGGGGCCAGGTAAACTCTGACTTGTTCTTAAGAGCTCCTTTATATCCCTGGAAGTATGAGCCTTGGTCAAGGAAATAATAATAATAATAATAATAATAATAATAATAATAATAATAATATATTATTATTATTTATACCCCGCCCATCTGGCTGGGTTTCCCCAGCCACTCTGGGCGGCTTCCAACAGAAAAATACAATACAATAATCTATTAAACATTAAAAGCCTCCCTAAACAGGGCTGCCTTCAGATGTCTTCTAAAATAAAGGTGTTCAGTGGCTGTTCCATCTGGACATGTGATTCAGGAAGGTCGTCTGTCTCTTGCTCGGCACATTTTGTGCAGAATGTGGTGGTTGACCAAGCTATATGGTTCTTAATTGCATTTGTATTGCTACTGATCTTTATTGCTAAGAGCCATAGACATCACAATTCAATACATAAAGAAATAGAAACAAATTGAATATACTTCATCAGACAAAACACATATTCCATCCAGTCTGCAGTAAACATGCAGACCTGAGCAATAAACTGCAATACAATATAATAAATAAAAGAAGCGATACAAATATAACTAAAAACAATATGAATATTCAGTGCAGTGGTTGTCTCTGTCTCCCATCTTCAACCACAAATCCACACACACAGGCTGCAGACCTCCTGAATAAATCTTCTCAAAAACTGATGGCCTTCAGGTCACAATTTGGGAATGCCTACTATAGATCAAGGTTTCCCAACCAGCCTGTTTTTGGACTACAATTCCCATCATCCCTGACCACTAGGGCCCTGCAATTTAGGTATGATGGGAGTTGTAGTCCAAAAACAGCTGGAGTCCCAGGTTTCAGAAACAATGCCTTCTGTCAGTGGTGGACACAGCAATGGATATCAACCCTCTATTTCAAGGAGAGGTTTTTGAGCCGAAAGGGGGATAAATTGAACCACATATCTTTAAATACATTGCACTCATAAACAACAAATATGCTTTTATGTGTTTACGTATATCTATTCAGATTTTTTATCTGATTTTTTAAAGGGTTTTTTGTTTCTCTATACCTTGTTTTTCATGAAATATCCCCTTGGGCAGTTTAGAATAAATGAAACATTGACAGAAACAATGAATATGCATCTCTTCCCCACCCCTTCCCAGCTATAAACGGTATATTCCCGAAAGCCTGAGCAAGACCATAAGGCAGAGGAACTTCTTAACCAGAACACGGATAAACAATGTCTTCAAGGATTTCCTTAAAGAATTTAACAAGAAGACCATTTGCGACAGCAGCGTTTCTCCGCATGATCTGAAGGTGAAATACTTGGCAACATTGGAAACGTTAACGCAACATTTTGGTGCAGAAATACTCGAGACTGCCTCGTTGTTGATTTCATCAGAGAATGAGAAGATCTTTGACACGGGTTACTCTGAGACCATACCATGTTATCAAGTGATGGTAACAGGCAATAATGGAATCCAGTGGCGGCTGAAACCAAGTGTAAGTATCATAAGGAGCATAAGGGCCAGTTCCATTGACTAGCTAAAAGTCCTTGCGTTGGAGGAATTGTTTCGTTGCATTTCACCTATTTATTTAAATAACATCTGTACAGCATTGTTAATTTAAGAAACGGCTATAATCAGGAATCTCATAGGTAAACCACCCAGCCTCCGAGGTCATGAAAGTTGCTGCCAGTTGGTAGCTATGGCTTACATGCGTTTACTTATTTATAAACACACTTTGTACTGGTAAAAGTGTCGTCTTAAATAAGGTTTCATTAGAACAAGACTGTACAACAGAAGGAAGTTCAAGCAGTGGACAGAGATCTTTTCAGTTATAGGACTTTTGAACTCTTTGTTTGATGGGTGTGAGATGATGAAAGAATGAATGAAGGAGCAGGTGTTTGCATTTCAAACCTGCTCATATCATGGTTCAACACTAATGGGAAGTCTTGCACTTCTAAAGTCTCACTTGGGGCTCATTCCACTTGCCACACCATTTTCTCCTGGGGAAACCCGGTGTTTACTGTTGAATTGGAACAAATGGATGATGTTTGTTCAGATTCAGTGGTAAAAAGTGGGTTTTCCTTGGGACAAATGAAAAACTGCTTGGACCCATGCTTTCTAGCCACGGGACAAGCAGAAATGTGAACAAGCCCTGTAATTCAATTATAATTGAAGAAATATAAATTTGCCTTTTTGTAGGCCAACACAATTGCCTACAATTAATTTGATTTCACTTTTATCATTCAGTGTTCTTTTCTGTGCAAGCACACGGCACAACACACAGTTCCAGAACTGTTCAGGTTCAGGGTTCTTATATCTTTCTGCCCCTAATCCACATGTGTTTATGTCACACAGGTTACACAGAGCGAGAGAGAGAAACACAAAACAAAGAGGAAAAGATCAGATGGCAAAGCCAGGAAAAACGAAGAAAAAAGTAAGAGAGAAGAATGGAATAGTTTTTGTTACTTTCCCGAAATTACTCACCTTGTGATCAAAGAATCCATGGTCTGCATTTACAAGCAAGATAACAAAAGGATGGTAAGAGCTCTAGATCCCATTACACATGTTCATACACTTTTAAATTATGTGCAAATGATAACAAAATTACCATTCCCTAATTCAATGCCCTTTGGTTGAAAATCAGTAGTTGCACTACGGAGGTTATTCTATCAGTGCAAATTATTAACAAGAAAAGTTTAGCATGTGACAAGGCTCATCTTACCCTTTTTGCAGTAGCCTGCTGAACCTTATTTGAAATTGGAACTTTGTCCCATTTACACTGTCATCAAAGGACTGGAAAATACACGAGACTCATCGTGTGTGTGTGTGTGTGTGTGTGTGTGATATCATCCAAACCACTTTAGCGAGATGTTGCAAATGTACTGACGGAAACCCAACTGTGTATTGTTAATTAAGGCAGCAATCTATCCTATGCGAATTGTTTGATTGTGCATACAAGATCTGCTATTTCCACCCCTACTGAACCAATACTGGGAAGCTGTGTCTGAGGTTCAGTAGATCTGAATCCAGAGAAGGCTGAACATTTTTGTAGGAAAATGCCAAGATCTAGAGGAGGTGTTTCCTTTTTAATGGGTCTTCAGTTTATTCTGCTCAGAGCAGGTGCTATGGATTTAAGCTGAAGATCCTTAAAAAAAAATAAATATCTTAGTTCCTCTCAAGTCCACTGTGTATGATAGATACACATTTTACAAACTTCAAAATCCTAAGCAAACAAATGGATTCCTAAATGTTGATTACTGTTGTTTCTTAATTGAAGGGGAATAATTCTTCATGAAATTACTTTTCTGCTCTAGGAATTCAAGCTGTCTTCGTGCGAGGAAGCTTTGTCATTTGCCGCTTTGATAGATGGGTATTTCAGGCTTACTGCAGATGCCCATCATTATCTCTGCACTGACGTCGCACCACCCTTGATAAAACACAACATTAAAAATGGCTGCCATGGTCCAATATGGTTAGTTGATATCCTTCAAATACTATAGCTTGCAAAGTTTTGTTCACATAAGCAACATGCATGTTATTTCTCGCCAATGCTACTTTGGACTCTGCAGAATAATTAAAACCAAAGTGAACGGTTACATTAAAGTGAAGGAACTGATAACAGCTTCAGCTGCTGAAGTTGTTCTTAAGGTATTCCCTTCCCACATTCAGTGCCACTGGTTAACTTAATAATATTATGAACATCTAGAGAAGATACCTCCATATGGTGGTACTTGTGAATAAGCACAATGTGTTTAATCAGGATTTTGCAACTGTTCGCAACTTGTGGGAACTGTATCTAAATAAAAGATAGTAGTAGTAGATTGTCTCTTTCTCTTTTTGAAACAACTTACCTCTTGGATACTTTGTTCAGTAATCTTAAAAAAAGGTTTAAAAAAACAACAACAAATGTTAAGAAATATGAGTCACAGTCCAAAATTTGAAACTGCTCTTAAACTGCTATTTACAGAATCTCCAAACTTTTAAGGTCATGAAAACTGAACTTGATATTCTGAATTTCTCACTCTTATTTTTATTTGGAATTCCCGATGGCCCCTACCTGAAATGTCTATGCTGTGGTTACCCCATATTTAAAAAAATTGGCTCAGTTTTGCTACATGACAGAGTTGCTTTCAAGAGGCTTTTGAGTATAACTGCTCATTTCTGAACATTTCCAGCACAGACTATGCTATCAACAAGCTGAAGCAAGAAGGAAATGAGGAGGGGATGTATGTCCTGAGGTGGAGCTGTACAGATTTCCATAATATCCTCCTGACTGTTATATGTAGTGAATATTCACAGGTACGATAAGAGTTATCATTTATATGCCCAATAGCTTTATCCTTAAAGACTGTATTTTGATCTATAAAAAATAATTTCTGGATTTAGGACTGAGAAAAGTCTTGCCTTTGCTAGTTTCATATGCTCATAAGACTCCAGCACAAGCGTGACATTTTGTTCCTACTTATTTCTGAGAGAGCCTGCAAGCTGAAACTAGCTGAGTCTATTTCTGCAAGTGACAAATATAAAGAAACTTCCTACAATGTACCTTTCTGCTATCTGGAAGGTAAACTAGAGACAGGGAGTGGTTGATAAAATAATAATCTAGGTGTGGCGGGTCCTTCTCATCTGTAGTATTTCTACTACCAGTTAGATAAGATAATCTTTATTGTCATTGTCCTCTTGCGGGAACAACGATGCGGTAACTCGGTTACCACATCCACTCAGATAAAGCATTCCACATAATCCAAAATTACTACAAAACCCTAATTAAAACAGTGCAATACGATACAATATAACAAGTAAAATAAGATGACTTCAAAGTCCAGACTTTCCATTTAAGGCCAAAATCGCTCTAGAGAAGAAACTGTTCCTGAGACGGCTCGTTCTTAGAGTGTGATCTATGTGTAGCTAAAGTATTAATCTGAAATCTGTCATTGTACCTCTCTGATTGAAATGGCATTGTTAACTGATTAGCTTATATTGGATGACAAAGCTATTGTTGACATTGTTCCAGATTCTGGCTGAGAAAATACATGTGATGTTTCCTCTCATTATCATACATGTGATGAATCATCCAAGACTCCTTCGTTGTGTCACAAGATAGGATGAAAATGCTTCATCAAATGCTTGATAAACAAACCTCTAGTATGATTTCACTGCATTTACTGGAATCTCCTCAGGAATACATTTAGACCTAATTATTATTTACATGTTACTTGGGTTAACTTGATGATAATTTATTCTATCTCCATTCCTTCCTCACAGCAAATGCTGAACCCTGCAAAGCAGTACAAGAACTTCCAGATTGAAATGACCAAAGATGGATGTCGTTTACATGGATCTGATAGGTTATTTCTATCTCTGAAGGAGTTGATGGACCATTTAAAAGGACAGATGCTTAGGACAGACAATATAGTCTTCACACTAAAGAAGTGTTGTCAGCCAAAGCCAAGAGGTAGAGTCCTTAAGGTGGTCTTTCTGTAAAGCTATTTACAGAAGTATACTTCTCACAGAAAATCTTTTAACTTCAACTTGTGTTTCTCATAGAAAAAGTCCGTATCTCATCTAAGCTTTCTGTGTTTTAAGAGTATGTTCAGCATATATTTTTACCTACTACAGTAATGCCCCAGTGCTGGCTAATTGCCACTGTTCTGGAAACATCGCATGAAGTGGAAAATCTATTTGAAGTCTCTTAGTGAATGGTTTTTTGTATTTCCAGAAATCTCCAATTTGCTGGTGGCGACAAAGAAATCCCTAGAATGGCAGCCAATCTGCCCGTTGGGGCAGCTGAGCTTCCACCGAATCCTTAAAGAAGAAATAATACAAGTAAGCGATCATGACATTTAAACATTTTATGCTTTCTTGTTACTCGTTGATAAATCTTAATACCAGTGTCTAAGAAAATGGAGGAAAACACTGATCACCTTATCCCAACCTCTGTTGAAATCAGTTGTAAATGTTCAGATAACAATGCACCTTCATGTTTCTGTGGTAACAAAAAGGTTAATCTCTGCCTTCTTAAAATCCTGCAAGTTATTGTATGCACTGCTATTAATCTGTTGCAAAAAGGATGTTCTAATCTATTTTTGGAGAGTGAGCTGTTATTAGGTGAAAGGTTACTCAGATCAGTTTGTTGTATAGAGGAAGACTTCCTTAATAAGAAATGCATACCACACATGATTCTGTAAAGCATGGGTATATATAGAGTAACTTTACTACAATTTGCAGACCAATCTTGTGACTCCAGAATTCATCTGAGTACAAATGACTATTATCAAAGCTGTCCCATCAAACTGACTTGCTGTCTGAAGAAAAGATAGCAACCCAACTGGAATTACTTTTTAGGATTTCAAAATAATTGCATTCATATCTTGTTAGTTTTAAAAAGAAGCCATTAGGCGAAATTCTAATTATATCCAATTCACATTGGACTCATTTGATATCAATGCAGAAGACTGATCTCTAGCATCTTATCTATCAAATGAGTATAGTACAATTAATATACCTCTTGATAATGAAAACCCAAAGTGATGTGATGGTCCTTGCTATACTAAAGCCAATGGATAAGTATGGCACAATTTCTAACTGTTGGATTTAAACTATACTTTAGGGTGAACACCTTGGAAGAGGAACAAGAACACAGATTTACTCTGGGGTCCTTAGGTATAAGGAAGATGAGGGCTATCAGTCTGAAAAAGCGATGAAGGTTCTCCTGAAAGTCTTGGACCCCAGTCACAGGCACTTTTCTCTGGTATGTTTCACTTTATGAAATGGCTGGTGTCACTGCTGCTAAGTTTTTATAGGCAGTCTGGAATGCAAGACAATAAATATACAGTGGTCCATCGACTTACAAACTTAATCCGTTCCGAATGCACAGTTCGTAAGTTGAAACGCAGCTTCCAATAGGAAAATTTTTTTGGAAAAATTTGTAAGTTGAGGAAACCACATTTAAAGCTGCCAACGGTTTCCGTCCGGATGTAGAAAAATTCGTAAGGGTGCAGCCATTTGTCCCGTCCGTAAGTCGAAACCTACGGATGTCGAGTCATTTGTAAGTCGAGGGACCACTGTAAACGATTGTCAACCCCATTTGAAATTACGGTTTATAACCTGGACGGGAGTTCATACAAATGTTTCTGAGGCTACATCAATGCATATTTCCACTTGGGAAGAGATAAAATACCGATTTATTAAAGGTATTCATTGAACCGAAACTAGTCTCTTCGTATGTGAAAGATCTGCCTCATGTTCCCAGTTAGTAATTGACATATTTTATCAGGAAATCAATCTTTCTTGCCTAGAGGGGAAGATGTGTGTTGCATAGGGGTTTCTCATTTCCTGCGTGTCATTATAGGGTAGAAACAGGTGCTGCATCTTAAGATACTGCTCCTATAATGGTGCAGACCAGCAAGTGCTTCTTGGACGGCACATCACTGGAGCTTTAGAAATGCAGCAGACTGCTTCCCTTTATAAGTCATTAGAAACTGGCAAACCTATGTTTCTGTCTGACACGTTGCAGCCACATGAATCACTCCAGGATCTTTCTGTGGCTGCAGAACATTACATAAAGCCTGTTACCTGGGCTATTGTAATTGGTGAGGGGAATTTTGCTCATGGATAATAACAAATTCAAGCAGTAGTTTAAACATATGCGCATCACTGAACTTGGTTATTGTTTAGACACTGGCTGTCTCTAGACTTTTACTGTTGCTTCTTCCTTTCATAGTTTTGTTGATCTAAAATCTCTGCATTGTCACCCTGTGTGTGTGTGATAGGCCTTTTTTGAGACTGCAAGCATGATGAGGCAGATCTCCCACAAACACATCGTCCTCCTTCATGGAGTTTGTGTCCGTGATGTGGAAAGTAAGTGAAATCTTTTGAGTACTGCTTTTCAAAATGAAGTGGTAGTTGAATTCCTCATCTTAAAATTACATCTCCATCTCTCTCTCTCTCTCAATTTAAATTTAAAAAAATCATTCTGGTGATGCATATGCTTCTAAATTAAACCTGCCTGAAATATGCCTTTCTTGCAATTTCCCCCTCAATTAAAAATGCATTAAAGAGATTGAAGTATCTGTGCTCTTCCTACACCACTACTTTGTTTTTCCTGTGTTTGTTGCAGACATTATGGTAGAAGAGTTTGTTGAATTTGGACCTCTGGATCTCTTCATGCACCGCAAGAGCGATCTGCTCACTACTCCTTGGAAATTCAAAGTAGCAAAGCAATTGGCAAGTGCATTGAGCTACCTGGTAAGTCCCAGATGTTATCTACTGATAGCATTTTTCTTTAAGTCTTCCATATCACAAAATGCAATTTGCATTGGCTATGCTTTCTGATAAGCCTGTTATGCACACATAGGCTCAATCAGTCTTGAAGTGATTGGAAAGGTGGGGCAGGGGGAAGCTTGCCTTCTGTGAATGAACTTCAGTAGTGTTTCGTGAACTGTTGTTCTAAGCACGTTTTTCAGATTATTCAAAAACATTTTCAGTGCATTTGGATGCCATCGTCTTAACATGCCAATTTTATGACATTCTCTTATAAATGCAGGAGGATAAAGATCTAGTTCACGGAAATGTTTGCACAAAAAATATACTCTTGGCAAGGGAAGGAATTGACAATGAATATGGACCTTTCATAAAACTGAGTGACCCAGGAATTCCAATAACAGTGTTGTCTAGAAAAGGTATTCTTTTAGAAAATAGTTTTCATCAGAATTGTAAAGGAAAAAAACCTTACTTGTATCATTACCTGTATCATGCATCTGTATTTGTGTATCAGTGTGTATGTCTAGGGTATGTTGGCACTAATTTTCCAAAGAGATGCACTGAGAATAGCTGGCATTGTCCATATCTCAACTAAAGCATCCATGACAGATGGCCATCCAACCTCTGCTTAAAAACCTCCAGGGAAGCAGAGTCCTCCACCTCCAAAGGGAGTCGGTCCATCCACAGTTGAATTGCCCTTAATATTAGAATTGGGTTAATATTAGAAGGACTAATTTTTCCACAGCATGGTACTGAATGCTATAACTTAATTGCACACTGGTTGCATTTACATGCTCATATCTATGTTTCGACTCTCTGCTTGCAGTACTTTGTTCCTCCTTTTGTGTGAGCAAACAGACAAGCCAGTTAACTATAATTTTTCATTTTGTTCAGTGCTATTGAACAATAGAAACTAGGATTCTGAAGCAATTGACTAGCCCATGATATGAAGCCAGCTTTGAAGTTGTTTGTGTTTTTAAAAAGTGTTGGAATAACTCTTATGTGCAGCCCTGAAATTTGGCATACATGGGTCCAAGGGGCCAAAATGACTGGGGGGGGGATGAAGAAAATGTGATATTTATACACCCTTCCTGCAATATAGGGCACTCAAAGGATACCTCAAAATGGGCAAACCGTTCACACATTAGCTTAAAAGCTGAAATTTGATGTCCGTATATAGATCAAGATCCCCTAAATACTAGAAAAGTAAAAAACAAGAAGATTTAGCAAGTTTCTCCCTAGAAACAAGTGGGCAAGAAATGAATCTTCAAGTGACTTAGGTACTTAAAGGTTGCTCGCACAGCTGAAATATGGCAGATACATAGAATTGTAGTTTGGAAGAGACCACATGGGCCATGTAGTTCAACCCTCTGCAATGCTGGGGTTCTTTTTTTGCTCAATGTGGGGTTTGAACCCACACCCATTCCATAACTGCTTCCAGATTATTTCCTTCCATGTATTTTCTCTATAGGAGTGGCTATTTCTATCAATAGTTCTGTGCTTATGTTAAAAACAAGTCTCCTTAATGTACACTCCCCCCCCAAAAAAAGTAGTTTAAAAAGGAACATGTATTTAAGCAACCAATACCACAAATCGCTTCAAAACGGTTTTCACTCCTTTTTTTGTGTGCTTCCTCCCAGAATGTGTTGAGCGCATCCCTTGGCTTGCACCAGAATGTGTAGAAGACTCAAAAAAATTAACTGTGGCTGCTGATAAATGGAGTTTTGGTACAACGCTGTGGGAGATTTGCTACAATGGAGAAGTGCCACTTAAAGACAAGACATTAGCAGAGGTAAGGCCTGGGTGGTGGCGGCAAGGCGGCGTTAAGATATCCCTTTCTTAATATATTTCGCCTTTTGTGGAAATACATTTTTAGTTCTCTTGTAGAAAGCTTGTAGCAAGTGGAGATGTCAGAGCCGAATAACCTTTTCGTAGAGTGCAAGAGTTTTACAAACAGAAGCCACGTTCTGAGTAGCCTAATTAAACCCCAGTGGGGTTCTGGTTTTGCAAAACCTCAGTCCACTGCTAAGAGCTCCCCTACAAAATGATTTTTCCTGCTGGAAGGCAGCCTCTTTTGAAACTTGGGTGGGGGTGGTGAAAGAAGGCATGTTTCCTAGCTCTATGAATAACACAGGTGTCTCCCATCCACTCTTGCAGAAGGAGAGGTTTTATGAAGGGCATTTCACACTTCCAGTCCCATCCTGCAAGGAGCTAGCTGACCTGATGAAGCAGTGCATGCACTATGACCCCAGCCAGAGACCATTCTTCAGAGCAATCATGCGAGACATCAACAAGCTAGAAGAACAAAGTAATTTATTTTGCTTATTTCCCCTCTTCATTGTCAGTTTTATTTTCTTTGCTCTGTGGGATACATTAACATCAATGAATTTGCAAACATCTTGATGGCAGTATAGAAAGCCATATATAGTCCCCCGCAGGCACAGAAGGGATTTGCTGTTCAGAAAGTAAGATAGTTACCAAGATAGCTCTATATATTAAAATCTGCAACCCGACACTGTTTTGGATTGTAGTTGCCATGGAATATTGTTTGTATTAACAGTAGTTATGGAAGCATCCAGGGTGACGTAAGAGTAGAGCTGTCAAGCTCTGCCTCACCATCGGTTCCTGTGTATTAGTGATAATTTTGCCAGTGTTAATACCCCTCCCATAGCCCTTAGTATACACTGAGAGGTTGTGTGTAGTCTTCTTGCCCACACCTTGTGCTATGATTCTGCTTGCCTTGGTGTATGGTTGGCTCTCTGCTAGGAATAAGACTACAACAGGCACCCCCAAACTGCGGCCCTCCAGATGTTTTGGCCTACAACTCCCATGATCCCTAGCTAACAGGACCAGTGGTCGGGGAAGATAGGAATTGTAGTCCAAAACATCTGGAGGGCCGAAGTTTGGGGATGCCTGGACTACAAGGTTTACTCTGCAAGCTAATCCCTGCCCTCAGATATTGTCAGCTTCCCTTTGCCAGTTTAACTCCATTTGTAAAGCAATTGTCCATCTTCTGGGAAGATTTTCACTGGGGCCAATGATTTAGAGGAAGATACACAAATGTTAGAAATCTGCAGTTTGACAGAACATTCAACAAAATATATTGGAAAATTTAAAGGGTAAAAGTATTCATTTGTACCACACTAATATTCTCATCTGTGTCAGATCCTGATATCGTCTCTGAGAAGAAGCCTAATGCGGAGATTGACCCGACCATTTTTGAGAAACGCTTCTTGAAGCGCATTCGTGACTTAGGCGAGGTATGTTTACTTCTATTGCTGCTGCTCAGTATATTTTGAAGATTTGGCACTGAGGTGCTGTACAAGGTGTTCTTATTTCCCTTTCGCACCTGTAGTCATAGTGTGCTGAAACATAGATGGCTTGTATTTTTATTGTGGTCATTCAGCATTGTGTTTCTTCTATTGTTTTCAGAGATGGGAATACTGTATTAAGTCAGCCTATTTCTCTATGCAGGGTAATGTTTATAGAGCCACTGGTGGAGGAAGAGGGGGGCGGGGGGAGTGCACCACCCCCGGCAGCACGACCCCGGTAGGGTGCCATCCTGGCTGCCCCCTGCCACGCCACCAGGATGTGTGCCACACCCCTGCCTGCTCTCTGCCCCCCTCCCCGGTGCTGGAGCATGAAGCTCCGCCACTGTATAGAGCAAGTGAAGTGTGGAATATTCCCTTCTGACAGAAGTAAATATGCATAGGGCTCCAAAAGCAGCACAGAGTGCAAAGGGCAAGGTTTCTGAGTAGAGATATGCCATAGCTCCCACCTCCCTTGGTGTAAGTTCCAGGCCCCCGTTTTACTTGTAGCGAACACTTCAGTGAGAGAAAGCACCTCACACACATTTTATAGACATTCTGTTTATTGCTTGACATCCGTGGTAGCTAAATAACACCATCTGGAAGGCCACAACTCCCATCTGCGCCATCCAACATAGTCCCAACGCCACCTGGAGGGCTACAGCTTAGCCACCCCTGCTTTTGTGTGTTCAGTAGATATGTTCTGGTATTGCAAAGAGGGACTGAAGCAGATACCCAGAAGCGCCCAGCATGGGGTGGTTTTTGGTCCATAAGAGTTAAGTGATTGTACCAAGAACCACAGATCCACTAAGCAATAAAGCCAGAAGCAGATGTCTGTAAAGGAAACCTAGCAGGGATTTGGTTCCTATTCATTTTTCTTCTGTGGAACTTCTGAATAGTGGAGGTCACCCCGTTTGTTATTGCAGTGGTGGCAAATGCAGGCTATCACTGGGTATCATTGAAACATTTTCCTAGGTGAAGTACCTGCTACGTTTTCTCTTTCTCTTTCTCTTTCTTTTGCAAAGCAAGTGTGTGGTGGCTGACCATGGTTTTTTTATTTCCTTTTTGAAATTAGGGCCATTTTGGAAAAGTTGAACTCTGCAGGTACGATCCAGAAGGTGATAATACTGGAGAACAAGTGGCAGTAAAGTCACTGAAACCGGACTGTGGTGGGAACCATATTGCTGAGCTAAAGAAAGAAATTGAAATCCTGAGGAAGCTTTATCATGAAAACATCGTAAAATACAAAGGCATCTGCACCGAAGATGGTAAGTCTTGGAAGTTCTGAAAACGTTTTCAGTTCTCCTGTTTGCTTTTAAATTATCTCTCTCTCCCCAAGACATCTTTAGGAAGAGACCAATTACTAAATTCTAGCAATACAATACACTTCTGCCTTAATCCCATTGAAAACATTGTGACATAACTAGTGATGAGCAAGCCTAATTTTCCATCTCTATCCAGGACTCTGCAACAGATTTTTGAAAAGGAAAAGATAATAAAAAATTAGGTCCTATTTCAATTATAATTCTCCCTACTGCACCTTTTCACTGTTCTCTTAAATTAAATTAAAGCAGTGGTGATTATGAGGGCTGGCACTGATGGTCACAGCATTATCCTAAGGCACCTGAATTTTCACTTTCTCGGGGTCTTGGCCTGGGCTGTTGCTACGGCAGCATTTAGGAGCTTAATTCTTTCCAGAGCTGTTGCTGTTTTGTACTTTTTAAGAAAACGGTGTTGGCACCAGGGCCATAACAAAATGAGCTTGAACTTTATTGGGAGTCTTGGACTGTCGGAACTCGAGTTTCTTAACAGTTTCAGCTCCAGAATTCAGTGCTGTGGCTAACTGTAACTAAAAGTGCTGTTTTTGATCAGTAGCTTCTGAATTGCTTCTTGGAAATAGTTATCAACTGTGTGAAAAGATTGAAGCCTCTCTGGGTATTGCATTTGTATGTATGTGGAGTGCAACACTTAGTTGCCTTGCAATGCCTGGAATAAACATTTTTTTATGCAACACTTATCCAGTGGCAGGTAGGGTGAGGGGAAGGCACATACTCTGTAGCAAGGAAAGCACCCTCTTCTTGCCTCAGAGCTGGTGAGGAAGCCATCTTGGTTGCTCATCTTCTGGCCCCTCCCCTCACAGCTTTCCCTGGAAGGGTCATAGTCACAGCGGTTGCCTGTGTGTTGGGATGGGGGAGCCGAGAGATGCAAGATCTGGAGCCCTTTACTCTGCATAGTGATAACTGTAGTGTCATGAATTCATCTACATGAAAATTTATTTTTATAAAATGCCTTTTTTTAAAATAAAAACAAACCTTTACATAACGCATTCTAAAGCTTTATACCTGGACATCCCAATCCCGTCTGTCCTTTTTTGTGCATATGGTAGAACCTAAAAGTAATTACTTCATGGTGGTATAGATACATGGTGGCTAGCACAGTCCTTCCTGCTAGCACAGGATTTCCCTCTTTTCTTTCTCCTTGCTCTGTGTAGCCCATGCTTCCTCCCCAAATCTGCTCTAGGAGCCTGGGGAAAACCCCAGAACAGATTTGGGGGCCCACACAGGAAGAATGTTAGCAGAAGCACTGTGTTGGATATCAGCCTAAGTGTTTCATGGGTTTCAAAACCTTGTTTTGTTTCTGCAACCGTTAGTTCTTACACTCAGAAAGTAATAGTAGGTCTCCCATCTTCAGAAATTGAAGGGGAAATTTAGTTCCATTGCATATATATGGAAGGCAGCTTCATGTCTGGAAACACACAGTAAATGTGTACCTAGTAGCCACAATTTTCTCTGGACATATTAATTATGCATGTTACGTGTTACATCCCCTGGTTATGGCAGCTGGGGAAATGGACAAACAGCCACTGACCTTCTTTTCCAGTCGTTGTGAATCATTCTTTTCCTTGGAATGGAAAGATATTAGGAGGGATGGAAAGGTGTTAGGAAAACACTGGATGAAATGGACCAAGGAAAATACTTAAAAGTAATACTTGACCGCCCTGAGACCCCCAGGTATAGGGCAGTATATAAATTCTAATAATATAATAATAATGTGGTCAAGGGCTTTGACTCTGAAAATTGCTTGAGATAATTTTGGCTTTCTTGATCAAAGGTGGAAATGGAATTAAGCTGATCATGGAGTTTCTTCCTTCTGGAAGCCTAAAGGAATATCTTCCGCTGAACAAGAATAAAATCGGTCTGAAACAGCAATTGAAATACGCTGTACAAATCTGCAAGGTAATGTACATATTTTAATATCTAGTTGTAGCAGTAGGTGTCTTGATGTTTAATTTTTATTCATGTGTTCAGAATTGAAATATCTGTTTAAAATCATAATGCATGAATTTGGGGGGAGGCTTGTTAGCTTTTTGGAAAAAATGATTTAACATTTCCATCCCAGTTAAGGCAAGCCCTTCAGTTACAATAAAAATGCAACAACAAACCAACTGAGCAATAAAGCTAATAAAAGCTAATGGGACAGTAGCCATAAGCAGCTTGAATAAATGCAAAAAGTATTTAGAGGTTGCTTAAAAGGCAAGTGTGTGGTCATCAAGGGGGTGGAGGGAGGAGAGTGGCAAGATACAGGTCCCCTGAATCTGACTTCGGGGTTTAAGGAGTTTTAAGGTGTGTGTGGCTGGTTCTTCATACAACCTGATACCAAACCACTCTGCTCCCAGTTTCTTACCTTTAATGTGCCCCATGTTTTATGAGGTGAACGATTTCATTCATGACAGTTGAAAATGATGTTGAAAATGGTAATACAGCCTTGTATTAAAGTGAGCTTTGTTGCTGATTTTCTCTCTGGCTAAATTATGTAACCAAGCAGCAGCAGAAAAAGAGAGGACTTTTTAGAAAAAGTAAAAAGGCCTAGGGATTATTCACACTGCCATGTGCTTTAGTTCCAAAACTCTAGCTGGTTCTTTAGGAGGTTCAGACCATGAGCACTGAAAAGCTTACCAAACAGAAGAATTAGGTGTACAAATTCTAAAGAAAATTGTTAGAGGTGCTTGAGGTAGAAGGCAATTAATTGCAAGGGAATGAAACAATACTTGAAATTTTGTGTGTCTTCAACCATCAGGGAATGGACTACTTGGGATCTCAACAGTATGTTCATCGAGACTTAGCCGCAAGGAATGTTCTAGTTGAAAATGAACAGAGAGTGAAGATTGGGGACTTCGGCCTAACCAAAGCAATTGAGACGGATAAGGAATATTACAAAGTCAATGATGAAAAAGACAGCCCTGTGTTCTGGTAAGGAAGAGAGAGATATATATATGTAGTGACAACGTAGCAAGTTTTTGCTGCAAGAGATAATATTTTTAGCTGAAACTGCACTGTGTGCCACTATGGATTATCCTCATGGCAGGTGTTCTCAATAAGTAATGGGAAGTTTTAACTTGATATTGATCACTTGACCATAAGAAAGGGTTCTTGTACAGTGGAACCTCGGTTTATGAATTTTCGGTTTATGAACGCCGCGGACCCATCTGGAACGGATTAATCCACTTTCCATTACTTTCAATGGGAAAGTTCGCTTCAGTTTATGAACGCTTCTGTTTAAGTACTCCGCGGACCGTCTGGAACAGATTAATCCACTTTCCATTACTTTCAATGGGAAAGTTCGCTTCAGTTTATGAACAGACCTCCGGGACCAATTGTGTTCATAAACCGAGGTACCACTGTATTGCATTTTCTAGTTCAAGAGCAGTCTGACAGGTACATATTATTTATTGATGCATTTTATGCTTACATTTGTGGTTAGGTATAAGAATTACTTGCAAAACTATAAAGTGGCTTGTAGTTGTCTTTGCCTGAAAACAGACATAGGCTGGATCTATATTGATCTGGAAAACACTATTTAAAAAGTTGTATAAGCTCTCAATGCAATTTTACATTGAAGATGGCTTGCTGCTCTACAGTGCCCTCTGGTGTCACATTTTTATAACACATTTATAATGTTTTAACTGACCAGTGTAGATTAGTCCTTACTTTGATATTTGTTTCTCTTTACAATCTTCTCTTACCTTTAATTATTTCAATATTTGTTTCTTTCCTGTTTGTTCAGTTGATGCATAACTTTTGTGTGAAGAATATGGAGTCATCTTAGTAGTTTCTGTTGCGACGGCAACACCACTATTTAATGATGCAAAGTGAGTTATGGCTTTTTGCCGCAGTTCTACCAAAAGTAAATGAAAGCTTTATATGGTTACAGGTATGCTCCCGAATGCTTACTGCAGAGCAAATTCTACATTGCTTCAGACGTTTGGTCTTTTGGAGTGACCCTCTATGAGCTACTGACCTATTGTGATCCTGCGTGCAGCCCAATGGCAGTAAGTAGCTGTGAAAGGAAAAGTTCTTTCCCATATGCTTTCTTCCAAAATAAGAGTAAAGTGTGTGTAAGTGCTTTAAGGGTCTTTCTCCTACTTAATCTTTAAAAGTCCCAGATTTCAGGGCAGTTAGTGTGTGCATACATGGATAACACTGCATTTAGGGGAATGTTGTTCACTGTCTGAAAACAATTCCCACCCACCCCCAAGCTCCTAAGCTTAAGTTGGGATGAAATGAAAGGATGAACATAGACCTTTTATTTGATGAAAATGATCATACTTTATATATAGCTGGTCCCATGATTTCTGTTTGAAACTAGTTATTTATGTTCACAGGAGAACCATTCAGGAGAACCATTACTACTTCTAAGTTGTTTAAGGATCTTAAGAAAGCAATTTGATATATAGCCAGTGCTTTTTTTGGGGGGGGGGAGACAAATAGGTGCCAGTACTCACCATGTTGTTACAGTAAGTGCCACACTTAAAGAGGTGCCAGTAGTGTATACCCTTAAGTACCCCCTGAAAAAAGGACTGGATATAATCATTATAAAATTGGGTTACCAGTTGGCAAATTCTTAAATTTCTCTTTGGGTGCCACTCCAAGCACAGGCTTCCTGTACTTTAAAGTAGTGCTGAACTTGACCTGGAGAAGGAAACTTTCTTCTCATTTTTGTCTCATGAGACAAAGATGTAACACACACAAACACAAAATTTTGGGAAATTTCACTTTTAGGGGTTCATCCTTTGCAAAGTTGTGAAACTGTTCCTAAGAGTTTCGGTGTCCCAATCCTTGGTTAACTAGACACAACAGGTCAACAAAGAGGGAAGGAGGGGTTCATTCAATAAACTGAAGCCTGGGTTCTGCCAGCTTCAATCTCCCCAGGTTTCTGTAATCCACATTGGTCTCTTCAGCAAAGCTGACTTGCTTGCTTTTGTTTGCATTCCATTCACCGTAACTCTCTGCCCCAGTGCCATTGCTCCATCCCCTTCTACCTATGTACAACCCACCATTGCTGGTCTTCGGAATGGCAGCTGTGCATGCATACATATCCCAACTATTCCCCCCATCGTTACCTCTCTTCACCCACCTCCATGCCAGTAGACCAAGGTTCTGCTACCTACCTTTGGGCCCTTGTCATCAAGCAGGCACCACTCCTACCCTCTCCCTTGACTCTTGCACCCAGCACAGCTGTACCCTTTTACTAATAGAGAAATGAGATTAAACGTGGGTTTTCTTAACTTACAGGAATTCCTGAATATGATTGGACCAACTCAAGGCCAGATGACAGTGACACGGCTTGTGCGGGTATTGGGAGAAGGCAAACGTTTGCCATGTCCTAAAAATTGCCCACCAGAGGTAAGGCATTAAGAATTATTATGCATCGTCTTTTGTGTTGGGCACATTCCAATCAGCTTGATGTTTATGAGCTTTCACAGGAAAAAAACCTCTTTTAATCACAGTTCTCTCACAGTTGGGATAGATGATATTTTGTTTTTAGCTTTTTTTAAAAAAAAAAACAAACTTTCAACTGCCCCTGGAAATGCCATCCTATTTTCATTCACATCTTTTATACTGTCAGTCAGGGCTATGCAGAAGCTCTCAAAGGCTGATTTTGTAGGTGCTCTCCCATTGGATCTACTGACCTATTCCCGTATTTTTTTGTTATCTACGTTGAATTTTTTTGTCAGGAAAGACAGACTGAATATAAATATAAAGACTAGCCCCTGTACATTTTTTCTTAACTGAATCATACTTGTATTTTGTAGGATTTTATTGCAGAGATTACAACAAAAGCAGCAAGTATTATGGGCACAACCTGTTTGTCTGTAGGAAGGCACCCCAGGAGCCATAGGATGCTATGTACCCCCTCTCTCTGCAGGCAGAGGAGGTTCACCGCTAGAAGCTTCCTTATGGTTGCAGATACCTCCATGGCCGGCAGTGCTCCTGCGGGTGGTAGAAAGGGCTTGTTAGGTAGGAGTGAATTGAGGCAAGCTTTGGAATGACAGGATCTAAAGCCCATAATATGGGATGGGGGGAATGCCAGTCCCTGGATCTGGCATACGTATTTGTTTTCCATCCTTTCATTAGAGTGTTGAATGTGGCGATTCTTCAGCCTGGAGTGCCTCCCTCATAATATGTGAGCTTTACTGATACCATAGTTAAAGCTTGTTGTATCATTGGCTATTTCTGCTATTGTAACCAAAACTCTTGATAATTGAGCAACTTTGTATATGTAGACACAAGCTTAAATGTCTGAATCTTATTTCTTTAATAATAGGGGCAATTTCGATGTGTAAGCCATAACCTACCCTTTTCAATTTACTAGGTTAACCAACTGATGGGGAAGTGTTGGGTTCAAGACCCAGGTGAGCGGACAACCTTTCACAATCTGATTCAAGGATTTGAAGCACTTATTAAAAAAATGTAATTCATGCATTTTATACTTGTTTTGAAAAGTGTATAAGGCCTTTTTATTACCTAGTGTAATTTTGTACTTTGGTAATGTTGTGTCTGAAAAGGGTTTTTCTGCTTGAGTAGCCAACACGTGAGTGATAAATCAGGCCCAGCAGCAGAGAACACTGCTGAGCATTTTGCCAGTGTTATATATCTGTGCCAACAGGGTCTACCTGTAGGAGGATATCTCAGCTGCTGGGCCAAGTACTTTTCAGGGTGGAAAAAAATCTTTTAAGGCTACTGCTAAGTGATATGTGCCTATACAAAATTTGACTCATGTTGTATTAGAGAGCAAAAGATGATTTCCAAGCAGTATAGTGGCTGTCATTACAGTGCAAAATGTTAATCATGGCAGATAGAATGTTCCCGACAGCATTCAAAAATGAATATTAAGGTGGTGTGCTAGATAATATTGGTTGGACTCCAACACCAGTTTTGTCCTACAGCCAAAGGGTCTTTCTTTGCCACACATCCTAAGCTACTTTTTCAACTGGCATCAACTCGCAAAAGCATTTTTTCTCCCTCTTGATATATATTTGTAGCATTGGCTTTTTAGCATATATTCATTAAAATCCAGACACCATTGGCACTTTGTCCTGGAGCATTCTGATCTAGTCCAAAATTTCTACATCACAGAAGTCAGTCCTCATATATTCCTTCTCTTTTAAAAGGAAAACTCTATAATCTTAGGGGTGCAAAAATAATGTCAGGGGAAACGCCACTGAAGCGTGACAACATTTGGTGTTTTTATTGGGTAACTGATTGCAAGTGACAATTAAGCAGAATAGTGAGTTTTGAAGACATAATTTCTCCAGTGAGGCTGAATGGTGCATGGATTTTAATGCGTACTCTGTAAATGAAGAGATAACAATATGCCAACCTGGAGTAGGGGGATGGATGTACATTATTCCTGCATTGTGCACTTGCTATAAAAGGATTCACTATGTTCTGCAACAAAGAGAGAGCCATGTACAAGTTCTGGGGCCAGAATGCATGCATTGCCTTACTCTGTGAATTTGCTTGTCTTAACAGATGGAAGACTAGTCTTTTCCTAAAGTCAGATACTGCTTTTCAGGAATTATTCAGAATTTGCAATAATGTAATGTGTATCAAATTAGAAATGCTATCAAGTAAGAACCCTCTTGCAAATACTGCCTGTTTCCCCCCCACTGTACGCACTTTGTTATTCTTTATAAAATAAATAAATAAAGATTTTATCAATATTAATGCATTGCCTTCATTCGTAGCTGAGACAACATTTCTCAAGGGGTGTTGGCTGTCTTGTCTTGACTGCACCTCCAAGGGTGAAGTCAAACTGTTGGAGAATCACAGAGCCAGCTATAACCTCACTGGTACTAACCAGTTTGCTGCTGTGGAAATCTGGGCCCTTACTCTGCAGATAGATTAAACATGAATTAAATAGAGCAGCGCTTCTAGATCAAAGGTGAGGGGTACCTATGGTGCCTGGAGGTTGCAGCAATATAACCTCCAGTCATGTTTACAACACATACACTTTGGGGAACACTGACTTTTCAAGAAAAGAGTTGTCATGCGCTAGGGTTACAAATATTCAACTGACTCAACAAATCAAGTTTTCAGAAAGGTAGGTCTGCTGATATGCTGCTATAAGCCATGTCAAATAAAATGACAGCTTCACCACAGGCCTTCACAATGTACCTTCAGGAGCACACAATAAGCCACGCCAGTTTATACTTCAGTGTAGCTTGCCATGCCAATTTATTTACAGAGAAATTGATTGCTCAGAAAAGATACATTCAATGTGAATAATAACTAAACACAGAGAAGAAAAATCTCGCTATGACGTTCTGTTACTTCTGAATAATCTAAATTAGTTTTATATAACAGCCTCCTAATCAAGAAACTTTAAATTTGCACCTAACTTCAAATTTGACTGGATTTCAATCAGGCTTACCTTGATCTCTCTTCACGGCAGACAAGCTATGCTGCCCTCATTGGTGTGCATTTCTTCATAACCTCCCACTGCAGATTTGACCATTGCTAATGCTGGGCCTTGTCTGTTTTAAATCTTACTTCAGAGACAAAAACCTACAAATTGGGGTTACTATGGAAAATGGCAGCTCTACTGGTTATTTCAAACATATTCCAAAGAACAGGAAAGAAGCTTTCTGTGAATCTGAGTTAGAAATAAATTAAGAGCCAGCATATAGCATGAATACACCACATTCCACCCAGTTCCAGTGAACACAAATAATTGCCGTGGTTATAAAGTGCAATAAAAGATACTGAAGAATTTCCAAGGTGGCAGTGATTAATCAAGAGTACTGTAGTATAGAAATAGGGTGTGGAGCAGATAGAGCCTTAAACTAAATGCAAGTCAGTAAGATAACAATGCATTCAGTTACACTGGATACTAAATGGAAATTCACATAATTCCCCCCCCCCCAAAGAAACAGATTAACAAGAAATAGACCTAAAAGCCTAAGACTATAAATGCAAAGCTAGTATCAGTCCTCTTCATGGAAATTTTGTCATGCACACTTGGTACTGCCAGCAATCATTTATTTTAATGAGGTGCATTGGTATCTTCCTAGCATACTTCTACTTTAGCAGCTACAACTGCTATTTTATTTTTAATCCAGAAAAGATTTGCCTACTTTGACTAGACTGCACTGCAACGATTATACTCAACCTAACCATTGTCTGGGCTGTAATCCAATATGCAAGCCCCATTAAAGCCAATAAAGGAATATTGCTATCAGGATTTAACTTTGCAGCCAAGAATCTAAATCTTTGAAGAACAAGAAGGAAAAACCCAGCACAATTGTTTCTTTAAGACTACCACTGCAACTTTTCCAGCAAGAACATTTCCTCTCACTGTTATTTTATTGCTTCAAGAGACATTCTCAAGGGGCAAAGCTGCCATTTCTTTAAGAGCTTAAGAAATAACTTAATTGTCACTCAATGCATAGAAACTAGTCTGGAGGGTACCTGCCATTAGTAGCGCCCCACACACAAATTTACTCAGAGAAACTACATAGATTGGTTCTCCAATATCTACAATACATATTAAAAGTGAAAGGTAAGGACGACATGAATGTGGCTTTGACTCCAAGCAAGATGCTGGTCTTAATAAACACGTTTTCTTTTAAGATACAATTCTGCATAATGTACTCCCGAGCCCTGAGTTTGCTGACCAACATATTCCACTGGGCCATCTTCTGGAGTGGTGATGAGGTATGAAGAGCCCCGCTTTTCATTTCTTATTGGTGTCATCTAAACATCATAAAAATCCATTATTACAGCAATGTGTGTGCAGTTATTTAAAAGAATACTGAATTATCCTTTCTATAAGCAAACTATACTGCTCTCTAAGGATGACCAACACTAGATCTAGTTACGAAAATAAAATAAAATAAATGGACTAGGACAAACCATAAGGCTACTTGGAATGTTTTTCAGTAGCAAAAAAATGAAGTCAAATGGCTTTGTAGAGCAGCCCTGACAAATTCTTAAGCTGCATTATGTGTTTTCTGAACACTAGGTGGCAGCACAACATGTAGCAACCTATAGGTGCCAATAGAGAAACAGACTAGTATGCAGAACTTTTCCAAATTGGTCTCTCTGCTTCACACACACACACACACTCTCTATATATAATATAAAAATATGACATTTCATATATATATATGTGAAGGAATTCTAGCTCATTTATTTATTGCACTTTCATCCTACTCATCCACTGCATTTTGTCAAGGCACACTGTTGCAGGAGTTTGGAAAGCTGTACCTAACGAAATTTCTCATTTGCATACTATTTAAAAATACATGAGAATGCTGAAAGGCTATCCATCACAGATGTGTAGTGTAATTTATCGGCTGCTTCAGGAATAAGCGTTCCAACTCTTTCCTCTTACCTTCAGTGGGTTTTGAGGCGCAAGTGGCAAAATGCCTGGATGGAAGGACCCTTGGGTTGTAGCGTAATACGACGGCATGACTTGCAAGTAGCTACTGAAGTCCCCATACACTCCATTATCAGATTCCTACATGGAGAAAACAGAGAAAGGGAAACGCTATGGTTGCTGGCCATTGAACAGAAACAGAGACATATTTCCGGGAGAAACGAATCATAAATTCTGTGACAGAAAGAGGAGAGTATCAATGTGCAGGCAACCCCCAATTTGCGCAGGGATTGCACTCCACGTCATGACGTATGACAGCAGAGGGGCGCATAAGCCCATTCGACTTTGCCGGTTTTTTTCGGCCACTTCTGGGTCTCTGCGATGTGCACATGTGCAGTCACACCTCAATTGGACACACACAAATCTGTTGTTGCCTGTATTCAAAAGTAGTATAAGTTTCTAAAAGGCAAAGTATCTCTGAGAATCTCCCTTTACTATTTGGAGAGAGCATAGTTTTTTCTCAAGACATCTGGGCCAGAAACATGGTCAGTACCAAATTTGGGAGATGTTTTACCCTAAACACCAATGAAAACCAGTTCTTTCTGTTTTTCAGATGCTGTAACCTTTGCTACATCACCTTGTTAAAATGCTCCCCGAAAATTACAGGCGTTTTGACAATGGTGTTAAGATTTTGCTAGAGCACAATGAACAATTTTCTTGATTTCCTGTGCCCAGATCAGTCAAGGAAAACTCAGGCAATTATAAATGCAGAACATGAACATTAGAGGAATGCCCCACATTCCGTTAAAGGAATGTTTCTACTACTGACAAATACCTATCCTATAAATACCCTGGATAATTTTCATTTGTAAAAAGAATCCTGCAAAAAGGGAAATTCAGCATTCTATTATTCGCACTGCCTAGCCTCCCCCCCCTTTTAAGAAGGATAAGCTCAAGTTTGCAAAGAAAAAAGTAATTATTCAAATAGTGTTTGGTTACTTCATTATTCAAATATTATTCAAATAGTGTTTGGTTACTTCATGGCACACAAGGTGTCCTTAGGATTCTGAAATATGCTTACTGAAAGAACTTCAGGGAGAAAATTATAAGAAGTGCTATTGTGAGGGACAGAAGCTATAGACAGCCCCCTCCCATCTTGAACACGAGCTCTTCGCCCAGTGCAAGTGGGAGTGGGGAGGGGGATGTTTCGAGCGGGGAATCAGGAAGCAGAAGCCAGGGCTCAGGCAGGGTAGCCGAGCCACGATGCCGCTTGGGAAAGGAATGGGGAAGCAGGGAAACCGCGGGACGAAGACCGATCCCAGCGACCCCGGAATTGCGTAAGAAGCGCCGGGGGCGGAGATTTAGTATCCCCAGGCTACTTTGCTGGAGAAAGACGCGGGAATCTCCATTCGGAGGTTCTGCACTGGACTGACAACATGTACTGACAACATGTATATAGCACTGTTTAAACACTGTAAATAGACTGCACCAATAAAAGGATAAAATGCAGAGCTGTGAGGAGTCGTTACTCTAGAGTAGCCACCACCGCCACTGCGTAGCTATGTACCGCAATCTGTCATTTTGGTTGAATTTCAAAATCTAGCCTTGTTTACCGACAACCTTGACATAGGCTGCTGGTTAAGCGTACTGAATTGTCATCCACTTACCTCTGAGCCACCATTTTCTAATTCCCCTACCCTAGTTTGGATGGTATGGTATGCCTGGGCGTATTGCTGATACCACTGCTGGACTGAATCCTGCAAAAGACAAGGCAATTTTTAATTTATCAACTTCTGCAATTTTGCACCATGATCAATATGCTCGTTACGAGACATTAAAAGCACAAGCTCTGCAAAAACAAATAATATGCATGTTTTTGTTAATCTGCATCAATCTGCTCCATCTGAATGCAAGAGAAAAGGAAGGCGGTGCTTTATCTGCTCCCTCCTCCTTATTCTCTTTCATTTCCTATAGCAAATCACTCAGCAATATTTTGTGGTTTTATATATGCTTACCTAGTTGATTCATCAATTTATCAGCTTTAATCCCCCCAAAATATCTAACAGGTTTATAACTTAAAGGTTTTTCAGGAAGTTCTGAAAAATGTTTAATACTCAGTGTCTTGAGATATTGTGACAATCATAATCCTATAATTTATACACTAATTTGCACAGAATTAATAGATTGGCTCCATCTATTAGGCACATCCTTTATTTTAGAAAGAAACCAATACAGTCCATGTGACGAGTATTTCAATTTGTGGAAAACAGCTCAAAACGTAAGAAACTCCCTCCCCATCTACTCCAGCATCCTGTTCTCAGAGGACCTTACAACAAGCAGGACCTTACTTAGTGTAACTGTTGTTGCAGTCATCCAAGTTTCTGCCCTTGTGCGCTTATCTATATTTCTCAAATGTAAAATCCTCTGTCTTGGCTGAAAGATAACTTTGAGGATTACAGCAAATAATGCTTCTTGGCTAACGGGTTGTAATGTCTTTATACACTTGAATGAGAATGCAGCTACTAGGTTGTTAATGTGACACGAACAGACTTACACTCTGGCTTTTGAAAATATTTGCAAGACTAGTTTAAAACCAACCCGGCTGAAGTTATCATGAGACCCATTTTTAATGACCTGTTGGCCTCTATTATGTATACTGACTGACCATCCAAAAAAAATAAAGAAGAGGATGAAAGGCCAACTAGAATTTGTGCAGGTTAAACTGAGTTAAAGCAGAAGACTAAATCAAAGGCTTGCCATCTGTTCAGCAACATTCATCACAAGCTAAGGTAGAATTTACTTAGAATTGCTTGTTATGTCAGTTTTTATATGAATAAATTTTTCTTTTATTACATTTTCTTTTATAAATGCTGTATTTGGTGAATTAATCGTTAGTTTTGCTGCAACCTGTCTTGCATAATCGATAACAAGCATTTGTTTTGCTATGCTAGTAGCTACAGTGAGGGGGGGGGGGCTGGCCTGGTAAAAGCTAATTCAGCCCCATGTTCACAGAGGAAAAGAAGGCTTTCCAAGCAACATTCACAGTTCAGCACTTCCAGCATGGATTAAACAAATTATGAGAAATGCCAGTGAGAAACTTAAGCAAACCAGCTGATTATCGAATGCTCTTCATTCTCTCTTTCAGGATTCAATAAACTAAGCTACTGTGGTAGCTCAACTGGCTCAACTTCCCCCAAGCCTTAAGCAGTGTTGTACACGTGTGTCTGCATGCCATAGCTACTTCTCATCAGTGTCAGAAACTTCCTGAATGGAAAACAGTGCTGGTGCTCCATCTCGAGTTGTACTGGGTCTACAGCAGTGTTTCCCAACCTTGTGCCTCCAGATGTTTTGGGACTACAACTCCCATCATCCCTAGCTAGCAAGACCAGTGGTCAGGAATGATGGGAATTGTAGTCCGAAAACAGCTGGAGGCACAAGGTTGGGAAACACTGGTCTACAGGACATACTTTGCATGTGGAGCCAGGTGCATTATTAGCAGCACCTCACCAGTTTAGAATCATCTGCCTCGCTGTGCTTCCATATTAAATGGTGCTATTTGTTTCTGCTCCCATTAAATGTATGAAAAGCTGTTGACAGCAGGATTGTCTGCCAGCAGAGACCTACAGAATCCTGCTGTCAACAGTTTCCACAATTAGCAGCAACACACACAAGGCAGACCCAGGCACTTTAGAAGAAAGCAAATTCACAAGAACTTTAAAAAGTGGCAAAATGCAGACAGGTAATAGTTATACTTTCCCCCTTCATGTTCTATTCAAAACCAACACATGACCCATTTTATTAAACTTTATCAGTTTCCTGCAAAGGAAGGTTCATGACTCTGTGATGTACCATCCCTTACATCATACAAAACATTTACCAGCTAGAAATCTGACTCACTGTCTGATGCTTTTTAATGCATGATAATTTATGGGTCTCCTTAAATGATCATCTGCCTAGAACTAAGTCATGCTTCTATAACAAACTCTGGCCCAAACAAAACACACAGCCACCAGCTGCAATGAAACCATATTCAAACCACATACCTGTGTGTAATCCTCATATTGTGGTGAATAGTTGAAATAGCTTTCCACCGGTTGTTGCGCTGTGGTTCCCTGAGCAGCTGCAGCACCGAGTGAGTTATTTGCAAGTCCGGCCTGCTGCTTAGTATTACTGGCTTTGCTGGCAATTGCTGCTGCTTGAAGAAGAAGAAAAAAAGCATTCTTACCTGACCTATAAGATTGAAAACAAGGCTTCATCTAAAACAGAAGCTAAAGCTAGACTGAAAAAGGAAGGAGTGATGTCGAGCACTTGGTTATCACCCTGATTGAAGATCTTATTCTTCATCGAAGTACTGTGTAAGTTCCCATGAAATTCTGGCAGTAATACAGAACAGGGCAATTTTGCTGCCTAACCATTGACTTGTCTCTTAATTAATATCAGAATCTAGGCCTCGATTGGAAGCCTCTCCCAACACTTGGGAAGAGATAGAGCAGGCATTTAAGTTTGTATACCGTAAATCTTTTCACTACTATTCTGCCTTCTATATCTTCTATATCTCTTCTATATCTGCTTCTGTATCATCCTGGAGCCCTAGGTTCCTGATTAAAAGGTTCTGATTAAAAGGGGTAGGCTGTAGTCATTTACTTAGTGTTATACCTGGGACTCTCAGTTCCTCAACTTCCGATATCTAGGGAGCGTGGCAGACAGATGGTAAGGCACCAGGCCAGATCAAATGCAGAGGCTGGGAGGCTTTTTGTAGAGGAGAATCAGGGGGTAGGGAGCACCCCACCTTCTGATTAGCTCATGCAAATGCTCTCTTGAGGCTGTTTTCCCCTCAGCCAGGAACCTAGCTGGGAGAAAATGAGCTAAAAATGGCATAGAGCATTGGTGGTGAACAATCAGTGGGATATGAGAAGCACTAGGACTGCCAATTCTCACCATAAATGCCTCCCCACCTCTGCGCATTTGCACAAGGATGGAAACCCCCATGTTTGTCTCATAACGGGTAATGCATATTACATTGGAGCTTTGTTTTTGGTGCTTCCAAGTAATTCCTTTCTGTAAAAACAGCTGTAGGGGACTCCCATTCTTAACTGGGACTATGGGCATTCAGTGAGGGTGGTCCCACTCTACCCTACCCTATTGCAGTTCTGAAACTCTCACACACGCATAGTTGCAATTAGCTGCAGAGGCAAAACTAGCAGAATTAAATTAAGACACACATTTTCCCTTGCAACTAATAGCAGCTCATGGAGCGGAGACTTTGGTGTGCACAGAAAGGATTAAGATATGCGCCCCCACCCCACCCCACCCATGGGCCTAATCCAAAGTGGGTGGGCCCTGCTGCTGCTTGGCAAGTCAACGTAACATGTACAGTGGTGCCTCGCTTAACGAATGCCCTGCTTAATGAAAGGTTTTTTCTAGTGGAGGTTGCCTCGCTAGACGAATTCGTTTTGCGAAAAATTCGTCTAGCAAATCGCAGTTTCCCATAGGAATACTTTGAAATTCAATTAATGCGTTCCTATGGGCAAAAAAAAAAATCAAAAAATATTCAATGCATTCCTATGGGATTCGCTAGACAAATTTTTCGTTAGAAAAGACCCATGGAACGAATTAAATTCGTCTAGTGAGGCACCACTGTAGTAAGTTTGGCTTTTGTTATCAGCATTTTCTTGGAGTTAAATAGGTGGGACACTGACTGTTATGTGCAACTTGTTCGAGACACACAGTTTAGTTGAGACTGTGGATGAGTTAGTTTGATCATATGAAGTTAAATTAAGAAGGCAAAATCCAGTTAAGGTGGATAGCCATAAGGATAGCCAGTTAAGGTGGATAGCCATATTCATGGCTATTTCTTCGTTCGCTGACCTTTAAAGCCCTAAACAGCCTCGGCCCAGTCTACCTGATCATTTTTTTCTTTTAATGGTAATCTTCTTAAAATGAAACATTTCTGTTTAAATAATTTGAACCAAATACCGCAGTCGCTGGTGTTATTTACAACTACAGTAACCACACTCCCCCTCTTGAGAAAACCCAAGGGTTGCCTTCAGAGGCACCGGTTACCTGTTTACCTGAAAGACAGACTGAAGGCAGCACACTTGCCAAGTTCAAGTAGGGATTGGTACTCAGGTGGATTTCCTTGGGAGGTTCTCCCAGCAGAGAGGTCTGGGTTTTTGAAGAACTCTGAAGTAAAAAGTGAATAAAATGTCGACACTTCTACTACAAGTCGAACAACATTAAAAAAGAATACATTTCGAACAGATATTGAAATTAAACATCCTATTAGAGAAATTTTACTTCTCATAACATAGACCCAAAGAGCTGAAGAGATTAAGGCTGCAATTCTATAATTCTATATAAGGCAGGAAACAGTAAATCAGTGTTATGGCAACCAGCTGTTTGGGGTGGGTGCCTATGTGCAGAGATGAATGGGTATAGAAACAAACAAAACCAAAAAAAAGGGTCCAATAATGATATTCAGCTGTGTTATCCTGTTTGTGCAGTGAACTTCTGCTTCCATAAATGGGATTTAAGCCTTCCTTTCTTCCTCACTACATTATCCTCATTTATGCATTCTCTGGTGGGTTGGGAGACACACCCAGAGCATATGTAAGCAGGACAGGGGAGAGGAGCAAGAGGAAGTTGCATTTCATTTACAGGCGCCATATTGAATCTTGCCCCCACTCTGAATTTTCATAAGTTGTGTACGCATAAGGCGTGAATGGATAAGAATTCTATGACTCCTCCTCACTTTCCAGTCATTGTTTCTTGAAAGACAAAGGAAGAACCACGGCAAAAAGATACATCTATTTACTCCTAGCAGACGCCTTGCAAACCACCACTTACATGGAAATTACAGTCAATCACCCACTTCCACCACCCTTCTGAGTGATCTCCCCTCCCCATCCCCACCCCTTCTCTACATAAGTGCCTGGGGACTTCTATTTCACTGTATCTGAAGAAGTGTGCATGCACACGAAAGCTCATACCAAAATAAAAACTTAGTTGGTCTTTAAGGTGCTACTGAAGGAATTTTTTTATTTTACTTCGACCCAGACCAACACGGCTACCTACCTGTAATGGAAATTAGGTTAATGCAAAAAGGCTCCAGTTAAAAATGTGTTTCCAAAGTACCCTGTATTTATTCCTCGCCCAGGAAAATAAACACGCTTCCCTCTCCATAACACTATGGATATGACTAAAAGCGATTTAGATTTCAAATCTTGGTTAAGATTTTGTGGGGGGTTTTGATGTTGTTGTTGTAGGAGAGTCAGAAGAGACCCTGAGGGTCATCTAGTCAAACCTCCTGGAATGCAGGAATCATATTCATGCATTCGTTCGTTCGTTCATTTAAGCCTGTTTCAGGTAACTGCAGTTAATGCCACTGGCAGTGATAATGCAGTGTTGCACTGTGGTTAATACAGGCAGTGGAATTCAATGCAATCAATGTAAAGTGTGGCTGATATCATGACCTAACTCTTCTTAACTGCAGTTTGGAAAGCCCATGTCATTATCTCTGCACTGGTCCCAATGCACTGTTTTGAAATTATATATTACATTTAGTTAAAAATATAATATACTACACATCATAAAAGAAACATTGATTATATATACATCAGATTCTGCTGCATAATAAAACCCTGCATGGAATAATTACAAATATAAAATTTCAGCTGGGTAAAACTAACGTTTCATCTCCTGCAAGTTCAGAATAAGAAAAGCGGTTTTAAATTCATGTGAAATTAAGAATGGACAGTAGTGGAAATATTACATGAAGGTGTTATTTCCTATGGAATTTAACAACACCAACACCTGAATGGAATTGCAATACTGTACAGTCATAGTTTGGATCCTGAACGCCTTGGTACTCAGACATTTTGGCTCTCAAATGCTGCAAACACGGAAATGAGTGTTCCGGTTTGCGAACATTCTTTGGAGCCTGAACGTCCGATGGGGCTTCTGATTGGCTGCAGGAGCTTCCTACAAGCAATCAGAAGCCGTGCTTTGGTTTCCAAATGTTTTGGAATGTAAAGAGAAGCAAAAAAAAAAAAAAATTGAACCAGTTTACAATGATAATAAAACAAAGTTATCACTTTTAAAAAAGGTTTTAAAAACTCCCCCCCCCAAAATAATAATAATAATAATAATAATAATAATAATAATAATAATAATAATGTACTCTACTTCTTACCCCTAAGCTTGAATCAGGGCTCTTTGCCTGGCCTTGTTGCTTAAGGTGTCCTGCCCGTAGGCCTCCAGCAGCGACATTTGGTAAGCTTTGCAAATAACCCTGGGACCCTGAGCCAGTGCCTTCTGTCAGTCCTACTGCGGTTGACAGCTTGTCCTGAGTGTTGTTTTGCCTTGGCACTGCTTGTCCAGCTACATGCTGATTTGGAAAGAATGGCAGCATGCCAATCCCCGTTGCAACTGGCGTTTGAGCTGCAGTCCGATTAGATACTGCGCAGCCAACCATAAATGGAAAAAAAGGAAGCTATATTAGGTAAGAATTACTAGAACATCCTGCTCATGTTGTTTATTATGTGAAGAGCACTGCGAAATCTATTTAAATGATTGCAACAGAACAGATAATTCTAGGGGCGGGCAAGGAAATACATTAAAACTCACAAGAGTCTCTAACTTTGCTATTTATACAACTGGTCTTACACCTTAACCATTGCTAGTGACTGAAAAGGGGGATCTTGTGCTTTAAAATGTCACAGAGAAAAATTAAAGAGGCTGCCTTAGGCAAAAAAGCATTAGGAAGAATCTTCTGTAGTGAAGGAGAAAGCTACGCCTCTTCATACCTTAAAACAGGGGTGGCCAACTTCCAAGAGACTACTCACAGTGTTAAAACTGGCAGTGATCTACCCCCTTTTGGGGGGTTCAGGTCAAAGTTGTTGAGCTTTTTTTAAGAAGGAGTAAGGCCCATTTTGGGGGGGGGTTCGGGTCAAAGTTGTTGATTTTTTTTAGGAAGGAAAGCCCTTTTTTGGGTGGTTCAGGTCATTTTAGGGGTGCAGGGCAAAGGTGTTGAGTTATTTTTTAGGCAAGCCAGTTTTTTAGGCGAGCTAGTTTCTTAGCTTCTTTGGGGGCAGCCACTGATCTACCAGTGATCTACCACAGACGTCCAGTGATATACCGGTAGATCACGATCTACCTGTTGGACATGCCTGACTTTAAACAATAGAAATACTTAACTGAACAATCATGATGGTCCTGCCCCCCACCCCCCAAAAAATCCTGGCTACGCCCATGCCCCGAAGACACGCATTGTTCTGTAGCTAAACAGGGTGTGACAGAGGAAATGCAAAACATGGAACCCTCTTGAAGGAACATGGGTAGAACTGGAGGTGGAGCTTTCATTATGACAATTTTTTTAAAAAATACATGTTGATATGCCCATTGTTTCTTCTGCTGCTTTCTTCCACACATGCCAAGATTGCGTGTTCGACCCCTCTTTGGGACAAGTGCATAGTTCTGCATTTGGTTTGGACTGGATGATACTCAGGGTCCCTTCCAACTCTGCAATTCTATGATTATTTAACTTTATCCTACAACAGGATTGCAGTTCCTCTACCAGTTATTTGAAATCAGTCATGGCAAACAAGCATAGCCACCCATATACTGTATTTGTTAAATATTCTCGTTTCTAACACAGTTGCTAAAACAAAGCAAAGAGCATGCTATCTAAAGGGGCCACTGTTCTTAATTATACATGCACTGTGGGAAATGCTTTTTTTAGCTCGAGGGCCACATTCCCTCATGGACAACCTTCCAGGGGCCACATGCAAAAGTGGGTGGAGCAACGACTATGGCTCTTTATCTTGGTTCAGTGGGCTGCATTCTATAACAGGCTACAGTCCTACTACATAAAAAGTCAAGAGGTTTCTGCATGCACTCATACCCCTCCACACAAACATTATTCAATTCAGGGAAGCAAGAGCCATTTACACAGTTCAAAGACACATTCGAGACAGAGAAAAGCACTTGCGCTGGAGGTCCATTGAGGGTCATAGCCCTGAAACAGAGGGGCATGGATGGCCAAGGAATGTGCCCTGGGAAAGAGTCCCGAAAGCCAAGACTGAGGGGCCTGGAAAGCTACATTAGGCTTCCAGGACTGAAGTTCACCATCTAAGTCAGAAGCATATTTTCAAAGCGGGCGTTTGCTTCTATAACAGCAATAGAAATGTTACTTGCAATTGCGTGCGTCTCCGTGACCCCCCATGTCTGTGGTCACTGATGGCACAGCACCCATTCCTAACATTGTCTGAAGCAGCACAGCTGGAGCCTCTCCAAGCAAACCTGGTTTCTGCAAGGAAGTACAAAAGAATTGTGTATGTTTAAGAGATGCCTTATTAGACTTGTTTCTCAGCCTTTCAAATGCAGATAATTAATTATTTGACTATACTACTGGATTAACAGAAGACCAAAGAAACAAGGAAACATTTTGTGTGGGACAAGGTAACATTCTCTAGGACAGGGGTCAGCAACCTGCGGCCCACAGGGGTCATTTAAATGGCCCATGAGCTGCCCCCAAACCAAGCCGCGTGCATGGCAAGTCCCTGTGCGCTGCGCTAAACTGGCGGAGCAGGGACTTGCTTCTGCGGTGCCAGAAATTGTGTCTGCGCAGGCGCCAAAAATTGTGTCTGCGCAGGCACGATTCGGTCCACGGAGTGATCTCCGCGGGAGTGAACCGGCCCAGGTAAGTTAAACCTTGCTGACCCCTGCTCTAGGAAGAAGACTTCCCCACTTTTTATCTAATCTAGAATTACAGACAAAAGGAGATTAAAAAGGTAAAGGACCCCTGACAGTTAAATCCAGTCGCAGATGACTCTGGGGTTGCAGCGCTCATCTCGTTTTACTGGCCGAGGGAGCCGACGTTAGTCCGCAGACAGTTTTTCCAGGTCATGTGGCCAGCATGACTAAGCTGCTTCTGGAGAAACCAGAGCAGCGTATGGAAACGCCGTTTACCTTCCTGCCAGAAGGTACCTATTTATCTACTTGCATTTTTGGGGGTGTGCTTTTGAACTGCTAGGTTGGCAGGAGCAGGGACTGAGCAACGGTAGCTCACCCCATCGCAGGGATTCGAACTGCCAACCTTCTGATTGGTAAGCCCAAGAGGCTCAGTGGTTTAGACCACAGCAACACCTGCGTCCCTCATAAAGGAGATTACTACAGGTTTATTATGGTCAGTCTAAGTTTTCAACTCACACTATTTGTCTGAATATTCTCAATCTTCGCTAGTTGTGCCAGCTGTAAATTGGAAAGGTTCTGTAGCAGCAAACTAGATGCATTTCCAAGAACTGGTCCCTGTCAATTTAAAGTGGGAGGGGAGAAATGAGTTATATATGAAACCAGCATTATTCAGATACAGAAGAGGAAATATTTTCGTATGTCTGTCAAGACAGCTCTACAATCTCAGTTTAAAGAAATGTAAATTCAAGAGCTACATTAATAAGCAAACACATTATCTGTTTTTGTCAATTCACAATTCTGTAAAGAGGTTATTTAAAGTTACTCTATTATTCAGGATTGTCGCCATTATAAATTGGAAGAACTATGTATTCCCTTCTTTTTTTATACTAGAGTCCCCTGCAGCAGTCACTTTGAACCTCAAAACATTTAATCTGCTCCACCCCCCTCAATGTTTGTTTCAATAGATGGTATTGGACTTATACATTCTTCAAACAAAACAACTTTATTGAAAAACATTTGGAAGTAAACTGCAGTATAACACAGATAAAGGGAGCCACCAACTTTCTTCAACCAATTACATAAAAACAAAACCACTGGATTTGAAAGAAGCTGCAGCAATTTAAATTAGTCAGGAGTTAAGTATAAAAATAAATCTTTCAGCAATGATATCACAAGTATGGTGTTAAAAATATATATAACTGATTATATGACAGTTTAATTAATCTTTCTGGGTCAAGTTTAATGACTCATTTAAACCATAATTCTTCCGTTAAGTATAATCAGGGCATAATTCTGTTGCAAAGTAAAAGCACCTCCTTGTTAGGTCGTTGCATACCTAATCCAAGGCAGGATTCTCAAGCCTCATCATTCAGACTCTGACTACAGTCAAACATTCCTCCTCACTGTGATTTAAGGAAAGGCACTCCTATTCCTTTGCAAAGTAGTTACATAATTGGCAAATACCATAAACACTAATGACATGTACTGCATTTGGGAAAGGGTTACATTTTAAAATGCAAGCATGCAACATATGTTTCCAGTCATACTTCTGGGAGGGGGGAGCAATTTTCTCTGGATATAAACCAAAGTCCTACATAATAGCTGTAACAGCTAACACCTACATGACTTTAGCAGTTACACTTCCAAATGCAGAAGTGTCATTAGCCCTCTGATCTGCCGAGTGCGAATCAACTGCAGATCACATTATACCTATTCTCTCTCTCTCTTCTGGTTTAGAAAACAAACAAAAACAAAAATCCTCATGCTTCAGCGTATTTCTAGAAAAGTGAAGCAAGGCGTAAAGGTAAAGGGACCCCTGACCATTAGGTCCAGTCGTGACCGACTCTGGGGTTGCGGCACTCATCTCACGTTATTGGCCGAGGGAACCGGCGTACAGCTTCCAGGTCATGTGGCCCACATGACAAAGCTGCTTCTGGCGAACCAGAGCAGTGCACGGAAACACCGTTTACCTTCCCGCCGGAGCGGTACCTATTTATCTACTTGCACTTTGACATGCTTTCAAACTGCTAGGTTGGCAGGAGCTGGGACCGAGCAACGGGAGCTCACCCCGTCATGGGGATTCGAACCGCCGACCTTCTGATTGGTAAGCCCTAGGCTCTGTGGTTTAACCCACAGCACCACCTGTGTCTCTAAAGCAAGGCTTATTATCTTTAGATTCATGTTGCCTTATAGGAGGTCTGTTAAGAGAACAAGTTGGAGGCTTAGCATGTGTTTTCCTTTAGCCATACAATAGAATTTTAAAGGGAAATGCTATATTTGCTTTATAGTTTATTCTTAACTTCTCCTTGCCCCAAACTTTAGAACAATCTGTCATTGTGGGTCAAATAATAAATTCCAAGATTTCATGCTGTCTCAGACAGTTCAAAATGAGGTCATGCTTTGAACATCTCCCTAACTAATAGGTCATTTTCTTTGTCTGATGTTTAATGAATAAATCATAGATATTTGGGCCTTTTCTCTCTCTTTTGAGAGTGCATTTAGGAAAACGAGCATTATTGTATTGCATTGTAAGATGATACATCTTTGAGTTAAGAACTCAAGGTAATTCCAAAGATATTTCAGCACTCCTTTCTGAAATGTGGATCATAAAATATCTTATTGTTATTACTGTGTTTCTCCGAAAATAAGACACCGTCTAATATTTATTTTTTCTCAAAAAGAACAACACTATGGCTTATTTTCAGGGGGTGGCTTATTTTCTTCCTCCTCCTCCTCCTGCGGCTGGCATTGCTGCTGCGCCTATTACTATGTCTTGTTTTCGGGGTATGGCTTATATTCCTTGAATGCTTAAAAATCCCGTTACGGCTTATTTTATGGCTACGTCTTATTTTCAGAGAAACAGGGTATATGAGAAGTCAATGAAAACAGGTGGTATTCAACTAAAGAGCTGCATGAGCAAAATAAGATCCACTTGCACAATGGAACTTCCTTCCTTCCTTGTCCATTTGCCATCCCCATATCTGTTCTGCTGGGTTGGGGGAAACTCCATAACAGATCTGGTGGGGATGGAGAGAATGTTTCATTGCACAAGGAGAAATCTCTGCACTGAAGCAATGTTCCCCTTAATGCTATATTGACTACAACCCTAGAATACAATTGACATTTAGCACTAGCTGCACATGAACTCTCACTGTGCATGTTGACTTAAATTACTTCGTGAAAATATTTTATATCAGCTTATAGACATACCTGATGAACATTGTTGAAATGCAAAAAGGCTGGGTTGATTGATGGGTTTACAAGGTGGGGCACACTCATGGGAGCTCCAAGGACTGCTTTAGAGTAAAACAGATTGCCATATTTATTATAAATCCACAGCACTTAATGTCTATATATGTAAACAGTATAAATAATTGCTATAAATGCCACAATTTCCTTGCTATTTTTCGATTGTTCTGCTAGATGTGTAAATAGCTAAGTCATCATCATTTGCACAAAATGCTAGATCATGGTTTTGCTGGAATGAAGCCTAACAAAATCGAGGGCTCCTCTCCTCTCCTCCTCTCACATATTTAGTGTCACGGAGAAGTTCATATTAGAATATCTGCTTGTTGTTGCATACAAACCAGAGATTATGGCCTGTCACAAACTCTGGTTAGTTAACAAAGCTACGTTCAAAAGCTACATATTGAACAAGTCTTATTTTGAAAATGACCAGTCTGTTTTAAACCAGAGATCTAGTTCATATGACACAAGCTAGGAGAATAGTGAAACTCAACATTTGTATAGTCCTTCTCATAGACACAGGAGAGAGGAAGAGTGGAGCACTCAAGTTTGAGGCTTTGCTTAGGCTTGTCATTAGCTTTTGCACATAGCAATAAACCATTGCATTACTTGCAAACTGGGCCAATGAAACTTCTTCATATGCCTTACAGTTGCTTGCATTTCACATTGGATTTGCTTTGGTACAGTGATACTTCACGCTTCATCCGCTTGTGCCTTTTCGCGTTATGTCCCGCGGCAACCTGGAAGTACCGGAACAGGTTACTTCCGGGTTTTGCCGCTCGCGCCTGCACAGAAGCACTTAATCGCGCTTCGCACAGAAGTGCCAAATCGTGCCGCGCAGATGCAGCACATAGAGTTGCAGACATTTCACGTTACAGATGGGCCTCCGGAATGGATCCCATCCATAACACAAGGTACCACTGTATTTGGTAGCATGCAGACAAAAATTACAATTCCTCTTAGGTGCGAATTTTCCTATCTCCTACAAAAAAACCAAAAACCTGATTTAATGACAATGTGAAGTCCTTGAATGTTGATAACAATGAACACGTCCTGGCAGTTTTTGTCCAGTTGGCCACAAAGAAGAAAACACACCAATTAGAGAATGATACAGTTTAGAGTTACTTCTGCTGGTGAAAGACTATGGAAGCCAACGCAGAATCTGAAAGGGGTGAAACAAAATCTCCTTTTTGATTCTTAAGAACTGTACAATTCCATTTAATTATGCACCAGCCGTAGCTAATATAAAGGGAAAGCACACATGAGCTTTTGGAGGTAGAGCAGAGCAAGCCAACTTTGAACACTTTGTTTGGCACAGAAGTGAGTTTTCACTTGAGCAGCACAAAACACAGCATGTGGTGCTACACAAAAAGCAAATATGCAGCAGTATGGCTAAGCATGCTAACTCTTGATATTCCAATTTTGAAAACATATTAAAGCTAGAATTAGTGAAACACAGAAAAACAAACCCTGCTAAGCAAAGAATCACCAAAGCTTTTGTGAGTATTCAGGAGAGTCAACCGGTATATCCCAAGGATGATCAAGAAAGCATTTTTTACAAAGAAAAAGAAGAGGACAGGTTCTCTTACGGATCTGTAACTGGTTCAAGGAGTCAGAACACAGGAATAAATTGATAGTTTCTATAAAGCAAGCAAGCAAGCAAGCAGTGAGGTCCTCCAAGGATATGTGTATTACGGCCAATGTAATGCAAGGATCACAAGAATGTGGCACCAGAACCTGTTTTTAATACAGTAAGCCTGTATTCAAAAGCCTTTACTATGGTGGAGACTTTTCCCCACTTCAGATATACTGCAGATAGATATAGAAAGATGATGATGATAGATAGATAGATAGATAGATAGATAGATAGATAGATAGATAGATAGATAGATGATAGATAGATGATAGATAGATGATAGATAGATGATAGAGACGGAGACAGACAGACAGAGACAGACAGATATATTTTTAAAAATCTTACCAAGTTTATTGGAACATCCATGTAACTGGGGTTGCAACAACATTTGTAACATCGCTGGGGTATTTAAGCTTTTCATAATCTGCACTGCATTTGGTTCAGGAAGCAAACCTTTTCTGTTGTTCCTCATCTTGAATTACGAAGAAATAGGGGGGAAATCAGATTCTCTCCCAACATAGAAGAAAGTTCATTTTGTAAAGCAGAGTTCCTTGCATATAGCTATTGAACTTCAAGTAGTTTCTCAGTCACATGTAAGACTAAACACATTGAGGAACCTTTTGTAACAGACTAGAGATGCTACCATTTCCCTTTTAGCCATTAGATTTCAATTGCTGCATATATGCTTATTAAGGATAAGGATCTATGGCTGCAAGGGGCATCACTTCATGAACATTTACAAATAGGCAATCTTTATTTTTTACTTTGTGGCTTCCAAACAATCATGATAAGAGACAGTAAGATGAGCAGGCTGTTTTAATTATATGCACTGTCAAAGCTAATAAAATAATATTAACTGTAATCTCAGATAGTCTTTTACAAATAAGCCTCTCTCAAGCCCAGGTTCCCAAACGTTTTTGGACTACCACTCCCATCATGGGAGTGGTAGTCCAACAAAATATGGGAACCCGAAATTGAGAAAGGCTGTGATAGATATTCAAAACTGGTCTAAGAAAATATTTAACCAAATACAAAACTACCTATGTACCATCACAATGAAAATATTCAAAGATAACATAAAGCCCCCTTAACTATTTCACTACTATTCTATGAATATAAAAAAATAAAACCTACAATGTTGTTTATTGAAAATACATGTCAACCAATTAAATCACTAGGTTAGATTATGTTACTCGTATCTTTCTATATCTGCCAATCCACCACTAATACAGACACTTTTTAACTTTTCCTTCCTTCCACATCACTGTACTGTACCTTTCTTTGTTAATTCAGTACTTTTCAATAGGGCCCATTTTATATTTGATCCTTAACACAAGGCATAACCTTAAACCACACCAAATCATTGGTCCATCTAACTTTGCATTATCTACTTTTAACTGGCAGCAGTTCCCCAGGGTTCCAGACAACCCTATCTGGAGTTGGCAGGGATTAAAATTGGGGACCATTTGGTATTAGAGAGCACTGAGTCATGTGACCTTAAACATTTAGGAAGGAGCAACAATGCTTGTGCATTAGGCACAGTTCAATTAGCACCAATTTTCACATAGTATGGAAGTATAATTCCAACACCACTTTGACACACACACAACCCAACTGTGTGTACTTGACATCAAAAGATGTCTAACCTGTCTAAAATTTCAAGAAAACAAACAGCCAATATTTGCCCAACCCCTCCCCTCTTCTGGAATTAAGACTAATACCGGATTTTACTAGAGAATATCTTCTATCAGACAAGACCACATGATCACTAGCACCAATCTGAATTGTAGCTTAACACACTGCTTCTCTGCAAAAGGGCATGGTCTCTCACAGTGAGAAGAGATCCCAGGTTCAGATCAAGGTATTTCGTCTGACTGCCAGTGTGAAAGTGTTCCAACTTGAAAAAGATGGGCATGTAAAACCATGGTTCTTTTTTATTCAGTGCACATTTATCTACTAATACCACTTTATTTTAAAGGAATCAATGTTTGTAAGTGTGTGAACTTACAGTTGTACAGTTGTAAGTCCTAGTGAACTCTTAACTGTTCTAACAAAATACAGTCTTCATGAAAGGCTTGGTCACACAGCCAATTCTCCTTGTGAGAGGACTGTGAAATCAGAAACTGGAAAATTTCCAATTTTCCAATGGGTTACCAGTGGGTTACAAGCACACACACATCCAACAACAAAGGAGTTGAGATTTTAGCAGCCTGTTTCTCAGCATGTCAGCATTACATTCTAATCAAAAACAAAACTCTGTTTTTCTCATTTCGAGGTATTATTGGGCTTTGCTTCAGTGGTTTCATATGCAAAATGGAATCCCAAGGTTCTTCGTTTCATTTTGGAGAAAATCTGGATGCCATCCTAGATGTAGATGATATATAAGGCTTTTGAACCAAGGTCCAGTATGTGAGTGCCAATGTTGCTTTGCCCTGCATGGCATCTTGCTCTTTTGTTAATCAAGCCAAAGTCAACTCCACATTACTCATTTCTGCTACCTATTGCTTTCATTCTTCCTTTTGATTGCCATGTCATATTGGCCATTACCATAAAATTCAAAATTGGGTGAGAGGGAAAAGCACATTATGTCCTAAGGAAGTTTGTGAGCCACTATTACATATGCAGTTAAATTCATTCTTATCTACAAAAACCACAACTTCCAGTAATACCTTGCTACCCAACATTCCGAGAAATAATCTCATATGACAAGCAAGGCATGAAAGCTTCACTCCTCATCAAGCAACTCCACTATCCTGAAATTGTTGTATACTTCTCTGCTTTTGGGTCATTACCATGCCTACTAGCACCACCTATTTTTAAAATGGCATAGCACTCTCTTACGGAGGCAATTCTTTCCAAAATTGCTTAACTACAGTGCTCTGAAGCACCAGACAAAAGCTCAATAACTAGCCCCTCTGGTCTTTGTGTTTTTAAATACCAAAGAGTTTAGACAAAATTAGGTAGCTAGACCTAACCCAGCAAGGGGAACATTCTTGGGATATAGTTACAGGTATACAGGTGCCTTTGGCTCAAATTCCAGGAGAGATTTTATTGGCTTGTAGTTCAGGAAAAAATGGCAAGAATCACCATATCATGTGCTAGTGATGCAAACAAGGTGGGAGAGAAAACTTGGGAAAACCACAGTGTTTATATCTAAGAACAGTTTTATCATGAGCCCAGTTAAGAAGTAAACCAAATTGTGACTTAGCAAGAATGAGTAGCTGTGTGAGTTTCCATGGAGAAAACTTTACTCCTCCCCAACTCCTGTCGCTGCCATGCTACGCAGAACTAAGTAATGATTTGGTTTAGTTCTACACACAAATCTGGGCTCCTGGGTTGTCTCACTCTCAAACAAACCATGAGCCTTAACCAAGGTTTGTTCACAGCTTACTGCTCATCATTTCTTTCAGGGAGACAAACTATGAGCACAAGTTCACATGTAATGCTAAGCCATAGTTTTGGTAGCAAAGCAGCCATGATTTGCTCATTCATTCTTGCTAAGTCAAGAGTGGGTATCTGCACACTTGTTCGTTCTTGCTCAGTCATGACTTGGGTCAGCACTATGTACAAACAAAGCCTTTATTTGCCTACCATGCCCAAAGATACAGCCATCATATCAATATATAATTCAGTTTTGTATGTCCAGTATCCTAAATGCATTTGTCACATGTTTTTCCTTGGGTGGTGGTGGTGGTGGAGTCTCTTACCATGCGTTGTGCTGCTATAAGTGTAGCAAGAGTTCCACGCCCTGGAGCTCCCGGAGCACAGTAAGAAACATGCACTCTCTTCTCTCTGAAAGTCAAGCCATCTGTGCTTTGCTGGACTTCCTCTGCCTGCTCTGCTGTCTCATACTCAACGACTGCAAAGCCATCAACCGAGCTATCTTCATCCTGAGCAAGCTGAAGGGACATTTCACAACACAATGAATGAAGAACATGCTATCCATATATCAGTTTCCAGGCAGCACTATATCCTTCCACCTCAAGCACGAACCACCTGTGAAAAATACTAAGTAATGTGTTTCTAATACCAGATTAACATGGCAGATCATCCCTCCCTCCAAGCTAAATTTAATACACAAATATTTTGCAGATGACAGCCACACAGAGCTGTACTTGAATTACTGCTGCCCTGCCATCTAATCTCATGAAGAACTTGAACTATGAAATAAATTTGACAGTTATTTTATGGAGCATTAAGGGACGGAATTAAACTGGAGATTATTTTGAAACCATGGCCACATCCTCCCCCCCCCCCGAATTTCTTTCCTATGGGTGAGGAATACTATTTTTTTCATGTACCGTTTTGCTGAAAAGTTTTGCATTTTAAATAGTATGAAAAACTGCAGTGGTGACACCTGCAAAATTCCATAAAATTCTAGCTGGTGGTATATATTTAGTTTTGACACCTTAGTTATTGGCTGAGGTACAGGAAACCAATTGCTTTGCACACGTGCAAATGTTAGCTTTCTTGCTTCTTTGCAGGATTGCAGCAGTCTCCCAAAAACACACCAGAAGCTGCCTTTTAAATAGCCACGTTACAAAAGCTGTTTGCATTTCACTAGAAGTGAGAGTTATGCTGCACTAAAGGAGGAGGAAGGGAAAGACCCTGATATTTGGCCAGAGGAAAGAATTTGGCACATGTACCCTTCTGGATCATCATCAACAACTTAAGACTTATTTCAGTAGCCTTTACTGTCACATAAGTATTCCCTGGACGGCATCAGTTTTATGTAATTATTGAATCAACTAGTGAAAAGCAGGGATTGTTTGTTGGATACCACGTCCAACCAGTGTTACAAAGCTTAGTAATACAATTAACATATGTTACAATAAAAATTGTAAAATGAATAAAATCTAGCTGTATTTCTATATATCTTGAAGGTTCCACACTGAACTAATTTACTTGTAGCCCATTTTCAAAACATCTAAAACGATTTTGTGTCTACTCAAGTAACCCTCACAGGAAATACAGAGCTCATCAGAGCTTATTTCATGCCAGCTGAAAGCTTTTGCCCTTTGATAAACATGCATCAGCTGTTTATTCTGTCTTATGGAATCACTCTGGAACAACATTAAAAACATAATAGGTATAATCAACCTGTGCAAGCCCTATCAAAATGCATTGAAGGTAATAAACCATGCCTATCAACCAAAAATATCCTAAAATATATCCTTAAGCCACAAAGGATGCTGTAAAAAAAAAACCCAACATATTTATATATTTAGACAATAATATTGTGACAGGTCAAGCAGATAGGAAGCAGTGTACATTCTTCCAAAATCTACATGTAAACAAAACTGGAATAATGTTTAGAAAAAAATAATATCTGTGACTAAACAGCCCACAGCTGAAATAGTATGAGACAAACATATCTCCAACATATATTAAGAGAAGGGACTATAACTAGTTTAAAAGGAAGAGGTAGGGAAGAAAAATATATATTAAAGATAAGGATGTTTCTCAGCAAAATAAAAAAATTCCTTCAGTAGCACCTTAAAGACCAACTAAGTTTATATTTTGGTATGAGCTTTCGTGTGCATGCACACTTCTTCAGATACACCTTCAGCACACTGGAAATAATTGTGAACACGTGGAACAGTCTTGTGCCATCTAGACCAGTATACTGATTACCGTGGTCTCAAGCAGAAGCCCTTCTAAGTTATGGCTTTCAATATATTTTTAACTGGGAATCCTGCAGCTTAAGTCTGGCACCTTCTCCATGCAAACATATATTCTACCCACTGAGCTATAGTCCCCTCTCCAATACTATAAACAAGCAGTATTAAATTGTCTAATCCCATTCACCCCCTTCAAAACAAAGGTGATGGTCTTGCCGCTGTCTTTTCTAGTATCCAAAGAGATTGCCAACTTAAGTCTATTGAAGGGGGGGGGATATGACTACAGAGAGTCTTCTGGAATCTTGAAGACTAGCAGACTTCTTGCGGCACAAGCTTTCATGAATTAAGAGACAACTTCATCTGATGTCTCAATTGCTGCCCTCAGTTGGTAGGTTATCTTTACCAATTTACAGTAAATGATTTCTAAATTCCAATTTGGGGTTCTAAAATTTAACATTTTTATATATACTGAGGGAGCTTTATTCTGTTGTATCCTACCCCCCTGCCCTGAAATGCCAGAAACTCTAAGATTTATAAGTGAAAGTTTAAAATGTTTCCCAGAGTTGCTTCCTAAAGCAGCAATTCTGTAAATGCACAGAAGTGGCCCAGATGGCCTTTTACATAATTTTCAGGTGACTAACGCAGGCCAGCCATACCCAACTCTAATAAACCTTTATACTGCTATTGGAGCTGTTACAAGCGTACTATAATCATTCACCAGTTTGAACATATTAAGCTGCAAATCAAACAAAGGAAAGCCCATAGAAGGTGCATAGTCAAACCACACAGCCCCCAAAGACAAGAGCTGTGGCTTTAAAAGTCCTACATTTCTACATACCTGATAAAACACAGGGTTATATTTCGACGAAAAAGTTTGCATCAGATCCTCTGCATCTGTGTAGTCTGTAGGGAGGTTTTCCACACAAAGGCACTTTGAATGTATAAGTTCTGGGGTTAACTGGTTGACATCCATCCACTGAGCAAAAAGGGCATTCCCACCTACTTGTTTCCCTAGAAGGTCCAACCTAGCTTTAGCTGCAGAATCCTTTTTCATGTATTCCACAAAACCATAGCCCTTCGAATACCCAGTGATTTCACTATAAATCAAAAAGTGTCTTTCAACATTGCCATAGGGCCGCACCAACTCTTCAAACTCTTGCAATGTATAGGAGCGTGGTAAGTTGGTAATGCAAAGCAGGGCATCGGTTGGCTGAAGTTGCACTGAGATTTCTTTTCCTCGAAGGGAGTATTGGTGAAACAACCGTATTGCATTCTGAGCCTGCTCTCCATTCAGTAAAGTAACAAAAGCTGGAAGACAGCAAAAACAGCAACATATATTTACATAGTCTATCACAATTCATCTTCAGCAACAATGTTGGCTTGTCGGATGAGTCTCAGAGCAAGGAAAGTATGAGCATTTATTACGAAGTTGGTGGTTGACTTTTGTGATACCCCAAGATCACAATAAACATAAAACAATGGATAGTGTAAAATGTAAATCAGGCCCTATTGCTTTTTTCTTTTTCTTTTCTGAATTCTGAATCAAAGTAAGGGTTTGAGAATTCATGGTTACAATTCTCTTTGCTCATAAAAAAGTGGATGTTCCACTCTTACAAATGCAAGTCATATTCACATTATATATTTAAAGCACACAATTTCCCCAAATAATCCTGGGGGCTATAGTTTGTTAAAGATGCTAAGAATTACAGCTCTGCGAAAGGTAAACTACAGTTCCCTGGATTCATTTTGGGGAAGCCATGTCAGAATGTGCCATTTCCCCATAATCCCCTATTTAAAAATATGAGGCCTTTCCTAAGGGTTTCCCAACCCTCCGGACGAGGCTTTTTAGGGGACGGTAGGGGAGGAAGATTCCCTTGCATCTGAGATGCCACCACCCTAAACATAGTTCCCAGTTCTATAATACAAGCAAGGCTTACTTAGCAAATATTATTTGTCTTTACTATGTGAGGGCATACTTTAAATATTAGTAGTAGTGTGGTTAACAGGTCAAAACAAACACAGCTGTAAAAAATTAAATAAAAACCAAGTAACATGTACCAAGTAATGGGATGTACCTATTAATTCCATGCTCCCACCTCCCCCACCATGTGTTTTGTCAAAAATTGCCATGATGTGTCTGTGGGAGTGACTGTCCTGCCTCATGCGCTGTAACCTTTTAGAGTTATTGCTGACATATCATATTTCAATAGAGCCTTTTCCTGAAATTCAATTCCAGGAAGCTCTGGTTGCAAGATTATGGTTTAAAACAGAAAACATCTTTTATTCCAGATTGCCTATTAATCATCTGCTTCTACTGAACACCGAAGCTCAAGCAGAAGTGAAACTGAGTGGAAAGATGATACGACTGAGAATCAGGAATGCTAACATTTTCTTTCAAGCCTGAATAATCAGAGGTTACACTATCCTCAAGTTCTAAAAGGTTTACTAAATAAATTATAAGCATAGTGACACTTTTTCTTTTTTTTAAAGCAGGTTTAACTGAATCGTAGTTGAGACCATCTTATACTAATTAAGCACATACATAGATAGAGCATAGATTAGACCAGGTATTACTATATTATTATGGCTTTGGCCTAGATACCAGCTACACAAAGCTTTCTTATAACTTGCAATATGATTGCAAGGGAAACCGCTATTTCCTCGTAAAATTTATGTATTGCACAATTTGACCAATCAGGATGTGTGATACCGCCACCCTTATATATTCTGTTTTTTATCCATAAACATTACTTATTTATATAAATAAATAAATACAATTCATGTTCTAGGAAATATGGTAGCAATCAGTAGCAAAACTGAAACGAAGTAAGTGTGATGCTTATAAAGTACTAATTCCTATTATGCTCAAAGGAATTATATTATGATGCCTACAAACTACAATACCACTGCATGGTGGGGGCAATTTACATTTTGGGGAGGAGGCAGTAAGACCTTCCTATAAGCTGCCACCACCACTGCCCTGCCACCATTAGACTTCGGAGGCAAAGCTTCCATTGGTGCCAATGGAAGCTTTTTATCTAAGCCGAATTGCCCCATGGGGACAGGAGAAGGAGAGGAGCAAGAAAGGGAAGGAGACAGCAAAAAGGATGGGAGAGAGGAAAGGAGGAGGAGGAGGAGGAGGAGGAGGAGGAGGAGGAGGAGGAGGAGGAGGAGGAGGAGGAGGAGGAGGAAAGAGAGGTATTTGTGTCTATGTGAATAGTGGTGGGGAGAGAGTTGATGCTGAAGTCCATGCTTGTGTAGGAGAGAGAAAGAAGAGAAAAAGATTTGGGCAGAGGGCCTTCTCGGTGGTGGCACCCGCCCTATAGAACGCCCTCCTATCAGATGTCAAGGAAATGGACAACTATCTGACTTTTAGAAGACATTTGAAGGCAGCCCTGTTTAGGGAAGTTTTTAATGTTTGATGTTTTATTGTGCTTTTAATATTCTGTTGGGAGCCGCCCAGAGTGGCTGGGGAAACCCAACCAGATGGGTGGGGTACAAATAAATTATTATTAGGGCTATTATTATTATTATTTACCCACTTTGGCTCTAGCCTCACCCTGCTTTTTGTACTAAATACATTGTGTTGTTGAACGTGAATCTAACATCCAATGAAACACTTCTGATTAAACCAAAGGAAATCCAAGGCAGTTCTGATAAAATTGAAATAATTGAATCTGGCAACATTTCTGTACTCCTTGCACACAAAGAGGTTCCAATGCACATGTTGAGTTCCCACGCAAGCAATGGAAGAACAGACATGGGGGGGGGGTGTCAGCTTCAGAATCCTTCATATAGCATTAAACCACAGCTTTGCATTAGGTGCAAACAGGGGCATTCAAGTCACAGTTTAACTACCGTACATGTGTGTCTTATGGACTTAACTAGCTCTGTATGCAAAATCTTATAGTCCTAGTTCTCTGCCATGGGCGTAAACTTTTGTGTGTGTGTGTGTGTGTGTGTGTGTGTGTGTATACACACACACACACATACACACACACACACATACATACATACATACACACACACACACACACAAACACAGAGAGAGAGCTAGATAAATACACACACATCAGTTTTTTAAGCTGTAAGCAGTGTGTGGAAGGTGATTAATAAATAATAATACTTCTTGGTTCTTACCTGTTCTTTTATTTTTGTCCACATAACAGTACTTCAATTCAAAGTCTTTTAATAAATTATGGATTTCCTGGGGAGGTGGCAAAAGAAAAAAACACACAATACATCAGTGCACTGAACATTTTTATTTTAATGTTAAGGTTTTGGAAATGTTCCAAATAAAGAATTACTCCATAGACATACTGCTATACAAAACATTAATTAGGAATCAATATGAGTGAGCACTCACTTCAACCACAAGCTCTTTCCTTTGAAAAGTGGAATTCCAAGAGTAGTTACTTCTTGCTTAATGAAAAAAAAAAAGAACTATAAAAGGGTGGCATACTGAGTTGCCAGATAAGGATATAGAACACTGTTAATAATGCAACTCAACAGTATTTGTTCTGCATTGTACAGCAGAACTCCTCCTGTTTAAAATGAAATCTCTTACTGAGATAGATTGCCTTTTTCTTTACAGAAATGAAATATCAAAAATATAATTTTTGATCCAAATTTCAGTAGTCACGTTTTATTGAAAGATACGGCATTAAACACCATGTTAATGAGTACAGTGGTACCTCGGGTTACAGATGCTTCAGGTTACAAACGCTTCAGGTTACAGACTCCGCTAACCCAGAAATGGTACCTCGGGTTAAAAACTTTGCTTCAGGATGAGAACAGAAATCGTGCTCCGGCGGCGCAGCGGCAGTGGGACGCCCCATTAGCTAAAGTGGTACCTTAGGTTAAGAACAGTTTCAGGTTAAGAACGGACCTCCAGAACGAATTAAGTTCTTAACCCGAGGTACCACTGTAGTTAGCAATGTCTAAAGTCATAGGGGAAAGTCTGCATACTCCCAGAATTTTATTGTGTGCTTCTACAACACACCAAGGCTGCATTCTGAAGCTATGCATCTTACCATTGCAAACAAGGTCACAGAGAAGTATAATTAGAGAACACAATTATTTTCAGCATTTCAATGAACTTACACAGTACTACTCTTATAATGCATTTTCCCTCCTCTATAATTAGGCAATTCTGTGCACATCCCTGAGGAATTCAGCAGCTTGCACCTGTTTCACAGGTGCTAAATGCTTCTTATTTTTTTCCTAAGCGGTGTTATATCCTCTTCCTGTTTTGTACTGAAAAGGAACATGTGCTTCCCAATTGAGTTTTGAAGAAAATGCTCCTCTCTTGTCAATGACTTAGAAATTGGGTTGGGGGTCAATGTGAACTTTATAGACAATAAACTCAGAGGTTTATAGGCAAGGCAATATATATAGATACCATATTTGGGCTGGTAAAATCAAGATAGTTCCAGAAGGGGCATGAGCTTTTCATCATTAAACAAGAATATGCTGAGCCTGTTGGCATTACAGGCTTGTTCCAGAGTTAATGGTTGACTGTGAATGCACACCATTCTGGGCTGTTTTGCTTTCTCCCTGCAATTGCACAGAGGAAATTCACCACAACTCCTGGCTTAGTGCTACACCTGAACCAGTATTTGCTCCCAATAAACCACAATCTGTAAACTAAGGTTTGTTTTACTATGGTATATGAACTGAGTCATTTTGTGGAGGGGTAATACAGGAAGTAAAGTTCACACAAAGTTTATTTCAATAAATGCAATGATGAGACAATGCTAAGATGTCTGAACTATATGACAATATCTGAGCTTTCAAAGAAAAGGAAAACAGGGGCTGCAAAACCTCATCCTTAAATAAAGTAGTTTCAGAAGAGAAAGGAAAGGTGGAAAAAAGTAATGATGAAACAATAATAGTGGACTGCCACAGCACAGGAAGAGATAAAGGTAAAGGGACCCCTGACCATTAGGTCCAGTCATGACCAACTCTGGGGTTGCGGCGCTCATCTTGCTTTATTGGCCGAGGGAGCCGGCGTACTGCTTCCAGGTCATGTGGCCAGCATGACTAAGCCGCTTCTGGTGAATCAGAGCAGCACACAGAAACGCCGTTTACCTTCCCGCTTGGAGCAGTACCTATTTATCTACCATACTTGCACTTTGACGTGCTTTCGAACTGCTAGGTTGGCAGGAGCTGGGACCAAGCAACAGGAGCTCACCCCGTCGCGGGTATTCGAACCGCCGACCTTCTGATTGGCAAGCCCTAGGCTCTGTGGCTTAACCCACAGTGCCATCTGCGTCCCCCAACAGGAAGAGATACATAGATATTATTATAAAAAGAATTAGGTCTACTTTGGGGGTGTAAAATAAGCACTATTATTTAATTAATGAATCTCTTCTTGCAAAAACAAAACAAAAACAATTTACAACTAAAAACATTGGGTTGCATCCAGTGAAGTCATATAGCACAAGGACTTCTTCCTGTGGATTGGAACTTCCTCTCCATCTTTCCACCCATGCTTCAAAGGGTAGAAGCCAGGACAGATTTGGGGGAGCTCACAGGAAAAGGAGAGAGGAAGTTCCCCACACAGGCAAAAGTGCCAACTTTTGTGCAAACTGGATACAACCATTATTAGTATTTGTTTATTTTATTTTTTTGCTACTTTAACTCAGTTTATTTTGATTTCAGTTTATGGTTGGCATAGCTGCTGCTTCTCCTGGTGTATCTAGTGTGTGAGGAGGGCCTGTTTCAGAATTTCGACATAACTAGGAGTCCAACTGCACACTGCGGAACTTTGTTTTCAATTAATGTGCAACTGGCTATGTCCCTTCCTTTTAAAAAGAGCATTTGGTATGGGCTCCCGATCTAGGTCAGGACTGCTGTGCGGGAGGAGAGTTTAACCATTTCCTGCTGGGCCATTTGCTACCAGAAATCACCTCTGATGTGGCTATTTGCCCTTCAAATAGCACTTTTGGAACAATAATCAGTTTCGTATGGAGATGTTGATTAGGAAAACTATACGGTACATGGGAGACCTGCCCTGTGCTACCCCCTCCCAGTCTACCACAGCTTTTTCTAAAGCAGGGATGGCTTACCTGTGATGCTCCAGATGTTGTTGGACTGTATGACCATGGTTGATGGGAGATTAAGCACAACATCTGGAGGCCCCACAGGTTAGCCAGCCCTGTTCTAAAGAAAGACGTGGCAAATTTTACTTACTGGTTAAATTTTTATTCCATCTTTCCTCCATAACAACAAAACATAAAAGAACAATGCAAAAGCAATAAAATATCCTCACAGGTTAAAGAATTTCAAAGTTGCCAGGAACAGTATCTTTCAGCCACCAATGGCTGGTTGAACAGAAATGTTCTTTAACTTCCACGTTAATAATAATGTTAATTATGAGCAAGATATATGTACCTCACCAGGGAGGGTACTCCTTAAAGATGGAACTACGACCAAGAAGGCCCTTTTGTTGCATTAAAATGTTTTTAATCCAATGAGTACTTTTGGCCCTAATCAGACTGATTATGCTATATTGACACACTCACTCTGCCCTGTAGGTCTCCAATGAAACTGAATTTGCTACGACACATCTTTCTGCTCTACAAAGTTTCCTAGATCACAACACACTCCCACCTTGCCAATCTGCTAATTCAATATACGTAGCTTAGTGGGTAATAGGGGTTTGATCTGAATAGGATCAAGTGTATTCTTTTTAGTCAGATTGGATACTAGTCTCTTATTTCATCGGTTAACAGCTGTCAAATGCTGTGTTAATAAAACATGATGCTGCTCCTCAGGCTATCTACATACACTGATAGTATGTTATTGCTACTACTCAGCAATCCAATACACCTGCCTTATGGTGGGTTAAATGCAAGGGGGCGGGGCGGAGCTGTGACCAGAATGGGGATTCTGCCTGACATAGGGAGATGAGAGGAAGGTACATTTCTTTGGAGTCTTAAATCACCATCACTAAAGTGAAGGAATGGTCAGTACATGACCAACTTGTTATGTGCAAATATATATTTAATGTTTACAGAAGGTTGAAAGCATGCCTGAGACTCACACATGCATCTTCTGCATTTGTCAGCACAATTCATTCCCCTTGGAATACCCCTTCAAATAAAAACAATCCCTAGCTGACACCTATAAAACAGTATTTTTAAAAATGATTCACACACTAAAATGATCGGCTAAGCCTGTCTCTATATAAAGGAATTTGTTATGCTTTCTGGCAAGTAGTACTGTACTTTAAACAATGGCCTAGCTAGCACGGCATGGAAAACCAAATTCGCAGCTGCTTTGCTCTTCCTCAGTCCTGTTTTTATTGCCGCTCCATGCTGAGCTAGACCAGCATGTTGCCTGAACATGGGCTTATAATAGAATCACAGAGTTGGAAGGGACCACGAGGGTCTTCTAGTTCAACCCCCTGCAATGCAGGAATCTTTTGCCCAATCCCTTGCTCAAACCCACAACCCTGAGTTTCATGCTCTACCACAGGCATCCCCAAACTGCGGACCTCCAGATGTTTTGGCCTACAACTCCCATGATCCCTAGCTAACAGGACCAGTGGTTGGAGAAGATGGGAATTGTAGTCCAAAACATCTGGAGGGCCGAAGTTTGGGGGTGCCTGCTCTACTGACTAAGCTATTTTGCTCAATTTCTCTCCTCATCTGCCCACAAGCTGCAGCCTAGAACAAACCTTGGCTTCAGTTAATGGTTAAAAAAGGGAGAGCTCAAACCAAGAGCACAGGCTTGGGCAACACGCGAAGTAAAATGTGGCTTGGCTCAGTGCACCATGGAATTAATAGAAGTACCAGGAAGGAGCAAAGTGGCTTCTCTGCAGGAGGCTATGTGACCCCCCCATTGCATAGTTTGGCTTACTGCATCATGCAAACCATGCCACTATTCTACAACAAGAGTGGGAAGCCTCCAGTCCATGGATATAATTAGGCCTGACAGGGGTTCTGGTTACCCATTAATCACACCCCCTTGACCCACACAACTAACATCACTCCCAATTGTGCATTAGCAAGGAAAGCTGATTGGCAGTGAGTGCGAGCCTGCTGGCATCAGCTACACCAGTGTTTCCCAACCTTGTGTTTCCAGCTGTTTTCGGACTACAATTCCCATCATTCCTGACCACTGGTCTTGCTAGCTAGGGATGATGGGAATTGTAGTCTCAAAACATCTGGAGGCACAAGGTTGGGAAACACTGAGCTACACTACTGGGTTCTGCATGGGGAATGTGGCAGTGCAACTGCCTCCTGCCCAAAATGGGGCATGGGGAATTCCAACAGGCTTGAAGGTACCATCTTTCAGCTGATAGGTGGCAACTCCAAGGTAGTTCAGTTGTCTGTATGGCCAAGTTCCCCCTGCAGCCAAGCCCTGCAGAAAGCAGGCTTGGAGTCATGGTTGACCAGTTGACAGGCAGCAGCTTCAGGCCTTGCTTAGCTTGGATTGTCTTGCCACTCTCCACAGGGAAGAATTGGCCAGCTGATTTCAGAGTGGTGCCAGGTGGGCTGGGCAAAGTTGGGAAGAACCCAAGACTCAGGCTTCTAGTCAAACCCCGTTCCCCATTCCTGTTGTACAACCTGACAATGTTAGCACACTTATAAATAGGGCTGCTAGAGTATACCTCCAGACCTGTGAAGCGTTCCTTCGAGAATTCCAAATAAGAAAGAACATTAAGGAATGCTATTTCCCAAAAGGAATGCATATTCTCACATATGTCTTGGGAGCTAAATTAGTGTCTTGTTTGCAGTGCAACACCATTCAACAGTCACATTATTTATCATCCACATCTATCCCACTATTCTTCCAAGGAGTCCAGGCATCAATAGAGCTACCTAATTTTTCACCTTCATAGCAACCCTGTGATCAGGATTGTGAGGTAGGAAGTTCTCCAGGGTCACTCAATTAGCTCTGCAGCTGAGTGAGGATTTTATCCATGGTCACCCAATTCAAACCCCATACTCTACCCACACTCTGACCTCAGTTCTCATCTCAAATTGTACCTTCTTATTCACTACTGACAGCTAGATCACCAACCTGCTACTACAAAGTACTTTCTGTTAAGTTAATTTATAACCTTTGACTTTAAGAGAACTAAATCAGCTTAACTCCCAATGCACCATCTTAACTAGCGTGGGAAAAAGCATCGGTCTCTTTTAGCTTCTTGACAGCTAGCTGTGCTGCCCACATTATTACAAAGAGAGAAAGTAGATAGCTATAATAAGACTTTCTTACTATTCCATACTACAATGAGAGAATCCCATCTTTTTTGTTATTTCCTGCAAAGCTAAGCATAGCCTTTGACCATTAGTTAGCATATGTACTTCTTCAGTCTGCTAGTTAGACAGCATAACAGGCACCAACAAAATCATAGCAGCATCCTTTATGAAAAGGAACCAGAATTAGAAGACTGTTCACTACAATGCCAGCAGATGAATAAAAGCTTGCACTGGCTGCCAATTTGCTATCGGGTCAGGTTCAAGGCCCTTAACAATTTGGGTCCAAGGTTGCCAAAAGAAGTGACTAATCCCTTATAACCTGGTCTTCATGTGAGCCTCTGTTAGTGGTCCCCCATGGCTCAGGTGCACGGCTTATATCCACCAGGAGCCATATGTTCAGTGTTTTGTAGAACTCTCTTCCTGTTGAGTTCAGAGAGGGCCCCTCCCTCTTAAACATCCAGCTCCTACTGAAGACTTTAAAGAATAAACAATTAGTGGGCATTTTAACAACTGAAATTCTGATTTTATAGCTTTAACTAACTTTTATCTTCATTGCATTGAGTTGCTTGTACACCACTTAGAGAGTGTTGTAGTTAAGTAGTACAGAATATACATTTTTAAAATAAAATAAATACTACAATGAACAGGAAGTATAGTTCTGAGGCAAATGACTTTAACTATGAAAAATGCAGTTTGTGACAGTAAGCAGAGATGCGAAAGTGCACGAATGTTTTATCAACTACAGTGGTACCTTGACAACTGAACGATTTGACTTCCGAAGGTTTCGACTTCTGAAGTCGACAACCCCGGAAGTCTTTTCACCCTGCGCGCCCTGCGCCGTGCACAGTCAGCGCATGCGCAGAAGCGGAGCTTCGACAACTGAAGACCTCGACTTACGAAGATGGCCGCGGAACGGATCGTCTTCATAAGTCGAGGTACCACTGTTAATACATTTTATATTTTCTAACCTATCAAATAAAGTCCACTTTTGAATGTTAACTCATAAAAATGCTAAATCATAGTCAGATTTCTAATGTACCAAGCAAGCTATGGTACTTTCAAGAGCTTATATGTTCTCACAATTTATTATTTCTAGGAAAAGGCAGATGCAGTCATGTTGAAGCAGCAGCAAAGATGAGTACCTGCTATTTTGCAGTCAGTTTGGGGGGGGGAAGCTTGGTTTTTCATTAAAGGGACTTTTCTAATTGCAGCTGATTTTCATAAATATATTCCAGAACTAAAAGCTATGCTTCCACAAGACTAAAGATTAACAGTTTCCCATTTCCAAATGCCAAGAAACAGAAGTATGTATCACTACAAAGCTACCAGAAAACATTTGCAAAACAAGTGCAAATGATAACATATGGCAATTTGGTTGCAAATGCATATACTGTATAAGGCATCATTCTCTCAACTAGCGAGTGTTGGTGGCTCAGCGCCTATCAGTGTGAAACACTCCCTGCCTCCAAATAAAGTATCAGTTTCTACATAAAGAAGAAAATGGTCTCCATGTATCTAGCGGTTTCCCTAGAACAGATAATCAGATGTCTGTAAAATTAAAATAAAAGGGTATATTTAAAAATAGACGGACAAGGATCTATGAGCTTCCAGGACTTACAGAATCTTGATGAAATCGAGTACAGAGACACAATGTTGGAATAACTCAAGCCAGTCCATTGCAAGGCAGCAGAAAGGACTCCAGTCTAAGCGCCCTTTCCCATTGGCTAGCCCAGGCATCCCCAAACTGAAGCCCTCCAGATGTTTTGGCCTACAACTCCCATGGTCCCTAGCTAACAGGACCAGTGGTTGGGGAAGATGGGAAGTGTAGTCCAAAACATCTGGAGGGCCGAAGTTTGGGGGTACCTGGGCTAGCCCAATAGTGATATACGAGTTTCAGTTGATGTAGTCTGAGGATGTAGATAAGGCCATGGATCTTTGCACCACTTGGCTTACAAAGTCTAGCAGGATGGGCCAGGGAGGCTCCGAATGCCTCGAGGAAACAGTTCCTCCCTGCCTCAAGGAATGGAGGTGAATCCAATTCTAAAGAAACTTTCCCAGGACCACTAATATAAACAACTAAAGGCTGGTGCAGGGCAGTCCATCTTTTCATACCAAGTGGGCCGCAGAAGTACATCGACATGGAACCTGCAGGTCGCACACTGCCTTGTTGCGCAGGGGCAGTGAGCGAAGTCAACAGTTGGCGTTGGCACGCGCGCGCGCGCACACACACACACACACACAGAGTACTTGTGCTGCCTTCCCAAAGCTAGCTAAATGAAGTGCTGGGCTTTAGGAAAGAGGCACGAGGCTCTAGCAGGGTCATAGAACCCTCTCAGCTCCTTCCCAAAGCTGGGGAAGCACTAACTAGGTTTTGTGATGGAGGCTGGAGGTCTCTAGGACATTGCCAGAACCCTCATGTCTCCTTACCAAAGCCCAGCTTCAGGAAGGCAGCATGAAGGCTGCAGAGGGTGCCAAATATTGCTGAGGGCCGCCAAAAGAGGTACTGACCGCCTGGACCGCCCTGGGGTAGTGGCAAATGCTCCCTCCCTGGGCAAGGTCCTGGAGTGGCTGGTTGCTGAACAGATCCAGGTCACCTTGGAGGAAACTTATTTTCTGGATAAATTTCAATAGCGGAACAGACCTGGTTCTGGCCTCAAGACCGCATTGGTCACCCTTTTGGATGACCTGTGCCAGCAAAATGACAGAAGGAACACAACTCCATCAGGTCTACTGGCCCTCTCAGTGACTTTCAGTACCATCGTGCTTTGTGGTGTTTCTGCTCTTATTTGGTACCAGGTAGTGGGTGCTGGGGGGGGGGGTTCAGCTTCAAGGAGCTTGTCCTATGAGGTTTCACAGAGGCCAATTCTATTCCTTGTGCTGTTTAATATCTACATGAAACTGCCGAGAGGGAGAATCTGTAGTTTTGGAATGTGCTGTCACCAGTAAGCAGATGGCACACAACTTTCTTTGTCCTTGGAGATGTTTGTGGTTCATCCCGGAATCTGTGTAACTGGGATTCAACCAGTTCTGGATGGGGTTGCACTTCCCCTGAAAGATGCCGTTCAAAGCTTGGGAGTAACTCCTGGATTGATCACTGAAGGCACAGGCGGCCTCCACGGCACTGAGTACAGTTCACCAGCTCTATCCTGGATGGAGATAACCTGGCATCAGGGATCTACAGTCTGATCACCTCCTGTCTGGATTACTGTGCTTTATGATGGTCTTCCCCTGATCAAGGGCTGGAAACATCTGCTAGTGGAACATTAAGCAGTGGTGTTGCTTAACTGAGACCTGGCATCTTGAGCATATATATTTACAGTGGTATCTCTACTTACGAATAACTCTACTTATGAATGTTTCTACTTACGAATGGAGCTCCGTCCGCCATCTTGGATGCAGTTTAGATAGGATTTTTTCTACTTACGAATTTTTAGTTAGGGTTGCTTCGACTTGCGGATTTTTTCTCCCAATGCATTCCTATGGGATTCAACTTACAATTTTTTTCGACTTACAAATGTGCGTTCGGAACACATTAAATTCATAAGTAGAGGTACCACTGTGTGTGTGTGTGTGTATATATATATTACTCACTGGTAGTGGCTGCCAGGGCATTTCTGAACCTAATTCAAGGTTCTGCAAGCTCAACTTGTGTCCATTGTGCAATATTTTTGGCACAATGTGGAGACATTTCTTCCCTTCCCCATGCTTTTCAGTAATTTTAGTAGTTCTATTTATCTTAACAGTCACCTGGTTTTAAGGGCTTTATTATTCTTTTCTATAAGTTTTTAATTGTTGCTTAGTGGATTTTTTTATGTTGGTGATGTGGTATGGAGAATCTTCTACTGTATGTACAGTATAAGTTTTGTAATACAGAGGGATTTGGCTGTTCCACGTTTTGGGGACGTAATTAGGTATTATATATTTTTGTATTTCTGTATCTGTGTTTTCATAAGTCACCTGGAAGGAGCAGGGCAGGTGACACACAAATCCAGAAATGAATAATAATAAATAATGGATGAAGACTGGCTAATGGGCCAGTTAAACAAAGACAGAAGTACATTCAAGTATAGCCCAATCCTATCCCTCGTTACTTGAAGACCTATTGACCTAAACGGAACTTATAACTGCAACAAATGTACAAACATCCCACTCAGTAAGAGACATTTACATGTGAATGTCCTTCTGGATCAGAAACCATGTATGCAGATTAGACACACCTGGTACATATCCAGAGACAAATCATTAGTTCTGTCTTGAAACATGGATTTCTACACGCATAAGTCCAGTAATTTTCTTCTGCCAGCACTTTCTCACAATACCTTGCTGTGCTTAACTATCTCAGGCTTCATCCGTTTACATTTCGTTCACATACATGGTTAAAAAAAATACAATAAACAGCACTGAAGCACCAACCTCCACAAGAAACAGAAGGTTTAAGGAGAACAAAGTCTATTGCTTTTGAAATTATCATCTAAATTATTCTTGTTCTGAGGCTACAATATTTCCAAAAGCAAAATATATTTAGACACCGTGTGTTTACTCCTATCTACATGTAATCCAATATTCCGATGGATATCCAATAAAGCCTGGATAAAGAATGAGCTTAAAGAATACTCAGACAGCATGGCTAATGAAAATGAAAACATCTTGGCAGTGAAATCCTTTTTTGGTAACAATCCCTGCAATCCTATTGCAAGTTTCTATTACAAGGACTATTTCGACCACGAAGACATATGTCCTAAAATTACTTTTCTGCACAACATAGCAGCTTGACTCCCTCGTATGGAAAAACATTGAACCTGTTTTCCTGTCAGAAAGTACAAAATTTTAAGGGATATTTTAATCTATTTCAAGCAATTATTCTTACAGGACAAGCAGAAGCCTGAATACATATTTGCCATCCTCCATCTATGCTATGCGGCAAACTCGTTCAGACAGTGCAGTTCCTTATGTGGCCAAAACAGCACTGACCATGGACAAGAGAGAAGTATCAGCAGATTAGGGGAAAGTACAGAAATGTTTTTAAAGCATATATACGGGGGACTGGGGAGACTCAGAAACCCACCAAGAATGCTCAGTGAGCATGGAAAACTGAGTACTGTACTAGAGACAGAAAAGTTGAAGATAATGGAACAGAATCTTCTGAAAGAAGCTCTAACTAGCTGGCTGGAACCTCAACAATGCAATATTTTGTTGCAGGTCTCACTTATTTTTCAATCAATTAATAATCCCTAGAATGCTAATTGGAAAGCTGAAACCTAAAATGGCTTACAGTATGATTCTACGCAGGTGGCGCTGTGGGTTAAACCACAGAGCCTAGGGCAGGCATCCCCAAACTTTGGCCCTCCAGATGTTCCCATCTTCCCTGACCACTGGTCCTGTTAGCTAGGGATCCTGGAAGTTGTAGGCCAAAACATCTGGAGGGCCGCAATTTGGGGATGCCTGGCCTAGGGCTTGCCGATCAGAAGGTCGGCGGTTTAAATCCCCGCGACAGGGTGAGCTCCCTTAGCAGTTCGAAAGCACGTCAAAGTGCAAGTAGATAAATAGGTACCGCTCCGGCGGGAAGGTAAACGGCGTTTCCATGCACTGCTCTGGTTCACCAGAAGCGGCTTAGTCATGCTGGCCACATGACCCGGAAGCTGTCTGCGGACAAGCGTTGGCTCCCTCGGCCTATAGAGTGAGATGAGCGCTGCAACCCCAGAGTCATTCGCGACTGGACCTAACAGTCAGGGGTACCTTTACCTTCTATGATTCTACGCATGTGCTTAAGCAGCAAGTCCCACTGAGTTCAATGGACCTTACTTCAAAGTAAGTTGCTGTGACATTTTTAAGGCCTTCTTTGTATCTATATATGATCAGCATTATGGGTAATATCCAACATTAACCATACTCAGATTTAAGTCAATTGATTTGTGGGTGGTCTGCTCAGGGAAAAGAGTTAGATCTCACCCTGTAAGTTCCACTGAAACCAGAAAAATATTTACTTCTATCTGAGGCTAAAGGCAGACCATAGACAAGTTGCAGAAGCAATCCTTTCCCATGGTACACACATATATTTCATTTGTCTGGTAAAGCAGATTTTGAAAGTTCTTTTAAGTAGAGTGATGGTGGAAAGTGTATGGGGTTTACAATCGGCACACCTGTGATCTTAAAATCGGAATTGTCTATTGATGTCCACATTGAGTTGAACTTTTGTATTTTGAATGCCTCCGCATCCAGGCATAAGGCAAAATAGGAACACAACAGGTTTCAATGGTGTTTTTTTTTATCATTTCCACGTCACAACAAATGAAAGGAACTGGCACAGTCTCTGCAATAGATCTGTAAGATCTTAATCTGGTTTGATTTATGGCCTGTTCTTAGTGTTCACCTTTCCTGTATTTTAACTTATTGCAAGTTGATATGAGACTTATTTTTAAAAAGCAATGAATACATTTGATAAAAAATAATAATAAATGGAACATTTTACACTCTATTCTAAAGATGCCAGAGTTTGGAACTTTCTACTTGGTACTTGACAGAACAGAATACTATTGTCTTCTTTTTATCACTCATTTTCATTATCCACAGACTCATTCAGCGACATTCATTAGCTTGCTCATGATAGAATCTTTGCCTTTAACTTGCCAACGCCTTACTATTTTAACAGTAATGCATTTCAATAGAAGTGTGTCCCTAACACTAGTAAACATTTTATGCATATCAGTACAGTAATTATCTGGGGACTAACAGCTTCTTTAAAACTCAATTCAGCATTCAGGAACATAACAGGAACTAGAAATGAGATTGACCACTTATAACTGGATTTATTACACTTATAACTGGTTTATTACACTTTTATTCAAAAATTGTAAACGTTAGATGAACTTGAGTCTGCCTTTGCAAAAACCTCTTATCTTGAGTTGGAAATCGATGACAATTTAAAACAATAAAATTTAATCCCAGTTCTACTTCTTTACTGTTTTCCCAAACTTTCCCCAATTTTCAGAGGCACCTGCACAATCATGAAGACTACAAATCTGTTACTTAATGGAAAATAATAATTTCTAACAGTGCCCAAAAGGCTGAAAAATATACCTCCAAAAACCTCCTATTGACTATCCATGTCTGTATCTTCTCATTGAACTACTGTACAACCTTTGCAACAGAACATAGTTATTCTACACAAGAGTTAGAAAAGCCATGGGGGAAGAAAGAAAAACAGCTTCAGCTATCTATTCCAGTTAAGTGTCATTGATGTTGGCAATGGGAAGCAATTTAGAATGTACAAGTTCTTTAGTCAATAAAATAAAACTCTTACAAAACTTTCCTCCAGTTACCCTACAGGCATATATATTCTTGGTGAGTGAATATGAAAAATAAAAATGATGGTCTCAGCAACAGTAAAATACATGCAAAGCAATAAACTAATTGGGGAGGATGAGAACATACAAGTGTTTTTCCAAAAGCAAAAACAAGGCACAGACAGGATGTTGAACAAAATCTCATCTGCTTTCCGAATAGGAGAACAAAACGCATTGCCCATTTTGTTTTGCTGCTTTTCTCCTATTCTGGCTGCCTTTTGACTTTCTTTATTCGGGGATGGGAGTTCCTGCTGAGCTACTGCTCATGCCACCAAGTGTAAGGTGGCACAACACAGGGAAACAAGCAAACTTCCTATCCACAGCACTGTATCCATTGCAATACAGTAAAGCGAAAGACAACTTCGCATGTTTTGCTGCTATAAAAGCTAGAGAGGAGTGCTCTTACTTAACTCCCTCCAGCCCACAATCCCTCCTAGAACTTTCAAGACTTCTGTTTCTGCATGTGTTCCCTGTAAACCAATTATAGAGACGTCCCCTCTCTCCCACTATCTCAGGAGCTGAATGACGATACCGTACCTACCCACCTGGGTCACTTATCATTACCTGCAAAGTTCTGGAATCTTATTATTCCCAACATTAATGGGGGGGGGACTCTCCCCCTTTTTCTTCCACTTTGGAGAGGATGCCTCCCTCCCAGCCCAGTCGCCTCCGTTATCCCTGGCAAGTTCTAAATTACTTCTTCGCTGCCTAGAGACTATGCACCCCCGGGACATCTTTTCTCTCCCCACGGGCTCCCGTCACGCCTGAAGAGTGGGGCTCCTTGAGTGACCAACTCTGCGTGACCAAGCTCCTTCCACAGCTGCAGCCCATTAGCTCTCGGCTCCAGCAGCCCCGGGGAAAGCGGGGGGCCCGTGGCTCGTCCTCCTCTCCCCCCCCGCCCCTCCGAGGGCTCTGCCCCGGGCTGCATTCCCCACGGGCCGCGAGGGAAGGGAAGAAATGGGAGAGGGGCGTTTCGCTCACCTGGCTGCTGCTCTCGGCGGGCAGGTTCCTCAGCAGGATCTTGCGCCTGTTGCTCAGCTCCCGCCTGGTTCCGCGCAGCCTGCGGGCGATCTCCTCGGGGGCCAGAGCGCAAGGCGTCCCCGCTGCCGCCGCCTCCCCCAGAGTCCCGGGCAGCTCGGCGCCGCTGGACCCCGACGATGCCGCCATCTTGCCGGCCCGGACGCGAACGCAGCTCTCACACCGCCCGGGGGGTGGAGGCAGCGAGTGGGGGAAGAGTGTCAGTCGGGGCGGGCTGGGCTTGGGTCTGGGGCGGCGGCGGCAGGGGGCGGGAGCCTCGGGAGGAGGGAGCTGGGCGCCACCCCTCACGCAGGACTAAGCAGCCACGCTGCATACAAAGAGAGGAGAGGACGGTCTCGGCCGCCTCCGCCTTCCCCTCGCGCCCCCCGACATGCCCCCTAACCTCTGAAGTACATCACTGCACTCTTGCTGCCTCTGCTTCGCCTCAGAATCACGCCCAACCACAGACAGAGGGTTGCTTTGCGTTGTTGGGTTTTGGTTGGGTCTTTTTTCGGTCGAAAGAAAAGGATAACACACTTTTGCTAGGTTGCTTAAAGAACAAACGCCGTTGTTTTCGGAAGCAGGCGCGGCTGCTCTTATTTGGAGCAGCGCTGTGAGCCAAGCGAGCACGACTAGCTAGCAAGGCTGCTCTGCTCTCCTTTCCCCTTTGCTAACCCTTTAATTAATAAATAGCCGGGTTTTCTACCTAGAGCAGCTGCGTAAGAGCGCGCGAAGTGGAAAGCAAAGGGCAAATCGCCAGCAATGTTGAGATGCGACGGGGCGGCAGGGCGGGGGGAGCGTTGCCTGATGCGCTGCGTAAGCAGCTCGCAGAAAACGGGGCGAATTGAAATGGAAGTGAGTTAGGCTACAGTCATATGCATACTTGTTTGGAAGAAGTACGTCTCATTGAACTCCAAAAGATTTACTTCGGCAGGCAGGCATACAATGCACCGTTTGGCCAGAACGTGGTGTTAACAATGGCACTCTAAAAGCCATTTCTCGTGCGCGTTAGGAGTCGAGAGAGCTACTGGAGTTCCTCGCAGGAAGGGCGGAGTGTGAAAAGCAAATAAAACTTACTTGCCGTTAGGGATCTTTCTTTTCTGCTTTTGCTTTGTGCTTTCCTATGGGGGCATGGAGTTTGCATGAGGTCTAAAGAGCTTTCCAGACACTTTATTTAGCCACGTTTAACAGCCTCTGTAGAAAAAACTAGGGGCATAAAATGTAAAACAAATTTTGTGTTTTAGAAATCTGGACCTTTTGTATTTTGTTTAATAAATGTTTCTTGATTTTTATTTTTATTTTTGCATTGCTCTGCTGCTTGCTGCCCTTCGCTCATTTGGGACAGGATACAAATTTATTAAAAAATAAATATTATTGCCGTTTAAAATGACTTTCTTGGTTAACTAAATAAAAATTAAAAATCGCAAAAATAAATATCTTTAAAAAATCTCAGGAAAAGGAGAAAGAAACGAAACTGACCCAGAAGTTAAAAACACAAAGGACATAAAAATCTTGTTTGGTTTCAACAGCCACCAGGTCAACTGGATAAAAATAAAATAAACAGATGGGGTCAGAATGAAGAACTCCTGTTGAGTAGAGAAATTCCACCCCGCCTTGTGACCCTCCCAGTTCTACTTCTGCCACCCACTAACAATGGAGTAACACAAAGGTCACTCTGCCAGTTCAGTACAAACATGTCCCTTGAAAGAGAGCTTGCCAGTAGCAGTCAAGCAAATAGCCCTGAAACTTGGCATTTGGGTGGTGGGATCAGCCAGCCCAGCATCTTACTACCATCATGCAACAAACATCAGGCCCAATCACTGCTTCAGCAAGCTTGCTGCATGGTCTGCCCCCCACTTTCTGCCCGAGCTACTAGGCAAGGCAGGGCTGTGGATGTGACACTAGCTCAGGCATCCCCAAACTGCGGGCCTCCAGATGTGTGGGCATACAACTCCCCATGATCCCTAGCTAAGAGGACCAGTGGTCAGGGATGATGGGAATTATAGTCCAAAACATCTGGAGGAGCAAAGTTTGGGGGTGCCTGCACCAGCTCCATTGATCTGTATAGCCCCACTGATGGTAGGGGGAAGTTTGGATTCTGCCCTCTTCTGTTTTATGGTCTAAAAATACCAACAAAACAGTTCTATAGCAAAATCAATATTTCCCCCACCTTTCAATTAACTTGTTCATGAAAGTTAATAACTAAAATGAATGTTAAGGATTCCCTGTACTATTGGCTCCATATGAGCAGCAGTTGTTAGCAGTATTTCCTGGGAAATCATTAGTCACACATTGTAGCTGACTCCTTTAGTTAAAGGTTGCTGAATCCTCCATATTGGAATTGCTATAAATAAACCTGATTGCGCTTTACTTAAACGCCAGGCCTGGGCAATACAATCTATAACATCCCATCATAGACTGCTTGGTTCCACACTTAATTACCCCTTCACTTTCTACAGCTGCAAGTTGTATTTGGGCTGCATTTTTTGTATTTCCAGTTGCACTAAACGTTTGCACATTGGTAAAGACCGACACATATCTGCAGGCTTTGTCTGACAAACTAGACCGATTAATGGTCTGATCCTGTGATTGGCTGCATGAGCAAGCCAGTATTTAAAATAAGTAAAACTTACGACGATGGGGTGTTGCACTGAAATGATTAGTTAACCCAGGATAGGTGTACACAGTAACTTAGTTGGTGCCCCTATGAGTTGATGGTGCTGCCGCTACTGCAAGTATGGCATGCATGGTTTAAGTACTTCATGCAAAGTTTTTGCACAGAGCTGATATATTAGGTTATCGCAAAGGGAAATGGCCACCAGTTCTATTTGCCCTCTGACCTAATGTCACTTTGTCAGCACATCTTGCGTCTCAGATATTTGCCAGTTTCCTTTTGCAATGTGACTGAAGGTGACAATCAGCGTAACAGGAAAAACTTGCCCCACTTGCAAGTGCAGAACTCCGCTCCCTGCAGTTTGCAACTGAGCAATGACTTCACTGATTTATTTATGTAGTCAATTGATATATCACTTAATTTTGACTGGCTCTAAGTGGTGTACAAGTAACTCAGTACAATAATGATAAATAGCAGGACCATATCATAGGACCAGGACCATGAGGTCAAAACACAGTATCCCAATGCTACTCTCTGGACAGAACTCTGTAGGCAACCCTGTAGCCACTGTAAAACAGTACCCAATACCCATCCCACGGAGCCAGTCCAGGAGGATACCATGGTTAAGGGTACCAAAAGCCACAAGAGACTGAGAAGCAGACGCACAGATCTGTTACCTCTGTCCCACTCTCAACACAGATAATCCATCATGATGACCGATTAGGGCACAAGTATCAGAAGTCTTCTGCTTCTGCTTCTGCTCTCTCTTTTGCTATATTTGTATAAAAGCCAAGAGACTCTGAGATACTACCCATCCATTCTGGGCAAGACAAACAGCAGTGCAGTTCAAATTATGTTCATCCCAGAACACAGTTGACTAAGAGATTTGAACATATAAGAAAGCTACTATAAGGGGAAAAAAATCTGTAATGTACTCACAACATATTAAGTTTGTAACCTGCTGGATCATTAAAATCTGTTTGTGTGTATCCTGAGCCTTATTGCACAAACACACCTTATATAGCTGGTTTTACAATATTTATGTAGGTATGGAAACGACCTCTGTTAAGATTCCAAAACATCATAAAAGGTAAAGTAGTAGTCATTAAAAAGAATCAAAGAATGCAACAACATCTGCCCATTTCATGAGCTGTAGTGCTTGTCTGGAGTGGTGAACAGCCATTAAATGCTTGAAGGACATTACTGTGAAATATTGTGATGCTACTGCATTATGGTTAGGCATAGCTACTCAACAGAAATCTTCAAATAAATGAATGGAAAACCAGAAGTGGTTCTTCTCTGGCTCAAATGATCCAGAATCATGGAGGATAAATTATTTGATTACTTCCCTGAAGTATGGTGACCAGTTTAAAAATGGACTGCACAGCAGCTCCCAACTTGAGTTCAGTCATCTGAACTTCTTCTATAGCAGTTGGCAACCCAGTTGAATAAGGATAGAGAAACAATGAGAGGGGGAAAGTGGGCATTTTCAGTAGAGCAAGCAGTGTGAGACACTGGAGGTAGGATGGCCTTTTAAAACAAGGTGTGAGTACAGTGAGAAGTGAGTTCAGAAAGGCTCTGTTGTACTAGCTTGTTGGTGTTAGCTTCTATGTTGTACCCACCATTGCTATTCCTCCTTGTTAAACTGCTTGTTGTTGTTGCTGCTGCTGCTGTTTTGAAAAATACTCAGTGCCCCTCCAACACCATTTATGCAAACTTATCGCTCTTCCATTTCTCAGCTACCTCCTGCGAGACGAATAACAGATGTGGAATCCTCCAATATTCCATAGTGCCTTTACAGACTGTACTTCACTCCTGGTGCCATGTGTTGTCTTCAATGTGAAGTTTCAGCTTCCATGTAGTAAATTATTAACAATCAAACACGCGTATACTGACAACACCCACTGCCTGACTTTAATCTTCTCCAACACAACAAGCTGTCAGGCGTGCTCTTAAAAGATACAAGAGCCTAGGTCATCATGGGATGTGTGCACAAAGGGGGCTGCAGAATATGAAAAAGGATGAGGCATGGCAATATGGGATAGTCTGTGTGCAAGAGAGAGCCGAGAAAAGCCAGGAGGAGGGCAAGGGAGGGTGACTGTGATAATGGGGTTTGTATGCAAAGGGGGTTGCAGAAAAAGAAAGGGGGGAGGCATGGAAATGGGGGGTGAAGATGAAAGCAGATGCATGAAAATGTATGCAGGATATATTCAGCTGGGTTGCCCAGTGGCGCAATACAAAAATGGTTACTCTTTTAGGGTGTAAAGAATTGCTGTGCCTTGGTTTTCAAATTGCTAGGCCTTTGGCTTTGACCCAGAAAATTGTAAGCACATGGGCTTTTTATAGACAACTACAGGAAGTCTAAGATCCATTTCAGCACATTTCTTTTCACTTGATATATAATGACGAGTACCCTGTGGAACCCAGGTTTTCTGCATTATAGCAATGGCTTTTAATTCCTGGGCTAAAACAAATCTACACTGTGTGCCTAGAAAACTCTCTAGTCCAGAGTTTAATAGCAGCAAAGTTTCCCACCCTAAATTTTCAATGTATAAATATCTCTTTTTAATCAGCATTAAGTCTGGGGGGGGGGAATATTGTCTGCTATTGCTCATACAGAGCGCACAGTAAAATTACCCTCTATCCTTTGATGCCACAATCCATAGTAGAGCAACTTATTTAATTGCACAAAATAATGAGCAATATATTGAGTTCTGCAGATTAATCAGGCTGAGTGTTGAGTAAGGGGCTTGCTCCTGGAACCATTAAGAGTGTATTATTACCAATCTTAAAATGGTGTGTGGAAGCACCTAGGCTCTTCTAGGTGCTGTGCAGATTTCAGATAACACTCAGGGATGACTGGATGAAGAAACATGCAAAAGTCAACTACTCATTTAAAAATAACAATAAAATCTAGCTACCTTCTAGATCTCAAGTAAAAAAAAGAGAGGATAATTTAACAGTAGTGACACAAAGTTAAATCTAGCTATGCCTTTAATGCCCCTATGAAGTAGAAAAATCCTGAAACGTGCTTATTAATAGGACTTAATTGTCAGAAGTACAGATAGGCAGGCAGCAAATACCAGATAAAGAGCATGTGATCTTTAAAGTTAAAGCAGAGCCAGCAAAAGCCAAGGTTTTAATCCAGACTAATGAGTCCCCTTCTGTGACCTTGATCTGTAGCCAACATGGGTCTCCTTAGCCAACATATCTCTTCAATTCAACCCATTCTGAAGATGAGAACAGAATGCCAGAAGTCTATGGCATCGGCTATCCTGGAAGAAAAGTTAAAAGCATTTGTTTACTATTATTGTTACATGTTAAGTGTGGGCCAATTGTAGTTAAGCACTACCAGTACTGGGATAAAACAGATGATAATGTGATGCATGGAGTAGGTGGGATTCAGAGTTCCTGTAAGTGGAATGTCACTCATGGGGCATTCTCACCTGAGGGAGGGAAAGGTGAGTTTCATCAAATTCTCCTCCTTTCTACAGTGCTCTGTAGCACCTGAAAGCCTAGGGGATAGGCAACAGTCTTATACTCAGACCATAGGGTCCATTTAGTTAAGTATTGGCTCACATGAATTTCAGAGGACGTTCTTAGTCCTACCTGGAGAGGTTCGGGATTGAACCTGGGAGTTTCTGCATGCAAATAACGTGCTCTGCTACTGAGCTATGGCCTGTCCTTGCCACCACATGCACCACCTGAGAGGTGAATGTTCCACCCCTCTAGCAGGGATGCTCCTCGTGGCCGAATTCTATGCTGCTTTCTTCTGGGAAAACTTTCCTCAACCTGATGCCCTCTAGATATTATTTACTACAAATCCCATCAGCCCCAGCCAGATGGTAGTTGAGTTCCAAACATTTGGAGGGCACCAGGTTGGGGGTGGCTGCTCTGGGATATAAACACTGCTGGAAAAGCTGCACGCTGTGCTATTTCATCAACAATATGCAAGAACCAACCAGAACAAAGTCCATATTTGAACAGTCTCTGCAAACTGACCTCACGGCTACATCAGATTTTTTCTTCATTCTAGTTACCCCCATTTTTTTGTAAAAGCTTGTTTGACGAAGAGAACAGGATAACTCAAAGGACTTCTGTGACATTTTGGTTGGTTCAAAAAAATGATATTGCCCAATTGTGGGTTTTGGAGTACTTTTAAAGTGTGTTAGTGTAACAAAAGCTTTGCACATGTGGCAGTGAGCATACTGTGCGTATCGAAATTTGTAGCTTCTGGATTGATGAGGACATGTGTAAAAAGTATAAAGCTGAGCAGCGGATGGATCAGGTGAACCAGACCTGTTAAACCTAAGAGGCTGGCCAGAAAACTTTCACCCTAGTTCTTAGTAAATCCCCTTCCCAACCCACTTCAGATTTCCCGAGTTCACTGGCTTTCCATCAATTTATTATTTAGTATAAATTTATTCTTTTTCTTGGCTTATGCTCCTTTCTCCCCCTCCTTCGCCTCCAGGACACCGCAAGATTGCAATGCAGTTGCCCATGTGCCTCCCCCTTTCCCTCGGTAACAGAAAGGAGTAAGGTCATTTCAAACTCTCTGTTGATGCACCAAGAACTGCCCTTGATGAGGCTCAGCCTGCCCACTCAATATGGCACTGATTTAGTAATGCTAATTTGTTCTCACCCTTCTCAACTGCAATACCTGTTTCAGAGTTGATAAAAGTCTGAAATAAAAAAAATTCCTTCAGTAGCACCTTAAAGACCAACTAAGTTTTTATTTTGGTATGAGCTTTCGTGTGCATGCACACTTCTTCAGATACAGTGAAATGGAAGTTTCCAGGCACTTATGTAGAGAAGGGGTGGGGAGGGGTGGGGATGGGGAGGGGGGATCACTCAGAAGGGTGGTGGAAATGGGTGATTGACTGACTGATAGCTGTTGATGACCGCAAACGACTGCAAATGGTTTTGCATGAAAAAGCAAGGGTTGAGATGGCTGAAGATCGCTTATCATGTATAATGAGATAAAAATCCGATATCTCTGTTCAAACCAGGTCCCTCCATGGTTTTGAGCTTGGTGATAAGTTGCAATTCAGCAACTTCTCTTTCCAGTCTATTTCTGAAATTCTTTTGTAGTAAGACAGCTACTACAAAAGAATTTCAGAAATAGACTGGAAAGAGAAGTTGCTGAATTGCAACTTATCACCAAGCTCAAAACCATGGAGGGACCTGGTTTGAACAGAGATATCGGATTTTTATCTCATTATACATGATAAGCGATCTTCAGCCATCTCAACCCTTGCTTTTTCATGCAAAACCATTTGCAGTCGTTTGCGGTCATCAACAGCTATCAGTCAGTCAATCACCCATTTCCACCACCCTTCTGAGTGATCCCCCCTCCCCATCCCCACCCCTCCCCACCCCTTCTCTACATAAGTGCCTGGAAACTTCCATTTCACTGTATCTGAAGAAGTGTGCATGCACACGAAAGCTCATACCAAAATAAAAACTTAGTTGGTCTTTAAGGTGCTACTGAAGGAATTTTTTTTATTTTACTTCGATCCAGACCAAAAGTCTGAAAGATACACATCTCCATCATTGTGGATGGCAGGAATGGATCCAAGCTGCATACTGCACAAGTGTAGGGTATACTGTACATTTCCAGGCTGTTCTCTCCCTCTCTCTCTCTCTCTCTCCCCCCCCCTCTCACACACACACCCAGAGAGAGACACCAACAGAGGTTAGCTCTTTTGTCATGTGCCTCTGTTGTGTATTTGCAGCTGCTCTCCTTGCAAGGAGAGACCATGTCAGTCCATGTTACTGGATTCCTGTAACGTCCACACATATCAGAAATTGGTGCCTTCCACATGCACTCTCCACAGCAATATTTCATGAAGTTTTGAGTTTGAAAAGTGAGACACGAAGATGACACAGTTGGAGGAAATGACCTAATGTTTGAAGACTCTACGCAATCTACTTCTGAGCTGAAATGAGAATTTGCTGAAACAAAGTTATGTCCAGTTATGTCAAAAGGAACATTCCAAAAGTGAACTCAACAGACCCATACTTTATATACAGTTTATTCCACTAGAGGTTGTAATTTTATACATAGTATAAAGGGGATCCTGGTAGCACAAGCATCCTTACTTTACCATACTGCTTAAGAACCATTTTTTACATATTAGGTATTAGGTACCCTATCATTAAAAAAATACCTAGAGATCTTGTAAAAAAAAAAAACACAACCAAACCAAAGCCCTACATATAAATGGATGTTTATCATATGCACAGTGCAAGAATGTTTTCATAATATTTGAATCACAATGAACAAAATGCTGTGATTTAAAACTAATTGAAAATTATGATGGCTCACGTGGCACCCATCAGATGATGCTAATCACTAAAGCAGTATTAAATTCCAGATAAAGGTGACAATGGGCTCATCATTAGGGTTCCAAAGTAAACCTTTCACAATGCCCCAAAACTTTACAAAGCTTCCCATCTACCTCCCCATGGTTTGACCTATCCATGTAGTGAATGTGAAAAGGGTCAGAAACAACAGACCATTGGGGTGGAAACCAACTGGTGCCCTTACACTCAGGGAAGGGCTTTTGATCCAGCAGACACCTGCCGCAATAGAATCCCACCACCACCAAATCATCCTTACACCATCTTATAGGTAAAAGGTAAAGGGCCCCTGGGCGGTTAAGTCCAGTCAAAGGCGACTATGGGGTTGCGGCACTCATCTCACTTCAGACCGAGGGAGCCAGCATTTGTCCGCAGACAGCTTTCCGGGTCACGTGGCCAGCATGACTGAACCACTTCTGGCGCAATGGAACACCGTGACGAAGCTAGAGTGTATGGAAATGCTGTTTACCTTCCCGCGGCAGTAGTACCTATTTATCTACTTGCACTGGCATGCTTTCGAACTGCAAAGTTGGCAGGAGCTGGGACAGAGCAACGGGATCTCACCCCGTTGTGGGGATTTGAACCACTAACCTTCTAATCGGCATGCCTAAGAGGCTCAGTGGTTTAGACCACAGCGCCACCCGCGTCCCTATAACAGCATCCTATACCCTGTTCTGCAGGGTTTCCCAACAGTCTAGAGCTAACTTCAGGGGTCACTAGGGCCGGGGTAGGGAGAGGGGGGATTAGCAGAAATTGCTTCTCCTCTTCTCCTCCAATCAGAGGTGTCCACTGAATCACCATCCCTTCCACAAACATAAGGTCACCAAGTGAATTCAACCCATTATTGTTTTTTATTTCGCCAGTCATGAATAGTGTTTAAACACTGCATTATCACTGCGCATGGAAGCAAATCCTGCCCAGATTTGAGAATGAACAGGATGTAGTGTGTGTGGGAGGATTCCTCAGTGCTTTAGCCAGGAGGCTTGATATCCCTCCTCCCCACGTTAAAATATATATTTATATATAAAAATACTGTGTTATAAACCATCTTCAAAGTGTACAAAATGACCATGGAAACCAAACCTCAATCATGTAAACAAATCAGCTCACAATTTCTTCATTTTCCCTTTATAGCATGGTGATGGGGGAAGAGGAGGAGGAGGAGAATATCCCATTCAAAAGGGTGGCAAGTCTTCTTGAAAAGAACCACAACTTCACCAACACAAATAAAACATAGACTGCATTCATGGAGAGCGACTGATGCCTTTTTTTTTTTTAAAAAAAATCTTCCTCTCCCTCAGAGTTCATGAATGTTTTGAGTTCAATAAATAGTACAAAAATAATCCTTTATTTAAAAAATCTTGAGATGCACTGTCCCAGGTCCCATACAGCAATTTGTAAGTGAAAGGAATGTTTTTTTCTTTCTTTAAAAAAAACCAACAACCCACAAAAAAGCTTCAACAAATGGAAACCTCGTGGCAATGTCTATTTCTGGAACTGGCACTTTCTTTGTTTCTGGCTGCAAAGATTTCTGTTCTTCCAGTTAAGGAAATAAACTCTCTCTCTCTTTCTCTCTCCTTTGTCTGAGTGCACTCTTTTCTTGGCTCAGACCAACAGGGTTCAAAAGGCTCCGTTTACTGTATAAACCTTCCTTCCTGTGTTTGGAGGCCGAACATTCCTACTATTCCATTTTTATTGAATGTTATGGCAGGTTTATTCATCATGCTAATTTCTCTTCCACTTCAGAGCCAACCTTACATTTTGGAAATGCAAAGTTTTCATGTGAAACGAGTTAAGTCAAAACCATGCCTCGTAACGGTATAAACGTCAAGTCTCCTCTCAGCTGCATTTTTTTCCTCCCAAGGGCCAGAGGTCATTAGCATTCCGCATCTACAGTATGTACTGTGACCGCAGCCTGTAAGTGGTGACTGTGATGAAGTGCTGGGTGATGCAACCTGTAGTGGTGGAACTTGTGGCTCAAGAGGGCAGCAGTCTGAGGAGGGGTATCCAGGTCTAAATCTTCATCATGATTGCCCACGTCTACACCAGCTGACAATGGGTCATTGTTGCAGGGAGGGTTTTCACTGTCTTCCTGAGGACTCATAGTACTGTAGCCTGGAAAATATAAAGCCATGTAAGAAGTGATGCATAGGCAAACAACAACAAACTTAAGAAATGCACAGTGCTCAATGCCCTAAGCTTCCATTTACACCACTAAAATAATGCACCCAAAATGCAGCAATCCTAAATGGCGCTTGGATGTTGGTATTTATTATTTGTTAAATTTGTATGTCTCCCTGTACCCGCAGGTCTCAGGGCGGTTCACAAGATACAAATCTCCATATAAGAACACAAAATACATAATCAAAATAAAACAATACCCCCTTGTTTGCGTTCCTCCATACTCTCCCAGGTTTTTGCCTCCATAAAGGCTTGCACTGAAATTCCTGGTTTTCACACACACGATTCGAATTTTCATTCGAAAAGGCAACTTTATCATTATTCTGCTTTAACTCCTTTGTCCAAGGAGGTCAACTCATGTATGTTTGGGGAAGTATCCATGACAAATCAAATCGGTCTTCAGCCTGAGCAGAACCTGCCAGTTTTGTATGTCACCATAAGTTACCTTAGAGTGGACTCCTAGACAGTTGCTCTACAGAAATGTGGACCTAAACTAGTCAGATGTCTCCTTAAAAGGAAGGAGGGAAAACAGCCATCACAAGTCCAGTAATCATAAAGATCTCCCTAACATGGCTACTCCATTTATCTTTTGCACTAAGCCATTTGCAATGAAGTTAATGAGAACATGCCCAGAGCTACAATACACGGAACCAGTTTGGAGCCAGTATGATGTACTGAATCTCTCTTTCGATAGAAGGCCCATCGTTGCCTGAGCAAATGCAATTTGTTCAATACTGTAACTGAGACACAATTGCATTATCTCTAAGAAAACAAAACCAAAATAAATAACAATTTAAGATCCCCTATGGGATCTCATTTGTGTTTCCTTTTATCTGCACTGATGCTTTGGGGCCTTTATCTGCCTTTCAGTTACTGGCAACATTGATTGGAACCAGCACCATTAAAATCCACAGTTTGAGGGGATATTTCAGCCAATTTGTCTGGCTGCACTTAAGTGCGCTTTTGAAGTCAGCTACAAAGACCCGGGGGGGGAGATGATGAGGGGGGAAAGAAGAAGGTGAGCGATGTTCAATAACGTTGCCACCCAAAAATATATGGAAATATACGAGCAGGCAAGAAATAGTTTTAAATAACAATACAATTTTTTAAAATAATAGTATTAGGCAAAGAAGGTGCAACATATGCCTACTTGTTAGAAGTCTTCAGATTTTGTACTGCAAAATTTAATTCAGTGCAGTACCTTACAAATAAACTTGGCACAGTGTGACATTTCACATAAATCATCAACAACAAAAACAGCCTCATACACCCAGCATACCCCACTCCCCAGTGAAATATTTTTTGTTATTACCCAAATCAGTGATAAACAGTAACATGCTCAACATGTAACAGTTCACTGGAATGCTGGTCTTCCGCCTGCTTCCTAACAGTCCATGACCACGAAGCCACAAAAAGTGTTGCTAAATTGCCTGCTTACTCATTTATTTTTAAAAAGCAGTTTCTAGTTAAGCCAATCGGGCAAACATTTCCTCCAAAACTGTCAGCTTCTGACAGTCTCAAGGGCCACATAGAGGGGTCCGTACGGTGGCACCAGGCAACCAAGCAGGAGAATTTTCCATCCCTGATTTATGGCATCAATACTGTAGGGTGAAAAATGCAAGAAAGGCAAGGTTTATTTGCAACATTTGGTGACTGGGGGTGCCTTCCTGCTTGTGATTGTACTGTACTTAAAGGTAAAGGGACCCCTGACCATTAGGTCTAGTCGTGACCGACTCTGGGGTTGCAGCGCTCATCTCGCGTTATTGGCCGAGGGAGCCGGCGTACAGCTTTCAGGTCATGTGGCCAACATGACAAAACCGCTTCTGGCGAACCACAGCAGCACACGGAAACGCCATTTAACTTCCCGCTGTATTTATTTATCTACTTGTACTTTGACGTGCTTTCGAACTGCTAGGTTGGCAGGAGCTGGGACTGAGCAACGGGAGCTCACCCCGTCGTGGGGATTCGAACTGCCGACCTTCTGATCGGCAAGCCTTAGGCTCTGTGGTTTAACCCACAGCGCCACCCGCGTCCCGTGATTGTACTTACTGTTATGCAATATATCACTCTCTCAAGTTGTTCTAGACTTACTTGATTCTGCCTTGCTCCCCTTCAAACACAATATGTACTACAGTCTCCAACCTGTATTTAGTATTTTTGTTACAAAGCAGCAGACATCTTAATATATCAGCATGCTTCTTTGGAACCATTTTTCACATACTGGGTTATGAAACACATCTCATTTTAAAGAGGGGTTATCTTTAGAGAAGCTAGTGGACACTATAAATTGTCTGAAGTAAGGAATTACAGAGATCTGTTTGGAAGGTGGACACTCTCTAATCTTGTGCCAGTCTCTCTGATTAAAAGGAAACAGGAGAAAGGGGAACGTCTGCCATGTAGATGCCCCAAGGATCCATTTCAGAGCAGCAAACAGGATGAGAAATGCAGATGACATGTTTACAGTCATAAAACGAGGCATCCTAAGTTGTTGGACACACCCAAAGTCACAAGCTATTGTTCAAGGTCCTTGACTACTTTATGTTGCTTCTGGAAACAGACTGATAAAAAGAAATTATGCAGTGTTTCAGGGCCACTAAACACACAGAATTTTTAGGCATAACCCTAAATACACCTTTGGGCATACACCTAAATTAAAAAAAGCAAAAGTATTGTGGCAGCTTTCACAAACTTATTATGGTATAAGCATTTATGGACTACTGTCCAAAAGCAGCTTGCCAGGTGGGTCGGAGCTGCCAGGCTACTTTCCCCCATTGGTTGCTCTTGCTTACTGAGGGGGTGGGGTGAGTAAATGGGGAGATCAGCATGGTGCAAATACACCAGCAGAGCCAATCTGGTGCTCATGCCAGTGCATTTGCACTGTGATGACCTTGCCATTCCTTCTCTCCTTCCCAGTAAGCAGAAATGGTCCACTTGCTGGGAATTTAGTGTAGTGGCTCTACCCCACCTGGCAAACCGCTTCTGCTACACTCCACTCCATTAGATGAAGTTTTATTGTGAATTATAGGAACGTGTACATGTGTGTGAGGCTAGAATTGTAAATAATAATAATATTATTATTTATACCCCGCCCTTCCCAGTCAGGACCGGGCTCAGGGCGGCTAACAACAAATAATATCAACACAAGTATAAAAGAAACAATTCAGTTAAAATGCAGATTAATACAATGTTAAAATTCAATTTTAAAATTAAAAATCTACAAATAAGATAAAACCATTATGAGATAAAACCTTAGGGGAGGGTAACCGTGGGGTCAGACTGCGTCAGTCCAAAGGCCAAACGGAACAGCTCTGTCTTGCAGGCCCTACGAAAAGATGACAAATCCCACAGGGCCCTAGTTTCCTGGGACAGAGCGTTCCACCAGGTCGGGGCCAGTACTGAGAAGGCCCTGGTCCTGGTCGAGGCCAGCCTAACCACCTTGTGACTCGGGATCTCCAGTATGTTATTATTTGTGGACCTTAATGTCCTCTGTGGGTCATACCGGAAGAGGCGGTCCCATAGGTACGAGGGTCCTAAGCCGCATAAGGCTTTAAAGGTCAAAACCAGCACCTTAAACCTGATCCTGTACTCCACTGGGAGCCAGTGCAGTTGGTAAAGCACTGGATGAATGTGATCCCGCGGCTGGGACCCCGTAAGGAGCCTCGCCGCGGCATTCTGCACCCGCTGGAGTTTCTGGGTCAGTTTCAAGGGCAGCCCCGTGTAGAGCGAGTTACCATAATCAAGCCTAGAGGTGACCACCGCATGGATCACTGTGGCCAGATCTGGTTGAGAAAGGTAGGGGACCAACTGCTTAATGCGGCGAAGATGGAAACATGCCACCTTGGCTGTGGTTGCAACCTGTGCCTCAATTGAAAGGGCGGCATCCAAGGTTACACCCAAGCTCTTGACAGAAGGGGCTGACACTAATTGAGCCCCAGCGAAAGATGGAAGTTGGCCCCCCGCCCCATGTCATCCCGACCCAGCCAGAGGTGAGGTCCGAGGAAAATGAAAGACAGAAAGTGCATAGACAGCGATAGTTTCGTAACTGACAGTGGTCATTCACAAAATAGTAGTTGGTGATAACACAAGGAGTCTGTCTGAGCAACAGCTACTGTTTTGTGAATTACCGCTATTCATGATGTGATAATCACGGTCTCTGAATTCTCTTTGCTTCATTTTCTTCTGACTTCATTGTTTACCATCACCCTCAAAAACCAACGTGGGTGTATACCTGTAACTCAGGATCTGGCTGCATACCTGTAACCAACTGAACCCACTGTAATATGGAAACTCATGCGGTATAGTCCTCTCAAATACCTGTACTGCCTCAGAATACACACAGGGGACCAGCATTATACTTCCTATAGGATGTCAAATATACAACACAGGTTTACATTTTTCCCCTTTCCCTTTTTATTTGTTCCAACGAGCAAAACAGAACATGTTCTATATTTGAAAAAATGTGCTAAAAACATGTACAGTCATGCCTCTTGTTACGAATGCTGCGGGTTACGTACGACACGGGATACGTATGTGCCAAACCTGGAAGTACCGCAACGGGTTACTTCCGGGTTTGGCGGTTCATGCATGCACAGAAGCGCCGAATTGTGCCACACACATGCGCAGATGCAGCGCTTCATGTTGCGTACTGCTCATGCTGGATACGGGGCTCCGGAACGGATCCCGTACGCAGCATGAGGTACCACTGTATGTCTAACTAGTGTGGCATTGCCATGTCTCCTCTTTCAAATTCTGATTTTGTCCACCAGGCACTGATAAAATGTGGCACATTCTTTTACTAGACTATTATTGCTATTGTCTTCCACTTTTTGCCTCTCCAACCCTTAAGCACTGAAGAGGCATATGGATTAAAATACCTAGCAACAGTACCGTCTATTCCGGCGTATAAGGCGACTGGGCGTATAAGACAACCCCCTAATTTTCAAGTTGAAATATAGAGTCTTCTCCAGCACTCAAGTCTGCAGCAGGGGAAATGGTGGATTTTTAGATATTGAGCGGGGGAAAGAAGCCATAGAGAGGAGAGAGGAGAGAGAGAGAGAGAGGCAGAGAATCGAGGGGGAAAGAAGCCATAGAGAGGAGAGAGATAGAGAGGCAGAGAATCGAGGCCGGGAGAGCCAGCGAAAAGCGAAAAGCCATAGAGAGGAGAGCGGGGATGCGGCCGCGGCCGTTTTTGAGCTCCCCCCACCGTATGCAGCGCCCACAGATTTTTGTACCCGCCGTATAAGACGGCCCCCTAACTTTTGAAAAGATTTTCCTGGGTTCAGAAGCCGTCTTATACGCCGGAATATACGGTATATTGTTGCAAGCACAGAGACAGATGATATCTTTACTTCTGCTTGGTGGTGGGTAACTTTGGAGGTAACTGAAAAGTGCTAACACTCATGTGATACAGTCTTTTCCCATGACTGTACCACCTTGGCATTTACTGGTTTCCCTTTTTAGGTTAGACTTCTTACTGAAACACATACAGTGGTACCTCTATTTACAAATAACTCTACTTACAAATGTTTCGACTTACGAATGAAGCTCTGTCCGCCATCTTGGATGCGGTTTAGATAGGATTTTTTCTACTTACAAATTTTTAGATAGGGTTGCTTCTACTTACGATTTTTTTCTCCCAATGCATTCCTATGGGATTTGACTTACAAATTTTTTCGACTTACAAATGTGCATTCGGAACGCATTAAATTCGTAAGTAGAGGTACCACTGTACTTTCCAGATTATAGTTGGGGGAACACAATCATATAAGCAAGTGCCTCGTGTGTGTTTTGAGTCTTAATCGTGTGTGTTTTGAGTGTATTCTGAGTCTTAATCAGCTCTTCATTTCATGTACTGGGTGGAGATGTTGTCATCTAGAAACATCCAAGGACTCCAAGAAATAAAATACAAACACAGTCCTCTCCCTGTCCCCACATTTAGCAACATAACATATCCATATTTATAGTAAAAGTGACACGAAGATACAGCTGACAACGCTGGCAGAAACACTTGCTAAACTTATATTAATCCTCTTAGTGGACTCATCAACTTGATACAGGTTTGAAGACTTAGAAGCAGCTGCTCACTCTTGCTAGCTATTTCTCATAGGTCAATTATGTGGCAAAACCCATAGCCCAGCAACAAAGGAAATGCCAGAAAATCCAAATGCTATCAGAATAAACATCTTCCCTACCTATAGCCATATATGGTTGTATAGAATCAATATATGTTCTTGTGTTCTTTGCTCAACAATAATGCACAGCAGTAAGCCAAGACAGCATTCAACTTTTTTTTAAAAAAAAACACAAAAATCTAATACAAGCTTAATTTAACCCAGCAACTGGAAGGAGGCCCATGTTGCTAGAAATTAAAGGCTGTTTTATAAAACCTGTGCAGTTCATTTCAAATGTCACAAAGGAATGAAGAGTTTCTCCTTTTTTCTGGAGAATTTGAAAGATGTCAGGACTGGCAGGAGGCAAAAGGGGGAGGGAGTGTGAGATTAGTGGTGTTCTGTGCCTCTTGGAAAGCTGAGAGGTTATGTAATAATGCTGGTGGTATCCATACGATTAAGATACTGAGCACAGAGACTTAAGCTAAAGGATTCGTGTTGGAAGATCACCCTGACAAAAATAGCTTCCGGCGCTGGATAAAGTCTTGCCCTGGTATGGGAAAGTGTCAAAATTGTTTTCAAGTATGGAAGAAATGAGGAGGCGGCGTTGGGAACGATCTGTTTGATGATTTGTCCACGGTGTTGCCAAGAGGCAGAAGTAAGACGAGCGCGTAATACAGATGGCAGCAACTTCCTACGTCTTACCATGATCGCTTTCTGTTCCTGAGCGTCCCCAGTAGCGGCGTCTACGTTCTGGGCTGTGCGCATGGCGCTCAATAACTGCTGCTATAAACCGGGTGTTGCTGACTAGGAGTGAGCAGAATAGGGAGCGGGGAGGAAAAAGTTTACACTGAGCACACATTCTCAAATAAAGCATCCGTTTAGAAAAGATTTTATGAAAGAGATCATTATAAGGTTGCTGTGGAATTCCAATATTGACCAAACTCCCCCCCCCTTTAAAAATCTATTGTTGTACTTTATATGCCCAGTGGAATTCCTAATAGGAGCTATCTTCAGGCCTTTGTATGAACACACAAGGGTTTAAACTGTGTAGAGGGATGAGGGCACAATGATCAAATTTCTGAATCTCACAACAAGGAGAGTAGCTGCTGTTTTTCTGTCGCAGGGTCAGCACCGCGTGTGCTTCATGACAAATCTGGAAGCAAATTATACCCACACCTGTCTTTAAGGCACCTAAAGTTACAGCGTTTGCCGCAAAAAATACCAGTGGCAGCTAAAACCTGGCAAGGCAACCACAGGAACCTGTAGAATAATAGCTGTGATCCAATCTGCTACATTCAAGGTTTCAGACTCCTTGAAAGCTAGCAAGTCTAATTTAGATTCTGGGAGGTGACTAGGTGTCTGACGGCAAGCATACCGTCACTGAGGGCACAGAAACTGGCAAGTTAAGATCAACTGCAGTTCATGAGCTGTTTGAACTAAGGGCTGCATTTATATTTGCCAGATTGTGTAAGATCTTTGAAAGAATGTAAGGAGGCAGGAGGTGGAGTGATACAATGAACAGAATGTTGGCCCAGCTTCAAATCACTGTTCAGCCAGTGGGTAGCTTTGGGGGAAAGTCAATAATTTTCTATTGTTGCCTCCAGCCTGTAAGCAGGCAAACACTGCAGTGTCAGTCGCAGGGTTGATGCGAGAATGTTTGGGACCCAAAACTGCAAGGCACTTTTGTCATCCTGATGGTGATAAATACTATGTGTTGGAAAGGCAAGCGGAAGAAACAGCACCGAGCCTCATCCCATAGTCTTCCCTACCTGCAACGACAGTGTGACTGCTTCATACTTACTGATTCCTCTGTCTTCGTGACTGTCGTCATCCCTCTCGTCCCTCTCATTCTCCAGGTTGGACATACGGACTGACATTTCTACACACCATTACAAACAGAGAAATGCAACTGTTAAGGATGAAGATATAGCATTAGCCTGAAAAAGTGCCAGCTTTAGAAATGCCCCCCCCCAGAACAAGAGATCTGAGGTCCAGAACCCTCACAGCCAACCATTTTAATATTTTGGTTAAAACTATGGACAGCAAGTACCGAAAGGGCACGTACCAATATTGAAAACAAGGGTGCAAAGTTGCTAACCTCTTGCTTCCCTTTCTTGAGCCACTTCAACAACAGTTAGTCACAAACTATGGATGACTTATTTTGACTTAATGACTACTGAAGCAGTTGCCTATTAAAATTGCTATCATGAAACTCATTTTTCAACAACAGCTCCCTTAAAAAATATCTTGCTTTTTGTGCTCATAGGGTCAGTTGTGAGTGTGCTAGCATAACAACCATTCATATTTGTGCGATAATGGGCTTCCTACGGTCTATGTTCAGAAGGCTCTGGCTATGCTCTTAAGTTTTCTATTGAGTGGTGACTGTTTCTTAATTCCTGTGCGTGCTTGTCCAGGACTAGCACACTGGCTGTCAACATTCACGGGGCACACTATTTAGTTTAATTTTAGGAAACGGTATAATAAAATGAGGAATAATGTGCTTGTTTTTTTTCATTTTGCAAAGAAAATTCCCTAATACCCTTTCTCATTTGTGTTTCTGGTACATGTTATCTTTTGTTCAATTGGAACAGAAGAAAATGTCTAGGAAAAAAGAACTTCAGAAGCAGGAGGCATTCAAAAATATCATGACAACATAATACACACACATTTATGCTGAAATCATTCACATCTGTAATGGTGAAGAGTCTAGACAGGAATGCAGAATCCTAAACTCTAAGATGAGAAAACGTATTTGCAAGAGCCTACAAAGAGGTGAGTTGTTATGTTTTTAAGGTCATTTAGCTAGAACAGTCTAGCTTTAAATTCTGCATCCAGCAGAGGGCAGCAGGGCCCATTTTATGTCACAGCAGATAATGTGAAGTGAACATCCTGAGACCATAGCTGCCAAGTTTTCCCTTTTCTCGCGAGGAAGCCTATTCAGCATAAGGGAAAATCCCTTTAAAAAAAGGGATAACTTGGCAGCTATGCCTGAGACGCATGATTACAATAAAACTTGGATTATCAGAACAGTGCTGGGGCAACCCTCAAAGTAAGTTGTTTCAGCTGTTGTGGCCAGAAATGCTTTGAACAATTTGTATACTCTCTGCAACACCCATCCTCCACAAAATAGTGGTGTTTTTTAAAAAAAAGTTCTTACCTTGTGCTGCAAGTGGGGACATGTGCTGGTGGCTTCTGCGGTGAATCTGATGACGATAGGCATAGACTGCCAGAACTAGCACCATTATGCATCCCATAATACCTCCAGCAACAGGACCAACTGGAGCACTTTTAATCATATTTAAAGCTATCACCTCATCTCCTTTATTTCAGAGGGGGAGGGGGAAAAAATAAAGCTTATGTAAATGCTTTGCAAAAAGTTCAAACCACCTAAAACGTAAATTAGAAGCAAAAGCGAAAGTCACAACAATTACAGTGGTACCTCTAATTATGAACTTAATTCGTTCCAGAGCTCTGTTCTTAACCTGAAACTGTTTTTAACTAGAGACGTGCTTTCGCTAATGGGGCCTCTTGCTGCTGCTGTGCCGCTGGCACACGATTTCCGTTCTCATCCTGGGGCAAAGTTCTCAACTCGAGGTAACTCTTCCAGGTTAGTGGAGTATGTAACCTGAAGCGTTTGTAACCTGAGGCGTTTGTAACTAGAGGTACCACTGTATAATACAGTCATACCTTGGCTGATGAATGCATTAGCAGTTGAACATTTTGGCTCCCGAATGCAGCAAACTTGGAAGTTAGTGTTCCAGTTTGCAAATGTTCTTTTGGAGGCCGAACATCCCGTGGGGCTTCTGCGGCTTCCGATTGGCTGCAGGAAGCTCCTGCAGCCAATCGGAAGCTGCACCTTACAAGTCAAACATTTCGGAAGTCAAACAGAATTCTGGAATGGATTCCGTTCGGCTTCCAAGGTACGACTGTACTGATTGCACAGAGATACTCCCAAAATTAAAATGTATCAGCCTTTAAAGGGACACACTAAGATTACAAATCCGTTGACTATTCTAGGTAGCATGCACACAAGAGTGATATGCTGGAAGATTGGTACGAATGGATGCAAAATTCCCTGTTCAAGTTTGTTTTTTCTTAAAATATTTCTATACTGCCATATCATGCTGTATCAAGGCATTGTACAGTATAAAACATAAACCATCATTTAAATATATATATATAATTTTCATCCAGGTGACCAATCAAAACTAAATCAGGTGTAATGGCCCATCAGCACAAAAAAGATGCCTGGAAGTCAAGGGTGAGGATGCTTGCCAAATCTCTGAATCAAGATTGTTCCACGGTATGAGAATGGCAACACTAAATGTCCAAATTATCACTGAGGACAATTGGGCCTCTGTAACATGGGGAGCCACTAATAGCTCTCCTTTGGATGATCTCTGTGATCATACATATAAAGGTTCAGGTGGCTTTTCAGGGTACCCTGGGCCCAAATTGTTCAGGGCTTTGCCAACAACATTGTCCTCAAAGTGTCTGGCAAGCTGCTCACAGCTAGTCACTGTGCACTCCAGGGATCCATCTCCTAAATCTGGCATAATGAGTCTCTGGACCACATGAAACAATTCTGCCAACTGACACCTTGAGGATGCAATGCTTGCAATACGGGGTATGGGTTGTTTCCTGCCTTCACTGCCATGTGATAGCCATGATTATGTGTCCTAAACACACCCTTTGCCCACTTTGGAAAGAGATTTCCACCACTTGCGCCCCAGTGCTTGCCCAGCCTGCTTCATCAACCGCAGCTTCTCAGAGTACCAGGGAGCAATGTGATCAACAAACACACCGACAACGGCATTTCATCTTACAGTGTGCAATGGCTGAAAATGCTGTATTTTAATGTAGGGGCAAGTCCCAAGATATTCTGTCGCAAGGATATCCCAAGTGGCTTGTGCAACCTGTCCAGGTTTACATAATGCCAGAATGCATTAAATCACTGGCGGAGGAAGAGGAGTGCCGGGGGGGGGCACTGCCCCTTGCAGCGCGATACTGGTGGGGTGCCATCACGGCTGTCCCCCTGCCCGCGCTGGACGCGTGCCAGCCCCACCCCCACTTGCTCTCCGCCTCCCAGTGCTGGAGCATGAAGCTCCACCAGTGCATTAAATACATTGATGTGTGTCCACAATGACCATCCATTCCTTACCAATGGCTCCCATGTCATCCACATAAGGGCTTCTGGCACCCACAATTCCACCAAAGCATTCCTTCTGAGGAGCGCAGTAGGATCTATCTAAATGGGTCTTTCCATCGCTGTCTACCATGCACCACTCACAGTCCAAGACACCAAAGCAATCCCTGGAACACAAGGAAATGGCAGTGAGGATTATTAGAACTCTGCTGTCCCAAATCTCAGAAAACATACTACTGAAACTGTTCTTTCCCCTCCAAGTTAAAGCCGTAATTTTCCTTAAAAGTGAAGCAAGACCATTTTGTTGTGGTGGCCTGTTTCCTAGTGTCGCTGATTTTAAGTCAAGGACAGTTTTGTGACAAAGCACAATATGAAATTCAATCATGATTTACTATTACCACACTACAGGTGTTTTATTCTAGATTCACTCGTGTTTGTGTGTGTGTATGGAAAACCCATGAACTTCACCTGCTCTCCATCCTTTGATTGCACCGTGTATTGATACATTGAGGAAGAGCATCTTGTAGACTGGGATCAACTGCAATAAACGTCATAGGTTCTTGGTGGACTTCACAACTAGGATTTCTAAAGTTTGGGAAAAGCACAGGGGGGCGGGGTCAGTTACAAAGAGTTATGAGAAAATGTACCCCCATTTAGACTGCATAGTACGCTGTGCACCTATCAACAAATATAACCCACGCAACATGTGTTGTGAACTTCACCGAAAAAAATCATTATTGTGCTAGTCCTAACTTACCTGCTTTCTGCATTGGTAAGGTTGCCAGTACACTCATTAACCTCTAGGGGGCACTCGCAAGGACATTCACATTCGTTCTGCTCCATTCTTCAGGAAGGAAAGAAAGAACAAACAAACGAGACAATGCTTATTAGAATCATATTTATTTCTAACTGTCCTAAGAAAGAAAGAAAGAAAGAAAGAAAGAAAGAAAGAAAGAAAGAAAGAAAGAAAGAAAGAAAGAAAGAAAGAAAGAAAGAAAGATTTCTGCGAGTCTCTTATCCTGGGCCAAATCTCTCTTTCACATGCACACTTTAACACTGAAAGTCCACTTGGGCAAAGATGTCATATACTGAAGAATATCTCATAGTTCCAGTGTACTCTGTGTTGTATTGAGCGTATTGTCAATGCAACTGCAGGACAAAGGGCCCTGCTGGCTCAGATCAAAGGGCTATCCAGACCAGCATTCTGCTTCCCACAGTGGCCAACCAGATGCCCACAAGCCCAAAACCCTTCTCCAGCTGTTGTTTCCCATGGGCTGGTATCATAAACACTGCTGCTTCCAATTCTGGAGGAAGCACTCCATCATCTTGACTAATAAGGCTATCCCCCATGAATTTGCCTAATTTCCTCTTAAAGCCATGCAAGTTGGTGGCTGTTAATTACATTTTGCGGGAGTAAATTCCAGAGTTATATTGTGTGCTGAATGAAAAACTACTTCCTTTTCTCTGCCCTGAATCTTCCACCAATCGGAATCATTAGAAAACCCAGGTTCTAGTATTGTGTGTGTGTGTGTGTGTGTGTGTGAGAGAGAGAGAGAGAGAGAGAGAGAGAGAGAGAGACAGACAGACAGACAGACAGACAGACAGACAGACAGACAGACAGACAGAGTTTAGAAAGCCTCTTTATAAAAAGACAAATAAGGGAAGTTTCTAGAATTATGCTTCTTGAGGAAAACAGTACTTCCACATGAGGCACAATGTCAGAAATTTCAATTAATACCCCTCATTTGCCTTATTCTAAAGCAGCTCCAAATGTTTATGCCTAGGAAAGGCCCTTAATTATTTTGGTTGCCCTTTTCTGCACCTTTTCCAGCTATCCAGTTATCATTTTTTAGTTGTGGCAACTAGATCTGTACACAGTAATCCAAATGTGGTTGCACCAGAGGTTATAGATAATCTGGCTGCATGGGGCAAAAATCTAATTGTTAAGTGAAAACTCAAAACAAAACAACTATTAAATGATAGATACAAATAAATAAAACATATGGAAACATCTTAATTTCATCAACCCTCAGAAACACATGACGTTTTACGCCGAATGAGCACTTTTCTCTGAGTTAAACTGAACTGAGTTAGCACAGTTAATATGCAGAAGACTGAAGAATACTAATGACCAGTTTTGTTCAAGAGTTAACATTGCTGTTGGCTGTGGCGAGGATTTTTGTAGTGCAAAAATGGAAAGCAACACAGGACCTGAAGTTATTATTATGGTACAAAACTGTATGGAACATAGCAAGTAACTCACAATCTGAAAGTCTCCAGTGGATCTGAAATCCAGAACACTTCTGGCAGGATTTGAGTAATGCTTGTAATGTACGAAAAACTATGGTAAAAATGGAATTTTTTTTTATAAATAGAGAAAATAAGGGAAGCAGTTGAAAAAATATAATGGTAACCATGGAAGGGCGAAGGGGAGTTAAAGGATTCAGGGAATCCTAAATGATGATCTTGATGTTTAATGTTTGAATTTAAAATTGCAATGTAAAAGTCAATAAAAATATATTTAAAAAAAGAAAAGAAATCCAGAACACTTCTATCCATTTGGTGGAATTTTATTTCATATGCTACTGCTACGAAGGATACATATAATTCTTTCTACAATTACCAATGTGTGAAATTTTGTATGACAATGGTGCCTTATACTGTTATTACTTATTTGTGTATCACCTATGTGGTTTTTCCTGTGTGTGTGTGTCTTTTGTTACAACACACACACACACACACACACACACACACACACACACACATTCATTCTCTCTCTCTCTCTCTCTCTCTCTCTCTCTCTCACACACACACACACACACACACACAATACTAATGAAAAGAGCCTGAATACTCAGAAGGTATCAGGGACAGGTAAGAATTCATAGGCACTAAGGAAGCTACACTGATGTTAGAACCAAACTCTGCTTCATATAAGAGGCAAATCTCATTCCTAAAAGATCACAGTGCTGACTCAGAGGCTATACTCCCAAATTCCTCCGGAGTGTGCAAATATGTAGCAGTAAAGGGGAAAGTCTGGTTTCTTCTACAAGCAGCTGAGCCTTGCCCAGCAGGAAGCAGAGCTCTGATGTGGCAATCCAGTGGCTACCTGCCCAGCGGGCAAGATTAAGTAGATGGCATTCCTGTCCCTTTGATGCAACAGGTGGGAATTCTATCTCCACAGTCAATATGACTAGGCTGCAGCTCTCGATGCTCGGGCAGGTGCAACAGTAAAAGTGCCATCATTTCTTATATACATACGGTAGTTAGAGGGAATGCTACTCTGGAAGGAAGAGGGAGACACAGCGACCAGGTATCCAGGGATGCTTTCGCTTGTGTTTCAACAGATGCCTCAAACATGAGGCACTTAAAATATTGCAGTGCACAAAAATAAGAAGTGTGCAAAGCTTTTTACATAAACAAGATTTAAAATATTACTCTGCAATTCACACATGGTTCATTCTAATGCACATTAGCTGATGCTCCATAAGGCCTCCACTTTTGATACAGTAAGTCTAATCCAATCACTATAGCGGATGTAAAAACAAAAAAAAAACTCTTACCTGTGACAGTTCAGACAGAGCCTATCTACCATACTGCATGCACAGAAGGCAAGCGAGTCACACGTTTCATTTACGATTCCAACAAAGGCATTGGTTCCAGGTATTCTTGTCAGCCTGTATTTGGAACAGTGGCTGCCATGCACGAGATTTGTCAGATCACCCTAAAGGAGGGGGAAATACATCAGAGATATGGCAGGGAACATGTCTCCTGGTGAGGTGAAGTGTTACTACTACCACAAATGTTTCTGAAACAAAAAGTCACCCTGCAATGAAAACCTACAGGGTTCCCTTTACTGAGGGTTGTGTAGTTCTTGTTACCGGCGCAGGGAAAGTGCTACCAACACACAAAGCCCCCTTCACATTTCCTCACTCACCAATATAGCACCGGTTAGTAAAGAAGACACCTGGAGTGTCTTCTTATAGAAAGGTTAAACAGAAGGTGGAAACAGAATCCACAATATCAAAATCTTTAACCCTAAGTCGATTCCCCCACACCCCGTGAACTCAATTTATACTATTTCCTCAGTTATTATGAAGGATTTAAATGTATCCACTCAGCGCCAAACTAGTTATCAGAACCCACCATTCATTTTAATCATTTTAAAAAGGGTTATTATAAGCAAAACCAAATAATGCAGTTTCTTTTTGAGAGCTGGGTTCAGTGGTGGCTGGACTTTGAGGGGTGACCTAGGGGGCCACTGGAGGCTGGACCAGTTTGGTCTGGTTTTCTCCTCAACCTGCTCCCTTGCAAAGTTACTGTGGACGCTTAAGCCGTAAATCTAACTGAACTCAACCCTGTGATACAGGTTAGGCTGAGATACTCCTCCTCTTCCTCCTCCTTAAGTTCAACCCTGCCCTGTCCCCACCAACCCAGGAGGATAAGGATGATGGGTAGGACCTGCTAGCCACAGTGATGCTTGTGATTGACTGAGCTGTTCACAACTGTGATTGGCTAGCAGAGGTTATGGACAGGAATTATAGGAAGTTAATGAATATGAGTGTGTGCAGGAGGGGAGACAGCTTTGGATTTTGGGGTGCACATAAAAAAGTACTGTTCCCGAGTGACCAGCCTCCTCTGTTCTGTTTTTGTGTGTGTGTGTTTCAAGTTTATGTGAAGTTTATATGAAGCTACTGTAAAATTACGAATTCCGCCCGCCCACTCCCAGCCTCCCCAAATTGGTTGCACATTGGGGGGGGGGGGTGATAGGGGAGATCGCGTCTTTGGACAAGTAGAAACACTTGTGCCAACGGAACTATCACAGTAGTGCGGTATTGAATTCCACTCATGGTATTTTACTATTTTTCATGTATCCAGTTGCAAGAAAACAAACAGCCAAACAAAAACAAGCATACATCTCCCCTCCCACACGCCACACATACCGTCAGGCTGGTATTAAATTTATAAAACCTCTGGACTGTTCTGTCACTGAAACTGTTACAAAGGTTTTTCTTCACAAAGTTTGGATGGTTGAGAATATCATTTGCCACCAGAGGTTCCTGCAAATAAAAGGTTAGGATTTTTAACTTTTATTTTATTATACAAAGCAACAGCAACTGCTAAATTAACATTTATTTCTCTCTAATGATAATTAGATCGATAGAGATAAGCACAATGACTTAGCCAAACCTTGTGTGTAATGTGTTGTTGTTCCACTGGAGCATGGCCTTTGGGGTCAATAAGAGTAGGGTGTGCCACAAGATATCCTCTGTCCTCCATAATAAAGCACCTGCCCAACAGGGTACAATAAAACAAAACCTAGGTCAGAATACCTATAGGAGTACATTTAGCATGTTGTATGTTGAGAGCAATTCTGCAGAAACAGCTGTGGAGACAAATACAAATCACAGACTTCGGTACGAGGTGCATCCTGCACATTTCTGTTTGTTCACTGACGCAGAGACTTTGTAGTCTTGCATGTCTGAAAATCATGAAAATCTGTCGCGAAATATATGCTGCTCAACGGTAAGCGAAGTTTCTGAAGCCATTGGAAATTCAGTGCCCTACACTGCTTCTCGCCCATCACCACAACTAACACAAGCAAAATAAACAAATACATGAAAATGAGCTTAACTATCATAACATACAGGTCACAAAAATCTACTTTTCGCTGGTGTTTGGATTATAATGGCACAGAGTTTAAAATTTTCAAGAGCATTGTCCACAGAACTCTGCTTTTCGAAACTTTTGAGGGACCATTCTGAAGGTATTTAAGAGCCAGGTGTTGATAGCTGGTAGCCGGGACCCAAAGGTAATCAGAATCCATGGGCAACCAGAGAGTAGAGTTGGAGAAAATGTCAGGAGTCAAAACCAAGAAGTAATCAGGATTGGAGAGCAAATCAGAAGGCAGGAGTAGAGAACAAGTCAAGATATTGATGAGCCTCCTGGGTGTGCACACAACCCTTTTGCCCCACCTTTGTGCAAGGGAATGAACAACTCAGGAAATCTTCTATTAGCTGTAGTCTTCCGTTTCATCCAAAGAGATAAACCATGGTTAACAGCTTCAGAACATGCCAGGATATTACGCTATGATTTGGCTTAATATCCTGTTTTAATTTCTCAGTATGGATGGTTTTAATTTCTCAGTATGGATGAAACAGGAAACTGTAGTTAATTGAAGTCTTCCTGCCTTTTTTGCAGGCTCACATGAAAGGAGCAGCAAAGAAGCTGGGTATGAGCACAAAAGGCTCATTCCTATCTCTGTTTATTAAGCAGCTACAATTGTCCAAACACAATTTCTCTGATTTCGAGACCTGGTGTTTGGATACTTAACTTAGCATAATCTAAGATAGCAGCCAAAAAACAACAGGAGAGTGTTTGGGTGATCACATGTTGACTTAAAAAACTGCCAAACAAACCAGGAAATCTCCAATTAACTAGTTTTTTCCCTGTTTCGTCCAAACTTAGAGTACAAGGGTTAACATCTTTGGTGCAGGTCAAAGCTGTTTGAAGATAGTTTAATATCATATATTAGATAACGAAGTTAGTGGTTTATGAAAGCACTTGTCACTGTTAACCAGTTAATCTCTGTGGTACTCTGCATTCTATCTTCCTGCTACTACAGATTAAAATCATTACTTTTTTTGGCAATTCAGCAGTTAAGAGCTTCACAAATTTTACATGGTTCTGCTTCTAGGTTTCAACAGATTTGATGAGGATAATGAATTTAGGTTGCAATGCAATGTTTTTTTAAGTGTTGTGTGAGGGACTTTATTGAACAGAATTCTAAAACAGGTAAAACACTGTAAAATATGCAACTAACACACATTTACCTTATTTTATTCCCTTCATCTTGGTGACAAACTGGTAGCAGGTCCATTAGAACCTTGTAGAAATACCTCAGAGTGAAATCAATGCCCATCACAGCAACCGAATGGCCTGAAGACTTTTGTGAACTACAACAATAAAGAGGGATGGACAGGTCTTGAGAGACATGCTATCAAAAACAATAACCAAAACATTTTATATTTTATAGTGGTCATGGAAGTGTCAAATGAAAAGTGGAATATGGATTTTGAATCAGTGAGGAATCAGACTGCTCCATGAGCTCATAAACCACGATAATGGCCTCTCCCTAGATCATAGAGACAACCAATTCCCCCGTCAGTTAGGTAAAATACTTAACAGAAAGAGCAATTAACATACATATCTCAGGTAAACACACATGTAGTGGTAAACAATTTTACTCTTATTGGTCCATACCTGACTTTTTAAAAAAGACTTCAGGAAATTAAAATTTTGCACCTCCTATCACTTCCATCCTACAACATACTTGGACAGCGTAAGAGCAGTGTAATAAATGACCAAAAGTAAAGCATGACACCATTTTCATTGTGAAGTTTAGTACCTAAACTAATAATGTTCCACATTCATAAAGCTGGGTTAAGATTCCTGCAAATCATGACTAATGTAATTCAGAATCTTCCATATCACTGATAAATATAAAAGTAGATAAAATGCACGTCAAATAAGTAGGCGAGTAAGCTGATATGTCACTTAATGGGACTTTCCAGAAGATTCTGATTGTTGAACTGCATGAATGCATGCATATGTTTAAAACTCTTCCGCTCTTACTGGACAAGGAGTTAGGAGAGCGATCCAGGTGCAATTAACTTAATGAAAATTCTTGTGAGAATGGGCCATGCCTAAACGTTAAAAGAGGAAACACAATTTTGTATCTATCTGGCAGGTAAGTCCAGAGGGTGAGGCAGTGACATTAGTTTGTATTCTTTGGCAGTAGACAATGAACTGGAGCATTTCAGCATTCTTTGCATCGGAAAGTCACACACCAATTGTTCGTAACATGTTGTTTCGCTTCAAAATATGATCTTTACTGAAACATTCTCCTTATGAAAGCACAGCGGAGCCGCTAAATTAAAGTAGCAAGGTCATATTTTTTCCCATTTTTAAAAATATCAGTGCTGGTTTTCATTAAAACACAGCAGTGCTAGATCAACTTTTTAAAAATCCTGAATGGTAAACAAAAAACCAACAACAAATCCCTTGGCTCATCACAGGCCTGCAGGTTCCCTGAAGCATTACAGCAGTTAGAGAAATACTTCTGCCTTCTGTGGATGGATGCTGTTTAAAGGATCAGATTCCTTTCAGCTTCTGGGGAACTGCGTGGCCTTCAGACCTCCTGCTTATTAAAATTCTTCACAGCTTTTCACTTATCCTTCCATCATGAGAAAGGGAATATGAATTCCCTGTAAAGATGTTAAAATTCCAAGAAGCTGAAAGGTCATTCCCCCCCCCCAATTAGAGTTTTCTTCTGATTCCCATTTGAAAGGTTTGGGTCTAAGATGAATATGGACACAGAGTGACCCACCATCTAGGTCAGAAAACTTGGACTTCAGCCTAAAATAAATTGAAGTGTTCCGACTTAACTGTTTTGTGGATAAATTACGTTTTCTGAAAAGACCTTTATTTTTCTTGTAATAGAAATTGTATGGTTAATAAGGGCAGGGATGCAATAGTTACTTCATTGTTTATTGTTAAAAATCCATGAAATTAGCCCCTTTACCGCAAACTAATCCTTTCAGAAAGTATAATTTATCCACAAACCAGTTAAGTCAGAACACTTCAATGTAAGCAGGTTTCCTGCTATAGTGCAAACTTGTGTGTAATACTGTGCACCAAATGATCTGTCCCTGAATGAAACCAAGCAGCCTTTGAAATGGATAACAGAGCCACACGGCAAAATTAGTATGGAGAGAAGCAGCTTGTCGATGGACAAACATTTCTCCCAAAGGGACCACTCCATCTGTGACCTCTTGATCTTCGTGTTAAGCATGAACCTCTAGATGAGGCACGCCGGGAATATGAAATTCATATCCATGGGGTATTTGTTACACTGCCAACTGAATATACATTTCGGTTTCTTGGCCCTCTGTTCGTTGCAAAGATTACCACCTGTTTAGGCACAACCAGCATCTTTCTGGATCTGGTGGGCACACCATCCTAGGCTAACTGTGCTGCTGTTCATTCCAGCCAGCTTTTAGAAAACAATTATGGGGACACTCCAGCATGGGTCCAGGATGGACAGAATAAGACCTAAAGATCCTGGAGAATCAAGATCACAGGCTAGTCTTCTCAGTTACTTCCAACTTCAGTGGTACCCACTGCCCGAGTGACAGTATTGCAGTGTTACAGCAGTTATAACCCATTTTTCCTCCATGGAACTCAAAGTGCTATGTGTGGTCCCCGCCCCCATTTCATCTTCTCAATGACCCTGTGAGCTTAAGCTTTAAGGCAACTGTTACTGTCTGCACTTTGTGTGCGACATTTACTTCCAATCTCATTATTTACCCTCCCTTCCCCCTGTTCTACAATCCCATGGATACATATCTGCCAGCTGATGATCATGCATCTGATGAAGTGGTCTCCAACCCATGAAAGTTTATGCCACAATTAATGTGTTGGGTTTTTAAGGTGCCACTCCTAGGAGGTTAAGCTAGGGTGAGCAATAAGTTTTTTAATGTACTTTTTGTTGAGTTTCAGAGCAAACACACACACACACACCATACAGTATTCAGAAGTCAAAGCAGGATGAGAAATAGTGACAGGTCCAAGGTGACCCAGGGAGTTAAGTGGGAATCCTCCCAGTCTGAGATTCTAACCATGATGCCAAACTGGCTCTCCCATTATCCCTTTTCATGTGACAAATGGGGGAGGGGGGGGAAGAGAGAAATGGGACTCAAATTCTAGCCCTGGATCAGGTCTACTTCCCAGTAGTCTGAGAAGTTAAGTACTGACCAGCCACATGAGGTGCAAGTCCTGTAACTTCCCAGCAGAAATGCATAATAAGAACCATAAATTTCAAATAAGAAACAAACATTGTGCCAAGCACCTCCACCACTCCTTAAAAAAACCCTGATTGTGTGGAACCGCCCTAGGTTAATTTAGTGCATCTTTTAGTATTCCACTACTTGAATTAAATACTGCCAACTTGCCAATATGCCCTCTCATTCTCTTCATCCAATGTGCCAATTATTCTGTATTTCAGTATTACCCCCCACCCCAACAATGAGGAAATGGTGTTTCCCCCCTTTTTAATGGAAGCTGGGGAATCTTACATTATCAGAACAAAAACCCTCTAACACAAGAAAAATAAAATTTTGAGGACAGCCAACATTAGCTGGGCGCAATCGTGATAATTTAAACTGGAGACAGTATGGTTATTTGGTATGTGTTGTGTATGTTAAAGCTTAAAAGATGCAGAAGTAGTAAGAGCCGCTGTGAATAAATGATAACATCTTGCCCATATGTGGAGGTCTGCTGATACCCCTATTTTGCTCCTCAGCTCAAGACTACATATTGTTGCCTTAGCAACTGACACATCAAAGGGCCATAAAACACAGTCTCCGAGAGCCTATACTGGCATACTTTTCACAATAATATTTAGAAGGTTTGGGGGAGGGGGACCATCTCCCTGTTCTCAGACATCTGGTACCATTTTCCCACCTGTACTATATATTTTGTTTGTTTGTTTATGTACGTATTTATAATCCACACTTTTATGAAAAACATTTCAAGGGGGAGTACAATATATGAGAATAAAATCAGTAAAAGCTTCAAGATATCCTTTTGAGCTCCATGCAATCCCTTTCTGCTTTAACAACCTTGAGGCATCATCTGCAAACTTAGCCACCTTACTGCTGCCCCCTAAGCCCATATCATTTGTGAACACATGAAAAGCATATCCCAATTTGATCCTCGATATTTTTTACACGCTTTCCATTGGGAGAGCTGTCTATTCCTATTCTCTGCTTCCTGTTTCTGAACCAGTACTGATTCATAAGCAGGGGTGCCAACTTGAATAAAATACTGGGGGGGGGGGGTTGAGGTAAGCCCTGCCCCACATAATCAGTCACAAGGCATGGCACACACCTACACACCATTTGAATGGCAATACCCATCAACTTTGTGGAGGCTGGCCCCCTCAAATAATTTAGGGGGGGACTTCAGTCCATAGGAGTTGGCTCCTATGTCCATAAGAGGACATTCCCTCTTATTTCTAGGTTAGTGAGACAGGGCTTACCCCCGCACAAGCAATCCTGGATCTGCTTCAGCAAGAGTATTCTCCTAAATGCTTGGTAATTCAATGTTTAATAATGCTTTCCACAGCTTTCTCAGAACAGACATTAAAAGCTAACCAACCTGTAATTTTCCAGATCCTCCTTAGACCCCTTAAAAAATGTTGCTTTGCCCACCTTCCTATCCTCAAGTATGGAGACTGATTTTAGGCTCAAGTTACATAGCTTTGTTAGAAGATCAGCAGTTTCACATGTGAGTTCTTAAACAATTCTTGGGTAAAATTTCATCTGGACTCTGTGAACGGCATGGTTGCATGAGGATCTCCCTGACCAAAGTGTAACACTCTGTCCACAATAACACACTAGCCTGTCACCCTAAAGGCCAACTAAGTTTTTGTTTTGGTATGAGCTTTCGTGTGCATGCACACTTCTTCAGATACACTGGAAACGGAAGTGTATCTGAAGAAGTGTGCATGCACACGAAAGCTCATACCAAAACAATAACTTAGTTGGTCTTTAAGGTGCTACTGAAGGAATTTTTTTATTTTGCTTCGACTCAGACCAACATGGCTACCTACCTGTAACTAGCCTGTCACCCAACTGCTGCAATATGGCACCCTAACCACATGGAAGAAGCATCCATGCCATAGAAGCAGCAACTCATCTATAGGAAACCACTTCAAAAAGGGGGTGGGGAATGCAAACTTGCACACACAACCTCTGTGCACCTTAAGAAGTCTATAAATAAAAAATTAACTAAATAGGTAGGTAAAAATAAAATGAGAACACACCACACTGACACCACTGCCTCTCCTGCTAATATCTAGCTTAATCACCTCTTGCATTAATATAGACTTGCTATACAAAAACTAAAGCGTTCAAAAGTCTAATAGCCTATGTTTTCAGATTACACCAAAATACCTCTCTGCATGGTTTAGTTCCCTGGAACTAGAGCTTGGATACATAGCTTTCTCCTCCAGGAAGTCGAATCTGAGGAGATTCTTACACAAAATATTAGCCAGTTTTAATTGTGGCTCAAGGCAGTTCGTCTCTACCAAAAACAAATCTACCTTGAAGAATGAACCGTATGACTGATGGTAACCACATAGCCAGCTCCTCCAACATCTAAGTAGGGCCCAGTCAAAGTAATTAATCCCGGATTTGCCACAGCATGGAGGTACCTAAGAGAAAGGAAAATAAGTATCTTTAACTCTGCATGGCAACAATGAATGCTGGAGAAAAAAAGTTTGCAAAACACATGGAACCTGAATTTTGCTAAAACACATGCACACCTGAACTATGTGCAAAGTGAATTTAGCTTGCTTATGCTTTTGGGGGGCCAATGTGCCTAAACTATATCAAGATTTTTTAAAAGGTAACTTCCAGTTACTGTTTTTTTTTAAAAAAAGGTTTTGCATGTGTTCATGCGTACGTTGGTTATACTTGAGAATGATAGGAAATAAATTCCAGAAATAAAATAAATGCAATGGGTGATATATTGTTTCAGAGATTTGCCCTTGATGAACCTCTGCACTCAAAACATGAAGGGTATTTGCTGTTTAAATAAACCTTTCTGGAGGTATCTGCAGCTTTTACTTCCTGTGATATTTCTTGCTGCTGTAGGGGCAGCCCCTTTGGGCCTGCTGCTCGCTTGTGAAATATACTGTCAGCTAATTAAAACACAGTTACTGTAACAAGCTTCTTAAGGCAGACTCTTGTTGGGGAGGGGGAGAATGCAAACATTTGAGATGTAGAATAACAGGATAGCTTTAAAAAAATTGTTATCTTATTTCTCCTGTACTTTGCTCATTGAGCAGATTTGAGAGAGAGAGAGAGAGAGAGAGAGAGAGAGAGAGAGAGAGAGAGAGAGAGAACTGTGCCAGTAGACTTGACAGAAGTGACTGACAGTGTGAATAGCTCGAGGGAGAAACCCAGCATTTGGTATATAAACTAGTTTCTGGCTTGATTTGCAACCCCCACCTGGATGGCTTATTTGAAACAGAGCATATGGAATGTAACACACTCAGGAGTTCCCTCATGTTTATTATCACATTTACTGTGTATACAAAACATTTTCTTAAACCATGCTTGTGCATAATTAATAGACTACTGTTAAAACTAGCATAATCTTACATGTGGAATTAAGAGCATAAGAAATCTCCAGAACTTGGGGGGGGGGGGGAAGAGTGAAATTGCTGTATGCAGTAGTGAGATTCAAGATTGCCACAAGAATATGAAATTCATAATGAGAACCTCACGAGTTAAGCTTGGAAGGGATTTTATGAGGAAGGTGGATTTTAGTAACCATATGTAGATGTGTTCATTATTCATTGCTGCACAGAAGGGCAAGAAAAAGAAGCTAGCTTTCAAAAAGCAAGCATCCAGTGCAATATCCACTACAGATTTAAAGTACTGAATTCATCATTGTATACTATTTCACTAGACAAAAATTCTGCCTGTTTAGTCAACGAAGACTTTTTACGAATCCAGCACAAAATATTCTCTCTTTCACACACACAAAATTATCAACCTAGAAGGCTTTCTTAAGCCTTTCATAATGGGATCCTAAAACTCACCATTGTCTCCTAGTGGGATCAAATGCTTTGTCCATGAGGGAACCAGGATAAATTCTGAGCACCCCATTGGGCGTTGCTATGTAACGGCGGACAATGTAACTGTTCAAGCTACTCATTTCCATTTGTGTCATCCATTCATCTGTGACGTGACTGGTAGCCATTACTTCATTTCTGACAGAGAACTGCAAAACAAAGGCAGACCTAGCAGGGTTCTTTTAAGACTTGCCTGAAAAGATAATAAGCTGCTTGCTGGGTTTCCTAAAGACTCATCGGAGATAATCTAAACCCAATTACTTCTTTAAAATCTTCTCACACCAGATGGACCCAGCAAATTTCAAGAAATGAAAAACAAATATACTAGGGAAATGTTTAGCATTTTTGTATTTTGTGTTTCACTCTGGGTAGACCTAAATACTGTCCCCAGCTTTATATTCCATGCTCCCAAATACAAAGAGTGTTCTCAGTTCCTGGTGCTGTAACACTGATATGATACTAGTCACACCCATGTGATACAACAAACCTTTCTACTGTTTATTTTACTTGAGGACTCTTAAAATGGTTACACAGCATTATCTGACTATCTCTGGGAATCTACTTTTGAGTCCAAGTAACTGAGGGATGTGTGTGTGTGTGTGTGTGTGTGTGTGTGTGTATCAACGCAGTTAACATTATTCTTTCCAGCCTGGGCAAAGAATCATTCTTACTCCTCATGTGCCAAGTACTCCTGGCACTGAGAAAAGTGCAAAAATGACAACCAAACCATCTATTTGATCTAGCAGAAAACCAAGGGATGCAGCCAAAGACTCCGCCAGAGAAAGCAAAAACCCAGATGCTTCTTGAAAGTCTGGAGCCAAGGAAACTCAAATAAATGTTTCAGCAAGACTTATCACGGTAACAAAAGAAGGTAAAAAGCCAAAAACGAAGGGCATTTGAAGCAACGTACTTTCAGACCAGGGTTGGCAATGAGGCGTGTGTTGTCGCTAAGATATGCCGTGTAGTGCTCCACCATCCTCTTTGTCTCAGGCTGGCTCAGATGCTCGTATGGAGAAGAGAAGCTACCAGCAGACAGCATTACCGTAGGGCTTTCTGGAAAGGCAACATACATACAATATACACAACATCAGAACATATCCCCCAAAACCCAGCCATATGAAAACTCAGTTGTGCTGTTGCTAGTAACATATTGGAGCAACCCAACCCAACATGGAAACGCAAAAACAATCCAAGAGATGCTTTTCAAACATCAGTGTTGCTGTGTACGTGGCCACCAGGGGGTACTGTTGCAGCAACAGTACACTACTGAAGCTTTACCATCTTCCCTTTCCTCAATTGTAAAGGAAGGGAAGGAGCTTTAAATGTAGGAGAGAAACACCTGTTGTGCTTGAAGGATGCCACAGGGAAATGGAACTTCTAGCAGCTACTAGAGGCAGAAGGTATTGGTGCCTGGGACTTGGGTCTGCTGTTTCGGGGTACCCAGCGACTAGTTCCGTTTGCAGTGTCCACATCTGTCAGTCCATATGGACTTTCCAGAGTCTCCACCCACAGCTAGACAGCGATGGGTAGCCAGCTGCCTGCGTGCACATGAGTCAGCATGAATACAGATTGCAGCTCAAAGGTGTATAAGCAATGTTTGCCCTGGTGAACTCTGGAGTGAAAGCAGGCTTCTCAGACCACCTCAGGCAGTTGTCAAGATTGCACACGCCACCTGAAGACAGTAGCTTGCCTGGGCTGAGAAAATGTGTGTGAAGGGGTCCTCATGCACTCCACAATGTTAGTTTTGCATTGCACATGCTTGAGTTAATATGATCAGATAGAAAATATGAATTTAAACTGTTCAGGATTCTTTTTCTCACAATATTTTCAATCAGCCGAGTGAAATTTATTCCTAGATCTTTAAATAAGCAGCAGCAGCAACAACAACGATAAAACTACAGTGGTACCTCGGTTTAAGTACACAATTTGTCCAGGAAGTCTGTACTTAACCTGAAGCGTACTTAAGCTGAAGCAAACTTCCCCATTGAAAGTAATGGAAAGTGGATTAATCCGTTCCAGACGGGTCCGCGGAGTACTCAACCTGAAGCGTACTTAACCTGAAGTATGAGTGTAATTGGTTCTGGAAGTCCGTACTTAACCTGAAGCGTACTTAACCTGAAGCGAATTTTCCCATTGAAAGTAATGGAAAGTGGATTAATCCGTTCCAGATGGGTCCACAGAGTACTTAAACTGAAAGTACTCAAACCGAAGCGTACTTAAACCGAGGTATGATTGTACTTTTGCTAATAGTTTTTAAACAAGTGTCTTAACTTCTTCCTTCCTTGGAGGTATTTAGGCAGAAGTTGTATGGCCAACTGTCATGGATGCTTTATAGCTGAGATTCCCTTGCGGTCCCTTACAACTCTTCGATTCTACAATTCTATAACTGTGTGATATCAAGAATCTTACAAGACTGCCTGCTTTCACTTGGTCTAGTCTTATTCAAAAGACGGCAGGGAAGAAGGTCATTCCTCATTCTTCCCTCCGAGGGCACAATGTGGTAGAAGCTCTATGGGGCATATTCATTTTTAGGGGACAACATATAAGGAAGTGAAAAGCTGTTTCCACAAGAAACTGGGTCTGAACACTAATGTCAAAATAAATTGCCAAAAGTATTTTGCATAAAAATAATTGTTTATCCTCTCTCCAAGTTCCATTTTCTATTGCAATATAACCTGAGGCAAATTTCTAAAATGAATGTGCTTTATTTTAATACACAAAAACTATACAGGTATTTTTCAAAAAAGAAAGATGCTCCGCTGCATTCAGAAGTTTTATACAGTTTTTAATAGTCTCTGAACTCACCAATTAAAAATATTTCAAAGTATATTCTCACCAGAGTTCTAACTTCTGGCTTCTTTCAGAGGGATTGATGGTATTAAATATTTATAGCTCGGAATAAAAATCTGCATAATTCCAAAGTCAACAGGATACAGCATGACTGGCAAGAACTTCAATGTTTTCACATTATTGCTAATGATTTATTTGACAGCGAGGAGAATCAAGCTCAGCTTTGAAAAACTATAACAACACTACCCATACCCAACCTTTCTGACGAAAGGTAAATTATGCAGCTACCTGGTTCTGGTATACTTATTTCATGAGGGTTTTGGTTTTTTTTTAATGAAGCTGACAATCTCAAGACACGTCACTTTGCAGCATTTAACCACAGTGCTGACTGGCCCATTAGATTTGGAGAATGCGGAGAGCAGCTGAAAGAAAGCAGCAGGCCGCAGTAGCAGCAAGGGCAGACATGCAGACTTTCGCTCTATTATTATCCGTTAAGAGTACCAAAGCCTATGCTGGGCTGAGACAGGCAACACCATTGAAAACAGAGGGTATCAGGAGTTATCAGACAGTAAAGCTGGAAGGGTGAAACGCAATTAGAAAGACAGGAAGCTGTTGTATACTGAGTCATACCAGTGGCTCCACAGAGTTTCAGGCAGAGTAGGTGCCAGGAACTAAACCTGAGACCTTCTGCATGCGAAACATGATGAGATTTCCCTTCTAAGCTTTAGGTCAGGTAAATAGGAGGATGTTCCAGAGCTTGGTCAGATGAGCACAGAGAGTGGGGCCCTTGTTCTCCTGAGCTGTGCGCTATGGAACCACATAGTTCCCTGGAGTTTTAACTATCAGCCTTTGGAGGCTTTTGCACTGCTGTATATGGGCTGGGATTAGTCCCCAGGATTTGGGACATAAAGCAAATAACTCCTTTGGATTTTCATACACCCAAAAATGGGTCTTTTGAAATCTTTCATTGAACATACAATCCCCAAGACAAAAAAGAAAATAGTTGCAAGAGTTCAGCTTCTCCTTATCTAACATATGAAATGGACATCTTAGGTGCTATTTATATAAATAACGATTGGATAAGGATCAAACAGGGCTTTCCCAACTGATGATTTGATAACGTATAACTATTTTAGCTTACAGCAATGGATGGATTTCAGAAAATAAACGCTTTACCTAAGGTTGCAAGTTGTTTGAAATGCAGACAAGCATTGGGCTGGCCCAAGAGATCTAGTCGATGGTAAAGCAGCTTGCTACTGGGTACAGTGTTGAGATTTTTAAGTTGTCTAACAGGTATTTCTGGCTGTATCACAACAATGCACAAAATGAATGATGTATCTTGAACCTAAAATAAAAACAACCACAAGATCGTCAAAGTTAATAAGGAAAGCATTTGTATTAAAATAAAACAAGAATAATTAAACTTAAATCAAATTCAGACAAGTGATATCATTATAGCACATCGCCTTGTGGTATATGTGGAAGGCAATTAATAACAACATTTTAGAAGAGTACTTATAAATGTGCAACTATTGAGATATGCTAACCTAAATAAATTATTTAGGTTAGTTGCTCAGCATCGAAATATTTTCTGGTTCCTTAAATAAAACCCAGAACGGCTATGACAAAGAAGTAGTACAGGAACAATTCAGTAGTTTAATGATGTGAACTACTGAGGGGAAACTACAGAGCTCTGAGTTCACAAAGGTAGCCCCAGGAAGTCAGCAGTTATAGATCTGCCCCAAAAGATAATTCTGTACACTATGTATGAGCTTATAATCCATTTTTTCTCTCTTGTCCTCACCATGGAGGCTGACAAGTTGTCAAAGCTACTCTGTGCTGCAACATGGAAGACTGTGCTGCAACTTGGAAGAAGCACAGAACACAAAACACCAAATAAATATAGCTGTAGTCTTAACTGCTTACTATCATGTTGCTTGATTCAAAATGAAATGTTTTCAGTGCTAACAAACTGTATTACATCATATTCATAAGATACTGTAATTATTTTGTCTAATTTTATGCCTTTTCTAAAGATTACCATGCTACTGAATCATAGGAAAAGTAGAATCTAAGTGCAAGGTAGTCCTTGGGTAATATTATTTCTCAATATAGCAAAAAAGTATCAAGGGACATTCATACATAATACTCAGTCATCTTAGGTAATGGCCAGGGATGATAGTCAAACAACGTTAGGTGACCCAAGGTTATAGAACACTGTGCCAAATGATGAATATGTATAACCTCTTAAAAGTTTCTCAAGGTAAGCTTTGGAGACTGCAAGCTTAAACATATTTACTAGGGACTAAGCCCCAGTGAACACAATAACAGTAAATCATGGCTTGCTTAGCTTGGCTGAGATCTGAGATTGAGGTACCTACACATATTGTTGGACACTGAAGAAAACCTGGTTGTTGACGTGATTGTGCTGGGCTGCAATGTATTTCTCCTATAGAAACACCCCAGGCTCCCCATACGGAAGGATGTGGTGCTTGCAGTCTGATCGGCTGCATCACCTAGTGAATCCATTGGTTTGAAGCAGACAGCCTTCCATCAGACATGGACCATCAGAAAGAAGCATTATACTGAAACACTAGAGGTGAGTTCACCTGGGATGATTATCTTCACACTACCCATGGCCTTGAGATTGTTCCTGTACACAAACACTTAGAGAAGCCACTCTGAACCATCCATTTCATGCACTCAACTTTCTGACTCAGCTTTTCATGACCCCGTTATATAACCTGACCAAATGTGTGCTAGAGAGGCTACTGTTTGCAGATACAAACATACTCATGGGGGGGAAAGTTCATTTCATACAGTTTTACAGCTGGGAAATGCATGCTGATTTGCAGGTCAGAGGTTCTTTCCTGAGGCCTTGCTTTACTAGATGATTAGTAAGCTGGAAGATAGTCAGGCGACAATTTTAAAGGACCTTACTATCAGCACTTGGTGCTGTCAGTAGATTCCACTTTGTCTGTTTGCAGTCACCATTTCAAAATAAAAAAGCCCCTCCCCCCGACCGACAAAGCTGTCCACAAAGGTAAAATGTTGATTTGCAGGATTGGTTTGAATCCAAACAACATCTGCACACACACAACTTCACTCTCAGTGAGCTCACTTGCTGAGGAACAATAGATTGTCTCTTGGTGGCCATGTCTTTACTGTTTCACATATGACATCATACATGTCCTCAGTGTAGGACAGGTTGGCATGTGATAAACAGACTCTTGGAGCAAACCAGGACCCTTGTAAAGCACAGCTAAGCTTGCCACCACTGTTCTACATGATCCAATATTCTAAAAAGTCTAAACTTCCTGCTCCTGGAATTTCTTTTCTTTGAAGTATAATTGGGATGAATCAGGAACACTGGTTCCCATAAAACTTCTTGCCACAGCACTAACATACATGCCAACAAGGAGGATTGACATATGTGACTACTCCCAACTCATACCAGATCTAAGCATGGAATTGTCATAGCTGTGGGTCAATTTAAATATTCAAAATTTTAACTTGTCATGTAACGATGCCAACTCCCACCATATATTTCATCACAATAGTGTACTGCATCAAATTCAGAAAGATGGAAGGAAACCTCACTCCTAAACTTTTGATGGTAGTATTTACATAGTGCTTAACAATTTACTATGGCTATAACTAAGGGTATAACAATTTATTGAGGGTATAACCCTCAACATTGAGAGCTAGGCTTCCATGTGAATAACATGCAGCCCAGAGGCCATGCAACAGACTCAAAATTATTGGAAATATTAAGAAAAGAATACCTGTTCTGCTACAATTAAAATTCTCCTTCCGTGTCAATACATTAGCATATTTTAAAGGGTGCTCTGTCACTTACCATCTTCCAAGCATAGCTCACATTGTAGGCTTCCTTCCCAATTTCTCGCAGTTTGTTTACATGCCAAGACAGTGAGGAGTTCACTGGGACAGTAATAAGCTGACTGCCTAGAGGGAGGCTAGGTTGGAAACAAACAATATCCATCACTTACTAAACAGGGAGAAAAACATTGATGCGTCTGTTTACTCTAAAATGAGATTGATTAAAGAAGGGCTTTAAGGAATTTTTTCTTAATTAAAATGGAAGTGGAATGCTTTGCTACATCATATTTACCAGTTCCCCACTCAAGCTCACCCAAAACATTGCTTGTTGTGATCTTACCACTCTGATCAGATAGATTGGTTCTGGATCAGAGATCTCAGTGATAATATCACCAGTGGAATGAAATCACCAGAGGCATTGGTTTGTGTTTAGCAGCAGAGGTACAGTTAGCTGCTTGTATGCTTGCTCAACAGGACAAATGACAACACTTCCTATCAGCTGCTAAATTAATCTTTGCTTTGCTCAGAAATCTTAGCACTATGAAACAGTCTTTGTGCATCAGTGCACAGGGCAACCAGGAAGGATGGTGATTTTCTTCCACACCAGGTGTTCCCAATATCTAGAGAGGCTGTAGTGGATAGCACCGTGCTGTCAATTTCCCCAGCTAAAAATGCTGGGGTTTTATTGTTGCCACCTCTCTCAAGCTTAAAGTGCCAGGAGGGGCATTTGGTGCAGAAGTCTACAAGGGCCCAGACACACAGAAAGGATAGTGCCCTGGTACTTTCTGAGTGGGGAAGGGAAGTGGGAATATTAAGAAGCAGCAAGAGAAGACCAAACATTGGGCGGATGAATGTATAAAAGCTATTTACAAGACTGCATAACACTGTCCAGTCCTTTGCAGTTGATGTATTTTGATAGCCTAGCATTTCTCTCTCAAAGTAACTTATGGTTTCCATGTCTGTTCTAAACCATGTAGTTCCTTTATGAGCATATGTGGCAGAACACAGAACTAAAAGTGCAGGATAACATACATCAAAACCAACAGAGTTGATTTCTGTGTTTATATATTTTCAGCCTTGGGGTTATTGTCCATGCTATTTTATAAGTACAAGATAAATAAGCCTAAGAAGGGTAACACATGTATTTTAAAGTCAATACTTATTTAGCAAAGTGATTTGAATTGTGAGTGGTCAAATATGTGGAGTATACCAAAGTTTATATAGCAAAGACAATATAAATTAAGGTAACTGGTTAGGTAGGGTTTCAAGATTAGGTTTCAAGGCTAGTTGCAGCCTTGAAAACATGTAACAGCAATAATATGCAGAGACTGAAGCAGGCTGTAGAATCAATGTTTCCATTCTTGACATCTCCACACAACTTTGTTAAATCCATTAGGGGTGGAGGTAGTCTGTAAAAATTATTTATGGCTGAATGGGAATAGGAGTGATGTTTATATTGACTTACGAGTATTGATTTCAAGATCAGGATACAATGGAATCTCAGTTTTCGAACATAATCCATTCCAGAAGACCATTTGACTTCCGAAACGTTCAAAAAATGAGGTGCCAAGGGCTGTCAGCAAATTCAATTGAGAAAACTGAAAAACACGCAGCGGAAGCTGTTCGACTTCCGAGGCGCGTTCGAAAACAGAAGCATTTACTCCCAGATTTTTGGCGTTTGGGTTCCGAAACGTTTGTCAACGGAGATGTTCAAGAACCGAGGTTCCACTGTGCATACAAATTAACTTTGTTAAAATAAGAGCTAGTAGGATAGAACAGTTACAACAATAATCTGCAAACATCTGAACAGAGGACAGGATTGTCCCTTGTCACCCCAATGAAGTTACCCAAGAATACATGGATTTTAAAAACGGGAAATAAAATCCAGAATGAGTACCTGGTGATTAGGTATTCAAAACTGTGAGTCACATTCCCAGAAGAAATGGAAGAAAGTACCATTTGGCTCTGGGATGACGGCCTGTGGACAATCCAATGTTCTCCTGAGCAATGATCCCAATGAAATGTTGGGAAACTGTAGGCAAGCTCACATAATTGTGTACTGCCCCCATTAATTTCAATGGTACCTTTGCAGGAAGAGTACAGATTTCGGCCTTAAGCTAAACTACAGCACCTGAAACTATGAGCACGATTCAAAACCATGAGCTTTCCTATTGGATGTATGGAGAATCTGCCCACTAAAAACACCAGTAAGACCACAAGTGAATTGCAGCTGCTGAATTGTAACCATTGAGTACAGCATAATTTCCACTGAAGCTTAAGCATGCATGCAGCAAGTACGTATGAAGCATTAATTCAAAGTCTTACCTAAGGATGTTCTGTCGAACCAACTCAAATTTTGGAATATTCTCATAATGTATTATATCTGTGTGAAGTGGTGGTTCAGAAAGCAAGTAGGGTCTGGTAAGGGAGGGGTGCATAAGGGTATAGCCTAAAAATGAAAAGAAAAAGGAGCTGACACACATGTTTATCATCATATACAGGACACATTACATGCTATATAAAATGTCCAAAGTAAACATGTAGCACTACACTGCAATCCCCTTTAAAAAACCCAAAAACAGAATTTTGGAGTGCCAATAGGTAATTATTTACAAGCTGACAAAAACAAAAAGACAACCTGAATAAGAAAGTAAACAATACAGATTTTACTAGTGACCTCTAAAACATGAAGTATTTTGATTGCCTTGAAGTTACCTTTATTATCTATTAGGAATGTGTAGGAAGCCAAAGAATCTTGGTAATAAGTGACATCTTCCAAAATATAGGCAAGATTAACATCTACTCCAACAATTCCTAGTAGTAGGTTTCCAAAATAACAAGGTTTGCTTACAGTCATTATGAGACCTGTTAATAACAAGAAAAAACACATGTACAGTTAGCATATAAGGAACTCTCCAGTACCTATATATGGAGATAGAAAAGTGATTTGTGGCCCTATCTATTGCATGAGTGGGATTTACTTCCAATAAGTTATGCACAATAATGCAGTCTAAATTACCTTTTTCGGACGGAGCAGGGCGGCTTCTATTAGCCATTCTATTAGTCACTCTAGGTGAGTGTTCAGAATCCCTACAGCAATAATATTGTGAGGATAGCATTGCGTTCCCATGAGAACCTATGCTGCAAAACACCAGCAGACAGTTGTATGGGGTTTCATGGAATGAAGTACAATTCACCAAGAAGCCATTGTAAAGTAATATATGCAGGGAAACTATACACAGTTGTTTCAGTTTCACATACTTGGGCTTAAGTTATAGCCGTGTTGTGTATGGCCACTAGGGAGTTGTTCCAAGGTTTCACGAAAACTGTGGTCTTTGAGGAGGGATTTGACAGAAGTCAGAAAGGTGGCATCACTCATGTGTTGCAGAAGGCAGGTCCAGGCATACAAGGCAGCAAGGGAGAAGGGGCACAGTCTTTTGAGGAAGAAGGAGACCACTGGATGGTGGAGAGAACTCTAAGTTGGCTAATACCATGATATGAATTTAATTAATAAGTTACATTAGTATACAACTGTACATGAACCAACAATTGTTCTGAAAGGGAACACCTTTATTTGTGTTTAGATGTCGCCTGCAGATCTCGTTTTAGGAAAAGCAAGAGCCATCCTGTGTGGCAGAGAACAGAACAACACTTTGTCTTGGAAATAATTAATCTACTTAATTAAAACAATATACCGTATTGCCTGATTAATATGGGCACCTTTTTAATTGATTAAAATTAATTAATCAAACCAATTAACAGACTAAATGCTATAGCATTTTTCCTAAAGGAATTTAACTCAACATATTATCAGCAGTATTAATGTAACCTATGTGCCAATTTTTTAAAATTTTGGGTGGGGTAGAAGTAATAAAAAATAAAATTGCAACTGTTAGGAAGCATAAAGTGGACCAGCTATGTTGGTACAATACACTTCTGTGGTTTGCTTGTTTATTATTCCAGCAATTTGCATATTGCTTAATCACAGGCATCTTTAAGCAGATATTTGATGCGTATCAGTAGGTTCAGGGTAAAAGGAATCATTATAATTCTAAACATGAAAGAAGCAATATTTATGTCCAGTGTAGCTGGATAAAAGAAAAATGCATGAATGTTTTCAGACACTTAAAGAAGGGCATGATTAGCTTTTATGGTAATTTGAGGAATCATGTCCAGTAAATTCAATTCAAAGCTGGATACTGCCAAGTAGCACTGTCCCAAAATAAAGAAAAAAAGGATTTGAATTGCAAATGCATATTTAGCTCCTTTGAATAGTCCCAAAAAATTATGCAAGTTTAGTGAACTAGTCCTATTTGGACTTCCCAAAATAATTTCAGCAAGAATCCCAAATAATAAATAGCACTACATATAAGTGGGATCAGAGGAGCTTAGGAAAAGAGAAGAAATAGTAATACGCAATTATATTTATGGATTTATTTACATCCTGCCTTTTCTCCAGGGAGTTCAAAGCAGCAAACACAGGGTTCCCAGGCCGTTTCTCTTCCTGGAAGAGACCACACTCAAGACCTGCTTAATTTCAACAAGATCGCTGCTGCACATATCAATGCTTTGGAAAACTAGCTGTATGTCCATAATATACAGCACTTGTGTGTAATTCAAGTGCCAATTATGTACTGCATATTGTTTCTGTAGGTCTAAAATCAGGATCGAGGACCGTGGGGCAAACGTGAGGGTCCAATGGGGTCCAGCACCACTGTTGCTGCTGCAGCTGAGATAGTAGCAATTGTGGCTCAGCTAGCTGGTGGTAGGAGAGCAACCACGTTATGCTAGTCCTGTTCCTAACATGCATATGTCAGGGTTGGGGGCAGCATTAAAGAAAATCCAAGGAGGTGGGGATCTAGGGACTTAATCTTGTTTATGATTACAGCACTGACGCTACTATATGCTGGAAAATGGTGTTTACAGATCCTAACGACAATAAATGAATAGATGAAAAAACTGGGAACTAGCTGTTACGGTGAAACTGACACACTACCTAAGAACTAAAAAGGTGGGAGAGTTTGTAATTTTGTTACAAGTTGGAATCCCTTTGTTGTACATTGTAGAAGGAACCATCTACTTCCTCATCTGAATGGTGGTTTCTTAATATATCCAGGCCTTTATGATATCTGTCATGTGATACAGCCAAGAGAATTTACTTTAAGAGCATCTAAAAGTACTCGGCAGAGAGAATTTGATCCAAATAAAATGCTTACAGCTCTACTCCTTGTGGAACTGTTATGTTTTGTTTTCTATTTTCCTCATAAGGCATGGTGGCTAAGTTTCTCAAATATTCCAAATGAGGTTAAGCTTTAATCACAAATAAACAAAACAAAACAAAGATTTCCAAGAACAGCCACCACATTGACATTATCGCAGCAGTCAATCCACAAAAGTGTGAAACAGCACCACAAGATCTTACTTCTTCTTCAAAAAAGCATCACGTATGTAGCAAATGGAGTTGACAAAAATAGCTCCTGGCCACTGCTGTCACCAGTCTACCCAGCAGACCTAGGCAATCAACTTGATTGGAAGAAAAAATACCACCCCACCTGCTACAGGGAATTAACCACCTTCTCCAAGCATGTAAATAACCTCTATCTTTTCTGGTCTGAATTTCAGCCTGCTTTAACCTCACCAACTTGACCACAGACACTAGTCAAGATCCAGCTCTGTCTTCTGTTTTCATCTAAGCACCCAGCACTACCTTGGCTCGGATGAAGGGTGGTGTATAAATTTAATAAATAAAAAAATGAAATGTCACACGGATAAATTTTTGGTGAAGAAGCAAACAAAGTGGCTACTTGAAGTCCCCTCTATGCCACAAGCCAATCTTGTTCCCCATGGATTACCAAACATGCATTTACTTTTACAAACATAAATCTGGAACTCGAGAGCAAAGAAAGCTAATGGTGGTGAGGGAGCCTCAATTCAAAATCAGAAGCCATTTTTCCAATGAAAGTTTGCCTCCTCCTCATGTAACTTTTCTACGACAAAAGCAGCCGTCAGAATTTTGTTAGGCCTTTGGGAATATGCAGCAATTGAAACAAGAGAAACCATTCTTGACAATGGCCCGGTTCACATGTCATTGTGGGCAGTGGCTAATAATTTACCATAAATGTGGAGTCTTGTTTCTGCTTCACTCTTTCCCTAGCAACAAACCATAATCCCTAGTTTAGCATTATGTACAGATCGCAGACTGTGGCTTGTTTCACTCAAGTAAAAAGATTGGTAAGCCAGGAACAAATACTTGTTTCACACTGTGGTTTGTCTTGAGCAAAACTAACCATACTCCCAGTCTGGATGTAAGGCTAGGCCAGGGATTGAAGTTTGCTGCTCTTGTTTACACTGGGGCAAAGCACACTTAAGCCATTATCTGTTACTATGGTGTACTGGGACAAGCAAACACAGTCATTATAGCCTAGTGCTGGCCCTCATTTTCCAAATAAGCCTCTTGTACTGTGGAAGGAGGGTTTTTAGTACAATAACTCACAGGAACTCTCCTCCTAATTTTATAGCTTCCCTAAGGTGCAGACATGTAAAAATGCCACCTATAAAGTTTGTTAGAAACAAAAGTCATTGTAAACCTTTCCATTTTTTCGAAAAAAGCATCTTCATTTCCAGGTCCCTGAAGCACTCACCATCTCCCATTTCATCTGAAAAGGGCAAACTGAACACTGCTTCATCAACCATGTGGTTTGGGAGATTTGTATAAAACCGGCCAACTGTGGTTTCCAAATTGCTCAGCTGGTTCAGAACCATCATGCTCCCTTTTATCACAGGTAAAGCAGTTCGATCAGGAACTCCATATTTTGCCGAGTTTTGTTCTGCCAGATCTCGGAGAAATGCTAATTCTTTTAAACCTGTCACTCCCTCTGCAAAAGAAATGTTACAGTCAGATGAGAAGGCGCAAGTCTCCGGCTTATTAAGCAATTCTGAAACATCATATATGCACAAATGTGGAAATCTTTATAAACAGTGGAAAAGGCATCTCATTACCCACACAATGGGGTTGTTGGACTACAGTTCAACAATTGACCATATCAAAGCCCAAGAACCTTAGAAGTTTAATTTCTCTTTTCTTTTTTAAAAGATAACTTCTTACCATTCATGAGAGCATAGGTGAGGATCATTACAGAGTTGTTAAGAAAACCATTTTCTTCATTGATGACACGAAGTGTGGTCTTTTTACCATCTTCTGAAGAATCCCTAGACGTTATTCCAGCCGACAAGTAAATTATGACCATATCTGTATCTGAGATATGTAAGGTGGGAGCTTGTTAGACTAGAAAATATGTCGCGTTATGCTACGTATCTGCAACGTTGGATTCCCAGCATCAAGACTTTTCAGTAAATGAAAATATAAAAACCACCACTGCAATAATGGGTAGACTGGGCAGAAGGAACTCTACTGCATCCTACAGAGCATTCAAGCCAGAATCTAACATAAAAGAAACCTTTAATCCAAACACAATAACATTGATTTGTGCCATTTGGGAGACTGGTTGGGTGTGGTGTAGATCTTGGAGGGGATGGCAATGCATGCACGCTGGCCAGGAGACTATAATATTTTATTCCTAAATTTGCAACAACATATAGGATTGTATACAGAGTAGACAAAATGAAATTAATGGACCTGAGTTAGTACACTGGATCCAACCCATAGGATCTTATTCCCCCCCCCCTTTCAATATTGGAACTGGATGAGGTTGAAAGCATCTGAGCATAGCCACATAAGGTACACATTTTGACACACACACCCCAAAAGCAGACTCCAATCTATGTTTACTAGGTAAATAGGCATAACAAACATAACACACATTTAGTTTGGCACTTTGGAGGAAGGAAGTAGGAAATACCTGGTATAAGGAGAAATGAAAGCTGGTTTTCTGTATCATCACTCTTAACATGACACTTCCAAACTAACCCAACAATTTTGGGCGATGGGAATAATAATAATAATAATAATAATAATAATAATAATAATAATAATAATAATAAATACCCCGCCCATCTGGCTGGGTTTCCCCAGCCACTCTGGCTGGCTTCCAACAAAACATTAAAATACAATAATCTATTAAACATTAAAAGCTTCCCTAAACAGGGCTGCCTTCAGATGTCTCCTAAAAGTCTGGAAGTTGTTTTTCTCTTTGACATCTGGTGGGAGGGCGTTCCACAGGGTGGGTGCCACTACCGAGAAGGCCCTCTGCCTGGTTCCTTATAACTTGGCTTCTCATGCCAGATGAAGTAGAAAATGCAATTTGCCATCCAGCAGTAGCAGAATATTACTGAGGTTTGTTTCCAAATCAACAGGCAGACAGTAGTTTACAGAACTGCATTATTCAATGGGCCAGTCAGTGCCTGGAAAACACTGAGTGTGGGGAATATTATTGACACCACTCACTTGTCCATAACATCATTCTTCTATTGTTAAAGAGGTCATACCTGTAACCTAATTTATTTTGCAGTTCTATAGCCCAGGCTACTGTTCTTCCTTACAATTTTAGGATCTTACTTTTCTATTACATACTTAAACAAATTGCAGTGCAAGGTACTCAAGTGTTTTTAAACCTTTGGCCATATATTTTCCATTGTCAACACACTGAATTCCATCTGACTATTGGCACTTATTTTCAGTTTTTATCCTAGGTTACTGAATTGCTGTAACAGCTTTGTAAGGATTTATCATTTATGAAAGTGTTGTGAAATCCTCTGGAATGAAAGAACTGTAAGAATGTAAATTAATTAGAGGTAGCCACTGCTCTTTTGGAGACTAGCTGAGAGGTATGCAAACATCCATCTTTTCATTATCATTCTTATCTCTCAAACCAGATATGCCTCAGTAATGTGCATTCCAAATCTCCATTTTTTTTTATAAAAAAAATATATTGTGTGGTTTATTTGACATGCATGCAGAGCCTGCTGGGAGAGCAGGAAGTTAGAAACCTCGCAACACATCAGAATAATAATTTTTTTCTGCTGGAAATGAAAACAAGCAAGAGGATTGTTTACAAGGAAATGGAAGTACTTTGCACGTCCCATTTCTGAAAGTATGGAGTGGTATGGCCCCTCCACGCTGTTGTTTGTGCACAATATACAGTACCTCAGCTTTAAAGGCTAGCATATGCTCCCAGTGCCTATTTTAGCAAGGAACAAAAGTGATACACAAAGCCATTTTAGAAGAAAAGGGTTTCCCACAAGAATAGAAAAACATGCCTTGTGTTTTGAGACAAGAAAAAAAATACAACTACAAAAATAAAGCTGAAACTCTAAAACAGTGTCGAAACCCTGAACACTGAAACAGAACCAAATAAATGTTCATTATTGGGTGCCACCTGCCCAATTTGTCTTTATCCATCTGCATTGCAAGGAGTTTTATACCGATCTAAGTATTGTGCTCCTACTTAATACCCCACCAGTTAGGGAGGAGCTTGACGCTTCAGTAACTATTATGTACTCTACTCCTGTTTAGCACTTGCAACTATAAGGATGAAGGCTTTGCATTCCTGCCATCTTACTTTTCGCCTTTTCAAACTGGATCGTCTACCCGTGTATACTATTATGTATATACAGGACTGTGTAGACAGCAAATGTTCGATAGAAGGTTTGTGAGAGACACACTGCCATCAGGATGTAACGAATTCTGGGCTTCAAGCAGGCCACAACAACTTTATTGGATTAGACTGCGATGGCATGCTCAAAAGCAATCCATGCAGAGATCAAACTGGTAGTTGTACAACTGCCCTCAGCACATGCTGTTGGAGCTGGAACAGTGCAAGGTGCTTGCTTTTCAGCAGCTGCTGCACACAAATGGTGCTTGATTCCTTCAGTAAACTGTCAGGGGTCAAGACTGCCTGGAAAGGGCACCTTCCAATATGAAGCTCTTCTAATTAATTTCTGCTCTGCAGTGGCTCCATGGTAGCAAACCCTGCATCTGCTCAGGAGTATTTTCATGCATTCGACTGCAAAAATCTCCCACATTTTTCACTTATTTCAAGGTTGAGGCCTGGTTTTGTGCACAGACACCAGGACAGAGTGTGCTGGCACAAGTGAAACTCTCAGCCCTAAACTAATTTTTTTCTTGGGAATGAAATACATTTTGTTTTGTTTGTTTGAATACAAAAAAAACCTTTTGTCTGAGGTTTGTTACTTGACTTGTGGCAGACACTGTGCTACCTTTACCTTACCTACAGCACATAACACCCTAGGCCTCAGGACTAGATACTGGTGAAGCCCACATTTGCTAAGTTTCAAATTGGAACTACATCCATTTCATTATTTGGGCCATTATGTGTCAGTGGATGAAAACTGACTTCTAGCAGTTCGGACATTAGTTGGATTCACAAAGGAATTACCTTATTTGCCCCATGAGATGATTCTGTGTGAAACATCTAGCTAATATGGCCTTGCAGTTACTAAGGGATGTGAGGAAAGGAAAGCTGGCAGAGGTGAAGACGAAGATGAAACGAAACCTTCTTTCAGCCGGTGTGCATCACATTCATTTTTTAAAAAAACAACCACTGTCCTTTCGGGGGGGGGGGGATAAAAACTAGTACTTCAAAATGTTACAACCCTCTATCCCAGGCATCCCCAAACTGCAGCCCTCCAGATGTTTCGGCCTACAACTCCCATGATCCCTAGCTAACAGGACCAGTGGTCAGAGATGATGGGGATTGTAGTCCAAAACATCTGGATGGGGATGCCTGCTCTATCCCCTGCTAAAAGGAGATAGTAAAATAAAAAAAGTAAATGCAAGAAAGAAAGATGCAAGGGTAAGAGGGCGGGGGGGGGTACTCCATTAATACTGCATAATAATAGACTTACTTGCTTGGAGTTTTGTGCTATTGTTTGTATTTCGTATCAGCTGAAACGCTTTTTGAAATCCTGCCGCATGCTGCGTAGGGCTGTCAGATGACTTTATATTGCTAACGAAGGTGGACATTTTCCTTTTTGTCTCGCTGGTGGCAGGAGACAGAAATGTCTTATAGCACTGATCCAAGGAACAGGTTCTCACTGTGTCTGCCACAGTTAACACAGAGATCTTAAAAGAGAGAAATACATATATTGGATTACCCTACCGTTTAGAATTCTTTATGTGCCGTATTATAGCACACCCCATGATAAGCCAACAGAAAAGTCTATGTGGGTTTAAGATTCAATTGTCTAAGAAAAGAACACTTGAGGTATAAATCTGTCGACCTTGAAAAGAGTTAGACTTGTGTGTGAGAGAGAGATTTTGGCCTTTGTTTTGCGAAGGAAGTATGACAGTTTCTGCTCATAGGTAAACCTTGCAAGTTTCTGCTCATACGTAAACCTGCTGAGTTTCTAGACTACCAGTAATGGGCATTAGGATTTTAAGGAGAAAGGGATGTTATTGCCAAGTACAAGACAATCACATTTATGAGTCTTCTGAATAACCTGTGTGGAAACTACCACATTTGAAGTAACCACAGAAGGAAGTTTTACTGAAGACTCATCTCCCCCTCCCCATTCTTCCACAAAATATGCCAGCTGAGGCCCCCAAATTTGCAAACCACAGCAAACATCCCTGTTCCACTGCACTGATGACTTGAGAAGCAGAGTATTATATGTACGATAGTTGTCCCATGCTCATCCTCTTCTTCTCCTGCAAAAATGCTGGGCTTCAGATGATCAGAGCACATTTGAAGCCAATAATCACATGGCGGGGGGGGGGGCGGAATCCTGAATTTCTTCAAGGCTAGAAAACTGGGGTGCACCAGCACCAGGCTTTAGGGGCACTCTAAGCCTGCCTAAAGCTATGACTGGGGGAAGTGCAGTACTGACACACTGGGCCTTGGAGGCACCTCCAAAACAAAAATGAATATTTAAAACCATGACATGTCACTTATCTTGCAAGAGTTAACTCACTTTATCATGTTCATCTATTGAGTTAAGAATAACTTGGGATGCATCCTTAGCAATTTGGAGTTGTGTCTCTGTAACGGAAGCCCCGTGGTCCACAATGACAACTATGTGTTTAGACTGAGGTCTAACTGTAGAGACGTAGACAGGCCTGAAATTGAAAAAGAAGTCAGGAAAGTGCACAGAAACTTTGAACAAAACTGAAGGAGAATTCATTGGAAGGCACTGCTTAGTATTGTAAATGTTTATATATTTATTGCATTTACACCCCAACTCCCCCTCCCTTTGGAGCTCTCAAGGTAGTGTACATGGTTCTTCCTTTCCTCATTTAATCCGCACAACAACCCTGTGAGGTAGGTTAGGCTGAGAGGCAGTGACTGGCCAAAGGTCACCTAAGTGAACTTCATGGCCGAGAGAGGATTTGAACCCTGGTTTCCCAGGTCCTAAGCCCAACATTCTAACCACTACACCACACTGTGCCAAGAACTGCAAAAGGTGCCATATGAAAGAGCTCTTAGACAATGATTGGAACATGTTTTGAGAGCTCATAGGGATGCTAGCTTTACTTTTTTCATGTGCTTATTTTTGGTTGAGCAAAGCCCAGATTAGTGGTTGACTTGTTTGGCAGCCTTGGGCAAAATTCTCCCCAAATATTTATAAACACTGGAACAACAGTGACCTTACCTGCTGAGACTTTTGAGAGGACAACCCATGATAAAGATTTCAAGCATTAAAAGTGAATTAGCTTCCCCAGAGAGTCTGCTGTGCAAATGTGTGAATGGTACACAAACAGTGTGTGCAAGTCTAATTCTTGAACACAACAGGAAAAATTATACTGGGTTATCTGAGTAAGTCTTAGGTATCCAATTTTAAATCCATCATTTAGTAATAGTCCAACCAATTATGATGTTTACATCATGCATAACTTGTTTCAACAAAGAATCCCTGTTTTGCACCGAAAGCATGAGGTCTGAACTGGTTTACAGCTATATCAGCTGATGCAGTGACTGCTAAGCAGCTGGAGAAATTATTACAGCACAGTATAGCTAGCATGTAGGGCGGGGGGGGGGGAGGCAAATGTGTAAAATTGCATTAGTGCATTAGGCTTGGGTTTATGATAATCAGACAAAGTCTCTTGCCATGATAGCCTTTCCTATTAATGCCCTAGAATGTAATTCATTCATAAAGGTCAATAATCTGCAATACTTTCTTATCTCTGCATACTATTAAAAGGAAGTCTTTGTCAGGTCTATTAAGGGAGCAGAGTATTTGCATGTTGAGAAGGGTTTGACTAAAACAAGGTTGTTGTTTTTTCCACTGAGGTTTGAAAATCTTGACAAAGGAATCCCGACAAAGGAAATTAAAAAGACAAAACAGGAACATACACACCCTGTTCCACCTCTCAATTTCTCAAGACCAAAGACTCTCTGGCATAAACAAAATATCTTTGTGTCTAAATATTACTATATCAAAGACTCCCAGATAATTCTTATTACAGGAAAAAGGAATGCAGGAAAATATTATACAAGCATAAGATTATACTTGTTGGCATCATCAGCCCTTAATATTAAAACAACCTACAGCCATACACTGGTACAGTATTAATCTCTAGGATCTTTAAAACACATAGCGGACATGCAAAGGAAATTCTGACAAACATCCATTCAAATGAGTGGAATAAAAATGCCACACTGATACTTCTGAAGCAGCTCTGAAAACTACCTTTCTATTAATGGGAAAATCTATCTAAGAGGGAATTTGTATTCTCATAGAACTACAATTCCCTGAATTCATCAGATAGAGCAAGAACACTGAGCCGGAAGAAAAGAGCAGGGTCTAGATGGGCCACTTGGCTTGATCCAGCTCCGTTCTTACCGTATGTTCATATTGGTTACTTTTCTTCCCAATAAACTTCTCTAACATCCCTGTACCTGGAACACAGGGAACCTGTTTCCGCATGTAGATAGCTTTTGCTGGATCAGGGCATTTGACTGCTGATACGTAGACATCTTAATCTAGAAATTGTCTTCAGTCCCTTTCCAGCATTTGCAATTGAATACTTCCTCACTCATTTAACTTAATTGAATAATGGAACTTCACTTGCCACACCTTTCTGGTTTGGCAGCAGCCTATTAAGCTTCTGCTATATAGCAATTTCAAAGTATGTGAGTGTTGTGTGTAGCAAGGAGATCACCATCTTTCCCGGAAAGCTCTTTCAGCCTTCTTGATTTTAATACTTCTTGGAGAAAGCTCTGTTAATATTTTAGAGTGAGATTCTCTCCCCCCCCCCCTCTTTTTAAGTGAAGGTGTTAATGGTTCATAAGACTGAACTATTGTGTTGGCAATTGGGATTAAGTATAACAGTAAACTGTTTAGCACACTGTGAAACAGCCATATGATTGTTTCACCAGCACCCAGCATGTGTCACCCTATTTGAAATCTTCAGTTCCACTGTAGAGCTGCAGTCATCTGAATGCACCCTGAATGTCTGTTGAGCTGAAGTTTGAGCACCTGAGGCAATAATCACGCTGCAACTTCACCATGTGCTGAAACCCACTTAAAATCCATATTTTCATCACGCCTGTTTCGAGTGTATTAAACATTCACAGGGTAACACTGCATTTGAAAAGAAAATGGTCAGGTTATTATATAACCACCCTTACTGATAAAATATTCATAATGGATGGCAGCCTACAAATTATATCGAATAAAATCACCCATGATATATTTTCTATCCAGATTTTGTTTTTTAAAAAATATAAAACCGTACCTGCTGCGGTGCTCGTAATTGCCCTTACATCGGAATTTGTGAGCTGGAAACACAGTAAAAATGCCTTCTTCTGAACTAAAGTACTGCCACTTAATTCCTGGGTTGGACTTCAGATTGTCAGCAAGTACTATTTTTTAAAAAGAGAAAGTGAATGAATGGTAGTATAATCAGAATAATGTTTTAAAATAACAGGTTAATTGTTTCTTTAAAGTAACATTAATGTGACTGAAATCAAAACAGAATGCTTTTTTTTACAGAGTACAGGTATATAGTTATAAGAATGTCCACTATCAACGCTCTACTGTATTTTCATTTTTTTAAACCATGTTTTAGGACACCTCCCCCCAAACCAGACATGTTTCACTCCTAACGCTTTAGGCAAATTTAGGCAAGGCTACATGCTATCCTCAATTCAGCAAAGTAAGCATCCCAGGCATTTTCCCAGACCTAAGGTTGAGACGAATAGCTGTGGAAGTGTTTGCAACTTCGGATTTTTGTTACTGGCCAGGAAACCTTTGGGGCAAAGGGTAAATTTTCCTGAACAAAATAGCCTTGGTGGACAGTATACAGTAAATGCCCCTTACATTGTATATACCACTACCATAGGATTTCTACATATGGACTAACCATGAAGCTGTGCTATAGTAATATGTGAAACATTAGAACATTTCAAAGCAAATACCCAACAACAAATGTAGGAGTCAATGGTGACCTACATAAGGAAGGGTCCCTTGGTCAGTCCCCACAAAAGCTTTCCAGAGCTGGGTGGCAGTTCAGCTTTTGAATGGGAGCCAAGCTCTGCTCCTTTCAGTGGTGGCCACCCGCCATTTTATGCTACCCAAAGCATACTTCAGCCCCACAGAGCTATGAAATCTATAGTCCAGGTAGAACTACAGACCTATTGATTTTGAGTACAGTCATACCTCAGTTTAAGTATGCCTCGGTTTGAGTATTTTCAGTTTAAGTACTCCGCGGACCTGTCTGGAACGGATTAATCCACTTCCCATTACTTTCAATGGGAAAGTATGCTTCAGGTTAAGTACGCTTCAGGTTAAGTACGGACTTCCAGAACCAATTACACTCATACCTCGGGTTAAGTACGCTCCAGGTTGAGTACTGTGCGGACCCGTCTGGAACAGATGAATCCACTTTCCATTGCTTTCAGTGGGAAAGTTCGCTTCAGGTTAAGTACACTTCAGTTTAAGTACTCCACGAACTGTCTGGAACGGATTAATCCACTTTCCATTACTTTCAATGGTAAAGTTCACTTCACGTTAAGTACACTTCAGGTTAAGTACAGACTTCCGGAACCAATTGTGTTTGTAAACCGAGGTACCACTGTACTGTAATTGAAGATGGCGGGCAGTCAGCATGTATGAAAGCAAAGCTTAACATTCATTCAAATGTCCTACCACCCATCCATCACTGAAGCTGTCTACCGTAGGAGCCCAGTGGAGTGTGGTAACTAGTGCAAAAGCTGAAGCAGCAACCCTAGTTGCGAGAAGGCCCTGCCCCACAAGGCCTGGTTCCAGCCCTGTCTTCCTGCCAGAACTCCCTGAAGGTGCTCATGATATCCTCCTTGGTCTGGCTCAGCAGACTCATTCCTGACCATGCTAGTGATGGGAACTGGAATCTAACAATAACTTCTGGAAAGCCACAAGTTCCCCATCTCTGGTACAGAAGAAACATGGCTGACTGAAACCCTGACCAGAAGTTCTCTCCTGGTGTTTTTCGGGTGGGTGGGGGAATGTTGTGAAGATATACTGCAACGTTTTGTAGCAGGTCCCATTCCTTCACACTGTTTCCATGCTTCCCAGCACATGCAAGCCTCACTTTAATCCATGATATAATGAGACTTCACTGTAAATTCAACTTGTTCTATTCCACTGAGTTAATTATATCATTTTAAGAGTGTGTCTACAACAATATATATTTTCACTGTATGAAGTTTGTCTTCTTTTTCCTTCCTCTGCCACATTTTAATAGTTACCATGCTCTTGTTCTTTCCCTGAACACAAATCTTTCCCCAAAATTTACAGAACAGGACCTATGTTGCTATTCCTTAAACCTCTTAGCTTTGCTTTTCCTACGAAGGCAAACTTCCCTGCTCTAAGTAACTGGTTTTATTTCATGACTGTGAGCCTCAGCTTCAAACAATCCATAAATACTAAATGCTCTTTCTTATAGAGAATAAAAAAGTCTTAATATTAGATAAGCCTGTGTAGTATGAAGAGAATAGTACTAATATGGTGCAGATACCAGGACTCCCCACCATGACTCCATTCAAAGCACCTTCACAAACGCACAGATGAGGCAGGATTGTTCTCATCTTACAAATATGGAGCTGTGTGCAGAGAAATGCAGTAACTTATCCAAAAGCTCAAAGCGAGTGAAGCAGCCAAGCAAGTAATATAAGCCTTGGGGAATTTGCTCCTAGCTGCAAGTTCAAGTTACTAGACTATGCTCACTTACTCTCCCAGACTGCACTTTCTTAATTATTCAAATAGACAGCTTTTCAAGTGCAGATTTTTAATTTATGGAGTGAGACTTGAAATTTTAAGGCGGTATTTAAGCTTGGAGAAGAAACAGCTGTTAGACACATTTTACCAAATAAGTCAGAACACCAGCTCTATGTCAGCTCCTTATGCTAAATTACATTTTTTGGAGAATTTTTATTTTTTACTTTTAAGAAAAACAGATTGGGAAACAGGAGAACTGCAGTATACCAAGCGTCCTCGAATACAAAATATCTCCAATGAATCTTGCAAACTCCAGGTGCCAGTTTTCAAAATGCAAATATAAAAATATAAAAACACAGGAACAATGATCTAGAGCAGGGGTGTCAAACTCAAATTCATTGGGGGCCGCATCAGCAGTTTGGTCACCCTCAAAGGGCCGGTTGTATCTGTAGGACTATGTGTCCACTCTTTATTATCCTAAATTATTGTCACTGCATTCAATTATTACTGTTTTTTTGTAATAATGTAAGTAATAACTAGCTCTGAAAGCAGAAACATAGTCAGAATAATGGCAAGTAGATATTCAAATGTACAATTATTGTACAATTTATTGAAAAATGATTTTTGGTAACTGCACTGGGTGGTGGAGGCTCGCTAGGGTTTCATGCAGGACCTTTGCAGAGCTACTAGTACCTGGAGATGCTGGGGTCCTTCTGCATGCAGGACAGATGTTCTGCCAGTGAGCCACCACCCTTCACCAAAGGGACTGGCTGTGGTTGACTCACTGGAGCTGCTCTCCTGGTTCCAGGGTTTAAGGGCCAGAAGTATAAAGCAGCATCCTATGTTTCTGAGGAGAGGGAGGGGAGGGGAGGGAGGGAGGGAGGAAGGAAGGAAGGAAGGAAGAAAAAAGAGGGAGTGGGGGGAGAGAGGAAGGAAGGAAGGAAATAGGGGAGAGAAAGAAGAGTAGGAAATAAGGAAGGGAATAAAGAAGGAAAGAAAAAGAAAGAGGGAGAGAAGACGGAAAGGGAGAAAGAAGGAAGGAAGTAGAGGGAAAGAAAGAATAAGAATGAGGGAGAGGAAGAAAGATGGGAAGGACGGAAGGAAGAAAGGAAGGAAGGAAGGAAGACAGAAAAGAGGGAGCAGGAGGGAGAGAGGAAGGAAAGAGGTGAGAGAAAGAAGAGTAGGAAAGAAGGAATAAATAAAGAAGGAAAGAAAAAGAAAGAGGGAGAGAAGACAGAGATAAAGAAGGAAGGAAGGAGAGGGAAAGAAAGAATAAGAACGAGAGAGAGGAAGAAAGAAAGGGAAGGGGGGGTCACCGCCTCGATTCAGCGCCAGAAAAGAGCGTGAAGGGACCCAGGGGCAAAAAGCATTTCCCCTGCAGCGTGAGGCAGCGGGTGTCTGTTTTAGGAGAAGTGCGTAAAGCCTCAGAGTTGCACGTTCGTGAGGCTGAGCCGCTGCTGAGCTCACGTTCATGAGGCTGAGCCACGGCAGGAAGAGGAGGAGGAGGAGGTGAGGCAAGAGGAGGAGGAGGAGGAGGCTTGCCGGGTCGGTGCCCGGCAGTGCCGTGCGGAGAGTCCCGAGCCTCTGGGACGCAGCAGTGCTCTGTAGCACTTTGAATCCTCCTCCTCCTCCATGCGGCGCTGCTGGGTGCTTTGTCTGTGCTTCAGCAGCAGCAGCAGCAGCAGCAGCCGTTTCCAGGCGCCGAGCCATGGCAGGAGGAGGAGGATTCAAAGTGCTACAGAGCACTGCTGCGTCCCAGAGGCTCGGGACTCTCCGGGCGGCACTGCTGGGCGCTGACCCGGCAAGCTGCCTCCTCCTTCTCCTGCTGTGGCTCGGGGCGCTCCACGCAGCGCTGCTCCGGCCGCCTTTCTACCCCCCCCCGGCCCCAGCTGTCTGTCGACGCTTTGTTGGCGTGGCGCTTCAGCAGCAAGGTCCCGCTGCTGGGTCCCGCTGGCTGGGGCGCTCGGCGGGCCACATGACGAGGTCTGGCGGGCCGGATTTGGCCCGCGGGCCTTGTGTTTGACACCCGTGATCTAGAGCTACACACATGCCCTACAGGCTCTGAAAACTTTTATTATCTGTTAGGCAGTGGATGGGCATTGCAGTCTGTTAAAGCGAACAGTAAGCAATGGACCAGATTTTTTTGGTCTGGTATCAGGCTTCCAAAGAGGAACCACACAAGTGATCTTGACTGCTAGATGAGAACAGCAGGAGGCCAATATATAGCACCATCTCGATCATACAGCTCCAGGGCCGAAAGAAATCTGGGTTAGTAGCGGCATTGTGCAGCCAATTCTGAAACTCTACATGACATCTTCTGATCCTTCCTAGGCCTTGTATTCAATGCAGTGCTAAGGAGGATGTTCCATGAGCTCAATGATATCTCATAGTGCTGTGGAACATTCTCCCCCTCTGCTCGCTCCTAAATTTGTTCTGGGGGTTCCCCCACCTTCCAAAGCAGATTGACTAATATGCAACGTAAACTATTAAGCCTCATTTTTGTAAGTCAGCACCCAGCTGAGAGCAAAACAGCTGACAGCATTGCCCTGACACCTTACTCCCTGGACCACCACAGAGAGAGTTGCTGGCTGATCCTTGCTGCTTTGCAGCACCACTCTGGATAGCAGCTGGAAAGTATTCTGCAACTTGATGGCCCAGCTGGATCAGGTGATCTGGGCAATCAAAAGGAGCCCTGCTGGCCTTGCCGAATTGCTGACTCAGGATTTGCTCCCAACTTTTAAGAAACCTGTCTGCCGGAGTAATTGCTCTGTGCTGAGCCTTGGCAGCAGCTTTATCTTGCTGAAACCTTTGCACCACTCACTCACCAGCTTCCTGGCTGCCAGGCCAGCCAGGCACCAGCCCTGGTCATTAAGCGCATAAACACAGGTTTTGCTCCCCAATACACCATAACATTTATTTACTAAGGGTAAGCACAGGGAGAAAGCTTCATTTGTGAACACTTGCCAGCTGTGAAAAGCACCTCACTTTTCAGTGAATTTTGAGGAAGTGGAAACAGGGGTGAAAATATTTTGTCCATTCAGAATGAGGGCAGGAAGCATTGCCCTCAGTCGGAATTGGGTTTTGTGGTGGCATCATGTAATTACCTATAGATGGTTAAATGATATCAGCATGACGCTACCAAGCTGATTATGTGTTCCAGTTTCTGGGATCATGTTGTCGACATGCAAAGAGCCATGAGGAAAAAAAAACTCCTGCTGATTTGGAAACAAACAGCAAAACAAGGGCAAACAGAGGTAAGCAATCTGGGATTTCAGGAGATGTTTCAGGTGCCAGAGGGATATTTTTTTGCAGCAGAAATGCGAACATTCAATCCAGCTCTGATTATCAAAGCCAAGTAAACCTTTTGGTACATCTGCTCTGATTGGCACTAGCTGTACTGGGGCTTCCACAAAGGTCCTTCTCAGTTCTGCTACCTGAACATCTTCATAATTGGAGATGCCAAGAGACTGAATCAGGAACCTTATACATGCAATACATGTACTCAATTCACTGAGCTATGGAACTGCTTTAAACTAATAGACATGAAGCCAGGGTACACCTGCACAGTAGTCTCCACGCTCCCAACTTTAGGATTAAAGTACAAACATTGAAAAGAAAACTATGAAAAAATTAGGGAAGAACTGAGGCCCACATTACAATTGTTAAACACACAAACAATACCCCCAATTTGCACTTCAGTAAAAAATCTGAGCAGAGAAAAGATGCAGTCATGAATAAAGTCTCTTGCCGGCAAGAGAACAAATTGAAACTCTCCCCTAAGGGCCACTGGATTCACATACTGTATTGGCCCGAATATAAGCTGCACCCGAAAAATTGGAGGAAAAAGAAAAGATAAAAAAAACACCCAAATATAAGTTGCTCCCTTCCTCACTGCTGCTGGGCGCATACTTGGGGGGGGGGGAGTTGCACTGGGTTGACAGTGGCCTTTCCCCTTCCTTGCTCTCTCCCTTCCCGGCCTTGGGGGAGAGGACAGGGGACTATGCGTGGGGTGGGCGCTGTTTGCCCCGCGCTCCTGACTGCATACCATAAGGTCGCAAATATAAGCTGCACTTTTAACTTTTCACGGTCAAAATTTGTGGGGAAAGTGTGGCTTATATTCAGGTCTCTTCTACTGCAATGAAAAGCTTGAAAAATTACAATGTATTTGTACTTGGCTAAAACTAGTTATTTGGTACAAGGCAACAACAACAACAAAAGTTTCACTTTAAGTCTGAACCAATGCACCCCCATAAACACAGACTGATTTTCAAAAGGATGCAAACAACAGTTCGTGTCAATTGATGGCATGCATCATGCAATGATAAAAGACAATAAAATATGGGAATTTTACAGTGGGAAATCGTTATCACTAGCTGTTGGAGAGAACACTTTTTAATTTGCTGTTTTTATTACCTGAAATTTAACAGTACTGTACAGTAAAAGAAGTTGCATTGCGAAACATTTGATCCAGATTGAGGTTTTTATCCCATCATAATAATTTTATTATTTATATCCCACCCATCTGGCTGGTTGGGTCCCCCAACGCTTTCTTAAATAACTTTAGATATGCATTGAGTGACATTCCGGCCTCTCAACGCCCCATTCCTCAGGATGCCTGAACCACATAAGGCACAGTTGAGGAAACTGACATAAACAGAAAAAAGAGAGGTGAGAGAGAATCTATTTTTAGCTTCCAACAGAGGATTGCCATATTACATATACCATGTGGAAAGGGTGCTGCTCTCATTCTAGCCTAAGGCATTCAACTTTAATACTCAATATGTGACTTATTAAAGTAACTGTTACATAATGAGTAATCATGTTCCATTTTTAGTATGTTTGAAGATTAATTAGTTAATGATTCCAATATGCTTTATATCTTGCAAGTGTTATCCATAAGTGCCAAGCGTTATCATTTTAGCATTCTCTCTGAAGTTTTTTAAGATTGTCTCCACAAGGGGCCCGTCTCCTGTTACGGGCTTCACGCATTTAAGGTAATTTTTAATCAGGAAGAACTAACAAGTGCTTTGTGTGGGATTTTGCAAACCTGACAGCATTGCACCAAAGTCATGCATTGTCAGTATGCCTCTCTTAAATTTTCAAACCCATGCCTGTAGCTAAAATCTACTGGACACGCTGCACTTAAAGAGATGACCTCAGAATTTTGCCTTTTCACAGTGCCAAGATTCAACCCTGATTAAAGAAACTGGGTATGTGCCAAATGTTTTTACCTAACCCCTGGTGGGGGGGGCAAGGAAAGAGTTTTGTGGTACCTAAGCTTTCGCATATAAGCTTATTTTATCAAATGCGTGAATGATCCTCACTTAGCAGCTATATAAATACACATTGGTTTTTTTAAAAAAAAATGGGGGGGGGGAGAAGATATAAACAGAGAAGCCAAAAAGTCATGAAAAGCAGGCTTGCAAATTCCAGGTGCTCCAAATATTAGAAGTAAGGCACTTTTAAGTACAGTACTCTTCCAGAAAACCTGATTACCTCTACAAAAAGTTTTTCAGGGTCCCTTTTAAATAGCTCACTGCAACTCTGCAGGAAAAGCACCACAGCTCCAGAATGGCAGAATTTTACAAAAGTGATTGGCCATTCATTTCTAGGATAGGAGTTGGTAGTGAGAATGTGTTAACAGGAATGTGGTTATTTTATTTTTATTTTTTGCTAAACCAATACCTTGAGGAGATAAATGGAACAATGTATTATGGAACAATGCTACTGTGCTTTAAATAAATCTATCTGGGCACCAGAAACAGGAGAGATACCTGCTTACTTAGCTTAAATGCTAGGGTATCTACAATGCATGCCATCTTAGCAAGCCTCACATAGGAACATGGCATAAAAGGAAAGCATTTTAAAGAGTAAAGGGCTTGGAATGAAGATAAAAAGAGGCCCCCAAAGTACATCTCTTAGGGATTGTAGGAAGGAAGAAACTAAGAAATTTCAGTGGGGAATTCTTGCAGCTTTGCTAGATGGAAAATAAAAGCACACCTGAAGGGGGGGGGGGAGAAAGCTTATTTTTTCAGCTGAAGTAGTCCCTGCTTATCTCATAGAAGACTGTACACTTGTGGTCATAGAAAAATAAGCACAGGGTTATGGCAAAATTGGCAGCTCTCCCTAGGGAAGGCAGAATGAACTAACAAGCTGGAGGAAAAGAACTATCAGAACTTTCTAAAGATGAAGATAAGGAAGAAAGGCTTTTGAGGCTAAAATCAACTGCAAACCTGTTTAGATATCAGGAACAATCTGTCTATTTGGATAGAAACCACATTATTCAAGAGTTTCTACAGACCCCATCCCTTAACAAAACAGATCAGTAATGATGAGTAGTTCTGTAATGTTTCGCTTTAATTTGCTGGAAGCTTGACTTGTTTGTTTTTCCAGGAAGTGCAAAGGAATATACAGTATTATAAACTCACAAAAATGAGCTCCTACATGACACTCCCTGGCATATATAGGGAAGAGAATCATCAGCACCAGCACTCTTTTATAGCGATGCTGCAATTCCCTAAAGAACATTAGGGGCCTAAATTTTAAAATCTGGCTGGGTGTTTTCTTTAATACTGTATCGTCACTTATAGGATTCCTGACTTAAACTCAAAATAATAACTATTCATTGTAAATGGAAACCCACTTGGCCCACAAGGGATAAATTAGACAGCCGGAAAAGGAAAAGGAAAGGAAACCAGCCACATTTGCCTTTTATGTTCATTAACATTCAACCACCTTTTCAGCGCAAAGCTGTAGTGTATGTAGCATGGATGATTCCTGGGAGAGCATTTCAAAAGGTGCATAACCTCTTCCACCCTGTGGAATGCCCTCCCACTAGAGGTCAAAGAGAACAATTACCAGACCTTTAGAAGGCATCTCAAGGCAGCCCTGTTTAGGGAAGCTTTTAATGTTTGATGGATTTCTGTATTTTAGAATTTCTGTTTTTTTGGAAGCCGCCCAGAGTGGCTGGGGGAACCCGGCCAGATGGGCGGGGTATAAATAATAAATTATTATTATTATTATTATTATTACTAGGATATCTCTTCCTGTATTCTACCATACTAAACCAACAAGAGGAGAACCAGATATAGCCGCCTATTATGGCAGTGACAGCAGCAATAGCTCTGCTTTGAGAATACACAGTCACCAACAGTGAAGAGCTGACCCGGGAGTTAAGTTGTTACATGGCAGTGGGTCCATGAAGAATCTCTATAGCCACACAGCAGCAAATGAACTAAAGGTGAAGGCAGATGTGAATTAAAATCAGAATTCATGGCAGATCTTTGCTATATGTTAGATGAACTCAAAAGATCAAAGAGGCCCCTTTGTAATGTCACTATGGAGAACTGACATTACCGATGCCAGGGCAGATGGCTATACAGAAAACAAATTAAGTTTGATATAAACCACTATCAATTACATGGTATATTGGAGTAAGGTATCAACATAATTGCAGGAAAACATATTCCTGTCATCCAGTTCTGGAAATTAAAAACCGTGTGGCAGCGTCAGATAAAACTCAGTTGCTGTGGCGCTGGATGCTGGTTCTCTGCAGCAAAAGGCAGAAGTTACATGCTCAAGTATGCATTACTTACCAGAGTTTAAGTCACGGCCGGGATTGAACGCTCTGCTATTCACAGTGGTAGACAGTCTATCGCAGCTGATCGTTCTAGACACATTAGTGTTAAAGTTTCCATCAAACCTAAAATGAACACAATAGTAAAAATAATAAGACAAATAAACTAGTTCTGTTGTTTAAATATGGACTCTCCCTTGAGCTTGCATTAGGGGAAGAGAGTTATTATACGTGGGGCTGCCTCTGAAGATGGTTCGGAAACTTCAGCTGACCAGAATTCAATGGTCAGGTTGCTCAACAGGACAAGACAGTTTGAGCATATAACGCCAATCCTGGCCTGACTGCAAAGGCTGCCAATTAGTTTCTGAGTCCAAATCAAAGTGCTGGTTTTAAGCTATAAAGCTTTAAACGGCTCATGCGATCATAATCTGAGGCCCTTCCTTGTGTGCCTCTTCCATGAGAAGTCCAGAGGGTGACAACATGAGAATGGGCCTTTTCTATGGTGGCTCCCCATTTGTGGAATGCTCTCCCCAAGGGAGGCTTGCCTATCACCTTTGTTACATATCTTTAGGCAGGGTTGAAACTAGGCTTTATTTCATTCGGGTCAAAGACCCAGTTTGGCATCCTCCATGTGCATTTGCACACACGGACACGGACACACGGACACGGACACACACACACAATCTGGGAGCCACAACAGCATCCCTCTGGAGGCTTTACCCAGGGCAAAACACCTAGCTAGCTAAGTTCACCCAAGGCAAAACAAAAAACAAAAAACCCTGGTAGCTATGGCTATGCTTTAGGCCCGTTAGCAACTTTGCACAGCCTTGATGCTAATCCTTCTGTACATTTTACACAGTACCTAAGTTAGCAGAAACCATCCAAACTAACTCATTTCCGCTCAAGTCTAAACAGATCTGGGTCTGTTCCCAACATCTTACATTACATTCTGCCTTCCAAATAAAAAATCAGAAGGGATATGAATTACAAGAAAGGAAAATTTAAGGAAATTAAGTCTCATTTCATGCAACCTTGTTAACCTTGTTTACTCAGATGTAAGTCCCACTGAAGTGCCCCCACTATTAATTAAGAATGAAAATGCACTAGATGAATACAGGGATTCCCTCCCCCCCATTGTGTGTGCCCAGAAATACCTTCCGCATAAAAGAAAATGGAGGATGTGCTCGTTGGGAGTTGCTACATGGTGTCCACTGCTAAAAGCAACTCACGTTATTTATTAATGGTGCTAATCAGTATTTCAAGCAATTTGGGGATTTTATTTTTCACCATCCTTAAAATGTATACAATAACAGCACTTAAAAGTAAAACCTGACATGTTCCTAATGATTAAGGTATTAACCACACACAAAAATGTAAGATGAACTCTTGATCTCCAGACAAATAAAATATATAGGCACTGTAAATAGGGACGGGGAGTTGTTTAACTAGTCCCTCCATCTTTTTCAAACAAAAGAATGTAGATTAACTAAGCAGGTTTTGAAACATGTCCTCTATAAAAACTCTTGATAAAAATGTAACTGCAACAAATCCCCAAACAGTCCGGTGGGGGTGGGTGGGTGGGAGTTAGTTGTAAATAGTTTCTGCAATTAAAAATGATCAAAATGTGGTCTTAACTTCAGCTGCAAGAAAAAGTATCATCCATTCCCACTATCCAACCCTCTTCTTTCCCCCCTTTCTTTTTCTATACTATATGAAAACCCTTCCTTCTGGATTCACTTTAATGAACAACTGATCGAAACTGCATCCAGAGGGAGAAAACAGAACTGTGACTCCCACTTTGATCTCTTCCCCATGGAGAAATTCGCTCCCTGCCTAGCTTGCAAGATGTTCATTTGATTGACGTTTGCTCTGATGTGCAAACTGCTTTGAACTTCAGACATTTAATTCCCATCAGGCAGCAGTCATTTTTATTCTCCTTCAACAGGATTTACAAGCAGAAGATCAGCAAATGTAGAAGATAAAATAAATTTGCAGAAGCTTTGAATCTTACATCAAAACAGTGTTCAAGTAAGCTCCAATTGGATTGTATTCAGCCTCTATTCACAAAGTAAATCAACAACTTCTATGCAGTTTCAGTTTTAGAAAATAGGGGGTGAGAGAAAGAGAATGTGTATATAAAAATGACACTCATCCGTTGTTGTAACAAGACCTATCCTTTTTTCAATTATTTGTTTAAATTTCTATGAAGGTGTTTTCCCACTCTCCCTGGGGTAATTGCAGCTACATGACAAACTAATTCAAAATTAACAATTTTATTTAAAATGCTAAAACTAGTTGCTGTTTTTTAATAGCAAGGCATATTCTTGTAATTAATATTTTCTGTACATTGCAGTACATGGCTTTTATTTTTTAAAAAAGTTAGAATGAACTAATAATGGAGCTCTAATTCTGAAAGCACTTAAGCATGCACCTGTTTTTAAGGAATGCAAACACAGTAAACCATTATCCATTTGACTAACCTGGAGACTTTCCAATATGTCTGGATGAAACAAATGTTGTTTATCTGGTGTTATATTAACATGAACGGTACTAAGTACCGTATAATCTCAAAGGCTTCTTAAATGCTTATTTATTTTTTAATTGTGAGAATAACTAGGAACTCAGGACAGAATTTTATGATAATGGGGAGGGGTACTATTTTATTCTCTCAGCACTTAATTATACTAGAAGCCAATTAATTTAACTCACTGCAGCAATTTGTGACGGAAATAATAGCTTTGTCATTGTATGCCCTGATAATACTTGTGTTAGAAGGATTCTTCCTAGCCTATCCCATACTCTCATTCCTGCAAATCAAATACTAATTTCTAATGAGTGCTTAAGAAAATCGTAAAATGCACATACTCCAAAACTGTAAGACTCAGTCCTTCCGAATCTCTACAGCCATCTTTGCACACTCTTGAAATTCCATTAAACTGAGTCCAAATCCAGTTCCGTATTCTTGAAAATACAACTCCACCAGCAACTTGAAAGATCAGAATGGGAATCTCCTTATCTCACAACTTAACAGCCCATGAGAGGGCATGTAAACAGAAGAAAAGGCTATGATAAAGCTGAACTGCAATAGCAAATATTTAAGCAGCTATTTTAAAAAGGTGAGCCAGACCACTTCTGAAGCAATTATCGCATTCATGAAGTAAATGATCTTCAAAAATAGATCTGTTGGTTTACCCATGTAAATATTACACTCATGAATCTAAGGCAGACTTGTCAAGTAATATGTTACAGTGATAAGAATTTCTCTCAGTGTACTGAGATAAAGAAAATGTCCCTTAAGGATTTCTTTTTAAAAAACAAACCAGCATAATCAATTAAGACACAGAGAACAAAAACTAAGTCAAGTAATGCTGAATTTAGTCAACACAATAAATCATGGTTAACCATGATGGAAGAAACCTGTGCAAATCTTGGGTTTATGTGCTTCCTCCTCTCTCCAGTTTGTTTCTCATTTAGATTACTTGCAATTTAGCCTTCTGTTCCAAACCCTAAATGGTGGTTAACCTTAACAATGGTTTATTGCAGGCACCCCCCAAACTGCGGCCCTCCAGATGTTTTGGCCTACAACTCCCATGATCCCTAGCTAACAGGACCAGGTGTCGGGGAAGATGGGAATTGTAGTCCAAAACATCTGGAGGGCCGAAGTTTGGGGATGCCTGGTTTATTGAAATAACTCAGCTTCATAACCCTTGGTTCGAAGTTGATTGATTTCAGACAAACCAGTTAAGATTAACCATAGATTGCTGGGCTCCTGGACTCTGGATATATTCAGCTTAAGGCTAGCATAATAAAACCTGACTAAAGCAGCCCTCTATAAGTATCTCTGCCTACTTTGGCATTGTCCATGCCTGTGTCACATCCTCTCTTTAACGCAACTTTCTTTCCAGCTGGCAATCATTCTAGTCCAGTTACTAAGGGCAGGAGGGAGGAGAGGAGAGAATGCTTTTGTGCCTGGGTCCTGCTAGAGTATTTCCCACAGGGATCTGGTTGGCCACTATATGCTGGACTAGGTGGGCCACTGGTTGGATCTAGCAGGCTCTTCTTACGGTTCCACAATGGAACCTTAAATGTGTTAAGTCTTCCACTGCCCTTTGTGATTCTGTGAAGAAGTGTTGGAGCTGCTCATCCATTGGTAGGTGAAAGAAAGGACTGCAGTGTGGTTAAGGCTAACAGCTTCTTCTTCACACCTTTGTTGATTTGGAACTCATGGCTTGTGCCCACAGTATTTGTGAGCTGCCCACTCACAACTTAACTATATTCAGTGATCAATGCACAGCCCCTTTCAATGCTTCCAGTGTACTCTGTATGGAAACACACTTAAATAGTAACTCCTATAACAGGGGTCCCCAAACTACGGCCCCCGGGCCGGATGCGGCCCAATCGGCCTCCCAATCCGGCCCGCGACGACCCCCGCCGCCCGCTGCTGCCGCCCGCTCTTACGGCGCGCGGCGCGGCGACGATCAGAAAAATCGGCAAAAAATCGCCGAAAATCCATTTTGCACATGCGTATGGGCCTCTCCCGACCCAGAAGAGGTCATTTCCGATGCACTTCCGGGTCGGGGGAGGCCCATACGCATGCGCACAAGCGATTTTCGGCGATTTTCCCCCCGCCCGTGTGCGTGTGCGCATGCGCACGGGCGCGCACTCCCCCGCCCTCCGGCCCGCTGCGCGCGCACTCCCCTGCCCTCCGGCCCGCCGCGCGGTCGGCGTGGCGGGCACCGGCCCACTGCGCGGTAAGTCTGGGGACCCCTGTCCTATAAGGAGCAGCCCCCTGCTATTTCGAGCTTGGCTCAAAATAGGCTGGGCAAAGTGAGGTTGGTATGGGGAGAGAATGTGCTAAGAAATGCACTACAAAATGAATTCTTCTAAAAAATTAAAAGCCACACAGAGCTAATGTACTTATCACTAAATCTGTAACTGTATTCCAACAAATGCCTTATCAGTGTAATTCAGGAAGTCCTGAGCTATTAAACAGAAGTATGCTTTTATAAGACCATATAAAAGCCATCTGTTTTTAGTAAACCTGCTTCCCACTGCCCTGTATTCACTGGGACTCTCAATAATTATTTGCAAGACACAATTGCAGCAAAGGTCACTATTTCCATAGCCAACTCTCTTTGGTAAAGGTAGAGAATAAATATAAAGATCATTTTATGTGCATTCTGTAAATGAAATGATCCTGTTTCATTTACTATAATGCATTTTTATTATCTGTTTAGAGGCTTTTATGTCTGTAAATTAATATTGATCAGCCAACCAAAGCACTTTATATACAATCCAAAAATGTGCAGCCTTTTCAACTTTCAGGCCGGTGACATTTTTTAAAAAACAAGTCCTTCATATTTATAAATCAATTTTGAAATCTGACACATTAACCAATTTTCCTTCTGTAATGCCTTAGTACAACAAACATTTCTGTTTTTTACAGCACACTAGCAAAATTCAAAAGCACCAAGTTCCAAAAACAAACCAAAGCACTTGGCTGAAAATAGTTAGGCCCTATACTTTCATGTACTGGCTAAAAGCTGACCTGATAATGCAAGTACATCGTGCAACACGTACAATTTAAACTGGGCCACAAACAAAAAAAACAGGGCAAATCCATGCCGAAGACTTAGAGCCTCCTTCTCTATATCCTCTTTGCATGCTTCTGCCTGGGTAGAATTAAGTCCATGAACACTGATAATGCTTATTGCTTTCACAGATGGAGGACAGAGAAGCACATGTGTCTATAGAAGCACGCCTACTGTATGAAGGTAACATTCCACCCACTTTTTGCTTCTAACTCTGCACAACACTGGCAGGCTGTGAAGAAGGGAATGCAGCCCATGGAGTGAAGGGTTCTCTGCCTCTGCCTTCGCAGAACAACCTGATGTCCATAATTCCCATGGCATCAGCATTCGACTTAAAACAATTTCAGACCGTCTGCTCCACCAAGCCTCTCTCACATGGGCCCTGCCCCAAGACCAGGTCAAGATGTCCCCAGACGAATGGGCTTACCCCATCAATAAGGCAACTCTCACTTGGGATCCTTTTGAATACTTACTCCATCATAGATGGCGGAATGGTGCAGCAGTCTTGAATTGCAGTCAGAGGTGATGTCAGATGAGCAGTGTAGGATGCTTCCACTACATGCTTGTTCCGATTTACCACATCCAAGTACCGGTTAAATTTTTCACGGATCTTTTTTGCTAGCTAAAAATTTTAAAGAAAAAAATCAATCAGTCCATCAAAGTTGCTCTTTAGTGTGCATATATACTGTATACTTGTTATGAAATGCCCAAAAGAAATGCCTAAAAGAAAAAAAAACATACGGTACCCAAGATCCCACCCGCAATATTTACCATGAAGAAATGCTTCTTTATTTTGCTATTATGAACAGCTAGTGTTAATACGAACAGTTTAAAGACAAATGGTCAAATTTATTTTAAAAAAAGATTAAATAATCTGAGACAACACATATGGAGGGATATTCAGTGTTGTGCTAACAATATTGCTCCATTAACACAAACATTTCTGCTTCCCTGATGGAAGGAGCCTCATCTCCTCCCCTCTCCCACTGTCCTGGGGGTTCTCCTCACACTCCAGAGCAGGCATAGGCAAACTCGGCCCTCCAGATGTTTTGGGACTACAATTCCCATCATCCCTGACCACTGGTCCTGTTAGCTAGGGATCATGGGAATTCTAGGCAACATATATGTGCCAGAACAAAGCAGCAGTTAAGCTACCCTATTGTATTCTAGTAGCATTGTAAATCTAGGCTGATAAGATATCCTTTTGTCATGGTGGTAATAAAATTGAAATTTTCCACAGGCATGTTTACGGAGTCCCAAAAATGCACTCATCCACAATGAAAAAACTGATCTAGAAGACCTATATGTTATGGTCACTTGAAGGATGCATGATAGAGATTTGCTGAAAACCTACACATAATTCTAGTGCCATATTAACTGTGATGAAACGGTTTAGAAGTATAATAAGAGTTACATTCTACCCCCCCCCCAAAAAACCCCAGATGTGTGTATAAATGTTCTCAATACGTCTTTACTATACGTATTGAAAACCCGTATGTCAATGTAGTTTTGCAGTACGCTGAATACTATTATCGTGCTTGACACTCAGCGTATTCTCCATATAGTGCTTTTCTCGGCAATCAGTGCTATGAACCAGAGCACTATTCCCCTATGCTAATTTGCTGTGTTCATTACAGCTAGGACACATAGAGTAGCATCATCTAAGTGGAATAGCTGCTGTTGTGCCAAAACGGAAACAGTAGCTCTTTACTCCTAAAACAGGATGTGCCTCTTCTTTAACTGGCTTCCTTTTACACATCCTGTTTTACATGGAGTCACATCTGTAAGCAACCTGTTAAAAACAGGAACCAGAAACAGAAATATTGTGTGTGCGTGGTTGTGTGTGCATGTGCGTAATTATATATTTGTGTGTACATGTGTAGTATGTGTGAGAGAGCTACTTCCAGCTTGCAGCCTAAATCAAGAAAGAGAATAATCTTTTAACAATTTGCAGCTCACAGCAAAATGTTCAATATCATATTTTAATGCATTCTTGCCTTCGGAGGCAGATAAAGTTCTTTAATTAGTAATGTCTAACTGGCTGCCTTTCAACACCCTCAATCACCTCTTACTTACTTACACACACAATATTCCACCTAAAGGAACAACCTGAAAACACAACTCAATTTGTGTATAGATTCCTGAAATACATAATTGGCCTGTTCATTAGTCTCCAAGACTGACAAATGTCCTTCCTAACTGTTAATAACAGGTCATTTCATCATGATTTACTTCCTTACATGAATAATGAGGCCTACACTGATAAGAGAAGTGACTTTGCCTCAATTGTTTCCATCAAATACTACAGCTCAATTACAGGTCTCAAAGGAACATAGTTTTTAACAAAATGTTGTTCAAATGAAATGACTTGTAGAATTATACCTAATTGGCATTGTAGAATGATTTATTACTAACACACCAGAGGACTGCGAATAGTCCCAACTAAGCTATGAGTCTAACACCATTAAATTGGTCTCAATTGTCACTGAGGAGGTAATACTGAGGTTTCTCTGTTTTTCCCTGCACAAACCAATTGCTTTTGGGCAAGTTTTTCCTCTTTACACTATGAAATATAAACTTAAAGTATTCAATCCTCCACATTTTATTGGAAAATACCAAAGATGCAGAATCAGTTTTTCTCAGTAGGAAAATCGTCATATATATGTTAATAGATAAATCTGTTAGCCCTCCTGACAATACAAATCATGTGGCCTTTATTAGAATAAACCAAACAATATACTTAATAGCCCACTGCAACACATTACTCTAGTTTATGCAATTCAAGCAGAAGCTACAGCATATGACTGGTGCAAAACTGCATTCAGAGCGCTGGACTCCTTGTGTACCCCTTAAAACGGGCACAAGAGAGTAGCAGACGGGTGGCCATCTTTTGATATGGCACAACAAACAAGAGTGGTTTCACATCCCTACTCTACTCTCTCCCTTCTCCTTCTTGCTCCCACAATAATAAGTCATGGCACATTCCTGCCAAGATTGCTGCTATCCCTTGCACTAACAATGGGAGCCGGGTGCCAGAGTTTGGTTACTATGCCTACATAGAGGATAACACCTGTTTGCATATGTATACCCATGTGTAAAAAGCACATCAAATGCCCCTGGTCCTATTGACAATATTTCTTCATAACATCAGTGAATCTCTCCGTTTCCTCAGAGACAGCTTACTCATTTGCATATACCCCTTGAGCTTTAAAAGCTCCTTTTAATGCTAAACTCTCTCTGATGTTTTATCCTCCACCCCAATCCTTGCCTCCTCACTGGTTGAGAATTAAAAAACGCTTCAGAGCATGCTTTATTGATGCCAGCTGTAAAATTTGTATGCCATAAAATTGTATTCAAAACATGCATAAATTTAGCCAACGCTTATATAATTACACTTGATGTAGCAGGAGTTAAAACCGCATGATTCCAATAATAATAATAATTCGTTTGTTAATTTAAAACAGCAGACTGTGGAGAGTTGCAAAGAATTTAGCACAAGAGACAAACATTCCCTTCCTTACTCTTCTATTGCACACTGCACACGAGTCTATAGGCCTGGTTTGTCATTCACAAAATATCTTCTATTGTCACCCATAGCTTCCTAAGTGGCTTGATACTGCTAGTCATTGTCCTGTATAATTCAAACTAGGGAGTTTGCTACAATCACAGAAATTTTATTATATCCTCTCCAGAAACTATTTTGTATGTTCCATTGCCAGGCTGTATCTGATATCATCTCTTAACTCATAGTTGGATTTAGGAAGCAGCCTCATCCCCTATCTGATGACAGGTTGAATTACAAACAGGAGATCTATGGGAATGCCTGCTATCTATCAGCTGTTTCTTTCCACATGATACAATGCTAACACCTTCCTTAGAGCTACAGTTAAGCCTGCACTGGTGGCTTGTTTATACAACAGTGACACTTCCTGACCCTTCTCACAAGCAGACTTCTACAAGTTGCTGCATGTAAAATTACTAAGAGCTGCTTCTGAAATATGTATCAAAGAGGCTGCCCCTCTCAGTTATCTCTCCCTGGATACCCTAGCAAATCTTTAGCAAACAGATGAACTTGTGTATGGGTTTTTTTAAAAAAAAAAGGGGGGGAGGGGCTGCATATTTAGCAACGTCCTACAGGATAACTTTGCACCAAAGAGACACTATTTCCTCTGCAGCTAAGCCTAAACCAAACGAAGGCCATCTGAAACCATAGGCAATGACCGATTTACATGTGTTCAACTGATGCGCGACCCCACACTCGTGCATCATGGTGACCTGGAAGTGGCCAGAAAAGAAGGCGGGACAGGGACATAGCTTATGTGCACTACACCTGTGCCTGGAGGTGGTTGGAGGATGGATGGCAGCTAACAGATTGAGGTTGAATCCTGACAAGACAGAAGTACTGTTCGTGGGGGACAGGAGGCGGGCAGGTGTGGAGGATTCCCTGGTTCTGAATGGGGTAACTGTGCCCCTGAAAGATCAGGTGCGCAGCCTGGGAGTCATTTTGGACTCATAGCTGTCCACTGAGGCGCAGGTCAATTCTGTGTCCAGGGCAGCTGTTTATCAGCTCCATCTGGTACGCAGGCTGAGACCCTACCTGCCTGCAGACTGTCTCGCCAGAGTGGTGCATGCTCTAGTTATCTCCCGCTTGGACTACTGCAATGCGCTCTACGTGGGGCTACCTTTGAAGGTGACTCGGAAACTACAACTAATCCAGAATGCGGCAGCTAGACTGATGACTAGGAGAGGCCGCCAAGACCACATAACACCAGTCTTGAAAGATCTACATTGGCTCCCAGTACGTTTCCGAGCACAATTCAAAGTGTTGGTGCTGACCTTTAAAGCCCTAAATGGCCTCGGTCCAGTATACCTGAAGGAGCGTCTCCACCTCCATCATTCTGCCCGGACACTGAGGTCCAGCACCGAGGGCCTTCTGGCGGTTCCCTCGTTGCGAGAAGCCAAGTTGCAGGGAACTAGGCAGAGGGCCTTCTCGGTGGTGGCGCCTGTCCTGTGGAATGCCCTCCCAACTGATGTCAAAAAGGAAAACAACTACCAGACTTTTAGAAGACATCTGAAGGCAGCCCTGTTCAGGGAGGCTTTTAATGTTTAATAGATTATTGTGTTTTATTCTTCTGTTGGAAGCCGCCAAGAGTGGCTGGGGAGACCCGGCCAGATGGGAGGGGTATAAATAATAAATAATAAACCGTCACACACAATGGCCCGGAACACAACCCCCTCGCAAATCGGGGGTTCCCTGTATGAGAATGTCTCAAACTGTGACACAGCAAGAACAAGTCCACTTGCTTCTAAGGAGGACCCAGCAATCCATAACATAAACATAAAGCTAACACTACTTTATTACTGGAAGAGAGAGAGGCATATGTAGCAAAAGTAACACAATAACGTATTTACACAAATCTAATCCACTATCAAATTTAATGTGCACCAGAATTTTTGCGAAGTAATTTGGCGAAAAAAGGTGCACATTACATTTGAGTAAATATGGTAAGTTAACAGAATGCTCAAACCTACTTTGTATATATGGATGTTTCAATATGTATTTTCTGTCAAAGATCATGGATGGGTGTAGTTATTACAATACAATAGTTCTTTCTCACAACATATTCCACTTAAAAGATCTGCCACCTTAAATTTACTACCATTTTTTTTCCTAAGCATTTCCCTAAATACACTTGTTACATCTCTGGAATCATAGATGTATTTCAAATATTTGAGTATTTTGTATATTTTCTGTATCCATCTTCACTATAAAAGCTGTACAGACAGAGCCAAAGGTTCCAATCTAACCTGTCCTTCACTCCTGATGTGCATGGAAAATATTTGCAACTATTTTTGCCTTTCTGATAACTCAGATCAAGAGTCCCTGCTAGGAATGTCTGGATCAGCAATCATGGTAAAACTTTCTAACAAATTCTTTAAAATGTTACTTCCCTTTCACAGGACATTCTCAGTCTTGACGTTTATGTACAAGTGCATCATTAGCAAGAACTTCAGATAAGCCCCAAAATATTTTCATCCCATGGTGGGCTTATAATAGGGTTATTATCAGAAGGAATTTTACTTCCACAAAGGAAGGAATTCTCTCTGATAGACTATCATCTTGACTAGTCAGATTAATTCGACACCCCACCTGTAGCCAGTAGGGGAACAGGCCTGTTTTGTTTTTGTGTTTTTTTTGTTCTAAAGTTAAAATTGTTGTTTTGTGGGGGTTTTTTAAAAAAATAGCGGATAAAACCTTTTTGGATGAGCAACGCTGAGTCTCTTTATGCAGCTCCCTGCCGTGCCGCCATCTTGAATCCTTTTTTTTTTGTTTTATATAATTACATGTGAAGTCACTATTCTTCTGTATGCTTTAAGATAGTAACTTTGATTCCCTTTTAACACCTAGAGTACAACAGGGTAATAATTAATTAGAATGCTTGTATGTCTCTTTTTCATGTGCCTTCTTTTCCTGAACAATCTTGGTTTCTTTAACTATCCTTTGTTGACTATTTTGTAGCTGAAAGGAAGTTCTTGCCATCAACAAAGCCTTGCTCAAATGTGGGGGACATGCTACTAGCCCATACGGAACAGCAGAAATAAGCTTTGGGTTGAAGGTCACCTGTTAAGTAGCAAGAAAGGAGTTCACAGACCAATGTCAGCTAACTCCCAATAGTGGATAATGTGTAAATGGCAGCAAGCTGACCTAGACTGGCTTAAGAATCTTCAAACAGTCACCCTGGAAGTGATTAATGTGATCAACACATAGATGGCACTCAAAGCTGTGGGTAAAGAGAGACTAGAAGACAACGCAAGGCGAAAACCTCAAGGAACCTCAATAGATTTGGGGAAAGCAGATATAATGAAGATACTGAAAAGGTGATTGTCAGGATAAATTCCGCAGCAACAGTGAGAGATTCTTAGAGGAGCAATTCTTAGAGGAAGCCAGGGCAAGACAATGTCCATGCCACTGAGAGGAGTATTTACTCCAACAGTGGAAGTGAAAGGGAGCAGTTGGGCGCAGAAGACGAACTCTATGTCAGGGTCCACCGAGCAGCAGGAATGCAAGTCGTAAAAAGTTCAGATCCCCAAAGATCAGGAGTGAGAAAGCCATTAGTGTGATGGGGCTAGAAGCAAGCAGCGCAATCTCTAGGACAAGTAAAACAATAAAAAGTGAGGTCCCAGAGGCAACAGCTAATGAGCCAAATGTTAGAAGAAAGCAGTGCATCTTGAGGGAGGTAAACAATCGCATTCCAGAGGCAGAGTGTGGGGCAAGTGTGGTGAGCAGGGCCTTTTTGCTGTGAGATGCTACACAGATTGAAAAAGTGTCTCCAGAGCTGAAGATTTATAGGACAAAAGGTGAAGCTGCAGTGTCTCCCTGAGTCACCTAACCAGATGCTTGTAATGTTGTCAACACTCCACATTTGGATAGCACAATTCAGACTGCCATTCCTTCAGGAGACATGCTGCCTTGGTGGTACAGAAGGCAAAGTATTAGAGCCTAGGGTTCCATTTTCAAGACCCCTTACATTGTTTCAGAGTTTATCAACATGAATGTTGAAATCACCAGAAGCAACGTGGGAATACTGTCAGAGAAGAAAGCATCCCTAGCATATCAAGGTCTGATGCAGAAGCAGAGAGGAACTGGAAGTAATATGAAAAGCATCTTAGCTGGAGTAGAATAAATCAAGGTTATTTTCATGAAGGCTGTCGGAGAGTGGATATTAATTACATAGTTCTGCTGCTGCTCTATATTTTGAAAAGCAGAATTAACTTTCCTGACTTTAAGTCCTTTGCACCTCATCATATCATATATCATAGCAAAATGCTTCATAATTACTAATTTAAATATCTTGCCAATAATACTCTTTCCCCCATCTCTCAAGCTTTGTATTATGTATTCTCTATGCAGCAGAAACATGACGTGTCATAGAATCTTTCTATTACTGGGTAAGCCTTTCCAATGCCCATCATTATTCCTTAAATCTCTCCCACAATACTGACTTTGCTCCCTACTGTTAATGGGGGGAAGGACTTGCCTGGAAATACCCTTCCAAATGACAGACAACTATGAATTTTAAAGAATAAAGTCTAAGGTTTCAGTAAACAGTATTAAAATTTAACAGAGTAATCTTTTTTTACTTTAAGCCACAGTTGTATTTCTTCACTTGTTTGGGTTGCAGAAAATTGGTACATTTTCTACCTTATAAAAACATGATTATGAAATCAGTAACCTACCCGAAACATTCTCTCAGCTGACAAACTGGCAATAAATGCTTTTAGAGTGTCAGTTAAGAAATTAATGAACAATAAGAGGAACGGCTGGTGGAGGATTAGGTTTGCTTACAATTTGTCTGCATTTGTTTTAATATGATCCATTTGTATATATTACCCTACACATAAACCTCCAGTACTCATGATTCATTAGCGCTAAAGAGTCAAGTTATTATTAAAACAGAAGTGCTCACTTACTCTCTTGCTCTTTTCAATCCTGAGCTTTTATCCATGGTAGTTATACTCTATAGGGGCCTCATCTATCTTCTCTGACAGCGAAGTATTCGTCACAATACTTAGAATGTTTAGACATTTATTTACATATTGTTAAGAGTTAATGTATGCATCTAGGGCCGTGGTGTAAGCAATATATATTGGAGGCTTTACCAGAAACCCCACCACCCCCACCCCCTTCTTCTAAAACCCATTGTATAATTTAACCCATATGATTTTAAGTGGTGTGCAGACCACCCAGAAAATGGCAGTGAAAGGCATTATCCTTCAAATAAAGCCGATGAGACTGTCTCTGAAAGAATCAAGATGGTTTCAAAAGGCCTAGATTTTACAGTTACTTTGACAATAATCCTTTTAGCTCTTAAATTCACACAAAGTTTTCAACATGAAGGTTGTCTTGGCTACACTATGTGATCTGGGACGTACAGTGGTAAAAGTATCTCAGGATATTTAAAAAATTATTTTCATGCTCATAGCATATTTTACCATATTTATTATAGGTCATTTTAAAAATGCCCTTCAATTAAATATAAAATTCCTAGAATATATCTCATGTGACATTTCGTCACTGTACCAAAGTTGGCAGCAATCCTGTGGCCATTCTTTATGGCAATAGGATTTTGTCTCCAAAGGGTGTACATTCAAATACAGCATTTGTTTTGTTTTTGAACAGGGCCGTCTTAACCATAGGCACCAGGGGTGTGGGGCACCCGGGTGCGGGGCGCTCAGGGGTGCCAGGCCGAGAGTCCGGGGCCCGAGAGTTGGAGCCCGGGGAAGAGCCCGCTAGTCAGTTGGAGCGCCATGGTGGGCTCTTCTGTTTGGGGGCGAGCAAGCCAGCAAGGTGCTGAGGCGGCTAGCCAATGCCTGGGATTGGCTTGTGGCCATGGAGAGGCCAGCCCAGTGCACGCTGCTTACACCACAAGGCGCCCGGCAGAGTTGTCGACAACTCTGGGCAACCTGGGGGGGGGGGCGCCGGGCAGATCTTTGCACCCTGACACTGCATATGCTTAAGACGGCCCTGTCTTTGAAACATCATCTAGATCCAGGAGGACTACTGACTTTACCATAAATTATAACTACTAATAATAACCTTGACTTGTACAGTCCTAGTGTCAGAAATCAGATGTGAAGAAGAAAGTTTGCAGTCTGGGGGTGCTCTTGCAACCAACTTTGTCACTGAAGACCCAGGTGGCCTTGGGGGGGGTAGGACAGCCTTCTACCATCTTAGGCTAGTACATCAACTGTGACTGCTTCTGGGATAGCTTGATCACAGTAGTCCAGGCATTGGTAACTGCAAAATTAGATTACTCAACACACTCTATGTAAGGCTTCCATTGTGGTTGGTCCAGAAACTGCACCATTATGCACGGATAGGAGTCAGATCCTATCAGCATATTGCACCGCTGGTCAAAGTTCTGCATTGGCAGCCATTTTGCTACTTGGCCAAGTTCAAAGTCTGCTCATTCAAGGTGAGAATAATTTATTAGAACCCACAGCAGTTGCTACTAACTGAGTTCATCAATGCTTAATTTAAACCACCATTTCACATTATCATGCATATAAATTCTTATAAGACAATCTGAATACTTTTTTTTAAAAAAGTTTGACTGTTAAATAAAACTCTTAAGCAATAAAAGCAGAAAGACAGAAGACAAAGCTGTACTTAAATCGCATTTGTTTCAATGGGAACCAAGTCATACCTAAGCTTTTCTCTTTATTTAAGTAGGACCGAAGTTCAACTAACTTAAGATGCAACCAACTGAAACCTTATAAGATATGGCAGAAATTCTGCTATACTAGCAGAACCAAGTTAAACTGGCAGAAATTATGTCATATCAGCACTACTGTGGTGTGTGAGCAGTATGCTACTATATCTGCTTCACCAGTGCCATTCTCCGGGCATAAAGCCACAAACTGGAGGAGTGGACAGGTTAGAGGAGGACTGAATCCTATACCCTTCAAACCTCCTTCTCACCTGCAACCACAGCCAAATGTTGCGCCATTCACAGAGCCAGGGTAAAGAAAATGATCTCTCAGGAATCAATGGAGAGGGGTGGGTACAATCAAATCTATGATGTATTTCCACAGTCAGATTCTGGCTACTAGTTATGTGGAATGTTACAATTTAATCTGAAATAACACACACTGGATACCGTTTTTTAAGTAACAGAATAGACCTATTGTCTATTCTCTTTGTCAACTGATTACTTGATCAATAAACTTGAATTCATAGACTATCTACTCAAAAGGGCGAAACCAAACATAATATCTTGGGATTAGGGAATTCATCTCTTTCCCAGAAGCATAGTTAGTAAACATCTTACCTAAATACATCCTTTGAAGCTCCCAGCATTAGTTGCTTTTCAAGGACAGAGTACTCCAATGGAATGACAATTGCTATCATGCTAGTTTATGTTAGCCTCCCTAAATATGGAGGCCTCCAGATGTCCTGGGCTACAACTCCAACCAGTTCCTGCCAGAACAGGCTGGTTTGAGAACATACCACTGACAAGCAGCTCAATGTATCCAAGATAAGTGAATCACGGAAGGCAATCCACACCAAATGACACCTAACTGTTTTCCATTTGCTTTTTCATATTAAGATACGCAAGCCTCAAACATTCCTCCTAGTGTCAGCTATGGGGGTTTTCTGTTCAGAATATTCCAGCTACTTCCATGCAGCTTGCCATGACTGTTAAGCCTTTCCTTGTGTGGCCCTGGGAAAATAGTGGTTGTTTGCAGGCTACAACTTAGGCTTCCTGGGAATTTGCTCTCCTACCTTAAGGTGTTTTCACATTATTGTTTGCTGCACCTCTAGCATGCTCCCGCCACCATTTTTTAAGACAGGTTCACACAACGTTAACTTCAATCTATCTGCATCCTATTGCTTTTAGAGAAATATTTATCTTTGATGCACTCAAACCAGGTTCCACATGATTTGAAAATGGAAGCAGTCATTCCATTGTAGTGTGAACAGATCAGGTGGCTTTGGAGCATACACAGGAGACAGCACATGCACAGATAAAACCTTCAGCAACCCTGGGAAAAGAAATCAGGTGAATGTGAACAGCAGGGGAGATATAAACTTGGAAATGCAGCAGAGGGGAAACAACCTCACAGGGGTTCAAGCTGAGCACAGCCTCAGACAGACCTTGTAGCATCACACTGTGGCTACAGGAGACATCACCTGTTCTGTAAAAGGTATTGATGCTGTGCTTGTGCACAGGAGAATTGTTTGTGCCATCACAAAACATGGGTAACACATGGGTGTTATTGGGAGTGATGTGTATTTGGTGGGTGATGACAGAATTGCTAGGGATATTTTCAAATGATCTTCACAGTTGTTACACTGCATCTCTCCCCCTCCCTGTAGCTACTGTGTTTTTAGATTGAGCAACAAAGGGTACCAGCTAGTTGCACTGGTATAAGTTCCACATAGTGGCTGCCATCTTAGCAGGACCACAGGAATGCCCTGCACACGTGATTAAGATAAAACATTGTCATACCCAAAAAATGGGTTCCTATTGCAAAAAATCGGTGTATAAAGAATTTGTATGTTTGCCAAAGGCCCATTGAGAAATGTAAAAAATCAAGTGTGCAGAAAGCAGAAAATAAGTGATACCTTCTCTGATATTTCCACAAAGGAACTTTACCACAGAGCAGTTTTGGATCTGTGATTATTTTTTAAAAAAAGGAGCAAGCTTGTAGCCACTAAAATATTTTACCCATAGCACCACACTAATCTATTAATGTTTTTCTCGATTTTTTTTATCAAATATTGGAACTTGAAATTGTTGCCCATTACTTCTAAGCCGTATCTTCCAAAAGCCAATCTTCACATTGCCCTGAACAGTAATGGTTAACTAGAGAACTACTGAACTCAGAGAACTACTAAGCATGACTAATGGTAATGTAATACACAGCATTTGGCTGATAGCAGTGTACTCCTTGAAGGATATACCAATTATCTTGATACTCTTCGTGACACTATTATCAATTATCATGTTATCAGTTATCATAGCTCACTGCCACTTAGCCAGCAATGGAAGCCAAGGTGATAAACCTGTTAATTAAAATGAATATGTGAACACTCATTTATAGCCAGTTCATATGATCTGGTATTATCAACTGCTTCCTCTTGACACTAAGTATGCTGAGATGGGTTCAAATAACAAGAAAGGGATTTAAATACACTTGGTGTTGACAATAAAAGTATTGGTACCATACTTCAGTTTTCAAAACACTCTACCCTTTATTGTTAAACTCCTTATTGTCTATCCTTAACATTTACTTCAAGGCTTCAAAGCACATACATTTCTGTAATCCTTGTGTGTCAGCCAGGCTCAAAAACTGGCACCCAGACTTTTTTAGGCGCTCGCAAATGGAGAATCTTTAGGTGCAAAATGCACCTGGGCGCCTGATAATTTTTAACCCTGATATGAAGGCAATGCCTCGAAATGACCTGTGAATCTGGTGAGGCCTAGTGAGTCCACCCAAGTGAGCACTGTGAAGACTTGAACTCTGTTTCCAGGCCTATGACAGTACTACTAGAACTTATTGGCTATCACTAAATAAACTCTGTTTTAAGTCTGCATATAACAACAAAGTACTTTGGTGCCACTAAGATTAAGACAGTTTTGTGTCATGAACTTGGGGGTCAAATCCCACTTATCTATAAACTTGGGGTTATCCTCAGTTGACGTGATTATACATACTGTAAAGTGAGACCAAGCAATGCACAAGACAGATAAGTCCTATTACTACGCAAAGCACAAATGTGAATGCAATCCAATCCAGAGAGCAAAAGATACTGAGATGCAAACACCTAACCAGAGACAATTAATTTCTGCAGTAGTCACTTTGTCTCTATTCAGCTCAAGTCTGATAGTGTCAAATCTACAAATGAATTCCAACACAGCTGCTTCATACAACTCTCCCTTCAAAACTTTGTTAAGTTTTTTTTTTAGACGTATGACAACGTTGTTGTCTGTTACTGAATGACCATGGAGACTTAAGTGTTTCCCTACCAATTTCCATTTTTTTTGTTCATTTATTATATTTTGAGAAAGCCGTCTGGTTGCCTAATGGTAATTGGTAATTGGGAAAGGGTGCTATGACACATGACAGCATGCTTGGAAACTTCTCAGCACACCGTCCGAGGGATTCTGGGAACACAAATTTTGGAAACACACTGGCTTAAGGAGTGAAAGGGATGGAAAAGGTATTGCACTTTGCCTCACAACTGTCCACTTCTCCCACCACCAAAGATATGTCTCATCATGCCTTAGTAACTATTACAATAGGAACGCGGGTGGCGCTGTGGGTTAAACCACAGAGCCTAAGGCTTGCCAATCAGAAGGTCAGCAGTTCGAATCCCCACGACGGGGTGAGCTCCCATTGCTCAGTCCCAGCTCCTGCCAACCTAGCTGTTCGAAAGCACGTCAAAGTGCAAGTAGATAAATAAGTACCGCTACAGCGGGAAGGTAAACGGCATTTCCGTGTGCTGCTCTGGTTCGCCAGAAGTGGCTTTGTCATGCTGGCCACATGACCTGGAAGCTGTACACCGGCTCCCTTGGCCAATAACGCAAGATGAGCGCTGCAACCCCAGAGTCAGTCACGACTGGACCAATGGTCAGGGGTCCCTTTATTAACTATTACAATGGGGCACATATTCCACATTTACATAGCCAGTGAGGTGTGGCTAGAGGATCCAGCTGGGGCAAGGGAGACCCAGGGACAAATCTCTACTCTGGTATGAAGCTGTTTGGGCCATCCACTTTATCTCAGCCTAGCCTACTCTGCAAGGTTATGGTAAGGATAAAATGGGGGTGGGGAAGAATCATGCACACAGCCCTGAACTCCTTAAAGAAATGGAGTTGCGTAGGATAAAACCACACTAAATAAAGAAACACTAAATTTACATTATCAGTAAGATATGGGATGAGAAATGAGGTAAAGCTTTTAAATACTGTTTTTGTAAGTTTGAAAACTAACCTGATATGAAAAGAAGGGTGCTTGCTTTAGATTAAGATTCTAGCCTCTATTCCAGACACAAATGAGAACTAAGTGGCAGCATCTTTCCTTTCCCCACAAAATAATGGAAGATTGATCAACTCTATGCTCCCTTTGAAAAACACTTCTCTTCTCTTCACACTAATGCATAAGAGAGATTTATCATGGGGAAAGGAAGCCACTCTTTCCCCAATAGCCACTAAGTCAGTGGCTCTCTATATGAGGAACTCTGAGGTTGCAGAGAAGCTTGCCAGAGTTCATCTGTGAGAAGATAAATTGTGGCAGACAAACACTGGAATGTCAGCTGGTCTGCAATCAGTACAGTTTCCCCACAATGTTCAGCTGCATGTGAGTTCCAAGTTTTCTAGGGAAAACTCGGTTCACATAGGTTGACACTTCAGCCCAAGAGGCCTAGCTGGAGCACTATATGAAAGGAGTACACACCCTAGAACAAGCCCTAGCATGCTTTGGAACATACAGGGACGAGGGGAGTTTAAATCCTTTCTATAAGCATTTCAGGAAACAGAGGGCCCAATGACCTCCTTGCCAGCTCTAATCAGTGCAGTGAAGAAGGCCATGTAACCCGCCCCTTGTGTTTATCATCAGCACTGGGATAATTGACGCAGTTGCATCTTCTTTTTGTTTCTTCTGCGGGCTTTTTGCTTCCAAATGGTCTTTCTCTGTGGGCCCACATGGCCCTGCTCATTCCATCATCCTTTGATCTGCTTTCCTCCCGCAGGCAGAGGACAAGCAAAAGTGCTTCCAGATGAACTGCCTTTGTTTTGTTTGGTCTTATTTACACTTCAGGAGGTTTGAATGCTGTTTTCTCCACTTAGAGAAACTTTACTAGAGAATCCTAGTCTAGTATGAATGCAGCCATCTACAGGCATCAAGGGGGAGAGAGATGCAGAATGACAGAGTCAAACCTCAATTATCTCTTTTTAAGGGGGAGGGGACCATGCAATTCATGAAATGGTAATCTGCCTATGCCAAAATATATCAAACTTCAACTCCTACTTACACACAAAGTTCGTAAGTTTAGACATTTATGAAAGCAAACATACAAGAGAACCCAGCTACTGCAGATATAAAATTTTAGGTTGATTACTACTATAGTGTTACTGCCATATAATGCTGATCAGCAAAGGAATTCTTACCTGTTGAACTTCACTTTCTCCATTTGAAATTTTTTCCGTGTACACAAAGGAGTTGAATATCCGCTGTAATAAAATTAAGAAAGATTGATTAGACACATCGGTATAATATCAGTGACTGAGTATATTTAGGTGGAAAAAAGCAGCTACATACGGAACAGGTAATATAAAAGAGCAAGATTAAGGATTAAAAGAATTATGGTAATAAGAGACGGAAAAACCACAGCAGTTTCATTAAAAACACATACGCTTCCATAATTAAATTAAACAGATGTTTGTGTTTGGTGGAAATATACAGTATAGGATATTGCATCCAGAGTGCCTGACATTGAGTGCAAGTGGTATGAATTTAAAATAGCTATGCTTCACATTTCAAACATGGCTTTCCCCAAATAAAGTAATTGTTTACATATACCATACATTTAATGCAATGCAGCTTTTTCAAAAAGGGTTTTTTTATTTATAAAAAAAATCTCGTTCTAAATTTCATTAGGAGCCTGTCTAGATTTCACTTATACTCAACGGGCTTTGCTTTGGGACCCCTGCAGTGGAAAAGAGGCAGCAGCATTCTGTACAGTACCTCCCTTTTCCCCACTGTATACATAAATGTTGTTGAAGGGCACGGCACAGAAAAAGTGAAGGCTCCTTACGGAGAGACAAAACTAAATTGTTCATATATGACTCACACACATCAGCACACAAACCAGCTCTGCTCGCACCCTCCCTTCTTGCTCGTGTTCTCCAGTCTATGTCTTGCTGGTCTTCTCCTTTAACTTTCCTACATCTGTGTCAGCAGCAGTGAGGGAGCTAAGAGGTTTTAGAAGTGGATAACCCTTACCTGCAAAGCAATAATCAAGCCTTCTACTGGGTTACTGAGAGGAAGCCTATCCAACCTTAGCTCCCCGCCCAGAGGCAGGCATCTGCTCAGTCTATCCTTGCCCCCAAAGATCTTAAGACGAAGAGAAGAGTTTGGATTTGATATCCCGCTTTATCACTACCCGAAGGAGTCTCAAAGCGGCTAACAATCTCCTTTCGCCTCCTCCCCCACAACAGACACCCTGTGAGGTGGGTGGGGCTGAGAGACTTCAGGGAAGTGTGACTAGCCCAAGGTCACCCAGCAGCTGCATGTGGAGGAGCGGAGACGCGAACCCGGTTCCCCAGATTACGAGTCTACCGCTCTTAACCACTACACCACACTTGGCTTGGGCAGAAAGGAGGCAGTACCTAGCTTCAATTGAACCAATGCCATCAAGGGCCTTCAGGAACCATCTCACTATTGGTGATGGGCTGTTCCCAAAGCAATAGGAAGGGGGATCTTGGACTCAGCGGATGCATGCAACAAGCCAAACAAGATAGAACAATCTATCTTTCCTACTTTTGGGCTGATGGTGGAAAACTGAAGCTGCAGGCAAACATTGACAGGTGAAGCAGGAATGCCTATTTGTCAATCACCTGTTGTTGTTGTTGTTGTTGATGATGATGATGATCCACTTAATGCCAAAATAGGCTCTAAGCAGTTTAGAGTCAATGTTTAAGGGAGGTTGCCAAGACTGCCAATCTGATGATTGATGGTTACAGCAACCTCTTCTTAAGACCCATTTACTCCACCAATCTGCGGGCTGGCACTGCTAGCTCCAAAGGAGGTTGTTGTAACAGCTGATCAGCTAATTGGGAGTTACAAGGAGCCCCTTTGAAGTCTGTTTGGAGGAAGTGGTTTAGAGTGCAAAGGAGCACCCCCCCCCCGCCACAGACATTTGTATACAGATATTGATCAAATTAGCAAAGAGATATGTACAAAGCCAAAGCGGAAATTCTTATCAGTAGAAAAGTATAGGCAAAGTAACTAACTATATTTGCATCATGACTGCTTTACATAATACATATGTATTATTATTATTTTTAAAAAAGGTTACTTCCACTGGAAAAAAGTTATGATCATTTCCCCCATTTATCTTCTACACTTTCTAAACTTAGAATTTCGTTTTATTCAAATTTATATTGCTAATATAAAGGTAAAGGGACCCCTGACCATTAGGTCCAGTCGTGACTGACTCTGGGGTTGCGCGCTCATCTCGCATTATTGGCCGAGGGAGCCGGCGTATAGCTTCCAGGTTATGTGGCCAGCATGACAAAACCACTTCTGGCAAACCAGAGCAGCACCCGGAAACGTCGTTTACCTTCCCGCTGTAGCGGTTCCTATTTATCTATTTGCATTTTGACGTGCTTTCAAACTGCTAGGTTGGCAGGAGCTGGTACCGAGCAACGGGAGCTCACCCCGTTCACAGGGATTTGAACCGCTGACCTTCTGATCAGCAAGCCCTAGGCTCAGTGGTTTAACCCATAGCGCCACCTGGGTCCCATATTGTTAATATACCTATATCTAAATACCCATATGTACCATTTATTATTCTGCCGAATTATGAATATTCAAAACTATCAACAAAATAGCATGAATACATATTTTTCATGTCATGTAGAAACACAGTTATTCAAATAGCTACCATATAGCATGCTTAACTAGGAGTGTGGCTCTTGTCTTCGCATAAGTGGTAAGAGAATGCATACAGAGAAACCCCAATCTGAATTACTTTCATTTTACAATGCTCCCATCTCCTTCTGTAGCTGGCAAGCTAGGAGTGGGGGACCTGTGGTCCTCCAGATGCTCTTGGACTCTAACTCCCATCAACCCCAGACAGCATTGCCAATTGTCAGTGGTTATGGAAGCTGGAGTCCAGCAGCAAATGGAGGGCTATAGGCCCCTCATCTCTGCTCTAAGCAGCTATAATTCTGTGGCACAAAAATACATCTGTGCTTCCTGGTCAGAGTTTTTAGATAATGCTTGCTTGTATCATAAAATCTTCATTTACTTGCAGACCAATCTGTATTAACTGTTATCACAACTGTATAATATGCACTCTTTTGCTCAAGAAATAAATGAGTTACAAATTGGGAAACTCTCATTAAATCAATGGTTTAAATCACAATTAATCTCAACTACTTAAAAAATAATTTCAATCATAGGCATACAGGCAAAACCGACAAGGAGTTATTTTAAAGAATTATGGGACCAAAGACAAATGGTAAAGAGCATTTGGGGGGGGGGCAATGGAAAAGGAACAAACCAAATACAGTACAGTACATTTAACTAAGGTGGGAGTGTAACCCACTGCCAAAGCACTGCAGTAATTTGATCCTAAGTGTGCCATATGTGTTAAAATTAAGATTAAATTGCTTTCCAAGCACCTTATTCTAAAAGATAAAAAGTATTGTTGACTACATCAAGCAACAACAGATTCAAAACACTTCATCATATTAATTTTGTTGTCCGGTTTAGTTCTTTGAGCTCCACACTTTTGTGTGCAGTGCTTTTACAGAGTTTTAGTTTATTAGCTTATTAAATTTATACACCACCCTCCATCCAAAAATCACAGAGCTGTAGCAAAAAAGGTGATTCACAGCCAAGGATGCAAGTGCCTCCTCAACTAGATGTTGCATCTAAGCAAATAAAGATATAAGCAGCAGTTTGGCAGGTCAAATTCTATCCTCAGCATGCCTCTTGCCATCATTCAGGGAAGACATATCCTTGGTCACAGAAAACACTGTGGAATAATCTTATGTTTTGTTCCACTGAGCTTATGACTGTCACTTTCCCTTATTCCTTTCCCGCTTGGGGACTTCAGGAATTTAAGAAATTTGAACTCTTAATGCTAAGGCCACCCCTGGAGAGGGCGGCAGTAAATCTTCTGAGTTTACAAGTCCCAGTGAGCCTAAAATGATTAAAGAGGCAAGATACAACTATTATGAAAAAGCCCAACACTGAAACTTCCTCTCATTCTATCCCCTTTATTAAAAGCTGTGATCAGTTTCTAAGACTACAAACAAACCTTTCCCACCCCACCCAATTTAGAGAAGCTAATTTAACATCAGAAGAAAATACATTAAAGGTGTCATTTTGATGCAAAATGAACTGCATTTTCTTTTCCACTCACAAATTGCTGAATATCTGGACATCAAAGGAAACAAAGAAATAGCCTCTTAGCTAACACTGAGGTTTCTACCCATAATACAAAGCTAGCCCTTAACCTGAGCTTTTACAGATCTATGAAGAAGCATTAAAAATAATGAATATAGTTAGGAAAAAAGAATACCGATAATCGCTTTTTTGGTTACTTAGCTAATGTTTTCAAGTGAGAGTTCTTATTTGTTTGAGTCGAAAAAATAAGTATAAAATCTTCCACTATGAAAATGTTTGCTTCAAATCTTAATTTTTGCTACCTAACAGCAACACATGAATACTGTGATCATTGAAATGTTCCATCTTCTCTCCCAATGGTTCTTGTAATCAAATGAAGGAAAAATTGTGTGATTGCAAGCATCATGATTGGAGTTATATGTAGTTGGGCCCTTTGATATGGATAATGCAGCGCAGTTCTGCATGCACTTTGCATCACACACTGTGAAAATGTGGCATACGTGAATTTATCTATATGTGGAATATATGACAAATTAACATCATTGTTTCGTGTTTAAACATGAATGGCATGTACAAAACTGCTGGGTTTATTTATACATTCATCTGAAGTACTTATACTTCACTCTTCATTGAATATTGTCGATTCCAGAGTGGGGAACAATGAAGTAAAATAATAATATACAGGGCGAAAGCAATAAACAGAAATTACAAAATACATCAAATTATGTCCAATAAATATCAAACAAATAAACAGCTCCATTATATAGCCAAAAAAAACCTAAACCACAACCATTAGAAATTCCAATTCAACAAAATACGTGGATGAAGAAAACAGGCCATTCAATTCACTGAAAAACCAAATGGTCCTAGCAACAGTTCCCACACAATTTCTTACTTGGTGCAATGCAACCCACTCCCCCACCACCACCAATCAGAGAGAGGGCCACACTCTCTGCTAACAGACTCTCATTCTGTCCTTTGAGCACCTTCACTGCCACTCTTGAACCCATCCAGGCTCTCACCATGAGCAGCAAATTCTGAACACTTAATATTATAACTAATTGTACCATATGCTTTATCAAAATGTAAATCAGCCTAGTAACATAGTACATGGTCTATTAGTTTGTTGTTGACATTTAAAGCTGTAAACAACTTGGGACAAGGGCATCTAACAGAACTATGTGTTGGAGATTCATTCCCCGTGTCTGCAGTCACGGTTTTCATTCCACAGAGTGGGAAGTGATGGAGACAGGATGTTTTGTTGTTACTGTGTTCCGTGAAGTGGGACTATTGTCCTTTTCTCTTTGCTGTGTGATGCTAGAGAGAGAGGGATCCATGTTGCAGTGCTCCGAGTGTATTATATGTAAATACACAAACTGCAAAGACTCTGTGGATCTCTAAGTGTGCTGATGTCTCCAAGGCTGTGATGTTTGGGTTGGAGAAAGCTTTTGAAGCTCCCGAACGATCGACCAGGAGGGAGAGAACATGGCAGTCGGGCATGTGTCTTTACCAAGGTCCTACTCGTGTGTAGGACGCTCCTGTAACACCATGTCCCTTGATACAGACCAAGCTCACCTGTAAGATTTTCTTATGGATGGCCTACTGGTCATTTCACAACCAGCAGACTGTCCCTTGGGGACAATGAAAAAGTGGGCTCTCTCAGTGAAGGCACCCAGTCTTTGGGATACCAACCCTCGGTCATGAAGGGGTCATCTTAAAACAACTCTCAAAAACTTCGGTTTATGTAAGTTTGCCTAGACTCTTAGCAACTCTTACTTTCTAATTATAGGCTCTTATTAATATTTTAAAAGTAATTAATTTTTAATGCTCAGTTTTTTGCTCAGTTTATTAAATGGTGTTCTGTTTTAATTACTTCTATGTAAACCACTTGGAGATGTTCATTACATTAAGCTGTATACAATTTTTATAACTAAATAAATCTGAGAATGCATACTGCTCCATGCATCTGTGCTGATTCTAGATCGCCATTCACACGGATGGGAGGAAAAGAGGAACAGCAGCTCCTAGCCTGACTAGGCTTATGGCCAAACTACATGTGATCCGATCTAACATTTATTTATTTTTACTTAAAAGCAGCCCCGGTGATGCTATAATTTGCACTGTAGCAGCAAAGCTGGGGGTGGGGAGGAGTCAACGCTTTCCTATGACATTTTAGAAAACTAAAGAAAGTACACAAACATACACACAGCTAGCCCTGCAGCAGAAACAAATAAAATATTTTCCCAATACAGGGCAAAACACTTCCTCTCCCAACTACAGTTGAAACAAGCAAAGTCTTACTACTCATACCATTCCTTTTCAGCATTATCCCTTGAATATAGGAAGTGGAGATAAGTCCTTTTCTGTGCCAGTACAGTGGTGCCTCGCTAGACGAATTTAATTCGTTCCACAGGTCTTTTCTTATAACGAAAAATGTGTCTAGCGGATCCCATAGGAATGCATTGATTTTTTTTTTTTGCCCATTGGAACGCATTAATTGAATTTCAATGCATTCCTATGGGAAACCGCGATTCGCTAGACGAATTTTTCATAAAACGAATTCGTCTAGCGAGGCAACCTTAACCCTTTCGTTAAGCGGAAATTTCGTTAAGCAGGGCATTTGTTAATCGAGGCACCACTGTACTGTAATTAAGGCTCGTGCTCCCTTGAGGGGTCCTTCCTGGTACCTATATAGCTCGGGCACCAATTGAAGACTGTCGTTTTCTCTTTGGTTTTGGTCCAATTAGTTTTGATGCTTGCTACTGCTGCTCTGAATTAGTTTTGGTTGATTGTAAATAAATAAAAAATAAATAAATAAGAGGGTTAAAGACAGGTAAAAGGTAAAGGTAAAGGGACCCCTGACCATTAGGTCCAGTCGTGACCGACTCTGGGGTTGCGCGCTCATCTCGCATTATTGGCCGAGGGAGTTGGCGTATAGCTTCCAGGTCATGTGGCCAGCATGAGAAAGCCGCTTCTGGCAAACCAAAGCAGCACATGGAAACGCCGTTTACCTTCCCGCTGTAGCGGTTCCTATTTATCTACTTGCATTTTGACGTGCTTTCAAACTGCTAGGTTGGCAGGAGCTGGGACCAAGCAACGGGAGCTCACCCCGTCACAGGGATTCGAACCGCCGACCTTCTGATCAGCAAGCCCTAGGCTCAGTGGTTTAACCACAGCGCCACCTGGGTAGCACTGAGCAATTAAATGTGCTAGTTAGAACCTTTATTTCCAAATCCACCCATATGACTTGTTTTTTGTCTTTTGATGGGGGCTGGAGTTTGCTAAGGAACCTAGGAGGGAGGACAAAAGACAGGGAGCATCTTAACTGGGTGAAGAGGAATCCTGGAGAGGAAGTATGGCTGGCACACTGCAGCACTGCTTAAGAAAGCATATATACCTGTACCTCATGCAAGCCAGCATATTTAACCTAGCATCTTCATTAAACAGATTTTCAAACCCTTAGCTGGAATTAGCATTTGGGGGGAAATCTTAGAAACAAAACAAAACCAAATTGAGACAGAGAGGAGACTTTGGGGGAGTTTCTCCAGTTCTTAATACCTTTATTACATCAGTCCTTTACTCCCTTTTCGCAGTGATTTATGCCAATCAAACCCTTGCCCAAACATCCCAAAATGGTGAAGATCAAGTTATTATTACCACAACAGATTATACCAATGTTAGAGGCTGTTCCACTAGGCTCTATTTCTCTGCACTCTATTTTATTTATAGAAGTCAATGGGATAGTGTAATTGCTCAAAGCTGTGCTCAGTTACTTGAAGACATCCAAACTGAGACCATTAAAAACCTAGGGGGAAAAGATTGAAGCCCCAACTGGGACACTGTATTTCTAGACATAACCTCTTCGAAACCCCTATTTACCCTGAGTAAGGAAGAGCTGGAAAAATACCAAAAATGTCATCAAGATACTGTTTTTGAAGCCAATGAAGGGGAGGGGAGAAAAAAAAATTAGTTCCACATGTTAAAACAATTCAGCATTTAGTCTATGTAATTTGACTAACGTTATACTCATGACAATGCGCATGGCAATCTTACAGAAAACTAAAATTGATGTTATGCAACCTCAGAATATAAAGCAGATGGTGGAAATAAACCTCCATACACTATTAATTTTCTTCATCTTGAGCCTGGGAGTAGGGGACAAGGGAAATATATTTACTATAATCTACAATAATAGTAGATAATTATCCAATAGATTCCTGTATTCTCAATAGAGGTCAAAAGCAGAATGACATAACGGGGGAGAGGGAGAGGGAGAAAGAGAAGGGGAGAACCACATTCAAGAATCTAAAAATGCAATTATCAAATGGTACAGTGTCCAGTTGTAAAAGATAGAGGAGCATTTCCAGTACAAAAGCAGTTTTGAAATATATAATAAACTATCTGGCCCGGCCATGCATTGTTGTGGCTCATCCCTGTGACTGCCCTCACTCTGTCCCGACCCATGAGTCATCGCTCCCCCTCTTCCCGCCATCCCCCGGCACATGCCTGTGACTGGTCCCAGTCATACCTCGGGTTGTGAACGTGATCCGTGCGGGAGGGACGTTCTCAACCCACAGCACCACATCTGCCATTTTGCGCTTATGCACAAGCACCGAAACCCGGAAACCCATAGGGTTCGCAACCCAAGGTATGACTGTACCTGTGCAATTGTTTGCAGAAACCAACCCAGGTATAAAATTGAAGTATTTCATGTCCACCACCATGAAGCTGTAACTCCTGGTCACCAATGTCTTGCTTTGCACTAGCTGAGTAAGTTGACTTGCCAGTTAACTCACTCCCCCCCCCCCCCATTCCCAAACTATGAGCCAGGAGTTGCTGCTTCGTCATATGAGAAACCATTCTAATACAATTGGGGACTTCTGTTTTGTTCTTCATGGACATTTATTAAAAGACAGAAAACAGGAAAACCCTATCAGAATTTAAGAAGAATGTCGGCCTCAGAAGGATTATGTTCATGTTGAGAGAGTTTCGTTTCATTCTCTGGCCGCTGTGTTTCTCTACTTTACAGATCTATCAATCACAAGCAGGCTGCACACTCACAGCTCTAATGGCATGGGATAAGCCTGTGTAATTTCATACTCCAGCAAAAAAAAATTGAATACATGCAATGCTGTATGCAGTATAAATCTGATCAGTACAGGCAAAGCTGGAAATATATAGTTTTCACATGCTGGGAGTGCAGTGCATGAGTACATTAAAGTTCTTGTGTTGTCATTGTTTACATAAATAAAAGTGAATCACCCTGAAAATAAGTTATTGAAGGACATCAAAGAAGATTCATTCAATAATTAAGTAAACAATGCTAAAGGTGGCATGCTAAGCAAATAAAATATAAACAAAACATTGCTGAAAATCAAAGCTTAAAATATAAACCATTCACAAAATGAACAAACAAATGCTAACTTCAAAGTTATACTCTTTTAAACTTCAGCACTGTTTTGCAATAACCCAAGCAAACAAGGCGTACCTTATACGCTATTTATATAGATGTCTATAGCCCGAGAAGCAGCCTTGGCACAAGGTATTAGTCTCTGAACTTATCTAAATGTCTTTCCACATATGAAAAATGACACCGCAGATTTACAATATTGGCGATAGTTATGTAGACACCTCAGAGTCAACCTGGAGTAGTTTCTATTGCACACCTTTGAAAACAAACACCTCATTACTTCCTTTTTTTAAAAAAAAGCTCTCCCCACTTTTGGAGTCTTGATATTAACAAATTTATGGTGGCACAGACAGAACAGGGGGAAATGCCTAGAAGTGAAAAGGTTTAAAATGTTTGGAATTTAGCTTCATAAAGAAGAATTTATAATATTCAGTGGGGTAAGATTAACAAGTTTATTATGGCATATGTTTCAGACTACAGATACCTGGAATGTTATCCTAAGTTTAAAAACCAGCCACCCACAAGATAAAATTGCCACTTTTCACACAAGTAATATCGCCATGTAGCCATTGGGAGGGTTTGTCTCCGGCTTTTTAACAAAACCATACACAAATCTTTAGTATGTGGTCAAAATACCTGTGGTTTAGTACTGAAAGCCATCTATCGCCAGCTTTACGTCAAGAACAGTTTATTTAACGGGTCATCCTAATTATTCTATTGCTTATACTGAATCACTGAAAAGCAGAAATCAAGTCTACTTTACAGCAACACTCCCCACACCGCCCCCTCCAACAACAACTGTTACTGTTAGGTCTGGAGATATTAACTGCTGCAACACTCAAGGACACAAACTGAAGAAATGAAAAACCACATCCTCAGGCTGGGGGGGGGGAGTGTCCCATTTCCTTGCCTGCTCCACTAACATTGCAGTGCTACATATGCCTACTCAGAAGTAAGCTGCACTGAGTTTAACGGGACACGCTCCCAGGTAAGCATGTGCAGCATTACATCCTAAGTAGCAAAAATTGCCCACTTGCAAAGGAAAGTGGTATGGGCTTGTAAGGGTACTTTATTCAAGGTTTGAAAAAGAAAAAGAAAACATTCCTGACCCAGATTTGCAGATTATATGAAACCTGCAACGCTGGTGAGTAGATATATTTTTAAATTTATAAATTAGGAAGTGAAAGGCTGGGACTATTTCCCAGTAATTATCAATTATATCCAACTGCATTCTCTCAGTCAGCTACCCTAAATTACACAAGAACTACTGCTTTTGACAAATTGCTACAATTAAAACAATTTCTATTACAGATTGGGGGTAGGTGTATAAATCACTTGTCCCTTTGCCTGTCTGATGAATTACATTTATATGTCCTTAGGAAAAGCATACCTGTTTATTCAAAATAAAACACTATAATGCAATTTCCTTCCAAACATCATATTTATATATTGTTTTCATTATTTAAGATACCCCTATGCCAATCATGGGTGCAATGTCTTATTAATTTGAAAGAAACGTGAATCTGCAGCATACATTTATTCCTGAAATTACAGAATTTCCATTCTACTATAGAAGAGGAAGGTTTCCTTAAACTCATTCATATTTAATTTTTGAGGATGGTTCACTGCACATAAAATATTAATTAGTCAGGTTTTTGAAATTGCGAAGCTAAAATGTCGGTCTCCCTCTCAAATTAGTTTTCACTTTACTTAAGGTTATCCGCAAGTCTCTCTTTTCTTGGCCATCTCTGAAGTAAGAAGGAAACCGTTACAACATAATCTTGCTAATTTCAAAGCTAATTGCATTGAAAAGGGATGAGAATAGATATTTTTTCTTAGAGAATTTTGTAAGTCACAGTAATCTGATGATACACGTATATGCAGAAGGAACCCCCGCCAAATTCAATGGAACTTGCCCCTATGAAAATAGGATTGCTTTTTCATCAACCAGTTGTCTGATTCATCTCCTAAGAAGTCTTCATTTTAGTTTATAATCTATATAAACATGTAGCAACAATAATTATTAAACACTATTAATATAATCCATTCATTCATTTTATTTTATTTTCCACACTGAATTGATATGAAAACAATTTTCTGTGACTGATGTGCTTCACACACCTGCTTATGACAAAGTCATCTAAAAGAAGGGAAACAGGCGTGACAGTGGCCAAAGGTGCATTTTCCACACACAGCATCCGAGCCGGCTCATTACGTGCAGAGTTAGCACAACAGCAGTGCACCCTTCAAGGCCATCAATCACTACTGTGCTAGTATGCAAATTAGCAAATCATGTGGTAACTACATTTAGACGTGACAGGACATGCATGGAACAAGCAAGCGCTTTTTCCCATGGTCCCTGTCATGTCTGTAATTCAGCCTTAAAGCGGCAGTCCACTGGCCTCCCCAGCACTCAGGTTATACAGTGGTACCTCAGTTTATGAACACAATTGGTTCCGGAAGTCTGTTCATAAACTGAAGCGTTCATAAACTGAAGCGAACTTTCCCATTGAAAGTAATGGAAAGTGGATTAATCCGTTCCAGACGGTCCGCGGAGTAACCGTTCATAAACTGAAGCGAACTTTTCCATTGAAAGTAATGCAAAGTGGATTAATCCGTTCCAGACGGGTCCGTGAAGTACTTAAACTGAAGCGTTCATAAACTGAAACATGGGTGTAATTGGTTCCGGAAGTCTGTTCATAAACTGAAGCGTTCATAAACTGAAGCGAACTTTCCCATTAAAAGTAATGGAAAGTGAATTAATCCGTTCCAGATGGGTCCACGGCGTTCATAAACCGAAAATTCATAAACCGAGGTGTTCATAAACCGAGGTTCCACTGTAATGAAATGTAAAATTAAGTGAATGGCTAGGGACTGTAACATCCTAAGCTGTTCTTGGCAAACTGAAGAAAAACAGCTAAGTGAAACCAGATTTTTATCATCTCTTGCCTATCTCTATTGCTTTCTAGCTTGGTACTGGAATTCTCTGCCCCCAGACATCTGGTTAGCTCCCTCTTGCTGCTACATTGAAAGGCCCCTTAACTCATTTACTTGCTGTTGTTTTTTTCTAGATTGGTCCCCATCAACTTTCATTCCATGTCTCTGTTAAATTGCAAGCGACAAGGCCCTGCCTTGCTGTTTTAGAAGCACATGGGAAGAAACACTGGAATCTGAGGTATGAATTTTTCAAAAGCAGGCTGAGGGCTAAGTTCCTCATCATTTCTTGGTGTAGATGCACTAATGGATTCCTTATCTAATGGAAATTTCACCAGACCCTTATGTGATTGGCTGATAGGAGTGGTAAACCTGTTGACAGTTGTTAACAGTCGTCAACAGGTTTACCACTCCTATCAGCCAATCACCCATTCCCACCACCCACCCTCTGACTACACATAAGGGTCTGGAGACTTCTGTTTCAGTGTATCTGAAGAAGTGTGCATGCACACGAAAGCTCTTACCCATAGCTGCCAAGTTATCCCTTTTTAAAGGGATTTTCCCTTATGCTCAATAGGCTTCCTCGTGAGAAAAGGGAAAACTTGGCAGCTATGCTCTTACCTATGGCAAACTTAGTTGGTCTCTAAGGTGCTACTGGAAGGATTTTTTTTATTTTTTTTATTTTGACTACATCAGACCAACACGGCTACCTACCTATAACTCACCAAACCATAGTTTGGCTTACTGTGTCTTGCGAATCAACTCAGTATGTCCAGTTCCAAAGTAAAAAAATAATAATAAAGAAAATTTGTGGAAGATAGCATTAAATGGCAAACATATTTCTTATTTTTCAATTTACTGTTAAAAAAAACTTTAAAGAGAGAATTAAACCGCTTCCCAGAAATTTACATAATAAAATCATTACACATGGAAAAAGTTCAAGTCATAAATTGCTGTTAACTTCCTCCACTGCCTCCTCTCTTCTGATTCTTTATTCTGTTCTTTTATGCTATTCTTTAAGAGATCTGACAAGGCAGAGTACTTAATTTTATCATAGCTGCAGTACACAGAAGGTTCTTATTAAGGCATCTTTTTCCAACTCCCAGCTACCAGACAGCAGAGAGGAAAATGCCTTGGGGTAAGTAGGGCAGTCATAGGGAACAGAGTCCATACAGCTCTTCAACATACACTTCTCTTCAGATCAATGCTATTTTTTATACTATCACATTTCCCTCTTCCCCTGCACTCTGGTCAGATTTTTTTTTTTAAAGAGTTTCTCTCTCCATAGCAATACAGTGTATTCTGGTACAGTATATTAAAGAGTTACTACAGACTTCTGGTCCACTCATGTTTGAAGTATGACTGTGTGAAGTGTTAGTTACAAGTAGGTAGTCATGTTGGTCTGCCATAGTCGGAAAAAAATATAAAAAATTCCTTCCAGTAGCACCTTAGAGACCAATTAAGTTTGTCATTGGTATGAGATACACTTCAGATACACTGAAACGGAAATCACCAGACCCTTATATATAGTGAGAGGGTGGGGAGGGGTATTACTCAGAAGGGTGGTGGGAATGGGTGATTGGCTGATAGGTGTGATAAACCTGTGGACGACTGTATGAATGAGAAAATGGTTTCTGCAAATCTAGATGTAGCTTCCATTCTTTCACTAATGAGAGCTAAAAACAGCGATTCTAAAAGAAATAAAAACAAAATAACAACATTTTGTCATAGCTGCAAGATTCTATTCCACAAAGCTGTACTTAGTATAAACTGTGCCATCATCATTTCTTGATTTCCTGTTTACTATTGAAGAAATTTAAAAGAAGCAAGCAGTATCCTCTTTCACTTTTAAACATGAGGAAAAAAGATAGAAACCGTAAGTACATCTCCTTGGAAATTAGGTTCCTAGTGAATGTGCTCAGGTACCGTTTTCTAAATGCAAGTTTGCTGAGTTATAATCTATCTATCCATTAAATCTGTAATGTTTTGTATGTTACATTTATGCTAAATCTTAGTTGTAAGGTGAAGTTTTCTACTGACAGCTTTGAAGTTTTCGAAGTCCAGAACCTCTTGGAACAAAGTGGAATTTGCAGATAATGACATTATCTAATAAGAACAAAATGTCCAGGGATACAACACCAAGGAGTTAGGGAAATTCTACATATGCTATTAATTATGAGGTGTTGACCCTCCCAGTAAATTATGAAAAAAGAAGCAAATGCTAGCAAATTCCTCACATTTATTTATAGATGTTCAATACAGTGTCCAACCATAATTATAAAAGTTTAGGTAATTTCAAAGCTACTGTATGTGACGCATGCAGCAGCCACCTGTTGCATAAGCTGCTACAAAATGTCTTCAGAGTGTCTGTATCTAATTTTTATTTACTATAAAACTGAACAAACTGGGTTGTTGCATGTCTTATATAGCAAGCAGTTCTCTCATGCAGACAAAGAATAAGGGGCCCAGTATTTTCCTTTTAAAGTATGAAAATTCAGGGCAAAACCTTTAGAAACTTTTTCAAAGCCAAGGCTTAATTTGCATGACAGTTTAACAATTATGAGGGATTGGGTTTTTTGTTTTGTTTTGTTTTACTGGTAATACAAAGAATGAGGTACAGGATAATTTCCAGATGGTGTCCTATTTTGTATTGATTTTTAGGCTTGTGTTGTCCTGGGAGCTTTAGTTTTATCCCCAAAGTTTCACATGCCAGCCCCACTTCAAAGTAAGAACTCTTTCCCCCCCCTTCCTCTATTTTATTAGTCCTTCTCTAAACATACAACAGCCTCCCCGCAAAAAGCCATAACCCATTATTCTGTACATGTTTCTAGAGAAGGGCCCCACCCAGCAATTAGTATCATAGCTGCCAAGTTTTCCCTTTTCTCGCGAGGAAGCCTATTCAGCATAAGGGAAAATCCCTTTAAAAAAGGGATAACTTGGCAGCTATGATTAGTATATCATCTTTACATTGACTTTCTGACAGGAAGAACTTTCTGACAGTAAGAGCTGATCAACAGTGGAACAAACTCCGTCCAAAGGTGATGGACTCTCCTTCCCTGGAGGTTTTTAAGCAGAGTTTGGATGGCCACCTGCCATGGATGTTTTAGTTGAGATTCCTGCATTGCAGGGGGTTCGACCAATGACCCCCAGGTTCTCGTAGAGCACGTCTTTGGGGATCATGCAATCGTCTATTCTGTGGACATGACCAAGCCAGTGTAGACGTCACCAAGACAAGAGTGCAAACATGCTCGGAATGTGGAATTGGGAAAGCACAACTTTTGTTTGACTCTGTCCTTCCATGTGATGTCCAAAATCTTCCTGATGCAGTATATATGGAAGGCATTGACGCGTCACTCCTAGCTTTATGGAAGTGAGTTGCCTACAACTCGCTTCCATAAAGCAGTGTGTGCAACACACAAGCCTGACAGACCTTCATCTCGGTATTGAACATTAGCATCACAATCTCCTCTACCCTTTTGGAGATGCAAGCCATTGCCGTAGCTCCCATGCCAATATGCTTGTCCAGCTCAGTGTTGATTGAGAGGTTGCTGGTTATGGTGGAGCCTAAGTAGTCAAAATCATCTACCAGCTCAAGCATGTGGTCACCAAAGCTTATGTGTAGTGCTGGCGATGTCCTGACCCAGGATGTTGGTGTTCATCAGGCTGGCGGTAAGGCTGAACTCCATGCAGGCTTGGGCATAACAGCTGATGAGTCTATGTAGAGCTTCCTCTGAGTGCATTGTCAAGGCTGTGTCATCTGCAAACAACATCTCTCAGATCAGGACCTGCCACACTTGGCGTGGGATTTGCCAGGTTGAATGCAAGTACACACCATCTTCAGTCAAGTTGAAGGCATATGAGAACAACAGAGAGAAGAATATGCAAAGGAGTGTTGGGGCAAGAAGATGGTCCTGTGTTGGGGAAGGCATCCGAGAAGAAACCATCATACTAGACCAGGGTTTCCCAAACTTGGGCCTCTAGCTGTTTTTGGACTACAAGTCCCATCATCTTGAGCTAGCAGGACCAGTGGTCAGAGATGATGGGATTGTAGTCCAAAAGTGCTGGAGGCCCAAGTTTGGAAAACCCTGGGGAACTCTGTACTAGACGGTATCGCACATGTTCTTGTGGAAGGACACAATAATTTTGTGAAGCTTAGGTGAGCACCCTATCTTCATAGCTGCCAAGTTATCCCTTTTTTAAAGGGATTTTCCCTTATGCTGAATAGGCTTCCTCGTGAGAAAAGGGAAAACTTGGCAGCTATGTCTATCTTACTACTTCTTGCTGAAGAGGTCAAAGGCCTTCATCAGGGACAGAGTCTATATTACAACATTAATCTGTTTTCAAGTTACAACTACAAAAACCTATATTAAAATATTCAGTATTTTAGAAAAACGCTAAAAACACGAGACTATCTCAACAGAAAAATCCATTCTGTGTTCAGCAGCAGCTTTGATTCACATGCACAACTAAGGACAGAGCTGATTGACAGACAGGTTTTGTGATCTTATGAGCAACACCACAATCTAAAAAGTAGAAAATGCTCTCTTGGAAACCCCTGGGGAAACACTGTCCTTCCCAACTGATGGCATGACATTCTTTCCTCTTGAAATAATGAGCTGTGCAAGGCTTGTTTGGCTTTCACGCAGACAGTTTTTCATGCAAAGGTAAGTCAATCAGCTGTACCTTAGCAGATTACATTACAAGTAAATAAACATAGGGTGCCTTAAGACCTGGGATTTATTGCATTACTTTTCCTGGTTATAACGCTAGTGCTTCTATACCATTTTCTAATGTCCCTTTCACACCTAGAGTGGAACCTCTACTTACGAATTTAATCCGTTCTGAATGCACATTCATAAGTTGAAACAATGTTTCCCATAGGAATGCATTGGGAATGGATTAATTCATTCTGGGGCCTAAAAAAGGGCACTTTAAAGGCCGGCGGCTGCGAGGGCCCGATTTGGCCCTATGGCCGGATCGGCAGCTGGGGGGGGGGCGGCGAGGGCCCGATCCGGCCATAGGGCCAGATCGGCAGGTAGCGCGGGCGGCGGGAGGCCAGTGGGAGGCTGGCGGCAGAGGCGGCCGAGAGCCCAATCCCGCGCAAGGCTGGCAGATGCAGCAGCAGCAAGCGTGGGGCAGCGAGGCCGGCAGAAGGCCAGCAGAGCAGCGGCGGCGGCGGTGAGGGTCTGATCGTAAGTCAAAGAAATTCGTAAGCGCATCCCCATTTTTCCCCTTTGTAAGTCGAAAAATATGTATGTTGAGTCGTTTGTATGTCGAGGTACCACTGTATTCCTCCATGAAAACATGGAAGGAACTGTATGCCTGTATACTGCCCCCAATTTTTGTCACTTCTCTGCCACAATGTTCTGGGTTGATGCAGTTGCAAATGGATATTTTTTCCCCCCTGGAAGCAATTAAGACAGAAAAAATGGCTAAACTTCCACTATAGTCTGCAAGATTTACAGAAGTGGCTTTTGCATTGTGTGAAAGATGAAATATAACACAGAAATTAAGCATTATGGAAATGGAATAAACTGCCATTTGAATGCAGCCATAGTGAAGTCATAGAATGTACATGCTTAATCTGCATTCTGAGAATCTGGAGTTCTTAAAATAGTGCTACTTCCACTAGAACAGTTGACAGAAGCAGGTTATGGAACCTCTTGCTCAATTATATATGAGAGTGTCACCTAAAAGATTAATTTAACAAGCTAGTGTTCTTAATTTGGCCCTTAAAAATTCTAAGCATAATGCTGCCCGCTGTTCAACTTGAATCTACCACCTGAAACCTAACATCTCCTTTCATTTTTTCCACGCACTTTAAAAATAATGCTCATTAAATATAGAATTATAGAGGAGAGATAATCCAGATAAGATAAAAACCTCCTGCACAGCCGGGAGAATTTCGCTCGCATTTAGTTTCACTCGGAAAAGAATCTTGGCTTGTCATTTGGTATAGACCAGAGATCCTGCCTTGTCACATACCAAACCAGACATTGTGGTTAAAAGCAATCTCTGGTCAGTTCCAAACAAGCCAACTTCAAAACAGTGGGTTATGAAACTGGTTTGTTTAACTAACCAGAGGTTTAAATCACTACCTCAGACTCATACATAACAAGCAAGGAATCTTTGAAAGCAAAACTAAGTGCTGGAAAAATTCTCCTTCTGGTCAAAAGGAGGAGAGAAGAGAGGAGTGAAAAAGCCTAAGGCTTTGTTCAGGCCTATTTATTTCATTAAATTTATAAACCCCATGACTGGAAACTACTCTGAAGGGTTTGTTTAAACACACACACACACACACACACACACACACACACACACAGACACAGACACAGACACTTATTCTGGCTCCTGCACCCAAAGCTAAACCCAGATTTAGTGTTATGAGTAAACACAGCCAATGTTGAATTCTGACAGTGTCTAAGGGTGGGGTTTTGGAGGGCTGGATAAAAGATTCCAGATTTTGGAAACTGGAACAGGAGTTAGTATTTAAATGCTGAACATGAACTCTTCTAGCTTATCTACCACACAGATACAGTACTCTGCAAAACTATGGAAGGAGTGTGCTAGTGCAACTCTGGTACAGTACATCATTTCAGATGACCTCCATTCCAAATACTGACAAGATTGCAAGCTTATGTTCTTGCATTAATTCTGTGATTAGAGTTGCTCATCCATTAAGTCTATGATTAGATGAAACAGGCCCACAGCTCCCTGTTGAATGGAACCAAGATGATAAGAAAAAACATTTTTCTTTTGTCATGTGACATGTCAGTATCTCTGCTATGTAAGACAAAACAAAATCAAAAGAGATTGGGGAATGTTGTTAAATAATGGAAAGTGTTTACCCTGCTAGAAGGACACCGTAAAGTGAATTACGTTCTAACATCCTGGTCCAAATGCTCTGGGTGCCAGTTAGTTTCTGGGTCCAATTCAAAGTGCTGGTTTTGACCAATATAGCCTTAAATGGCTCAGGACTGCAATACCTGAAGGATTGCTCCTTTCCATATGAACCTACTTGGCCCCTGCGATCATCACCTGAGGCCCTTCTTTGTGTGCCTCCTCCGCAAGAGGTCCAGAGTAGGTAGCAACATGAGAATGGGCCTTTTCTGCAGTGGTTCCCCATTTGTGGAACACTCTCCCCAAGGAAGTTTGCCTGGTGCCTTCATGATATACCTTTAAACACCAGGCAAAAATGTTCCTCTTCAACTAGACCAGTGATGGGCAACCTTTTGAGCTTGCTGTGTCAAAATTCGCCAAAAAACCGAGCATAACTTGGGTGGTGTGTCACTTCGAGAAAAAAACCATAATTTCGCGATATTTATAGTTAAAATAACAAAAATGTATAATTGTAATATATAACTGTATTTAATAAACCAAAAACTAATTATTTAACCAAACCAAACCAAACCAAAACCCCCTTATTTATCACAAAGTGCCCAGAGTTGTTGAGCTTTTGGGGGGGAGCTGCTGATCAAAGTTTTGGAGGTTTTTTTGGGGGTGTGTGCAAAAGTTGCTTTGCTCTTTGGGGGAGGATGCCCCAAAGCTGCTGCACTTTTGGGGGGGGGGAAGAGAACAGAAATAAATGACGAATAATACCTTCGCTGGAATTAACACGCAGCACCGACACAGTCTGCCAAAGCGCCAGAAAAAACAGCACAGAAAGGGTTAAAAACCAATCTCTGGCTACCAGCAACAGCGGAGATACCGGTAGGGGGGGAAAACCAACAACAACAGCCCGAATTGGCCGATGGGGGCGTGCCAGCATTGAGGGCTCTGCGTGTCACGTCTGACACGCGTGTCATAGGTTCGCCATCACTGAACTAGACCTTTGGCTGAAACATCCTATACCCTTTTAAATGTGTTTGTGGGAAGAGAGGGTTGTTGTTGTTGTTGTTGTTGTTGTTGTTGTTGTTTTTATTATGTATTTTGTGTTTTTCTACGAATGAAGGACAGTATACAGCTTTAATAAATAACAGTAATAACAGTACTGAAAGTCTTTCCTGGGTGTTGCTCACCACTGAGCTTGTAAGGCTTAGCGCACACCACTTTATGTGCTGTTCAGAGGAATAATACAGGACACAACGTACATAAAATCTCCTTTGATTTCTGCAATCAGATGAAATACTCAAGTACAGGAGACAAGACTGCAGTTGGCCATCAAAGCATAACCAAACAAAATTTAAACTACCATTGTCTACAGGAATCCAGTGCCCCAACAAGAACTTGGGCACTCATTGATTGGGGGAATTGTTTATGTAACAATTGTTTAAGTTGGGGTGGGGAATGCAACAGCTGCTAATCTTATCAATATAGATTCTCAAGCTCACTGGAGTAAACGGAATTTTATGCTCTTTTGTGCTAAACATGAAAGGACTTGTTCCTCAGTTGCTACACTTGGCAGATGTCAAGCTTGGACCCAAAGCACTGAGGCTTGTGCCATTTTTATCATAAAAAATATAAAACTAACAGGGCCTGCGTTTAGTGGCAAATATCAGCCTGGCTTATTGCCCAGCACTGTAAGCTACTGTGGTGTAGTTTTGACATTGTTATCAAAATTGAATGGCAGCGTAATTTAAAATGTTGGTATTTGAAGTTTGGGGCATATGTATATTATTTCAAACTCGCTATAGTTTGACAGGATGTTGGAGTGAATTCTCTGGTCAACTAAAGCAGGATTTGGAAATCTTCTGTGCCTTCTATAAAATATGATAAAAGCAATTAAAGATACATGGCATTTGCTTTGTTGCCTCAGTGTCACCACAAGCACTCACCAAAATTCAAAATTATTCAGCTTCACTTAATATATAAATATAAGGAAGGATATAAATGGTCCTTTTATGCAACACCATAGTAAAAGGGGGGGCTGTCTGAAGTTTTGAAGATTTAATATTTAATTCCTTCAAATTGTTCAATTGTGTTTTATTATTAGTGTCTTCCAAAAGGTGTGTATGACTTGCTGGTATATTGCCAGTGGAGACGCCACCCTTCCCTTCCCAAATAACTGCCTCTGAAACATTAGTACACCTCTGCAAAATCTTGGAAGAGAAGAGTTTTGAACAAAGTACCAATAACTTTTTGTTCCATGGACGGACAAGACACCTCATCCCCTTGTTACCCAACGGGAGACATCACGAGCTCATAAAATTCATCAGAAGCGCAAAGTCTCTGATCTCAGGGACTTAAGGGAAGTGGGAAGTCACTTGCAAAGTCTTTGTCAGTCCCCCTTCTCTTCCCTTTTTAAGTCCCAGATCCTGCTCCTATCTTAAACAGGGGAGAGATATGAAGCTGGCCCCAATCCTATCACTTGACAACACCAGGCCCAAATGCTCTGCCAGCTGCAGAGCAGAATTTTGCCTGCCAACTTGGCCAGCAAGACCAACAGGATTATGGATGCAACGATGATTCTCCCATTCTGTCATGCCTCACCACTGTCTGGCCAGGGACTGGTTTGCTCTTTCAGTTATCGGAATATACTTTATTGTTTAAAAATGTACTCCTGTGCATTCAGAGGCATTGGGTTTTTGTTTTTTGCATGCTCTAGGCTCTGTTACATTCTCTTTGGAATGTTGTAACTGAGGAGTGTAAGTATATACACAAACACAGCTGTGCCACTTTTGCTCCATTTCATTTTATTTCTTTAAATTAAACCTCCCCCAATTTCAGCCATCCAATTAGTTTCTCTCTATCAAAAGACATCTCTAGCCTTTCATCTTCTTGAAAACTGAACGCGACTGAAGGGTGTCATGGAAACCATATCTCGGGTCATTTCCTGTTTCAATTGTTTTTCCACCCAGTATATAAAATACACTGGTTGTGTGAGATGGAAACAAATGGATAAGTGTTATTCCATCCTATGGTGTGAACAAAACAAAAAAACCATCCAAAACTCTGTTTCTCTAGAACATCTGAATCAGCTCTATTTCTGAAAAACTTCTGAATCAGGAGAGGCTGTGCAAGCCCTGAACCGCTGCCTTAATGCAGCGAAGGCGAGGGACAGGAGCAATAAACTTGAGTTTGAACATTGGGAGGGTGGAGGCTTTATGGGCAGGTAGTTTCCATGTCCAGAAGATAGGTCAGTTGCCTGTTCTGGACAGGGTTGCACTCTCTCTAAAGGGGCAGGTGCAGAGCTTGGGAGTACTCCTGGATACATTTTTATCACAGGGTTCGAAATTAGCAGGGCGCCAAAATTAGCATTTTGCGCTTAAAAATTCTCCATTTCCGAGCACCTCAAAAAGTCTGGGTGCCATTTTTTGTCCCTGGCTGACACTCAAGGATTACTGAACTGTATGCACTTTGAAGCCTCAAAGTATATGTTAAGGATAGGCAATATGTTAAGGAGCTTAATCATAAAGAGTAGAGTGTTTTGAAAATTGAAGTACTGTATGATGCCAATATTTTTATTGTCAACACCAAATTAAACATGTATTAGCAATTTCTGCTAAAAATATAATATTAACAATGTGTTACTTATGTGAATGGCATATTAGTTCATGCTTATCAAAATAATGAATAAAAGCCCCCCCCCCCCCGGTGGCAACTAGGCATTCTGTTTTGATGCCCACAACATAGGTCCCAGAAGCCATTTGGCTCCTAGCTTTTCTATCCCAGATGCTAACCCTGAGCCCCAAGTGACCTCTGGCTAGGAGCTCTGTACCTTTCACCAGCTTTGTCATGTATGCCAGCTACAGATATATCTGAATCAGAATAACATGGGCACTGGAGTCCATACATTGGTAACCTTGAGATTGGATTACAGTGGTACCTTGGTTTATGAACACAATTGGTTCCGGAAGTCTGTTCATAAACTGAAGCGTTCATAAACTGAAGCGAACTTTCCCATTGAAAGTAATGGAAAGTGGATTAATCTGTTCCAGACGGTCAACGGAGTAGTTAAACTGAAGCGTTCATAAACTGAAGCGAACTTTCCCATTGAAAGTAATGGAAAGTGGATTAATCCGTTCCAGATGGGTCCGCGGAGTACTCAACCTGAAGCATACTTAACCCGAAGCATGGGTGTAATTGGTTCTGGAAGTCTGTTCATAAACTGAAGCCTTTTTAAACTGAAGCGAACTTTCCCATTGAAAGTAATGGAAAGTGAATTAATCCGTTCCAGATGGGTCCGCGGCGTTCGTAAACCGAAAATTCATAAACCGAGGTGTTAATAAACCGAGGTTCCACTGTACTGCTCTGTGTGGGGCTGGCCTTAGGTCTAGTCTGAGAACTCCAACTGGTGCAAAATGCAGTGGATAAACTGCTAATGGGCGCAGGAAGCTGACAACATGTGATACCTCTGCTAAAGCATCTCAAGTGGCTGCACATACCAGGCCAGGTCCAAGGTGTTGATTCACAAAGCCCTGAGCAACTTGGGTCCAGGATACCTGAAGGACAGCCTGAGCCCTTACAGCAGAACACAATCACTGAGATCATCCAGAAGAACCCTGCTAGTTTCCCCTTCCCACATCCGCCACCCCTGTTTCAGATGCCCAAGATGCCCAACTGGCCTCACCTAGAAGTCAGGCATTTAGTGTTGCCTGTGCCATGCAAGCCTTTTTTTGTATTTAATGAATGTTTAACATCTTCTTGTGGAAAGAGATGGATCAATGTAAATACATAATAATTGATAACACTGACTTACAGCATGATTTCGCTTTAGAAGATGCGAAAACATTTACAAGGGGACTGGAGAGTCTAATATGAGCTCCCTTGACTAAGAAGAAAATAGATCCTCCATATTCTAACGAAACATAAGCACCCTGCCTTTTTATTTTCCTTTAGACAGCATCATTTATTGCACCTCACACAGAACAAACAGTTCTGTCATTTCTTAATGGTGGAGGAAGAGTTTATAATCATTCTGCCATTGCTAATCAATAATATATTTCCCAGACCAAAAAAAACCTGTAATCTGTAAACTGTTCTTTTAAGTTATATATAGTTAGAATATTAGCTAATAGGTAAAATAAGCACACACTACTGGTAGGATCTGAACCAACACATGGTCCGGATCTTATATCTACAACAAGCTGTCTAAATCTGAATGAAATAAGAAAACCTCACTTTCCCTTCACAGTCAGAATGCAAATGCAGAAGCTCCATTTGCAGAAGGATGAATGGAGAGTATTAAAAGCTCACATTGCAAATGCCAATACCAATCCTCTACCAATTCCCATCCCCCAATCCCCATCCCTCTCTCCCTTTCCTCCACCTCCAATTATTCTCCATTCAAGCTTAAAATTAGAAGGGTTTTTTTCCTTCTTCTTTTTTGCTCAGTCACAGGGACTTGGGAAGCTCCACAGGAACTGCCGAGGGATCCAGAATTGCACAATAGCTTCCATCCACAAAGCATTCTTTCATCCAGGCAGTACCTCTATTAAAAACATCCCTTTAATGTGCACACATTTTATAAAGAGATTATGAAGCACAAGCTCACACACTAATTTACCCACATGATCAAGATTTTAATTTTCACACGAAGAGGGAAAATTCCAAGGCTTCGCAATTAGCATGTATGAGTATATAGAAATGGAGCTGTTTACTCTTACAACACATAAAAGGTAAAGATAAAGGGACCCCTGACCATTAGGTCCAGTCGTGACCAACTCTGGGGTTGCGCGCTCATCTCGCGTTATTGGCCGAGGGAGCCGGCGTATAGCTTCCAGGTCATGTGGCCAGCATGACAAAGCCGCTTCTGGAAAACCAGAGCAGCACATGGAAACGCTGTTTACCTTCCCGCTGTAGCGGTTCCTATTTATCTACTTGCATTTTGACATGCTTTCAAACTGCTAGGTTGGCAGGAGCTGGGACCGAGCATCGGGCGCTCACCCCGTCACAGGGATTCGAACTGCCAACCTTCTGATCAGCAAGCCCTAGGCTCAGTGGTTTAACTCACAGTGCCACCTGGGTCCCTCTTACAACACATAGTTGGTCCCAAATGCATTACAGACACATTCAAAATCCCACTTGCCCAATTCCCACGCGTGACTATGTTCTAGGATAATAAAGAGGTTTATTAGAACCTCACCATTCGGTGTTTCTTTTTAAAGCAATCTCTCACTTAAGACTGCAATCCTACACACACTTACCTGAGAGTACGGTAAGTCCCACTGAACTAAAGGGAGGTTGTTTCTGAGAAGGCACTTCTATGAAAGCACTGCACATCCTTCAGCGTGTGAATTTAGCAATTTGTGCAAAACATTGAAAATATTCTTGATGAAGAAATAATTAAAAGTGTGCTATATAATGTATTCTCTTGTAAAACGCAAGTCACAGATTCCATTCTAGGACCATTTCAGACACCCTCCTTATTGTACATTCTTGGTGATGTGTGTTCATGATGGCATTATACACAATCCCACTTTCAAGACTGCTTGTGCCTGCAAAGGTTTTAGTACAGATATACTGTACTACTTTGTTTCCAAATAGTGCACATCCTGTAATTTCTTGATGGACTCCTGTGACTTTTCATACCACAAATGTTATTGTTGGGTTTTTATAGTCCTACTTTTGCTGTGTTATAGTGCAAGAGTGCACCTCCATATGGCCATACACTGGGGAAGCATTGCACAACAACTAAGCAGCATTAATGTATGGATAAAGGTATAGCAGAGTATAAATCCACCACCAATGCATTATTATGGTATCAATGAGATGTTTCAGAATACACCTGGAGGTCTGAAAGAGGCCTTAAGTACTTTTGTCTGTTTCCAATATCATTTTAAGGTGCTGCTTATAGAACACTTAAAGCTCTCAATCAAGAATGGGGAACAGGTGGCTGCCCAGTGGCAGCTGGATTCCATCCCTTAGCCTTGGCCATGACAATGGAAGTTTTAGCTGGAAGAACATCTGGAGAGCCAAGGTTACCCACCCTGCTCTAACTTGTCCAGTATGACTTTGGGAATGCCTACACACATATGAATCTCCCCTATCATTAGGATCTGTGCAGGCAGATCGTAATTTGCAGGAATCCACATTTGCATTAGGTCAAATGAAGGTCTGACTTACAGAAAAAACTGCCTATAGGCTGACCTGGTTACAAAACTTACCGGTTTTAGAAAATTAGTAAAGACTCTCCTGTTCCACCAACCTTTATAACAAAGGGCTAGTAGTTTTTTTTTTAAAAAAAATGTTGTGTGGGAATTGTGGCTTGATCTTTTCCTATTCTATTTGTTTTTGTTTGTTACAAAATGGTTTTATGCGACATTTTGATTTTCCATTTGTATTCAACTTTTGGTATTTTCTGACAGAAAAGTTGTATAAATCATCAATAGCTATTGCTGAATACACACACACTGTGCTATATGCACACACAAAAACCTTTCTTCAATAGTCCTCTTTAGCAACAATAGTCTTTTTTTAGTAACAATAATAAATGATTCAGATATTTTCTTATTTCAGAGTGTTTTAGCAGTGTCTTGACTGTATGCAACAACAGAAATTGCCTAAAATTGTACAGAATTTGTGGAATATGCCTGTGCTGGTCTTGTGCATACACACATGCACACACCCACATGCACAGCCCATCTGCTCTGTAGGTTGAAGAAGCCATCTAGTCATTGATTTCACTCAAGAGAAAGGCAAAATAGGAATGAGCTTAAAGGTAAAGGGACCCCTGGCCGTTAGGTCCATTCGCGGACAACTCTGGGGTTGCGGCGTTCATCTCGCTTTACTGGCCGAGGGAGCCGGCGTACAGCTTCCAGGTCATGTGGCCAGCATGACTAAGCGGCTGCTGGCAAACCAGAGCAGCCCACGGAAACACCGTTTACCTTCCCGCTGGAGCGGTACCTATTTATTTACTTGCACTTTGATGTACTTTCGAACTGCTAGGTGGGAAGGAGCAGGGACCGAGCAACAGGAGCTTACCCCATCATGGGGATTTGAACCACCGACCTGACTGGCAAGCCCTAGGCTCAGTGGTTTAGACCACAGCGCCACCCGCGTCCATTAGAAACATGCAATTCAGGCTGACCACCTCTGTATTCTATAATTATTGTACCATTAGAACAGCACTTGCTGCATCTTCAGAAAGCAAGACAATACTCACATGGAACAGAATGAAAGGGCAGTAAATAAGGCAACAGTTAACCAATTAAACAAGGTAAAAATCCATCAGTCCTGGAGGACACAAGCTAACAAGCATCTTTTAGAATACACTATATATTGAAGTTGAAAAGATGCAGAAAAAGAACTTGTGAATGTTGTTGGTACACTATTTAAGACCTTTGGAATTAAAGTCAAAATCCCCCTTAGTCCTGAAATTTGCCTCAAATTTACTGTGAGAGCAAAACAGAGAGACAGAGGGGGATCCATGTATACTGCTTTAGAGTGGTGAAGCCCAAGAAAAAATCAATAAGCAAGCTATATTATGTGGTACCTCTAGTTATGAACTTAATTCATTCTGCAGGTCCGTTCTTAACCTGAAACTGTTCTTAACTAGAGGCATGCTTTCGCTAATGGGGCCTCTTGCTGCCGCTGCACCACCGGCACACGATTTCCGTTCTCATCCTGGGGCAAAGTTCTCAACTCAAGGTAACTCTTCCAGGTTAGCAGAGTTTGTAACCTGAAGCGTTTGTAACTCGAGGTACCACTGTACTTCATCTCCTACCTGAATGACAAACTTCAAACATCATAGTTAATAGTCATAAGTTTGACACACACACAAAAAGGGAAATCATCAATATAAATTATTGACAAATCTCTTCTTTCACTCTCTATTGTTTGCAGTTGTTTATCTTGATACCTTGAAATCTTACTTCTAATTGGAAAGTGCTCCTGTCAAAAACCACTTTTCTCCCTGAAACTAGAATGCAACTTCTTTGATGGTGATTGCTATCTAAAGGCATGGTGCTATTTAAGGTAAAAGTCGCTCCATATACTGTACACATTACAAATTATTTATACACCCACCTCCACTTAATTTCTGGGTGCTAAAACCAAACAACTGTTACATTACAATAACAAGAGAAAACAATTGCCAAATGCGATGAAAGCCTTCTGCAACTATTCATTATATACAAGAATATACTTTTCAAAGTTATAGGACTAAAATGTACTGTCATGAGTCTTCCATGGGCGTAGCCAGGATTTCTGTGGGGGGGCAGGCCTCAGTTTGCTATGTATTTTTATTGAATTGTATTGATTTGGGGGGGGCAGCTGCCCCTTCCCGGCCCCCCATGGCTACACCCATGGAGTCATTAATAACATGAATGCCTTCAGTAAACATAGCCTACAGATGTGTTGTACAACTACTCACACTTTATTTTAGTTTTCATTTATTTATTAAATACACTGGATATGCATTCACACTTTGCATGGCACTGGGGAAATGTACATCCTCAAAACACTTCAGATTACATGCACTAGTCAAGTACAACTGCATCTGTGTCCTCTGAGTTGGGAACTGTGCATCTCTCCTTTGCACTTTAGGGCTGTTTCAGAGGTCATGAACTTGGTTTCATAAACCTTGGCTAATTAAGTCAAGAACAAGCATTGGGGCTGCATATTCACCCCACTGTTGCTTTCCTCCCCTTGCACAACAGCTGTGGGTGCTTCTAGCCTGAATAATGTCAACCACAACTTGGTATAATATTGGCCTACTAACCAATATATGAAACAAGAATGAGGAACAAATGAGCACACAGTCCTGGTGTCATTCTTGAGTTAACAAACTATACATCAGAACTGGCCCTATATGTTTATCACAGCAACAGCAGTGAATCTAACCATTTAATAACTACAACTAGGTCACACAAGAAGGTGGGCTCCTTCTCACCTACATATAGCACAAATCCTCCCTCCCCTCTTCCAACCAGCCTTGCCACAGATGAAACTTTTATCAGCACTAACCTCATGGATGTTGAATGCTAAACTAAGCTTTGCTATTAACCTGAAACTTGCAATTAGCTTCAGACCATAGTTTCAAATCTAGTGAAAGGTGAACCATGGGAGAGCGAGCAGCAACCAGCTAGTGAATTCAGTTAAGCTCTTAAAGCAAGTCCTGATCAGGCTTTCAAAGAACATGGAAGCGTATAAAGCTTGTAGGAGACCTCTGCTGCAGGTTCATCTCTGTACTCATATGGTCCACCACAGAACTTCATGCATTGAGCAGGAGCAACTAAAGCTAAGAGACCAGCGAATTACTACCCCCACTTTCTTTCAAAATGCTTCAATAAAAAGGAGTAATAAACTTATGGCATTCATTGCCACAACACAAGATGTGGCGTGGTACCAGCCTCTATAGGGTTAGACATACAAATTCATGAAGGACAGGTCTGGCAATGACAGTTAGTCATGAGAACTCTACATACTGTAACCTCCACATTTAAGAGACGGCCTATCGCTGAATACCAGTTGCGTGGTAAAGCAGGATACTGGACTGATCCAGTAATGCTGGATTACTTTGGGGTATCTTGATCCAGAAAGATTCATTCAAAACTATGCCACACAACATTGTTTGCTACGAAGTCTTGTTGAGACTAATGGATCCAAAGCAATTATTTTACTACATAGTAAAGGATTCATTATAGCCCTTGCTATTTCCAGTTGACTAAATTAAAGTTTTGAGGGGTTTTTAATTTAAAAAAGTGGTGGCGGCTTGCAATATCATATACTGTACTCATTTTGTGTGCTCCCTTAACATACATCTTATCAGCCCTGCCACAGCTGAAGTGATTCCAGAAGTGCTTTATGGCATATTTGGATTTTCTCCCAGTTAATAATTCCAGCTTCCTCTTTTCCCCGACATGACTGGCAGGGTTCTTCAGCACAGCAGTAAAATGGGACAGCTAATTATCTACAAATCCACCTTGCTGCACCACATTTGGCAACTTTTATCTGCACAGGACAGCTGCATTCTCTGTGTTTGAAGTGAAATGTCAGTCTCCGCTAATGCAACAAGACTTACATCACTAATGATGCCTTGATGCTTTGAAGAAACAACTAAAGCCTAATTAAAAATTCAGTTTTTCCCCCTCCTAAGCATGACAACATTAACTGCCTTTCCACTAGGGCCTTGTTATATCTTTCCAAAATGTTTCATAAAAAAGCAAGTGGAAGAGGAATATGATGAAAAAATGCTGTAGTCCTGAGCATTCAGAGAGTCTCTAAAACACTGTTATGATTGGAACCAAACCAACACACAATCATGTAAAACAGATGATATTTTACTTCACTGACTTCCACTCCAATTACAGTAGTATACACCATTTTTTGAAGGGGAAATGGCCCCATAAAGCATTTTTCAGCTTCAACATTTTTTTAAAAGTTGCACTTTTTGTCAGATATTTAAATAATCTACATCAACCAGAAGCTTAAAAAGAAGAAATACATTTGAGCTGTTAATCTGATCAACTTTAGTTCTAGCAAGATGCTTATAATTAATGTAAACCGAGTATACACCAAATTGTTATAACACAAAGCTTAATTTAGTTGGCAAAAGAGTTAATTTGCTCTATTGTTGAAATAAAACTTTTACAACACAATCCCATGTGTGTCTATTCAGATATAAGTCCCACTGAGTTCGATGAGATGGACTCCCAGGTAAGTGTGCATAGAACTGCAGCCTTAATTTGATGGGTTGTCTTGTTGGCATTGTCAGCACTCTGTATGGCATTACAGTGGCACCTCCGGTTTCAAACAGGATCCATTCTGGAGGTCCGGCCGGATCCCGAGGTTTTTGCAACCTGAGGATCACTGTTATATGCATGCGTGCGGCGGTAGACCACTTCTGGCCCATGCACGCACAGCAAAACACTTTGGGTTTGCCGCTTTCGCAACCTGAAGTTTACGTTACCCAAGGGTAACATAACCCGAGGTGCTACTGTAGTATTATTTTAAATGTAAGACTGGATGTAAGGACATGATGTACACCATAGTAGTTATGTAATAAAATCTGCAAAGGTCCTAATCAGCTGAAATATCTGTTTCTCATATAAATACCTCATATATATTCTGTTAGTTCTTTGTATTAACAGCTGGCAAGTATCTGCTTCCTGGTTCCTGCACCGCTTTGCTCCTTTGAACTCTTAATAACTGGGGAGGTTGCATCTATCCCAGACCAATATATTTTCCATTTCTCTGCAGGTAAAAGACTGATAATATCTAAAGATATTCCTGGAATGTCTTGAGCATGCATAGCCTCCTCTCAAACTATCAACCACATATTATGGCACCAGAGTTGTGCCGATTCTCCTCTGGAAGTGGTAAGAACTGTTACTTGATGCCAACAGATAAACACTTGACAGAAAAGCTCTGATTCTCACATCTGGAAAACTGTCCCAATATCAACAACATGATTTAAAATCACCATTTAGCCCGTAACATCTGTCTTCAGGGTAGTATTTTTTATTGATATTCGTCTTGGCAGGCATACTAAACAGATGCAAATTGTTTTTCAGGGCCATGTAAATAAGGTGCCACTTTTGTTAACGAGGTGCCACTTTTGTTAACTAGTTGCTCCTCAAAAAAGATTTGCAACCTTTTTGCGCATTCTCTGCACATAACCAGTTTCCATGAATGGATTCCACAACTCCTTGAAGTGGTCCTTCAATGCGATTTGCATATGACCTTAACTATAACTCTCCTACAGTCTCAGTATTGAAGAATCCTCTGTCAGTCCACTATTCTAACATCACCTTTGACAATGTCATTATTTTGTTCATGTACCCGGCAATTGCTGAGAAGAGGCAATTTGTTTTATAAACAAAGTGATATGAATGCATCAGGAATATCTAGCAATTTAATAGCCGCTTCCTGTCGCTCCTTCAGATGAACCGATAACCAGTGTGCGCAGCAATACTGTAATTCTCAAAGAGACAAAACATATAAGGTCATCATTCTTTTCTGATGGTCACAACATGGAAAGTAACAACCCTCTCTCTATAGCAAACAGATGAAAAGCAGCTTCAGACATCTCATCCAGGCATGAGCATAGGAGGCCCCTTGGCTCATGTGGAATGTAACAGCCCAAACTCCATTCTCACTCTGTCTCAGTTATATGCTTCATTCAAAAGCGAGTGATGCTCTACAGCAGTTGGCTGGCAACTTCCTTTGGTAGCATGCTTTATATTCAAGTGCCATTTGGAACTACCAAATTCCAACACTCAGTGACATCTTTAAAACCAATTCCTTTCGTTCACTGACCAACAAATCGGAGGACATCTTGCTTTGCAGGAATAGCACCAAACAATGAGAAATCTACTTTTTCCATGTAAGTCAGATCAACTCAGTTTAGTTTGCCTAGCTAACAGGAAAATTACTAGAACCTGAGTTCTGTTCTACACAGGAGATGGGCAAGGACCAGTGTACAGGTATAGGTTACATCACACTATTTTATCCTAAGGCGGGTTCCTTGACCATGCTAGAGCATTTGTTTGCTGCAAGGCCTGCTCTACATGCTCCCTGCCTTCCCAGCCTCTTTTCACATGGCCAGGGTGGGTGGGGCATGGACTGAGGCTGCTAAAGAGGCCAGAGAGACTATACTGTATTTGATGTGATTCCTGCAGGACCTGCTGCTCAGCATGCCTAGAGCCTCTTGGGATTGGCATAGTTAAGGAGTTTTGTTGGGGTCAACATTTAATTTTTGGAAATGCTTAGTTTTTGCAGTTATTTGTATGATTATTTTTTAATCTTTATTGTAAGATCTTATTACAGTATGTCTTATGTGGGAATTGCTTTATTGCATTGAAATTTTAATTTATTGGTTATGATTATTTTCGTTATCATTTTGGAATGATGTAAAAAAATTTATGTTGTAAGCTGCCTAGCACATGGTTTAGCTTATAGAGAGGCAGCATACAAATAAACCATGATGATGATTTGTGCCCTTTTGTTATTTTCTTCTATTTTTGTAGGTATGACATCAATTAGCACAGCTAATATTCAGCTCAAAAACCACAGAAACAGCCTGATACTCACTCATATATATGATAGAATAAGCTTTACATACAACTTTAACCAAATCAAACTGATATGTACAATCTGAAAAAGCAATTTTTTTCATCACTGTCTGTGGCCTCTGATTTTCGGAGCCTGTTTATTGCATGAAATATGAGAGTGCTTTGGGATGATAAGTAGCAGCAACAGTTTGCACAAAAGCAGCTGAATGCCCCTATCTTAAGAGGAAGTTTTCATTACTGAATTTGTACATGGTTGGAAAGTCAAAGATACACCTCAAAATACAGCAATGGTTATCAAGCTCCTCTTTTCTTCCTCACCATAGGGATGCCAAAGGGAGCTGACAGCAACAAGGTTCTCAGAACTACAGTCTAAAATATTACAATATTGCAAACCATTAAATTAGTACAAAATGAGTTATTACTAAAATATTACACCCATAGAAAACTGTTAAATGCTATTTAAAACAAAATGCACTTGCACTGCTTGCTAATTCATCGGGAGTGACATAGAGCTTCTGGAGTATTTGAGAAGAAAATGGCAACCTTGTAAACAGGCCCACAAAAGTAAATATTCTGCCAAAACAAAATTTCTAGCCGCCTTGCAGAGGAGGGATGGAGAACGATTTTGCTCTGGTAGCAGCATGTCACATTTCCATGCTAGACACAGAGAAGGGAGTTTCCTTTCTCTATCAGACTGCTTGGGTTTCCATGTTGGATGCAGAGCAAGGAAAGAGCACTCCAGCCAACATATTCTCCTGCATGGAATTTCTTGCCACCTACGGCCTAAACACACAGCTGTGTTTGGCCTACGTCAGGCATGTCCAAAGTCCATCTTGGGGGCCTAATCCGATTTAATCCGGCCCCCGGGCAGTAAAAAAAAAAGCTCAACAACTTTGGGGTAAAATTGTAAAAAAAAAGCTCAACAACTTCAATCCTAAAAAAAGCTCAACAATTTTGATCTCCATTTGGGCACCCCTGGCCTATGTGAAAAGGTCCTGCTCCAGCCCTTTCCCAGTGGTCTGAGGAGGCTAAATGGCATCTCCCTTGCTGTTCTTAAAAAGGACAGGCTGGCACCAATGAAGAGAGGCGTTCCAGCCTAAACAAGTCACTGACTCATCAAAACATCAATGATATCACTCTCTTCGGTTAGCTTCCAGGCCCTTGCTTATCCCTTGAGCACTGAGTTTCAGGTGAAGTTGCCTGTGGTGCAAGATCTGCAGTTGCCTATACACAGATCTCTTCTCAATGCTCAATCAATCTGCATATGAAACCCACAAGCATGCAGTATGTACTGTAATCCATGTCCACCCTTTTTGTATTGCAAAATTTAGATATACACTGATATAGTCAAGTGTACACAACCATCTTTGCTTATAGGTTTGTCTCTTCCATACAACTGCAATTAGAACCCTCTGGTTGTCTGAACTCCTGGCAGCGTAAGTCTTCTATATGCTATGAAGCAGAACCATAGCAATGTGTGCCCCAGTGACACCAGATTATACATTTACACACCAGCAGAACAATTAACGTGTTTCTGTCAAACTTAGGGCTAATTAATATTTTAAATCTTGTTCTACATAATTAGAGCCGGGATCCCTTTGTCAATTGTTTTAACAAATCACATTTATTTGATCACTTTCCACCATCGTGTCATAAGCCACAGACAAAGCCCGACTGTCTGGTGAAACTAGAATAATTTGACTTTTATACAAATGCTTTAATTCTCTGTAGGCCGAGTTATGCCAATAGATAATGTAGCCCAAAGCACTGCCAAAGACACAAAGCAGAGCAGAAGGAAGGGGAATTTTCCTCCCTCTCATGTTTCCTTTAGCTTCAACCATTTTCCAAGTGTGTAAATAATGCAATAAATAGAAAGGCAGAAGGCTTTAGGCAAAGATGGCCAAGCAAGGATCTTTGCACCTTTAGCAGCTGTAGAATAGGGGGTCAAGCAACACCTGCTAAAATTCCCTCTTCTGCACAACTATTACTATGTACAGGAATCCTAGATTTTCTATCTGGCCGTCGTACGTTAGACTAGGGTAGCCAATGTAGCATCAACTCCCAGCGGCTGCTCAACTCCAACTCCTTTCAATCCAAGCCAGCATGGCCAACTGTCAAATATGATGGAAGTTGTATTCCTGCAAACATCTGGAGGGCAGCACATTGGCTACTCCTGCTTTAGCCTGAAGTACAATTAATTTGCGGTGTTCCTTGCGGTCAGACACATTCGCTTTTATATAAGCAGTTCTGTGTTAAAACAATCTTGGAAATTTTTCTACTCGACAAAACAGCAGCTTTTCATATGCTAAACCTTCAGCTAGCACAATGCCTCATCCAATTACTAAGTACTCCCAATTTTTAAGTGATCCACTGACCCCTGCATATTTTAAGCCTGTTTTTGCTTCATTAAATACAAAACATGAGGATGTTTCGTGCTATGTAGACCCAAGAAACCTCTTTGACCTTCCCCTCTCAGATCAGGGCTATGCAACACTAGAAACCTATCAAGAGCTGGGGTGATGATGATGCACTTACTTTTCCTATTTTAATTATATGGTGTTTAGTGGCGAAAGTACAACACCGCTGTGGGCTGAATCCAGAATTTCCCCTCTGCAGATTTCCCAGGTGCCCACACGTCAATTAAAGTCCAGAAGGAGCTATCCTGAGATGTCTCCTCCCATGGGCTCCTCCCAAACACAACTGTGTTTGTCCACTTCCCAATAATAAGGAAAACTCAAAACCTCAAACCTACATGAATTCTAATGTGTCCCAAGAATAAGAAAATGTTAAAGCCTATTTCACAAACTTTTTTTGTGAAATTGGGATGGCAGATTTCAGCACAGTACTAATTATAATACACTAACATGATAAATATTTTGACATTTTGTCGCTTATACTTGTTATGGATGAGGGACAAAGACACAGATCTCCAAATACTAAGGTACAGTGGATACAGTACAGTGATGGGGAATGAACAGAATCATCTTAGGAACAAGCTGGAGAATGCATGGAGAATGCATGTAATTGTCTCCCAATTCCCCCCTGCCCCACCCCAAGAATTCCACTGTGATTTAGGAATGGTCTCCTTTGGTTCTTTTCCACTCAATAATGGAGGAAAACAGTTACTTTTCCATCCATCCAATGAGGGGGGGGATTTTAAGCAGAACAATTAACATAACATAAAGAGAAGGCCTTCCTAACACAGTTTTCTATCAAGCTGGAAGCCTCCCCACACCTGATTTTCATAACAATGTGCTTTTTCATTTTAAAAAGCATCTCCCATGTAACACCTAGTTTGCGTCTTACGACAGGGTCACATACATGCACGTTACTCTATTAGCGATTAATCATCAACAACAGTCATTTTATATCCTCCGATACCAAATTCAAACACAATTATTATTCAGAGGAGACCATTTTATATTGTAAACTGCCCTGTGATCTTCGGTATAGAAATTTAATAAATAATAATGACAATTCACACTTTTTGGCCGAGTCTCTCGTATGTAAAATAAGTTAAGTATTTAGTGTTCAAGTGACGTATACTGGACACATGCATGAACCGGCTTCTCCTTCTTCAAAGAATTCCCAAACAGCAATAGCTAACAGTCTTATCCTATGCATATTTACTCAGAAGGCAGTTTCACTGAGCTCAATTCGTCTCACTTCCAGTTAAAAGTACTTAAGGTTTCATTCAAATTATGGTAAAGTTATTTCACTGGTCTATCAGGAAACAAATCCCCCAATAATGATATTGCTAGTCACTTCATATTTATTCCAATTTCCCAGACACAAGCAAACAGTTCAGAACCAGCCCACCATTAGAGCCTGACAAAAGGTATAGCAGAGACTAAGATGCCTTACAATTGTGGCCAAATTCCTATATACCAGGTATACCACTGAAGCCTTAGGATGTTACCTTGCACATATTTTTTTTATTCAGAGTATACCCATTGAAATGAATTGAACAATCATATCAATTTCAACAGGTCTACTCTGAGTATGACTAACACTGGATGTGACCCTAGGTATACTGTATTACCTTAAAAAAAGTCATAGCATTTCTCATTTATAAACCACAACACAACTTTTAGAGACTAGGTTAAGGAAAGTATAACTAGCTTTCAGTAAAATACTAAGAAAAACACTATTGATTAATATATTCTAGATTATTTGTTCCAGCGAGTACCAGAATATGACCAAATGGTCAAAATGAAGAATCCTTTAGACATTTTGTGTAATATTCATAACCATGCAAATTCAGACCACACATTTGTTGGTTGTTTAACTTTTTTGATCAAAGATAAACACATTCTTTTTAAAATGAAAGCCATGCCATTCTATTAGCAGTATACTAAATGTTACAGTACAAGTAATTCTGTGTGCCATACAAAATGAAAAACAATCCTACTGTTTAGATCAATGCATCCCTGCTACTACCCTCACTCACTGAGCAACAGATGTGTGTTTTTTCCACAACTATACATAGGTGCGAGTCTCCAGATCAAACACGCTTTGGGATCAATTTGTTACATTTGTATAAGAACTTCAAGCTTTTCACATTAAGGGATATTAGAACTGTAAGAATGAAACATAGAATATGGGAACATATCAGCAGTAAACTAAAATCCAGGAACAGCAAAAAAAGAATGCTGTAGGAAATTCAGAAACGGCTAACAAAAGTTCTGTATCTTATCATGCTCTCTATTGCACACAACCACCCACTACAGGGTCTTCTGAGGCCAATTGTCACCTTGGTTACCCTTCTCACCTGCAGCTCCTTCAAGATTTAGAGGTTTTCCTTCATCCCTTTGTGGAGAACATTTCTGTAGGGGACCATTTCACAAATGGACCTTTGTGGGGACCATTTCTGTAGGGGATGGGGGATTGAGGCTGGCTGCTTCCCCACACTGCCTTCATGGGCAATCTTAACTAATTCCCATAGATTCAAATATCAATCTCTGACAAACGTTTTTGATACGTCACCTCACTGCCACCCCACTCACAGAGAATAGAAATACTGTTTTGCATTTCAAATCAACTGCAATACAGCTAGCCCCTTCCATTCTCTCATCACTGGTTTCACAAACCTGGGAGTGGCTACCTGCTTTCTTATTTTCACATTGTTCTGGTTGGTGTCACCTCCTTATACAGTCCTGTTACTTCAAACATAATGATGTGAACTATTCAAAGCCTAGAATCACCTATTCAACTTCTTCAACCCCTTCTCTCTCCTTAACTGAATTGTCAGGGAGAACATTTCACTCTCCTTCAGCTCTTCTGATCAATCGTTTAAGGCATTTGAAATCAAATTATACCTCCTTACAATCACAACTTGCAATCTCGCCCTGATTTATTCTGTCTTCTCTGGGCTTTGTCCTTGTCATTCCCCCTATCTCCTTTAGTAGGTCACTGATTTTTTAGGCCTCCTTCCTGCTGTCTCCACTGCTAGATACCCACTCCCAACAATTAGGATATGTAAAGGTCCTTCACTGTTCTTCTAGTTTCTTTTTTGACACATTCTCAATTATTATGGACACCTGGTGATGTCAACAGGACCATCGGGAGATCTCCTGTATTATACCAGATTTACGACCGCAAATATTTGAGACAACAAACACGCTTCAGTATCTACAGCTAAATTATACATAAAAGTCAACAAAATCACCACCTTCTGAATTACCGTAAGTATTTTTACTCCAACTTCCTTCTGCAGTAAAGTCTCTACAGAAACCATAGCAAGCTTGAAACAAGGTGAAACAAATGAAAAACAGCAAACTTTTTTTTTACCACGATATACGAAAATCTCTGGCTTTACTGTATTGGTGGCATCTAGCTTCACACGTCCCAGTTAACAGTAAGACATTATATTTAGCATGGGCATCAAACATTTCTTCTGGAAGCCAATAAACCTTTAAAAGCCACAATTCTTACGGTAGTGACAGATACTTAATCGCCCAATAAGCTAAAGAATTAACATGACAAATAATGCATGCCAATGCATTTTTTACATGCCTTGATGTAAAAAAGGAAGAAAAGACCACTTTACACAAACATAATTATACATAGGCATGTACCAGTGAGGGGGGGAGTTCATAAAATGAGAGCATCTCTTTTAATGGTATACAGCATAATAGTAGCATTTTCTTTTAGCAGTATTCCCAGAGTCTACAGATTACACACAGGGAGAAAAATGTGCCATCGCCTCTTGTGGGAGAAGGGAAGTGACTTCTAAATTCTACATAGTTCAGTATATCAATAATTTACTACTATCTACCTTGTTAAGCATAGTCATTTTTAATGTGCGGTTTCTTACAATAAACGAGGGGGAAAGAAACTCTGACAAAAGCCCAAGAGCCCTAGGAAGGAGCCGAAACAATAATATTTCAAAAGATAGTAGAAAGGAGCCAGTTTGAAGAAGATAAAGGGCCATTTGGGCACAGACCCCTGCTGCTTCCATGAAGGTCTCCTTTTCAATCTGGGAGGCTTTAAAACTGCCTTTGCCACTGACCCTACCTCGCATTTGCAGTGTGTTTGGGGATCCAATTTCACCTTTTGTCAGTGGAGGCTGCAGTTGGTTGCTGTAACACAGCTATTAGCCTCCTTTACAGAAAGCACAATAGTCAAACTGTCATTAATATGCAACCACAAAGGCAGAGATAGACTATAATTGCTAATCATCTGGCTCTTTCTGAACTGGGGCAAATTACCCAGAGCCAAGAAATGAGTTTCCAGGAGTTAGAATACTAAAAATTTGTTAAACTGCTTTTTGTGTTTTTGTATTTCGCTAAAAAAGAAAACCACACCAATCCTCTCAGCGTTTCCATTTATATTTCTGATATATTTCTAGTATTTTTCTCCTACCTAGCTGTTGGGTTGAAAATTGGAGGTGGGGAGGAAATTCTAAAATGTTAAATAAAAATATTTCAACGAAGGAAATATTTCTCTTCCACTACCCAGCAAAAATATTGAGCAGTTTGGCAACTTTAAGAGAAAATGTTAATGGTAGCTTTAGGATACACTCTTATCCTAATTTACTGAACTCAATGAAACTTAACTCCAAGAAAACATGCGTAGGATCATCGCCCTGTTAATGCATTTTCTTTTTAAAGAGAACTCTGCCACACACAAAAAGATCCAGCAGTGCTCGTCAACAATCAAATCTCATTTTACTTGCTTCCAAGTAGTCTGGCTTTAGCTACTAATTACGACCCTAGCGTTAAGTGGCTGGAAGCATTCAAGCTTCTCAAATCTGCCAAAATTGGATTTGTCAAAGATAAGGATTTCCATAGCTACCTCAAAAATGAAGCAGGTCTTTGGAGCAACACACACACACACACACACACACACACAGTATGCAGAATACCCAGTTCCAAGCCTCCTCCCTCAAGTATCTCTGCCCGGGGGGCAACAGCCTGAAACCAGGGGATCATGTTTCAACATTCATCGATGCTCTTATATGAAAGGATTCAGCAGCCTGCTCTGATCAAAAGTCTGCAAACGGTGAGAAAACACAGGCTCTTTCTGCCTAACCCGCCCCCCGCCCCAACAACAACGGTGAGAGCCAGCGTGGTGCTCCACATCGGAGATCTAGCGAGGGACGCCACTAAGCGGGTAAAAAACTCCAGTTCCCTGCAAGTTGAGGGGAAGGGTGCCACTTTCAAGCAAAATTTTAAGCAACAAAAAGGTAGAGGATATAAACAAGCAGCAGCCCACTGGTGCGGGGGGGGGGGTGAGAGGAGAAGGGAGAAAAGATAGAAGACAGGATATGAAAAGAGAGCCGGAGGGGGGGGTTGGAATAGGAGAAAAAAGAAAAGTGGGAGAAAAAACAGGAAGGAAAGGATGAAGGGAAAGGGGAGAAAGAAAACCAGGAAGAAGGAAGCGAAGCTGAGAAAGAAAGGAGGAGGGAAAGAATTCAGGGGAAAGAATGGGAAAGAGCGCCGGGGAAGAAGGGAAGCTTACCTGCATGGTGACAACCCCCAGCTCCTCCGTGGCCAGTTTTCTCATCTGAGTGGCTAAAACTTGCGCCTCGTCCAAAATGGAAAACTCCGAATCGGCGGCGCTAAGCCTCCAGAAAAGCGCCATGTAGACAACCCAGAGGGGCCGCTGGCCAACGCTGACCCTTCGCAAGGGGGGAGCCGAGCCGCCGGAGGAGCGGCGAGCCGGCCGGGCGGCCTCTTCGAGCTCTGCCGGCCTGCTCGCCATGATGCGGAGGGCGACTTCTGGAGCGCCCTAGTGGGGACGGTGGCCACCGCCGTGCGTAAAGCGCGGCGCTCAAACTTTCCCGAGCGCCTCCCAAACTTCGGTGTGGGATTGCAGGCGGCGAAGGAGGAGGGCGCTACGCCTCGGGGCTCCGGGGAGAAGCGGCCGACGCCTCCATGCAGGGGCCGCCGAGCGCACGAGCCCTCCGCGGACCTCCTTCCAGCCGGAATGGGTCGGCCGAGCAGCGCCAGGCGTCCGATTCCTCCCCGAGACGGGCAGCCAGTGGCTTGGCTCGCCTGCGCTCCAGCTCCGGGGACACTGGGAGCTTTGCCTTGGCTGCCGACTGAAAACAGCGGCGGCTGAGGAGAGCGGCAAACTGCGGAACAGAGAGAGGAGCAGGAGAGGCAGGGCCGGGATTGGAGTCACCGAGGGGGAAAGGGAGGTGTCTGGTGCCACCAAGCTGCGCGCAGGCTCTTGTGCACAACAATGTGGGGATTGGAATGGAGAGTCCGGGAAAGCCTCGCGCGCTCCCCGCTGACTGCTCCCCGCCCTCCAAGACATTCAGAAACTTTCCAGCAAACACATCCAATCCACATCATCGCCAGTGCAGTTTGTGGAAAGCCGGGTCCTCTCAAAGCTTTTCCAGAAGCGAAGCATTCACCTGTTGGACTGCGAGAATCTGCTGAACATATCACAGCCCACTGTTAAGAAACTATTGAAAAGTGGGGAGGAAGAATCACCTTTGTTTACTAGCGAAGGCAGGATATCATTTTGGATCCTTTGCCCAAACAAAGCTTATGCCAAAAATAAATAAGTTCATTTTCACCCCATCATTTTTGGGAAATCACGGAGGCGGGTTGCTGCTGGGGGGGGGGGAAGAACCTCAGTTTATTGAGTACTTTCAATGCTTTTTAATAGTATTTGTGGGTCCCCTGCCCCCCCCTTGACTATGCCCATGCACCCCATTGTTATTAAATCTTTTGCAGCACCCTTTGTGCCTGACTTCCTTCTAGGAACTTTTCCCTAACAACAGGATACAAAAAATGATGTTCCCTATTCTTGCTTTTTGCTTGGCTTCAATATATATATAGTCTGGAGCTATTAGCATAAAAAATTTATCTTTGTTTAAAACTATCACTGTTCTTTCTTCCATAAAAAAACCTGCCCTGTATATTAAACCTGGAAACTGCACTGGGATATTTAATATTCTGTAAGCATATTTCTTTTTTGAAAGGTGAACATTTTCAAATGCTCCACGCATTTTCACAAGAGTTGGCCTACTCTTGAGAAAACAATTTACAAAGCACCAGGGAAAAAAATACAGGCGTGCATGTAAAAGTCTAACTGATTTAGCAACAAACAGTGACAGCTTCTGTCTTGGGATGTGCATCTTAAAAGAGAGAGAATGTGATAGGCCAAAACCTCGGGGGGGGGGGGGACCGACCTCTTAGACATCCAAGTGGTAAAATACTCCTGGGATGTCAGACAATAATTTGCAATAATGTAGAGCAGCCTCTTTAACCCTTCAAATGTACAGTATCTACTCACTGGAGTAAATACTGGCAGTAATAAATTACCCCACCCTACACCCCAAGCTAGGGTTTTTATAACCATGTTTGCCAACCATTCCCCAGCAATAATATAAATAAATAAAACAGGTTCCCAGTGGCTCTTTCTAAATGTAACACATTTAGTTATTTACTAATAATAATTATTACTACTTTATTGTGTTGCTTTTTTTCATTGGCCTTAAGAAACTCTCTGTGATTCTGTTTTGTGCAACCCTCCTGAAATTTAGTTCAGCAGGGGTTGCAATATCACCAAGTAAATGATGTGTTTATAAATGATAAAAAAGTAGGTTTTGAAGATAAAAGGTCCAAATTTCAAATAGATCTGTTGGAAGGCAGAACAAAACTGTTGTCAAAAATGTATGATTTGTTGGTATTTAACACCAGTAAAATTGGCTAAGATGTATAGAATGAGTAGTAAATTATGCTGGAAATGTAAGGAGAAAGATGGTGAGTTTTATCATATGTGGTGAACATGCGAAAAAATCAAAAGATTTTGGGAAATGATATATAATGAATTGAAAAAGATTTTTAAATACACCTTTCCCCCAAAAAGGAAGCTTTTTTATTAGGACTCATAGGACAAGAGATAGAGAAAGGAGATCAAGTATTATTTATGTATGCGACAACTGCGGCTAGGACTTTGTTAGCCCAAAAATGGAAAACTCAGGAGTTACCAATGATTGAAGAGTGGCAGACGAAAATGATGGACTATGCAGAATTAGCAAGACTGACTAGCAGGATCCGAAACCAGGGAGAGTCAAAGTTCCAAAAGGATTGGAGTAAATTTGTGGACTATATGGAGAAGAACTGTAGAAGTTTAAAGACACTTGCAGGACTGAAATAAATCCTATGAATTGACTTTAAGTAGAAGGAATAAAGTAACTGTGAGATAGGAATGGATAAGAAAACCGATTGGGGGGAAGGAGGGAAGTCAAAGCTCGGCAGAGCAAAGAAAATTGTAATAATTGATAAGATGTTAAGAAGAAAAATTTTGTGTTTATCATGTTTATTATGTGTTGTTGTGTTTGTAGTTGTATGTTTTGTTTTTGTTTAAATGTATTTAATTGGAAAATTTAATAAATTGCCTTTAAAACAAATTAGTTCAGCAGGACCACAGTTCTTAATTTTGTTTCACATTTTATATATAATATTTGGGTTATAATAAGCTCCTCCCTTACCAACCTTTAAGTTTATATTGGGGACTCATTTCAGCTTTCAAGTTAGTTATGAGAGTTCACTGAAAGCCATCCTTAACTCCCCCACCCCCACCGCCGGGTTCTATGAGACTATAATCACAACAAAAGTTCATCTGGATTTAGGCCAATGCTTATAACATAGGGATGGGCATGGGGATGTGAGGACACTTGCCTGTGGCTGTTCATTTGAGAACATTCTTTCAATGAAGAAATGTTTTGCTATAATTTATTTCTATTGCAAACCACGATGTTACATAATTTCTAAGTCTATGGAATTTAGGGTTGCCACCCATCCCTAGAAAATTGGGATCATCCCTTTTTGGACAAAAGTGCTCCTTGTTCCATTTGGACTTCAAATGGGACACTTTCTTCCCACTTTCTTCCCATATTTGTGTTTCTCCTCCTCCTCCAAACTGTGCAGGTAGTGGGTGGGTCCAGTGGGGGGGGAGGAGAGCAAGAGCCTGAGTGGGAGTTTGAGAGAGAGCATTTGTGTATGTGTGTGTAGGCAGAGAGCGAGAGAGGGGGTTTGCACAGCACGGGCCTGTTAAAGTGGAGTCTTGGGTTTGCGTGGACAGGGGTGTCATGGCAGGTGGGTCACAAGGTGAGAGACGGGGTTTGCGGCAGCCTGTTCCATCCAGTGAAAGGTGTAGGAGGGGGAGGAAATAGTTTTTGCTGGGGCAGAGGGGAGGGGAGGGTCAAAGAGCAAGAGAGAGGGGATTTGCACTTTGCATAGACTACTACCGTGTTTCTCATATTTTAAGGCATCCCTACAAAATAAGGCATGGCAGGATTTTCCTGAGGTGGAAAAATATAAGGCATACCCCGAAAATAAGCCGTACCGGGTGGTGAGAGAAGGTCTGTGGCAAAGAAGGGTTGCTGCTGCCGCGTTAACCCCCGAGACCTGGCTGCAGCCTCAGCGCGCAGCGCGCGCAGCCCCAGAACCCGGCTGCAGCCTTTGCGCACCGCGCGCTAACACCCGGGACCCGGCTGTGGCCTCAGCGCGCAGCCCCAGGACCCGGCTGCAGCCTTTGCGCGCGGACACCCAGGACCCGGCTGCAGCCTCTGCCTGCCGCGCGCGCAGCCCCAGGACCCGGCTGCAGCCTTTGCCTGCCGCGTGCGAAGACCCAGTGGGAGCAGGTCTGTGGTCTGTACAGATACCGCTACCGGTACTTAATTAAAAAATGAGACATCCCTTGAAAATAAGCCATGCTGTGTTTTTTTCAGGAAAAAATAAATATAAGACGTGTCTTATAATATGAGAAACACGGTATCTCCATCTTATCCACATTCCGAGTAAACATACAAAAGGCTACCTTACATTCACCTGAATCCCACTCCTTACTAACAACCAACTAATTGATAAACTTAGATGGAATTGTCTGATACCAGGAACAGTTTTAGCTGTTTAACACATTCCCTCTCTAGTAAGTACCCTACACCTTTGTTTAATACATTCCCTCCCTGTTAAGCTCCCCTTTACCAAAGTCCCCTGCAGTACATTCTAAGTTCCTGTAGTCATAGGCATAGATTTGTGAGATCTGTGTTTCCTTATTAAGCCATAGTTGTGAAGAGTTAGCTGGAATCCTATCCTCTGTTTGGATAGAGCTCAGAGTCACCTTGGGGTTCTCCATTAATTTAATAATGTTTTCACTTACACCACCTTTTCTTTTCTTTTTGGCATAATGCTGTGCTGTCACCGGCACAAACATGTCAATATGCCAACATAGATTCACAGGGGCAGTATATTTTCTGCCTCTACTGTACAGGGGGATTTAGGAGTGATCCTATCCTCAGCCAGCAGGTGTAACTCAGGATTGAGCAGTAAGCAGTTTTGTGCCAGGAAAAATTGAAACCTTATTCCTTCTCTTCAAGATAGAATTGCCATTCCATGAGATCCAGACCAGTCCCTGCTTAGAACATACTTCTTCTAAAAATAGGGGAGATCTTATATCTGCATTAAAGGTACAGTGATATTTCATTAACAATAAACACAGTTGCATATGGCATCCCCCACCCCCGATTCCCTTTGGTTAATTCTTTCAATTAGCAGTTCAGTTGATTGTTGCCAGATAATTAAAATTGCAATTCATTTATTATTACCACAGAATTAAAATTAAAATTATATATGTATTTCAACAGACTTATAAATTGCATAATATAGGCTCTTTTAGACTTAATTAAAACAACAAAGAGTTGCAAATGTGGATAGATAAATTCCCAGCTGGTTTTCTTTCCTTTCTCCCACAAATAGGATTAGAATACTTATCAGTTGCTCTCCAGTTCAGATTTTTATCACAGATTTTTACTTTTGCTAGCTAATGAGAACATGAACTGATTATCTCCTCCTTAAACATACCTGGCTGACCCCATTAAAAGTGAATGCAAAGCACAGCTTTCAGACGCCATATATAGACACATCTATATATTTAGATAGGCACAGAGGCACAATTTGTAGATGTCATCCTCATTCACAGCTGCAATGAAAGACAAGGAATGAACCATGTAAGCTGCAAGGTAGATCTTTTAAGGCTCCAATCCTCCTCCCATTTATCCAGGAATAAGAACCATTGAGCTAAACGGGATTTCCTTTGAATAGAAATATATAGGATTGCACTGTGAATATATACTTAGATTGAGTATGCATCAGGTGAAGACAGTTACAGCATATAGAATGGTGGGGCTGGATTTAATGTTTTCCAGTGATAACATGTCCAAGCATTCTTCAAATTTGCCCTGATTCCCTAATCAGAGGAGGGTATTTTGGGTGATATCATAGGAAACAGACCAAATAACATCAGGCACAGCCAGCTTCTACTTTGAACTTGCAAAACCACCCCCACCCCTGGAGTTTAACCATGGAAAGCAATAGTACAGTTCAGTTTTGGAGATATTGTATTTTATTTTATTTTATTTGCAAGTTACAAGCAGGCTTTAGCTATGTCTGTTGGTAATTGGCTTGTTTCCCTAATCCCCAAACAAGTTTTGCTTAAAAAAGAGTTTAATTTGCTCCATCCGGTTTCTGATACGCCCCATAGCCTCCAAGTGTCCTGATTTTCCAGGGACAGTCCCAGAATTACGAAAGGCATCCTGGCTTCTGGTTAGATCCCGAAAGGTCCCTATTTCCCCTACCAGTGCCACTGCTGCCAAGCTCAGGGAGGAGAATGAGCCAGCACTTGTCCCAAATGGCTACGATGGCGGTAGCAGTGGCCGTGAGGGGGCATCCCGTTGTCTCTCCATGACCGCTGCTGCCAGCCTCCTCCCTTGGGCAGCTCATAGAAGCTGCTGGAGAGTGGGAAAGGAGGAGGAGGAGAGGCCGCTGCCGCCAAAGCCCAGCCTCAAGTAGCACGCTGGCTCTGAGAGGCAGAAAGGGGGAATTAAAAAAAAAATATTAAAAACACTTTCTGTGTCCGTGTCTAATCTTGCCCCTTTCTAAGATTCATTTATTGGCGTGTGTTTTTCTTATTGTATATCTACCAAAGAATAAAATAAAATAAAATTGGGGTTAAGGGGTTTCCTCAAGATGGCGGAGGTCGTGTGTGTTGTTGTGCCTCGCTGGTGGTAGTGGCGACGGCACTTGTACTTTTTCCGATAGGAAATGTTCCTCCGAAGGAGGGAACACAAAAATATGGAGGTCGAGGAAGGTCAGTTGGAGGAGTGAGAAATGTCCCTACTTTCATCTGAGGAAGGTTACCGGGTATGTACAGTATGCCCATAATGTCTATGGTTATCGAGGGTGTGGCCTGAAGGCACATGAAGCCACCAGCTACAACTGAACTCAACAGGTCTACTGGTCAGTGCTTGGAGAGGTGACCTCATAGGAACCACATGTATGCTGCTCTGAGTTCAGTGATCACGCAAAGTTGGGAAATGAACACAAGGACATAAAAGGTGTGGGAGTTTTCTTTTTTAATTGCCAGGCTCTCAAAATTCCGCTACCTTGGCTTCAAGGCTGCTGGCGTCAACACAGAAAAAACCTATACGTTGTGCCACTCTCTAACACCCTTTTAATGCCCTCTTTGTGAATACTTCTCTGTTAATGGGAGCAGCTTCTAAGCCAAATATGGGGAGGGGGTATTGTTTTTGTTTATTACAGTACTATGGAATGTATTACTGTGTTTTTATACTGTAAACTGCCCTGTGATTATTGGATGAAGGGTGGTATAGAAATGTTAATAATTATTAATTTAATAATAATAATAATAATAATAATAATAATCTGTTCATCAGCAATATCTACTATAAAGTAAATGCGAGATGGTTTTTGATTGTGCAACCAGAGAAGACAAAAGGAATGGCTACCAGCCTTGATGGCTATGTTTTGCTTCCACTATTGGAGGCAGTATGCTTCCGAATACCAATTGCTAGGAATCCCAGGTGAAGAGAGTGCTGTCTGCAGTCAGGTCCGGCTTGCAGGCTTCCTCTGAGCATCTGGTTGGCCACTGTGAGAAGAGAGTGCTAGGCTAGATGGAACCTTGACCTGATGCAGCGGGGATCTCCTTATGTGTTTGTGTTCTTAGAGAGCCGCAATAGTCCAATAATCATAAACAACAGTTAGAATTTCAGGACTTTGACCATTTTAAGAAATCAGGCTGCTCCTTGATAGCATTGTTATAAACTGAATTCGATTGAGATGTGCAGCCATACCTCTCTTTTTCCTACAAACAAGGGGAAGAGAATAATGTGGGAAAGAAAGAAGGCTTGGAAGAAAATCTCTCGGCACATACTGAGTATGAATTACAATTAGCTTTTAGATGCTGTGTGAAGTTGCCTACGTATTGCCTGTGCTATGTTTTTGGTTGATGTATTGTGCAGCAAGGACATATAAAGAGTTACCTTTGAGTATACTGAAATATATTATCAAAGTCACACAGTTAAACTCCTTTAAGTCCTACTGATTTCAATGGGAGAGATTTAAACTTGTTTAACTCTTTTTTTCTGGAATTCATGGGATGTAAAATTGTTAATTTTTTATGCCCCACATCATTTAAAAGATGCCACATGTCTTTTTTTAAAAATAATAATAATAATCCTATTTATACCCATTCCAACTTGGATGCTACCAAAAAGTCCCCCTAAAGAACCACCAACACTGTAGGACTTGGGTTGAATGACAAGCAAAACAAAATTAGTATTATGTGCGTACTAGTACACACTTTCTCCAAATCCCCACATTGTCTCAACTGTTGGTCCCATAAACACAAGCAGGGGAAAGTCCCAGCAGTTTGCACATATCAGGTGTACAGAATAAAGGTACTGGATACAAAACAGAGGCACTGAAGATTTGTGTTTCTAAGACCAAGAAAGGCACCACACAATTTCCCACGTTCTTCTCTAGATAACAATAATTATTAGCCAAAGCTACAGTGTTAGTCTTGGTGCTGTGCCAGACTACCACATAGTTCAGAAAGGCATTAGCAGCAATAACAATGACCCGCTTAACAACTTTCTCCAGGAGGAGAACTCTTCGAGTGGGTTAGCTGGTGAATGAATATCAAAGTTCGGTCAGGGCTGAGCAGTCATACCATTCTAAAAAGTTGCATTAGATCCCAACAGTAATGATGACCACAATTCAGTTGTGTAAAGAAGAGTAAACTTAATAATAAAAACAAAGGAGAAGTGAGACAATATTTTTGATGGGGCATGAATAATTTGTCCAGTATATGTTATAGAGTAAAAGTGTTTCATATTAAAAACTAATAAAAATATTTTTTTTAAAAAAATAAGTTTACAACTAATCATTCACACAATAAGACTAAAGGAAACTAAATTATTTGTTTCTAAGTAGCTGAAAGTGGATCATATTGTTGTTTTAAAACACAGTTTTTGGATTCAACACACATGTAATACAGAGCTACAAGGCAGATTATATGCCTAATTTTAATGAATACAATAAAGACAAAATTATAATAAGACCAGGGTTTTCTCCAGCCAGAACTCGCCATTGCCATTCTAAGACACCAAGGGAGGTTTTTGTGGTGAGTTTCAGCAACTCTTTTTCTAGAAAAATAGCACTGAATAAGACAAAATTAATTAAAACAAAATATGTGTGCCTACCTGGTGAAAGTCTGCATACTGCAGTGGTTGATTTGTTGGGCTAGGACCAGGGAGACTCAAGGTAAAATATCTGCTTATGCATAAACTTTAGATAGTGATCCTGGGTCCATCCCCAGGATGAAATGAGGTGGTTGTGAAAAGCATGGCAGTTTGGGATATAAAGGCCTGGGATATAAAGACCCTAAGCTGCAAACTAATTAATTCTTTAGAATTTTCTGGAGAAAAGGACAGAAAATATAGTCATATTCTTTTCTACTGGAATCCATGGAATTCATCTTTTTCTGTTTTGTGGCTAATCAATATATTATATAATAGGATTAACAGAGAACAGAACTGAAGTAAAAACAGATGGGATAACACAATTCTGAAACAGAAAGTTTATAGAAGCAAAAGACACAACAGGGCAGGTGGAAGCATGCCAAGACTGAGACACAGTGTGTCTGAGGAAAGAATGTCATACAATATATAGTTTGGCAAGCAGAGAAGAAATTGTTTGGATTGAAATAAAAAAGAGCAAAGGAATGATGATAGGAAACTATTATGAGACCATCTGGCTCAGATAAAAAGACGTCCAAAGTATTTCTACAGATAAGGGAGACTACGAAGAGTTCAAGACAGGCAACAGACGATTTCTAGATCTGGACCGGGACGGCAATAACCTATAATGTTTTCTTTTATTCCTCAGCAGTGTTGCCTCTGTAATATTTTCCAGCTTTTCTACAATGCAAGTTATACAACCTTGGCAGTATTTTAAGGTTGTAAAGATAGGCTGGCCCATCACAAATGAAATGCTCCATTTTCTATGTTCTAGGAAGAAACACAAGAATGTGCGCTGATAATCTCTTGTTCTGTTGGCTTGCTTCAGAAAGATCTCTATAGATACCTAACAATTCCAACCCTCCCACCCCTGCCAGCTATGGGATTAGGTAAATGTACCCCTGACAGTTAAGTCCTGTTGCGAACGACTCGGGTTGCGGCACTCTATAGGCCAAGGGAGCCGGCATTTGTCCGCAGACAGCTTCCAGGTCATGTGACCAGCATAACTAAGCCGCTTCTGGCGAACCAGAGCAGCGCACGGAAACGCCGTTTACCTTCCTGCCAGAGCGGTACCTATTTATCTACTTGCACTTTGATGTCTTTTCGAAGTGCTAGGTTGGCAGGAGCTGGGACCGAACAATGGGAGCTCACCCCATCACAAGGATTTGAACCGCCTACCTTCGGATCGGCAAGCCCTAGGCTCTGTGGTTTAGACCACAGCACCACCGCATCCCTAGCTATGGGATTAGTCCATTCCAAAACAAGGTTCTCCTGCACAACTCCAATTTGAATGTTAGAGCCATATATCCTTGGTTCTGTCTTGGGTCCTTCCTTTAGTGCTAATTCACCACAGTCAACTGGAAACAGATTTATTAAATGCATTTACAGTCTGCATTTTTAGGGCACATTGTACTTGTAAAGCAGCTTACTATATACCATCAAAACACAACAACACTACTATTTAAAAAAATACAATTTCAAAGTTCTAAAAGATCGGCGGTTAATATTTCTCAGTACAACACATTAATTAACCAAAGACCAAAACCATAAAAATGCAAAATATAATTTTAAATTAAAAGCCTATACCAGTTAGCAAAAGAACATTGGAAATATTTTTTATTATAGTCCATGTTTAACTAATTTTCCATCCTGGGTTGAGGGGGAATAACTGGTATAGGCTTTTAATTTAAAATTGTGCACAGTACACAAGGCTATTCAAATTATTTTGGCACCTGAGATAGAAAGCACACCTTTCCTTCTATGGAATTTTGTTTTAAAATACAATAAACAAATACATTACATTTTGCTGCCTTTCCATTACAATCAAAATCAGCTGACTGAGGTGACCAGTCTGTCTAATAGTAGGGCTGGACCTAATTAACCCAAAGGCCGATAGAGTCCAATATCTTGTTCTTACAGTGACAAACCAGGCATACTGCCTCCAACAGTGAAGACAGAACATAGCAATCATGTCTAGTAGCCAGTGATAGCCCTGAATGTATTGATTTGCTTCTGCAGTACTAGGAAAAACAAAATGGGAAGCCTAGGCAAAGCAATGTATCAGCAACATAGCTGTCAAGTTCTCCCTTTTTTTAAAGGGAAATTCCCTTATGCTGAATAGGCTTCCTCACGAGAAAAGGGAAAACTTGACAGCTATGATCAGCAACCACATCATAAACTGTATCACAGACCACTCATCATCTCAGGTGCATCAAGAGATCTTTGCCGGCCCACACAGGACAGGCTAGTGCTACAAGTTCATTATACTCAAGAAAAACTATCACAGTACTTAAGCAGTAACATAGAAAACCCTAGAACATAGTAGTTTGGCAGTGACACAGTGCCTGAAATCTTTGTGATAACTGAAAGCATAAATTATATCCAATCTAGAAAAAAAAGCTAGTAAATAAGTAGTCTTACTCCCACAAAAACCAGCTGATCATCATTTGATCACATCTTGTGATACCATTTACCATAAAAGTTCTTAATGTTGTCTTTGTGACAATCTGAAGAACGGTTTGAAGGGTGCCTTTAAAACCAAGCTAAATAATATGGGAGTAGGGGAATAGCTGACTTATCACAACGTGTATTACAAGAACATACGCCCCCCCCCCCCCGAGAAATAATAGTACTATTTGCAGGAAGATGTGATTAAGCAGAGAATGAGCAGGCTGCCAAGATCTTCAAGCATCTGAGCTGTTATGACAAGCCACACATTTGTGTACTGATAAGGACAAAAAACCAGTTCAGAAGTTGCATAATATTACTTGATGAAGTAGGCTTATGTAACCAGGGCTCATATTGCCATACTTTCTCAGTTCTTCACAAAGCAGAATGAAATAGGTGGAAAAAAGCACTGAAGTAGGTAAGACAATCATAAGGTTTTCAAAAAATAATATATGCTTGCATTTGCCACAGTAAATAAAGCTACAGTTTTAAGACCTAGACCCTGTGCAATATTTTCCCAGCACTATAAGTTAAATATGGTTGTGTAATAGATACGTATTATAGGGCAGTGTTTTTCAACCACTGTTCCGCGGCACACTGGTGTGCCGCGAGATGTTGCCTGGTGTGCCGTGGGAGAATTACTTTATATATAGTCAATATAGGCACAGAGTTAATTTTTTTAACATTTTCTAATGATGGTGTGCCTCGTGATTTGTTTCATGAAAGAAGTGTGCCCTTGCCCAAAAAAGGTTGAAAAACACTGTTATAGGGGACGCAGGTGGCGCTGTGGGTTAAACCACAGAAGCCTAGGGCTTGACGATCAGAAGGGCGGTTCAAATCCCTGCGATGGGGTGAGCTTCTGTTGCTCGGTCCAAGCTCCTGCCAACCTAGCAGTTCGAAAGCACGTCAAAGTGCAAGTAGATAAATAGGTACCGCTACAGTGGGAAGGTAAATGGTGTTTCCGTGTGCTGCTCTGGTTTGCCAGAAGCGGCTTTGTCATGCTGGCCTGGAAGCTGTACGCAGGCTCCCTCGGCCAATAACGTGAGATGAGCGCCGCAACCCCAGAGTCGGTCACAACTGGACCTAATGGTCAGGGGTCCCTTTACCTTTAATAGATACTATCTTGCTAATTTTTATGTTTCCATTCTTCACATATATCTTCTACTTGCTTATGTCTCTGTATCCAACATTGGACTGTATTCAACACTGAAGCTCTGTTTGTGCATCAGGGCTTCCATGTGTATAACAGATCTGCTGCTGTTGCTCTTGTCCCAGCTACACCCACATGCTCATGCATCCTAAAAAAATCACCTTCAGACAGTTGTGGGGGCCCCTCCAGAGCAAAGTTTGGGGGGCACTCAGTGGAAGGAAAGGAAACATAAAATCTGTTGCACCAGTGGAACTTCACACATCGAGTGTTTCCTTGGGGAATTGTCACACCGTATCACTGAGAAGAGATACAAACAATGTTTATTGACGAGTGGAAAACACAACTGGTTAGACATCTGGGTGTCTTACTCTCTCCTGAATGAGATAAATTGGGAGGGATGTATTATAATCCCATGATTAGGAAGGTCTAGAAACACAGAAGGGAGGAAGATATATTGGTTTGCAAAGATTTATTCAGTGAAAATGCATATAATCTCCAGACCTCTGCTTTTATTCCACATTTGTGAATGATAATCCAGGAATGTAAGGTGAGAAAATGGCAAAAGGTTATGGATTTTTGGAAAATGGAAAATGATTCAAGGGGAGAAAAACAATTTAAAAATAAGCAGAGTCAATTAGTTTTTCTGCAACTTAATTGAACTGCACAGTAATATAACTATTATTAGACTTACTACGTAGAGTGCACCAGACAAGATAATTAACACCACTATTATCTTTTGAACAGCAGACTATTAAAATTCCCCTGAAATATTTACCCTGGGCAAGAGAAAAAGAGCTGAAAGTATAATTGTACAGTAATGTTATAGGAAAAGCAAATCTGCATGTTTGGAATAAATCAAATCTCCTGCCTGGCAGCAGGATAGTGTAGCATAAAGGAACGGATAGCAGTTTATGAACCTCTGAGGCACAGCCCTAATTGGAATAAATTGGAAGAGAAGCTAAAATATATCCATGGGAATCTTATAAATTGGAGGAGATGGGGAGTTGTATAACTTGAGAAGACTACAGCATTAATTTACTTTTGGAAAATTAATAGAAATAAAAAATGGAGAGAGATTATCCATTTTAAGTATTGAACTGAAAGAACACTACAGAAATCAAACAAGCAAAGACTGAGAAGAGGAACAGTCTTTAAAATAGAGAGCAGCAGAGCCAGTAGGGATAGGTTATAGAAAAATACAGTATATAAAATTAATCACGGTATTATATTTTCAGTAAGATTATTACTGTTGAATGTAATGCGGACTCTCAAGAAAAATCTTTCAAGAAGTATGTGGAAATACATTTGGAACACAGATGTCACCAGTGCATTATTAATCTGAGTGAGAACTACTTTAAAGGTGCTTGCTTAGTGACACTGCGAGCATTGAGGAAAATCCTAGTGTTGCAATGCTGCAGCATGGTGGTACCTCGGGTTACAAACGCTTCAGGTTACAAACACTTCAGGTTACAAACTCCGCTAACCCAGAAATAGTACCTCAGGTTAAGAACTTTGCTTCAGGATGAGAACAGAAATCATGCTCCGGTGGTGCGGTGGCAGCAGGAGGCCCCATTAGCTAAAGCGGTGCTTCAGGTTAAGAACAGTTTCAGGTTAAGAACGGACCTCTAGAACAAATTAGGTTTTTAACCAGAGGTACCACTGTATTCATTTGTACCGGTAACATATTTTTTAAAAGATGCGAGATGACTTATATAGCAATAAAAGTAGAATTAGTTAACGTTAGAGAGCTGGGATTTGAACAGAAAGCTGAACTAATATCTATTGTAATTTATTGGCAGCTGTTGTTATTTTGGTTGCACAACTTTCTGAGGGTGGAGGGGAGAAGAAAGCCAGACAGTCAAGAAAGTCAATGGAAAATATAACAATGGAAAATATAACACTGATTAGCAGTGTGAAATTAACATGCATGTTACATTATAGAAGATAAGAAATAAAGTAAACTGAGATCATGCATGGGATGGTTTCCAGTTTACTTTGCTTATTCAGAAAGGAACAACGGAAGTGGAACATTTGAACAGATATGCTGCAGCAATAAATAACTATGAAGAACAGATCAGAACTATGATTGTAGAGAGTGGTATATTTATGCAGTCAGAATAGCGTGATGTGGAATTTCTCCCTAGATGTATTTAACATAGGGCTGCCATGCGTCTTGAATTTGGCAGACATAGCCAGGATTCGGCCCTCGGAAACAGAGTCTGGGTGAAAATCTCTTAAATGTCCGTGAAAATACGGAAGTATGGCAACCCAGAATTTCACTTTTTGAAATACAGCAGCACTAATTTTATATATATATATATACATATTTTCTTTTGTAATTTTATGGTATAAAATAAAAAAGGATTAAACAAATTTATAGAGGATAAGGCTATCAATGACTTCTAGCCACAATGCTACGTTCTACCTCTACTGCTGGAGGCAGAAGGCCTCTAAATACCAGCTGCTTGGAATCACAAGAAGGCAGAGCACTGTCAAATTCAGGTGCCGCTTCTATGACAGTAGGATGTTGGACAAGATGGGCTATTGAATTTTATGACATCATGGTTTAAATTTTTCGTAAGCTGCCCATTGGCACTACATGAGTGGGAGAGAAATCACTAAACAAATAATAAAAATACTGTACCTCTTGATAGTTCCTGTTTTTCCTGGAACTGAAAAAGAGGGGTTAACTTCATCCTAGTGAGCCACCATAGATAGCTGCTGTATTTTGTTTGTCTTGAGGGATCAGAAGTTTATGAAAGGCAGATTCAAAATACTTGATTTCCTTTTTTTTAAAGACATTATTGATTGCAGTTTGACACAGACAATTTCAGCCTCATTTTCTATTTTTGTGTAATAGGGAAAGAGTTCTGGTCCATTAACTCTTCCACTCTCTGCTGCAGGAAGTAAACCATCTCAGCTAACACAAAGAGATGTGTTTTAGCCAAGTCTTGTACTGTATGCTGAACTTCTCCCTTAGGGTATTTGACTCATCTAAGTACAGCAGAAACTGCTTCATGGCTGGGTCACATTCTATAAGTACTGGTATTCCTTTCAAAACACTCACCATCTTCCCAACAGATTTTCTGATTTGTTTTATATGACCAGCAACATTGCCTTTTGATATTTCTATGAGATGAACACTGATGCAGGATAACACAGGCTGTTAAAGGTCTTGGGGCACTTCTGTAACAGCAGGATGGGTTCTCCCCACACTGATTAACCAACCAAAATTTACCACTGCAATTCTCCTTGCTTAATGCTTCTTGAAATGTCTGCTGAAAGATCCATTCAGCATATGAGTTCTTCCTTCACATGGTGCCATTAACTGCTGTTGACTGACATGGGAGTGCCAAGCAGAAGCTGTGTTCCAACCCAAATTAGGTGATATTACTGTACTGGTAGATATTTTATATTATAAGAAGCTTTTGGAAGGTGGGGTATACTGTACGCTTCAATTAGTTGACATTCTTTTAAAAATTGCATTCCTATGGAAGATGCTAAAGAAGCACACATCTTTTAACCAAAATAATAATAATGTTTGCTGATCGCACGGCAGATTCAACATGAATAAATAAATAAATAAATAAATAAATAAATAAATAAATAAATAAATACTATTTATAAACTTCTAGAAATAGAAAAAACTGAGGTAGTCTTATTTGTCTTTATAATGTCTATGCTTTTTTACTGGCTCAGACACTTAAACCAGGCATCCCCAAACTTCGGCCCTCCAGATGTTTTGGGCTACATTTCCCATCATCCCTGACCACTGGTCCTGTTAGCTAGGGATCATGGGAGTTGTAGGCCAAAACATCTGGAGGGCCGGAGTTTGGGGATGCCTGACTTAAACACACACACAACTTTACTTGTTCCACATACAGTTTCTAGAAATATTGAGCACATGCAGTACAGGAGAACATAAGTTTTCTAGGTTCTAGATCAGGGGTCCCCAGACTTACCCGCCTTCGGGCCGGAGGGCGGGAGAGTGCGCGCGCAGTGGGCCGGAGGGTGGGGGAGCGCGCGCCAGTGCGCATGCGCACACCCATTTACTGGCGTGGTGGCGTGCTTCCAGGCCGGAAAAATCGCTGAAAATTGTTTGTGCGCATGCGTATGGCCTCCCCCGACCCGGAAGTGCACCTCCCCCAACCCTGAAGTGCACCGGAAATGACCTCTTCTGGGTTGGGAGAGGCCCATACGCATGCGCAGAAACGATTTTTGGCAATTTTTTTCGATCTGGAAGTGCGCCGCCGCGCAGTGCGCCGCAAGAGCGGGCGGTGGCAGCGGGCGGCGGGGGTCGTCACGGGCCGGATTGGGAGGCCAATTGGGCCGCATCCGGCCCGGGGGCCGTAGTCTGGGGACCCCTGTTCTAGATTATGTATGATATTATTATTCAAATATCTTTAGACTTGGAATGATTTGGTCCCTAATGATAAATTAAGCTACTCTCGGGTTTTTTTGGCTGCCTTGTACTCAAAGAACTGAGCATGAGTGTTCTACACATTAGAGTATAATCTGAGGGCTACAATATATATATATATCTAAGACTAAGATTTCCTGCACTGGCATATTCATAGGGTGGGGGTAGCTCACCTCTGAATTGGGTTCTCCTTCCTTTCAAACAGGCAGTAAATGTTTTCTTAGCACTGGGTCCCAAAACTGCAGAATCCCAACCACAAGAAGAGGCACTGTAAATATAAAATTATAAATACATAAAAATGGCAATATTGGCATTATTATCTTCCATTTTTCTTCTTTGAAAAGCAAACAGGACTAAGCAAGAATTAATTAAACATGAAAACCCATGTTGTTCCCATCAAACTAGAAATGGAAAATAGGCACTACTGTATGAAACTTGTGGCAGATTAGAGCTAGAACAGAGCTGGCATGAGAGTTTGAATGGAGGTTGTCCCTGTGTGTGTTTGATCTAGGACGGCCATGTGTCCAACTTTGCAGAGGGCAGCCCTCTACTGGTATTTAAAGGGCTGCCAGTCCATGTCTAGTTTATAGATAAAGAACCATAAGAAGCTTTGAATTTGCACCTGGACAGCAGACTGAGGAGGCACACAAGTCGGTTGGTTATATAATGAATTACAGTAATTATTTCCATATTTGTGTCTACAGTGGTACCTTGGTTCTCAAACGCCTTGGTACTCAAACAACTTGGAACTTGCAAACTTGGAAGTAAGTGTTCCAGTTTGCGAACTTTTTTTGGAAGCCAAACATGCTCGGTTTTGAGTGTTACACTTCTGATTTGAGTGCCACACTTCTGTTTTGAGTGTTACGCTGAGGTCTGTCTGTTTTTGCTATTTATTTTGCGTTTTTGTTTTTGCGGCTATTTTGTTTTGTTTTTGTGACTGTGTGAAACCCAGTTCAGCTACTGATTGATTGATTGATTGATTGTGTGACTGTAGTACATTTTTATTGCTTTCATTTTATGTATCAGTGGTCTTGTTTAGATAGTAAAATTTACGTTAAATTGCTGTTTTAGGGGTTGTTTTTAAAAGTCTGGAATGGATTAATCCATTTTGCATTACTTTCTATGGGAAAGCGCACCTTGGTTTTGGAACGCTTTGGTTTTGGAATGGACTTCCGGTACAGATTAAGTTTGAGAACCAAGGTACCACTGTGTACAATTACATTAGCATATGTAAATCTTCTGCGAGTATGTGTCCTCTTTTGGGGTACTGCATTTCCTCTCCCTCTCTTTCTGGCAATGTGCAATTGGCCAACCTAGTCTGAGTTGCCACAGGCAAAGAAGAGAATGTACAAAACGGCATGAGTGACAGCAGTGCTGGCCTTCAGCATAAGGTTTGGCATGTACTTTAATAGGGCACTGATCTTACCCTAGCCTTATGAATAGCAACCTAATTCGTCTGAAAAGAAGGAAAAGAAATAGAGGCAGTTAAGATTTATTTTTTTAAAAAAGGCTCTTGGTATTATTAAACCAATTGCAACATGAATGCAGAGGACGACATGAAGATGTGCACCCCCTCTGCTGGCCTCCTCTTGATATGCACATTAGCAACTTTTTATAAAAAAAAAAACCACCAAATGATGCACAAAGATGCAAAGGAGAACAAAGGCTCTTTTTCAGAGGGCATGATGAGCAACGAATCAGGATGTGGTAATGAGACATCCTATTAAACTCAGATGGAACTTTGTCTTTTGAAAATAAAAGAGTACAATACTGGCATATAAATGTGGTTTTTCTCAAAGACAAAAGGTGGGTGGTGTAAGTACGAGTACAAAATGAAAGAGCCATTCATCTGTGACCCACAACAGTCTACCTACGATCAAGTCATTGAGCATCTCCACTCCATTTATGTTTTAATGGGGGTGGGGAAGGTAAGTCACAACCATCTGTTTAGGGCCATTGTGTGAGGATGCATTGCAGGAGACGATTGCACAAGCCAGCAGAGTTTACTGCCAAGACAATATGGGATTATTCGAGAATATGTCAATGCTCCAAAGCGAAAAAGGATCTGCTCCAAAAACTAGCCAGAGATCAGCAGAGAGGAAGTGTGGATATGTCTCAGACTATGAAATATCAGGCCGCTCGAAATACTGTCCCAAGTGAATGTGTTTTCTACAAGCAGTCTTCTTTAGGCAGGCAAATTCATGTTAAAAGTAAATTCACAAGGTTCTATCCAGCTATGTCATACTCAGAGTGGACCCATTGGAAATCAGTGAACTTAAGTGAGTCAAGTGAGACTGAGGACCCCAAAACCCCACTTTTTTTTAGGGCGAGATCTTGGCCTGAAATCACACAAGAGCAAGGCGCCCAAAATGGCTGCCATGCTCTTGTGGGGGGGAAACGGGATGTCCTAGTTGACGGTTATGAAAATTATCCATATCCCAACCCTCCTTTGAAACAGGAAGATGTTAACCATCCACTAGAGCAGGCATCCCCAAACTGCGGCCCTCCAGATGTTTTGGCCTACAACTCCCATGACCCCTAGCTAACAGGATCAGTGGTTGGGGAAGATGGGAATTGTAGTCCAAAACATCTGGATGGCCGAAGTTTGGGGATGCCTGCACTAGAGGATCATTCATGACTGGATAAAAAGAGCATCCTGCAGAAAGGAAGGACAAAGCACTGGTGTAGCTGCTCTCCTGAGATTGTTTATTACATTTGTATCCCATCTTTCCTCCAAGGATCACAAGGCACACACTCCCCATGTTTAGTGAAAAAAGAGGTATAGTTCTACTCAGCTATGTGCAGGGGTAAATAATATAGTGTGCTACTGAGGCTGTGAGGAGCCCAGGGAAAATCATATTGGGTGGAGTGGTTATATATTTATACCCATATGGTTTAACTGCAGCAGAGAGAGTGTGGAGGGCCAATCATATCACCGGCCCTGAATGAAGTTGTGACCAAGGTGAAACAGTTCAGTAGTAGAGCATGTGCCTTGCATGCAAATGGTTCCTACTTCAATCCTTGGCATCTCCAGATGGGCCTAGGAGAGACTCTCGTAACTAAAACACACACACACACACACACACATCTTGGATAGTTACAGTCAGCCAGTGTAGAAATACTGATCTAAAACGACCACTGATCTGATTTGATATAAGGCAGCTTCTTATGTTCTATCCAGCAGACGGTGGGTGAGTGATTACATTCATGCTGGGCCTCATCTCCAATGAGATTAGCCACATGCCCCCAACTCCTAGTTGCCAGGTTCCCCGTTTCTGAATTTCCCCTTCACAGAATTGGCCCTGTTAGATAATCTGTTGGGGCTGCTCCATTGGCTCCAGAGACTCGGCCACCCAGGACTCCAGAAAGAGAGAGGAGGTCCCACTAACACAAAAAAGAAATCCTTCTTTAATTAGTGCAGCCTGGGCTGTTGCTTCTGGTATGTCCTGCCAATAGCGCTGCCAACCAACCAGAAAAAAACAACAACAACAATTGGACTGGCTGGATTCTTTTGCTTTCCAGTCAGCTGGCAGAAAAGCAAAGGGTGGTTGTTTCCTCCCCTCCCCTGTTTTGCCCCACTCTTCCTTATCCTTTCATCCTTATTCTTAAAGCTCTATACCTAGTAGAATAAAGCTGCAATACACACACTCACCTGGGAGAGTAAAGTATAGTGAACTCTATTGGATTTATTTCGGGTTAGATATGCACAGGTTTACACTGTAAGATTTTGTGCTGGCCACTGCCTTTGAATACACTAGAAACCACTCATTATTTTATTGTAGAATAGCAATGGGGAATCTGCAGCCCTGCAGATGTAGGACTCCCAGCTCCTGCCAGTCACAGCCAGCATAGCCAATGGTCAGGGATGAATCTTTGGATACAAGGTGGCATTCAAATGCTTTTAATCAACTCCTTGGGTGCAACTTGAAGCTGCCAAAACCTGCTCAGGCTACATTCCAGGATCCTTTCTTGGGCCAGCTCTTGATTTGTTCCAGGATCTGCCCAGGTACCAATGTTGTTGTTGTTTTAATTAAAGCAAAATACAAGCATTGGCCATCCTACTTGCCAAGTAGGAAGGGAAATCAGGACCAGACTGTGTTTGGAATTATGGGAAGAAGAAGGAAAAACCCTCCTTTCTTTTTTTAACCTTGGTGCAATCTAGGTCACCTCCAGACTCTCAGTATTCTGTGGGATGGATTCAAGCACATGCCAGAAATTTTGGCTTGCCCAATTAAAGTGGATTAAAGCTCTCTCTTGCCCTGATGTAACAAATCCACTTAAAAACAACACCAAGTGACTTTTTGAAATTGGGATAGTGTCAGAGAAATGGACTGAAAAGTATGGAATGGATGATCGATCAATGGGAAGGTCTAGAACTATGTAAGCAAAAAAGGATGCATTCAGAATGAATATTAAGAACAAATGCTCAATAAAGACCAGATACTTGAGATGTATCTTTTTAGGACCCACCCTGTTTTTTTATGACTGTGTTCTTTCTTATTTTGAGTTTTTTTACATTTTATAAATATTGTTTTTTAGATTGTTGTAACCTGCCCCGGGACCTTAAGGTGAAGGATGGGTAAACAACAACAACAACAACAACGGTAGTCTATCATAAGGTTTGTGCAAGTGAATCAGGATGAATGCTTAATAAACAGGTTGTCTGGAGTCCCAATTTTTTATTCTTCTCTCAGGAACCTTCCCTTCCATGACAAAGAGTATGTGAGGTAGAAGCTAAAAGTAAGGCAAGAAGCTAGGAAGGCAGAGGGCTGATTTCTCCTCAAATACAAAGCTGTGGCTATGGGAGAAGCAAGGCCCTCTTGGGGTGTTAAGGCTGTGGACCCCTCCACTGTAGGCCCAGGTTGTATATCTGTGTGAATAAACCATATATCATAAAGACACCACTGTCTCTGCTGTGATAATTGAACCCTGGGTAAGTGCCTGGAACCCCTGGAATCTCACACCACTCGGAGATTGGTTACAGTATGCTTACACAATTAAGACATGACTCACAAGTTTCATGAAGAGGATGGCAACTGAGGACACGTTAGGCTACATTGGGCACATCTGCTTGTTAAGAAACCATGGACAATATTCTCAGCCACATCCTTATGCTGTTTTCTGACCAAGGCATTAAACACTTCCAGTTTAACCAGGCAGGATATAACAAGAGAGAGAGAGAAATTCATCAGCTATGACAGATTAAGATGGAATTAATTAGCTGTTTTTCAAAGTATATCTTCATCAATAGAAGTGCCACACATGTCAACCATGACTATATATGTGGGATGCAATGAGGGATGCCAAGAAGCTTATACCGGTAGTTACTTTTGCATTAAATCAGATGGCAGCTCTAAATGTGCCATTACCTCATTCTCAGACCTGATACAGCCTCCTCTTTCTAGTCTACCTCACCACTTGTAGAGTGGGAAGGGACCAAAACGGAAGGGACATTAGTCCAACCCCCTGCAATGGACTATGTGCTATACAAATTCTCAGTCGTAGTAAATAAATTTCGGAATTAATGGTCCTATGTGGGAATAAGGGTCCTCTCTGGATAATAAAGTATATTCCTTCCCTTCAAAATGTGATAAACTGGTGCATGCTGCATCTGAGTGCCCTTCTGCTGAACGGGGGACCTGTATGTCTGCCCCAAAGCCCTGCCCTCACAGCCCCACTGCTCCTCAGTGCCAGATATTCCTAGCCTCTGAATAGTCTTCATGAATCTTCCTGCAACTGTGAGAAAGGAGAAAAGGGTTATAGGGGGACCTCCCTGACCTGCATGTCAGTGAGGGCCATGGTTTCCTGGGGCACATTTCCTCCCTCCCATAACCCTGCCTCCCTACTCATTTACCTCATCTGTTAATCTGACCTCTTGGTGAGGGACAAATAGTAGTAGGATTTTAGCCAGCTACTAACTCTTCTCTTTCAGGCACCTCTTGCGTTTTGAAGCACGGGTAGAAGCAATAAAGGAACCAGCACACCGGCTGAAGGTAGGCTATGATCCCATGATCCAACAGCACTGCTGATTTCACAATACAAAAGAGGGACCACAAGAACTAGAGATAATAGTGAAAACCATTCTGAAGCGGGGAGCATGATTCTGAAATCTATTTTGCTGAGCATGTGCAAGTAAGAGGTTTTGTGATTCTGTATCACTGTACTTCAACCTGTGGAAGGATGGGATTACATTTTGTGCACAGTCTTGAATAATTATCCAACATTAAATCTCATTTGAGACAATTTCCAGTGCTTCAAGGGCGCTTTAGGCACTTTGTGCTTTTAGGAGGATTTGTTTCTATTTAGCATCAATCATTTGCTGGTCTCCATTATTTTCTATCATTGCAAAAGTGGAAATGAGTTCCACATGGATGTTCATTGCGGAACTGGTGCTGCACATTCACCCAAGTTTTTCATTCTGTTCATCAGATGTCACCATTATCAAAACACCAGCCACCACCTTTCATTTCAACTACTAGAAAATCACAATTTCTATCACTGGGGCTAGGGTGTAAGATCGGGTTTAGCTATTACTTCAAAAAAATCTTTTTGACCATTATGAGGATATTTTATTTTTTAAAAAAAAATACCTCATGCAATTCTATTATTTTGGTTTTTAAATTATTGTAAATCCTCTTGAAGCCCTTAGGATAGGGTGGAGAAAGAACCTAAAACAACAACAACAACAACAACAACAACAACAACAACAACAACAACAAATATATATATAGATTTGCAACATCCTGTATATTGTTATGGTTAAAATATGCAATGGATTTCACAACTTATTCTTAAAAACAATGGTAATAAATTCCTCAGCCCTGGCAAAACATTGTTTCTTAACACAGATGGTCTCAGTTATGGTCACACGAAAAGCAGAAAGAATAAGCTCAGTTGTATTTGTTTATGTCTGGGGTGGGGCTCTGTGGCCCTGAATTCAAATCTTGCATTGGCAGCTAAACAAAACATTACCCTTTAAATAACATTTTGATCTGCTCTGTGGAACCAGATTTAATATCCATGATGCTTTATGGAGCTACTTTGTCCTGGAATATGAAAACATACGGAACGAGGGATGTCTGACAATATTATTCAGCACTATTTAGGATTACCCCTTGGGCCTAGCCTCACTCCCCCAATTTATAATAATAATTTTTTAAGTGATGCGCATTTTCTAGAAATGGACAAAAGCTGTGGCAAATAACCTTGTATGATTTATGCAGAGAAATCGAACAGTGTGCACCACACAGTTGGATTATTCCCTTACCTTATCACAGTACTGATATTTGTTGTTAATATATGATAGCCTGTGGAAAGCCACGGGAATGTAGTCATGGAAGAGAAATCCGAGGAGATGCAACTGCAGGACACTTTTTCAGAGCGGAAGTGATGCGATCATTTGCCAGAGCACTTGAGCTGAGCATGGCATGCATGGCTGTGGGGCACCCCCACATTATCCTCATAATAATAGCTCTGTGAGGTAGGCTAGTCTCAAAGACTGGACCAAGTTCAGCCAGTGAACTTCATGGCTGGCCAGGTCTTCCTAGCCAAAGTCCAACATGCAAAGTCAATTTTTTTTGCCAGTTGACCATTTTATGACTGTCAGATGACCTGAATAAATTGGCTATTATGCTAAATCAAAACATCTGAAGGGCACCAGATTGTGGAATGTTGGACCTCAAATTCCTTCGGCAAACCAGCAGGGATGTTGGAATTGTAGCCCAGAACATGAGATTGGGGATGACCATGCTATATACTGCACACAAATGTGCAATTTATATATTCATCTCCCACCCCCTCACATACACACACAAGCACATGATCAATGCTGCTGCTTGGATTTTTTGAAAGGCTATGAACTCTCCCTGGAGGTGTTCATCCTGAAGATGCTCCGAGTCCTGCACTTCAAAATTTACTGCACCTCTGGCTAAACAGGTTTACATGCTTTACTGCTGCAATGTCTGAAAGGGAGGTGGACATCAGTCAGTACTTGGACCCACTTCATGACAACTAAAGTGTCCACATTTGGAGCCAAGTGGCTCTGTCTGGACTGAGAGGTGAGCTCAGATAAGCTTTCCTAAAAAAAAAAAAAGTTGAGTTCAACCTCACATTTCCTAAGGATGGCTGGTAGTGCCCCCTTTCCAGTTCCTGCTGCTGCTGCTAGCTGAAGGCTTGAGCTGTTTATCCTGCAGCCATTGAGACTGCTGCAGACAGCCTTTCTTCTTCTTGTGAAAACTTAATCATTTAATAATAACCCTGGCAGAGTTCGGCAGAGCTCTTCCTTTGCCAGCAGCTCTCTCCTCTTCCACACTCGTTTCCACCCTGCTGTGACACTTCAGACAAAGCAGCTGGCCTTTATTACTTGTTGAATCAAATGTCTGTAAGAAGTGGCACAGAAATGTCTCATTTGCTGTGCTGGCTTCTTTCTCTCTCTCTCTCTCTCTCTCTCTCTCTCTCTCTCTCTCTCTCTCTCTCTCTCTCTCTCTCTCTCTCTCTCTCTTTCTCTCTCCTTCCTCGCCCTATTTTCCTTTAATAGTAGTCCTTATATAAAAAGTCACTTTATATCATTGTGATGAAAGGTGCTATTAAGTGAAAATGAATCTGAATGGAAAGAATAATGAATGCAAACCTCAACCACCACCCCTCAAAAAAACCCTGGTCCTTTTTCACAGGAGCACATCAGCCCAGGAAGGAAGGAGTATCACTTCCAAGTCAGTCTGAAACCAGGAGCCCAGAGACACATAGTTCTTATAGCAATGTGCCTGTTACACAAGACAGACAGATGCTAAGATGATAGCTGTGGAATTTAGCTGAAGCTTTCAACAGCAGCAAGAAGAGTATGATGTCCATTAGAAGTCAGTTATTGACTTATGACATGTACCTTGGTCAATGTGTGCCCTTTTTCATCACATCTACCATGCAGTTAGGGTGGCCACTTATGTATCCCCATGAATCATTTTTTAAAAAAGGCAGAAGAGGAAAACATTTGTATCAAATTTGCACATGCTGATTCATACACAGTGCTGCAAATTCAGAAATAAATAATTACAATAAATTGAAATAAATAAATTCCACAGATCTGGTGACCTGCGTGCTGTCCAAGATTGCAAATGCTGGGAGGTGAGAAGATTCCCAAACACAGATTATCTAAGCCACTGCTTATTATTCTGAATATTCTGCAACACTTCTGTATCAAAAAGTCACTGTCTTACCATTAGTACCTACGGAAACTTATCACCTAAACTTTTCTAAACAAAAAGATTTGTCTGGAAACTTTGTCACGAGACAGGGAAAGTTTACTACATCATGCAGGAGGAGGGAAAGGTGTGGTAAGCAAACAAAAACAGTCAAGCCTAGTTTTCACTTTAGTTTCATGCATATTTTGAATGGGGAAGCCCACTCACTGCTCTTTCCCTCCAGACCTATCACCTTGTGCCTATCACCTTCAGGATGTGGGGAACTTGTTTCCTCTTGGTAGAAACTGGCTGTGCATAGCATTGACCGGTGAGAACTGATGGCAACACCTCCAGCCCATTTCTTCCCTCAAGCATTTTGTGGTTGCTTTTTAGAGGGGGACGGAGGTACAGTCAACTGAGAGAAGCACTTTCAAACCAGCAGGTGAACCCTGAGGAAAGAAACCTGTGGCATGTCTACCTGTCCCCTTCACAGGGAACGCAGCTCAAAGTTGGACTTACCTCTGGAAGGAAACTCTGTTGTCGAGATATTGAGGGGTCTTGTATTAGGCCTTGTTCACAAACACTGGTTTTCTCAGGAGCACAGACCTCTGGGTAAAGAGGTGAGCGCAGGAGAGAGCAGTTTTTCTCTCAGCAAGTGGCTCTTGCTCTCGTTAATTACACCTGTGATACTTAGTTGGCACCAGGGCTTCAAGGCTAAAGAGGGCCAGGATGCTAATTGGGAAGCATTCCACAGCTGTGAAGTTACACTACACCTGGAGTCACTCTCAGTTCTGGAAAGTTGCAGCCTAGGCATCTTCTGATTGGCTGGGAAGAGTCAGGCTAATCACTAGGTGAAAGAGTGTAAGTTATCCATATGCCAGTGTGTGAGGCCTCACCTTTTGTCTTTACCTCCTTGACTGGCACCTACGTTCCAGGCAATAGTACTAGGCAATAGTAATAGTAATAATAATTTATTCTTTATACCCCACCCATCCGGCTGCATTGCCTCAGCCACTCTGGGCAGCTTCCAACACAAATAATAAAATAATAATAATAATAATAATAATAATAATAATAATAATAATACATCAAACATTTATAGTAACAATCAGATCCTATATAAAAAGTCACAATAACTTTAAAATAAACAATTTACATCAAACAAAGCAATATCCAATATTCCACTAGAATCCAACAGTAAATGGCAAGACTAAATAGCAAATAATAATTGAACAGTTTACACTTATCAATTGCAATAAAGAATCACTAATCTATAATCAACAAAATAACAGCAAATCACAATGCACAAAATACAACAAAATGTACAAAACCATGCAAAAGGATCAAATTGAGAAACAAGGACGCACAACTTATCAGGTTTGCTCCTCCTTCATATGTTTTCAAAGCATTTCCCCTCTTTTTCCCTAGTGCCTTCCCAGTCTGCTTCTATTCTGTTTATTTTGCCCTGAATCTAGTTTTGATGACTAGTGAGCCAGCTAAAGGTCAGAGCCCCCTTAGTGCCTGCTACATTGCCCTGCATGTGTGCACTTTCAAACACCCTCTGCATTCCTCAGCACTATCTGGCCAAGGTACTTGGGTTTTCTTCAACAAACCTGCCATCATCATTAGTCACATCTTGTCAAGTTGTTATTAATCCTCACAGTATGCCTCTTCTCATCAGGTCATTATTACCATGTCAAAACAGAAACACTCTCATAAATGTCGAGTGGGGGAGGGAAGGGCAGAGTAGGAGGCTCTGCGTCTGTCAGATCTCGGAAGGACTTTGCGGTAATCTTAAAAGAGGGTTACTCATATTGTTTCAATGAGCGCTGCGTCAAAATCTGTCCCCCCCCCCCGTTTCTTGGAAGTTTTCTTCCTTTGTAAAAGAGCTTTCCATTTATCTGCCTCCTTCTCAGGGCACTTTAGAATACTTGTTGATATGCGAATTTGAACTTTCCTTATGGTTTTAAGCAGTGCTGTTTTAATGACATTTTATTGTACGTTATATTTATGGGTGCTTATTTTAATGTTTTGATTAAACTGTTTAATTGTGTATTTTAATTATGTGGGGCCAATACTTTCATAACTGGTTTTTATACTTGTAAGCCTTTTAGAAGCCATTTTGGCAAGTAAGCAGTATATACATGGATTGGTTTGTTGAGAAGTCCCTAGTATGTGAATTTGTTTTTGACATATGCTGTGCAGGGTGCAATCCTGAGCTGAAATAGAGGGACGTTTTAGCACTGGCTATAGTGGGGGTCAGGACTGCATTTAAAAAGGTGGGGAATGGAGCCACTAAGATTTAACACTAAATGCCTTTTTCTGTGAATAATGTTAACAAGGCATGTGTATTTCAATGTTATTGCAGTTCCCTGTTACAGCAGGACTGGGTCATTTCATATCAAGTGATCCAACTTTTTTTTACCTTATGTCATCCAATTTTCTTAATATTTTGCACACTTGTTGAATTATCAAAACTAAATTTAAATCAAAATTTTTAGTTTTATCTGATCCCATTTTTTAGTTATGAGTGTTTGAAATTTCAAAAAATTGACAATTTTGGCCTTGTCGAGCTACACAAAAACCTTAAAAGCTCAGTCCAGCGTTGAGAGACGTCAAAACTAAAAACACCAATCTCTTCAGAACTTCATGGGCTTTAATATGCTATGTCACATGATGGACTTACTTTAAGTTACAAATTTTTAAGTACAAGTGATTAAAAAATTAGTATGAGTTTAAAAATTCAAAAACTTTTTATTGATTATTTAATATTTCTAAGAGCTACCTGCAATATTTCATCTTGGGATCTCAATGGGATTACATTTTTTAAAAAATATTTTATACATACATGCCTGCTTTACTGGGTGCTATTTAGGATAAATGGGTCTTCTTGGAGTAAAATATAACAAAATAAACAAGATTTCAAACTATAATATCAGTTACTTCAGCCATTTCTTTATAAAGTTATTGAATTAAAAAGTATCTGAAAAGCTAGCCAGGCTCTTAAAAAAAACAACCATGTTCCAAAGCAGAGTGTAAATTGGATCACTTGATATTGACCTGACTCATATGTACGTCATTCAGTGATTTCATACAGTCCTGATCACTGTGGTACCTTTGTAGCTATGGGGCGGGGGGCTGGCCAGGATTTTTTGCCGCAGGTAAAACCTCCCGGCCTATGTGTGTACGCAAATGCACACGTGGGTGCCAGATTGGGTCTTTCACCTGGGTGAAATAAAGCCTAGTTTCACTCCTGGGTACCCTGTTTATTTCTCTTGCAACTTCCAGAGTGTTTCTCCTATTATGTATATGCTTTTGAAATATTTTATTTAATAAAGACATTAAAGAACTTGTTTAATACCAAGGCTAGATGCCATAATTCTTCACAGGATTAAAAACTTAACAATATTCTTTAGATGTATGTATGTGTATATATATATATATATACACATTTTGAGACGGTCCTTTACTTGTAAATTCCACCATACTGAACAAAACATCCTTTCCCACAAAAAGATGCACTGTATTGTTTTAAAATGATTTTAAAAGAGCAGGAAAATGCTGATAACTGGCTTCAAATCAAGCAATTACAAATGGTGTATTTCCTAAGAGGAATAAAAAAACCTGTGAATTTCACAGTGATATAGTGCCTTCTAGAGGACATTGAGCTTAAGAACACTACACTGCAATCCAATTCTCACTGCAAAAGATATAAACACATAAGTGGTATCAGTGCATATACACTGGTTTCTTTCATTGAAGGGATTTCTTCATATTCTATATCCATAAATAGTATTGCACCCAGCTACACACCAATTTTGGTTTTCTTTACATGATTATGGTATGGGGCTCTATTCTAAGGTATGGGTGTCTATTCTCAAGTAATGGTGAAACTTAAAACAACCACTTCTTTTTAAGCATGCTGGGTTTAGGAGGGCAGGCTAAGGTGCCTGCTCCTACAAGTTCACATAGGAGGGAGGGAGGTTGCTCTATGGGTCACAGTAATGTGGTGGTTCAGCTCATGGTCTCAATTTTCTTTAATGCATAGCTGCCAAGTCTCCCGTTTTTTTGCTGGAAACCCCCGTATTTTAAACCATTTCCTGCTGGCAGCCCGGATTGGAAAAAATCCCGTAAATCCCCCGGGTTTCCTACCTGCCAGGGAGGCTCCATTTTGGGTTCTGGCGCCGCCCGATTTCCGGTGCCCAGACATGGGTAGCGCGGCACCGGAAGTTGCTTCTATGCATGTCCAGACATGTGTAGAGGCGACTTCCGGTGCCGCACCGCTGCTGTTCCCGCATTTTTCAGCGGGAGACTTGGCAGCTATGCTTTAATATAGTAGTAGCACTGTCAGAGCCAGCTGCTACAAAGCAGTGAATTTGCGGGCATTTCCCCAAATAGTACCTGCCAATATAGCACCTCTCCTCTTCGCATAGAAAACATTGCAGTCAAAACACAACAGCGTACCAGTCAATATAACTGATCCAGTGTGAATCGCTTATGGTGTGGTTCTGTGCAGATGCCTCTTTTTAGGAACAGGCTGTTCAAGTTACATCATGAAACTTCATCGACTGGAGAGTATGAGAATGCTGAAATTGGCAAAATACCAGCATGCCTCACCATGTTTGTTCGTCCCCATGCTGAGGCCAGCCACAGTATCCAGGAGTGTCAGGTAAGCCCCACTGACTTACTCTTCTCACATTCACATTGCTGGGTTTCATTTGGCAGAGCTGCTACTTGCCTATAATCGGTTGGAGCACTTAAATAAAAAAACCCCACCACGTGCACAAATAATATGCTCTAAATGGTCCCAGATGTGCATGTGGAGCCCTGCTCAGCTTGACACTTTATTCCTCCCACATCCAAATCCTGGCTGTGTCCCCTCTTTAAGCCTCATGATCCCAGAACTCATAAAAAAGGCCTGCAGTAAAATAGTGCCTATAAAAATGCACAGAACGGAAAAGCCTGGTTCTGCTCACAGAGTTAATGATCATTCGCTTAAAGCCTACTTTTGATTAAGAACTCCCGATGTCTCTGTTACTTTGAATTGAGAAATCTGTGATAATACTATCTTTTGGAACTATCAGCCCTGCACTTCAAAGTAATTATCGCAGCACAAGATGCACTCAACAAACAGGCCTTGCATCGGACAAAGCACTTTGATGACCAGAAGCCCTAGCAAGCTGTTATTCTGAAAATATAATGTACATGTATCGGGCTGTAGTTTCTGGTAATCCTGGCTGAGATCACAGCCCACCCAAATTAGGCACTGCACAAGCACATGGTGAGAGACAGACTGTGTGTTGCCAAAGGATAGCTGCCCATAGGAAGGGAGCAGCACTGGAAAGCTTTCCACCACCCAAGTCGCTGGGTGGGGACGTTATGACCATGAATGTCCAATCACAGCCATTCCTGCTGCGTACAGGAAAGACAAGAGTGGCCAGAACTGCTTGTGAATAACCTGACTCATTTCTCTCTCACTAGGAAGGAGATGAGGAAAAAGTGGCATATGCATATCCCTAGGAACCAGTGGTGAGAAGTGAAATTCAGTGGGCCCCCTAGTGATCAGTGAGGGATGCCTGTCACTCCCAAAGACATGTTGTATCTAATAATAATAATAATAATAATAATAATAATAATAATAATAATAATAATAATTTTCATTATTTATACTCCGCCTATCTGGTTGGGTTTCCCCAGGCACTTTGGGCAGCTTACAGCACATATAAAAACACAGTAAAACGTCAAACATTAAAAGCTTCCCCATCTTGTGATGCATGTCATCCTCTCGCCCTTCTGTCTCCTTTCCAATGCTCATCAAATCACACTGTGATCTCAGACACTAGCCTTAAGGCACAAGGCACCTGGACATACCCAATCAAAATGAATGGGAGTGGCTAAGAGCAGTCAAGTGAGCTCAGCAGGCAAAAGCACACTGACTCAGGCTTTAAGGACAGAAAAAGTTGCCTTGGCTGTCATATGGTGGAGAAGTGGGAAAGGATACCAAGAGTCTGGTATCATGGTTGGCTGATGGGTGGCAAATGCAAAGGTTGATATATATTCTGTGTTTGGGGCTTGTGTGGCTGGTAAATGCTGTGCCCAAATGTGTTATACACATCCAGGCATCTGATTTTGAGCTGAAAGCAGAAAGAGGGCTGTGCCTCAGAGCACATGGGTTATATGAGGACAAGAAACAGAGACATGGAATATGGTAATAAGAGAAAATATATTTTCTAACCAATAGTATGGTCAGGAATAGCTAGTAAGTCATTATTAGATAAGGAAATACGTTGGCAAGGGTACAGTGGAAGAAGCATGGATATCCTCAATTATGCTCTTAACCTGCTGAAGAAAAATAGTAGCAACGATGAAATTGTTTCTCAATTTCCCAAGCTAATACTCCTTCATTTATGCTCACTAATATATATATTAAGGGACGCGGGTGGTGCTGTGGTCTAAACCACAGAGCCTAGGGCTTGCCGATCAGAAGGTCGGCAGTTCGAATCCCCATGATGGGGTGAGCTCCCATTGCTCGGTCCCACCTAGCAGTTTGAAAGCATGTCAAAGTACACGTAGATAAATAGGGATTTTGCTGGAGTCACAGGGGCTGGAAGGTATTGTTGAAAGTTTGCCGCAAGTGACCTGGTGCTACATGTTTTATCATCTATGGAGCAAAAGATTGTAGAAGATGAAAATTGACTAATGTACTCAAAGCCAGAGGTTCCAGGTTCTTCTAAACTCTGAAGTCTTTGGAACATTCCTCTAGTCAGCATACTCCATTCTAACTAAGCTTAAGTACGTGCAACTGAAACAATCCCATGCTCTTCCCCTTTCTATCTCTGCATTCATTTGTTTTCCCTTTCTCTGTCTTTACTTCGTCAAGCACCCTGCACATAGATACCTATATGCTCAGGTATTAAAATAAATAACAACAGCACCACCACTTGGTGCTAAAGTGTGCGCACTTCATTTGCAGTCTTTATCTATAATGAAACACTTAAAAAAACAAACCCAACCAAGTCTTATGTGACCCACCATCAATCTCTGCTCATCAATTTGTCAGTATTCACAGCCTCATAATACAGAACTTTGGGGGCTGTGATTCAGGCAGAGGACCCTTGACTATGAGAACATGCACAGTTAATATGCAGGTGGTCTCCTTCGTATTAAACTGTACAGGGTAGGGGGTTCTTGTTAATGGCTGGACATTTGATTCTATTGCAACAACAATATTGCTCTCAACCTTACATTACATTAGTGATCATAGTTTAATTAGTTGAAATTAATCCAATTTCATGTGCTCAAGACTCGCAGACCACATTACTAGATCTTCTGCTTCCTTCTCCCATTGCTCCTCATCCTGGCTCCTGTTCTTAGACACTCTACCAGAAGTAATCCGGGATACAGATGCTTTCATAGTACGAATTATGCAAAAGGAAACAAGAGAATAAATGAATTTTTTGGGGTAAAACTGTAAGTAAATTGGAGCACAACATTTGTGGTTTTTAAATTTTTAAAAAAGTGGTATATTAACACATGTGCTAGAGAAATTTTCTTATATTTCAAAGAACTCAAATGGTGTTTTAGTATATTAGGAGTATGGTACCGTAGTTACTTTGAAGTCACTTTTATGATCATTTGAGAAATAATATGTATATAATTATTTGTGTCTGGGAATATGGCTTAAGATGGTAGGACCTTTGATTTGGGTTAATATTTATTGTTTTAGGTATAAAATTTGTTTTGTTTATGCAAAAGTCCATCAGGTAGAGTGTAAGCTCAAAATGTTTACATGCTGGGTTTTACAGAAAAAGTTAACACATTTTATAGAAATCTGCCCACCATGCAGATAGTACACAAGAGGAAACCAGATATCTTTATGCTACAGAAGATATGATTAAAGGGGAGTACAATAACATTTTCCATATGTTGAAAATGCACTCACAGGGAAGATTGAGGTTCACCTTTGCCACTCATGCAAGGACAAGAGGCAGCGTGGCAACAATGATTTAAGCCACATATTATGGGAAGAATCCTGTCTTGCATTTCTGGGGCATAGATCTGATTGCCTAGGGAGAATGTGCAATCATCCTCTGGAGGTGTTACAGGGAAGACTGATAAGCATTTGTCAGTGATGGATAATTAAGTTTTGGGAAATCTCTTCAATCTGGCAGATCAATCTTTTCTGTGATGGCGTACTGTTCCAAGCCAGGATATGAGCCCTCCAAGCATTAAGCCACACCTGGAAGGTCTTCATTTGACGTTCCTGGTGCAATCCAGAAATCCAGAAAGGAATTGGAAATGCAACTCTCCATGTTTGTGCAGCAGTAGTTTGGTGCAAAATAGGAGGATTTTGCCCTAGCCCTTATAGGACACCCCCCCCCAATGCTCTTCACAAAGAAGGAAGTGTGGAACACCCATACACCTTTTCATTCATCTAAATCACATGATCTTCAACAGTGAAAAGAGATGGCTATATTATTATATAGTATATTATATAATCATTTAGTTCTAAGTTCACAAGCAACAGTCCCAATTACTTCAGGGAAAGTTGGCTATTTCTTCTGCCTACACATGTCGCTTCAAAAAAAGTAAAAAACAAAAATCTTGGGAGTTTCAGAAGTACCTGGAGTTGGGCTTGGCAGAGTAGGGTGACTTTTCTTGCTTTCTACCAATCTTTCTCTCTTTTGATTTTTGATAAACTCAGAGATTAATAACCGATGCCTGAAATGAAAAAGAACCAAAAAGAAAATGAGCACTGTTGAACATTGGGCCAGGAACAGAAACATGGACTTGTTTGCTACAGTACCAGAAGTAAATTCTTAGAAACCTACCGTAATTGATTTTCAGTTAATCTTATCTGTAGCAGATGGCTTTCAGGTTAGGGCTCCAGAATAGTTCAAAGTTAATGCTTATCTGAAAAAAAACACTTCAGCATGCACAAAAACAAAAACAGCTGGGGGCAATGCTGGCACAAGATATTGCCCTGCTTGATGTGAGTGGCCACAGCCTCCTCACCTCTGCCCAAACGCCTCCTCCTCCTTGCCACTAGTGCCACCTTTTCCCTTATCTTCTTCCTTTAGCTCCTGACATGGCCACCTACTCCACTTCCTTCTTCCCCCCTTTATCCTCTTTCCCTCCCTCTCCCCCCCCCATGCTAATGGTGGAAGCACTGGCACCCTCTCCACCTCCTCCCTACATTGATCTGAGGAAGGGCCAAGCGGTCTTTTCTCAGAGCAAGGCATTCTGGGCAAGGTGACTGGGAGAGCCCCTGCACCACCACTGCTGCTTTGCTACTGCGCCTACATCAGGCATCCCCAAACTGCGGCCCTCCAGATGTTTTAGCCTACAACTTCCATGATCCCTAGCTAACAGGACCAGTGGTCGGGGAAGATGGGAATTGTAGTTCAAAACATCTGGAGGGCTGAAGTTTGGGGGTGCCTGGCCTAGATGTTGTACTTAAACCCACAAGGCAAGCAAGCAAGCAGAGGTCTTGGGGGCACCCATTTGCCACCCCCAGCTGAATGCGGCAATTGTCTCAGCTTGCCTCATGAAAGTGTGGGCAGGTCCTGACTGGGGCTTTGCTCTTCAAGATACGTATTTAGCATTTTGCCCAACTTTCAGCAAGATAACAAAGCAGGTTCTTATCTGCTAAGCATGAAAGAGACCCTTTGAAGTAGGATTGGCAGGATAACCCACACCCCCAGGCATGCGCTTATGGACTCCTGCGGACAAGAATGCATGTGCCTCATCACCTTACATGCTCTCACTCACAACAGCAAACACAATTCCCAGAAATTATTTATTTTTAACGCTCTGCTCACATTGCTTCTTTGCATTTTGCACCATTGTTTTCAGAGCAAAAAACATTATTAACAAGATGCTTTCTGCTATACTAATTGCAGTTGTTCACATCAGAATCTGAGCAACAGACAGCATGCGATGTAAAGCTGAATACTTGAACACTGTATATATTCCAGTGGAATAACTCTAGTTATCTGCCTTGGCTGTGGCAGAGGGAAATATGCACCAGATGTAGTCACCATGGTGCCCTCCAGATGCTCTGCAGATTGACTACAACTCACATCAGCTGCAGCCAGTATAAACAATAGTCAGGACCAATGGGAGTTGCAGTCTACAACATCTGTAGGGCATTTTGGCTATCCTTGCTGACTGTCGCAGCTAAAACAGACCTAACCTTAGAAAGAAATATTACAGTTCTGTAATATTAGAAAAGCTATATCCGTACACATCAAAACAATATAGAAGAGTGGTAACATTAAAAAGACTAGACAAAACATGGAAAACGACACTTTGAAATCCAATCAGATCTCCCACAACATGTGTTGTTTGGTCCCCTAAAAAGTAAATATGATTAATTTTTCAGTTATCATTATTATTATTTGCCTACCCACACAATCATGTGGGTGGATTGCTCAGAGTACCAATACAGCCACAATGAAAGCAAATTTAAATCAATACCACCCCCAAATTCTGGAACCACGTTCACCCCTTCCTTAAAATTAGACAACATTACTAGATACTCTCCAGTGCTACAGAGGGGGCAAACAGATCTTTCAATGGAAATACACTTTTAAAAAAAGTTAGCAAGAACTTAATTATTTGCAGAGCAATGCTGCAATGGGGAGCGGTTAACCTTGAATCTCTCGTTCTTTTAAATGGGTCACATAAATGCTTTAGTATTAGCCTTACAGGTTCCTATTTTTATTTTTTTTGTAAAAGTATTGTTCAGGCATAGAGAGGGGATTGAGTCTTGTGACACTGTTAAACAGATGTCCTTGACAATCACAAAAGTTAACACACATACACTAAATTCATATATTTGGCTTCAGTGGTTTCTGGTGGGAGAAAATCTGTTTTGTCCACTGTGATTTGTGGTTTGCTTGTGTCATAACTCATAACTCAAATTCTACTTCCTGACAATGCATAACCTGGAAGGAAATCAACTCAGGAGCCCCTTGATCTTCTGAAAAATGAAAAGTCTGTATAAACTCTTGATTTATCCATTCTCCTGCTCCCACTGACAAAGGGGGGGGGGGGAGAGTGACTTTCAATTAAATGTAAACTTAATTTGGTGAAATGAATTCTCCTTTCATCCACATGGGGGCATAAATGGTTTAGATTTCCACAAAGAATGGCAAGGGGAGTTTCTTAAAAATGTACAACATGCTCAAAGTGTTTCAATGATCATTAAGCTGGTAAAATCCCTGTGCTCTCTCTCAAGTAATCACCACTCACTCCCCAAAATGTCACCAATTGGAGCCAACTTTGTCCCACAGTACTCAATGGGAGCTTATTAAAAAATGAACCCACAGCTCCTTGTAAAACCTTATTCAGCATTTCTTGCTCCCGCTATGACCATGGGGCAGAAACTGACTTCCTTGTGCTATACTTCCTTGTGGAAAGACCAGTTGCCTAACATAGGACCTTCTAAACTTGCAAAAGCTGCTCATGAATGTCACCTGCAGAATGTCAGAACACATGACAACACACTAGTGTTCTGGGGATATTACCCAGTCATTGCAGGAGATATCCCAGAAAGAAGAAATGTTTAGGATCAGTCACTAACTATGGTTAGAAAGCATTTTGGTGCATAATGTTGCTTATGAGAGATGTGATGTCAAAAAGAGAGAAGTTTCTGTTGTAAGTGAAGCTTTTTATTTTCAAACAACTCCTTTTAATTGCAGAATTCAGAAGAGCTCTGCACATAGCAGAAGCTTGCATTCAGCAGTACAGACTAGTTCAGTAATAAGCATTGCCCTAAGTACTTTATGAAGTATCTGTGTGTGAAATCGGATGACCACTTAACATGTGTTTATCAACTTAAACCCACCCCACCCCGCAAGGCAACTGTAATTGCACTGAGAGACAGTAATCTATAGGCTCCAACTATTTGGTGAGCTGAATGGTATTCTCATCCTGCCCAACAGCTATGGAAAGTCCACCATGGCAAGGCTAAGCGCACAGGGCCTCCAGAAAATGAGGGCCTTTAGACAACAGTTTATTTACACCATTGAAACTGCTACAGGCAAAATTTGCAGTGGTGCCCACAAAATAGATGGCTGACCATTCTCACCACAGTTTGTAGGAACAAATGCTACATAAAAACAGCCTTGTGTGTTGTTTTAAAATGTTTTATGAATTCAGCTTTAATCACAGAGATAAAATTACTGGTATATTTAGCGGAGCTGAAATTATGACTATCACTGTGCTCTTTTCTTCCTATCCAAATTTACATGTTAAAAGGGAAAGTGCAAATGTTCAAACTTACTGTTCCCAACTCTAACCCTGCAGAAAGCAATCTAATTAGACTTTAATTTGATTTTGACCTGTTTTTAGGAGGTAATTTAATTATTGTTTGACTTTATACCAATGTTATATATCTGATGTTAGCTGCGCTGAGCCCGACTTTGTCTGGGGAGGGCAGGATATAAATACAAGTTTTTTATTATTATGTATTGTTTTGCATAGAGGAAATAGCACAAATCCAGGGCCACGTGCACAAGTATGTCTTTGGGGAAATTCCCATTCCCATTTCTGCATGTTAAGATGTGATCTTACTTGTCAGGGGAGTGCCTTATGTTCCTAAAAAAAAATCTAATATCTTATTACCAGTACAGTATATACATTATACACAATACATAGTATAAAATTAATATAGTCAATATACTAGCAAAACACTCAAAATACATGCTTGAGTGCTTCATCCTTGAGCAGAGCTTACTTAGAAGCCTGTACTGGATTACTGCTTTTAAGCACTTAGCTCAAGATGCCTATGACATATCTCTGCTCATGATGAAGTGCTCCCCTTGCAGCCAATGCCACCTTAAGGCATTTCCTGCCTGAAGCAGAACCCAATTGGCACCTCCCTGCAAAAGACAACATTCTAAGATGCCTTTGCTACACCATTCAGATGCCAATCTCTGCCTTCAAGTATTGCTTTATGCTGCGGCATAACCGGGTCAGCCATGCAGACAACTTTTTCACTACAAGCAAAACTGGATTGCTGCCGTCCTCATCCTGACACACAATAGGTAGGGGAATCAGCTTTTTGCCAACCAAATGAAGCAACAGATAAAAAGGAGACCGGATTAGAAAGTGTCTGTCTCCTCCTACCGCCAGATGGCAGTGGGAGGTGGCCATTTCACTCAGGCAAATTCAAATGGGTGGTGGGGATCATAGAAAGTTTCTTTCATGTTCCTATGAAGTTAACATGAGAAAGCTGCTCTGATTCACAGCAAATGCTGCTTTCTCAAACAGCTCCAGCCTGTTCATGCTGCATTTTTTTTAAAGTAAAAAAATGGACAGATGGGTCAAAAAGGACATTCTCAGTTTTTTGGAATGTTTTCTTGGATCACGTAGGATGCTGTAGTGCTACATAATGAAGCAATTATCAAATGCATAACACAAAGAACTTCTGTTAGGGAAATAAAACAAGGAAGTTGTGTCAAAGAAAAATTAACCCTATATTCCTCGAGTTTCTTCAGAAAGAAAAATAAACTCATTTAGTCGCATAGTTTGCTTTCCTTCAATTTGAACTTCAAATTAGATCTTCATAGAGTTTCTGTGAGTTTGTGGGCAAAACTATATGGTAAAGTGCATTTCCCTGCCCTGTATATATAAACATATATAAGAAATAATTAGTTGCAATCTTCTTCAGCATGTTTCAAAACATACGGTACATTAAATACATAGCGCAAGTCAGGTAAAATAGATTCTTCCATATGGGTATAACCTATCCTATAACCTTTAGATATTATAATCAGACTGACTGATTATTTGCTCTGGGGTCAGAGGGACAGGGATGCACATACACACACTTCTCTGTCCCCAGAGCCAAGTTCAAAAAAAATATTGGACGATTGGCCTTTATAAGGATGAGGATGCACTCCCCACACAGCCCCAGGACCAGCCCATTCTACATATCCTGTCATATGCAAGTATTGAAAATGACAAGGAAAAATAAGTAGCATCTAAAGGAGGGCTGGTTGCAATATTGGGGAAATCACAGGAATCCACTAGCAGTCAACTTCCTTGTCCACTCCTCCTCTCCTTAGTGAGACAAAATGTGAAATAATGCAAATTTACTTGGTTGAGTGCTGCATCCTGACCCTGATGATGCTCCTTGTGGTGATACAGAGGCACTAAGATCAGTGATTAGAGACAGAAAAGAAGCAGTAACTATTATGTGTAACAAAGGAGGGCCAGGCTGGGTGACAGGTAGACTTATTGACAATTTATTTCTCAGATACTCAGTTGTTTGAAGGCAGCAAAACAATACTGCCCATTTAGTCCTCTATGCCACCAAAAGCCATTATCTATAGAGCCAGTGAACTAAAGGAACACTGAACTGAGTCACAAAAACAAATAAAGGTAAGATTATTTGGAGATCCATAGGGAGAGGTATGGGCCTCCTGCAACTTGATAAAGTAAAGGTAAAGGGACCCCTGACCATTAGGTCCAGTCGTGACCGACTCTGGGGTTGCGCGCTCATCTCGCATTATTGGCCGAGGGAGCCGGCGTATAGTTTCCAGATCATGTGGCCAGCATGACAAAGCCACTTCTGGCGAACCAGAGCAGCACACGGAAACGCCGTTTACCTTCCCGCTATAGCGGTTCCTATTTATCTACTTGCATTTTGATGTGCTTTCGAACTGCTAGGTTGGCAGGAGCTGGGACCGAGCAACGGGAGCTCACCCCGCCACAGGGATTCGAACCGCTGACCTTCTGATCAGCAAGCCCTAGGCTCAGTGGTTTAACCCACAGAGCCACCTGGGTCCCAGATGCAACTTGATAGTCTTCCACAAATAATTAAGAACATAAGAAGGGCCCGACCAGACCAAAGCCCTATGTAATTCAGCATTCTGTTCTCACGGTGGCCAACCAGATGTATGAAGACCACAAACAGAACATGAGCATTATAGCACTCTCTCACTCACGATCCCCAGTACCTGGTATCAGAGGCATACTTGAAATTCAAGCCTCTTCTCCCAATCCCAAACAGACACAAAGATTTTAAATCTACTTAGGAGGCAGCAACCACACACACTGGACAAAATAATAAAGAGAATTGTCCCCAAAACTAATTCTGAGTCAAACATGTCATTTCAGTTTTCTTTTTGCTTTTACTATTGTCAAAAGGTGCCTATATTTTCAATGAGTTTTCAGCAGCCACTTGACATGAAGGAACCCTACCCCAAGAGTCTAACTAGGGTGACATGGACTAATGAAAGTGTTTACAGAAAGAAATTATAAGGAGACCCTCTCAAGGTTTTGCTCATTTGGACAGGCAATGATTGCTGAGCTCCCTTGCTCCCAAGGCTCAGGAGCTGCCTTGAGATGTGCTGTAACTTAAGAACTGCATAGTTCCCTGGAACAGTAAAAACCAGCTTTCATATAACCCTTTCTGAGCTCTAATCAGCACCTAGGACTGGGATGAAAATAGAAATGAAATTTTGAAGAGCAGTTAAAAACTTACAGCTCATGCATATCCATAATCGGTCCAGTATACCTGAAGGAGCGTCTTCACCCCCATCGTTCTGCCCGGACACTGAGGTCCAGCACTGAGGGCCTTCTGGCGGTTCCCTTGTTGCGAGAAGCCAAGTTGCAGGGAACCAGGCAGAGGGCCTTCTCAGTAGTGGCACCCGCCCTGTGGAACGCCGTCCCATCAGATGTCAAAGAGAAAAACAGCTACCAGATTTTAAGAAAGCATCTGAAGGCAGCCCTGTTTAGAGAGGCTTTTAATGCTTAATAGATTATTTTATTTTTCTGTTGGAAGCTGCCCAGAGTGGCTGGGGAAACCCAGCCAGATGGGCGGGGAATAAATAATAATAATAATAATCTCCTTTTATATTTTGACCCAGAGAAGGCCTCTCAGGAAAACAATGCTGAATTCATAATACATCTGAGCATTATAAGCGAGACAAATTTGCATTCTGAACAACAGCATTATGAACTTTTGGGAACCCCTGCTTCAAACACCCTTTCTTTCTTTCTTTCAGCTGTTAAACTTTCACAAAAGAGAAAGATGAACTCATTGCTTACACCGTATTATTATTATTATTGCTACATGATTCTGTATTACTTGACCCTGTGGCTTCATAATGCAAAGCATACATTTTGATTTACTGCGGATACCCTCACAAAGACATTTTGCATATATAATCACTACAACACCAAGACCCCAAATTTGGCACCATATTTTGCTGCTTCTAGGTGTGCACAATTTGAATTTTCCTAAGATACCTACGTAAGAGCATCCCATTGTCCTTTGTCCACATTTGCTGCCCTCCATCCATAGCGGTTTCCTATGAAGTTTGGGTCTTCAAACACTAGAAAGATAATTGCCAACAGTTTCAACAGGAGAACAGTTATGTTCAGTGGAAACAATAAGGGTCTGAACAACAAGCCTGATCCTTAAACATACTATGCCTTTCAGCACACCGGTAGTATGAAAGCTGAAGGAATGCTAAAGGAAATCTTCAGTGAGCAACATGAATCCTATATTCAAAAGTGAATTTAAGACATGTTTCATGATCTCTTCTCTGGGTGTTTCTGCCAGACAACATTAGGAAGGTAGCAACCAGGAAAACAACCTTCTCAGTGTTTGTGTCCCACTTGTAGAATGCCTTTCCTTGGCGAGTAACTGAGCCACCAATCTTTTATTATTCAGGAGACAGGGTACAACCAATTTTCACAGACTCTTTTTGGTGACTTCTATGCCTCGCTGTATTACTGCTGCTATTTTAAATTCTAACTTATTATTAGAATTGTTCTGTGTACCTGTTTTTAGTTTTCAAAAATTCTATTTGGGGAAATGGCAAACTGGTCTCCTATCCACCAGCCCTGCTGCTGCATCAGAGCAGCAAGAAGCTTCAGTGCGCCCCCCTCTTCCCCCTACCATGCTCTGAGGAAGAACAAAGGGCGATGGTCCTTCCATAGAGTGAAGTCTTTTGAAAAAGGTGACTGGGAGAATATCTGTGCTGCCATTGATTGGCAGTAATAGCTAGAAATTCTGTTTAAACTTAAGCATAGGTGCCAGCTCCCTGGGGCCTTGGGTGCCCAAGCACCAACAAAATTCCCTATGAAGCGGCTGGGCACCCACAAATTCCAGTGCCAGGGCCATGCACACTGCGTGGCACCCACAGCCCTGGGCACCCATGGTTGGGGGGCTAAGCTGGCACTCCTGAAGTTAAGTTTAATATAACTAGTTGAGGCAAGGAAGGGGTAACAGTGGTAGCAGCAGAAGGGAAAGGAGGGGGGGAACTGACAGCAGAGGTAGGGGAAATGGTAGGGTGGTGGCCATTGTCTGCCTCATGTGACACAATGTACTGCACCAGTCTTCCTGCTACGTATCACTTGAGCATTTGAAGAGCGCACGGTGGGTGAAAAATATCAAACCATGATGAATTGTTCATGTGGTACTGGCACATACATACAACTTTAAAAAGAAGGTAACTACGTTTGTCCATAACAAAAAAAAGCAACTGCTCCAGAAGCTACAATATTATAATACAGTACCTTTAATAGGACTACCCAAAATCTCACAAAGTCATGAGCCAGCTTTCATTCAAAAATTTCCTAAGTGAATGGCATTGCTCCTGAAAGTTTGTGTGGCCTGACTTAAAACTGCAGCTGCCGTACTGGGAGGTCATGAGAATGAGCCCTTGCACTTACTCAAATCTAGCACAAGATCAGAATCAGGCTTGCTATCTTTAGTTTTTGCTAGACCAAAAGCATCAGCTTACCTGGGCTTTTAAACTCGTCTGCAGCTTTTGATGTGGCCAATTTATACCATGTCCAGTAATATTCTTCATATGATATGGATGCAACATATCTGAAAATATAAATTTGGGAGAAAGATGAGTTTTCAGAGAGGATTATGCAATTAGCTATCTGACACAGGTTTTCTGGCAGAATGTTCTACAAAGCAACAGAATCAGCAAGAAAAAGAAAAAGAAAAACGAGGCTTGAAAGTACATTACTTACTACTCACTTTCCACACAAAGACAAACAGTATGAGTTTAATAATAATAATAATAATAATAATAATAATAATAATAATAATAATAATAATATATTATTTATACCCTGCCCATCCGGCTGGGTTTCCCCAGCCACTCTGGGCGGCTTCCAACAGAAAAATGAAACAAAATAATCTATTAAACATTAAAAGCCTCCCTAAACAGGGCTGCCTTCAGATGTCTTCTAAAAATCTGGTAGCTGTTTTTCTCTTTGACATCTGATGGGAGGGCGTTCCACAGGGCGGGCGCCACCACCGAGAAGGCCCTCTGCCTTGTGCTAGGAAACACAAGCCTACATATTTGCACCCCGTTTGAGTGAGCTGGGTTGGTTTTTTCTCAAATCCCTTTGTATGAATCTCCTGCCCAAAAACTAAGATAAATGACCTTATAACTTGCTTAGGACAACATCAAGAGAAATAAGCCTTAAAAATTCATATTAGGGATGTGTTTATCAAAGTAAGTTCACGTGAACCAACCACTTTTTTCTCAATTTGTTTTTTCCTCTGTACACGACTCACAAAGTCAGTGTGAATCAGGCTGCTAGCAATCCAGACTTCTTCTTTTTTTAAATGTGGTAGCATTTTTAAATTTTTGCAGGATGCCAATATCTATGGGAAATGGGATTCATATTCTTGCTTCTCAAAACGATCCTGTTTGTAGAAAGTGATCACATAAAAAAAGAAAAGCAATTAACTCCCAACTGTGATCTGGTCTTCTTTTTTAAAAAACTGAACTGAATTCATCTTATATCAGAAATAACGGAAAGGATGTATTTTGAGTCATAGAATAGAACCAGTGTTGGAAAGGACCTTGGAGGCAATTTAGTCCAGCCACTTGCTCAATGCAGGATCCGTAATGGAGAATCTGTAATGCAGCATACAACTGAAGCTTCCCTGAGAGATGGCAGTCCAGTTTCTGTAAAGTGATGGGACAGCCCACATGAAGTAGATAGTGCCACAAGATCAGGGCACTATCCTCACCTCAGACAATGAGCATGGGAGAGGCAAGTTAGCATCCCACAGGCCTACCTAGACTCCGCCCCACCTGCTTTGCTGAATTAAGGACCAAGAAGGTTCTTCCACAGAAAGAAACATTCTGGGTGCAATGGCTGTGAGACTGCCTGTGCTGGCTCTGTGAGTTGTTGTTGTAGTGATGATGCTGCCAAAAATTAGTGGGGAGGGGGACTTTATAAAGATACTGAAACTTTACATTTTCACCCCTAACAGTTGCATTTAAAGACCCCCCAGAGCTGCACTGAAATTCAAACTGAAAGCTTTTCCCTCTTCCTCTGATAAAGTCGTCAGAAACACACCAACACACTTGGCTATAACACAGGGCAGGTAATGGCTTCTCAGAAATTCAGAAGCAAGCTATGCTGTGCTGTGTTTAAAGAAAAGTATAATCGTGTCCTTCAATCAAACAGGTGAGAGCTAGGCAGCGGGCTCTTTCCTGACTTTCTGTCTGGTGCAAATGAAGAAAAAAGGATGGTCTCTCTCTCTCTCTGGCAGAGGGACACTATGAGAAAGCAGGCAGAGTTGTATGCAGCCTTTGTATAGCTTAGTGCCTAGGGCGTTCAGTGTCTTATTCACTGTTTTGTTCATGTTGGACATACTTCAATAAAATAGGCCTATCACCAAATCAAATAATTGAATAATTAAAAATAAAAGCAGCAGCATAATTTTATAAATAAGCCAAACAGAGGGAGCCATGTATAGGAGCTCCAAAAAACCCTCTGGGCGTGTTACTACCATATTTCAGCAGGCTTCAAAGAATTCAAGAGGAAGGAGATCAGCAACGTACTATCTTATAAAATGACAAGAATCTTGAGCACAAAGAACATCATTATTCTTGGTATATTTGATGTTCCTGCCCTGCTCTTTCCTCCGCTTTTGCTTCTGCTGTCCTCTAAGATGTTAGCAGCTGCTCTTCAAAGACTTTATACTTCCTTCTTTGTTTAAAGTTGTGAGAAACTGTTCAACTCTAAACCTTCTTCAGCCACTAATAACAAAGCTGACACCTCTTTACTTTCCTACTACCCTCAACTCTAAAGCTTTTTGCTCTCCTGCCCCATAAAACTGTCCCAATATTTTTCTACCACAGAAATTCTGGTGGGAATGGATGGAGTTCTGGAAGGGGCATGTTTGTAGCTTGGGGGTACTCCTGGAACCAATATTGTCACCTAAGGCCCAGCTGGCCTCGGTGGCTCAGCTGTTTCTAGCTACATTGGTTTATTGGCAATGGCCCCCCTGGGACAGAGATGATTTGGACACAGTATTCCATGCTCTGGTAACTATCAGACTGGATTATTGCAATGTGTTCTATGTAGGGCTGCCCTTGAAGACAAATCAGAAACATCAACTGGTTCAAAATGCAGTGACCAGGTTACTGGATAGGGTTGCCATTAGATTTCGTATAAACCTTCCTCTAAAACAGCTGCATTGGCTGCCGGTTCATTTCTAAGCTTAATTTAAGGTGCTCACACTAGTGTTTAAAGCTCTAAATAACAGGTCCAAAATATCTGAAAGCTCACCTTTTCTACAGACCCTCTTGTGTTTTCAGTTACTTTTGTAACAATATGTAGTGACAAGCAATTAATTGTGGAATGTGATCCTGAATCACGGTTCAATCCTTCTCCCATTCACATGGAAGGGAGTGGGGAACATTTCAGCCTATGACTTCACTTGGGCTTGCAGAGGCTTGTCCATGTAACACTAAATCATGGTTTAGCTGTTACACACAAACTCAGCCATAATAAACAGTTGTTGTTGTTGTTATGGTTTTATCCATCCTGCTAAAAATTTATGGTTTTGTTCTAATGCTTTTTCCACTGTTTCAACTTACAGAGGTTTTATATCTTTATTGTTTCTATCATTTTATTGTTATCCTGATATATATTTTTTTCTGAAGGGTGGCTTACTAGTTTTCTAATTAACCAATTAACCAACCAACCAATCAACCAGAAATATACAAAAGGAGTTAATTTATACAGTTACCCTAATTTGGATGGTTATAAAATTGGAAGCTTTTTGTGGCCCATTTACAGCTTCTTAATCATAATTGATTACCTTTCTTGGCCATATTCTTCATCTTCCTGGGGACGCCTGAATATGCTGAGAGAACTTGCCAAACTGATGGCTATAAAAAGAGCAATTTTAAAAATATGTGATTTGCTTATCCTTAATGTTCTGCACACTTACAATCCTATCATGCTCCCCAAAGGGCACACTAATACATAGTTCAGATGCAGTTGAACCCAGTGCACAGGAATGCAGTGGTCTCAAAATCTGGCCAAAACTACATGGATGCAATGGTTCTGTGAATTGGTGTTTGCAAGTGTGAGGTGGACATGCAACTGCTGCAGTTTGCACAATCACCACAGCTTGAAGAAGTACTGCCATGACCATTCAAAGTGCAGTGGCAAATTGTCTACATACCATGTGCAACAAGTGCCTCATTTGATCCTGTTTGGCTTTTGAGGCTGCCCCACACTTAGTACCAACCCATAGGAAATTGTATGGGGTCAATGAAGATCTGAACAGGTTCTAACTTGTCTGAACAAACCCATTCACATCACAGGTGCGGAATAAAAATGATGTCTTGACCCAGGAGGCTTGTTGCATACCGGTAGTGATAATGCTACAACTACCCCAGCTGAGAACTGCATCCTCCAGTCAAACACAACCTCAAGGAAAGAATGCTCATATAGGGTCTTGCCATATGAAGACCAAAGCACCCTTGTGCTCAGCCTTTTTCAATCTTGGGTCCCCCTATGTTCTTTACCTGCAATTCCCATCATCCTTGACCACTGGCCATGCTGGCAGGAAATGATGGGAGTTGTAGTCAGTGTTATTTTTCTAGAAAAAGAGGTGCCAGAACTCACCGTGAAGGCCTCCCTCGTTCTCTTAGAATGACTGGAGGTGCTGGAACCCACGAGAGAGTTGCCAGAACTGAGTTCTAGTAAGTTCCCGCTGAAAAAAAGTCCTGGTTGTAGTCCAACAACCCAAAATTGAGAAAGGCTGCTCTTGAAGGTCCAGTGCATGTGGCCTATAGTTGCACATATTTTAACGAGTCTGAATTATATTACATCTTTGATCTGCTCAGGTGAAATCAGAATACACGGAAAGTGCAGGATACATCTCAGTTCCAATGTCAATATTTACTTGGGCTCAAACCTTAATGTAAAGTAGTAGCAAAATAGTGGCATTGCTATGTGGTTACTTTTCATTGTGGGTGATGCCATGGGGTAAATGTGGCATCTAAAGAAATCACTGGCTAACAACTCTAACTTTCTCCTATTCCAGTGTCGCCCTTGTTTAATTTCCCAGCTCATGACCTCTGCATCACCTCTGAACACTGCCTGGCAAATATGCTTTGTGAGATCACAGATCTGCCTAGAGAACCCATACTCAAGTTACATTGCCAATCACACTAATTAAAATTTACTGCCTTGTGTAAAATAGTGGTTTTTTAAGAAAGCCATTTAAACGGGTTCTTCTAAAACTCCCTATGGTGCTCAAAGAATATATTTATGACTAAAAGCATAAAGCATGGAGGTTTATTACCGTCTAGGTGCTGGCTAGTTCTGACACACCGTATAACTTTTTTCCTATACTGGGGAAAATTGTTCTTCAGCAAATCAGCTGCCTCCAAGTTCACTGGATTTTCCAAAACTGGATTAGACAGCAAAACCTGCAGGAAGATACATGTGTATAGCAGTTTATAAAGCTTTATGAATCACCAGAATTCAGAGAAAGTAAAAGCATTTCATGACTGTAAAGAAGGATTCGAACATTTGCTTCTTTGGCAAATCCTGCTCTATGTGTGTATGCAGAAGGAAAACAGTAAGGTCAGCCTACACCTCCCACCTTTCTGCTCTGTTTGCCTCAACTATGCCACTCCTGTTCTGACTGCCATGGCTGAGGAGTAATTGGGGGTGGGGGGCAGTGGAGTGAGCCAGATCTCTCTATGGCTAAACCAGTTAATAGGGAAGCGACTTTGCAGCCTCAACTTCCTTACAGCAGTAAGGGGTCCCCAACAAGATTCAGCTGGGTGTCTTTGCACGGTATCAAAGAAATGTAGGCACATTTTGTCCCAGAACACTCAAAACTTCATGATGGAAAGTTAGCCATGTTGATTACTTTGCCCACACTGGTTTGCTTGTGAAAGAGTGACAGAAAGAGCCTTAACATCTGAAAGATAGAACTAGTAAAAGCTGCAATTGGGCTATTCATGTTCACCATTAGAACTGTCTGAAGTTCTGTCTGAAACATAATTGAAATACAAATGAGCAAAATGAGGTGAATTAACAAAAGATGAACAAAATGAAAATGTGAATTGAGTTTCACATTTCATACCTTAGTTGAAAAATGGGGCCAAAGAAATGAGATTGTACAAAACTGCTGATATATTACATCCAAAGCAACAACTACTTCTCGATTTAAACAGATTTCCTTTCTTTTTGGGTTCCATGTTTTGACTATGAAAATCAATAGCAAACTGCTATGGCGTTCAATGAAACAAATATATGAATAACGGTTCCTGCTTCATACAAATACAATTTAGGTTTGAAATCAATACTGTGAGTGGAATCCAAAAACTACTGAGAAAACAATTCTTTGAAGCTGCTGCATGTGTGCTATACTTTCCCCCCTATGGGCTCTCTCTCCTACTAACCAGCAGACTGATTCTGAAACTTTTAAAACGGAGGGAAGCTTCATAAACAGTTTGTGCTATGGGAGGGAGAGTGAACACATTTTCAAATGGTGAGCAGTGGCAGGGACTTCACTGGACTCATGCAAACCTATTACAGTACATGAACCTAAGTAAGCTATTTGGATCTTGGCATCAGACCCCAATTATCCTGATAACAAAAGAAAAGTAAGATAGATTATTTTTTGCACAGTTCTTTCTTTACCTGGATACTAAGTAGGATACTAGTCATTGTAAATTTGGTGTCCCACTTGGTAGGATCATCTAGAAAATCCACACAAGGTCTTCCAGTCTTTGGGTCCACTTGCATGGAAGACAAATCATTAATGCTCAAAATGGAGATTCATACACTTATATGCCAATAAGACAGCTGTAACTTTGTATTGTATCAGAATTATGCTAGACAGGCTATGATAAGTTTTATTCCCTACAGCTAGACAACAAAAGAAAGGTAGGCAGATATCTAAAGATCTGAGTTATTTTTCATTTAAAATTTGTATCTAGCTTTCTATTAAATAATTCAAAGTGACTAACAAAATTGTCATAGCAATGAACAAACAACATAGCAATGAACAAACAAGGCAAAAAAGTACACAACACCAGAAATAAAATACCGTTAAATAAAAATTGAAAGTGTTTGCAAATGTATCAGCAGAAGTAATCTATACAAAAATCAGAAAGACAACAGATTTACTGCACCAATGGCCTCTTTAAAAAGACATACGCTGAACTGTGGGTCTAAAGGGAGGCAGTGATACTGGCCTGGGGATCCAGTTCTATGGAAACTGCTCTACTACTAAAAAAGGAACTTCTCCTATATAGTAAGCAAACTTCAGCTTGTTGGGGTGGGAATGGAGCAAGACCTCAGATACTTAAAAAGTACATGAAAGAGTCCATATGGAAGAAAGCTATACATAATGCATCAAGGTACCAAAGCCATTTAGTGCTTTAAAAATGTGACCCATTACCTCCAGTTGAGGTTGACCACAGGCAACAACCACAGACCTAGCAGTCTTTTTGTACTACAATGGAACCTTGGTTTCCGAACGTGATCCGTTCCACGGAGGCGTTCATAAACGGAGGCGTTCACTCCCCGAAGGCACGCTTCCGCGCTGCGCGAAGCGCCGATAGAGCGCTTCTGCGCACGCAGATCGCTTCTGCGCATGTGTGAGCTGCGCAGATAGCGTCTGCGCATGCGTATCCGACACTGTGGAACCCGGATGTAAACACTTCCAGGTCCGCAGCGTTTGTAAACAGAGGCATTTGTAAACGGGACTGTTTGTAAACCGAGGTACCACTGTAGTTGAAATTTCTAGATGCCTTTAAAGAGTGCACAGCACTACAGTAGCAGTAGTCAAGTCAAGTCATGAATTATAGTGGTCAGGTCTGATTTGGAGGAAAGGGCAGAATTGTAGTACCAGCTGAAGCTCATAAAGGACAATCCTAGTCATCACTGCCAGTTTGGACTGTAAGAACTGTGCAGGATCAATGGCGACTCCCAAGGTTTGAAACTGTGTCTTCAGCAGGACTGTAACTGCATCTGAATCAACCCAGATCAGACTGTCCACAAACCAACAATGTTTCTGCCTCATCTGGTTAGTGTACATGTTCACAACACTTTTCTACACTAGAAGTTTAACTATCAAGTAGATAATTATTAGAAAGCTACAACTGGTGTAATGACTACAGCTAGCTTTGCCTGGTTTTGGCAAGCCCACTTTATAGGGTTGTTTTTACGCTAAAATGCAGCTCTAAGTACCTGAGAGAAATGCAGCAAGTCAATAGATTCCTATCCTTAAGAAAAGGCTTTAGCATTTGAATTATATGTAGCTGATAAAAAGCACTTTGAAGTAGAACCACTCTGAAATCTAGGATCAAAACTGGGTCAAGGACACCTAGCCTCTGCTGCTAAGCAATCACCATGGAAGGACACTACCATCAATGCCATCCTTACCATTGGGATGGAACGGAATAGTGTTGAAAGTGACGCTTGGAGGGATTCTGTTGTAGTCTTCAGTGTACCTTAACGATAGTTGGAGTTCAGCTCCTAGTACAATAAATAAATAAATCAGAACATCTAAGCGTAGCCCCAAATTGCATGCATTTACTTGGAAATAAGGGGGACGCAGGTGGCACTGTGGGTTAAACCACAGAGCCTAGGGCTTGCTGATCAGAAGGTCGGCAGTTCAAATCCCTGCGACGGGGTGAGCTCCCGTTGCTCGGTCCCAGCTCCTGCCAACCTAGCAGTTCGAAAGCACGTCAAAGTGCAAGTAGATAAATAGGTACCGCTACAGCGGGAAGGTAAACGGTGTTTCCGTGTGCTGCTCTGGTTCGCCAGAAGCGGCTTTGTCATGCTGGCCACATGACCCGGAAGCTGTACACCGGCTCCCTCGGCCAATAACGCAAGATGAGTGCCGCAACCCCAGAATCGGTCACGACTAGACCTAATGGTCAGAAGTCCCTTTACCTTTACCTTACTTGGAAATAAGTCCTGCTGTCATCAATATGCGTAACTTGCATGTAAGCATGCAGACTGTAGTCTTATATTGACATATGTTTTGAAAGATTTATAGCTAAGGTTGCTACTTTGCAATGCAGGCACCGGATGCAAACCTTTTAATCTAATGCAGCAGTGGGAGATAAGGCAGCTGCAGCTCCTCCCGCCCTACTCTCTTCCTGGTCTTGTTGCCCACTCCTTCCCTCTCCTGCTGTGGTGATCAGGACTTCAAATGTGTGAGAGGAAAGCAGATGACAGGAACAGAAAGAGAATGGGCAGGAGGAGCCTAAGGTGCATCAGGGGATTTAGAGAGATGCATATAGTGTCACATTTATACCTCTAAGATACCCTTCTCTAACCTGGTGCCTATCAGATGTACCACTCTGTTCTGCCCCAACCAGCATGGCCAATGGTGAAAGACAATGGGAGCTGCAGACCCAAACAACTAGACTGCATCAGGTTGGGGATGGTAGCTGTATGGATGGCCACCTCTGAATTAGCAAATACCGGTAATAGAGCAATGAGCTAAAATTCATTATGTTTAAAGTTTATATGCTATTCCACTCGTTACATAAAGATATAGACATATTAATGCCCTTTGGTCTTGTCTTGGTCATGGTGGATACTTTGGAATCTGCTGGACTCTCGACAAGTGTCCTTTGAACAGGTACTGTAATGAGCTGGGATTACCTTGCAGCAGGTGCTTCTAATCTCAGCTCATTACATATAGTGAAGATGCCATGTAGCCTGACATCTGGCTGGTTGATAGGGGATCAAATACTTATTTCACTCATAATAATGCACATCAATATCTGACTTTTGTCTTCTGGGTTTCTGGGGGTTTTCCTGTTGTTATTCTGTCTCTCATAGCTACAATAAACCTACCATTAAAATTATGGACTGGTCATTTCTTTGTCAGAGGGCAAACGGGCAAAATTAGCAGGGGATCAAATACTCCCTGCCTCACTGTATATGTAAAGGGTTAAATATTTGGCAAGCAGTAGTAACGGCACATTAAAAACATTGCATTCGTAATCATTTTGGCAGTGCAATATCGCAGTGCAACACAACATTCATAGGAAACAGTATGGCTACCTTCCCATAAGGTATCCTTCAGGCCTTCAATATCAGCTACCCATTCCATCAAGCTGTCTCCCACAGGAGCAACAGTAATGCCCTGAGAAAAGAAAATGAAAGCAGCCCAGTTCAGACTTGATGGGACTATCACTTTACTTCTCCTTTCATGTGCTAGAGGAGATCATAAGCTTCCATAGCTGCCGAGTTCTCCCTTTTTTTAAGGGAAATTACCTTATGCTGAATAGGCTTCCTTGCGAGAAAAGGGAAAACTTGGCAGCTATGTAAGCTTCTGATTTTAAACTTACCAGAGTTCCCTGTGATGTTTGAACCTGGTGAATTGTGGTTTGATCAGATTATGACTAGTGACAACAAACTAGGATCTGAAACCACAGTTTAATTCTGGCTTATTCTCACTAACCTTAACTTAAACTAACCCCAGTTCCTTGGGTTCAGATGCAGTTAGTTTAAAATTAGAAGCAGAAGCTTCCCATCTCCTTCCCTATCACATGAAAGAGGAAGAGAAGATTGGGGTGGGGGTGTGTAAATCCAGCATTTGGACAGGCTCCATTCACACAGACAGAATGCTGATAGCCTATGTAATGGTCACTTTAATAATGGTTTTGTATTGCTATTAATTTTTATAGAGAGAGAGAGAGTTAATGTGTACATTTTCATTCAAAGTATGTCTGTAAGTTGTTTTATTGCAGTTTAAATATATCACCATACTGTTTTATGCACACATAAATTCGCCTAAATCACTCGTGAAATTAGTTATTATATATAGATCCATTTGAGTTGATAGGGCATGCTCCCCTGCAGGCAAGGGGTGTTTACAATATTTAAAAGTCTCCTATCATATGCATCTTTATTTGCCTCCTACTAGGGAAAGGATGGAATTCACATTCTTTGCAAGATCTATTCTTTCCATGGACAGATGTTTTAGATAAAATAATATTTCACACTATGCATTCTCCCACCATTTCCCTTCATTCCTACCCAAGCAAAACAACTCATCAACACAACTCACATACTGTATTTGGTTCATTCCTCTGTGTTCATCTTAACTCCAGACTGTTCCACAGTCCATTCCTTATTCTAAATATATTACTTTAAGGATAGGTATGTGTAAGGGGGAGGGATTACAGAGAACCCCCCCCCCCCTTAATCAGAAGCAGCCCGTCTCCAAGCAGTCATGAGAGCGAGGGGTCTGAAGGGGTGAGTCAGAAAACGGAGAAGGCGTGCCAAGGCTCTGAGAGAGAGGCGGAAAGAGTGGACAGGAGTAGGGCAGACAGAAGACCAGTACCTCCGACGCCGGAACTGAGAAAGAGAAGGAAAGGGAGGCGCTTCTCAGTTCCAAGACTTTTATGCTGGTCAAAAACGCGGAAGAGTTTAGTGCAGGAATCTGACTCGAGCAGGTAGACATGAAATGAGCAATCCGTTATACTGTAAATAATGTGCACCAATAAAAACGTCTGAAAGACAAGCATGTTGACGGTCGTTACTCAAGAGTAGTCACAACAAACCCTGACAGCATGTAAATCATCTTCTCAATACAACATTCTTACTCCCCCTCCCCCCAGAAAAAACCTAAAAGGGATAGATAATAAAAACCCATCCCTGCACTGAGAAATAGTATAGGATGTAACCTTGTACTAAGGAAATAATAATTGCTTGGCTACTACTGGGGGAAGATGGGGTTCATCAACCTGGAAAGGTAGCCCATCTAGGAGAAGGAAAACTCTGATCCTAAGCCTCTGCTGCCTTATGGGATATCTTTGAGAAAAGAAAAGGCTAAATAATAAACCCTACACAAATCCAGAGTTGAGTCCCTAAAATGGTTGGACGACACCTTGTATGTCTCCTTCTGGAGACTCCTGCAGCCAAGCTGGTGCCAAATGTATTGATCTGCTTTCCTTTGGACCACATCAGTGAGTGAGGCTATCTTGTCATCTGGGCAGCTGAGGACCTCTATACAAGCAGTCCAGGTTTGCACCTCGGGGAAGTCACTTCGGAGCTGCTAATGCAATGGTTCGACTTCACCCCCGGAGGTGCACTCCATTGTCTCTTGAGACAGATGTCATCTAGAAAAGATTGCAGAACCTCAGGCCTGGGGGCTGAATGTGGCCCTTGAGGACTCTCAATTTGGCTCTTGGGACTTTCAGCTGGTCATGCCCCCTTCCTTGACATCACCCCACAATGGTCCAACACTGTGACCTTTAAGTGTTTTTCTCTGGTTGGATTTTTAAAAATTTTATTGCATTTATATTCCATTTTGCCTCCTAGAAGGAGCTCAAAGTGGTACACACACAGTTGCCCCCTTCCCCACTTTTTCTCTTTATAACACCCTTGTGAAGTAGGTTAGGATGAGAGAGACTAGCTCAAGGAACCTTATGCCTGAGTGGGGATTTGAACACGGGGCTCCCCAGTCAAGCCCACCACACTAACCACCACACTATACTGTAATAATGCCTCTTGCTTGCCTGGAGGAGAGAGGTGGAGGGAGGGAGAGGTGTATTCTGTACACTTTTGCCTCTGTCTCCTCTCATCACTGACATGGACCCCCTGGAAATGCAGCCCTTGAGCTGAGAAAGGTTAGTTGTCCCTGTATTAGAAGTTGTACCCACATAAATGAAGGCTAGGTGGCTGCTACTGCTCTGGCATTGCTGGAAAACCCCTACATGGCAGCAGGGTCACTCTATGGCTTTTTCACTTGGGGTTGGCACAGGTTAGCTCTCCTATGTTTTTAACTGCTGAGTGATCAACAGGCAAAACGTTCCTCGTCACCCCATTGCTGTGCTGCAAAAGGCTGCACCGCTAAGGTTTCTGCCTGTCATGAAGTTTTTTTTAAGATGGCAACCTTATTCTTAGGAAATGGAGAGAAGGGCTGGTCTATTATGCACCATCCTAAGCATTTTAGCAGAGAAGCTTTGAGACGCTGGTAAACTAATTCCCAGCATTTCAAGAAGTATGAGGGAGAAAGTTACAGTAGGTCTTTTTCAGAGAAAAGAGGGAGAAGGGTCAGAAGCTCAAGTTCTGCAGTTGGAGCATCCTGTGAGCCAGCAGAAATGGGGAGGTGACTTTCATTGACCTCATTTCTTCTCCCTGGAGCCCCTTTGCCCCTCAAAAAACTGTTCCAGAGAATTGGGGGACTCTCTGAACCACCATATGTGGCAGTATAGGAAGGATAGATAGATAGATAGATACTTGATTGTCATTGTACATAGTACAATGAAATTGAATGCCGTCCCATAAAACAAAAACAAAACACAATTACAGCCACACATACACATATTGGCAAAAAAAATGTCACCAGTGGGAGCATCTGTTAGATCCTTCTCACCTCTACAAATGGAAGAATCATCTCTATATGCAGAGGATCAGTTAGGATCCAAGTCAGAAACATTTTTCATCATTTGGTTTCAAATCAATGCAAAACTCATATATTGCCTTCCATATTTTTTTTTTAAAAAGATAATAATAAACTGCCCTCCCTCTGTGTTTTTTATTTAGAATATTTCTAGCCCGCTTCATCCAGTTAGGCTTTTAAACAGCAGCATATCACTTCCCATGTGTAACATTAAAATAATAGATACAGGTAGGTAGCCGTGTTGGTCTGATGTGGTCGAAACAAAAAATAAAATAGAAAATTCCTTCCAGTAGCACCTTAGAGACCAACAAAGTTTGTCATTGGTATGAGCTTTTGTGTGCATGCACACTTCTTCAGATATCTGGAAGTGTGCATGCACACGAAAGCTCATACCAATGACAAACTTTGTTGGTCTCTAAGGTGCTACAGGAAGGAATTAAAATAATAATAATAATTCTCTTGATTTATGGAACAGTAGAGAGGAGACGTTACATTCCTTATTAATTAACGATGAGGAGGGTTATAATGATGATGGATACAGAGTTATACTTCAGTCTTGATCTTGACCACTGTAAACAAAGTTGTAGTGGTTGGGAGGTTGGAAATCCAGTTATACTCACAAAGATCCTGGCTTCTTCATGTTCTATATACTCTCTTTCCAGCAACAAGTAAGCTCTCGAGTGCATACTAATAGTACTACTCATGGTCTCCCACAGAATCTGTCCTAAACACCACAAAAATAAAAGGTTAGAACATTTTGCCTTTTCAAACTGTTGAATTGAATGCAGCTGCGGTCTGCAAATAATGGTAAACACTAAGTTACCCTGGCAAAGCAATCCTGAGATAGAAGAGCTTTTAAGCGGCAATTTTTTTTTTGTTTAAGAAAGGCAGATGGCAGAGCAAAGAAGTCAACCTTGATTCATTTCTTATTCTTAGATAGAAGGTCAGCTACAGGCATAGATAGCACCCATAGGAAGAGGAAACTACAAAAGCAGAGCAAGAACTAGGACATACTCTGTGTATGGAATGTAACCTAGCAACAGCAGCGTGCCTTCCCTCGGCTTGCTTCATTAGTTTCCCCTCGCCCAACCAATCAGGACAAGCCTTTGTTTGCTCTTTTGTCCTACCTCCAATCATAAGCAGGCTTTCATCCAGACCTTGAAACTACAGTTCTTCAACTTCTGCTGGGATCAGATTACAGTACAGAAGCGGGAAGGCTCCCCAAACGTAGCAAGCATTCAACAAAGCAAGGAGGGAGCGGGGAAGCAAGTGCTTTTAAATGCTATGGGGCGTGGAGGCAACACGAAGGGGCTAAGCAGCCCATGTCATTCCCTTACCAACCCCCTCATAGCTGCCAAGTTCTCCCTTTTTTAAAGGGAAATTCCATTATGCTGAATAGGCTTCCTCGCGAGAAAAGGGAAAACTTGGCAGCTATGAACCCCCTTGGCCACATCCCTCAGATGCCTGTTGTGGGGCAGAAGCAGAGATTCCAGGAGGAGGAGCCAAGGGGATTGGTTAAGGGCTCCAGCTCATCAAGAGCAGGTTTGGTGCCTCAGAGCAAGTCCTGGCACAGATCCCAGGTGTGGGTCTGTATGGAAGTCAGTGCCGGATTTATATAAGCTAAACAAGCTATAGTTAGGGTCCCACTCTCTTGGGCCCTCCAAAAATGTAAAGGAAGAAAAAACCTGGATGTACATTTCCAAAATATAAAATGTAAAAAAAAACACAAATAAAATAAAACCTACATACAACAACAATAGTGTTTTGTGTTGTATAGGCTCCTATGATGTAAGTCATGGGCCCCTCCTGCTAGCCTGCTCCATAAAATATCACTGGTTTGCTCATTTCTATATATTGGGTGCCTACATTCTGCATGGACTGGTTGCATGGCAACATGTACAAATGGCTTTATTAGGTCCATAAATTACCATATAGCATATATTCAACACAAAAAAACAGTGACAATTTGTTGTTGACAAAGGACAGCTGGACATATAAAGGGCCCCATTACCTTCAGTAGCTTAGGGCCTCATCAAACCTAAATCCGGCCCTGATGGAAGTGTATGTTAAGCAGAGCTTCATGGTGGAAAGCAACACACGAGGGCAAAATGGCAGAGGTGTGCAACTGACACACCATGGCTTTCCCACACATACCATAGAATATGACCCGAGGAAGAGATGGGCAAGATGCTCTATCCAGGCATCCCCAAACTTCGGCCCTCCAGATGTTTTGGACTACAATTCCCATCATACCTGACCACTGGTCCTGTTAGCTAGGGATCATGGGAGTTGTAGGCCAAAACATCTGGAGGGCCGCAGTTTGGGGATGCCTGCATGCTTTCTGAGGTATTTTTGCACATCTGTAGTCGAGGAATAGAAACTTTCATCTCCATTCTGTTGCGCCTTATTGAACATGGAAGAGTGTGTGCATGTTGTGTGCATGAGAGTACTTTGTGTTGTGCGTTTGAGCCTTGAGCTGCTTAAAAACACACCTGGGAGAATATAAGCACATGCATTGGTATAAGGTAAAATATTTATACCTGTGTTGTGACAGTGTGTCAAAGCACGCACAACTGCATTTTTGGTATGGGCCACTGGCAAATTTAAAGTTTATAAGTTGTGGCCTTCCCTCAGTTTTCAAAAGCTTTCCACATTTCATCCTTGCTATGATTTCCCCCGCTTAGTAATTTATTGTAGTTTTTGTTGTAAGCTAATGTTGAATGAAATGTTTGGATACAAGTGTGTCATCTTTACCCTAAAGGGGATGTAGTATTAGTCATAAAACAAGATAAAACTACTCCTGTAAGACTTGCTTCTTTTAATCATTCTACTGGCCATTAATTAAAGTAATTAAAGTCAGTGTGTGCCAGTAACATTTGCAAAACTATGTTCTCAACACCACGGCCTTTCTGCTTTAAAAGCATTTTTTGCAAATGCAGCACCAGAACGTGGGTGCTTTATTTCCATGGGACTGTGATGAAATCTGGATGCAATTTCCAGATATGGAAAAGGATACAAATTCTGAAGCTAAATCATATAACAGCTAGATTCTGGATATAAAATACTTTGGGGAGAGGTATGGACAGGGTGGGGGTGGGGAAGAGGCCAGCAATTCAACAATTCAAAAAACAAGATGTTGTCACTGGGCCTAAGCAAATATAGAGCTCCTGGGATTAACTTTGCAACAGACTTCTTTTGCAGACATCCCCCACCTGCATGAGCTTGCTTTTATAGACCTAGTATATATCTATATCCTCTATATCTCATGGTGGTTATACTCCCACATCCGTGGCAAGATCCTGCATACTGTTCTGTGGCAGAGAAGCTTTTTTAAAAAGCAAAGATGGAGAAATGAAAATGAATTCAAACTTTTTTCTGAACACCTAATATTTCAAATATTCTGCAGTTGCTGTTCAGAGGAATCTCTCAGGATTCAAACAGGAACATAAATTGTTCTGCTGGATTCCTCTACTTTAAAAGTCCCTTGTTAATTCACATCCAGATTTATGTAAAGATTATATTTTGTCTCACCAACTGTGAGCTGTGTGTGCAACAACTCTTGTGTTTGTTTGGGGGGATTGAATTTGTTTTTGTATGTTATGTAAAAGCTTTCTTCATCTCACATTTCCTTCATTGAAATTGCATTCATTTTGCGTTTCCTTCATGCGCTCATTTTGTTATTCAGTATAGTTTCAAATCTCCATTGAAATTTCCCCTTTCCCCCTTTATTTATTTATTTATCCATTGCTACAACAGAGCAGATATTGGAAGCCACCATCTAACCCCTCAGATGTCATCATGCAACATCATTCTGTTGCATTTTCAGCAAAAATTAGTAGCCACCAATGGAAAATGTGATAATTGCTGCAGCTGATGCCATTTTATCTTCCCAGGTATCCCAGAATTACCATGTTGGAAGCTTCTGGGGAGATGGGTGGCTGCCAAGAGCAGCTACTGCTTTCTGCTCTGCTGCCAGCAAAAACATGTAATCCCCACCCACTGGAAACCTTTAACAGTGCTTCCATTCTTCCATGTTTCATCCTCTGAGCATTGGGATGAATTTGAACTGGACCACTAGTTGTTTAGTTTTCCATTCATCACAAAACATATGCACACCCCTAGATGTACTTCAACTGTAATCTGTCAGAACAGTTGAAATCCTGTTACTAAACACATGCATATTTAGCACTACTGGGATAAAATGGACAATTCCACTCAGAAATGAAATTGGTTTGAAATCAGTTGTCCCACTGCGGACATAAAGATTATTTTGATGATTCAAGGTTGTTCTTCTCAGACACCAATTCAATACATAGTCTCAATGTATAATGTCTTGTCGTCCCCCCCCAGCATTTTATACTACCTCAGCAATATAAATGTTCTTACTTTTTCAAGCTCAAACAAGAATATGATTGGGTATATCGGCTGAATGAATCATCTACCCTCATAAAAATATGAAGTTATAAAAATTATTGCAGAAAGTTGCAGCTGCCCCATTGTGAAGTCAAAGGGTTTGTAGGCCCACAGAGAGACTGGGGTTTTGGTGAGTGATGATCCTTAGCGATTGAAGATCCAGCCAGAAGACAGACCTTTTCTGAGAATCGATGGATGTGGTTTTATGAGTAAGAGCTGCATAACCGGTCTCCAATATCATTAAATCTTTATGCTGTAGCAGTGCTTTGCATGTGCAATGTAAGAGAATGTGGCTGCTTTATTTCCTGTTGATGGAGGAAAATATTTGGAAAGGTGGGTAGGTAAATGTGCATACAGTGTTTTATTTATTTTTTCTTGCTCTGGGCATCACCCGTATGTTCTAAATAGGCTCTTTAAGTATTCAATTTGTTAATTGGTTCTGACACTTTCTTGAAGAGTTTCCTTAACCAGCTTGCAAAGCTGAAATGGTTGATAAAAGTGGAATACCACTGAGCCAAGCAGCTAATAATTAGTATTTGTACAACCCACATAGTACACTCCAGAAATTGTCGAATTCACCTCAGCCAGTCTTCGCCAGTATGGTCAATGGTCAGTTAAAACTCAGTTTTATTGCTAGCAGCCTCATTGTTCCTTGGGACACAACTGCATTGTATAGTGACTGGGCTGATAATATAGTGACTTGTGAAAGGTCACCCAGAGAGCTTCATGGTTGACCATCCAAACTTAATTCTACTCACTGCATGAATTCTTTTCTTGAGCAACTAAGAACATATGTGAGAACTCATAATTGTCTATTCAAGGGGTAACTAACTTGGAGCCCTCATGTTGCCGGAGTCCAGCTCCCACAAGCCAGCATGACCACGGTGAACAGTGATGGGAATTGATGTCAAGCTACATCTGAAGGCCCACAGATGCCCCATCCTTGTTTACCCCATTGAATGCATAAATGCAGAACTGGGCACAAGTAAGGCTCCAGGTCCGGCAAGAGATTTGGTCAGTAAGTGTACCAAGTCTTCTTGCATGTATTTCAAAAATAAAATCCTATTTTGCTGGTTTGTCAGATCCAAGACTCGTGCAGTATTCACAGATCTGCCACGTCCATTGTCATATTCCCCTCCCCCCCAGTCCTTAACTCACTGCAGGGCAATTCCCAGTTCCAGCTGTGATGCTTGATTTGTAAAAGTGCCCCTCTATTGAATCTTTGTGAAAGGTAAGGAAACTATTAAACTGTATGAGGTAAGCTTTAAATTAGCTGCTTTTTTCTGTTAGCAGGATTAGACAGGATTTTGTCCTTTAATTTAGCTGTTTTTCTGAACTTACATTTGCATCTCTCAAGCTTCATAAGGTATAGTTTAAAATACTGTTTTATATTTCATTTATTTGAAGAAAGACGAAATGATTATTTAAAGTGTGATGGTTTGTGACATTTCTTCCTCTGTATGTCCATGTTGCAGAAACCATATTTTCACCACAGTTTGCAAAATGTTGATTCTTTGGCAGAGTCCTCCCCCCCCCATATTATCCAATTGATAGTGTTGAACTGCTTTCTTGTCTTCATTAGCTCCCTTGTGAATGCCTGTTCCTATTTAAGTGTTGTTGTTTTTTAAAAAAGCACACAACTTTTACCTCAAGCAAGAAGAAATTTGATACTTGGCATTAACCATTTTTTCTTTTGCGCAAGACAACGGGCTCAGTTTTTCCTCAGAGCATGGTTTTCACTGCCAGTATTCTATATTTAACATACACACAATTGGCTTGTATTTTGAAGATGCTTAAAGCATCCACAAATTAAAATATAAGCAATTTGGCTTGATATTCAAAATACATCTCATGAGAACTTTTGATCTGTTTAGCAACAGTGACTAGAATAGTAGTAGTAGCAGTAGTAGAAATAAATCAATAAATCAATAAATAATTGAAGAGCCCAAGAGGGGATTGAATTGTTTTTCCTCAGACAGGAGACTCATTACCTCATTGCATGGCAAATAACTCTGGAAAATGAAGGGGGAAATTTCAAAACAGTTTGTAGAGTCATGAAAGTAAGCAGTACACAGAAAAACATAAAATAGCTCACTTTGTGAGATTGATCTGGGGACAGTTTGGGGATGGATGACGCTTAACAATAGTCTCAAATAACTAACAACAATAGTCTCAATTGACTTATTGTGTAAGGAAGGCTAGCAGGATGTGGCGCTTAATTCCCCTTGAGTTTTTCAGAACATTGATTATCATTCCGAAAATATGCATGTTCTTCTTTAAAACTATGTTTTAATAACCAGCAGCATATAATAATCAGAGTTTAATATCACTCTGGTGGTGTCTGAAATACAAAAATGCACTTAGCTTCTGCATAAAGTAGTCTGTGTTACTACGTTTACATGCTTACCTTAGTGCAACATCCTCAATGAGTAGATTACTAAAGTAATACAGTAATCAAATGCATGCAATGAAAACAAAATATGTATTAAAACAGCGTCTAAATGTTACCTTGTATATTTTAAAGACATAACCATATAGTTAAAAAATGAGAAACAGACAAGAAATAAAAAGCAGGATGTATTTTTCACTTCTGCTATACAAAGACAACATTTTTGTGCAAAAGATTTTGAAAAAAAAGTACTGTCGAGTGTCTGAAAGATTTGTGTATATAATCCATACAAAATTATTTTAATAAGAAAGTCTAAGAGGTTGTAATTTACACAGTATTTTTTCAAACATTACAGTGGTTTCAAAATAATCCAGATTGATTACACCTGAATAAAATTCAGTAATAAAAAAGCAATTTTCTAGTAAAAAGTTAATTCTAATTCACATTATTTGAAATGACATACAAAAGTTATCATAGAAAATTTCTAAAAAATTGTTGTGTACAACTGATGGAATGTAGGCTTCCCATTTCAGGGTTATCACTACAAAAGCTATTTATTGTACTTGAAATAATAAATATTTTCGGGAAAACTGATTGTCTGTTATAAAATAAGAATTTAGAATTTTCTTTAATTAAAGGGTTGCATAGCAACAAAGGGATACAAAAATTCTATTGCAACTACAGATATAATGTCAAGAAGTATAATTTTCACTCACTTATTGTATGCAGTTCCAAGAGGGTTCTATTGCTTGTCCTAGTTTGTGCATGAGTTTAGACGTATCACTAGACAGAAACTGTTTACATACTCAAAACTGAATATGTCTGAACAAAATTCTAAAAAGGAATTGTCGTTTTGATAATATATTGCTGATCCACTACACTTCTGATTTGCGGATGCTGTTTAAAGGGGGGAAATAATAAAAGTCAATGCCCAATGTGTGCCATTAGAATGAAATACAAGCAACTTTATCACTGTGATTGGTTTCACCCTATCTCTGGATCAGGTGCTTGTGTCTTGTGGTACCCTCAAACCACATTAGACCAAAAAAGACTACAACTTCCATTCTACAGGAGCATACTTAATCGTCCTCAACATTTGTCTTAACCTCATTCATTCATAAAAGTGACCAATATTAAAATGGGTTTTTAATAAGATTGCTGAGACAGAAATTACTTGGTTTAAGTAATTGTGATTAAATAAAACGTATCACAGTTAAGTTTCTTTTTCACTCACACACACAAAAATTTCTTTCTCCTTGGTAGCTGTAAAATAAGGGTTCATCCAAGATATTGAGTGTTAACTTATTTTTAAAAAATACGGTTGGCACCTCTTTATCCTGTTAAGCACAAATAAACTTCACAGAAGATACTTATTGCAAATATCTCTTTATACAGCCAGAAAAATCTCCAATAAAATATTTGAATATAAATCTCCTCTAAAAACGTTCTATATTGTAGACATTCCGTATTGTAAATAGGTTTATTTACAAAAGTCTTGTTTATTTACATCTCTGCTGAAATCACGGTCTCATTATGTCCATGAATACTGGAATCTCCTAATAGAGATGTCTGTTTGGAGTCAATTTTGTAGGGTTTTTGAGTTTTGTTTCCAAAAACGGTTATACTAATCCCACTTGGATGACTCTGCATAGACATATGAGACAGCAAAGGAATATTTGCATCCTGATTAGATCCTGAAGAGGGTAAGCTAGTCACATGCCCGGTGCTGGTTGATCCACTCGCACTACTTGGCGAACGACTCTTTGGTGGAGGACAGTGCTGAATTACTCTGGGTGGGCCTGCAGGCTGGTAGTGAGCAGCTGGGAAAGCAGCATATCCAGGAGGAATTGGATATCCATTTATAGGAATAAATCGCTGGCTTTGAGGTATTGGTGGGCCAATAAATCCAGCAATTTGGCCTTGTGGTATACCCTGTGCTGGAAACATGTAGTTAGGGTACCTAGGGTTACTCAGGTTGCTAACTGGGCTTGCACTGAGAGAAGTTGTCTGAGTGGTAGCATTTCCACCAGAAGGAGTAGTAGAACTAGTGTGACTTGACAGCCCCTCCCAAGAACGCAGCCTGGCATGGATATCTTTAAACCTTGGTCTCCGAGATGGCAGCTCATGCCAACATTCAGTCATTAAGCTGTACATTCTGGGAGGGCAGTCTTCAGAGCATGGCAAAAGTTGTCGCTTCCTAACCATTTCTATGACCTCTTGGTTACTAAATCCATAATAGGGCTGGAGACCAAAGCTGAAAATCTCCCACAGGACAACACCAAAGGACCAGATGTCTGAATCGGAAGAGAATTTGCCATACAGAATTGCCTCTGGGGGCATCCAACGAATGGGTAAGAGGGACTTGTTTTGAACTCTGAAATAATCTGCAGAGTAGATTTCCCTTGACAGTCCCAAATCAGAAATCTTCACGTGCAGCTGTTCTCCAATTAAAATATTTCGAGCAGCCAGATCCTTGTGAACAAAAAAATGACTTGATAAGTATTCCATCCCTGCTGCAATCTGGACTGCTACGTGCAGAAAATCTCCATGATCTAAGCTAGATTTTACAGTACCATCCTCATCACTGCTGCACCCAACATCTGAATGTGGTGATCGCATTATAAGAAATTCATGCAGGTCCCCTTGATTCATGTACTCAAAAAGCATGCAGACTGGCTGCTCCTGAGTCACAACGCCAAGAAGGCAAACGATGTTGGGATGATGCAGTTCTGCCATCAGACAGGCTTCCTGTTGGAACTCTGCCCACAGTTGCGGATTGTTGCAGTCCTTTAGGGTCTTAATGGCAACCAGCTGAGCATGATCCATGCCTGGTAGATAAAGATGTCCCTTGTAGATTTTGCCAAAGGCACATTCACCCAACTCTTCCATAAAACGGACAGCAGATAGAGGCAGCTCTTTGGCTTTGCTCTGTTAGAAAGAAGACAACATGTCAATAATAAATCTGGATGATGGCTAAAATCTCAGTGCCATACGTCTGATACTGTAGGAGGATACTATACTAAGAGTTGTGTTGCAGTGGTTTTCAATACACCCCTTCCCATTTTTTTTTACTTTATAGATACAGGGTTAAAAATAATTCTATCATAAAGCATTTGAACTTCAATGTTTCCATTCATGAAGTAGGTGACAGTAATTGAGCAGGGAACTCAATGTTCAGGACCTTTAGGAAATTAAGTTTCCTGTACTTGAGATCCTTGCTACTCTCACTCCAATTTTGCCAAAGCGGTATTGCAATCAAAAGAATACAAAGAAGAAAAGGGGAGGAGCAGAAAGCCCCAATGCACTTTTATTGTTATTTGAAAGTGACACTCAGGACTGAATTCTAATTTTTCTAACCATTTACAAATTTTAGATAAATACTGTGTGAATTAATATATCGCAGAGGCATTTAAACAAGCAGCCAGTTGACTGTGCAGTGATGGCAGGAAATTAGCTGTATTGTTGAGACACAGATGGTTTATATTATACAAATCCTTTAGGCTAAAACTTGTTTAGGTCTGGCATATTGTAAATTATATTTTAGTAATGAAAGTGAAATGACCTCTGTCTGACCTCATGCAGGATTGTCTGTTTTAACCAACCTAGTGGAAAAGTATGAAAGAAAATGAAGTCATAAAGTTTTGGCAGGAAAAGGGTTCATTTTAAGTTAAGCAGTTATAAATCTGCTTAGTTTTTGTTTGACGGGTATTTGTCATATGGTGGTGTACAAAATGCAAAGAAGTGTAAAACATATGAGGCACCATGCCAACGTAAACCAAGTACAAAGGTAATTTATCAGGGACACTTTAACTCTATCAGTTGCTTCTATTAAATGAATGACAAGAGTGGACACAATTTATGATATTATACTAAGCATGTAGCAAGTGCCTTGAGTTAGGGATTACTCTGTAGTAAATGTGCTTAGGATGGCAGCTGGCTAACAGTGCAATCTTATACATAGCCACTCACATATAAGCCTCACCAAGTCCAATAGGACTAAGCTCAAAGTAAATGAGTACAGGATTTAGTCTCATGTACAAAACTGGGGATTTGGTTTATTTCTTGTTTTTATTGAATCAGTATATGTCCAAACTCAATACAATTTTATATTCACAGAAGAAAGAAAATTCTATGGAGTGGAGACAATTGTAATATTGTCCTACTAGTATTTGTGAAATGCAGTCAGCTGGTATTGACACATCATTAGGAAAACTATTGCACCCAAAAGAGCTGGAAGAGACCAAAATAGCAAAGGTTCTTTGAACTAGAATACTAAGTGGAAACATTTCTCTTTTATGACATAGGCATATAAAGTAGATTTCACCAACAATACCTTTGGTTTGTATGCATTCAGCATAGACATCTCTACGTTCTGTCCTCTGACATGCTTAGGCTGCCTTTGCACTGGAGGGGAAGAAGACTTCTGGTTGTTGCGGCAAATACAGATGAAGAAAAATAGTAAGGCAATAGCCAGGGGAATTGTAACACTTGGCACCAGTATATAGAGGATTTCCATTTTATTCTTTTCCTTGGAGTCTTTTGTGTCTAAAAAAGAGGGGTGGGAAACAACGGTAAGAACAGCATAAAATCTCATGCTAAAGAGTGCAGTTTTGTACATGAAATAAAATACAAGTTTTGTGTGCCACATGAACTGTTTCTGATGACTGTTCTATTTCTTGACTGAGCAGCAATAATACAAGATAGTTGTGTGCTATTAAGTTTGAGTGCAGTTTATTTGAAGGCACTTCGAGCTTCCAGTGGATAGCCACATATCCTATTTGGAAAAAAGCCAGCTAAATCCAAACCATTATCATAAGAATTTATTCAGAAACCATGGGGTATGAAGTGAACTTGGAGGAACATTTTTTAAATCCCCAACAAATAATTATATTCATATTAGTGTTGTATTTCATGCTTCTCTGAAAGGCCTGACACATGGCAAAGGTATTCTTTAGGAAAAACTTGACAGCAGATGACAAAGAATTGAGATAACCTGGACCAAAAAGATAGATACCCACCCAAACTGGCTATGGTTGCCCTGTAATCGGATAGATTAAACATTTAAGAAAAACAAGAGCTTAGTGCATAGTTAATTGTTTTAGTAATGCTGTCTTTTGGCAGAGCAGCAGTTTTGCAGCTCAAAACTGCCTTAATGGGGTGAGGGGAAGTAAAACCAATTGTTTTCTCTGCAGAGAGTGGGTTTATGTAAGTAACATCACAAAAATGTCCATCTGTGGTGCCAATGCTATAACCCATAAATGGGCTAGGTGCCTCTCAATGCCTTCCACACACACAAAAATTGGCTGAGACTTTTTGATTATACTGAAAAGTTGCCAACATATTTGGGAAGCCAGACAGGTATACAATGCCTTGGCCAAACCAAATGGGGTGGAATGTTTTCCATATCTTTTCAGAAAAAGCCACATAGATAATGTATACTATTTCAGAGAGCCAACAGATACTAGAGTTTAGAACCCTGAAGGAATGAGGCACTGCATTATCTTAACTGTGACATGAACTTCATTCCTAAAATTCAAGTGCAGGCTAGTTCTCAAATTTCTTTTAAGTAGTTCTAATTGTGCTTTTCTAGGTATGGGCAAAAGCACAACTCTTAATCTCTGGCTCTCTGATTCATTATGATTTTTTGTGTGCCATCCATTGGGTAATTAGTGGCACTGTTTGAATGTATGACCTATGACAAATGCTGAGAAAGTATAGCATATAGGCTTCCATTGTATACATCGATGGGTTTATATCTCCCACTCTTGGGTGTGTGTTGTTCTTTTTAAAATATTTGAAAAAATGCCAAAGGTGTTGAGTAACATTCTGTGTACAGTTCAGAAGACCCTAATGCTTCATGGTGATAAAATGGAGCTGGTTTAAAAGGACAGGAGGGAGGGAGGGAGGGAGGGAGGGAGGGAGAGAGAGAGAGAGAGAGAGAGAGAGAGAGAGAGAGAGAGAGAGAGAGAGAGAGAGAGAGAGAGAGAGAAAGAAAGAAAGAAAGAAAGAAAGAAAGAAAGAAAATGAGACAGGTGACAAAAGAGTTGAGAGAGCCTATTGTTGTAGGTGGCATTTTGGACTTTCCAAGTGTCCAAGTATGCCATAAAGCCCACTTAGAATAGGTCAATCTGGTGGTCTTCTGTCTTTTGCAATTGAGTAAGCAAGCCATGCAACAGAGAAAGAAAGTCACTTGCATCTGTTGTAGGTATTTTATGTACACCTAAGTCTTGCATACCAGGTATAAGGGCCAGATGAAGGAAGGGAACGCCCTGAAAGATCCTCTGGAAAGGATGGTAGTGGTGTGCGAATGTTATTTAGTCCTCCTTAATTATTAACCTTGTGTTTTTATATGGCATATTTTCTTTTTGTTTCTGGTATTCTCAGCTACTACGTGCCCCCCCCCCCAAATCATGGGAAAGAAAGAGATGTACATGTAGATATTATACGTACGGAGGAGAGTTGCTCTTATTTGTTCTTGATCATGCACACTTTGGAGTGTGGTGGGGAGGAAGTTAATGGAAACTTCCCTCTCTTGTAAGATGCTTGTTTGTGTAATACAAATGTATCTTTTTCCATTTTTAAAAATGCCTAAGGCTGTGAGCTTATCTTTTTAATTTCTCCAATATTAAAAGATAATGGTCTTCCCCAACTTTAACCTCATGGGGACTACACATTACTCCTGGATTGCAAACAGCTGATCTCTGCTGACACCCACCTCCCACACACTCCTGAAGCAGCCATAACAAATGCTGGACACTAAGGCATGGTGCCAAAAGAATTGGGGGTTCCATCCAGAAAAACCAAATGCTGGTCTAGTTCAAGCCCTGGCCAGAGAGGTGAGTGGGAGCTTGAACATTAGGCTGACACATCTTGACAGGTAAAGTCAGACAAGTCGGAAGAGAAGATGTGAACTACTAAGTCAAAGAAGCCATATGTAGCAAAGTGATGAAAGATGAGAGAGACCAAGACCATCACAGCCACTTGATGAATCTTTCAAGGATAAGAAAAGAACAGAGACTCAGAATTTTTGGCAGCAAAACCTGTAGTAACATTTCACCTCTTTCCCTCCTTGTTTAATAACAGAAGGAAGTACATGATAGGATGCACATGCTGAAGCTCAAGGAAGTACATGTTTCGAAAGCATTTTAAGTTCAACTCTAGCTGTATTTGACATTCCCTTTTAATTCTGCCCTGTCATATTTGAAGGTTTCAACAGAAGACATATCGAAAGTCTCAAGGACAGTGTTTCCGGAATGATACTATTGTTTCATGATAGTCTTCATCAGCCAATATTTTTCACAAGAATATGTAAGTAAGATTCATGCTATGGATCAGTGCTCACTAGTAGAACTTTTAAAATACTTTCAGGGTTGCTTTAAGGGCTGTGGTGATTTTATCCTGTGGATAAATTATAATTGTAGGATCGGAAGTTTGTTAAACACACTCAGGTGTTTATCTTGTAGAGAAATGTTCTGGAAACCTATTGTTTGAATGTAACGTTCTCAGTTCAGCAATCTAAGTTTTGATGGAGCAGAATTGAACTTGGGTGCTCCCATCTTCCCTTCTCATCTCATGCACTGGCTTCAAAGGAGACTTCAGGGGAGGTTATTGAGGGCTCCTAGTCACGATGGCTGCATACTACTACCTCCAGTATCATAACTACCCATTGCTGGGAAGTATACAAGTGAGGACAATGCTGTGGTACTCATGCCCTGCTTGTGCGCATCTAGTTGGCCACTGTGAGAAAAGGATGCTGGACTGGATGAACCTTTGTCCTGATCCAGCAGGGCTCTTACATTGGTATGATTTCCTGGTTGGTTAAACCATGGCTTGCAATAACATCTGGAGCAAGAAACTGGTTTAAGTGCTCACAACAAACCACAATTTCAAACTACAGTTCGATCTTGGTTTGTAGAGATCCATTTCAGTGATAAGGCAGTTTCTCAGTTCAGAAGTCATGGGAAACTGTAATTTAATAAACCAGAAGTCAGAGGTGAGTATGGGAGAGGGGCTCAAGTTCATCGCTTGTTCCTGCTTTAATAAATGTTTTTTCTTGGTCTGGCAACTTCATGCATGAACCAGACCAGTTCTTTAAAATACACATTAGATTTATATATTTAGATGTAGTACTATATATCAGTATGACATGGTGGGCAAAAGTATGTATGCCTGCTAAGCTTAGCTAATGTATGTAAAATGTACATTTCTAGGTACGGGTTGATTAGAGAAAAATCACTCCTTATATTCTTCTTTCCCTTTTTATATAACTTCACATCAGAAGGTGGCAGGCAGGAGCTGCTTATGGTTAAAATTAGCTAGTACTGGTAGATACAATCGTAACACTGTACCTAAGCTGGCAGCTTCACAACTATTTCAGATCTTCTTGGGCCTACTAAGGAGAGTGGAACTATCAAAAAACTAGAATATGGGGGGGGGGGTATTCTCCTCCCCTTGGTGGCTCGTTTCCTTAGGGAGGAAGCAGAAATTTTCGGAATACTTCTTCACCACCATAGTATCATAGCCATAATGATTGCACCTTTGCAATCTAAAATATCTTACTCCTGCTATTGTACATCAGGAGTCTCCAGTCAAGTTGAGATTATTTTAGTGTCCTTTCTTCTGAAGCTTCATGCACAAATTATTCACCAATTATGTAGAATTATGGTAATACCACAAGCCTTGTTAGTTTTGAATAGATCTCAATTGAGTGAGTTTCCTTATTCAACCTGCCATCAATTCTGAGTATTCTGTTTAGGGACATTACAGTCCCAAGATATGCCACACTTCAGTAACATTGTACACATTTCAAAATGCCGAACAGTGGAACCATTAATGTGAAAATTCTCCAGTCCAAATTAATAACATACTTTTCTGGAAAAGAGAGGCTGCTTTGCATCTTACTTCTTACAGAGCTATTTTTAGTAATATCCAAGCTGATAAAATAATAATTGAAGTCAGACACATACACTATAGACCTGACGGGGAAATGGTATCAAGCTGCAGAATTCACAACAATATGGGTGGTAAAACTGGCATGTCAGCCACAAAAAACAATTTCAACGCAGCCCATGGGCAACTGTAGAAAGTGAATATGTTTCCTTGTATGTGTATGGGTCTCTTTTGATAAGCAGGCTGGTGTGGTCTCACAGTTCCCAGAACCTGCCAGCAGCTTCCATGGAGATCCAATATGTGGATGCTGCTTAGTATTAAGAAAGCTTCCCTGCCTCAAACTTTTTGAAGTCCAACAATGGAGAAGATAAGACACGATCCATCAGACTCTTGTAATTATAAGGAAGCCTGGATTGTCGCTTGCCTTCAGGCCTTTGTGTTCCTCATCCACACCTCTTCTGATGGCTGCTCACCAGCAGAATGAGTCCTCCTCAACTCTCTGCACCTTATTCATCTTTGCTGTAGGGCTGAACCCTCGCCATCATTGTGTCAACTGTGGTTTTTGAGAATTCCTTTTGCTACACCTAGACTTGGGCTTCTCTTTCAAAATGGGAGAGTTCTACTACACTTACCACAGGCAGGGATGTCACAAAGCTCAGATTTAAAATTTTCATCTAAGGTGAAGCACCATGGAGCCTCCTTCTGATTCCCTGGGTTTCGACAATAGGAGTGTCCCCCATTCAGCTCTGGGTATCGTACAGCAGTGAACGTGTGCGTGTGGGGGTACTGAGAATTCCATGGCTGGCACTGTCGCCCAGACTTTGTGACACTCATTGTCCCTCGGTAGTCTGCTCCTGTGCTGTTGTAACATTTGTGATCTGTAAATGACAACAGAGGTTCAATTGTGGTGAATTGGGGGTACTGTGCACATACTGATTGGTGTAATAACATGAAAGTGAGAGAAGGTATCATTCTGCTGACCCGTGTCCTTCAATTTAATTCAGGTTCTCAATTTGCAGAGGCCATAATGCTAGGCTTGCTATTCATTCATATACAGTACTTGAGAACATATAAAGGTTAGGTTTCGGGAATAATAATAATAAAAAACACTTATCCCAAATATTTTAGAATAAAAGACATATAAGAAATCAAAACTGCCCTGGAAACCTGAAATTAATCCCTTACTTTGGCATGAAAGTAAAGAGCAGCTGTGAGATCCAATTGTTGTTGCGCTATCTTAGAAATACAGCCATTTGATATTATGTTAATTCTAATCAGTCTGTGATCTAACATGAACTCTACTTAGTGTCTGGAGTCAGGCCTACTAATGTAGCAAATAAGCACTGCATAGCAACCTTTGGCCCTTTAAGAAGTCTTTACTTACCATTAGTAGTGCCATTTACTTTAATGAAATGGCTAATGTGGATTTTAATGAGCAAGGCTTGGGATACCAGACACTAACTGGTGTAAGTAAAAAAAGCAGTTCAATAAATAATAATGGTTAATTTATATTTTGAAATGCACTATTCTAAATAAACAGTTTATAAACTTAATCCAAATAAATGGGTGGGTGCATTGGAAGATAGATTATGGAATAATGAATGGGGCTTCCTACCGGGCTGTTAATTGAAAATATGAACTTCTGTGACCACAAAGCATATTACTAATTCTTCTTGACATTTAGTCCTATGCAAAGATGGATACAACATTTTGTATGCAATACATCAAGTTTACAGCTATCACTCACTCTTGTTGATCGGATCTGCCATAGGGATGCCAATGCGGATACAATTTACAGCTTCTGGGCTATCAGGCTGTGGAAGATCTTCGCAATTAGGCAGCTTTAAACGCATCAGAATCATCGGGTTGGATCTTGCAAAGATGTACTCAGTTTGGCAAAGGACATTTTCCAGAATTTCACACTCATCACGGCACAGATCCCGTGGCTTTGCAGCTGAAGAAGTCTCATCGCAGTATGGGAAAGCGTAATGGCAGAGTGAAGGAATGGCAAACTGGGAACATTTATCAGATAAATGACTGGAGGTTCCAATCATAGTGAAGGCAGCTGTAATATACACATACCAAAAAAGTTTAGGCAATACAATGTGAAGCAACATATTCAGCACCATAGTGCTTGTTCATAGCCTAACCAGGGGTCAGCAAAACATTTTCAGCAGGGGACTGGTCCACTACCTTGTGGGGGGCCAGACTATATTTTGAAGGGGGGGAAATGATGCAAGAGCCCCCTGAGCCCCGGTGGCTGCTTGCCTGTGTCCTGCGAGCGGCAGGAGCTGGCGGCAGGGGGGCGATGAGTAGCGTGCAAAAGGGCCCTGGAGAGAGGCTGCTTAAAATGGCAGCCGCTGGAGCGCTGCTGCTGCTGGCAACAACAAAGCCCAGTCCCCTTACTTCTCTAGGCAAGGCGGGGAGAAGCCAGGAGGAGAGAGGGAGGGAGGAGGCGCTGCCACCGCCGTGTGAGTGAGAGGGGAAGAATGTGCGCTTGGTGATCTACGCGGTGATTCCCAGACTGTCCACGGGCCGGATCCAGAAGGCAATAGGGCCTGATCCAGCCTGCGGGCCTTAGTTTGCCTACCCATGGCCTAACCATTTCCAAAATAACATACGTAATGGGAAGTCTATCTCTGTGGAGATGAAAGTCCGTTCCGTTTGAAATTTTCAAAAATTATTTCACATTGAATATTGACAACACTGCATGAATTGTGACCTGACATGCTGAAGGTCGCCTACTATAGACTCCCTTCTCTTTTTGCTGCCTGTGTGGAACTGAAACAGGGTAGTTGTTAAGCAACTAGCAGGTTACAATACAAGGCCTGAGTTTGATGGGCTGACTGACAAATTGTGAAGCTCTGCTTTAAGGGACACTGGTCTATAAAGTAGACATTGGGTGGAATCCAACTGATGGCCTTCACAACTCAAGGAAGGGGTTGTGGACACCTTCACTAACAAAAGAACCCTACAGCTGCTGCGTAGAAGGTTTTCTACACTGTTCTGAAGGTTTCCCCAACTCTCTGGAGCTGATGGGGTGGGGGGAGTTACTTGGGGGCTGCAGGGAGGAGGAGTAAGCAATGATAATTTCCCATCCTTTTCCATTAGCAGAGGTGTTCACAGGAGCAAAAGCCCCTTTTATAAGTGCAGGGGCACCACTGGACTTCACCCCTAGTGACATTGACATAGCTGTCAAGTTTTCCCTTTTCTCGCGGTGAAGCCTATGCAGCATAAGGGAATTTCCCTTTAAAAAGGGAGAATTTGACAGCTATGTCATTAATGCAGCTGGAGTTAAGTCATTATAAATTTACCATTCTATTTTCAATAGAACTTAAGCACCACTAACTTTGTCTGTAGCATTTGTATTTATTATAAAGTTAAATGGTTGTAAAAATATACACACAGTTGATAAAGCTAAAATTATATACAAATATATTTTCATTTTACATCTTTTTAAGCATCAGTTTCATTTCATGGTAGCGTTTCCAAAAGTTGTAATGTTTCTTTCCTTAAGAATATATTTACACAGAGCTAACCATATATTCTGCTGCCTTAAACATACTAAATCCCAAGCAAGTTTGCTATTCTGTAGATTATGGTAAGGTCAAGAATGATGGCAATCTAGCTGAAAATAGAAGGAAGCAAACTTTACATACCAGTAATCTGATTTTCTATTTCACCCTGCATATGCAAGGACTCCATATAAATGGTTCGGTTTCCAATAAACCTTGCACATGCTATTCCTCTGTATGGCTGACAAAATCCATCTTCTTCATATTCATCACTAGAATCAAATAGGCACAACTTAATTACACTCTGATGAGCATTGTGGAGGCTGTTCTCAGTAAAGAAGTAGGGTGTCATGGAACCTTAAGGACCAGGAGAAACTAAGCAGCGTATAGAAATAAACAGTGTGAGTAAACAATAATATTCAAAGCTGGATAGATCCACAGTTGCCTCAAGCTACGAGTGCCATGGAAAGTCTAGGAAACAGCATCTCACACCAAGGTTTATTTCCGCTCTATGGAAGCTCCAGCCTTTGTGACTAATTAGGCCCACCAGACCTCCCCATTTGGCTTGCAGGACAGTTTTGGCCAAGCCACATTCACCTGTCCTACACCTGACATCAGATATGGAGCAAGTAAAACCCTGGGCATTTGGAAAGAAGTATCTCCCCTAGGATCCCTTTAGAGGGATTTCAATTTTCCTGGAAGGGGGGCAGGTGAAGACTTCCAGCTCACACACACCCCGACCCTGACTAAGGATCCAACCCAATGCCTAATCTGCCAAAAGTTGTGACGATTGCTATGAATTAGGCATAAAAAAGCCCAGACTCACCCAATTTTGTCTGGGGGAGAAAATTCCGCCTGGGCCCCAAATATGGCAACCAGATGCTTCCATAGCAAAGTCATACCCCTGACTCGCCCCTTGGAGTCACAGTCCTGCTGTACAGGAAGGGAGGGAGGGAGGGAGATCCAGCTCTAACTGAGGAGCTGGGTCCCATGGCTGCTGGAATTTATGGCTTGGAAGAGGACCTGAGTGAAGACTCCAGTCAGCCATGTCTGACTCCCACTTTCTGCTGCAGGGTTGCCCGCTATTGGTCCAATTTAAGGGTGGACCCAAATTCAAAAAATCTGTGGTTGCTGGGAGAGGATATGGCCCATTGGACATTTGGGAGATGGAAGAAGTGACCTGGCAATGGCTGCGAGATGCGCTAGGACGCAAATGCTGCGCCATGCCAGAGAAAGCGAGTGCACTTTAAATTTAAAAGAAATAAATAGAAGGAACTTTGAGAAGAAATGCATTCATTTGATTTACAAAACTGGAGATGAAATAAGTGGCAAAGAGTCTGTTCAATTGGGTAAGATTTTATGGGCTTTTAGATAGATAATTTTAATGTTATATATAGCAGAACATACCAACACACATGTATTAAAACCATAAGATTTATTTTCATATTCTTGAACTCTGCCATATTCTGTAATGTTGTTCCAACTCTATGTGGAGCAAAATGTAAAAGCTTTTGCTTGGCAAGAAAACATTAATGCAAATGGATAAATAATATTCTGTCATACTTTCCAAAAGAGTACAAAATAGTTACTTGTGTCCAACTTAAAACTGAATACATGCTCACTCTGTTTCATGACAAAAATTTGGAAATTCAGAGCTTATATTTTACTTTGGAAGGGGAGAGAGAAAATGATCTCAGGTGCTGTTTTTGTATTTTTTGAAGTATGCTAATATGTGGCCAGGGATTCTTTGAGAGGAATGGTGGGATATAAATCAAACAAACAAACAAACAAACAAGTAATACAAGATGCAGTTCTGAAACTTAGGTTTTTGCTTTGTCCACTTATAAAGTGAAATTTCTAAAGCCTGCATGGAACTACATTGTCTGAATGCATATTGTACCAGGTACATTAGACTACACTTTTGTAAACTGCAAAAATGTATCCTTCTTAATGTGTGGTCACTATCAAATCTACTGTCCACTGGAATCTTTTAGATAATGACACAATTCCACAAGGATCCCATTGTTATTGACTGAAGTAGTTTCTATATGTTCTGGTATAGGTTAAGGTGCAGACAGTTTCACGTGAGTTATCTGTAGCAAAAAGTTGACATAATTTAATGGCTCATATGATACCTTAGAAGAACAGCTAATGAAAAATCCAATTTCATCAGTGAACAAAGCAAGGTAATTTCACTGTTAAAGAATCCATGGCAGATGGCCAACACCTAAATACGTTTATTTGAGATCCATGCATTGCAGAGGGTTGGACTAGAAGACCCTTGGGGGCTCCTTCCAACTATGATTCTATGACAAAATTTGCAGTAATCACATCCTTTCCAGAAGTGGTTTCCTTTCCAGCTCTGCATGGAAGCACAAAACTATGGTAGCTGCTGTCAGATCAACAGCAGCTGTTACTAGTTATGGAACAGCATTGATAATACTGCTTGGATCTTTCCTGGCAGCTTTCTTACATCATTTTTCAACGTGAACTATAGCTCGTAAGCACACATTATGAAAATGGAAAGAAACACCTAGAATTTGTTTTTTGTTTGATGGAGCTATGCTGGGTTTCCCTTGGAGAGTGGCTAGCCTCCCAAACTTAGGATAAAGAAATCTGTACAACGGGTGGTATTCAATGCTATCACTACTCAGCATAGATCTATTGAGGTTAATGGACATAACTCAGGTTCATTTTAATGGGCAGAATTCTAACGAGTATAATTTAGTTCGCTACAATTCAACATGAGGATTAGACAAATAGGATATGGCTATCAATTCTGAGCACCGTGCATGCTACTGGATTTTGTATTTTGTACGAAAGCCTCTGTATTTTATGTGCTTGCTGCACAGGGCTGGCTCTAGGTAGACCCCTGGTGGCGCGGTGAGCCAGGGCGGCGCGCGGCAAAGCCACGCGGAAACCATGCTGTGCCCTGCAAGGGTGGGGGCGCCGGAGCGATCTCCGCCCCTCAGCGCCAGGGCTGCCGACCTGCTCAAGACTGCCCTGTTGCTGCATCAGCACATGAACATTAGCTGCTGAGATAGCTCAGTTGGTACAGCATGAGGCTCTTAATCTCATTTGGCATCTGGTGCAGAAATTGATATTCTGAGAATCTCAGTTAAGATTTAAAAACAAACCAAAATCCAGAAAACCAAAACTACAATAAAAGCTAGATACAAAACCTGAAAATTTCTTGTTCTTATGATGGTCCAGATAACCTTGAAAACAGGTTGGGCAGTCAGGGCCGGCCCAAGTAATTTTGGCACCTGAGGTGTGGGCACACTCACCCACACCCTGCCAGGGAAGAAAGAGTGAGTGAAGGTTTACATCAGGAACAAGAGCAGGGGGAATAAAGATCTACATCAGGAACTGCTGCCCCTGTAGATCCTGCTGCTTGAGGCAATTGCCTCACCTTGCCTCATGGGTGGGCCAACCCTGTGGGCAGTATATCTGGCAACATCTTAGAAAACCTGAACAGACTAAACTGGACTTCCGGTTAGAGTGGAGCTTCAGTGCTCTGTAGAGCTCCTTGGCTGACAGAACCAGCATTATGCAAAAACAATCAGTTTGATTTGTTCGCACAATATATTCCAAGTGCAGAACTTAGGCTCCACTTGCTACAGTATTTATAGCAAGAAAAACTCTTGCTCAGACAAATGTTTTACTGCTCTATTGCTGTCTTCACCTAAGTATGTTGAACTCTCATAATTTGCTCTGTGGCTTACAATAAGAACCAATACCAGTCTTATACTCAGTGTTCATTGATTTTACAGCTACAGATAGTAAAAATGCAGCTGGATTTAGTGTTACTTATCACCGGATAATCACGCTCAGTTGTTAGCCCAGGAAGTCGAAGTTAAATCCCAATTAAATTGAAATGTGAGAGGAAAGAACTTCCCTTGTGGACCCAGCAAAGCTTTAGCCCTTAGGTTATTTTTAAAACTCTTGTTCTACCAAATTCCTTTTTAGCTGATACTTGATACCTTTTTAACATGAGCTTTATTAACAGTGATGAAGTGCAACAACTTCACAGTCAAGCAGTTGTATCTGTGCTGGCCACCCAGACAGCCACCCTTTCATGGCTTTGTTGTAGCTTTCTAGCATAAATAATATAGGTCTAATGTATCTGAGGTCCTCCTTAGTAAAACACTTCACTGTTTTTGCACATACAAAACCTATTTATCTGACACATTGGACCAGGAAGCTGAGATTCTCTAGAGGAATGCTGCACACATATATTCTTTGCCATAAGTAGGAATTATTATACGCACACTTTAACACAGTATGAGCCTTTAACTTTTTTTTTAAAGCTTATGAGGTAGAGAACAGGATACTTTTTTACCTCTTAGTATTTCTCCGGAATGATATACATGGCCATAAACATTGTGCCAAATCCCAAAGTACCTACTTAGATTCTATACAATCCTTAAGACAGAAGTCCTTTATACGTAAGATTTGGTCTACTATTCTTTTCGCTGAATACCATGTGCATAATGGACTAGTTACAACACTAAATACTGAAGATAAAAGTAAAGGGGCCCCTGAACATCAGGTCCAGTCGTGTCCGACTCTGGGGTTGCGGCGCTCATCTCGCTCTATAGGCCGAGGGAGCTGGCGTTGGTCTGCAGACAGCTTCCGGGTCATGTGGCCAGCATGACAAAGCTGCTTCTGGTGAACCAGAGCAGTGCACGGAAACGCCGTTTACCTTCCCGCCGGAGCGGTCCCTATTTATCTACTTGCACTTTGATGTGCTTTCGAACTGCTAGGTGGGCAGGAGCTGGGACTGAGCAACGGGAGCTCACACCGTTGCAGGGATTCGAACCGCCGACCTTCTGATCAGCAAGCCCTAGACTCTGTGGTTTAACCCACAGCGCCACTGAAGATAATGATGGCATTAATGAGGCAAACTTGGCATATATGAACTGCCTTTCTATACACAGGCAAGTCAAGTGAGCAACAACTGAGACAGCAACGAACTCATCCTCGATTTCTTAAAAGGTCCCACGTCTCTTTAACAAGTTCTTCTTACAGAACTTGATGCAATACATGTTATCAAACGTAAATCAATAAGTGTATTGTAAGCATATCAGTAAACCACATGCAAAACTATGCTTCTAGAATATATTAAGTTATATACAGCAAAGTCGTCCCATTTGCACAAGGAATTCTGCTTCCGCAGTGGAACTTCACTTGCCTCTCCTCCCTCTGGCACATACCCAAATCTGTTCTGGATTTCACCCCAACTTCCCAGAGCAGATTTGGCAGGGTTGGGCACAGTGTCACGCAGAGAGGGGGGAGGGAGGGGAAGTTCCACTGCGCATGCTGATCTCTACTGCCAGCCCTGACTTCCTATCTAAAATAAATACATGTAGCTGCATTTAGAACATAATCTTGCTGACAATTACTTTCCCATCCATTTCTGATAGTGCATACTTTGTAACTTGCACACTTGCTAGTCAAATATTTTGTATCACATGCCGGAGTCTACACTTCATTATAAAATGCTCATATGCTTTGCTGTGCTATTAAAGTCTCCAAATTACTTAACACTGGTATTTTGACAAAAACCTGAAGACAATTTGATATAGGGTGAGGAAGATTTTCCCCCACTTCTGTCCCAAATGGCAACAACATCCTAGCCTACCCAGGTATTTGGTGTATCTCTGCTTTTCTGCATCACCAGATATAAAAAGAGTGAAGGGCCCATACGTGATCTAAAAGACAACGATGCAGGACTGGTCCAGGTTTTTGTTTTGATCTGTTAGGCAAATAGCTCTTTGATTGTATGCTGAGAAGCGTAACAATCACATATAACCATCAAGGGTTGATCAGGATACGATTTCATCATGTTCATTTGGAAGATCAGTAATTCAGCTATCACGCTATGGTGCTGATCATTATCTTGATTACAGAAATCCCTTATCTTACATAGGGGTTCAGTTCCAAGGGTTACACAAATATACACAAAAATCACACATAGTCATACCCTTGGAGCCACCCCATGGCTAATGGGAGAGGGAGGGAGAGGGAGGAAACATCCCTAGCACTCCCAGAGCTGATGTGCCAAGCTCAGCAAGCAAGTTGGAGAGCTTCAAAACTCTTTTTGTGCTTGGTCCACTTGGACCAAGTGGTGGTGGCGCTGTGGTCTAAACCACAGAGCCTGGGGCTTGCTGATCAGATGATCAGCGGTTCGAATCTCTGTGACGGGGTGAGCTTGCGTTGCTCGGTCTCATCTCCTGCCAACCTAGCAGTTTGAAAGCATGTCAAAGTGCAAATAGATAAACAGGTACCGCTCTGGTAGGAAGGTAAACAGCATTTCCGTGCGCTGCTCTGGTTCGCCAGAAGCGGCTTTGTCATGCTGGCCACATGACCCGGAAGCTGTATGCCAGCTTCCTTGGCCAGTAAAGCGAGATGAGCGCTGCAACCCCAGAGTCGTCCGCGACTGGACCTAACGGTCTTGGGTCCCTTTACCTTTTACCACTTGGGTTACCTGCTGTGAAAACAGCTTTTAAGCTCTCTTGCAGACTCTGGAAGGCCAGGGATGCTCACATGAGATCTCATGGGAAGTCACATTGTTTCACAAGAAGATCCCAGAGCTTTCCAGAGTTGGTATGCTGATCAGGCCTTGCTCCACAAGCAAGTCGGAGAGCTTAAATGCTCTTTTCATAGCAGGCACAAAAAGCGTTTTTAAGCTCTCTCCTTTGTCTGGGACTTGACTTGCACAATTTCAACCAGCCCACCTTCATTGATGAATGTTTGAAATTCCACATGTCAAATGTTTGTAAGATGAGGGATTACTGTAAATACTATCCTGAGACTCCTCATTTTCATCATTAACTAGTAGAATTCCCTTTTCACCTATGAACAAGCAATACAAAAATCTGTTGAGCACCAAAATGGTAACAGTCAACCTTTAATTCAACAGAAGAAAATGGGAAAGTGCATCTTCTTTAGGTGTTCACTGCAAATGTCAATTGAGGACAGCAGGAAGGTCGGAATGCATGGAGTGGTGGTTCCTGGAATGTGAGTGTCCTAGGCTTGTCTCCATGCTTAGCTGGCTGTGGATACCATACCTGGAAATGTACAGTCTCAAAATAAAGAAAAGTATATATAGTCTCACTTCTTATTTCTTAAAGGTGAAGATTTATACTTATAAAGGTTTTCACTAACATTTCAATAGAATGATGACATACTATTTTAGTAGTGTCCCCAATTTTTATTTAATTTTTTTTTAGAAGAAAAGCCAAATTATCCCATGTTTTATAAACAAAGGCAGCTTATCCATGGAAACCAAACCTCTAAAAATAAACATACCTTTCTGTTCTAAGTTTTCTTCTGTTCCTGCCAAAAAGAGACTGCTTTACTTATGAAGGATATGAATATCTGATTATGTCACTCTCCAGGGGATGTTCTCAGGGGCTAGGGTACTCATTACAAAATATATAAGCTTGGTACACCCAAGTACTCCAAATAAGGACAGGGTTGCAGATTCAGCACATTGAAGGGAAGCAAAGGTCAAGCACAGAAAATCAGTCTAGGTTCAAACATCATCCAGAAACAAGATGGGGAAATAGTTCAAGGTCAGTACAACAGGGAGGTCAAGCAAGGTGCAGCAAAATAGAGAACCTAGAATCAGGAACAAAGAGCTAAAGACCCATGTTGTTTCCAACAACTAGACGACTCAAGAGGGATGCCTTATATACTGCTAGCTGTGGAGTAACAGGTGTGGCTTACTCACAAATAGATTCCTTACTTACAAGGAGGATAACTATTCTGGGTCTGCAGACACATACTGCACCATTGTTCTTTGGCCTGGATCCACATACCTTGGTGATTCCTCTTGAGGAATGCAGGGTTGCTGCACCTTCTGCTTAGGGAGTTCCAGGGCTTCCTCATCAGGTACCAATCCAGAGAGCCCCTCAAGGAGATCCTCACCATTATACTTAGAGGACTGTCCTGCTCCTCAAGGTCCTTGTCCTTGGGTGGGGTGGGGTGTGCAGATTGCCACCTGAGGACTTCATATCAGGTCAGAACATGGAATGAAACCAGTGGTTTCATCTCTTAGAAAGAAAGCTCAGGCTGCAATCCTAACACTACTTACGTATGAGTAAGCCCCATTGAATTCAGCGGGACTTACTTTTCGGTAGACATGATTAAGCAGGCACCATCAGCATTACTAGTGCCCTGCCTTAAGGGGGTAAACACATAGTATAATAATATATTGCTATGGCTATATGTTTAAATAAATATTGTTCTTGGTGAGACAACATTACAAATTTAAGCATGACGAAAAACAGACTGACCAGATCTAACTATTAAGTAAAAAGCAAAATACGTTAATTGACAAAACTTAAGATGTATATGTTGGCTGGTTTCTAACTTAATACATATTACTAATTGCAAAAAACCAGAAAAAAATACACTAACAATTCTAATTGAAGTCTACTGGAAAAACAGCTTTAAACTAACTCTTATTCTATGCCCCCTTAAAGTGTTTTCCCTGTGCCAAGAGTCTCTTTTTATACATAAAGATGGATGTAGTGTACCAGCAAATCTCATTTTACTTGGTCTTCTCTAGAGGTTGGCCACCCACCACCTTCTCCCCCTCCCTTATTCCTGTTGATGAAGTGCCCAGAAACAAATGACCTGAGATGGAATAAAGTGTGCCTCTTCCATTTCATGTACTCAGTTGCAGAGTCTTTCTTTTTGGGCATGCTTACCCGCACCACCAGTGCCTTTTTGCTCAGTTCCCTCCTGGTTGGTAGGAGGGCTTAGAAAACCAATGTGATCTCTAGTGCAGGTGGTTGTATGTCATCAGTAAGCAGCTCCTCTCATGTCTCTGTGCAGTCCCCTAGTACAAAATGGTTCACTGCCTTATATAGAGGAGGCTCCTGTTATTGTGACAAACTTTGCAGAACTTTTCATCCCAATGCAGCCATCTGATTTGACTAGTAGACCTGGCACACAAACAGCCCCTATTCAGCTGTTCTACCTCTCTCCTTTCCCAGCATGAATATTATCACATAAGGGGGAAAGCAGGGGTGAAACTTACTGTCCCTGCAGGCCCTCAGATGTAGCCCCCCCCCGAATATCTGTAGTGGGCTGCCTGCTCTACCCAGGGTTCTAAATCACTGAAGTAGAGGAAACTTCTTCTTCAGTACAGATGTTTAACCATCAACATGCGAAGGGCAGTAGAAGAAAGCAGGTCTAAAAGACTCACCACAGCATTAGGGTAAGGGAAAGCAAATAGGACTATGCTTTCATGAAGGCTGAGGCATAGTAGTCCAATAACACTTTAGTATAAAGAATGTACTGTGGTACCTCGGGTTACAGGCGCTCCAGGTTACAGACTCTGCTAATGCAGAAATAGTACCTCGGGTTAAGAACTTTGCTTCAGGATGAGAACAGAAATCGTGCTCCGGCGGCGTGGCGGCCTCATTAGCTAAAGTGGTACCTCAGGTTAAGAACAGTTACAGGGTAAGAATGGACCTCCAGAATGAATTAAGTTCTTAACCCGAGGTACCACTGTACTATGGATGTAGGATTGTTTTTCTTCTTTGTGCATGTTGCCATAACAGGGAGCAGAAATTTCACTCACTCTTCAAAACAAAGCAACTGCCACCAGGATTGCCATCTTGAGATAAAGATGCATAAGAATGAAGGTTGTATTCAGCTCAAACATCTTCTCAATTAGGGGTATGTGTGCGCACACACACGCACATGCAAACCTAAGCCATGCTGCCATGTTCTTTTTAGAGAGATGAGGCTTTCTCCTGGAAACCTTTCCAAACAAACCATACTTGTTCTGTCTTTTTCTAACTGTACTGTCATGAACCTTAACATTTAACATGCTAACTGAGGCCTGTAGAGCCTGAGATGTAACTTTTGTTTTTTGTTTTTTACAGTTTCTCTGAGCATTGCAGGGTCTGACCTTGGGGTGAATTTGCTGGGACATCCACTCCTGAGAAGATTAGCAACTGTCTTGAATGTTTTCCACTTTTGAATAATCTTTCTCACTGTAGAATGATAGACTTAAAATTGGTTGGAGATGGCCTTAGAACCCTTCCCAGTTTCATGGGCAGCAATGCACTTGCTTATCTAAGAGTATTGTGTCATCTTTCCTCCTTGGCATTGTGTTAAAGCACACCTGAATGATCCAGACCATCAAACTGCCAAAACTTCGGTTTTATAGAGGTGGGCACACTTGCTGATGATCAATTAAGCAAGAGCATTTTATTAGCAGCCCCTATCTGCTACTTAGACTCTTAATTCCTATGGAAGCAGGAAGAGTGTACTTAGTTTTTCACACATATTTCTCCATCTTGGCTTTACTTCTGTTAAATAAATCATGACACGGTATAATATGTCATGTGTTGTTGTTCATCTAGGGTTGTATTTATCTAATTTTAAGACCTGCTAAGGAACAAGTGATTGCTATTATGTCCCGATATGTAAAATCACAGAATTCAAATAGGGTGCACTTTCTTTTCCCCATGACTGTATGTGAAGGAGAAATGTCAACATTGCTGCTGCTAAATTATCTGGGGTTTGTTTGGTTTAGAGACTTGGCTTTCTAACATCATTTGGGGCAGCTGTTAAGTCCCAATGTCTTATATGCAGTTACTCTTAGTTAAAATAGATGAAGTGGTTTAACAACTTCAGTTGTTATGTGAAGTTCACATAACTTGTGTGCCTTTCATAAATTCCACTCCTGATAGACACGTATAAATAGAAGCTATTCATTGGGGAATAACTGGTCAGCTTTAAGAATCTCAGGAGCTATATTAAACTGGTGCCGGAAAAAGTTGGAAAAGAGATTTCTCTTGAGATAAGAAACTGATTCCTAAAGCAACAAACATATGGACATGTGCTTCATTGAAAATTAAGACCTGCCACTAACTCATGCTGAAAACGAAACAAAATAAAAAAAATCCTTCCAGTAGCACCTTAGAGACCAACTAATTTTGTCATTGGTATGAGCTTTCGTGTGCATGCAAACTTCTTCAGATACCGAAGAGTAGGTGTTTTCTTCAAAATTACCAAATTATACTTCTATCACTTCTACTGAGTCTATGAAGGTGTGTGAGTGTGGGGAAAGCAGAAAGTAACTCATTATTATTGGGGGCAGGGAAGACCATCACTATAGCAGCTACCCACAACAGCCCCCAAGTTGAAAGGTAGCCCCCAAGTTGAAAGGTATTTCATTTTATGTCTCAATTAGAGGGTGTTTTTTTTGTAAATGATGCTAGCCCCTGACTTTGGATTTTGGGATCTTGCTGCTTTCATCAGCAAGGAAAAGTGAGTCTTATACTTTGAAGCAAGGTGAAAGTCAGCACCATAGACAGAAACTTCAAAACAAGCCAACAGCCACACACCCCTCCAAGCACAAAGCCTGAAGATGGACATTTAAACTCTTCCTACGTATGTCAGGCCCTGCTTTATTTTAAAACTTTTGAATATTTATATTTCAGGACAATGTTATTTTTAAAGACCATAAGCAGAAGTCACAATATTGCTAGTCAACACTGATTCCTTATTGAAATCTGGTGGAAAGGTGGGGCCAGCCTGAATGACTTGGTAGACGATATGAGTCAGGGGAATGGAAGGAGTGGAAGTTATCAAGTGCAACCTTTCCTTCCCCCATAATATGACTGTGCAGTCCCAATGCAGGGCCCTTAAAAGAGCAATGGCTCTTAACCAAAGTAAACTTAAACCCAAGCCTCATATATTACATTTTTTGTCATAAGCATGCAGTGAGAGTTTTGAAATACAGTATATATATGCTAGTCAAATTGAACTTACAAAGATGTCAAGAGCACAAAAACAATTTTAAAATGTACCAATAACTTGGAATATTTAATACTTCATTTTGAAGAGGGAAAAAAACCTTTTCTCTTAGCCGCCCATCTCTGTAGTTCCCTTATTTCCAGAATCTTGCCTAATTTCTTCTCTGCTTCCCAGGACACAACACTGCTATTCAAAATGTTAGAGATCCTATCATTTGATTGGCCTAAGCAAACCTTTTGAGTCTTGGGCTACATAGAGTCAAATATACAATCACTGTGAAAATAACTCTGAAAGCCATTACTCAACATGGTGCTCACAGGTGTCCAGGATTTTTAATCTTAATTAATCTGTTTTTGTTGGCATCCAGTTATCATCTTAGACATGGGGATAAAATGTACTATACAGCACAGGAATAACAGCAGTGATCAAGTGACTAGTACAGCTTTGTTCAGTCCTGAACAGTCATTTCTGCTAGTCCTTTCCTCTCCCCCTGCCTGTTTCTTCTGCACCCAATGGGCTTCCAGGGGAGGGCAAAATAACGGTTCCTGTTCCATTTGCAAAGAGATTTGGAAATTAGGCCAAAGGCTGCATACAATTAGGCCTAGGTTGCTGATCCTCTGGGTTAAGGAAACCATGTGTTTCTGCCTTGTCTTTGGTTATGAAAAAGTTGTATGGAGCAGCATGTGTGCCCGCGGCCACACCACTGTCTAGCTTCCTCTATCCCTCAGACTGGATGGCCCCTGTGGTCTCTTCCAACTCTGTGATTCTATGATTCTATGTGAGTCTGTCCCTAGTATAATAGATGCAAAAGGTTTGAGGACGGCACAGTAATGTTCCCCCCTTTTTTACATGTTATGTCAATATTTAAAGGTTTCTTTTAAAAAATAGCAAGGACATCATCTAAAAAACATATAGTAAACAGTATGGCTAATGCTCTTCTGTTAGCCGTTTTATGACAGGGTCAATTTTTAATGATATTCTTAGTAATGCGACAGATAAGCCTGTGTGCATTAATCATTTCATTTATCTGACTTATCGCTGAAAAATTATTACCTGAGGTTACAAAGATGTTTCAAAGAAGCCGTCTAAGACAACCCTGTTTTAATAAACCTGGCTATGGCATACTTGTGTTGTTTTACTTTATCAAGTCCAAAAACTGGAATCTAAGGCTGGCTAGAAAGCTGTTTTATATCAAGCAAAACTCTTATCATGGGCCTGGTAATACAAAACATGCATTTTACAAATGCATTAAAAAACCCCAGCTTCAGCCAAGTATTATCTTTAAAAAGATGCCTATATGCTACCAAAACAATGAAGCAATGTTAATTTTGTGAGCAATATGCTTTGTATGTGAATCATAACATACAATGCCATGTCTACATCACTGGTTCTGTTAATGGACAGTTGCACTTGATTTTGGCATAGGTAGTATCAGCCTGTTCTCACAACAAAGGAGTTATCTAAATTAATACAAATGCGGAACAATTCCAAATGATAATAGTTGCTCTGCCACGACATGGGTAGTTTAATCTTTGACCTCAGGGTATAGGGTGGTATATAAATTCAATAAATAAAATCAAAAATAAATTTCAAGTTCAAAACTAGGCAAGGCTGTCAGCCTATAATGTACACAGTGGAGCTGGATGAGCCTCTTTTGAAACTTGGGGGAATTGGAAAAGCGATTGCTGATGCAGTGCAAGGACCTGTTGTTGGAACTAAGAGAATAGTTCCCACCACTATGCAATCTGAACAAAAATATTTCAAAACAGGACATGAACCTGAATAAGGAAGGTGAAAGTAACTTGCCCCTGCAATTGCATGGGATATAAATGAAAACTGGTGGCATGGGCATTAGTTGCCTCAGAACTGAAAAACCATCTAGATAACAAGGGAGTGGATAAATGTTTTGCTTTCCCACAGAAATAACCATGCACATTTTTTTGCTGTTAACAAGATCAATAAACTTGCCACATTGTGAAGTCAATGTTTAACCCCGTTTTACAGCAATTGACTTCTGATAGGAACTCCTACCATTACATTTCTGTCACTTTACTTACTTAAAAATGGCCAGCACTGTAGCACTGTATATGGTTTTAATTTTCGGAATAAATGATGTAACACCTTATAATCTTTCTTCTGCACCCTTAATGATTTTGTGATGAAGTAATATAAGTTGCAAGTGACCTCTGTAACTACCACTCAAGACCATAATATACACACTGGCTATGCAAACTATATTATCTTTACCTCTAAAAGTCCTTTCGAAATGTTCTATGGTTTATAGCAGCAGTGAAAGGCAGTTCAGGTCACTAGGGATTTATTCCCCTTTTTAATGTTTTTACTAGACTGAATAAACACATTCCCAAAGATTGAGACCACTGGCTACTCCAAAGATCGGTGAAGCACAGGGTAAACTTGTTTAAGTTGAAGTCTGCAAGATTGACACTTCTTCACAACAATGGGCAGCTTTGTTAACTTTAAGTGGAACTGGTTTGGGCCACATAGCTTACAATGTGCCCTGTTCCATCGAAAGCAATAAATGAATCTGGCATTACTGGCTTCATATTGAGTTTCAATGTCATCTTCTTCACAAGGCTGTCTGTTATAAAATGTTCTCATTAATACCATGAAGTCACCCTGCCCTGAGCCCCCAAAACATTGGTTGCAGTATAATGATTGTTTTCAGTTTTTGGAGAAGGCTCAGAAGGAGAAGTCAGCAAGCCTTTCTCCCATGGAAATAAAACTGGAATTCTTGTGGTGTGGAGTGAGAAGAGTGTAGAGCATGTGGCTTTATCAGATCAGCCTCTCAGTTCCTGATATTCAATCACAGATAAAAGGAGCAAACCTCAGACTTTGCCTCAACTGGGATGAATCAGCAATCATTTTAAAAATTCAATAAAGTCTCCCAAATCTTTCAAGTCCATGGTATATGCATGACAGAGTAGGATTAACGCTGGACTTCTGGCATAGAAAACATCTTTTTTGTCATTTTTTGCAGTCCTTACCAAAACGGCCATCTGCATTAAGACACCCACAGTGGAATGAGTGGTTCTGTTTTGGGGGATTTAGGTATTTGTTGCTGTGATTCCCCTCCCCCCTATGAGGAGCTTGTTTGCTTGTTTTATAGCCCACCCCATTCTGAAAATTGTGAGTAGAAAACAAAATACAAAGATCCTATTTTTATCTCTCGATAAAATTCCACAGTTTGCCAACATGAGTTGGCCTTAGAAGGTCTATCTGCCCACTGTGGGCAAGGTAGGATTTTGCTGTAATGGAAATTCAGATGTAATGATGCATTCAGAGTTTCCGCCCTTCAGCCCTGTGGCTTTCTTGGCTACCCCCGAGTTTAAAAAACTATGCATCATGAACCTATCAACTTTCCAGAAGGGAACACCCCAAATTGCTCAGCTTATTACTTCCTTCCACTCCCACACATTATTAATGAAATTCATCCCTACAGTCTCAAGTGCTAACCCCTACATGAATTCTGCCAATCTGTTGAGTTCCTAGGATATCCAGATTTAATTGTTTTTGGCCAGTTGTTATTAAGCAACTCTTGCAGCGATTCAGTAACACAGAAATTGTGCTCAAGGCAAGCACATACAGAACTGGCTTCAATGTTCTGAGATGCTCAGCATACAGAAATTACTAACCTGTAACATCCTAGCTCACGCTTCACAGTTCTACACAGCACTAGAGTGGGTTTTCTAATGCACACAACTTTTTAGAAATGCTTCTAAATTTGAAAATGCACATGGTGGAGACATACTAGATTTGTGCCTTTTAATGGAACCTAACCTTGAGATTTTGTATTGGAGAGCCATTCTTGGTTTAATTTAGTTAAACTCTTAGTTAAATTCTATGGCCAGATAACTCTGTGTGTTCCTCTTAGTTACGGCAATGTAAAATCCTTCAAAGCTTTCAGTGAGCTTGCTTCTGATTTATACTGGTGTAAGTGCACCATCAAGTCTAGGATAATGATATAAGAAGTGGAAAAGGAGAGGAAATGACATGAAGATGGAAAAGGTTTCAACCCATTTTCCCAGGCTAAAAGTATTTTCTCCCCTTTTAAGAAATCCTCTTATCTCTTGGAATCTGCTATGCCATGTCTGCTGCTGCTGCTGCTGTTGTAGCACCAGACTGTTCTATCTCTCTTCTGACTGCTGATCCATCATGGTAGCAGCCAAACAGCTTGAAGATTAAGGAAGTAATACAGTTCTAAGGCCATTAAAAGAGTAGGCTGCTCTCTGGGTCATGGAAATTATCTGAGATTTCAATGCGTGGCAAATAATGGATTACTACTGGGATATGATTTTAACACTTTGGGGGTCAAGTCTATTTCTTGGTAGTTAGAAGGAAGCATTGTCATCGTCATCATTTTTATTATTTTTAAAGGGCTGCCTTACAATGAAAAAGACCAATGGTTATTCTACAGTGCAATACTATACATGTTCACTAGGAAGCAATCCCACGGAATTCAGTGATGCTATTGGACTCTAGCCTTAACCTAGAATTCAGGATATTGTGTTATAAATGTATCATCCCTATATTAGTACATCAGAGAAAGAAAGCAGGATCAAGTAAGGTAAAGGTAAATGTACCCCTGACCAGTCACGGTCGACTCTGGGGTTGCGGTGCTCATCTTGCTTTACTGGCCAAGGGAGCCAGCGTTTGTCCGCAGACAGTTTTTCCCGGTCATGTGGCCAGCATGACTAAGCCGCTTCTGGCGAACCAGAGCAGCGCCCAGAAACGCCATTTACCTTCCCGCTGGAGCGGTACCTATTTATATACTTGCACTTTGACGTGCTTTTGAACTGCTAGGTTAGCAGGAGCTGGGACCGAGCAATGGGAGCTCACTCCGTCGCGGGGATTCGAACCGCTGACCTTCTGATCAGCAAGCCCTAGGCTCGGTGGTTTAACCCACAGCGCGACCTGTGTCCCTTCAAGTAAGGTATACTATGACAAACGTTGCTAGCAGCAGAATAGGAAAAGTAAAATGTTCCCATATGACTTTACAAGCAGATGAACTACACATAACATACTACTTGGGAAGTCAAAGATTTCTACATGAGCAAAGGGCACAAATGAGCCACACTGCTTGCCTCATACCAGTCATGCTCACTTTCTCAACGTGGCCCTCCAACCTCTGTATGTTAAGCACTAAGATGCCACCTTCTCAACATGATTGAGGCAGCCAGATGCAATGCCTTGATCCAGGCAAGCAATTATATTTAAGAGCATTTTTTGTTATTTTTACTGTTATTTTAATATGTTTGTATTTTAACATTGTATGATATTTAAATCTTATTTTTGGCACAGTTGGGAGAGGGGTAGCCATATTATTCTTTTTTTGTTTTTAGTCAGAAGCATCTTGTGGCACTCTGAAGAACAAGACGGCAAAAACTTCATTAGATTCATGAAGTGTTATCTTTAATTAGCAATAATACATATGCATGGTTTTAGGGTGTGTGTGGAATGTAGCAGGTGTGTGTCAGAGGAAAAGGAAATAGTACAAAAAAACTAAACTGTGACAATAAGTAAAGATTAAATGTATGTAAAATAAGCACAGTGACCAGTCCCAAAGCAGTGTTGATGGTAACACAAACATCCTGTCATTGCTTAGCTAATTAACACCTGCAGTGGGATTAAAAAAACTTGTTATCTCTCTTCAGCTGATAGAATTGAACTTGTCCATAAGTTGTGATTTCATTCTTCTTTCAAGAATTCTCACTTTTAGGTCACCAACAGAGTGTCCTGGGAGGCTGAAATGTTCTCCAACTGGGTTTGTTAGTTGCTTTTATAAGATTGTTTAGCACTAAAGAATGGGAGAGGAACGGTGCTAAGTACCGTAGATCTTTCTGTCGGCATTTCTGCTTGTCTGACAGAAGGATCTCCAATCCTACCCAATTGCTTTGGGGGTTCTCCCAACCATCTACAGTGGTACCTCGGGTTACAAACGAATTACCGGTAAGTTCATAACCAGAGGTACCACTGTATAGTGAATTTGGGGGAGGCACAGAGTCTGTGGGGAGGGGAGGGTAGGGGAGGGGAGAAAGCCCTGTTGTATAAGCAGGAATTGGTTAGTTCAATCCAGCCCAATGATACAAATGCTAACAACTCAATGTTGTCTTAACATTTCTAGTCCTGTTCCTCTGTCATATATTTCTATTACTGGTAAATGGCGTCACAATTTCTCCACTCAACCAAAGGGAAACCATATAACTGTGCATTAATACATTTGTGCAAGCACTCTTGCAAATATTTAACACCAAGCAAGATTCAATGTACATTTTACTTGTTGGATCAGAACCTACCAGCACAAACTAGATGCATATCAGGATATGGGCACTATCTAGTTCAACTGAATTACTTTCACTTGGATATCAGTTTTACCTGGGAAATCAACCACATGTCCTGGGCTATGCTAGGTTCTAGGTATGATAGACCTCATTCATATACCGTATTATGCCCTCGTGAACAGCTGCTACTGTGGGAGGCAGAGCATGCATATGGCAGGGATGGAGGTATTAAGGTTCTCTCTAGCTTCAACTCTTCATCACACTTATGGGGAGCAATCAGAAAAAGTACTGACTGATCTGGGTCACTTAACAATATCTAACTACAGTACTGCACTTTGGCTTTCTTTCTGTTAAAGCCACTTGAATGGGTACTTATGGAAAATAATACGTCATGTTCATTGCTACTGAAATCCACGATTCATTATGGCTTAACACAACAAACCTCTCTCTTTCTAGCTTGAGACCTTGAGAGTTCAAGGATTTTGAATGAGGGCATTACAATGTATAACTTTGTTCCAGTCTGGACACTCAACTCCATATTTAGCACCTTTCTTCCACACTTTTCACATTAGCCCAATAAGATATGTGGCTGAATTCTCAGCATTTCCCTTAAATAAAGCGGTGGGGTGAAGTGAGGCTCCCAATAAGATAAGACCAAGGAAGCAGCACAGGAGGTGGGGGCATTTAACCATTTCATCATGCACTCTTCCCCCAAGCACTACTATTTGCAACAAAAGGGTTACATGTTATTAGCACTCACACTGCTCCCAGTGACAGATCTCCCTGTGCTATGTGTACTTTGGCCCACAGTTACAGAGAGAGAAAGTGAGAAACCAACATTTATCAACTCTGTTATGCTGCAAATTCCAGAAGAAAACTGACTCAAGCAAAGTAAAAAAACAAAACCCACACAACTCCCAACCTTTAGTTTAGTTTTACTCATTTTTCATGTTCCTTCCCTCTATCAATCTACCGCACCTTGATTTAACAGTAAAACATAAAGTAGATGAAGGCAAAGCATAACATGACAGAAGTTGTGCCTCTTCTTACATGTCTCTTCTGGATGGTCAAGGAAAGCAAGCATATACCGGCCATGGGATTTTTGTTCAAGGTCATAAAGCTAGAAGAAGGTATGCTACTAAGTGAAAAGAAAATGCTTTAAGTAAATGGAATACTTTTTATTTACTGTATTTGCTTGCCTAACACCTAAAGATGCATTTTTGTGATTTTTCATTAGAAACGATAGCAACATGTCACTTTCTTCGTTGACAGCCTTCCCCAGACTGACACCATTGTATTGCAATAGATCCTTGGTCCACTTTGCACAACACCACCTTTACTCAAAGGTACGGTAAGTCTCTTTGAGAATTGCAATCAAAATATTCCTTATCCTGCACAATGTATTTAACAGGCCTGACAGCATGAATTGTTTGATCACAGAGTAAGAATGGGAATATTTAAAATCAGAGTTGTCCCACAGGAGATGCTGTTCAGGGCTAATTAACCATCTACATCACCTACTTCAAGCAAAACAATTTTATTTTCATGTTGCTAAATGATTTAACAGCATCACATACTTTTTTTTTAAAAAACCATGCTAAAATGATTATCCACATTGCAGTATCGTAATATCATTATTAGTGTTACAGAGTAAGTTAAGATAGAATTATTATGTGCAAAACCCTCAAGCAATTAAGGCTGTAATCCTGTGTACACGTAAATTGGAGTAAGCCCTATTGAGGTTTACTTCTAAGTAAATGTGTTTAGGATTGAGCTGGAAGCTTAAGCGCAAATACACAAAACTAGGCTCTGTTAAAAATCAGCAGGAGTTCTTAGAAAGTTAAAGTGAATATGATGGCAAAACCATTGTAACAAAAGCTTTCAATCATTGACAGTTCCCTTTTTCTGCATATCTTTTTAGATTTTTAATCAAGTTGAGATTCCTTAATTTTACTGGTCAACAGTAGCTTAATTGAGTAGCTTAATTTTACTGGTCAACAGTAGCTGCCATAGTATAAACAGTACAGTCCAAATGAATCTTATGAAGGGGTTCAGGTCTGTGCATATGCAAAAAATGTGTATACTCAACCCCTCACCTTGGAACCACCTCTGTGTGAGCACCCCTAGCCTTCCAGAGCTGGTGCACTGAGCGAGCCTTGCTCCCCAAGCAAGGCAGAGAGCTTAAAAGCTCTTTTCATGCCAGGAAAACCCACCATGAAAAGAGCTTTTAACTCTCTGCATTTAACTTGCTGGTTTTCAACGAGCTGGCCTGTAGCTTGTTTGGAGTTGTTGGACCATATTAGGTCCGTTGTCCCTCACTGATCATCAGAAAGCCCTGTAGCTGAGTTCATTCTTAGGTCCTTCGGCTCAGGGCCTGTCAGGAAACCTAGATGGATTTCCTCAGACACAGCAACAAGTGAAAGGTCAGGATCAAAGCTTTGAACAACACATAGTGTGGTTAACAAGGGTGGCAGTGCTACCTGGTTCTGGCTCCTCCAAGACGAAAGCTATGTCATTCCCCCCCCCCCCCAATTCAGATCGAAGTTAGTTTGGCGGGTGGGGGAAACACATCAGAACACAGTATTTCACAAGAAGCAACAGGAGAAACAAGATAATATGGGTTGTGTACACCGCTTCTCAAACCAGTGGTGGGAGTACACTAGATTCAGTCTCAGCAGGAAACAGGAGGTTGTACACAGCCAAAGCCTTCCTCTCCTCTTGCATTTGACCAAGGCCAGTGTGATAGTAAACACTATGGGTGTTATTAAATTAAATAGTTGTGCAGACACAACAATCAGTACTAGCGCAAAAGGGTTTTCCTTCATGCACCATGCAACATTCCCAAATCTGCTCTGGAGGACTGGGGGAACCCTCAGAACAGATTTAGGTTGTATGTAGCGGGAGGAGAGGGAGAGAATGTTCTGTTGGGACTTCAACTGAATATAATCCTGTGTTTGTAGGATTGGATTCTAAAATGCTTTGAGCTGTAGCCTACATTTCCCTTTGCCCACAGCAAAGACTAAGAAAAAGCACAGTCTCCGCAAGCGTCTGTCAAAAGTGGGTAACATCTCAGGTCTGTCATCTGCACTCTTTCCAAACATTCAGGAGAGTTAGGGTGGATTAAGGACCATGGAAGCAAGCAAACAAATTTGATTTTACTGACGGAAGAAGCAGTCTCTAGCTTGGGCATGACCCACTGCACAACTCCTAGTGTGTGCATGCTTGTGTGAATATATACATATAATAAACTTAAAATGATACCACAAATCTATTCTTAATGTTGAATTCACAGCAGAATACATACAAACTATAAAATTACTTTTTAAAAAACACTACATAATTAATTAACATAGTAAGTATTTAACAACTCACGATGTTCCTGGACTTGCTGTTGGTGGAGGACCTAGAGAAATGAGATTTAAAAAAAAAAAAGAGGAAGAGGAGTAGTACGTTAGTTTTTACTAAGTTTACAGCAGGATTTTTTTTGTTTTTGCTGAAGTCAATTTTAATTTATTTTATTGTCCCAAATTTTTAATATAAGATTCAAAGCTATTGCTATGTATTTCTCTGCTATCAATAGGTATACATTTTGCTCTTACATCACTTAATATTTTAATGAGTGCATTCTATAAACAATGATAGACGTGTGTGTGTGTGTGTGTGTGTGTGTGTGTGTGTTTAGTACAGTTTGGCTTTCACTCTGCTCAGTATTGTAACCCCAGCATATGATATGAAGGCACATGAGGCCACTACCTTGCTGAAGCTAAACAAATTTGGGTCTGCTCAATGCCTGAATGGGTGATTATCTGAGAACCATATGTAAGGCCAGCTTGGATTCCATGGTGGAAGAAAGGCAAGATATATAACAACTACTATAACAGATTACATATTCTTGTGCCTAAGGGCAGAAGTAGCCCACTGGCCAGCAGTGCTAGGGAGAAAACAAAATGTGATGTTAAATGCACGCAAAAATGTTAAAGGGCACATTTTGAAATTACTATTTAAATCTAGCCTGCAGAGGCTGAGGTCCTCAAAGCAGCATCAGGATGGACGTATCCTGGGATTTATTTCTTTTGCTGCATTTTGCATTTAGCCATGGGAGAAAAGCTTCCATTGACACTGATAGCATCACCTGTGGGAAATGGCTTCCCCACCCAAGCAGGACAGCAAGAAGAGAAAACATTAAATCTCTGCACACCAATATCCGCCCTCACGCCTCCCCTCGGGTGGGCGGGGTTTGCGACACCGGACGGGCTTACCTGGCCGGTGCCACCCACCTGGGCGACTTGGCCTATGACGCGCCCCTGGCTAGGCAGGACAATGGACGCCTGACCGGGGGGGGGAGGGAGCAAGGCCAAAGAAAAGAGGCTGACCACGTTGAAGAAGCCTCTTTGTCCTATCTTCCTCGTTGGAGTCAGGATCGTAGCAGCACAGGATCGTAGGAGCTCAGGTAAGGACCTTAATTCAGCCTCCATGGGACCTCGTTTCGACAGCGGGCGCCCCGCGGAGCCCTGTTGGGCTGCGGGCGCCCAGGAGAAGGCCAATATCTCAATGCTATCCTAGCCTGTGTGGCTGATATTTAAGTAATAAAAAATGCTTACACATTTAATATAACATGTAGTTTGGCTCTAAGCTGTGTCTGCCTCCAGCACTGTTTGTTTAACAAGCTGTTTATAATGTAACAATATCACAAGATTCTCAATTACAATGGCTTGTATTAACATCAATCAGATTGCAATGGCATGTATTAACATCAATCAGATGTAATCTGAAAAGTAAATAATTGAATAAAGTGATAAATCTGCTTGCTTTGTCATTCTGAATATGCAGTTTTGCTCAGTTATGTCCTGTATTAACTTGGTTGGGCATGATGGGGAAACATTTATCAACTAAGAGATGGCATTTGCCTCCATTTTTACCCAACTTTTCTTGAAAGAGGAACTTTTCCAGCAAGAGGGACTTCTTACCGAATTTCACAAACAGTACCCCAGTGGTAGAAACGGTTTTCCTGCCATTTGTTGCCACACACTGAAAGTAGCCAGTGTCTGTGGTATCAAGGTTTCTTATTCGTAATCGAGATCCATAGTTTGTCGCACGGAAAGATATCCTTCTGGGTTCCTGTACAACGGGAGCATCATTTTTCAACCAACGCACAGATGGAGGAGGATTTCCAGAAACCCTACAGTGCAGTTCTGCCGTCTGGCCTAAGGTAGTGGTGATATTGTTCATGGGCTCATCAAGCTTCAAGAAATAATCTGTCAAATACACAAGGAAGAGGGATTAGACAAAATAATTGCTCACTTGGACACAGTTTTAAACAAATCAGTTTCTTGCACCCAAGAAATTCCTATTCAAACATAAATAATGTATTCTAGCATATCAACTATGAATGAATCTCTTTTCCTATCAAGAAAGATTTGTGGGTGTATATCTATTGCTACATACAACACATACAAATATGTATAGTAGTATAAGGGAAAGTGTCACAAATAATCTACTGAAGATGCTGTCATAAAGCTGGCTGTTGGAAGATCTGTTCTGTCTGTTTCATATTCCAAATGTGCTCATGGTTATGTTATTTAGACAGTATAGATAACGGCTCTGCTTTGCCTTATATAATATTTAGCTACTTCTGTCACTGTTCACCCAGCACACTTATTTCATTTTATTGCTATATGATTATTATCAGATTTCTGAAGGTGGAAACAATTTGAAATCATTTGAAACTTACATTTGTTACCAAAGCTAAGCTTTTCTTCAATAAGTTTAACAACCAACATATTGAGTATGCATTTATATCTATCTGCATTTTTAAGAGGCTACAGGTGGATATAAAATATTGTGTTCTGAGTGTGAATTGTCTTCTTAGCCCAGCAGATGCGTTTCAGGTGAAGGCGAATACCTAATTTGAAAAATTAATTGCCTTTGTTTTTTTGTAGCTTTTTATACATACTCACCCTACGTGGGCAGGAAATGTTTTATTAAAGCAAATCTCTTTTCCACTTTTGGAAATGGTCTCCTGTTTTACCTTTGTTATGGTAGCTTTATTTATCCAAGCAATGTTGTTGAAAAGGTAAGCTGCCCAAGAGAACAACATAAGAAACGCCCTGCAAAGTTCATCTAGTCCAGCATCCTGTTCTTACAGCAGCCAACCAGATGCCTATGGGAAGCCACAACTAAGTTTTCTAGACCAGATAAAACCCAGCTCTCTAGCAAGTTATACAAGCTTGACCTAGGGTAGTGCTGTGGTCTAACCACTGAGCCTCTTGGGCTTGCTGATTGGAAGGTTGACGTTCAAACCCGCATGACGGGGTGAGCTCCCACGCTCTGTCCCAGCAACTCCCAACCCAGAAGTTCAAAAGCATACAAGTGCAAGTAGATAAATGGGCGCCGCTGTGGCGGGAAGGTAAATGGTGTTTCCGTGCGCTCTGGCACTTGTCACGGTCCTCCATGCGCCAGTAGCGGTTTAGTCATGCTGGCCACGTGACCCAGAAAGCTGTCTGTGGACAAACGCTGGCTCCCTCATCCTGAAAAGCGAGATGAGTGCCATACCCCATGGTCACCTGTGACTGGACTTAACCGTCCAAGGGTCCTTTACTTTTTTTCCTTACAAACTTCACCACTCATCTGTATATACATTAATATAATTTTATGGTAGCTGTAGGGCTTCACACATAAATGAGTAGCATGAAGTAACACTGGCACTTTAACATTTAGCAAGCACTTTAATATTCCCAATGTTCAGCTGAATAGGCACGTATCTCTGGATGAGATCTGGTCAGAAAACAGATCTGTTGGTTCCTTTCAAGAATGATTTTCTTAAAGAAAAAAAAATCCTTCCCCCTCTCGAACTAGAAATCTACCCACTTCTGATGTTGATGCATGTATTGGTTTCATTTTCCAAAAGACCTACATCCTCCATTTTTTCTAGCTTCTTCTTCTTCTTCTTCTTCTTCTTCTTCTTCTTCTTCTTCTTCTTCTTCTTCTTCTTCTTCTTCTTCTTCTTCTTCTTCTTCTTCTTCTTTGCATTGCATTAGGATTAAAATTTCCCTTATTGGATTTATGTTCCTTTTTTTGGCTATCAGTCCACATCAGAGATGCTTATTTATTAATTCATATTTATACTGTCTACAGACCAGTGATAAAAGGAAAGATGTAGCAACCAATGAAAATATTTCCCTAAATAAGGAGAAAAGGGGACAAATTATAATTTACTGTATTGGCCTGAATAAAAGCCTCACTCCCCCCCAAAAAAATTCCGACTGCGAAAAGTATGGCTTATATTTGCGACCTTACAGTATGCAGCCAGGTGTGTGGGGCAAACAGCACCAGGAGCGTGGCAAAGCGGTACCCGCCCCATGCATACTCCCCATGCTCTAGTTATCTCCCGCTTGGACTACTGCAATGCGCTCTACGTGGGGCTACCTTTGAAGGTGACCCGGAAACTGCAATCAATCCAGAATGCGGCAGCTAGACTGGTGACTGGGAGCGGCCGCCGAGACCACATAATACCGGTCCTAAGAAACCTACATTGGCTCCGAGTACATTTCCGAGCACAATTCAAAGTGTTGGTGCTGACCTTTAAAGCCCTAAACGGCCTCAGTCCTATATACCTGAAGGAGCGTCTCCACCCCCATTGTTCAGCCCAGACACTGAGATCCAGCGCCGAGGGCCTTCTGGCGGTTCCCTCCCTGCGGGAAGCAAAGCTACAGGGAACCAGGCAGAGGGCCTTTTCGGTAGTGGCGCCTGCCCTGTGGAACGCCGTCCCATCAGAGGTCAAGGAGATAAACAACTACCTGACATTTAGAAAACATCTAAAGGCAGCCCTGTTTAGGGAAGTTTTTAATCTGTGATATTTTAATGTATTTTGGTATTTGTTGGAAGCCGCCCAGAGTGGCGGGGGAAACCCAGCCAGATGGGCGGCGTATAAATAATAAATAATAATCTTCTCCCCCACGGCTGGGAAGGGAGAGAGCAAGGAAGGGGGAAGGCCGCCAGCAACGCAGCACAGCTCCCCCTCCACTGCCCCCAGTATGCAGCCAGGAGCAGTCAGGGATGGAGCGGCTTATGTTTGGGTATCCCCCCCCCATTTTAAAGGTGTGTCTTATATTTGGGTGCGGCTTATATTTGGGCCAATACGGTATATATAAGCTTCATACAACTAAACAAAACTATGTACAAACAAAATTACTATGTACAAACAGTTATTTTCCAGTTGTGCCAATGTTTTCTTCCATGCAACACAACACAATTTAACTGCTGCCTATCTCTATTAATTTCCTTCAAGTATGGCACGTTTACTCTTTAAATCCAAATTTAACTAGCTTCTCTCTTTAAAAGGCCACCTTTCTTGTCCAGATGTTCAGATTCGGTAGCCAATAGCAAATGTTGTTCCTGGACACCTCCACTAAGTATTGTCCATAAAATCCAACCCAGCTAAAAGTCAAATCTCAAAGGACAAATTTGTAAATATATGTGCTTCTTTCAGTTACAGAGCTACTGCAGAACTGTACTTTAGAAGGCAAAGGAGGTGATTAAAGAGACCTAATTTTACAAGCTTTTAACACCCAAACACAATTTTGCCCATGTATACTTTGGTTTAAGGGACCCAGGTGGTGCTGTGGGTTAAACCACAGAGCCTAGGACTTGCTGATCAGAAGGTCGGCGGTTCGAATCCCTGCAACGGGGTGAGCTCCCGTTGCTCGGTCCCAGCTCCTGCCCACCTAGCAGTTCGAAAGCACATCAAAGTGCAAGTAGATAAATAGGGACCGCTCCGGCGGGAAGGTAAACGGTGTTTCCGTGCGCTGCTCTGGTTCGCATGACCTGGAAGCTGTCTGCGGACAAACGCCGGCTCCCTCGGCCTATAGAGCAAGATGAGCGCCACAACCCCAGAGTCGGACACGACTGGACCTGATGGTCAGGGGCCCCTTTACCTTTACCTTTACTTTGGTTCAGAAGTTTAACTTCATATCAGAGACTTTGCAATATCATGAATACTGTGGGCAAAGAACCCACAAGGGGCTAGCAGTATATATGATCACCATTTTACTGACGAAGGTATTATAGCAATGAAGACAGTTGACTACCATTTTACAAGTAAGCAGGGGGAAGTGGGTTCACCACTCACTTAGGGGTCCATATAATCTCGCATCATGCTTTGAACACTTAAAAGAAAACTCATTGTTAAAGTATAGCCTGAGTCAGATCCTACATTCTTGAATTCCCACAAAAATCTGTGTTTAATAAAATCATACTAATAGTGCACAGCTTCTGAGCAACCGCATTCAAATTTTAAGTATTAGATTTCTTTATGATGCTGAACTTGATTACACTTCAAAGAGAGTAATTTAGCTGCTTTACAGTGCAATAGAGTCAAAGAGGGAAATATTAATTTTTCTATGATTGTCATGCTGACAAGGGTATAGAAAACTAACACAGAACATACAGTATTTCTAAAGAAGCACGGGTGAGGAACAATTAACAGGGTGCTGATTTGTTTCTGACACGTCAACAAATAATGGATAATTTAATATACACTGTTACAATATGGTTGCATCATCACAAAAACATAGATATAAATTTTACAGAGATGTAGCTGCATTCAGATGACTAGATATAGATACTGTATAAGGAATTGTCATACAGAATCAGACCAATGGCTTACCTAGCCCTTTGTTGTTGTGGGAGAAAATGGTTGCTTGTTGTATATCAGCAATGGGTAAGGACAAAGCTTGCGAAGACTGTGCGTTGGTCAGCATGCATTGATCTACACACATAAAACAAAATCACGCACAAGCGTCTTCCAAACACTTACGGACCCATTGTTAAAATCGTGTTTATGGAAGACAATCTTACTCGGCTACGAGTGATCGCCAAAGAAGAAGGAGGACAAAGCAAACAATCAGCAGGGATACCTATTTTTGCCACCCCCTTCTCTCTCTCACACTTTCGTCATTCATTCATTCATTCATTCATTCATTCATACTTTCACACAAGCCCCCAACCCGCAAGTCATCCATTCACACACCAAGTATACACTCCACCCACCCATCCATCATTCATTCATTATCTTACTCTTTCTCACACACATTCTTAAGTTTCCCTCCCACCCTATGTCTGCCTCTTATAGTTCCTTAGTCTGACATAGATAGGTTTACTTGGACATTAAGTCTCAAGGAGGCATTTCTTAAGCATCTTCCCAACACCATTATGGAGTTTCCCCCATTTCAGGACTGCACCAAAAAGTATGGCAACGCACATAGTTCCCAGTGGAAATAAAATCTTCACAAGAGGAGCTTCTGTATCACTATGTCACACTTGTGGTGTGGTGTGGAAGGCCACGAGAAGTCATCACAGAGGGCAGTATCTTTCCTCTGCATGAAGTGTAGCAGCTAGAACATATTTCTAAAGGATGTTACGCTGCTCTGTTAGGCTGAGTCTCCAAGCTCCAATGCCACTGCAGGGTTTAAGGAAAGGAAGAGAGATCCCTGAGTGCTACCAGATGCTGCACACAAAAGGCCATGGATTACCCACCTGATTACAGTGTCAGGGAGATGCATTTTCAAGTAAAAACAGGATTTCCCAATTGGTGTGTGGAGGAAAGGATGGGGCAGCATTGGGCAAACCTGAGTTCTGCTGCCTAGGTTACTGTGTGCAGAGGGGAAGGGAGAACCATAGTGTCAAGATGGATCCTCAGAAGCACAATTGTTTTATTACTGCTTCACCTGTTCTTGACATGAACACTGTCATTGAAAACAGGTTGCATAATTTAAATCCTGACCCAAATTATATCAACAACCCTTTAATTGTTTTTGGCTATGGCACTCAAGCTAATAGCTACAGAATACACCAATTATATGTCTGAACTTAGGAGGATTTAAGGATGGTACCATAAATTAGTTAGCATTTTCTTCCTTTAAAAAAAACATATATTCACCTTTGTTTGATACCAGGCATGTATGACGACATTTTCAGAAAATACTTTAATGTCAGAAATTTTGAGATGAAACCAGAAATCTAAAATTTAGACCACATATAATTTGATAACAAGTCAATTTTACTTTTCAATTTGTTAAAACAATCTGCTCCCAGTCTTAAACCCTAAATGCCAAGTTTCAACCCACAGAGACTTTTTTCTTCTTTATGCTTGAGTTATAAACCACTGAAAAATGCTGACAGACCCTTACTGTAGCAGGCCTAGTGGGTGCCCTATAATGAACTTCTAAATTACTTGAGATAATATCTAGAAAGCTTGGCCTTAAATATGTTTCTGGTTTTGAGGCATTGCCAAAGAAAACACTGCACATCATAAGTCACCTTCATGAGTCTAAGAGTATAAACTGGAGACAAAGAATGCAAAAACTAAATATTAGGTGTCTTTATTTTGTAACTTTCCCCCTCATTTTTTTTTATGGAATAGTGCTTTAATACACAGATAAGTTTAAGGAGTTCTGAAACCACAAAATGTGCATTGTAAGAAGAAATACGTGCATTGTTAAAACAGGAAAGCTTTCAGACTATTTACTACTTTAAGTGGTGGCGTCCAGGTGCGTTTTAAAGTAAAACTGCCAAATTCTTGCAAAGGAATTTGAATCTTTGTAGAATTACTCTAACTTAAACTTAAGTTGCAACTTATTCTGATGAACATTTGGCATGCTAAGGCAAAAGCAAAAAGCTCATTATCATTGCTAATGCTGTTGTTAGTACTACCAGGATGTCATGCTAGAATCTGTTCCAAGCTATTCAGCTGCAAAAATAAGAATTGAATGCAAGTAAAGAAGCTTAGTTCCTCTTTTCCTTTTCCTTGGGGTAATGAAGATGGCAGCAAAAGAGGATACAGGAGCATCTTTTAAATGAATCATTTAATCATATCGATTAATAAAAAAAAAGGAAAATGCAAATTGACTTTTCAGACAACAGAATAATGCTTTTTTATTATTTGGCAACCCACATGAAGCATATCAAAAAGTTAAAAGAGACACAAATGGAAATATTTGGTCATCAGCATTTTAAGCAGGAAGCAAAGGCCAGCAACTCATTTTGCTCAGCCAGCTTGCTTTTATTTTACCAAAGTTCTCAATGAAGCATTCATAGAAAGCTTTATCCAAACAAATAGTGCTGAATGGATTGTGTTTTCTCTTTATTGTTCCACTGCATATATTCCTTTCCGAGTTAATAATATACAGAAGCAGGCAATAGGCATTAGGGTGGATATTTTCTGAAAGCTTAGCTTCTTTTTCTTTCTTCCTGTTTTTCTCCCTTCCTCTCTCTCTCTCTCTCTCACACACACACACACACATACCCCAGAAGCTGGACAGCTTCGCAGTGTCATACATCTCTATCAGCCTTTCTGATTTATTTAGATTACCAATACTCAAGCCACAGGATGAAAAAGGAAAAGACAGTGACCCTTTGCAGCCAGCATATCAGCTTAGCTTCTGGGGTTCATTTATTATATTTTTGTCACCCTTCAATTTAGTAGCTTAAGGTAGCATACAGTACATGGTTCCCTCCCTTCATTTTATCACAACCCTTTCATGTACATTAGAGAGAGAGAGAGAGAGAGAGAGAGAGAGAGAGAGAGAGAGAGAGAGAGAGAGAGAGAGAGAGAGAGAGATGGGGACTGACTCAGTTACCCAGTGAGATTCAGGGCCATGTGGACAGTTGAATCTGTCTCCCTTGTCCTGGTCTGACACTCAAACCATATACTCTAACCTCACTGTATGTTTTGGGAGCAGAGAAACATCCATATGAAATTGCCCAAGTATAATATCTCCATTGGAAGCCCTGCTCTAAGTGCCCACAACTTCAGAGGTTAGATAGGTGGCAACTCAGAACTGAATTTTCTCAGTGCTGGCATCCCAATAATAAAGTGCTCTTTCTAAGAACTCATCTGGCACCTGCTCTCTGAACTTCAGGTACCAGGTGAATACAGTTTCCTTCTTCAAAGCTTTAAATGGATAAATTAATTTTGCCTTTTCCTGTCAACCACTATTGCTTCATTGAGTTTTGTTGTCCTGGATGATTTATGATGAAAATCAAGTTTAAAGAAATGTTTTAAATAAATAAATGTCAATATTTGAAACGGAAAAGGAAGTAGAATAAAATTCCATGAAATCCCAGTCTCTGACCCCCACTGAAGGGAAAAAGCAGTAAAACAAGGGCAAAAGTATTTTAATAGTGCATTCCAAACAGAGGACATTCCTAAATGTATTAATTCAATTCAATAATATCCCCTTAGCACACAGTCAATTGTAGAGCAGCAGAGTAATAGGCATGAGATGAACAGACACTGAAATTTATTTAAAAGTTGGAACAAATATATTTCTATTTATTCCTAATTTTCATATAAAGAAAGTTAACAATATATGATGCCATATATGATTGGATGAATAATCACTCCTCACAAAAACAAAAATAAACAAAAGCGCTTACTCTTAGAGTGACTACCATTCTGAAATGTTAAATGAGATTTCAAAAATGGAACATGACCAAACATTAATGATATTATTTATTAATTTATGCTACACCTTTTAAACTCAGATTTATTCTAGAATGGCCTTCAATATTTTCGAATATGGTAAGGAGAAGAAGCAAACTTTTAGCTGTCAATACAAAAGGGATTTTCTATCTGACAAATGCTCCTTTTGACAGCTTTCAATTCTGTGTTTTAGATTTTTCATACTGCTTTGTTTCTGAATGCATTTTAAAATTTCCAAAGAGCTTTGGTGACAATTTTGATAAGTGAAAACTGATGTGGAGGAATTACCTTTTTCTTTTCTTGAAATCTGGTTTGTAAAACAAGCAGGAGGTCTACACACTTGTTACTAATTTATAAAATGTATCAGTTCCAAAATGGCCCAAAGCAAATAAACAAACTATAACAACAATTGTGTTTTTAGAGGTACACGCACGCGCATGCGCGTGCGCGCGCACACACACACACACACACAGAGAGGTAGCATTTACAAATGTATGATTAAAATAGCAGGTTCAACTGTATAAAAAAGAAAAGGAAATCATAGAAAAGCTATGTGCTACAATTTATTGTTTATAACAAATAAGTAATTTGTAACTAGCATACAAAAATCCGTATCATCTTGTAACCTAAACTACTGAAAAACATCAAGGAATTTTGTTGTCGCTTTAGAAACCAAACTGTGTCTTATTCCAAACCTCAACTTGCTAAAAGTGTGTACAAATAGGTATATATATAGAGGTCTCCTCTATATTTGCATGTGTAGATATATCACACAGGATGGAGAATAATGCAACGAAGCAGATTGTGTGTATATATAAATAAATAAATATATGTGCCTACCCATCTACGTGAATAAAATAGCTGAAGAGTAATGCTATGAAGTCAAAGATAAGCAGTTATTTTTGACATTTTGACATACAATCACATCAGAATCTGCTTCTTATTAGCCCTTCCTTTGCCTGTTAAAGGTCTATTTTTTAAACCCCAAATGTCAGGAAATCTGGAACAGAAATGTACAATAAAACACGTCCCTTGGCCCTCTGATCTATTAATCTTTCAAATAAACCGAGATAGCTGGATGAGCCAGGGCAAGGTTGTTATATATAGCTACCTTGTGTGTAACGTCACGACATTCATTATACACACTGGGGTTTATAAGGGGGGAAACCCAACCAAAGTCTGAAATAAGTTACACATTTTCTGAAACTGTTTAGCAGACTGGTGAATGGTACTTAGGTCAATTTCTTTGGTAGCTTTTGTTGTACGACCTTCACATTTTATGTCCTATATTATCCATAAATGAGACATTCAAGAAACACAAATTCTCAAACAAAAACACACACTTTATCAGTGGAAAAGCAAACAAAAGAGCTAATGTGCTGTAACTAAAAAAATTCTCAAACAAAGTCATAGTAATTTACTGCCTCAGCTACTCATGGGACCCCACAAATAGACACACATACACACACACGTCCCATAAGGGGTACTTGATTTACTGAATATCCCTGTATAGCAAGAGAAAATGAAAAGGTAAATTGTGCATGAATATGAAAGCTGTAATTTTACCTCTTTTCACCACATGAATCAATTTCACATTTAAAGATTTTGTGAGGAGAATCATGGAAAATCTATGAACCACCACAGAAATGAGTGACGAAAAGCTTTAGATTCAGTAGAATTTTAGAGAATCTGAACACTGAGGATTTTCACCCTCTCAAAACCAACATTAACAGAGCCATCTTCAGCAGTACACCAAAGTAAGTGGGCATAGGAGTCAAGCATTCAACCAAAAAGGAAAGGGAGCAAAAATTGCAGGGGTGGGTGGGTGAGTTTGAGCAGTGACAACGATTTTACAGAATCCCTGCTTATACAGAATTTTTATATATTAAGGAGCAATCTATCAGCTCCAGTCATCTTTGGAAGACTTTTGAAGAATGCTTGCCTGAATAGCAAGGTTTTCAGAAAGGGTCTGAAACATATCATGTTGCTGCTTGTCTAAGAGAATAGGCACTATCATCCTACTCCAGGTGATGGCGGAGCAGAAAACAGGGGCCATGAGGGATTACTAACAAACCCTTCCTAACAATTGCAGTTATTGGACAGGATCATAAGCAGTTAGGCAACCAGTCATCAAGCCATGCTAATACCAAGTTGCCTACAGTTGGTATCCATCTGTCTCAAGAGACAACGGAGTGTGCCTCTAGGGGTGAAGTCAGACTGCTGTATTAGCAACACTGAAGTGACCTTCCCAGGGGGCAAGCCCGGGCTGTGTGTATGGAGGTTCTGAGATGCTCAAACAACTGATGTGGTCCAAAGAAAAGCAGAGCAATATGTTTGGCACCAGCTTGGCTGCAGGAATTGCCAGAAAGAGGTGTATATGATGCAATCCAACCATCTTAGGGACTTCACTCCAGATTTGTGTAGGGTTTGTACCTTAGCCTTTCCTTCTCCCAAAGATATCCCATAAAGCAGTGGAGCTTTAAGACCAGCATTTTCCTTCTCCTAGTTGGGCTACCTTCTTAGGTTGATGAGCTCCAGCTCCCCAGAACTTTGTATATTAGCACAAGACAGAAGAAACATAAACTTGGTCTGGAAGCATATTGGCAGCCAGCACAAGTTCTTTCCTGCAAAGCCCCTTCAAGGATTAGCTGGCTACAGAGCTCCCCAAGGGGAATTCAATAAATAGTGAAGCTCATCCCAGTTGGCTCAATTTCATTGCCAATCAGCTGACTGGCAGTGACAGGAAGTCTCCCTTGCCAATATTTAACAGTGTTTGTACTGTAAGGCTCCTGATTGTGCACTGGCAGTCACTTATTATGTCGGTTGTGTAGCGTATGGGTATGGTTTGGAAGAAACAACATTGTGGGCCAAATTAGGATCTGTACCATGCCTAATTAGGCATGTGTGCCTGAGGTCCACTCCTGCTCTAGCCACGATTGACTTATAGTAGGGTATATCTGAACTGGTGCTCTGCAATCAAGAGATCTTGTGTCTGTCCTCTCAGTAGTCCTAAGACACTCTATTGTTTCTTCATAACAAGACTATTTTCCCCAAAGGTCTGTAGAATCAGATTTCTAATGTGCAATGCCTTTTTGACAATCGTTAAATTCAGCAGCAGCAGCAGCAGCAGCAGCAGCAGCAGCAGCAGCAGCAGCAGCAGCAGCAACAACAACAACAACATCATCATCATCTCTTCTCTGTAACAAATGTCTGCTGAAAAGGAGGAAGAGAAAACCAGGGTGGTAGGAGGAACTAGAAATGCACTTGATGATCTGGAGATGCTTTTAAAAATGATTTTTTTTAAAAAAATGCAGCATTTATTTCTCTTTAAAGATTTGGTGAGAAACCACCACCTCCCTGCCGCATCAATTGCTGCTTTCAACAGGTCTTCATGGGTGGTTGCGTCCCTTTTAAATTTCATTTCCTGATAAAAAGGATAAACAGGCAACTGTTTAATGCTGCCAATTTAGCTTATTTAATCAAAACTGAAAGTTGAATGAGTCTCAGTTGGTAGACAGTCACTGGGGAAGTAGTCAGGTTGAGGGCAGGGGGGGACAGAATAACAAGTTTGTTGTTGTTTTGGAAAAAATACTCATTCAGTTTTACAATATTTTAATAAGAACATGAAAAACATACCCAAAGAAACACTGAAGTGTATGTATTTGTGGGGTTGTTGGGGGAGGGAGTGCTTCTGAAGAGTGGCAGGAACTGTGAAGGTCACTGAATAGGGACATCTGCTTAATTGGGAGTGCTGGCTGGGAACCAATTTACATGAGGCGTTTAACAAGCTTTAAAATCCGGTTTATATGGATGCTTCTGAGACCACATGCCAGCTCTTGTGGAAAACAGGTGGAAGTTGATTTCTTTAAGCTGTATGTTTGCATGACCTGTCATTTCTCAATGCACCTTTAAAAACACTGGAAGTTCACTGTGGGTGAACTACTGACCTTGCTATTATATTTAATAAAACCATGCTTTGCAGTACTTTAAACGCCAGATAAGAGATTGGAAATCCCACCCCAGAACTGACCATTTTAAACCCTCAATCCAATCAGGGTGGGATTGGAAAGCACATGTTCTGCATGCTTTAAACCTGGCTAAACTTTGTTTTTTTAAAAATATTTTAGAGAAAGGGCTAGGCATTCCAGTAAGGGTGGACTGGAGAGGGACAAACATTCCAATCCGGTATAAGGCAACTTCCTATGTTCTTCCCACCCTTTTGGAGGGGCTGTAAGGCAACTTTCCCCTGACCAGAAAGTGAAAGAAAGAAGGGCATTTTAAGAGGCCAAAAATTCCACCTTCCATGATCATATTTCTAAGCAGTGGAAGCACACTATCACCAGACAGAAAAAGAAAAAAGAAAGATGCTTTGCATGGGTGAAGCCAGATGAGAAGCAAGAAAAACAAGTGTCAATACATTTTTCCCTGTGCAGGAAAATGGCAGCTTTGGGGATGTGGGCAATATCTCTGTGTAGGACTGGAATGAACTCCTATACATGGGTGCAGCCAGGATTTTTGTTAGGGGGGGAAGCGATGCCAGATGTTTGGCTTCCGAAAATAATTAGAAAACCGAAACAATCACTTCCAGTTTTCGATCGTTCGAGAGCCGAAACGTTCGAGTTTACAGGTGTTTGGCTTCCAAGATTCTACTGTTATAGATCAGAGGTGGCGAACCTTTTAGATACCGAGTGCCCAAACTCGGGGAGACTTCTTGTAAATAACTCACCATACATGGCCTGCTGGTTCCTTATTATTCTTAACCAGCCCTGTTAAGTACAGGTGGGGAATTGTCTAGCAAAGAGAAGGGAGGACAAGAGAGCAGCCTTATTAGAGGGGGCGAAGTGGAGGCTTCCAGTTGCAGGGCAGAGCTGGCCTTGCACTCTTAAAAAGAAGAAAGGCCTAGCAGGGTGTGCCACCAGCATGCTCTTTTCTCTAAGTGCCTTTTCTTCCTGTTTTGCCGCCAGGATAAGTGAGCGAGGCCACACCTGCGCCTGCTCTTGATCTGAGGTGGCCGCCTTGCAGCACCTCCAGCCGTGCCACCATTTGCTGTGATCCCTGGCAGTGAAGCTGAAGGCCCGCCCCAGCCAGGGACCCCGCTCTGAGCATGCTGCCCAAAGTTATGCTGCGCAGACCGACTAAGCTTTTTAGGTGTCCTGCTTCCCGGACGGAGGCCCCAGCCCCTGCAGAGGCTCCGCTGTTATGTTGCGGCTGTTGTGGCGACCCATGACTCAGGTGAGGCGCCGGGTGGCACTCTGGTAGGGCCCCAGAACCTGGATGGGAGCCGCGTGTTTGCAGTGCCCCTAAGGGCAGGTTGTGCGCCAGGCAGGTTCCTGGGCACAGCTCACAGCCCAGCTCTCTGGTTCATCACCTCACAATAAAGATGGCGCACAGCGGTCAGTGGTGCTTCCTGACTCAGCTGCCGTGAGCGGGTGCCGGCCGTGTGCAGCCTGTTCGGGGAGCCGCCCGAGGAGCACTTGGCTGGCGGAGGAGCGGCCGCGCCAGCGGAAAACAGTGGTGGAGGGGGTGGGGCAAGCAGCTCTTCTTCAGCCACCGCCTCCACTCCAAAAGAAACAGCACGGATGGGCCGATGGCACGTGTGCCACCAGAGACAGCTCTGTGTGGCCACTCTGGCATGCGTGCCATAGGTTCACTACCACTGGTATAGATTATACACAGATCACAGAAACTAACAGCCACTTGAAGATATGGAAAACAGGTATGCAACAACAACTTCACATTGTGTATGTATGGGAGACTCATTTCTCATGCAAGCACAAATGAAATTGCAGACCAACACATGCCCACTGTGTGTGTATTCAACACCCTAATTCTCTGCATGCTGTATACAAATATTAAAAGATTTTTTCATTCCTCCTCCCAGTCCAGCAACTAACTGATTGCCTCCAAATTTCATAGCAAAATGTGCATGCAAGGCTACTTAGATGAAAGCTTGTTAACATAGAGTCCAGGCAGGTAATATTGAATCCAGATTCCAAGAGGCACAGATGAAATGTCAGGTAGGTCATAAACTGCTATAATTCACATCTTGACATATTTTCTTAACATGTGGAATGTGTTACTTGAAGTAAGAAAGGGGAGGGAGTGAATCCCAACATTCTTCAGAAATCACAAACTGGGGTGTAATTGAATATCAAATGATTGCTTGGCATACAAAACAGGTCTCAATTCCTCCTTCCTGTGACTTTAACAGCAGATTTTGATATAATCAAGCACAAAACAAAGGAACTTTAAGAATGGCTTCTTAAAATCTATAATTATTTTTAATTTCTCTTTCCCCTCTGCACTTACCTTTGTCTAGTTCACTTGACACATTCCAAGATGATGTAGGCATTAAATCAGCAGCAGCCGACACATTCATTGCTGAAAGAAATCAGAAAGGGGGGTGGGGAGAGAAAGAGTTAATACAAGCTGTAGCCTATGTAATACCATAGATGGTTCTGAAAAGCATTTGGTATTAAAATATCCTGAGCAGTGCCAGCATTGTTCTGAATGCAAAGACAAGCATTGTTCTGAAGCACAAGATGAAAAAGCAGGAGTCATGATGATGATGAGCAGGGCTGACTCAAGACACTTTGCTGCCTGAGGTGAAGGACAAGAAGCCACCCTTCCCCAAGGCACATACAGAAGCCTGTTGGATCGGCAGTTTAATCATACTCCAATACTGGTGAAAGGGAAATACAGTCATATCTCGGAAGTCTCACGGAATCCGTTTCGGAAGTCCGTTCGGCTTCCAAAACGTTTGGAAACCAAGGCGCGGCTTCTGATTGGCTGCAGGAAGCTCCTGTAACCAATCGGAAGCCATGGAACCCGTGTTGGACATTCAGGTTCCAAAGAACGTTCGCAAACAGGAACACTCACTTCCGTCATTGCAGCGTTCGGGAGCCAAAACGTTTGACTTGCAAGGTGTTCGACTTCCGAGGTACAACTGTATCTGCCACTGCACTTGAGGGCAGAAGGCTAGCCTAAGGCATACAAGGCAGGCCACATGGCACTCACAGATCTGCCTTCCCTGCCCCTCAGCACGTACCACCTGAGGCAGCTGCCTCACTCTGCCTCATCATAGGACCAGCCCTGACTATAAGATTCCACACAAGCTAAATCTTCAGGGCCTAATCAGGGTGTGTGTATGTGTTTTTGTAGCTTTTGAGGAGGAGATTATTGCAGTGCCACAATCACACTCAGTAGCTTAACACTGTATGCAGAAATGTAAAATAGGATACAAACAAAATAAAAGTAATATAGCATAAGAGGTTTGGCTCAGGTAGCCATATGGCAAGAATCATCTACTAGGACTTCCAAGTCCCTTCCCACTTCCTACAGCGCATCCTCATGACTTGCCAAAATTTGAAAAATGTGATGTGCTTTCAAAGGTGTTGAATGTTAATACCAGTTTTAAGACCAAAATTACACTGAAGACAAAAGCAGCTGTTCAAACTACACAGGCATCCATGCTTACTTGTGTGTGTATGAGCACAAACAAATTATTGGCACAGTTGACTCTGAAAATACTAGGAACTCCTGCTAGTGTGATCGGGCTTCTGAACCCACCTTTCCAAATCTGCTTTGGGGGATTGAGAGAAGCCCTAGGACAGCTTGGCAGTGGCAGGGTTGTGGGGGAGAGACTGTCCTGCCAGCCAAGCAGTAATGCTTCTGCTGACTGTGGCACTGAATTCCACTCTGCTTGTATTTAAAAAGTTAGGTTTTAACTGAATCAGGTGTTTGTGTAAAGCCAATAAAGTCATGCATAGTAAGGACACTACACTCTCATTGTAAAAAACCCACGAACACACACACACACACACACACACACACACACACACACACACACGGGAAAAAAGTTCTCTTTCAAGCCCACCTGGTAGTAAAGTTTATTTAAAAGTCAGCCAAGTATTCCCAATGTAAACACAGAGGCTGAAAGCATTATAATTCATCTATAAATGTTTTCATGGAACCAGCTTTTAACATACATGGCACCATGAAGCCAAGAATTTTAAGGCAATATAAATGATATATTGTCTAAAAGAGGTACCATATAGTCAGGTAATCTGAATGCCAAAATTTCCATGGGGTTTAGCACTAGGGAAATTGTCTCAGAATATTTTGTGGGATTAAAATTATATAAAAGTGTTTTGGATGGCCAGTTGGCTGTTGAAATAACTGAAAATGTTGTATGGATATTTATAAATATAAATGTAGATTCTGCTTATAAAACAATACACATTTATGATTAAATATTTTGTTTCTTGTCTATTGTTTGCTTTCTAGTAATAATAAGATTATATATTGCTTTTGAGAGTCTGCCAATTAATAATGTGTTGGATGCAGGCTTTGAGTTCCATGAATGAAAGAGCTTCTTATGAAGTTATTTTAACCAGTGGGGGCATCTTCCAACTTGCACTTATGCATGTGTGTGTGTGCACATGTGCACTCACACACAGAAATATGCTCTGGAGGGTTCCTTAAACTTCCTAAACAGATTCTGAGATGCCACAAGCAGCTGCAGGAGGTAGAGGAAAATGGGGGGGGGGCATCTCAGCACCGCACACTCTCCTGAGCATATCTCTCTACAAGGGATGCTTGATCCAAACCACATTGCTCATTCTATTTTTTACTTTTGCTTCAGCTTTGGCCAAAGCCATACTCCCATGTTTCTCATTGCATTGCTTCTGTTATTTATTTACTTTTTCAAATTAGAATTTCCTAGTCTGCAGAATGGTTGCAGAACCTCCAAGAATATCTATACTTGATGCTGTACTTGTTTCATTTATTTTTCTGTTGATTGGGTCCATGGCCTGGGGCACATGATTTTCATAGCATAGCCCTTGTGCCGTCTGCTAATTCCCCCCTAAAAATTTACCAGGTAAAGGAGCCCTTCTCAGCAGCCAGGCTTAAGGCCCATAATTCTCATAATAGGATAGTGGTTTTGATGACAATGCCGGTGCTAAAGGGAAAAAAAAGTATTAGTATTTTTAAGAGGGCCACAATTTTTTTTTTAGTACTGTGCTAGATTCCTTACAAAAAGTTTCCAGTTAATTCTTTTAAAACAACATTTTGATTTAATTTGCTTTTAGCTTCATAAATATCTCAGTATCGTTTAACACTTGCGTATATATATTTATATATCACTTTTTAAATTAAAGAAAATGATTGTAAAATACACACTGATCCTTTTTTGATTAAGAATTATGGGTTGTATCTGACTAAGGGTGGATTTACACACGGGAGGGGAAAAACCCACTATAAATAAGTCAGAAATTAAATTGCGATACAAAAGAAAAAGAATGCTATAGAAAATTGCACAGAATTATTATTTTTACTGTCCAGTGCCATCTGGTGTTGCATGTTTATAACACTGTTTGTTTTTTTTACTAATGTAGATGAGTTCTATGTGATACTTAGACACTTAACCCATTGGGATCAATGGACCAAATCTAGTTACACACTTAAATTCAGTGATCTTAATGGGTCTATTCAAAGTTGACTTGGTCAGATACAAAGCTTCCTCACGGCATTAATAATAGAAAGTAACAAGCATTTATTCAAATGGTATTTGCTATACAAATAATTATATTATATATGCCTTTCAGTGGAAGTCTGGTTTTCAGTATGGATATAATTATCACTGCAATGACAACTCAATTGGAGTCTTGGCATTGATAAAACCAAAAGTGGCCATCTTTCATCACTGAGCACTAGATACGCCATTCAAGTGAGTCATCTATCTGAGACTGTAAAGAAGATTATACTTTTGTGGAGACACACTAAAGAGTTATATTGATCACTGTTGTGAGACCTTGAAATCTCTGTTTTATGAAGAAGCCAAGACAGAGATGTTACTCAGAAAGAATCAATGGCCTAGAATGAGATAAGAATCTGAAGAAACATTGGAGGCAAGATCTTCCACCACTAGCTCTTCATAGAGTATTTATCGAATATCTTTCTCCCTGCACTGCAAACCATAACTTTATTACCTTTCCCCTCAGTATAGGCACAGTAATCACCAGGTTTCTGTGTTCAATAGGTGAGGAAAGCACTGAAAGCCCACATATTTAGTTGATACAAAATAAAAAATTCCTCCCAGTAGCAGCTTAGAGACCAACCAAGTTTGCCATTGGTTTGAGCTTTCATGTGCATGCACACTTCTTCAGATACACGAAAGCTCATGCCAATAACAAACTTAGTTGGTCGCTAAGGTGCTACTGGAAGGATTTTTTTTATTTTGTTTCGACTGCCGTATGTCAGACCAACACGGCTACCTACCTGTAACTATATTTAGTTGATGTTTTTGCAAACTCCCCTGCATGTCTGATTACATATACATAGGTTCAAACACTGTAAAAAAATGGCATGGTGAACAAAAGCCTGACCCAGAATGGCATGTTGACAGGAACAGCTTCTTGGTAATAATTTGCATGTGCATGGCAAGTCAAAATTCTAAATCTAGTCCTCATGCTGATGTAAATCAAGGCCAGGAAGGAATTCCTGTCAACGAGTTTGCACCTGCCCAGATGTTATTTCATTCCCATGTCATGTCCACTGGGATACTGATGGTTGTACAGAATGTGAATTTGACTCTAGTCTTGAGGTGTTTCAAACCCTCGTATGCATGCCCATTTCCTGAAATATACAATTTCTTAGTCTAAAATTACCACTCACTGTATCTTGGGCCCATCAGCCACATTCATGTATTACCTGCATGGGATATTTCCGCTTCCCCTTGGTCCAAGTTGCTCTAATAGAGTTTGAAGGCCAGAAAGTTATGGCCAAACAGCTCATAATGGTAGCACCACCCATGCCGATATCCCATCTTACCTAAACTGGCAACTCTGTCATAAGCCGTAGAAGTATTATATGCCTGTTCTATAGAATTCTAACCTTCAAATATTACCAGGGTGATAAGTTAGCTGGATGTAAACATCATACTTCACTGATAAGATAGCAAATTAATTGGGCCATCTTGAGCATAATTCTACATGGTGCAGTAGTGCTTCAGTTTGCAATTCATAATGTGTCATTTCTTCAAGGTGAGAAGCAATTCAGGAGGGTTGGGGAAGCTGCAGCCCGTAGGCCTAATTAGACCCACCAGGCCTTTCCATTTGGCCACACCCACATGTACCAAACCTGATGTTCATATATGGGGCAGGTAAAGATGGGCTTGGAGAAAAGAGGCTTTTGCAGGCAACGTCAATCAGCTGATTGGCAGTGCCTGCAAAGCCACTTGTGCAGCAATTCCCAAATGGTATCAGCTCCATTTGGGAAGTCCTATGCTCAGCACTTCTGTAATGCTCCACAGTGGTCACCTAACAGCTCACAGGGTTCACCTAACATCTTTGTGATGGCAGGTAACTGACAGGTAGGCAGAGCCTGAAAGGCTGTGTGGAGATAAGGATCTGGCCCACCTCCCAGGTCCAGTCCCCACTCCTGCATTTCAGGGCTGGGCTTCTGTTCATTTAAGGGCCAGGCTTGCACTTCCCTGTAGTATCACAGAGAATAGGCAATAGCATGCAAATTTGATCTATTTGCACCTCTAAAACCCAAAGGGTCGGTTCTCTTGGGGCTGCAGTGTTTCCAAAGTGCAGTTCTCAGGAATCTTAATAGAAATCAGAATCAGTATTTTAGAAGAAGAAAAGAACTCTAATCAGGTTTGAGTTTTCACCAACTATTATGAAAAGCAGGCTAAGGTTATATTTTGCTTAGGCTTTTGTTTCAGATTGGAATTTTTAACCCAAGAGTGGGAACACACACAGAGAACTGGGCCTTTTAAACCTCACAAGCCTCCACAAAATGTGAGTAAGCTTGGGGATGTGCTGACTGGATAAATTCTGTCAGTCATTTATTATTGACATACCGTATATTGAGAAAGGAACTTGGCAAAACTGTCCTGGTTAAACCTCACTGCCATTTCCTTAATCCATACCAGGTGTGAAGATATTAAAAATGCTTGGATGGGATACCAGAAAGCAAGTCACAGGACACAAGTAGAATATATTTTGTGCTCTATTTATGCTTGTCCCATGTTTCCCACCGTTATGGCTGGTTATGGCTGCTGCGTCACTCGGGGGAGTAGGGTGGGGAACTCATTCCTTTAAATCAGTGGTTCCCAACAGGTGGTCCGCGGACCCCCAGGGGTCCGCGAGCTATGCCAAAGGGGTCCGCAAGATGCAGGGCCGGCTCTAGGGAGGGCGCCTGGTTGGGAGTCCGGGCTGAGCTGCAGCCGTCCGGGACTCCAGGGAAGAGCCGAGAGCTGAACAGAGCTCGGAAAGAGCCCTGCAGTGCCCGAAGCTGCCACTGGGGGCGCGGGGAGTCCTCAGCCGCTTGGGCCTAAACGCTCCCTTCTCGCCAAGGCGTGGATTGAAACACCTCCAGGAGCGGAGCCAGGAGCTTGAAAGGGACGGGTGGGAGACGCAACAAGGAAGAAAATGAAACCGACCAGGAAAAGTACAGTAATTCTGGGAAGTTGCTCGGGGTGCATATGCCCTCCCCCCCTTTCTTTTTGCTCGGCAAAACTTTGGAGTTCTCCTTTTTCTTTTGCAAAAGCGTATGGGGCGTCTGAAGACCCCTCGTGGAGAACCGGGTGGTGTGTGTGTGTGTGTCCGTTTGCACGGAGACTATCCGATCCGATCGGTGTTTGCAAAAACTCTTCAACTTTGCAAGAAGAAAAAAGTGTCTAGCGGGGAGTGGGTGGGAGAGAAGAGGGACAAAAAAGCACCACGAGGAAAGGGGGGGGGATGAGACATGCCTCCCAGGCACTCAGCTATGCAAAAGCGAGCGAGAGGTGAGGGAGTCGGGGAAGAGGATCTTTTGTTCGGTAACCTTCAGTGCAAGTGCAACAAGCTCCAACTTCTTTCCTGCCTTTTCTCTCTGAATAGAGCTGCTTCTGTTGCCCCCCCCCCCCCGTCCGGCTTTCTTTAAAGAAAACAAACACAAACCTTTTTTAAAAAAAGATTTCAAAGGTTTCTCCTCCCAAAGCTACTTTCTTTTACTTTTACATGCTTCTGTTCCCTCTTGATCCCAAAATGGCAACTCTCAGGGTGGGGGGACTCATTTATTTATAATTAATCTCAACGAGATTGAGGACAGAGGACACAAGCAAGAGAAGCTTCGCCGGGGTGTAGTTGTGAAGCTTCCTTTCCCTGCCTCTCTCTCTCTCCTCCATCCGAGATGTTACAAAGCATGTGAGCTGTTCTCCCCCCTCCCCCTTGCCTCCTGTCCCTTCCTAGACGCTCTCAGGATGATTCCTGCTTGCTTTTAATCCGGCCAGCAGCACGGGCACTTTCACCTCCTGAATCCTCAGATACACAAACACATACGCCTCCAGGAGGGGGGAGGGAAGTAGAGAAGCAACAGCTCCCTCAACTCAGGACCCAAACCCTGGAACCTACAGGGTTAAAAAAAGTGACCCCCCTGTTTGCTCCTGATTTCGATCTGCCCCTGTGCTTTGTCCCATTTCCTACCACCCAACAACTTTGTGCTCTTTCCCCCTAAGAGAAGCTTAAAAACTCTTGCTGATTCCTGCAATAAATAGGTCAGCTGCTGGCACTCCACCCTTAAAAAAATGTTCAAAAACTGGCCAATCCTCCCCCCAAAAGGCTCAACAACTCTGGGCAATCACTTCCAACTGGGTAGATCACTGCCCTATAATTATACCAGTATTGTAGAGTTGGATGGGACCCTGTTGAAGATCACCTCTTTACATTTGCTGTCAGCCTTCATTTGCCCTCCTCCTACTATGTAACTTTACATATCTCTCCCTCCCTCACACACAAAACAACAACACACAAACACAGTTGCCTTGGATGCTAGTCCTACTCAGAGTAGACTCACTGAAATGAATTAAAAATCCAAACATTAATTTAAAAGGATCTGCCCTAAGTAGGATTTAGTTGGATGTAGCCTGTTATTATGACCAAAGTATCTTTCCCAAAAAGATCTGCACAAACCAGTTTACCTGAGTGCATTATTCTCAGGGTGGGTGGGGGGACTCATTTATTTATAATTGCATAATATGGGACTAAATAGCATTATGTTGTAAGGACCTTTTATTAAATCTTAGAATTGTAGAGTTGGACGGTACCCAAGGGTCATCTAGTCCAACCCACTGCAATGCTTGAAACCTGGATGGAGTACTCTGTTGTAACTGTAAAAAACGTATAAATATAAAATATAAAAAGACTCTTAATTTGGCTCTCACTTTTTAATTTTAGGATTAGGAATTAATGGGGGTCCTTGTCACAATAGCAGCTCGATGAGGGGTCCTCGAGAAAATTTTGTTGGGAACCCCTGCTTTAAATTAATGTAAGTTTTGGAACCAGTCATCTCACACTCAACATAAACACTTCAGATTATAAAGTTCTTGTTATAGGACGTTAATGCACCACTAAATGAACGTCTACTAAATCACATTGGGTTGAATACTGATGATAGTTCGTAAATGTTTTTGTTCTCAAAACAACACAACCAAAATATTCAAGGAAAAACAAGGGTAGTTAACATTGTCAGATTTGACAATGCTGATCACTTTTAGAGAAGGGAGGGCGGGCCTGGAATTTGTCCCTCTACTTTCACACTGACTGGTGTTTGATGCTATTACTGCTGACAGGCCACTTGTCTGTTTAGTGGTGTGTGCATGATAGATGCAAAATCTTCCCCCATAACAGAAGTGGACTTTCCTGTTCACAACAACCTCTAATGCATCCGATAGGGATGAACCCTATTTCTGAGTCTGGGCAGCCTATGCAGAATATAAAAGCTACGGATTATAAAATATAGACTATAAACTGCTGAACATTAAATATAAAATGGCCATTGGCTGTTAAATATATAATGCTGTCAAATATATCAAATAACGGGCACCAAATATTAAATCCCATTAGATATTGGATGTCAAATGCTAAACAAATACTCAACATCAAATCCCAATAAAAATATATGGGCGGAAAGTTACTTTTGAGGGAAAATTTTAGTGGAAGGGATAGCAAAAATATGCTTGGGCTACTTCATAACAAGTTGCCATTTAGGATTGTATACTTAGTACAGGCATCCCCAAACTGCGGCCCTCCAGATGTTTTGGACTACAATCCCCATCATCCCTGACCACTGGTCCCTTTAGCTAGGGATCATGGGAGTTGTAGGCCAAAACATCTGGAGGGCCGCAGTTTGGGGATGCCTGACTTAGTACATCAACACTTATTTCTTACGCAGCTCAAGGAAAGCAATTTTTCTATGGAACTGAGAGAGAGAGAGAGAGAGAGAGAGAGAGAGAGAGAGAGACTTTCAAAGCTGGAATTGTTGTTTTAAAGTGATTTGCAGGAGGATTTGAGACTTGGTTTCTTTTTTGCCTCAGAACAAAGAACATGAAAATGTCTTGTGCCACTGGAGATGTTAAGTAAATCTTCTAAACAAACACACTTTGCTCGGGGAATTTAAGGGATACTTAATTTCAAATAAGCATGAATGCTAACTAAACATCACTAATTAAAAACCTAAAGAGCTTTTAGTGAACTGTGAAATAGGATAGAAAGCCCATAAAAACAACTTTTATGTTTAAAGTGTGCCCATTCACCAGTGTGAAATAAAAAACTACCTTCCAGGGGCACCTTCAGATTTCAGTGGGAGAAGGAAATATATTTTTAGCAAGGAGGAGTGAGCTCCAGCAAGGTCAAATCTGAGCTCTTGGACACATTCAAGGTGAAACTGCAAAGCAGCAGTGTGTTAAGACAATGTTTATAAATATTATAGTAGCTATAGAAACATTGCCAACACAGGACTGCCACACCTTTTTAAAAAGCCAATAATTTGAGCATTTGGCATGCATTCCTTAAATTGTACATAGCACATTTAATTGTTTTAACATGGTTGCTTTCTGTGAAGTTAGAACCAGTGAGAACAATAAACTCAGAACCACTGAGAAATAATCATGTGTGCAGCGCTAAGGAGGGAAATCCCCCTCTCCCTCTCTAATTGACACCCAGGCACAGCAATTTTACACAAAATACCAACTGGATTACAGACAGAATACGGAATAGAGAAATATCTAGAAATATCTTTTGATGCCTTCCTTCACAGATAATGTTTTAGAGTCCATTGTAACAAACAACAAATTTCAGATAACACCTCAAACCAAGCTCCACAAACCTCACAAATTGGAGGCCAAGGCTGAGGTCTTACCAGATGTGCACTGTGATCAGCAATGATGCTGTACAATATCACAAAATGTGCTTGCTTACAACTTACTCTCCAGGCATCAATACTTTTACTTTCAGGCCCAAATTCCAGATGAGGAGGATGGAGTGCTTAGGAAAAATAAACATAACTCATGTTGTCCTGGGCCTGTACTACATTATGAAGCATCGGTATATTACTGTACTGCTAGGGGAATCGTCCTGTGATTTCACCTATGCCTCTTTGTTGCTAGCCAGCAGGATGGGTTAAAGCAGGGGTGTCAAACTCAAATTCATCGGGGGCCGCATCAGCAGTTTGGTCACCCTCAAAGGGCCAGTTGTGTCTGTAGGACTATGTGTCCACTCTTTATTATCATAAATTATTGTCACTGCATTCAATTATTACTGTTTTTTGTAATAATGTAAGCTCATTCCCGCCCCCACGCGGATCACATTCCTGCGTCGTGGCGCGTGTGTGGGAGGGGATGTAAACGAGGGAAATTTGAACAAAAGGTGGGGATCGATGGCTTCCGGAGGGGGGGCTCAACTAAACCTTCGGCAGGAAGGAGAAAGCCACTGCTGGGATTAAAAACCTGCAGATGGAAAGAGGGCTTCCCTCCCCCGCCCTGCGCACACCCAAACCCCGCTAGGCAGGATGCCACACGCTGCAACCCACCCCATGCTTTGGAGAGGGGCAGGAACATGGTGTGCAGCGCCAACTCCCTGCTTTGCTTTTGCATCCTCCCTCCTCAGCGCCAGAGTCCCTTCCCCTCGCGCTGAGGGAGGGCAGCGGATTTCCCGAGGAGGAAGGCGGCGGCAGCCCCAGCGGACGTGCATCTTCGCCTCAGAGCTGCTCTTCCCCCCACCCACGCTGTTGTCATCTTCGCCGCCGCCTCTCCCTACCGGGACTGCAGGCAGAGGAGGCTTGAAAACCTCCCCCCCCCAAAAAAACTCCCCTCCCACCTACTCAAACCGCAAGACGACTCCATCTGGAGCCCTACATCACGAGGGGCTGAGAGGAGGAGGCGGCAGAGCGGGAAGAGCAGGAACCCGTGCCGTCACCGCCTCCTCCCTCCCGGCCGCCCCCCGGGGAGCAGCTCCGCCAGAACTGAGAAGCCAAAGGGCGGCTTGGGGGTGGGGGGCAGAGCAAAAGCCAGGCACCCTCCCGAGTGTCTATGAGGAGAAAACGGGGGAAGAGAAACCTGGCTCCATCAAGAGAGCGGCTGTTGCGCTTAGCCTACTTCCCCCTCAGGCTCACTCCGCGTCCCTTTCGCCCGCTCGCTCGCCCACCTCCCGGATGCAGCCGAGGAGAGGAAGGGAAGCGGCGGGCGGCAGCTCCCCAATGCCGCCTCACTCGCTCTCGGAGACAACAGCAAAGCCCGCCAAAAAAAACACCAGCGCTGCTCCGTCCCGGCACCAACTTTGCCGGCGACGCCTGTAGGGCTTTCCTACCTCCTCGGCGGGCTTCCTCCTCCTCCTCCTGCATCTCACTTCCCCGTCTGGCCGCTGTGCCACCGCCTCCCTCAGCCTCATTCGAAATTGAAATTCCCTGGCCAAGGCCGTCAGCGCGGCTCCAGCGCTCCGGCCTCTGCCTGCAGCCCCGCCCCCGGTTTTGACCCTCGGCCAATCGCAGGCTCCAGAACTACTGTCAGCGGCTACTGTCAGCGGTGGCTACACGGGCCACATGACGAGGTCTGGCGGGCCGGATTAGGCCCCCGGGCCTTGTGTTTGACACCCGTGGGTTAAAGCAAGAGTCACCAACCTTTTAGAGCCATTTGGAATTTTGAGAAACTGTTGAAGGCTCCAGTCAAAAATCGGAGTGTGGTGTAACACAAAATGGCTGTTATGGAGACATGTAGAAGAAGATGAGCCGGTTCAAACAGGAGTCTCATGCACTGTGGATCTTTGAGGGTACAGTTACTGAAACCAAGACATTTCACAGCTGCTACAGGAGTTATTGGTGGGCACACAGGCAGCCACAAGCACTACATTGGCATCCCCTTGGGTTACGAAGTAGGAGATAGGGACTCCTTTGATACATTAGGAACAAGACTGTCACTACTGCCAGTGACTCTGCATGTGGTGCTTTTTGCCCTGTTTCTCAGCACCATTAACAACTGATGGTTGTATCATGCAAGTTTCAAAAATACCCCACCCATTTAATAGATTTTAAAGAGCCAACAAAAAAAAGGTGCATCTTAGCAGTATGGAGGTGGAGAACACATTGGTTCACATACTGAGATCTGCATCCTGTGAAAGATCTGAGTTCTGGAACATAGGAATCAATAACACAGAAAAGTATCCCATTCTGTTGTAAACGAATAAACAACAAAAAGGCAAAACGCTGAGGTTAGAAGACAGGACTTGACCAAGATGGCATCTCTCATTTTAGAGAAAAGTCTTTAAGCCTGAGCTTCATGGGGTCAGAAAACAGAGCCTTCTATGCAAACTTTAACTTCTGCCCCTCCGAGTGTTAGATCCCTGCCAAGAGAAGATAGCAAATGGTACAACTGCTGAAAGAGGGGAACTTCTGTTGCCAAGTACTGTATTTGTGCTAGGGTCTCCTCCACAGTGACACCACAGTTCTAGAATTTCATCCCTTGGCTTGGAAAATACATTTCACCCCTTGTATCTCTTCTTTTTGATGGTCACTAATAAAGGCCACCATTTTCTGTATTTCGTATTTTAGTTGCTGTGTTGCTCCCTGATTCTGTGGGCTCACTGTTTTCTTATATTACAATTTAAAATAAAATAAAAATTGCTTGGAATTGTTATTTTTAATTGTAATTGAATAAAATGTTATTCATCCTGTGGGAAAGGGTGTGTGTGTGTAAAAGTGGCATAAAACCCAAGAGCAATAAATGGAAATGACTAACAACAATACAGGAGTCCCTTTTAAACAGACATCTTCCTCAAAATATTGGGTCAATTTGGGGCACATAAAGAAAAAAACACAGCTGTGATAGTATCCATGAAACAGACCTATGCCAATGTATAGAATTCAAGGAAGCTGTGGTGAGAAAAATGATGCTCCGTCTGAAATTTACATTGTGAAGTCAAAACAGAAACCTGTGTGCCAGCCAATCCAGTTTCCAGTGGGAACTTGATCAAAAGTACTTCAGGGAGAACCTGTTCTTCGTATCAGACCAAAGCACCTCTATTGCCTGACTGATTCACAGTTAGGTAGCTATGCCTGTAGGCACACTAGCTATTTAAACATAGTTATAAATGAGAACAGCAAAAGTACCATACTCAATATTTAACCCTGCATGCTAACAATCTGCATTCTGGTTTCCACAGTCCACGTAATGAATTCAGAAATACTTTTAAATACCTATGCCATGAAGTCCCTTTGTAGGATGCCATCGAAGATATGCCTGAAACAAGTCAATTAACTGAAAAACCAATTATTCCAATATCATGTATTTCAATCTGAGCGACAGCACTGAAACTATCCACATGAATGTGGTGGTTGTGCATTTAAGATACTTGTAAAGGAAAATATGAGATTAATATATAATAATTGCTTAAACAATGACAGCTAATAATTCTGGTTTGAAAACAAAAGGAACTGAGAAATGCAATCTGTGGAATGGTTAACTCTTCAACATCTAGGATTTAGAACAGAGTTTCCAAGTCAGTGAGAAATAAATAAATGAAAGTTTCACAGGCAAAGGGCAAGATATAAGGAACTGCTCCATACCTTTTGTTGGACATAAAATTAAAAGCAAAATATAAATGGTAAAAAAGACCCCCAAATTTAGGTGAGTACAAAGGCTTACAGTAACTCAGTGTACTTTTTGACTTCTTTTATTTTCTTCCTTTCAACACCACACTCATTAGCTTTGCAAAACAGCTCTGTGGCCCGGGCAACTGTTGTTTAAGAAACAGAAAATCCAAATATCCATTGGTAGCAAAGAACTAGTTGCGTGGTCCTTTGAATATCAGCCAAAATACCTACTTTATACACATTTAATGAAATATATGGTGAAAAATTACTCTTGACTAATGAGACACAACTGTAATTAAATACTTCTTGGTAGTAAGCCAACTTAGTCCCCCCCTCCCTTCTAGAGAGAAGCTGGCTCATATCTAACTTTATTGATTTATTGCATATGTGAAATAGGAGTTTCATGTGCGATCAAATCTGATGCAGCCTTTCATAATCAAACTATTTGTTTGCAAGTTAATGCAGCCTGCTTTTATTGATCAAAACTGTATTGGTCTTTTCTCTCCCCCCCCCCCCGGTACCTATAAATTTACTTTCAGTATGGCTGTCTTATTACTGATTGTCCTAGGTCAAAACAAGAGAGATGGGTCACAATCTGAACAAATCTGTACGCACACAGGTCAAGCAAGAACTTTTAAAAAGCATGTTCATTTTTGAACATCAGCTCCAATACACATCATGCTACATCACAAACCACTTTTTTAAAACTCTCTGACTTTCAAAAAAGAAGCTTCTAACACTGCGTGGAGTGTTTTCAGTGTGTGTAAAGGTAAAGGTAAAGGACCCCTGAAAGTTAAGTCCAGTCGCAAACGACTCTGGGGTTGTGGCGCCCATCTCGCTTTACTGGTCAAGGGAGCTGATGTTTGTCCGCAGACAGTTTTTCTGGGTCATGTTCTGGCAAAACCAGAGCAGCACACGGAAAAGACTGTTTACCTTCCCGCTGGAGCGGTACCTATTTATCTACTTGCACTGCATGCTTTCGAACTGCTAGGTTGGCAGGAGCTGGGACCGAGCAATGGGAGCTCACCCCATCGCAGGGATTCGAACCGCTGACCTTCCGATCGGCAAGCCCTAGGCTCAGTGGTTTACACCACAGCGCCACCCGCCTCCCCTTTCAGTGTGTGATGGGTGACTAAAAACTGTTGTTTAGTTCTCTGGATTGTGTTTTAGCATCTAATTCTCCCAAAAAATATTAATGTGTGATGGAATTGAGAACAGGTTCTTCTGTATTCTGTGCTTGGTAACATGCACTGGGAACATCACATGCACTCAACACACAGAAATGTTAGAAGGGTATTAGAACTGCATAAAAGGAAGAACCGTCAGATTAACTGTTTATCAATTGTCTTGGGTAGCATCTCCCCAGGTTCATTAGGCATCATACTGCCAACTTTCTATGCATGCAGAATCTGAGAAAGGGATGCACTTTTTAGTGTGGTGTTATGCCCTATAAATAGAAACAAATGGTGAACACGTATACTTGTTGAACTGTCTATAATGAAGCACTGAACTGTCCATAATGTGCAACCTGCAAAGCCACCTGCTCAACCCATCATCTGCCTGCTGAAGTTCGTCAAATGGAATCTCCCTCATGTGAGTTTGGGAATAGGTCACTTTGGGAATCCCAATCATCTCCCATTACAAAAGCTGGCATCAACCGGAGCCAAACGTAGATGAATTCACAATGTACTGTACTGCTGTCAGCCTTTGTCATATGGCATGGCAAATGACTAAGCCCAGCTAGATACTCTGTTTCCATGGCAGATACGCCTCTCGCATGAAACATGGCCCTGAATAGCTTGTAGCAGAATGTCGCAGAGATTCAAAACTAGCTGATTACCCCTGCCCTAGAAGAACAACCTGAAGCACTTTGACCAAGAAACGAGCATAATGCATCCGCTATGATATGTGCTACTCGAATATCACTGTGGTCTCAGATTGAAATCTGAACATGGACTTTCAAGACCTGAGTTCAAAACCAGCTCTGTCATGTTTCACTGTGTGGCTGCATCTGTAAACCCTTCTCCTCCTCCATCTATAAATGAGATGGGAATAATGGTGAGTTGTCTCATACAATGAAATTTGGAAAACAATCTGCAACGGGTGTGCTAATTTTTGTAACTCTAAAGGGTTTCCACTGCACTCATTTTGCGCTTTGAATTTCAAACAGGTTAGAGTGTCCAGGCTGCTGAAACAGCAGAGGTTTTAATAGATCTTTTCAGTAAGAATTCACTGAAATAAATGATCCATAAGCTTATACACTACCCATAAACGCTGTAATGATGGAATGGATTCATATTGTTACCTTTGATTAATCAGGAACTGTACTAGTAGTAGTAGTAGTAATAATAATAATAATAATAATATATTACTTATACCCCACCCATCTAGCCACGCCTCCACAGCCACCTTGGGAGGCTCCCAACAGAATATTAAAAACACAATAAAACATCAAACATTCAGATGTCTGCTTTCAGATGTCTTCTAAAAGTCAGATAGTTGTTTATTTCCTTGACATCTGATGGGAGGGTGCCACTACGGGGCGGGTGCCACTACAGTTATCCCTGCTGTCTAGCACTGCGCTGACAATGATTTATTTATTTTTATTCATGAAAATATTTAAATATCAGAGTGGTTTACAACAATTGTACCATTGTACCATTTCCCCTCAGGTTTCTGGATTTAATTTTACAATTTATACATATCTTATAGAGTTTATCTGCAGGGTACAGTGGTACCTCAGTTTTCAAACATTTCCACTGACGAACATTTCGGAACTCAGCTGCCATAAACCTGGAAGTAAATGCTTCCATTTTCAAACATGCCTCAGAAGTCGAATGGCTTCCACTGAGTGTATATGTTATTGTTCTCAATTTTCTCTATTAAATTTGCAGGCCACCCTTTGTGCCTTGATTTTCGAACATTTCAGAACTCGAATGGTCTTCCGGAACGGATTATGTTCAAAAAACAAGGTACCACTGTACTACGGCACACAAGTATAATCTATCAAACCACCACTTAGAGCCCACATCGTTAGCTAGCATTATAAGCTTCCTTCCCTGTGAATCTGAATAGCAGCAGACTCCCTATCTTAATTTCCAGAACAGAGACAAACGGAGCAGTGCTATTACAACCACCACTACTTACGGCACATCAGATTAAACTATCATTTTATCTTTGCCACTGGGGCTTTCACTTTCATGTACACACTAAGCGGTAACTCCATGCCACTCTTTGTTGTAGTAATGCCTAAAGCTACTCAGAGTGATGGATGAGGTGTGGAACTTGTTGATGATGAGACATCACAGACTGACTATCTAGGCTCAGCACTTGGGGGTAGAATGGCAAGATACCAGAAGATTCTGGGTACACTGGTTTAATCTTTAGAACGCCTGAGTTCTCATAGGGTTCTCTATTAAAGTCAGCAACATTATTAGACCAGATGAAAATTAGTCTCAGAGTTAGGACGTAATGATTACAGTGAATCCTAACAGAGCCAACACAACTCTAGTAGTATCTGCTCTGAGAATTTACCTTGGTCCAGGGATTACTGATTAGTCAAGATGTTTAGTGTCTAACTTAACAGAAAAAACAGTTGTCATACATGGCTGCACAAACAGAGGTGCTGTGAGAGCAAGTGAATCTTGATACACATTTAAACAACTTTTCATGACTGGAATTCACACCTCATGATTTACTTATCTATTTTTAGCAGCTTGGTCTTTTAGTTAAGGTCAGATATAAGATCAACTTTAAGTTCGAAAACACATCCTATCAGTGTAAACAACACTCTCTGGAAGGCAGACATAGCTAACATCTTTCTCATCTCTGCAACTGAAAAAGTTGCATAAGAAAAAAATTATGCAAATCAACTGAAAGCTTTCAAAGGATATACTAAGTACATATATTTGCATATGACTTCAAAAACTATGGAGCTTTGTTACAAACATCTTGCTGCAATAGAGCAATATTTCAAGTGATCCCCAAAATGTAACTAGTCGTTACTGGATGCTAGAGTGACTGGCTGTAGTACCCTAAAACATTGTTAAGGACTTTAAATGCCAAACACATTCACAAAGACCCAGAACCAATTTGGGGCTATTATAAGGCTACTTACTGCAAACAGTTGGCAGCACACAACCTTCAAAAAATGTTTGGAATAGGACTTCATGAACCTATTGGTCTATATAGCAAAAACCTGAGTTACTGCCGAACATGATTGACACTTCAGTTTGGAATTATTAAACATAAGCGGGGCCGGGGGAAGAGAACAAAACAAGCCACTCAGTAGGTAACAGGTGTCTGTGTGCATGCACATGCACAGAGGAAATAGAGATAAAAAGCTATCATCTTTGAGAAAGGTGCAAGCACTACAAAACCAGGTTTCATCTGCCATCTATGTTCCACAGGAACTAAAAACCTTAAAGGGAGAGAAGATCAACATTAAGAAGTGAATCCAGGGATATTGCTGGAATGAGCAACCTGCCACTTGTTCTAATTTAACCCAGTATCAATTTGCAGCCTTGCTTGATAACAAATAAACTTTTGAGGACAAACACCCTAACTTGGGAGTAAGCCTCAATGGACACCAGAATAGCTCCAAGTAAACATTCATAGATGTACAGTTTTAAAGTGTGTTTCATTAAATATTTGTTAACTTTAAAACATTGGTCAAAATCCAACATAGAGCTAATCAATTTCAAGCATAATTAATTTTGTGCTAGATTGTGGTCACTGTGTCCAATGGTGATGACTCTCAAATACATGACTAGCACCCAAGAAGGAACACTTTCTAGCATTGTGGCTGCAGCCAAAACACCAACTCCTGATCATGTGAATGGAAATTTGTTAGTTTTTACTGACCTACATAGGAAGCAACATATTCCATGAATTCCAGTAACCAGAAGGTGTAGATAGTTAAAAGTGCAACAATACAGAAGGTTCTCTATTAAACACAATCTAAAAAAGCTTTGTAAGCAATCAGATGTTCAGACGGGGAGGGAGGTGGTTAATTTTCTTTGGACCTTCCTTTACAGACACCCAGGTGACCCCACAGTGCATTTCAGATAGCCTAGCTCATATTTTTAGAAACTAGTGCACAGCGATAAGCAAGAGCATCACACTAATGTGACAGGGAGCACAAGTCAAAGTACCCAGTACACCCATGTTAAGAAGTTTGTGAAACCTGATGCCCTGGCATCTGCCAGTGAAATTTTTGATATACTCCAGTCCTCTGTAGAGAAGGCTTCTCTTTTAGCAACTCATAACATGCAGAACATTTGACTTAATTCAACTGCTACAGAGGAGAATTACATAACTTTTAGAAATTTGCTTTGGCACAGACTAAGGACACAGTGGCACCGTTTGTGTATACTTAGCAATTTCAGCATCCAAGGATTTTTCAAGATTGTTGGCAATCTAGCAAGAGAATGCGACATGTTCCTGGACTGGCAAAATGCAGCAGGGAAAAAATGGCTACTTTTTCTTTTTTATTATTTAGTTTGCAGCCCCATATACCCTGTGAGGAAGTCCAACTGAACACAATGGGCTTCCTTCAGAGTAGATAGGCAGTTTTTAATGTTGGAAGCTGCCCAGAGTGGCTGGGGCAAGCCAGTCAGATGGGGAGCATATAAATAATCTTCTATTATTATTATTATTAATTATTATTATTATCACCACCACCACAAAGTGACAGGAAGATGGAAAGTAGATAAGAGTGATGATGGCCCTCTATATCTCAGCCTATGTGACTGGGCCATACAAAATGTCATTTTTGTGAATATTGTCCCATTTCCCCAAATATAAGAATTGCTGCCAAACTGCTACTTGCCACTGCTTCACTATTTTTGCCTTGTTAGAATGTGTAATGGATCTCTGATGGTGCCTCTTGTTTGCCTGGATGGAATATAAAGATGTGAGTTTGAAACTAGCCTACTGTACAAAGGTAACGTAAATTTTGCTTCTGACTATGCATAACTTTGCTTCTGTCCCTGCTTACCATTGCCATGTGGCTCCTGGAAGCTTGCGCAGAAAGGAGTGTGGTCCTCAGGTTATTTTTTTAAAAAATCTTTACGCATAAGGGGCTATCTTTTTAATAAAAAAGTGAAGAAAAGAAAAATAAAGAAAAGAATATAGTATACCACTGTAATAATTGTTAACAGACAACAATTACATTTTGTAATCTGCTGCATTTTGTATCAATGATTTCTAAATTTCATTAAACTTCTCCATGTGAAGTCTATGTCCATAAGCAATCTGCTCCTAGGTGGCAAGTACAGTCATGCCTTCAATCCTTTGAGACGGCTCCCCATTTCTGCTCTAGATAATTGAGACCTAATCAATCAATCGATCATAACATGCTTGCAGCTAACTATCCAGCACAGTCTCTCAGTGTGTGCATGTGCTATATGTACCTGGGCTATTCGTTTTTCTACAGAATCAGCAGCCCTCCCACCCTTACCTCTACAGGCTAGTTTGTAAACAGCTTTTATAGTGCTGTCTAAGGACCAGTCATGAGGGTGGGTGACTCAATAAATGAACAAAAAACCTTGGATACACACACATCTTGTGTACACACAATGCTCTTGACCATAGCTATGGATTCTGTTATTGGCCACATGTGGTTCTCTTTACTAAGGTCAAAAGAAGAATGTGCACTGAATGAAGACGTATTTGCAAAATTCTGATTGTTAACAGAATGGTTTTAAAGAACAAGCGTGTCATCATTTTGTAATGCACGAAAGCTAAAGCACCTAATCTCCTTTAAAGAGAACTCTGTCTACTGTAGGTGATGTGGAAAATGCCTGAATACTAAGTATGAGAGCATGTATTAAGGGTGCATTGTTGGAGTGTGTGTGTGTGTGTAAGTGTCTGGTCATGTAAGGCGATCCGAAGTATAGACTATTTGGGAGGATTAGAAATACAGGAGCTTGGTTTGCTTCCAAATAAGGAGATTAACGTCAGTATTTAAGAGAAAGACAAGCTGCTGGCTCAGAAAAGGAAACAAAAATTTCAGTCACTTGAAACAAAATACTAGTTCGCCTCTCTATGAAAGGATTTGTCAAGACTGCCTTTGATGCTCTTTTTTGTTTTTGTTTTTTGGTGGTGGTGGTGGTTGTCATATAACTGTGCCCTTTCCAAAACTTGGGGGGGGGGAGAGAGGCACAGTCTAAGCTACAGGGAGCGGTAAATAAGCAAGTCAGCATCTGAGCAAGAATCACGCTGTTCCTTTGTACAGGAGCTTTTGACTGCTGAAATTGCATCAAATGGGCACAGCACTTTACAGAGCAACAGCTTAAAACCTTTAGTTTATGTTGGATGATAAAATGTAACGGGCCAGAGTTTATGCTCACAAATCTATAAACACTCAAAAGCCATTCAAGATGCCTTTTGCTGGTTGGCAACTACTTTTCAGCATGGGCCATATTTTAAATGAGTTAGAGAGGATGGAACAGCAACATTGACACCATCCCCATTCAAGCAGAAAAAAACAAGCAATGCATCTCTTTTTGTTGTTGTGTTCCACTGCTCAAGTCCTTTTAATCCCTTTCTAGTTCCACCCACCCCCATCTTTACATTGTCTCTTCGGATAAACTCATTAAACATCACGGTTTTACCTATAAAGGGCTGTTATAAAGCCCTTAGTTGAAGGTGTGGGGAACCTAGTTAGACCCACCAGGCCTCCGCATTTGGCCCTTAAAGCCACTTCAGCCAAGGCATGCCCGCTTGCCCTACAGGTAAAAAACCCATTGTTTTTAGGTAATGCACATGTGTTGCAGTTGGTATCATCTTACAAGAGGCATTTCTTCCAGTGCAATAAAAAAGAGAAATGCTCCTCCTAAGAGACTTCTTGCCTTTATAAGCAATTGTTTCCTGGTGTTTTTCTTATCTTTTAATAAACCACCCAATTAATCAGTGGGACTTTTTTTTAGTCAATTAAAGGTTTCTAATGTACAAATCAAATCAAGTAAACACTGCACCCTATTGGTTTCCTAGTGATAGTCACTCCCTACCTGCCCATTCTTTCCTTAACTTCTGTGATACAACCCTGCACACTCAAATTAGCTTAAGAAAACTTAAGCCCTTGTCTAGCCCTTCCTTTAGGCACAGGGATTGGACAACATCAGGCAAATATTTAGTTATTTAACCCGCCCCCCAGAAAGAGATACAGAGGAGTGCTTGTCACAAATTGTCAGCGCTTTGGAGAGGTGCCATTTTTTTTTGTTCTGCCTCAGTCAGCAAAATATTCTGGGCCAGCCCTTTCATGAATTGATGAGATAAGAACAAAACACAATATTGAATTAATCATTGCCCTGCATATAAATCCTGTGCAAATGCAGCAAAGTTTACATTGGTGCAACACGAAGTATCAACATCAAACTCTCATCCTTTTATCATGAAGGCAAGCATTCTAAATTATTAATAATATATCTTGCACTTCAGTTCTGGTTGTTTGCCGTCCCCGTCAGCACACCCACCCAATGCATGGATGAACATTGTGATTTCAGTAAAGCCAGAATACGAGTTATACTTTTTTGAATGTCATGCTGAACTATGCAGGCAATGATGCACGGCTTATTAGTAGATTTAGGATTACAGAGGTTTGGTGGGAATGCTCCCAAACTCAAGTATGCTTTCCTTGGCTCATATGTCCCATTAGATGCTATTTTCCCTGACATTTTAAGAATTGTTTTATGACTGCACTTTCTATAAGTAATATCCATAGAGGTCAAAAAGGAAATTACTGTTCAAGGAATACTCAGATAGTATCCACAGCAGCACAAAAACTCTTGAGTTAAATAGTAGCATTCTGACTAACCTGATGATGTGATGATTAAGAATCCTTTCTAACAGTCACCAGCCTGAGGCTGGAAATGTTCCCCACATGGCCTTTTCATCAAGCCAACTGGGTTTTGGGGGACATTTTTGTGGTTCAGCATCCCACAGGAAACAGCTTTTCCCAGTTGCTTTCCCTGTTGTACATCTATTTTCTTCTACATTTTATTCATCACTGCTTTGCATGAAAGAAATGAATCCCTGGGCAAGAAAAGGGCCCAAATGCAAAACAAAAACCAACAAAAAAAAACAACCCAAAGCTTCTCCTTCCCTTTCTTAAATAGATGATTCTGTAAGAACAATGAATGAATGTCATTCATGATTAGGAATCAGTTCACAACGAATTTGTGAGGTGAGAAGATTACGCCATAATAAAACACAAATGAATCATAGCAAAATTAAAACTAAGCTTCTCTAAAACCTGCTTTTGAAATTTTCCCATTTTCCAAGTTCCAGTACTATTCTAATGTCTAAGCTAGGCTTTATCAGGAGGAATTTGGGACTAATATTCTTTGGAGGAATAACACCAGCAAAACAAAGGATAGAAATGCTGACTAGCATAGTTACGCTTCCCATATTTTATGCCCCAGGATTACCGTATTTTGGATCTAGGGTATTTCTCTTAGGTAACATTTGCTTAGGGACTCCAAGGAGCATCTGTAGTGTCTTGCACTATACAATTAAAGAAGTATCATATCACTTTAAATGGTCATGGCTTCCCCCAAAGAATCCTGGCAACTGTTGTTTGTTAAGGGTTTTGAGATTCGTTAGACCTCTTTTCCCCTCACAGAAATTATCATAATTCATCAGCCAATGCCTCTTCCTGAGGAACTTTATGAGGAACTGTAGTTCTGTGAGGGGAATAAGGGTCTCTTAATAACTATCAGCACTGTTAACAAACTACAGTTGCCAGGATTTTGAGGGGGCAAGACATGACTGTTAAAATGGTATAATAATGCTTCAAATGTATAGTGCAGATGGAAACTGATCCACTTGTTCTGAGTAATACAGAATGGTCTCTGTACCTATGTATGTTATGACCCAGGCTATGCTAGATGAATCATGGCGAGTTGGATTGTGATACCTTTGGTTTGAGATCAGTTGATGTAGCCTTTTTATCCTCTGTGACACTCTTTATTCGGACTGGTCAGAGTTTTCAAAGAAATCGTTTCAAATGCCGAGAGCCAGGTCAAGATCAAGATGACATTGCAACCAGGAGATATTTTAATCATTAGGTTTGGGCTCAGTTATACCATTAGATTTAATCTGGTCTTCTGCCAATTCTTATAGCAGCTATTTTTTGCTAGAAAATTGATATTCTTGGCTTTGTGCAAAGTAACTGTATATGTGAAAAATATGAGCACTACAGTTTATCAAAGACCCAATGGGCACCTAAGCACCCCTCTGATAAAGGATAAAACAGATCTCTTGCTTGTAAGGAAGTTTATAGGCTAAACAGATAAAACAGGCACAAAGAAAAGAAAAGGATTCAACACTTAAAGAATATGACCCAACTAGGCTCATGTTTTATTAACTGCATCATTTTCCGCATGGGTCTCATTTCCGTACCAAAAAAAAGCTGCTCAATAATGTGTAAGGCAGAGAAAGAGGGGAAATGACAAACAGATTTGAGGAAATAGTTTTTATATAAAAAGAGATAGAATCAAGCGTGTGAAATGTAGTTATTTTAAAAACATTTTTTCTGCCTCTCATCTCTTTCCCTTATCCTTTGCCCACCTCAAATCAGTATGCACGATCAAAACTAATTTCTCATGGATTTCCCCCTTTGCATCACTAACCATTAGCTTGGAGAAAGGTTAACATTACAGATGTAAATAAATCACTTAACAAAATCACAAAGGAGGTTAATTCATCCCACTCATTCTGCCTGAAACTGCAAACACTGCAGACACCGGGGCAAGTTATGCTTTTGTAAGTTTCAGTTTGTTTCTCTTGCATAGTCTTCAAGAGTACTTGCTACAATGGGGCCATTTTGTTCGCAAAAAGAGGTGCATTAAACTGCTGCTTATTGCAATTCCAATACCACTCCACTGGAAGTGGATTCCCCCCCCCCCCAAGTAAATGAAATACTACAATAAATGAAATACTACAATCCTTTGCAACCTTGCTTCTATCACTGTAAGCCACCCAGCCTGAAAAATATTAAATTTTCACCCCACCCCAAAGTCTCAGAAAATACCTCCTTACTTTCATGAGATACAAATGGGCCCATGAAAATGGAAGAGAGAGGGCAGTTACTAATGTATGTCTCGATCATGTGTTCATGTAGAGCACAGAACAGAAAAGCCTACTGTGCTGAATTCACAATGAATAAAGCTTACTTTGTTGTTAAAGACCAAAGTGTTCCTGTGTCTGTGATATAACACTAATTCATTACAAAAGCCCACTATAATGTATCAGGTATAGCTTTCAGATGTCATAATGCCCATAGGAAAGGCCTTTTTCATTTCTAGACCTGCTCTTGTCAGCCCACAGCTCTACTCACCTGGCTTTTTATGATACTGCTGGGTTGCAAATGATATTAGTGGCTGTTGCCTCCGAGCAATTCAGTGTGATCCATTGCTGGAATATTATGTATTGGCTTCCAACTGTAGCAAATGACACCTAGTCATGTAGTCATGATTCTATGGCAATGAGCGATACTCAGATCTCAGTTTTGGCCTACTGCAACCTTTGCCAACCTGATACCATCCCAGTTTTTGTTTGGGATTATGACTTCCATCAAGGATGTGCTGACCAGGGTTGATGAGAGTTGCATTCCAAAACATCTGAAAGGAGGCCATAACTGAGATTTGAGAAGAAAGAAAGAAAACAAGGATGGAGAGATTATTTAAAAAATCTAAAACATATGAGATGGAATTCAACACAGTGTTAAGGAGATTGTTCTTCTTGCAAGACATAATTATCTGCCCTCTCCTCTCCCCCTACCTTCCGGTGTGCTATTCTAAGGATTCTCCTGACCCTCCAACATGAATTTGGTTGAGGCCTAGTGGTAGCATGCAGGTAGGATGGGGGGAAACCTCATTACATTAGCGGGGGCAATCCTTGTGCTAGCTTTCACTTGCAGAACAGGTTAGTTGACCCTGTCTTATAATAATCCATAAGGGGCAGTTATTTTACATTTGTTTCACTCTCAGTTGAGTGAGCCAAATACCTTTCGTCCCAATTGTCCTGTAAGTTGTGCTCAAACTATGGTACATAACTGCACTTTGTAACATAGTGACAGGCCTTGTTCAAGTACCTGCAAATTCACAAAAACACTGCAAGTTGTCCTCTTGAGCAAGAGAAAAAGATTCTGACAAGTTTCTGGATTAGACAACAGTGCACAAACCAGAAGTCTTAATGATGGAATACTGAATACAGTTGTAAAACTCTGACATGTCAATAGCGGCTGTGTCTGAGTGACAACCATACTTCACCACCAATAGAGATCATAAAGGTTCAGCAGGTAGCTCAACAACTAAAGCAGGTACATGACAATATAAAGAAGTAACCCCTAGTCTTATAAATCTCCAAGATGCAGCTAGAGGTGGTTTTTATGAAGCAATACATAAAGCTATAGAAATTTATTTATTTAGTTAGTTTAAAGTATTTTCACCCTACTCTAGTTAAAAAGGCTCCCCCAGGGCAGCTTAGAAAGACAGTGCCTGTCCTTGAACTTACTTTTTAGAAGAACAAGAAGAATAGGATGGGAAAGGAGGAGGGTTAAAACAAGCACAGGCACTAGGTCTTGAACTTGAAAAAGTCCAGGTAGCTCAAGTCAATGGTTGCTGTGAAGTGACAGCTGAGGGAGAGAGCACACTGTAGCTCATGAATCTGTTAGTTGTGCTGCATAATCTCTGCTGAAAATCATGAGCATTGTTATCTGAAAGAAAGGTTTCAGGATTATTTGTTATTGGCCAAATGCCACAGGAAAATTAAATGCCCATGCTTACTGAATAACAAACTCAATGAAAACAATTCGGCAAGATCTATATGTTATTTAGAGCACATGGTTACCACTAGGAACACAGGAAGTCAAACCCTTGGATTCATGTCGCTAAGTATTATCTACACTGAGTCGCAGCAATGCTTGAGGCTTTCAGGCAAGGGACATTTCCGGTCCCACCTAGAGATGCTGGAGATTGGGCATTCTGTGTGGATGGCAGATGCTCTACCACTGAGCTACAGCCCTTCCTCTGTGAGAACAGCCTCACATCCCTTCTCATCTTCTACCCAATGGCATGCAATGCTACAAAATGGGTGACACAATGTCATCACATTTCAACTTTTCCTGCCGCTCAGTAGCTGACATCATGGGTGGGGAGCTCAAAGTATGGTGCCCTAATGTATTTTGTGGCACTGAATGTTTTGACTGTTAGCATGTAACATGTAGACACTGGTAGGGGCTGGTGGAAACTGTAGTCTAAAACATCTGGAGAGCACTAGGTTGGGGGAAGCTAACATAAGGCCTTGAATCCTATCAGGCAATTGATGCGAAGGATTGGCAAACTGACAAGGGAATATAAAAATGACTTAGTAGTAGCCTCAGGAGTTTGGATGTTTTTGTAGATGTGCAGGGTCTGGTTGATACATTATATTTCTGTAATCTTAACCTTGACTCATGCAAGGTTGCATCTGGGTACAAAACTGTTGGAGAACCATGCTTTCCTTGTCTCTGAAAAGTCAAACATGATTATTATGTATGTATGTCAGTTTGATGCTCAGAAAACAACTCAAGGTACATATACCTTATTTGCATTTAACTTTTATTCAGATGAGACAAAGCCCCCAAGGTGCTATTTAAAATGAAATTCCATCCAGACACTAATGGCCAATATAAAAAGTACAGGAGGAAATGTTGGGGAACAGCATCCATACTGAACTTATTGCAAGAGACAATGAGAAATATGTTGAACAATTTTGTACGATTCACTTCAGGTCTTATGCATAAAGAAATTGTTTATGTAAGCTGTTGCAAGATTGTTCTGTCAAAGGAACAGGATATAATGGGATTAAAAGACTACAACTGCATAGCTTGTCATAGAAGAAACCATGGTAATCATATCATAAGACCTTGTTTCTTTAAGGATTTTTCAAACTGGCATCCTACATATCACAAATTAAGTCCATTTGCCAAGTTTTTTGTCTACTGTTCTGCTTTTAGACATAAATTACGGCAACAGTCACAAAAAAGGGAAACCCATGAGCAAAAGTAGAATAAATGTTGCTGCACACAACTGTAACAAAAAAAATTGTTAACAACAAGTAGTAGTACTGTGGCACTGCTTCATTCATCAAAATAAGATCAGGTACACTCATAAGTTTACTGATAAACAAGAGAGCATTTAGGGAAGTTAATATGTGGACAGTAAAGATTTCCATGTAGTTTATTGGAGATTAAAAGTAATGTCAGCACTTTCACATTTTTCACTCCACAGTGCTTTATTAAATTGCTAAATTATTCACTAAGGGACTCCCTACTTCTTTCCATATTGAGAAGACAGATTTTTAAAAGACTTGTAAGCCACCCACAAAACTGTGGGTGCAAAGCAAGTATAGCTACTGTTCCTATGCAAACAACAAAATTAATGAAGTATTTCAGCTTCTTTTAATTCAATTAAACAGCTGGCAAAGTACCGGTAGTTGTAAAGCTACCATGGTTCCTGGCCACTGAAGTCAATTGGCATCATAACAGCCTTTGGAAGAAATCAGATGTCTGTTGATCAGCCAAGACAAAAGTTGAAGAATCTCTGGATTAAACTAATTCCCCATATCTCTGTATGGCAGGAGGTTTTTTTATTTAAAAAAAATCAAACTTAAAAAAGCAAAAACACATAACTCAAATGTTCTCAGAGAATTAAAAATAAAAAGTCTTGTTTTAAGACCAAGAAACACAATACCCATATAACAGGTTTTATTTTATGTTAAGAAAGAAAAAGAATCGAGACAGATATATTTATCTGATAGCTAGATCAGTAATCATAGGCAGGACTTTATACATCTAACCTACAGCTTAAAGTTAATGATACGTTGTAAAAGCAAAAGCAAAACACTGAGAGCAAAATCCGGCTTACCTTGACATGTAATTGTTACCTCATTGTTTATGTTTGATCCTATTGTTAAGCAAACATCCATTATTTAGAATATACACATTCATAAGAGGCACAAATCAGATCAGATAGGCACATAAGCACAATTGAATGCTTTGTACATGCAAATAATTATTATAGGTAAGATGGTTACATTAGCTGGGTCCATAGATCTCTAGAGGTGGAGCCAGGTAGCATTTCCAGTACCAAAGATGGGTCAAGCAAACCCTCCAAGTGCCCCTATTTCCCAGGGACATGCCTGATTTAGAGAAGCTGTCCTGGTTTCTGATTTAATCCCAGAATGTCCCCTATTTTCATTGGGGGAATGTTGGAGGGTATGGAGTTATCTAACCCCCGAGCCGTCTGAAGGCAATCTTGTACAGAGAAGGTTTTTTAAAATGTTTGATGTTTTATTATGTTTCTTATGTATGCTGGAAGCTGCCCAGAGTGCTGAGGCAACCCAGTAAGTTGTGTGGTGTATAAATAGAGAAATTATCATTATGGAATGGGGTGTCCCTATTTTCATTGGATAAATGTTGGAGGGTATGGTGCTGGTTCCACTTCCCAGCACTCAAGCACAGTGTCCCGTTCACACATGTAACATAAAAACTGAAACTGGTGAAAAACTGTTTTTATTTCAGTTTTCAACATTCTTTTCAGATAGGAGGCCCAGAACTACAATTGAATCCCTTCCCGGAATACTCTATTCAAAGTTCTAAGAAGGGAAAGAACTAACAAACTGTGAAACTGACAAGACATGCCAGCTTTTCACTCATAAAAGAAGGAAGTATTAGTTCAAAGCTTCAAGAAGTCTCCAACAATCTGATGGGGTCTTGGACAAGTTCTCTCCACAACCATCCCACAATCATACAAAGACCAAGTATTTTCTGTTTTAATAAACAACCACAGTCTATCCACAATCAGTCTCTTTACAATCAACCCATCTGGAAAAATAGCACTGTTGATACGTACAGAAAGTTTGTCTGAAACATGGCAGGTTTGATTCTTTGGAGGTGTAGCAGCATGACTGAAAACATCTGTACCATTTACATAGAAGATATCAGAGTTACGAGCAATGGAATAAAACACAGGGTGGGTCACCATCAAAAGTAATAGGAAGTTTAAAATGGGCTCTCTTTGGCCAATCTGTTTGAAATTTATCAGGTTTTATGTCTAAGGAGTGGGGGCAACAGAATGCCTGCAAATGCTGAAGTCCACAGGAGGGTGGGCATCTAATATTGTCCAGGGATGTTTCAAGCTAGGCCCTTATCCTACAGCACCTCCGCTCCCTGCACTGGAAGCTGCTGTTCGTTTCCTAAGCACAGCTGAAACTCACCAGAGAACAAGAAGCAATTCTAGCCCAGAATTCAGTAGGGCTATTAAAATTCACTTGGTATGTGGAACAACTAACACAGTCTAATTTTTGATGGTTAAGTGAAAACTATCTGCAATAACAACACAATCTTGTTAATATGGATGGATGGATACTCCCCCACCCTACCCCTGTCTTAGTAGATAGAACCAATGCAGAATTTATATGGCCATATAATATTCCAGTGAAAGAACACACACCAATATTATATGAGAGGAAAAGGAGTAAAACAGATTCAGTATATTTGGCATTAGGAATGTTTGAACAGAGTTATATGAACACTGGATGATAAATATCAGTGAGTTTTGGACAACTCTCCATGTCTATGAATGGTACTTCACAACTGTTCCCTCTAAAGTGCTGAGTTTAGTGATTTTTTTAAATGAATCACAGCAGAGGGTTAAGAACAGACTGTTTCATATGAAATAAAGTCCAACAGAAAATTATACATGGAGATTTCCCCCATGTAATTTGCTACGTTTTTTATTAAAAAAGCAAACAAAAAAACAAATTAGCTCAACACATTATCAGCTATCCTGCCAACTGGATCTCATGTAATGAACACACAATACACGTCCAATACTTCTATTGATTACCATGTGCTATGAAAGTGTGTACATCACTTTAAGAGAAGGAATGTCTTACATGGGAAGTAAGAAGCAGAAGAGAAGGAAGTTGCAAGCTAGGATAATTTGAATTTTAGAACAATTTAAATAAGACTAAGCATTTTTGCCTGTTGTCTGGCAAAAATGGACGAGATGGTTGGACAGTGTTCTCGAAGCTACGAACATGAGTTTGACCAAACTGCGGGAGGCAGTGCAAGACAGGAGTGCCTGGCGTGCTCTGGTTCATGGGGTCACGAAGAGTCGGACACGACTAAACGACTAAACAACAACAACAACAAGCATTTTTGCAGGAACTATTGAGATTTTGTGAAGAGATACATCTGAAGAGCGTGCTACTTGAATTGCAATCCAACCTTGAGAAGAACTGCCCCACCCACTCACTCCCTCATCCAATGGCAGCAGACAGGAAGGCAGACTTTCATACTTCCTCCTCCTTGGTCACCTTCCCTGGCACTTTGCATGCAGCTGCTGCAGCAGCAGCAGTATTTGAGGCACCCAGGAAAGTCAGAGCGGGGAAAAACAGAGAAAGGGAAAAGAGAACTCATTCCTCCTGTCATGGACCCAGCTAATGCCAATGCAGCTAGATATGTACTTTTGGAGCTTCACACAAAGGGATGAAGGAGGAGTTCAGATCTTGTTAGACTTCTAGTGTAACCAGTGGCTCAAAATTAATCAAGCCACTTTCCAATTTTAGAGAAAATAAAAGTTTGTCCAATTCACAATTGAATCGAGTGGCAGGGTCCTGCCTCCCAGTCTGTCCTTCAATCCCAATTGTTTCGCCCACCAGTTCCTTGTTCCCAGGTCCCAGGTCCCACACAACACAGGGCTGAGAGTGAACCAGTGCAACTCTGACTTTCCCTTTGTCCATTCCTGTAGGTTAACAAATTGCCAGATTCACTGCCAGTTTCTCTAGTAGTGCAATGAAAGGTTGCAATGAAGTTTGGATTTAGAAATCAATCCAGTTATGGGCTCAGAAGCAAGCAATTATTTATCTTTATATCTCACCCTTCTTCCCAAATGGAGCACAGAGCAGCAAAAACAAAAATGGGACATTAATCATAAAAAAAATTAACACATCAAGTAGATCCTCATCAACACAAATAGCAACACCACATATTTCCAAAAGAACAAATACGTGAGGTATGTGCCTGAACATACCTAGAGTGGGAAACAACCTGGGATTCCACCTGGGATGGAGTACCCTAAGCAGAATGCTATCACCAAGAATGCCCTACCTCGTATGTCTTCATCACCACCTTCACCAATGGGTCATATGTTCAGAGACTTATTAAAACACTGGTCTTTGTAAGTACAAATATGCGGCTGTGAAGCATTGACTGGGGTCACTAGTAGGGAACCTTATGCTCACCTAGCAATTGTGTCTCCCCTGCCCCCAAACTGTTTTCTCTATGATCCAGACAAACTGTACCACCAAGTCTTTTTGTCTGCTGCAGTAACATGCTGTTATCAGTCGCACAAAGGTGGTTGCATTTTACAGGGTGAAATGGGAAAGGGTTGTCAACCAATCCACCCTTTGATCTTTAGGTTGGGAGGCCCATGCCATCCCCAGTACCTACAGGGGTTTCCCCCTGCACTATGAGCCCCTTCAGCTGCTCAAAGGCGAGCTCTGAGTGATGAAAACCTTTCCATTTTTTTATTGGCGCTCCAAAATAGCAATCACACAACACCCTCAAGAATTAAGACTACTTAAGGAGTAAATTTATTTTAAAAGAGAAGGTAAAAAGTAGTTATTCCCCTTTAAAAATTCAATTCATCATGAATTATTCCTCCTGCCTTTAAAAAGAAACCTTTAAAATTAATGAGTACTCTGTGTACACCAATAAATTATTGCTTGGCTCCCTCCTTACCCTTTGATTTTGATTTTATGAAAAAACTAACTATAGGGCCTGGGCTAACTGCCCTTTAAATTGTCAAAATGCTTGAGAGGCATGCAGCTGTGCCTCCTATACAGCAATGTCAATAAGCCAGACTCTATCCCCCATGCCCCCAGGTCTTTTTAGATCCATACATCTCCATTTCAAAGGCTGGGTGGAAGATGTCTGCCAGTGTCCTGTTTAATCATGGATTCTTTTTCCAGGATAAAAATTCCACAGTTATTAGACCAGCCCAAAGTACTAACCCCCCCCTTTATTCCAATTAGTCTAGATTTATAGCCATTAACAATGTTCACGTCATTATATACAAACACTCAGACACAAATGGCTATCAAATAAGGCCCGATTTAAGCATGATGGCTCCCATCAACATCCATGCGACAGCTATGACAATTCAAAAATAAAATACAATACTATATGTGTTGCCGCTAATAGACCCATACAAAACCACCATGCAGGATCTGTATGCTAAGGGCCTGTGCAAGCAGTTAAAAGTATTTTAAATTACTACAACCCTCATGTGGAATGCCTTGCCACCACAAGGTAAGTAGTTTTGGTTGACCTCCATGTGGAAGTCGTCATGTTTAAACCACCTTTCAGGCTATTTTTTGAAACAGTAGCTACTATGGAATTTACTGTGGGTTTTTATAGCTGAAGTGCCCATAATTTGGGGTGCTTTTCTACATTTCCCGCAATGGGCTTTAGACTACTGCAAGGAGGTCCCACACTAGTTCAAATCATTCCAAGTGAACTGCGTGCGAAAAGCACCAAACCCAGCCAGGAAAAGCAGCAGCAGCAGGACTAGGGGACCTGAGCCAGGCCAGCAATTATTTATCCATCCATCACAGCATCTCTTGTTCTGCATGCCCTTGTACTGTCAAAGGATAAAAGAAACTGCTTCATCCCAGTAACATGAAATATGTTACTGCAATGGTCTCTCATGAAAAAGAGGAGCAGGACCAATCCACCCACTCATCCTGTATTGTCATGAAAATCAGGTTAGTGATAGTAACAGATCAGGCTCTACACTTGCCTCCCACCGTGGAGGAAGGAAAGAAAGCAGGAAGGAAGGCAATCGCCTAACTGGATCCCACTCTGCTTCTCTTATTGCAGATACTTTTGTACTGTGAACTGTGCAATTATATCCAGGTTGTGTGGGATGTTTTTTTTTTAGCAGGATAGCAGCTGCCAATTACTTGATTAGATACCTCCTTCCCACATTAAGATGAGTGAGGGGGCAGGGATAAGGAGATCACCTAGTCAGATCTCCCATGTACTTGTCCTGACCAGCAGAAGGCAGCTTGTAATGCTGTCTTTATGGGGAATGTTCTGTTCCAGCAATCATGCTCCCTAGCAGGATACGGTATTCGCATGTCTAAGCTACTGAAAAATGGCAAGAAGCTTCCTTCTTCTGGTGGCCAAACAAAGCAGCAGCAGGGAATTGTACCCATTCTCAAGAGGTGAGTATAGAAACTGATCCCAGCTCCTGCTTTCCCAGGCACCAGGAGAAGGCTACCTACCCGTATTCCCAAGGTGCCATTATTTATTTGGCACAAAGGTATTTGGAATGCACTTTCCACAGACATGAATAGCAGATGGGCCTGGGGAGTGGATTTATCTCGCATCCTTCTTCCTGCACAACATCTTAACCAGGACACTGTAGCTTGTCACAACATGAACTGCTAAATTCAGATACTATTTCCCCACACTCTAAGAATGCCATCTAAACATTTAAACCAGGGGTCAGCAAACTTTTTCAGCAGGGGGCCAGTCCACTGTCCCTCAGACCTTGTGGGGGGGCCAGACTATATTTTGGGGAAAAATATGAACGAATTCCTATGCCCCACAAATAACCCAGAGATGCATTTTAAATAAAAGGACACATTCTACTCATCTAAAAACATGCTGATTCCTGGACCGTCCGCGGGCTGGATTTAGAAGGCGATTGGGCCACATCCGCCCCCCGGGCCTTAGTTTGGGGACCCCAATTTAAACCATGCTTAGCTGAGACAAAATGGGTAGTAGTGGGCAGCTTCTTTAAAAATGGCTCAACCCATCAAAGCCTCTAGAGCTGCTGACTCTGTGTGAAAACGTGATCTTGGCTCAAACACTTGTGCAAATGAACCTAAAATGCCTCAAGTGATAGTTAATCTAACATGACACCCCTGGGTATCGAAGGCAATAACACAACTACTGAAAAAGTAATATTCTAATAGGCTGCACCAGAAAACCCAGTTCAGCTATGTCTATATGATTGCTTTAATTCTCATATAAAATGGTGAGATAAATAAAAGAGGAGAAAAAGAATTGAAGTATCTAATACTGATAATTTAGACAAGTTAGGAGAACATTAGACATATACACAGTGCATGTGTGTGCATATGTATGTACACACTAACAGATTTTTTTTTACCTTTGTGAGGAATATTTTCATCAAATTTCATATTAGTTTCTCTTCCCTTCTAAACAAAATCTTCAGATTGTGCTAGAATTCAAGTCACTTCCCTCTCTAATATTCCAACCCACTTCAAAAAAAAAAGTCTCAGTAAAATGTACAGAAAATTATTAGTGTGCCTCTGTAAATAAACTTGTGAACAGACATAAGAAAAACTAATTATAGGTTCAGAATTCAGAACAAGCATACAGAGCAAGCCTCTCACCTGGATATATAAACGAAGTCATCATAAAAGTTCTATGGGAAAGCAACACAAAAGAAAATGCTGATCATGTGGATTGTAATAACCTACAGATTAATAGAATGAGCAATAACTTGTTCAGGCAAACAGATCCTACATATTTAGTTTCCCCAGTGCCACCCTCACTCAGGAGAGCAGAATACAAAAGGAACATTCATTCAGTCACACATTTCTCATCAGGGTCTAATAAATGCAGATGATAGAGGGGCACAAGCCTGTTGAGAGGAATTGAAAGGAGGGAGGGCGGACAAATGTTTAATAACATTGAAATGCGATAGCAACCTACAACATACTGTCTTGGACACGAACAATGGAATCTCAGAAATGGTTCTGATTTGCAAATAAATTCATTGTCCATTTTTAAAGAAAAACCAGGTTTGATTTTTCAATTAAATAAACAGTCTTAGGTTTACAAGCCCAGAAAGAAAATTAATTTTGAGGACAGCCTGACGACAGTGTAGATACTTTGACAAAAGATCATCTTTGTCATGAATGAAACATGCATTTACCCAGTCTATGCGAGGATAAACTGAAGTCAGTCACTCGTTACTACAAAAGCTTCCCCCTTGAATGCTCCCCGGATTTCACCCTCCAGCTCAGACATTTTGGTTGGGTTGTAGGCACTGAAAATATATCCTGACTACAAAATTACTCTTGAGGTCTGGTAATGCCACTCACATCAATTCTGTGAAGGCGTCTGCTCCATATGAGATTTCTAGATATTTTGACTCATTTACTTACAGAGCTCCACCATCCACAGCATTTCCATTTGTAACCATATCTAACAATATAAATCCATATATAGCAGGTAACCTGTTGGTTACCTGTTCTGGATGGGGTTGCACTCCTTTTGAAGGAGCAAGTGAGTAACTGGGGGGAACACCTATATACATCTTTGTCACTAGAGGCCCAGGTGTCCTCTGTGGCTAGGAGTGCCTTTTACCAGCTTCATCTAGTTTACCAATTAAGATTGTTCCTGAACAAGGATAGCCTGGAAAGAATAACTTGTGGGGCTACTATTGGGTCTGGTTCAGAAGCTCCAGCTGGTGCAGAATGCTGTGGCCAGATTGCTGATGGGAGCTTCTGGTCAAGAACAGCTGCACTAGCTACCCACCTGTTGTCAAGCCAGGTTCAAGGTTCTTGTGTTGATTTACAAAGCCCTGAACAACCCAGGATACCTCAGGGATCATCTGAACCCGAATATACCAGCTTGATCATTGAGATAATCTGCAGGAGTGTCTTTGGTCATTCCCAGAGTTGGTGAGGTTTGTTTGAGAAATTGATCCGTTAGTGTCAATGGCAGACACCTTCCGTGCCAACTTTTAAACACCTGCTGAAAAGCTTTTTGTTTCACCAGGCCTATGCAGGCAATTAAGAGTACACACCACCCAATGGTCTACTGGCACGTGAGAGAGAAAATTGTGCATCTACCACTGTCCCCATCAGGCATATTCCTTATTTGAAAGGTAACACTGTTATGTTACCCAAGATAAAAAAGATAAAAGAAAGAAACCAGAATGGAAACAAAAGCAGGGAGTGATCTAGTTACGTAGTTCGCTACACTGTCATTGGATTTACAAAATAATGTTTGATACGACTACGGTAGGGGAGAAATACAACTCAGTTCACATTTTAATACAATATCACTTACCGGTAATTTGCACGTCCTGAAACAACATGCAAATCTGAACAGAGCTATCCTTTGAAATTTCCACCTTTCCAATTTTGTGATGCATTTCTTTAACCAAATAATGTGCAGAAAGATCCACACACACACACAGAGAGAGAGAGACATTTGGAGCTGCTCAGAACAGCATGTTGATTCTAAGCTGCACTTAGGTTCCATCTTTAATGAATAGGGCAAATAAGTCATGACTTAAGTTCCATTCCTTGTTATGGGAACTACGGTAAGCTCAACCAACTTTCAGTTCTCCCACAAAGTTCTCCCACTGAGTATTCTAAGGGATAAAATTGCAGCCCTAGACTGGATCCAACTCAGAAATGTTAAGTTCATAGAAATAACTTCATAGCTGTTGTGTTTTCTCTATTGTTTATTCATTACTACTTTATCTAAATCTTCTTTTGAGGGTTTCCTCATTATATTGTGTCCCAAAGAAATTTGCACATAGCATACCAAGGTCAGCCACTAAGAGCACAGTGCAACTGTTGCTCAAAAGGACTAAATCCATGGAACACACACATCTAGCTTTCTGCAGAACCATACAAATAAACTTCCTCTGTGCACGAACAAATCCATAAGAGAAACACTCCCTAATGCTGATATTATCAGATAATCAAATCCAGCAGCTGAGCATCTTTAGTAGCAGATGAGATGGGAGATACAAACCAAACAAGGATACAAAGACAAAATAAACAACTGAAAATAAACAGGATAAACAGAACCACATCATGCCTTGTAAGAGCTGCTGAAAAAGCTACTGCAGCATCACAAAGACTGTGTGTGCTACAGGGAAAACATTTTCTACATTTGGAGTTTAATAATGGGCATAGATGCAATGCCAATGTTAACATAAAGCTGGGAGGTAATGCATCTGTTGAATCACTGTTCCAAAACCAGACTTGTAGCAGCCAGAACAAATCCTGTATGCAATTATTTCAGTTTTGCAAGGCCTTAATGTGCTTTAACACCGCTTTTGTTATAAAAGAAAGACAACTTAAGTAAGAAGGTGAAAAGAAGTGTGTGAAATAAATGTTACCATAGTACTTTTTACCTTTGCCAGAATGCCTCTGACTGCCCTACAGAGTGGGCAACCGCTTCCTATGCAGAATGTTTCTCCGAAAATAAGCCATAGCCATAAAATAAGCCATAGCAGGATTTTTAAGCATTCAAGGGATATAAGCCATACCCCGAAAATAAGCCATAGCGATAGGCAGTTTAACCTTGTAGGTTAAACTGAACCATACTTAATAAAATAAAAAAGACAGCCCCTGAAAATAAGCCATAGTGGGATTTTTTTGAGAAAAAATAAATATAAGACGGTGTCTTATTTTCGGAGAAACACGGTAGTCAAATGCATTACAGAGAATGTTGAGAAAACAGTGTAAGCCACTGATATGCCCACCCAAATGACCTCCCTGAACTTGATCACTGCTGAAATACACTGCTGAAATACTGGGGTTGAAAATCCTTAGTTGAGGGTTTCCCCTGGATATTTTCTAAAAGCCAAAACTGGCTTTGAAGCCAGGCTGTTATCCCATGAACACTTATTTTGCAATAAGCCCTACTGTACCTGCATCTGATTAAAGATGCACATAATTGCACAGAGACTACATTTTGCAAAATGCTGAAAAGTCCACTTCATGAAAAGTGATACACCAATCGAAGCATTTTGCTGATCTGCTTTAATACCACAAGCTGCTGACCCTGCTGGGACATTAGGTTTAGAATTATTATTAGGCTTATTAAATGTTATACATCGTTCCCCACTGGAAAAAAAGTCCCAAAGCAATTTGCAACCAAGGTTCGAGTATAGTTTTGATTTCTTCCTGTTATCATAGCATATAAGAAATGGTTCTCCCTATGTGATCATCTGTAGTATTTAAACTGTGTACCACTGACAATATGTTACCTCATGAACTTCACTTACTCATTTCTTTCACATATTAGAAACATTATTCTGCACATTTTATGGCGTTTTAAGATCTTTTATTCCCTACGCCTTCAAAAAAAGCCATCTGCAATACATCTAACAAGGTCACATTCTGCAGCAGAGAGCTGAATACCCCCAATTGCTGCTGAGCTGGCAGAGAAAGGCTCAAATCCTTCTCACGCAGGGGTACAGATTTATTTATTTATTTTGTGTCAAATTCTCATTCTGGGGATTCATGTAAGCATCCATTCACCTATCCAGTACTGTACTCTTCTTTTATGATATTCCCATGATCTCCCACCTCTGCTTCTCTTTACTACCTTAAAAATAATAGTAATAATCTTTTCAATTCCAATATTGCACATTTTCAAAGGGTAACATTAAGTTTCCTTAATCTTTGCCTCAGTTCTAATATTTCTTCATGTCACCTCCTCCCCATGGATGGTTCTGGTGTTTATTTAGAGGGTTCTGAGGCGGCCAAGGGGATCTGTTGTATATTCACCAGTTCACACACTATTTATGCAACTGCTAATTTCAACGTTTCCAAAACTCACTAGTTCTCTGTTGGTGCATGGAGGAGGAATTCATAAAAGTTCTGATACTTTCTGCTTATGTTAGACTTGGTTTCGGGGTTTTTTAAAAATATGAACTCCTTCACAGCCTTTGAAGTTTTGGAGCCCAGCAGTAGTGTTGCCCTAAGTAGACCTAGTTTATTGTTACTGGGCAAAAACTATGACAAATGTGGAACAAATATCTTTTGGCAGGATCCATCACTATAGACCTCCTATCATCTGCATCAAGACTGATATAGGTGTAGTGATGCATTTGACTAGCAATAGGGCCAAGCTGTCATGCTGGGTAAAGTAACATTCTATAAGTTCTGGAAATTCAGTGGTCCTTGTCAGGGCAGATATGCGGTTCTGCATACTTACAGATTAACTGAAGTATGTTTAAATTACTTACCTTACTGCTTCACTTCCAAACTGCTAGGCAGCAAATCAGTTAGGTTTGTTATTAGAAATAATTGATAGAGCATTATTAATTGTGACTTTATCTGGTTTGCATTCACAACCATATGGTGACGTGACTATTACTACCTTTTTACAGAAGAACTAAGTCTAAGAAAATGTGAATGGTCCGAGCAAGGCTAAGTAACAAACTCGTAACAGAGGTGAGACCCGAATTCCCAGTCCAGGTGGAACACACTAGCCCCTCAGCCACAATGGAAGTGACAACACATTACTGAATATAATCCTTATGAAGCAGGGGCATCTTTGTATTCAGAAGAAGCAGTATACAAAGATAAACTAAGACCACATAAGGAAGCTCTAGGAAACCAAGAAACTGAATCTTTATTTCTTACATTTCAGTCTAGTCAAGACCCATTTTCCTTCTCATTTAAGTTTGAACTGCTGAAGGCAAACTTGTTATGACTGATCTAAATAATCCCTCAAACAAAATAATGGAAGTATTGGGGGAGAGGGTTGGCAAATGCAGAGAGATATCCAAAATGGTGGTATTTGCCTACATCTTGCTGGTAAACTGCATACTTCTCTTCTTTCAGCGCCCCAGATTATTCCTGTATGCTCCAGAGACCATTGAGAAGGCCTATAAATATGATAAGCAGAATAATGCTTTTAAGCCTTTTGAAAGGTAACATTCTGTCAAGAAAGAAAGCAGATTGGCTTATAGATGAAGAATTCCTTCTTCCCTAACTTGTCAACATGGGAATTTTGAGGTTTGGATATGTACAGTCTGGCACTACATGCAGATTAATTGCTAGTCGTAGGATTTATGCCAACTTTTCTTTTTAAACTTTCTGAAACGTGTAATACACTTACAACATAAAACTCAAAGCAGTGCAGATAATATCAATTACTTAGAAGAACCTCGGGGATAGAATGAGTGATTGGGCACAAGGATTAGGAATGTCCCAAATGCTAAATTTCATTTATAAAAATACTATTTAGGCTAACTGATATAAAGACAGGATTTTTGTTGTCCTGCCTAAACATTTCTTTTTTTCTGTTTTAGTTTGATCTTGTAACCAAATTCTGAATTCCATAGAGAATCTAAGACATATTGGTATTAAAAAGCACATACAATAGTATTTTCTAAGGTAGCCTGCTTGGAGGGCTTAAATACTTATAATCAGCACCCATGATTGGGACCTCACACTAATAATAATAATAATACACTTCAGAATAGCTGTCTGTAGCAGACAATTTGATCATGGAAGTAGACTGGTGCAAGGGAGTGTTGAATCTTTTCCTTGTGTGCCATTTTCCTGATCTAAATTACCACCTCCACTCCCTGCAGCTTCCATTAGCCATACAGAGGTGGAAGATGCAGTCTTGAATTCAGCAATATAAAGTAAAGCTTTTCATTTTTTTGATGTTTGACAATTTAAAATAGTGCACATTATTTTATGTAAATATCATGGCAGTAAGCATGAAAACAAATTTTAGGAGACGCCACCTTATTTCAAAGTTATTTTAAAAATTACATTTCAGCAGCCAACAATGTAGCAAGCCATTTTTTCTTCTTCGTTTGTGTTTATATATTACAAATTATCTATCACTTCAGGCTTTCAAATAGATGCCTCCTGTTTGAATCCATTAACACCTAAAATCTGTATAATAAATATCCAAGTTAGACATCCGTCCTTACTCTGACAGTGAGAAAACACAGATTCCTACCAGTAGTGCACTTATACAGGCTTTTGAAGCAGAATGTGGAATGTTTCTTCCTCTGCACTTCAAGTAGTAGATCATTCTTAATATGGAGGTTTCCACACACAAAACCTAAGATGAAACAAAGTCCACCAATCTCTTGGTGTGGTTTATTGCTTTAACTAATGTATGCACCTGTGTGAGCTCAGAGCAGCAGTCCCTCAAGGCCTTGCACCTGATTTATATACTCTTAACACTACTTAAACATTTTTGAAATGATGTATTTTGTCTCTGAGGCATCCACCAATTTAATAGGAGCGACAACAACCAAAGACCGCATTCAAAAAGTCTGTTTATTCAACAACAATCAAAAGACCACATTATAAAAAAAGTTTGTTTATTTATATGGCACCAGTTTGATTTCTTAGACCAATTGGGCGGGGGAATTGGCTCCACAGGTGCATTTTTTTAAATTATTTATTTAATTAGTTTATTTAAATATTCATAAACTGCACTTTCACATAAAATACTACAGTGGGTACAAGAATTCCAAGTGTACTTCCTTTGGATGGTAAGCGTCACCTCTTCCTTTGGACGATAAATACTAATCGGCCTTCTGGAACTTAAAAATGGGTGTGTAATTTAACTTGTGGGCACACAAAACAAATAAAAGATTGATATGTGGAGGACAACTCTAAGTGGCAAATTCTTGGGTGCTCAGCAGTCGTTTTTCCTCTTCTTAGTGCATGCATGGCACAAAGTACTGTTGCAAATGTTTCTTGATTTTATTGTTTTATCTTTTTGTAAATCACTTTTGTTTTGTTTTTTCAATCTATCGGTGTATAAGTAAATAATATGCAGGAGGTGCAACAGGAAACCAGGAAGAATGGAAAGTCTGTGCATTCCTCTTGATTCATTATACTGCCTACACATGTCATATGGGAGGGTGGGGGTAGGAGAACTGGGACTCAGTTGAGCCCTATCTGTATCCTCCACACACAATTATTGCACATACAGTGCAAGTAGACCATGATCTTATTTTAATTAATAATTAATTTTAATTAATATGAAATAAGGATACAAATTCTCCATTTTTAAGTACTAAAATTACAAAGACTTGGTACTACTCTAAATTTCGTATGGTATACCTCATGAGCAATAGGGCTGATGATGGAAAAAAGGAAGTTGATTACTGGAGTTTGTAACTCATACAAGGAGGCTCAGACAATAAGCAGTGGGCAATAATAATAATTATTATGCTTAAGAAATTCTTCAAGGCAGGCTTAAGCAGTATGTGGACCGAGAACTCCCAGAAGTGCAAGCTGGATTTCGAAGGGGCAGAGGAACCAGAGACCAAATTGCAAACATGCACTGGATTATGGAGAAAGCTAGAGAGTTCCAGAAAAACATCTACTTCTGCTTCATTGACTATGCAAAAGCATTTTGCTGTGTCAACCACAGCAAACTATGGCAAGTTATTAAAGAAATGGGAGTGCCTGATCACCTCATCAGTCTCCTGATAAATCTCTATGTGGGACAAGAAGCTACAGTTAGAACTGGATATGGAACAACTGATTGGTTCAAAATTGGGAAAGGAGTACAACAAGGCTGTATATTGTCTCCATGCTTATTTAACTTATATGCAGAATTCATCATGCAAAGGCTGGACTGGGTGAATCCCAAGACGGAATTAAGATTGCTGGAAGAAATATAAACAACCTCAGATATGCTGATGACACAACCTTGATGGCAGAAAGTGAGGAGGAATTAAAAGAACCTTTTAATGAGGGTGAAAGAGGAGAGTGCAAAATAGGGTCTGAAGCTCAATATCAAAAAAACTAAGATCATGGCCACTGGTTCCATCACCTCCTGGCAAATAGAAGAAGAAGAAATTGAGGCAATGGGAGATTTTACTTTCTTGGGTTCCATGATCACTGCAGATGGTGACAGCAGTCACGAAATTAAAAGATGCCTGCTTCTTGGGAGAAAAGCAACGACAAACTTAGACAGCATCTTCAAAAGCAGAGACATCACCTTGCTGACAAAGGTACGTATAGTTAAAGCTATGGTTTCCCCAGTAGTGATGTATGGAAGCGAGAGCTGGACCATAAAGAAGGCTGATCGCCGAAGAATTGATGCTTGTGAATTATGGTTCTGGAGGAGGCTCTTGAGAGTCCCATGGACTGCAAGAAGATCAAACCTATCCATTCTGAAGGAAATCAGCCCTGAGTGCTCACTGGAAGGACGGATCCTGAAGCTGAGGCTACAATACTTTGGCCACTTAATGAGAAGAGAAGACTCCCTGGAAAAGACCCTGATGTTGGGAAAGATTGAGGGCACAAGGAGAAGGGGACGACAGAAGACGAGATGGTTGGACAGTATTCTCGAAGCTACAAACATGAGTTTGACCAAACTGCGGGAGGCAGTGGAAGACAGGAGTGCCTGGCGTGCTCTGATCCATGGGGTCACAAAGAGTCGGACTAGACTAAACAAACAAACAAACAAACAAACAACTTATTATTATTATTATTATTATTATTATTATTATTATTATTATTGGCGGCTAACATCAAATGTATAGCACATTAACATAAAACCAGGCAATCAATTAAAATACATCCTAAAATCAGATCAGGATCAGAATAAAATCCAATCAGATGGCAACCTGCAGATTAGGGTTGGGGACCTTAAATGCTCACCAGGCCCAACTGTTTGTGCTGAACTTATATGAGCCTGTGAGAAAAATTGGGAGGCCGCTTTCATGCAAGTTCCTATGAAAGGGGAGGTAGAGTCAGACTGCATCCCGACCAAGGCCTGGCAGAACATGATAACATGTTTATCCATCTACTTCAAAAAGAGAAAGGAACTGGGGAGGATGCAACTGTCACTTAATTATTTCAAAGTATTTTTTTTCTGTGAAAGAAATGACACAAACACCTGCTCTTTGTGTGTGTGTGCACGCATATATATATATTTTTGCCACAGTGGAAAAACATATGCACACCTTGACTGTGGCAATTTTACAGCACTATAAAGTTAGCAGTCTCCAATATCCAATTAACAGCTCACCATATAAAATTAAACCAAAGTCACATACCATTGTATTAGTAGGAGGCTGAGGTAATACGTCTGTCCTCAAGGTGACCTTCCACTGCACACTAGCTTATAAACCATTTTCCTCAGAGAACTTGAAAAAGGCCAGGGAAGATTTATCATCAAACAATAAGGAAAAGTTTCACACAGAAATAGGAATTCACTGCTGTAACAACCCACAACGTAATATGAGAAGGAAGTTAGAACGTTAAGGGTAACATTTGAAAAATAGTGTACCGTGGAAGTTGGGGAGTTCATTTTCACCCAACGTAGTTCCTACGCTGTTATGTGTTCAGTAGGGTTTATAATAGCCCTATTTAGGTATCCAATGCCAAGCACATGGAGAAAGTGAGGTCATGTTTGCTGGCCCAGCACCTCTGCTACATCCCCATCCCTCTCCACACAGTAGAGTTAAAACTCCATTCATTAAGGCAGTGTAGCATGAGCTGAGGAGATCTCTGTCTGTAGCCCCTTGACTACTCTGTTCAACAGAATGCCCAGACTATGTACACTCATGGTTATTTTTGGTCTGACTTGCAATCAATCAATTAATGATTATGGTTGGCCCAATGGATCATAACCAGCCAACCAGTCTTTAAAAAACCACACAGAAAGAAAGCTTTTCTCCCCAACGACCCTCCACAGAACTTTGTGATAGGCCTTGGCAGTCTGAATTGGATCCAATGGACTGTCTTTACGTGCCCATCATTGATCCACAGAGTTCCTTTCAGCTCTCTGGTTCTAAATAATATTACTTAGATAGATTTAGTAGTTTTCCGTATGTTTCTCCCACCACCACCACCTCAATGTGTTTTCTTTTACCAAGAGAGTAATTATTCATCTTGTTGTCATTTATCACCAACTGCCATAAAAGTTGAGTGTATTTTGCCAGTAAATATATAGTCTCAATTTACCGGAATATTGACCGCTATGAAGGCAGTTTTGAAAAATATGTTGCTGATTCAAGCAACAGTCACTTGCTAACCTCACAAGTGAAGTGTTTTACTGATGCTATCCCTCTAGTAAACACACTGACACACACAAAAACATTGGTCACTGAACATGCAAGCTGAAACCTTCCCTTGGTGTCAGACAAATCTGTTACATCAGTCCTCCCAGGTTACTTCAATCATATGGTGCCAGGCTCCCAAGTAATGGGATTAGAGATGACAGCTAGAGCCAAGTTGATCATGTTGCTTGTTACAAAATGACATGGCACTTCTGAGTTGGTTTCTTTGAGTTTAAGGTGCTTGGAAAAGGCATCCTCCGCTGTGAGACAGAGAAGGAAGAAATGCCTAATATCCACAGTTTGTGTAAGTTCCTGTACAGAAAATAATTTATATATTTAAGAATATGTTTGCTTGGTTTACTAGGGTTCACTTTTTTTGATTAATTTAACCAACTACTCAATTTAACACAGCAAGTTTAATTAGTAACAGAGGCTTAAGATTTATTTTTATCTGTCTAGCTGTACTGGATCAGGATAAGAATATCCATCAGTATTTGAAACTGAGCTCCACTGAGGCTTGTACCACTCTCTTCTCCACATGCAAGTTACGAACACAAGATATCACATGCATAAAGCCGCATAGCTAATAGAAACACCAAATTCTTTTGCATGTAACACCAGAAATTCATGCTAATCTATTATTAACACTAATTGTGCTTTTGGCAAACAACTCACAGTATCCTCCAAATCATGATCAAGTAACATTGTACTTGGACCTCTGACAACTTTCAGGCCAAAAGGGAGAACGGGAAGGAAAGACATTTTTATCCGTGTATGAGATGGAAAGGTAGCCAGTTTCAAGTATCACTGTGAAGGGTCAGAGAAGGTTCAGGAATCTTTTACTGCAGCACAACCAGAAAGGGCCCCATCTATGAAGCCAAAAACTAAGAGAGGTGAGTACCAGGGGCAATTATTCTTCCACACTTTATAAACATATGCACTACCTACTTTGAAAAGACTAACTGCTATTTTTAAAAAGTCGACAGCATCAATAGAATAATGCAAGGAGTATTTAAAACTTGCATTATTTCCTTAGTATCTGGTATGTGAAGACATTTTGATCAAGAAAACCCTCTTATGAGCCACTATCTGTGGGAATATTTAGTTTATCACTTTAAATAGCAGGTGCTTACACCATATTAAAATCTGTTTTGAAACTGAAGGTAAAAGAGAAAAAATAATGATGAGGATACCTTGGGTTAAGAACTTAATTCTGGAGGTCCGTTCTTAACCTGAAACTGTTCTTAACCTGAGGTACCACTTTAGCTAATGGGGCCTCCTGCTGCTGCCACGCCGCCGCCACGCGATTTCTGTTCTCATCCTGAAGCAAAGTTCTTAACCCGAGGTATTATTTCTGGGTTAGCGGAGTCTGTAACCTGAAGCATCTGTAACCCAAGGTACCACTGTGCTAATAATCTGTAATCTAATTAGAACCACATATAAGCCCCTGCATTTAGCTCTGAACTTCCACTCAATACTGCAGTGTAATTGCATTATTTGTTAATTTCCTGCATAACAGTAGTTTAAAAGGTATTCAGGATTGAAATAGACCAATATGTCATCTTCTGCACTCTTTACTGGTCCTTTACAAAAATTGGAGACTTTCCACAGAACCTACAAATCTGTCATGGTCACACAAATTCAATGCCTAGGTTCAAAGGCGCCATCAATAGATTCTCTTTTTTTTAAACCCGCAAATGACAGATCCTCATGTAATACTGCAAATTGCTTTGGAACCTATCTTCGTTTTGAAAGTTCAGTCAGTACAGCATGGGACAATTAATCTCAGGGTTGTGGGTTTGAGCCCTACATTGGGCAAAAGATTCCTGCACTGCAGAGGATTGGAATAGACAACCCTCATGGCCCCTTCCAACTCTACAACTCTATGAAACTATGAGTAATTCCTTGGATGGGAAGAACGAGTAGCACATTTCTTTCATTTCTAAGCCACAGGTGGGGAACTTGTGGGTCTTGGCTTAATTTCATGCAGGTGTAGGGAGCCTTGAGGGAGGGCAGGAGGGGGGAAATTGGGAAGGGGTAGCCAAAACTGACAGAGCAATAGAAAAGGGATAGGAAACTTTGCAAGAAACCAATTCAAATTTCTAGCAAGGATGGAAGCCCAACTGAAAGGTAAGGGGAAAGCTCTTTTCACAGCATCAGTTCAAATGTTTGGCACAAGCCATTTGTCTAGGTAGTCCACTTGGAAGGAAGGAAGTGTGGCAAAAGAAGGAAAGAATGATAGGACGTGATAAGGGAGGTAGCGAAAGTCTCCTACATCTAATCTAAGTCAATGTGCATTATTCATGGGCTACGCAACATAATAATCATCTATTTTTTCAGAGTTTGAACCCATTGTGAAATAAGCAACTTTTCCCAAGGGTGCCAACCTGAATAAAATATTGTGGGGCCCCAGGTAAGCCCTGCCCTGTATAATCGATCACATGACACAGTGCACACACATCATTTGAATGCCCATCACCTATGTGGGCCCCTGGGCCCCTCAAGTATTTTATTGTGGGGGTCATAGCCTTTCCAGCCCCTAGAAGTTGGCTCTTATGTTTTAACACACTTTATTCAAACACCTCTTTGCCACACAGCCAGCTGTAAAATATGCTATAACCCTGTAAAGGGTGAATTTTCAATAACTGAAGGCATGTGCTTTGTCCTGGAAGTAAAAGTCTGGGTTTAAGGCAGCCTGAGTTTCATATCTGGATTTTAACATTGCTCTAAATAAAAATATACGACTGTGTTTTAAGCTGTGGGGGTAATATTTTGGCCGCTAGACCTATTTCGACCACAATTTGCTGATTTATTAGTACAAGGAGATATGGAGCAAAGCCAACAGGATATACTACTCCGGGTTCTGATGGAAGAACCAGCCCACATGTGACTAACCACACAGCAGTAAGACAGAGAGCTGCATAGGACACAAGAAAGACAATATGTGTCTGTGAGTTTTATGCACACTTTATTTTTGAATAAAGTGTGTTTTATGCAGCCTACTACTACTGAGGAAAAGAATCAGCAAATATATCGAAACAGAAGTCTAGTAAGAAAAATGTATAGAAGGCAAATCTAATCCCCTTTGCCTGAAACCCTAGAGAGGGAATAGCAATTAGGGGGGAGTGGCAACAGCGGGGGACGGGGGACGGGACAGGACGACAAAGCTGTGGTTAAGCACAGATCTTTGCTCTGAGAGATTCCCTCCTGAAGTTGCTTTTGCCTTGCAGAAGTAACACTGTGGTTTTGCTACACACACTTGTATGTAACTCAGTCTAATGCAAGCAATGCAGACCTGAAAACACAGAGCTAAAAGCTACCATAATACTATGAAAAAATACAAACCACAGAACAAGCGCAAGAGCCCAAGCTTGCAATTATCCATAACCATTCATGGAAAATCCAAATTCCAGATACTGAAAACTATTGAAGCATTTTCCAACAACATGGACTGAGGCATTAGAGCACAATTCATTAAAATGAATTCTGAGGACCTTTTGGAAAAGTGAGACCCAAACTGTTCATAAAAAAAGAAAATAAAAAAGCTGCTTTGGGCATTTCCTTCACCCCCTTGTCCTCCTCAGCTCAGAGCTCTTGAAAGTATCTGTGTGTCAATGGCCAGCAAGTTTACAGGTGATTTGTCACAAGAGGGAGGCCTGCTTCCAATAAAATAGGAAACTTATTTTGTATTGTTTTAAAAAAGCTAGTGTTTATTTGGGATCTCTTTCAAGTCAGTCTGTGCAGGAAAATGAGAAAAGCCAGACTTTTTACACACACACACACACACACACACACACACACACACACACACGTTCTCTTTCAAATATCTCTCTCCTCCCCCGTTAGATTATTTTCTTGTACATACATTTGGAAGTAAAAATTTCCTTAGTTTGGAATAATCCAGTATTCTTCAACAGCTAAGTTTAGGAACTCATGGTCTTTATTTATAAGGAAAGCATTTGACCGAAAGAGTAGGAAACTCTTGCCTCATCAATTCCTAAGGTTAGATCCCTACCAGACAATGAATCTCCAAACATGCAGGGAGAAGCAGGTACATAGTACCAATTCCCACCAGTGTATCACCGGCACATGGTTTAAAGTCCTCCATGAGTTTGAGGGAAAGGTTGTGCAGGGTTCTAAGTCAGATGGGTAGACTCCATGAGTAGCTAAGGATTCCCACTGCAGAACTTTGCCTTCAAATGTATGGAGGGCTCTAAACTATGCATAGATGCTAGACGGGGGCAGCGATTGGTAGCCCCACCCCACATTTCTCTTCATGTGTTTGTTTACACACAAAGAGAATCAATGTCCAAATACGGCTACAGTCTCGAGATTCAGCATTAAGGCTAATGTAGGTTTCATGCTGCAAAAGCAGAAATGCCCTCAAGAACATAGCTGCAATGGAAAGCTTCCATTTCCCCGCGTCTTCTCTTGACTGAGTCACTTGCTCTCTCCTTGAATGTATTTGGGGTCATAGGAAGCACAAGTGATTTTGCTTCCCCCCCCTTCCTTCAGTGTAATACGTCAAAATACACAAGTACGAAAAAAAACTTCCTGCAAAATGCTTTAAATTAAAAAAAAGCACAGAAGTGTAAAAACAAGAAGTGCAGGCTGATTTGTGCATCCTCTTTCTCTAGTGTGTCTAACACCCAAAACCACTCTTAGTTGAGCAGTCACCTCTTTTCTCAACAAAAAGGTGAACATTCTGTCAGCATGGTAGTTTCAAAGACCCTTGAAGATATGTATTTGCAGTGCAGACAATAAATTAGGTCATTGTTTGAGAAAGTCCATTAAAATAAATGGTTTGCATTAAGGGTTAGACATCTTAAATGGTCTTGTATATTTAGCTTGTTCTTGCTCCTTTCATAATTCTTATCCAAACAGACCTGACAGCTAAAGTTGCAAGACTTCTGCAAACACTGAGAAGGTATACCAAGTATGGAGGGTGATGACAGAATCATAGATTGCTTGTGGCTACTGTAAGCACTTTTAATTCTTTTCAAATTTATAATGGGTGAATAATTAGATCAAAAATTTTCTGAATTGGCTCTGTACTCTTCCTTAAAAAAAGAAGATGAATGCTTAAGAAGCCTTTCCTGCCCAGGGCTAGATTAAGCCATTGTGGGATTTCTTTGTTAATCTACACTCAGAGTCCCACACCTTTGCCTGTTAATCACACTATGCCCTGTGCCAAGAGCCATGCAAAACATGTTCATAATATATTTTTCTTGAGTGCTCAAATCACTTCATATAAATCATCACAGTACAGTTGCAACACTCCTGTGAAATAGGCCAGCAATTAAGAGTTTTCCATATTCAACATGGGAAGATTGTAAGGTAGCAACTTGCCTACAAGAAGGAAGTCGGTCCTTTATCAGATTGAAATCTCAACTGGGACTACCAAATCCATCATTAATCCTTTTAACCACTAAGCCATAGCAATGATATAGCAGGACCCTACACTGTAGCCAACATGTTAGCCGTTCACTATTTTATAATACAGTACACACACAAAGGCATGTAATACTCAGATCTGATATTCGCTATACTGAACAGACCTTTTGACCATTTTGGACTTTATACTGGGAATACTCTAGGTAGTTATCATTGTTGAGAAGTTGGTCACATTATTTATTTAAATGCATTTATAGTCCACGGTTCACTATGGACAGTTTAAATACAGCTCAGTGCAACAAGTAAACCACGCAAGATGTAAACATATCAAATCAACACGAGTTAGAAGGAGCAACAAAACGATGACAAGACACATGTTCTGATGTTATCCTCCACCTGCCAAGGTCTGTGCAAAAGGTGCATCTTGTCCTGATGTCAAAATGTATAAGCCAAGCAAATAGCTGATGCAGCATTACAAACTCAAATGACTCTTAGTCACTTTCCCATTGCCTCTCCTATACAAAAGCTGAACTCCTATGAAATGATTAAGGAATTTATCACAGGGCTTGTCCAAGCAGCAGTTTCCATTGCAGCTGGTCTCATGTTGCAGTGCTAAAAAGAAAAGAAAAGCCAATTCTGGTTTAGCATTGCATTCCTTTCTTTCCATTTTAGTTCCGTACAAAAATATTAACCATTTGATGTAGCACTGCTGGCTATAAAAAAGGTAAAGGACCCCTGACAGTTAAGTCCAGTCACGAACGACTCTGGGGTTGCGGTGCTCATCTCGCTTTACTGGCCAAGGGAGCCGGCGTTTGTCCGCAGACAGTTTTTTCTGGGTCATATGGCCAGCATGACCACAGCGCCACCCATGTCCTTCTACTGCTGGCTGTAGCATAGGGCTAATTCTGCAAGTCCCCATGAACACCTTCCACCTGTGAAATAAGGATTTAAAATCCTTATGTGCATCACTTTATACTTGTTTAAATCGAACACATTTGACATTTTACTGCCCATTCACCCTGTTTGGAGAGATCCCTCTGGAACTAATTTTTGTTTTAACCATCTTGAAGGATTTCTTGGCTAGCTCATGGCTCAACACTAACTTTAGATAATCAATGGACATGATAAAAATACAGATCTTCATAGTGATCCTTGGGTAATTCCACTTTCTATATCTCTCCATCAGAGGAACTGGTATCAGTTTCCATGATGTATGGCACCAGATCCCTATTTTATTTTACTTTACTAAGGGACCCTTTTTTTCTAGATTGGGCCTTGCTGGTTTCAACCACATTACCAGGAACTGAACTACAGTACTCTTCTCTCCAAACCTACAGATGTCACTTGGCTCAACCAGTTAGGAGACACTCTTAGTGGAACCCAACCTATCATCTGGGAATTGTCCAGTTTTATATTACTTATCTGTAAGCTAATTCAGGCTGCCTCTGAGTCCTGATATTTGTGTGGGGAATTCATTACTCCTTCACATGTCTGGCAAAGTCTTTCAGCTAAAGGGGCACTTACACAAAAAAAGTTATCCAGAGAGAACAGGGCAAGGCAAGTTTCCTTGATCTCACCAGTACAGCACCGTTAACAAGGGACTCGTAGTGAAAAATACTCACTGCACTTCCATCATTCCTTTTGAAAGCATTAGAAATGTCAAGCAATGTCAAAAAGTGTAACATTTCAAGGCTGCCCAAAACTCTACTCCCTTTCCCTTCACACCTGCATGGTGATGAACATGTGGTATGTGTCTCCTCTGGGATTGAGAAATTGAACTGATTCTGCTCCAGTGGTTTAAAAATAGGCCTCTTGGGGTGGGCATGGAGGTGGAAGACAGGTTATCACATTCCTTTTGGGCTATAACTTATCTTGTATTCATATATGTAAGAGTAAAATTAGTATTGGAAAACTTTAGGAAACATTTGGAAGACCACCTCCCCTTCATCGTTAGGTCAAGTGAGGGTTTTCAAGTTTTATTGTACAGTAAGCTTCCATCCCCAACTTCTTACTGAGGAGGGTCCCACAGTGCAAGAATCCTAGATATAGAAGAGAGTGCCTAGCAAATTTGGATACACTAGTTAATTTCACAATCTGTTTTTTTCCTTCAAATTTGAATTGATTTGGCTTCACTTAGCCATTGAGTTTTTATAACAACCTTCTCTGCAAGAGCCTGTGAGCAGCCATTACTACAGAAGAAAAGAAAATGAGGGGATAATGATGATGATAAATTATGACATGAAACTATCACTTTAACATAAATACATCTGGAAATTGCATCTTTTGCAATTTTTAAAAATATGGAATCAGCAAATCTGCATGTTATGGGTATTACTAATAATGCTTATATGGAAGCTTCTTATGGGTGATCATGCAATGACACATATTCATTTATCATTCAAATATGGATCTTAGACATATTTTTGCTCCAATAAGCAAAAAATTATGAGGAAATGAAATGTGGCAAATCCGTTATTTGAAAAAGGAATAGCATTTTTGGTACTCAAGTTATTACATTTGCAGTACATAAACTTTATAATATATAACACAGTTATTACCACTGAAAAGAGGATGCCTCTGTGCCTGCCACTCTGATATGAAAAAGTAAAAGCCGAATGAGAAAATGGGATACAATCACCTTAGAATATGAATTTCAGTATCTGATCTGTGCATAGTAAAATTCCAAATATGTGTTTATATATAATTTGTTAACAGCAAGAACTGCAAATAAGGAAAAGAACTCCTAGACATGAGTTTGCAGTTGGGATTCTCAGTCATGCTTGCAATCTGCGTTCCAGAGTCTGGAAACTGCCAGTGCAGCAATATATTTAACATTGTCAGGATTTGTATTATAGCTTCCTCCCAAGGATTTCAGAGGGGGAAAATAAATGCATTCTCCAGAAAACTGAATAAAGGCGTTGTTTTTGGACCTGAACACAGAATCTGGCCTGAAATTCCATTTAGGGTATTGTCAGCTTCTCACCATGCTTGAATTAAGATAGTATCCTGCATCTGACATCCTTCCTATGTGTGCTTACCACCCTGGGGTCCTTTGAAAGTAAGGGCAGCATCATTATCATCATCATCATCTGAGAGAAATCCAGTCCAAATCCAAAAAAAGCTGCTTAGGCTCATGCATATTGTTTGTGCCAACCTAGTGGAATTTTAAAGCCCCCCCCCCTTAAGAACTGATCCCTTTTAACATAACTGCTTTTGAAACTTCCTTTTGCTTCAAAAGTAGGTTGGCGTGTGAATAATTCAAAAATGACAATCCCATATTTGTTAACAGAGAGAGCTTCAAGGTTATTTGTAGAACCTTCACAAGTTCACAACAAGGTTTTAGACTAGATGACTCTTGGAGCCCCTTCCAACTCAACGAGTCTATGATTATGTCTGCTTCAGATGCCTGGAAAAGAGGATTATTTTTCATAACGGTGTATGATCCTCATTTCCTTATACCCCACTAGACTACATCTCCAGCTAGTCTCATAATAACAGGAACAGGCCCTTCTCAGATTTCTCCCCACACCTCTCACTGAGTTCTTCACATGCTCTGCTAGTTTAGGGCCTTGTTCTTCCCTGCAGCTTTTCCCATTTTGGCTACTGCTGATTATTCTCAACTTGCTGTACCTATTATTTGTTCCAGCAATCAGTGTTTGAAGTCAGAAGGAAATGAGCATGAGATGAGGTGTGGCAAGTGACAGGCAGATCCCACTGTGGGAGAAGGCAAGACAAAACACAAACTCCACAGTCTTTTTTTCTTCTGAAATTCAAAGTTCACCTACCCAGCTAAGTTAAACATCTTAACCATCTCTAGTCTGCAAGCCTTCAAGGGGGGGGGGGCTGGTTGAATGTGGTCTCAAACACTCTGGGTCATGATATACCTGACCTGGTATTTCTCTGTGTTCTTCTGCAAGATTAGGAGAATAGGAGCCTAAACTTAGCAGCATCTTTTCATAGGTGGTGCTTCTGCGACCCAAGAGAGAAGAATTTACCTGCCTTCCACAGTTGCTTGTCTAAATATTCAAAACTCTGCAATAAATGCAACATGCAACAAAAATATACATTATTATCTTCATTTTGTGAATTCACACTGAAGTTATATCCAAACAGCAAAGATTGATTCAGGCCAATTGGGAGAAAAACTGAAGGATGTTAATGTATTTATTTGAACTGCGAACCTGCCATCAAAGAGCTCTACTCTCATATACATATTTTGTCACCAGAATGTTTTAGACACAAAAAATAAATGATGATGTTACCATTTTAGCTGTCTCATTTTTAAACATAATTAATGTTTATGCTGCTCAACTCAAATAAAAATGCAACTTTCTGGAGCCACGTGATTATATGAAAAGTGCTGATTTAATTAAAACAGAGGCTAATTTCAAACCCGCACACTTACAAAGCAAAGCTGGAACATACAACACAAGCCTGCCCTGAAGGCTGAGAAGTAAATGGCAAATTACAAAGAGCTTTTTAAAAGCCACGTGACTTTAAAGCTGATCTCATTATTTTGGACAGCAGACAATTTTATATGCATTGTCAGTACTGAGGCTAATCACATCCTAGTTTTAAGCACTGAAGATTAAGTTTATCACACAGTTGTTTTCAACACACCTTTTGTAAGCTGCCTTGGTATTTTGTCTCTGACAATTAGTGCTTAGTGTCAAAGGCCCAAAGGAAAAGTGACTACTAGGCAAACCCCTGCAATATTATAAGTATAGTCTATGATACAGCTGTATGTTTTGCTATGGTAGGTCAAGCCATGGTTTACTGGGATGTGAGTGATCCTAGAGAACAGTTCACAGTTGGTTTGCTCCCCCCGAAGTCTATCTTACTCTCCTACCGTATGTGAGCTAACCCAAGATTTGGCTTAGTGTATGTTATCTGAAGCCAAGTATTTGGTTAAGTTCTCTCCTCCTCAACCAAAAACTGTAGCCAGTGATTATTTGTGAAGAGAGCACTATTGTACTCAGCTCCTGCTTGTGTTTCTCATAGCATCTGGCTGGCCACCATGAAAAGAGAATGATAGACTTAATGGGTGCTGGAGGAGACTCTTGAGAGTCCCATGGACTGCTAGAAGATCAAACCTATCCATTCTTAAGGAAATCAGCCCTGAGTGCTCCCTGGAAGGACAGATCGTGAAGCTGAGGCTCCAATACTTTGGCCACCTCATGAGAAGAGAAGAATCCTTGGAAAAGACCCTGATGTTGGGAAAGATTGAGGGCACTAGGAGAAGGGGACGACAGAGGATGAGATGGTTGGACAGTGTTCTCGAAGCTACGAACATGAGTTTGACCAAACTGCGGGAGGCAGTGCAAGACAGGAGTGCCTGGTGTGCTCTGGTCCATGGGGTCACGAAGAGTCGGACACGACTAAACGACTAAACAACAACAGACTTAATGGGAGTTTGGCTTGATCCAGCAGGGTTTTTCTTATGCTCTTGGGTAGAAAGCTTATATTTTCCAATTTGCAAACCATATGCTTTTCGGTATTCTTTTCTAAGCTCACCAAGTACCACTGCAGTCATTAATGAAGTTGTCCTAATATAGATACACTCAAAGGTGGAGGTAGCCCACATTGTATATGTACATTCTCCAAACAGCAATCAAAGAGAAGAGCTGTGTTAGAAGCTCAGATCCAAACAGGAGACTTGCTTGTTATTGGATGAAAGGAAAAGGAAGCAGCATCTGTCATCTTAAAGAATACAAAATAGGATCGGACCATTAGCAAAATAATTGGTGAAATGAACCTTTCAATTCACTAATCACAAATTCGTGACTTGTGAGCTGATGACATTACACTAAATAGTTTAATTCACTGCCTCTTATAATGCATTTAGGATAATTCTTCAAGTAAATTATTCATTCATTCATTTAGCTTATCCATTCAAAAGACACTTGCCATCATTAAATCTTCCAATATATATTTCCTGCACATTGATTTATAGATTGGTTTATTAACTAAATACTTAAAATCAAGGCAAATAAGAAACTAAGTGAAATCTTTAAACTCAAGTTGTGATAGGAAAAGGAAAGTAAAGCATGTGATGTATATTTCAAGGATGCAGAATGATGGTGAAATTTTAAGTTTAGAATATCCTTTGAAGTGAAAGGCATGTCTCTGACACATTAAATTAGGCAGGATGATTAAGAAATGCTTTAAAAATTGCGTCATGCCAATCTCCCCTGACCTTTACTATAAACCCTCAGGTCTCCAATAAGAGCTGGGTGCTTTGTCAAAGCAATTTACCAGACATCTTATTAGCTGTGTCAGGGGGTCTCACTCTTTAATTTGTTGAAACTGTTTGTGAAGGAGTTCTGTGCAGCCTTTGAAGACAATGTATGCAGATGAACTTTCTAATTCGTTTCCCCTCTGAACTAGAGAGTCATCCGTTTTCTCAGAAACAATAGCTTTTGCCAACTGTCTCTTGTGGCACTCTCAGAAAAAACACAGGTGTTCCCTCTGGTCTTCAAGGAAGAGGAAATACCATACTGATTAAAATTTGGGACACACTAACCAAGGGAGACTTGAGCTTCTTCCCCCACTTTCTCATCATCTAAATAAATGAGTAGATATGTGACATGTAGGCTTATTCTCAGAGTTCAAACACATAATTGGATAACCCCAGGTGGAAGCCAGAAAGATTATACCAAAGAGGCCAAGGAGGAAATCTGTTCTATTCCACAGGACTCTATTGCTTAATACCATTTAAAATGAAATGAAAAGCAGAGCCAGGAACACAAGGTGTAAGAGCCTAAGAGTTTTGCCACTGGCTTCTCTGGAATCAGAATTTTAGCCCTAGTTTTTATGCAGTTGCTTTTTTCTATTTTGATGAGCAGCAGTTTTTTTGCACACATACACTTATGTGTATTCGGCATTGCCTCATTTCTTTCCATCTAGGCTGAAACACACCCTTGAGCATGTAACAGTGAACACACCCATGGCTCGTAAAAACACTTTCCAACTCTCCTCCCCAACTCCTTTAACTATGAATCATCTGTGCCGTTTACTACCAGGATCTACTAATGGAATTTTGCCTTCATTAATTCCTCTCCTGGATCTAGAAATCACTGTGACTTAGTACTCTGAGCCTCACTTTGAGTCCCCAGTGAATGCTACCTACAGCCAATGGCTCATCATCAGGCTCTCAATAAGTTTGTTGACTTGAGAATCATTGCTGCAGAGCTCGTGCCTTCAGAACTTCAGATATCCCTTGTCAGGATCAATCAATCAGAAGAGGTGCAAAGTCATTCGTACTAAATCCCTGTGGCTCTCACAGATCTTAAGAGGATGTTGAAATTTCATAGTGGTGAAATGTGTCCACCAGATGTCATCTTCAGAAAATGAATCCATGAGCAAGATCTACAAGATCCAGTCTGGACACGTGTAAGTGGCTTCTCATGCTTCCAGTACAGTACAACATACCAAGTGAGGACCCCTAATCTTGTTTCAGCGGGATGCACCTGTTGGCTTCACACTTGGCCCCCATGCATGGGCTCTCCAAGAATTAGGAAGTGGTTGTGCAAGGCGCTGCGTAAGCAGCCAATGTATGCTCAGTGACATATGCATAGAAGTCTCTTTCATATTGTGGATTATTGGCTCAGAGTCTGGCAACACAGTTAGCAGATGTCGCCTTGATCCCCAGCCCCCATATTCAGTGTATGTATTGAGGGAATTATGAATAGGCTTATGGCTATCACTCAAATACACAAACTTAGCAGAATCATGTTATTTATCAGACTGGAATCCTTGCATCTTGTAAACATCTGAATTGACTAGCCCACACTGCCAAAGAACCCAACTGCTTTTTAGCATCCTAAACACCTGAGTTCTCTTTTATTTTAAAATAAATGCCCAAGTAACCACGTTTAAGCAACACTATCCTCCATCAGCTGTTTTAAAGTACTGTCAAAAACTCTTGTTTGGAATCAAGGTTTTCGCCCCAGGACCCTTCCCAAATACCGTAAAGCCTAAACTTCATTTTATTGAGCACTGTCATTCTGTCCCTCAAGGTGGGGCTTGCAGTGTAAATGGGCTTACAGTGTAAATATCCACTCACATCTGTATGGTGGTTTTGAAAAGGGTCAGATGCGCATCCAACCTCAATACCTACACATGCCACCTTGGTCTTTCATGAGCCCCATCTATTCACAGTCAGAAATTACAAAGCCCATCTGCATGATACTCCATACAAGTACTCCATACAAGAACAGAACTGATCTTTCCAGTGTTCCAGTCACTTCCTGCCCTTCCTATTGGAGAACTCAGATTTTATTTTTCTGTTTGGCATGCCACCCATGTTTAGAAATAGTGAAAATAATTACGTTATAACAGTGAGCAACCTTGGATACTTCCATACGGTAGCAATTATAAAGGAGCAAGTCAAAGGCCTATCTTAAAACAGGACTGAAGGAATACAGTACATGCCATTACCTGTTTCTTTGTCCTTTGATAAACCACATGAAGGGTAAAGCAAGTTAACAAATGCAGTTCACCAAGCCAGAGTTTGTGCAAGTGCATATTTCCATACTTTGTCCTCTATGAAAGAGAGCGTTTCCACATGCCTGCCCACTGGTACACAGACAGCAATGTCAAATACAGTATTCTTCAGTGAAAACTGCATCCCAAAAAAAGTCAGAGACCAAGCTGTGCACTAGGCCTATCAATGTTTCCTTTATGTGAGAGCCAAGTTAACATTCTTTGATAACAGTTCCATCTCTCAAGAAGTATAAATCACTATCTTATTAAAACCATTTGAAATAAGAAAGCATTTTGGGAGCCAAGCATTTATGTAATTTTAAGTGTCCTGCAACTGTTGATGGGATTCAAATGCCTTTCTTTTACTGGCTTTAATTTAGAACTACTACATGAAGCCTATCCAGCCTTAAACCAATTTGTTACTTGCATAAACATATTGAAGCAAGTGCTGCATCTCACTTCAAAAAAGTCCCCTGCAATTCTTTAAAGCTATCTGAAAAAGGAATTGTTCAAACACCCTTGCCTAGACTTTCCAGTTGTCAGCATTTTACCTGGGCAGTTTAGGTCAGCCCACTTTCATGGCCCTAAGAGTTTATTAGAATCTCAATCCGCAAATACATAACAATGCTAAACACAGGGTCAAGAAAGGTTACTGAGCCTATGAATATGTTAAATTCTGCTTCTTGACAGGTCATTTTGTATGGGCAGTGACAAAACAAAAACAATGCTTCCCCCCACCCCCGTTCCACCAGGCAAAAAATAAATCCATGACATCTAAAGACAGACAAAATGCCACATCATTGTAAGACACTTGCAATTAAAGCTTTATGATGTAGAAAATATACCTGCCAGCGTTTGTGTAGGCAGACACCTGCTATTCTCTGCCAGCACATCTTGCTTTCATTTCTCAGCTGCACAGCTCTGGAAGGCGGCAAGATGAGTGTTCAGTTCCCCATCCGACCTTCTAATTAAAAGGCACCAACAGCTAATCTCTACTTGCAATCACTATATTTGCGTTCACAGTGAAAGTTGCACCACAACTCCCTCAGGAGATCACTGGTTTCAACCTCTTCAGAAACTGTAAACCCCACAAGGGCACCCCAGATTTACAGTATGGAGCTCCTGAAAAAAATAATAATGGACATGTGAACATAATTGTTTGTACCAAACAGGGAACAGCAAAGCACCTTAGGCAGCCACCTCAGTTTTTCTCTAGGCATGAAGCATTCACACACTGTGGACCTGGGAAATCTGGGCTGAAGTCCCAACTCAGCCTTGAACTCACTGGGTGGCCTTTGCTAAGGCATTAAATCACAAGCTCTGAGTCTAAAACAAGAATAATAAATGATCAAGGTGTGGTTGCATAAATAAACATGATAAAAGATTACAAGGCACTAGTATGCTGATCAATAAAATTCTCTTGGAAGTTTGTGTTTATGATAACGCCACTGTGCACTGGCTCATTCCAGGTGAGCAAAACATGCTAAGGCACTTCACTCTGCTTAGGGTTTAGCTGTGAGTGATCTGTGCAGATCTGTGTGCAATATTTGTGCCCTGTCCCAATTAATGCTCCACTTGCAGGTTTTATGGCATGAAAGTCAGCACTTCATGTTAACAAGCACTTTATATACGGTACCATGTGTTTTTTATGGGATGATTTCTCACAATATACCTCATCATTACCATTGCTCCAACATTTCACATTCATCCCCCCTATGTTAAAATATTATTATGAATTGTGGGGGGCAGACCCCCCCCCCAACCTCTACATTCAGTGAAGGGTTAGAATGTGAGCAGACTCATAAATTCAAGAATTTAGCAAGGCCTGAAAATATTACCAGCTAGCTTTTTCATGAGGCCAGCTTGGCAACAGCTTACTGGGGGTGGGTCATTGAAGAAACAGAAGGTTGATGGTGTTGTTGTTTAGTCGTTTAGTCGTGTCCGACTCTTCGTGACCCCATGGACCAGAGCACACCAGGCACTCCTGTCTTGCACTGCCTCCCGCAGTTTGGTCAAACTCATGTTCATAGCTTTGAGAACACTGTCCAATAATGGACTGGTTTGTTTGATAATGGTAAGCCTTCGCAAAGCATGTCACCACCATGCCTCATTCCAAGGGAACACAAACCTTGGTTAAGTGCCAAGACCATGTAATCTTGCTATCACTAGGCAAAATTTGGGGTGGCTTGTTGGAATATGCAAGTTTCTGCCCTGGTAGACACTTCATGTTGCTTTTGCTGGGTTAGAGGCTAGATAATGTTTTTCTGATATTGAGTAGCAACAGTAGCTCCAGCTGCTGTATAAGAGAGTGTCCGTAAAAATACTTCACTCCAAGTAAATAAACATAGGATTGTGCTGGAACAAGAGGACAGAGGTCTGGTGACCACAGATTTCGGCTTCACTACTACTATGATGAGCCACTGGTTATGTGTGAGCACAATTACCACTTATCTTAGTTTAGTTCCCCATATTCCTGCAAAAGGCATGTATATTGCTGAATAGGTTTTTATACATGTTGCCCATTATAAGTGCCAGCATGTTGAAAGCCATGCCAGGTTAACACAGAGGCCCCATCTGCACTAGATTTATACAGTTGTACCTTGGATCCCGAACGCCTTGATACTCGGGACATTTTGGCTCCCAAACGCTGCAAACACAGAAGTGAGTGTTCCAGAGGGATGGGTTATAAAACTCCAGAAATAGGAGGAATGAGGAATAAGAAATTTCTAGTGTAGAAGGGACCAGAGTGGCTAAAGAGACTTAAATGAAAACAAAGCTATCTGGTCTGCTTTTTCTCTAATATTCTTGTGGCAAAGAGGTTAGTAGTTTTGCAACAGCACTACTGCAACTGGTGGTTGGTGGTGTTGAGTTCACCAAAGTCAATGAAGGACAATCAACAAGGAGAAAGACTGACCCAATCTTCAAGGAAACTGTGTAGAAGCTGAAACTTCTGAATATTCATGCAAATATCTGACTACAAGGGGATCAAATGCTAATACAAATTGTTACTCCTGTTACCTCTGCCTGCAAGGAGGAATCTGACCTCTTATTAGCAAATTGGCCTAAGTTACACATTCTGTCTAGACCTAAGTGACATGTGGATGCAAAACAAAATACAAAAAAAGGATTTGAAATGTACACCTTGTGACTGCAGTGTTGTCAACTTTTCCCTTCCTATTGTTTAACTATTTCCTTATACAAGTGATAACAAGATACTGGCTTATTATTCAAAGCTTGCACCTTTACATAATTTAACATAATTTTGCACAACACTTATTTGGCTACTTTTATCTACATTATGTTTATGGAATGTGCTTTCTATCTTTTCATCCAAGGTCATTTTAATCTGTTTTAGTATTTTAACTTTTGTACTTTTAAAGTAGGGGGTTGTAACTTCTTCTTGAATGTAGTGTTTTATATTTTGTAAACTGCTTTGAGGGTTGTTGGGGTTTTTTACCAACAAGCAGTATATAAATTTTATGAAATTAATAAATACAAAAATAAAACTAATATCTACTTTAAGGTGTATTGTTGCATCTCTGATTTTTATGGTCATATTTTTGTAAATATCTATCCAATTTGGACATTCCCTGCATCCAATTATAAAAAATGAGTTGGTTAACAAATATGCCATGTGCTTGAAATAGCTATGTGTGATTGTTACCATGTTTTGTAATTTCCGGCTTTCTTCTCACTAGACCCCTCTCAGCACTTCACCCATCAACATTCAGCAATGGGTACAAGCTTCACATTCCCATTGCACTGAAAGACAGGTGTAAAGTTGAATGTGCACCCACACCATACAATATGAAAGGGGGTTTTCACATTGCTTGATTAAAGCAATGTGCAAACTACACCTACAAAGGCTACAGCTATCAATTCAATCCTGATACGGAATAAAGGGAAAATATTCCAGGTGCTCTTTTATTAAGAGGCTTGAAGAAAGATAAATCATTTCATGCATCCCAAACACAGTCAGAATCCACGTTCTGGAAAACTTGTTATTCTAGTAAACTTCTCTCTCTCTTATGCAATATTTTGTGCCTATAAGGCACAATGGGTACATTACAACTAGGCAAGCAATCTACAGCTTCTGGGTTACCTGGAGGTTCTTTGGAACTTAATTAGAATCCCAAGAAACTTCCCATGCTATTTGTATTATTGGGGTATGTGTAGAGTTTGTGTGTATTTTTATCCAGGGGGGTGGGGGTTGTTTCCATGTGTTCTCCGTGTGTTTTTGCTAAAAATGCATCATATGAAACAAATTTTAGATTTGCTATTTGACAGATGGGAAACATGGGCCTTGGCCATGCATGGCAATCCTTTAATAAAATATTATGGCCTTGCAAGCAACAACTGAACAAAAAAAAAGTTAAAGTTTGCCTTTAATGCTGGCAAATGATTAAAAAAAAGAACTTGACAGTTTTAAATCATTTGGGTCTGACAGGTTGTGCTTAGACACACAGGTGTTCCGCACTAGGCTGACCTTACTCTCAAGGTACATATGTGCCATAAATCATTGAGCATCTTGTAAAATCAATTACAAGGACAAGACATTGCGGATCTGCTCTTACAAGAGAAAGAAAGAAAAGAACCCTACACCTGAGCTGCTGAGAGCAGAATCAAACACACAATGATGACATTCTTCTACCTTCCATTCATCCTTCTGATTTATTCTTGTCATTGAAGAAAATTCCCCCGTTGTTCCATGTTAAAGAACAATGGTGGAAACCAATAGCTTGCAGAACCCCAAGTCTCATTCAAATTCTCCTGCATCTGAGGCACTGGTTTCAATGAGCACTGCATAACAAAAACAAACAAAACCCACAATATGGAATAAATGTCTGATTAGAAATCACGTGCCGAGGTCTAAGCACTTTCATGGCCCAGGTTACTAAAAACAAAAGTATTGTTGTAATGAAGCAAGTTCAACAATACTGCTGCATGCCCTGTTTCAGAAAGCATCTTCAATGAGATTTGTTATTACAAAGGTATTGTTGTGCAATAAATATTTAAGGGATCAGTCTAGGCTGAACCAAACAGTGAACATGGAATATTTATGACTAGTCAGACTGCTGGCTCTTATGCACCTCTTAACTGACATGGGAAATGCCCTTCTGGTCATGACCCACATTCCATCCATGAAGAAACATGGTTGGACAATGCCCTTGGTTGGGCTGGGTTATAAATAAATTACTGAGATTGCAAAACAGTTACATTGGTCACATCTTTTAAAACACAATAAAAAGAAAGCATTTAAACTACCTGGGCATACTTCTTGATTAGGGAAGGTCAAGCCAGTTAACAAACAGGTTTAATGTTAATTGGAATTCAAATAATACTAGCCAAGGCACAAAATATCATGTAAAGAAGCTTATAAAGGTTACATTGGTCACTGCAGAATTGCCAACACAGTGATTCATGGTTTTACAAACTTTCACATGATAACAATATCGGCCAAGCAGGCTGAGGCGGAGCACAGCTGGCAGTGTCCCTGCCTGTTGCGCTGCACCTTCCGGCTGCCCGCTGCGCCTGGCCCTGCCCGGCGGAGCGTGAGGGGCGCCGGAGGGATCATCGTGCCATGGCGCCAAATACACTTAAGATGGCCTTGAATAGGCCAGTAGATTCCCCACTTTCCCCTGCCCCACTGTCTCCTAGAACCAGGAGCGGCTTAAAAGGGAAGAGCAGTGACAACTTCCATACAGGAGAAGTCTCAGGTTGTAAGCAGGCAACTCGGCAGAGGAGGGTATATAAGCCAAAAGAGGGCAGGGGCCCTCTGTTGCTGCAACAGCTCCCTATAGCTAAGACCTGTGGACTGCTGCCTAGAGGCTAAAAATGTGCATGTGTATCTGGAGCACCATGGAACCTGCTGAAGTGTTTTTCTTGCTGATAAAGAGTAAACTATCAGATGTGTGCTTCTTCCTTATCAGGGATGGGCCATGACAATTAATATGGAATACCAGCATGAACCAAGTAGCAACCTAAGTAGCCTAACCATTAAATTTTTTGATAGTTCATTTGATGTAAGACGTAAAATTTGATGTAAATAATTTTGCCACAACAGAAGTTAATTAACTGATTTGATTTGGCTCCAACTTTAAAATGCCTATTGAATAAAACAGAGAGAGGCGGGAAGAAATTAAAACAAAGACAGCAAACCAATCTAAGTGATTGCTTTGTTGTCCTGCGAGAAACATTGGCTTAGTTTGAGCAATGTGAACACACCCCATTTTCATGCTGCCCCTTCTTTCCATCCATTTCAGCATGCTGCAATAAGCCAGGAAGCAGTCAATCAACCATAGTTTGCCATTTTGACCTAGTGATTATGGTAACCAGGTTTGGAACAAGCCAGTTTCCTGGTTGGTTGGTTGGATGGAACAGGAAACTACGGTATGGTAAATGTTGGGTTTAATTAAGGCATGATTAAAAAGGAGGGAGGGAAGTGCTACGTGTGTAAGCAGAAGGCTCATACGTGCTGCGGCGGCCGACTTCCGACCCGGAAAAGCGACGGAAATAGCTCGTGCACACGCGCAAGCGTCATTTCTGGTGTACTTCTGGGTCGAAGGAGGCTTCTGCACATGCGCACAAGTGTTTTCCAGGTCGGGCGTGTGCCAGAAATAGCATTTGCGCATGTGCATGGGTGCGCACAGCCACGTGCTCCCGCGCGCGCTCCCCCATCCTCCGCCCCACCACACAATCGGCGCAGCAGGCATCCGGCCCAAAGCCGGATAAGTTTGGGGACCCCTGATTTAAAACAACAGCAACAACTCCAGCAGGATTTTCTAACAGACTGCAAACTCCAGTTCAGTTAATATAGATACTGGTGTAATGCATAACAGGATTTAAGAACAGCTAGAAAAATGAAGCTGGGCAGAAGAGGGAGGCAGATTGAATAAATACATGATACCATAGTCTACTCTTAATCTCTTACGACATCCCAGTGTTAAATTAGCACTGATCCTAACAGCCTTCCTGCTATTATCATAAATTCTGGTAAGGATAACAAGCCTTTTACTGGGCCAGTCCAGCTTCTTGTGAGACTATGCCATAAACAGCCAAGTCTGCTTTGCCTTTGCATTTTCTTTTTGTTGTAGACAAATTCATCAGCATAAATTAAACAATTAAAACTGCACTATGTTTATTTTTACTGCAACATAATCCGAGCATCCTTTTGTTTTTTCAGGACACTGTCTAAAAGGAAGAAAAGTTTTTAAGAGCAGCAAGGTATTGTTATGTGTGCACTATACATAGAAAGCTGTGACCCTTGAAGTCTGAAGTATGCAAACAGTTGACTTAGAATATTTCCATCATAAACATTTTGACAGCAGGAATTTTTAGGAAAGATAGCCCTGGAACAGTGTACTCTATGATTATACAAAAGGAAATTAGAACTTGCATGTGCTTGGTTATAAGAAGAGCACGAAAGTAAACCTTTCAGCCAGTAACAGTGTATAATAGACTCTACATGGCATGTGACTAATAAATAATTTCAGCTTGTTCACAGCCCTAACAGTAGATCACACCCCCACCTTAAAAACAAAATGAAACACTCCTATAAAGGAAACTAAGTTGTGAACCACCTAGTCTGATGAGAAGATACACAATTAAAGGTGTGAGGGTTGGACTGATGGCCCTACTCCTACTGTGTCAAACCTGAGCTACTCCACGTCTGGCATACACACACTGAATAAGGACACCTGAAGAGAAAACTCTATGGCATGCCCTAACAAAAATACCTTCACTGAAAACCTTCCTCTTACACAACATTGCGACCCTGGGCTCCCAAGGTCAGCAAGAAGCATGAAAATAAAGCCTTCATTGACTTTCAAAACCAACACAAGTTGTCTGAGGCCAAACTAGACATGACACAATCCAAGCAATTTGGGTTGCTGTGTACTGTATTTGAATGGATTGTGATTGTTGGTAGGTGGATAGGGGAACACTGACCCACCTACCAAAGTAATCCCATTCTTGATAGAGGGAGCCTTCCTCCTCATGCAAATAGCTGCCAAAAGCACGTCAATCCAAATATTCAGTACGTACCTTTGGCAGGAGCATGACCCCTGAGATCTGGGACACAATTCTCCATACTGCTCCCATCTTGAAGAATGAGGGGGCTTCAGACATACCATGGATTACCAGGAAACTAACAGTAGGTATTAAAACAATGCTTCGTGGCTCATTAAGAGAAAATCACTTCAAAAAAGTCAGTGATTGAAAGAGACCCACAAATAAAGACATAATATTTCTGACAGATTCCATAAGCAAGAGCTGCAAATCAATACTTGACACAATTTTGTGACACTTGCAGAAGGAACATACTGTATAGCATATGGTCCAAATCCAGTATCCAGCATTTCTCCTGGCTTCCTTCTATTTAAGATGGAAGTATAACCAGCTAGGACCTGAGAACATTTTTTATAGCTTCTTCTTTTTTCGGTGCTTGAAGTAATGAGGACAGTTTAAATGTTTAGCGAGAACATAAAACTAAAACAGTATCTCTGTGCAATTATTTCAAGTGTTTCATATGCTTACTTTAAAAAGAAGGAAAATCAGTTAACTTTCAGAAAGGAAACAATGCAAAACTCCTTCAAATAACTCATTAAAGCATTGTTCCAAAGTTTTAAACATCATTCCCGAACTCTGTTTTAGAAACCCTTTTACTTCTTGGTTCAGCCTCAGCAACCCAATTTTCATGTCTGCAAATGGCATCTGCTGATGAAAAGCATTTGTTCCTTTTCAGCCCTAAGTAAAACCAGCCATGTTAAAACAGGTCAGGTAAAACACATACAGCTATTTGATGAGAAAGAAAAATGTTTTACTGTGCAAAGATAGAGTGACAAGAGAAAATGTCTACCAGCTTGAGGCTACACTTCCTTTTAATAAAAGGTTCCGTATTTATTTAATTAAATAGACAGGAGTTTCCTTCATGACACCTTACAAACTCATCTGAAAGGAAAGCAGTAACGATTTGAGCTAAATTGTGTAGATGTTTTAGGTACTTTGAAAAGTTTGGGTTTTTGGAAGCCACAGTCTCATCTCGCAATCCATTATTTTTACGTATTTTTAGTTCTTCAGTCACTCCAAGCAGGAAATCTAAGAGACTCTGAATAGTGCTTTTTGTTTCATATAGTAAGAATTTCAGCATTCTGCCCGCCCACTCAAGTTTAGTTAGAAATTTAGTCCAGAAGTGAAGAATTTCTCTGTCAGATCTTGTTGTTGTTGTTGTTTAGTCGTTTAGTCGTGTCCGACTCTTCGTGACCCCATGGACCATAGCACGCCAGGCACTCCTGTCTTGCACTGCCTCCCGTAGTTTGGTCAAACTCATGTTCGTAGCTTCGAGAACACTGTCCAACCATCTTGTCCTCTGTCGTCCCCTTCTCCTAGTGCCCTCAATCTTTCCCAACATCAGGGTCTTTTCCAAGGATTCTTCTCTTCTCATGAGGTGGCCAAAGTCAGATCTTGTAAATGCCAGCAATTTAACATTTGAGGGCACTGAGAAAACATCTGTGGAGCTCTGAAGCAGACTAGGTTGGTAACTTCCCAGTTTTTATTTGTAACATGTGGGCACTGAGCAGACATCAGTATAGTCCTGCAGCACACAGGGTTGCTAACTTCCCCATTCCTGTGTTGGCACTGAGGAGACCATCAGTAGAACCCTATAGCCCACTAGGGACTTGTGACAAGGTTGTTAATTTCCCATTCCTTTTTTTCTACAGTAAAGTAAGAAAGAGGTCGCTTAGAGAATAAAAAGCACATGTCCTTTAAAGCAAGACCTTAAATTGCCATGTCATATCATGTACAGTACCTCCAACCCATTTCACATTTGAATATGAGAGCATTCAAAGCAGCTTGAAACAATATTTTCTTTTCTTTTTTTCTTGAAACTTGATCATAGACTGAGCCAATTACTTTTTCTTCTATATGATCTTGCACTGGGAGGGAGGGAAGGTCGCATATTTTGAAAGTGTTACTGAAAGGAACTCTTGCTCTCATCTCTATTAATACACGTTTAAAAAATGATAAGTTGTTCATCTTTTTTTTAATTAATGGGAAAAGCAACAGACAAGGCAGCATGTGATTTATTCCCTTACTGTCTCTTTCCCAACACACAGCATTCTGGGACCTGAAAGCACTTTGCAAGTGAGAAAGGGCCACGAGGCCTTCATTACACACGGCTTCAATGTAATGTGTAGTGTGCAAAGACCTGATATCAGGTTCTTAATGAAGATCACTTCTTCTCTGTGGACACAGTCAAAATAAATACAAAATAATACCACCATGTTATCACAGCTGGTCATACAAGTTACTCATCCCTCAATTTATTATGTGACAGTTACACCATCATTCTTCATGGAAAGAATCCTCGGGAGTCACCGACTGAAGTTGTGCATATTTCTTATTTCATAAATTGTTCCATCTCAACCTATTCATCAAAGTAGGTAGTAACCATATATGAACCGAATCCCAATATAAAACAATTACAGGTTATTGAAATAATAATCCTTACTTATCTCTGGCAATTAAAGTCTAGCAAAGTCTCCAAAAATTGGAAAACATTGGAAAACATTCAGAGAAAGAGTAAAAACATAAGACCAAAGGCCCATCTACTGTGCTCAAGAGAAGTCTTGCATTTCCCGGCAACCGGTATTCAGAAGCATACAACCTACAATAGTAGAGGCAGAGCATATCCATTTGATAGCCCTGTGCTTCATCATTATCATAAAGCAAGGAAGCAACCACTTGTTGTTGTCTAGCTTATCATATGGATATTATACATGGGACAAGCAGTGACTGAGAACCAATACTGTGGAGCCAGGTAAATGATATGTGCCATTTAGAAGTCTGTCAAATCAAAACAAGCATCTTGAATTGTACCTAGAACATAACAGGAAGGCCAATGCACTCACTGGAGCACTGTACATAGTGTACTCCCTCCCAGATATCCACCAGGAGCAACACTGGGGTATTCTGCACTATCACTAAATGACACTAAGGTAGCATAGTCTTAAGAAGAGCCCTGCTGGACCAGGCCAGAGGCCTAACACATCAAGCATCATGTTATCCACAGTAGACAGCCTATGGGAAGTCACAAGAAGGACATGAGGACAACTACCTTTTCCCAGGAGGCTGCAAAGCAGGCTGGGCCAGTTAGAGGGTTGCATTTGGCCACTGGGCCTTAGGTTTCCCCACCCCTGGTTTATAACAAGGGAAACATCACAGCAATAGTCTGAGGGCACATGTGTATGACACATGTATAATGTATGTATAATGCAGCCCTTAAGAAGTCCATGTTGGCTGTGGCTGGAAGGTTACAGGTTAGCCACCTCAATACATAACATTCAGTGAACTGCTCAGGCATGCCTTCTTCTACCATGAGTTAGGGATCAAAGCACTGAAATTATTATGTAGCTCTGAAGACCAACGCGGACATATGGAAATACTTAGAAATGGCTCTCATGCAAGGCAGTAGAAAAGACTGAAAGAAAAGGATGGTATTGCACTTTTTTATTTTAAAAAAGCAATGTCTCTCACAACTATTTTGTGCTTGGTTCAATCCATGTGTGGCAAATTTACTAGGCTGAAACACACTAGTGAATGTGCCAACATATACACAGATTGCGACTTCTTTGAAAAAGCGTTTAAAATCAAAACATAACTACTTACCATCTCACCATGTATATCCATTACTACAATCAACTTTTTTTTACAATAGAGAGGTTTCCTTTCAAAGCTGAAAGTACTTGCATGTGCAATCAGTGTTTGTTATGGGCATGCACCATCAGTGTTTGTTACAACATTGATGTGTTGGATACACATACACACCAAGATGGCATTTTCCCATCTGGGAAAAGTTGAAACTGCAAAAACATATTTATGATGTGGGAAGAAATATATTCTTAATTTGTATGACAGTTATACTGAATAATTAATTCCCAGAGGAGAACTTAACATGGTTGTGAATGTAAAGGAATTCAAGTTCTCATAATTTCAGGGCACAGCCAGCCAAACACCATGGAATTTGCTGAGAATGTAACTTCGGGTCCTATAGACGGCATCTTCAATTTTTAATAATGATGATGGTGATGATGATGATTTAAAACAAAACAAAAAAACTTTTCCAGAATATACAAATTGCTTTTTAATGAAAAGATTTTCATTCTAAACACATGCAAATAAAAACAGATTACCAAAGCAAAAAAGTGCTTCTATAGAATATTTTCCCATAAACCTAATGCTTAAAAGTATCTAACTCAAGATACCATCTCATCTCACAATGTACAATAGCAGGAAATTATTTCCATTCGAAGCCAAAATATTTATTTAACAGAATTTGTATTAATCATAAAAACCCCTAAGCAGTTTACATAAAATATACATTAAAATTATTGATATTGTAAAAAATGATTGACCTAAACATTAAAACATAAATAAATAGAATTAAAATCAGCAATTAAAAATATACATTATAAAATAAAGTTACATTCACAGCATATTTACATATCTGGGTAAAGGTAAAGGACCCCTGACAGTTAAGTCCAGTCGCAAACAACTCTGGGGTTGCGGCGCTCATCTCGCTTTACTGGCCGAGGGAGCCAGCGTTTGTCTGGCACTGGCCTAATGTCAATGGGCAGAGAATTCCACTTCTCCTTAGAAGTGCAGAACAAACATTATGTGCTGCTTGTAAAAGTTCTGGTTTTGCATACTGAAGTGGTCAAGTGAGATATGGGGGAAGACAATAATTACAACTCTGCCCACTCCGGTATATCAGAATTGTTCAGAAGCAGAACAATATCCATCAATCCGTCCATGATGGTCCCCTAGTTACTACTAAAAGTGCTTACATAGAGATGCCCTCTGAAATCTGGGGGAGGGGGTGTTTCAGACGACAGGGCTCTTGTATCATATGTGTTAAGAACAGTACACCCACAACATATGATTTACTTATGCGATTGCAGCTTTGCACAGGTGGCAGGAAAATAAAGAAATGGAGAACAGCAAGAAACAGCCAGAAGGGGCCTTCTGAGATCTTGCGAGAGCTCATGAACACCCCATGAGATCTCATGTGACCTTCCCAGAGCCTAGTAAGCAAGGTAGACCTCGGGAAGGCTGTGGGTGGATCTCTCAGGAGCCACCGGCTTCCAGAGGCCTCATGCAAGCTTCCCAGAGCCCGCTAAGGTCGGGAGGGAGCAGTTCTGGGGTCTTCCTAGCTTTGTGCGATTTTTGCCTTTGCACATGAACCCCTGGAACATAACTCCACATAAATTTCACGTCTACTGTTCAGTTTGTGGTGCTGGAATAAGAAAAGCTGTATCTGCCAAATACCTTGATCTACCTAGCAAGAAGTGCAGGAGCACTATTCCGTTTTTTAAATTTTGTCCCTGTACCTGAAATTAAGAAGGCTATTTTTTGGCAGAGATCTTGGTTAGGCTTGCGTTGGAAAAGTCATTTGGAATATGGATACTATGCTCAAGAGTACTCTGTTGTTAATCTGGAATGTATGAAAATACAATGTGCTGGAGCCATGTAACTAAGTGCAGAAAGGAAATGGATGCAAATAACCATTTGACAAGCATCATAATGCATAGGCTCTATAGCAGTTCTCATAATGATGCTTTTACAAGAGGTTGCACAAGCTCTTGACCCAGTGGAAGGTCATATTTGGATTTTGTTTCATTTTTCCTCCCACAACAAGTTGGCATGAGGTGAGTGGAAGACACTTTCTGCATGCCGAAGAATGCCTTGGATCCAACCCAATACTGCTGTGATAATTAAAAGATGTCTCCAGATAAAAGAGAATGTCACTGAGGCAGTCTGCCATCAGAAAAAAATGCAATGTCTGAAAGCTATCAAAAGCATGGGGTAAAAAACCTTCAACATTTATCTGGATAAGTGAAGCGTTCACAGATTTCTTTCATTCCTTTTCAGTTCACTCCTGTGTAGAAACCTCACTATTACTACACAGAACAGAAGCAGATTCATCCCCAGCACAATTAACTTCTCTGTTTAAAGAAGTGCTAATGACACTAACGAAGTTTGCCAGCTCAGCCAGCTATCAATTTAGCTACTGTGTCTGGGGACACAGTCATAAAGCCATTAAGACAGTACCCAGTTCCTCTCTGCCGCCTCCCCCCTCCAAACCCAGTAAGAGAGAGAAAAAAGAAATAGAAAATATTACTTTCCTCAAAATGTGTGCCTAAAGTTACTGCATCCATATTGATCAGGTATCTAGGTTAAAGCCCTGCCCTTATCATAAATGTTATTTGTACTTCCAAAACCATTCTTTAACCTATTGACGCAAAGGCTGCTGAATGTCCAAGACTCTGCTGATTATTAAAGGAACACTGCAATAGATGAAACCAGTTTGCTTATTTTTTTTTTTAAAAAAACATATTTACTTCAGCAGGCATGGGTATTACTAGCTTACTAAGCTCTCCTACATTCTGCATAGGAATGGGCATACTTGTATGTGTCATATAAATAAGGACTGCATAGCAAAGAAGTGCTGGATTATGGAGAAAGCTAGAGAGCTAGAGAGTTCCAGAAAAACGTCTACTTCTGCTTCATTGACTATGCAAAAGCCTTTGACTGTGTCGACCACAGCAAACTATGGCAAGTTCTTAAAGAAATGGGAGTGCCTGATCACCTCATCTGTCTCCTGAGAAATCTCTATGTGGGACAAGAAGCTACAGTTAGAACTGGATATGGAACAACTGATTGGTTCAAAATTGGGAAAGGAGTACGACAAGGTTGTATATTGTCTCCCTGCTTATTTAACTTATATGCAGAATTCATCATGCGAAAGGCTGGACTAGATGAATCCCAAGCAGGAATTAAGATTGCCGGAAGAAATATCAACAACCTCAGATATGCAGATGACACAACCTTGATGGCAGAAAGTGAGGAGGAATTAAAGAACCTTTTAATGAGGGTGAAAGAGGAGAGCGCAAAATATGGTCTGAAGCTCAACATCAAAAAAACCAAGATCATGGCCACTGGTCCCATCACCTCCTGGCAAATAGAAGGGGAAGAAATGGAGGCAGTGAGAGATTTTACTTTCTTGGGCTCCTTGATCACTGCAGATGGTGACAGCAGTCACGAAATTAAAAGACGCCTGCTTCTTGGGAGAAAAGCAATGACAAACCTAGACAGCATCTTAAAAAGCAGAGACATCACCTTGCCGACAAAGGTCCGTATAGTTAAAGCTATGGTTTTCCCAGTAGTGATGTATGGAAGTGAGAGCTGGACCATAAAGAAGGCTGATCGCCGAAGAATTGATGCTTTTGAATTATGGTGCTGGAGGAGACTCTTGAGAGTCCCATGGACTGCTAGAAGATCAAACCTATCCATTCTTAAGGAAATCAGCCCTGAGTGCTCCCTGGAAGGACAGATCGTGAAGCTGAGGCTCCAATACTTTGGCCACCTCATGAGAAGAGAAGAATCCTTGGAAAAGACCCTGATGTTGGGAAAGATTGAGGGCACTAGGAGAAGGGGACGACAGAGGACAAGATGGTTGGACAGTGTTCTCGAAGCTACGAACATGAGTTTGACCAAACTACGGGAGGCAGTGCAAGACAGGAGTGCCTGGCGTGCTATGGTCCATGGGGTCACGAAGAGTCGGACACGACTAAACGACTAAACAACAACAACAACAACAGCAAAGAAGTGGTCAAATGATTTCCACAGTCGAATGGCATGATCTATCCTGTCAAAGAATTTTGGAAATATCAAGTTTAAAATATCCATACGCAAACATTCATTTACATATTCTAGAAAGCATCTACAATGATTCATTTGTAATATAGAAATGTTTTCAAAATTCAGCAGATTCAAGCATAGTTATGTGATCTAGACAGGTAGAGCCATCTGGAAGGCAAGTACTGTACAAGTACTGTAATAGGATTGCAAAGGGTGACCAGTGAAGGCTTACACAATTCCCCAGGGCAACTATGTATAGTAAAAATGTACAACAGTATCTAACACAAACACAAACTTCCTTTCAGGTGAACTAGTTTGCCAGCTGGATCCCAAAGCATGAGAGATGAGTTACTTTGGTTTATGGCGGCAAAAGAGTAGATAAAACATTTCAGCAACAAAACTTTTTCCCAGGCTAAACAAGATGTAGATAACAATGTAAAGATTATGTGAACTGACTGATGAACTGTGTAGCACCACTACAGTTCTATAACATTAATCAACTTTATTTGTTTTAGATTTCCCAGCCCTGCCTTATATACTTCAGAGAGTTCTCAAGGTAGGCTACATAAATTACCTATGACACAGTGGGGAACCTTTGACCTGCCAGATGTTGCTGAACTACAACTCCCATCATCCCTATCCATTAGCCATGCTTGCTGGGGCTGATAGGAGTTGTAGTTCAGAAACTCCTGGAAGGTCATAGGCTGCCCACTCCTGGCCTATGGAATGAAAACTAGGATAGAAAGGCAAGCTATGACCAAAAAAAAAAACACACAAGTAACTTAACATCAACCCACAGCAACATTCAAGGAGCTCAGATCAAGCAGGAAATATAAGCCAGCAGAAAAAACCCATATCAGATCCACTTAGGAAGCACATGCTACAATAAGGGGGCAGTCAGTCACCAAGGCAGCCTTGTGTGTTTCAGCCATCAATCTCACTCCTGAAAACTTGGCATTTTAATCCCTGTTTGTCCCACTGGGGATGAACAGCTAATCATCAAATGACACAGAATACTTCATACCTTCCAACACTTCAATTTTAATTGACACTGCACAATGCCACATTTGTGACATTTTAGTGTCATCCAACTCTTGACATCTTCCTGCACCAAGTCTTGGGAACTAACAGTTAGCAGCAGGCAGCCAAGTTAACTGGTGATTCCTAAAGGAAAATAATTTTCTTTATCATAAAGTGTTTAAAAAGAAGGGGGGACACATACACCAGAGCTGCCTCAAGGAGTCAGAACTACAACAGATGTAGAACCCAATAGTAGCTGTGGTCTTTTTAGATGCATGAACAAAAGTGACACATGGAGCCAGCAGGAGGCATGTAGCATTTGATACACAACCAGTAAGAGAAGCATAAGAAAAGCCTTGGTGCTTTGTTGCCAGAATCAATCTGCTGCCCCAGGACAGAGGAAATACTTTTCTTCTTTACAATGTTTTAACATCTATTGCAAGCTGGCTTAATGGCATCTAAACGAAAAAAGAAAGAAGATTCTCCTTCAAGTAATAAAAGTTTAATTTCATTTTGTCCCTTTAGTTTGGGTCATACTTAATACAACTGAGAAGTAGTGAGTCAAACTGAATGAAAGCAGAGCAAACAACAACAATGAATGGCCCCAAGTGCCCTCTGTGAGACATTATGTATCTCCTTTTGGATTATTTGCGCTATCTCTATATCTATATCTATATCTATATCTATATCTATATCTATATCTATATCTATATCTATATCTATATCTAATCTATCTCTATCTCTATCTCTATCTATATCTATTTCCACTACATAAGAGGCCTTAGCAACTCCAACCACCCTCCCTGCTTCTCTTCCCCACGACTTACTTTTAACTCCTAAGGTATTTACCCACATGCACAATTTTTGTGTTTTGTGTTAATTCTTTTCCTGCTGCTCAAAGTGCTACCAGAGGTCTCTGAGAAACCCAATAAGATTTTTTGAAGATTTTGGACACAATGATTGGGGGGGGGGAATAGAACTCCCCCTCCTCCCTCTGCACTATTTCATTCCAAAGCAGAAAGAGGAGACTCCCTGATCAGCAGATAGCTTATCATGTCTACATAATACCTGCCTCCACTTAACCCTCTGGGGCTTTCTGCTTCAGCTGGTCCTTTCAAACAGGGTTTGTAGATCAACAGGTACTCTAAGTTCTTCAGAAACAAATACTCTCTCTTCCCTTCCCCCACTAAATAATGTCTTAGCTAACAACTTTCAATTCTAATACTGTACAGGGCTTCCATCTGGAAGGCTTTTTCCAAAAGACTCCAAATGAGGGTTCACAGCAGAGTTGGAACAAGCCAGATTTGTTTCTGTCAGTTCAGATACCCTTTTTAAATCTACAAAAGGGTATCTGTGATGGGTCAAGAGTTACACAAATGTTCGAAGCACAACACTCTGTTTGATGTTATGGCTCACTTTTATCATGGGCCTTCAAGGAAACCTGATGTTTCAGTCATGAATGTGTGTGCATTTTAGAGAATTTTTCACAAGATTGTGAACAATAATATAAAGTTAAACAAACATATAACAGTAATATATTTTAAAGTATTCCAATGAAACACAAAAAGTCATTTCAAAATAGTCATAGATAAAATAATAAAAGTCAGCAACTAATAAAAAAACACCCATCCAAGATTACCAAGATATAGCAGAGCCAAACAGTAGAAACCAAAGCCACCAATTGAGCTCTCCTTCAAAGAAGAAAACTTTGAAAGAAGCAAATCTTCAAATATTTATGGTTTCAAGTATTTACTTCCTATTGTGTCCAGCATTCATTTTCTTTTTTAAAAAAACACACACATGCAGCACAATGCTTTCATTTGAAAAACAAGTAATCTGCACTACCAAACACACACATTATTTAGCAGCACACATTTTCATGTGATCTTCAAACCACCCACTGCATTTATCTAAGAGTCTGTGTACAGTCCCTGGAGATTAGCTGCCTCAGCACATTGGGACCAGTGAAGGAAAACATAAATAATTAACTGTATCAGTACAATGGCATTACACTGCCATCACAGGCAGAGGCACAAGCACTAATGTTAAGGCAATATATTACACAGCTTCATGGCTGTTCTGCCACTGTAGGTGCCAGAATTTGACTTGGATATATTTTCTTAGCATGCAACGAGAATATTTTAAATCTCAGCTGCCTATGAATGTTTGAAAATTCATTTTCATTGTACTATATACATTAGTTAATGCCTTCTGAAATGCACCAGACCAAGTTTGAAAGAAAGAAAAAACAGCAAAGGGAAGCAGTGTAAATGCTGTTGCATAAAAACTGAATGTTTTCCAAGTCCCTTTCCCCCTTATTCTGACAGAAGACAGCATTATAGAAGGCTGGAATTAAAAGTACAAAAGGTAACAGAGCCTGGTGGGAAGTTAAGATGCTTGACTAGCCTGTTTAGAGTGAAGCAGAAAAGCTCCATTAGCACCCTGCTGTTTCTGCCAAACCAGGCCAATCGCCCTGTGGGAAGACTTATCATTGTTAACTCTCTTTGTAATGCATAACATTCAGTTTGCTGCAAGCTGAAAGGGTGCTCTAAGTGCAGAGTTTTAATCACTTTGAAATTAACCATTTATTTCAAGACAAATAAACATGACTGTGCTAATAACAACATAATTATATTTTAAATGCCCATAAAAGCTGTGTAGTTCTTGTACTATATAAGCCATTTTGAGCATTGGTATGTACAATTTTGGCACATTTCTGCTACACTCACTACTGAATTCAGTGGGGCTTACTTTTGAGAAAACATCTATGCAATTACATTGTTCTGATCATGTACTGCTTAAGGGCATGTACTGCTTCGATTCCCTGAAGACCAAGATGTAGTGTCCTGTGTCCAGGAAAAAAAGTTAGAAGTTATCCTCTATTAATCAATGCTGTACAAGAGATTATCTATTATTTGACCCACCTAGTGCTTGTCTATAGAGATGAAGATGGAGGTCTGGCTGTCAGAGGTACACTGCCTAGCCCTTTGTGCCCTTTGTGCATACAGCGTGGCAGAAACATTCATCAACAGATCAGGGCTTGCATGTGGATGAACATTTACTTACGTGATGAGGCAAAAATATAGAACTTAACCAGTGCTGACATTAGCAGGTGACCATAGACACGAAAGTGAGGGCCTTATTAACATGGTGTATGAGCATAGCTGTCAACTTTTCCTTTTTCTCGTGAGGAATCCTATTCGGAATAAGGGAATTTCCCTTTAAAAAAGGGAAAAGTTGACAGCTATGTGTATAAGTGGGAAAATGCATGACAAGGGTGGGTTAAAGTGTTGTTTAAGATCTGAATATATTCACAGTCACAGGATACATTGCTGAATTTTTGTAAAGTCATTGGCCTGTTTCACATATAACACTAATTCATAATTTGATGGCCCTCTGTCATGTATGCTTTATTTGAAACTCCTGCATTGCAGGAGGTTAGGCCAGATGTCAGCTCTACAATTCTAGGATTCTTTTAAAAACCATAGTTTGGTAATATGAGTGAAGCCTCCTAAGTGGCTTAACTGTGCTACGTTTACTGCCAACAAAACACAAACTGAAGCCATGGTCTGTGGTCTGCTCATGAACCTTGGTGTATTGTGTACAAACCCAGCACCCTTTTCAAAACTGTGATTATTATTATTATTTTGGCTACTCCATCCCAAATGCTTATTGAATTATAAAGGCATTGGGCAAAACCACCTGGAAAACAAACTCTGGAGAGACAAGCTATGGCTTGTATGATCTTCTGTGGGAGAACCCACAGATAAATTGTGCTTTGTTGAACAGATCATGCCTTTGTGTTAACTGCTGACCAGGCCACAGATGAGAATGCTTACACTGTTTGGCTGATAACATTATATCATTCGAATCTCATTTTTAAAAATACATATTCCAGTATTCACCGGGCGGTGATTGGCGAAAAATTTTAAACTGCTGTCTGTTCTTATTTCACTCAGTGTTTGTATACCAATTTTTAAATCAACCCCGTTCTGCAGAAACAGTGGGAGGGTGAACCCTGAATCAGTAAGTGTCAACCTACATAATGTAAACAGTTTAATTTTAACAAGGATTTCAGTTTATATTTCATGGGTAGAAACTAATCTTTCCTTCTTCAGTTGGCAGTAACCACCTCTTCACAGGTTTGGGAAATTTTCCTCTCTGGCAGCATGACAGAGCTGTCTTTTGGCTGTAATTCCATCATCTGTTTAGCTCCATCACCACCACCACGAAGTTCCAGTGCAAGGCTTCTTTTACTGCAAAATCCAAAAATTCAGACTCCACAGCACTCCAGAACAGCCTCCTCCAACCTCGTGCCCTCCTCATCCCTGTTGGGAGCTGTAGTCTAAAACAGGGGTTCCCAACAAAATTTTCTCGAGGACCCCTCATCGAGCTGCTATTGTGACAAGGACCCCCATTAATTCCTAATCCTAAAATTAAAAAGTGGTTTTATTTATTTTTCAGTTGTTTTCCTCTTTTCTTTATCCTTCTTGGGGGGGGACGTTGGTGTGGTGGTGGCAGTGTGATGGCCATCCGGGGGTCGGGGGGTTTTTCTCTGGAGGGGGGGGTTCTACCCTTTCACCTGGGTTGAGGGTGGTGGTGGGGCCCTCTCTTCCCTGTCGTTCCCTCTTCTTTTCTCCTCCTCTGGGAGTGGCTGTATTTGCGATGGTAGCAGCGCCAGCAGGTTCGGTGCGGCCTTTGTTCTTCGGGTCCCCACGAGGCTCCCCGTGTGGCACGCAGGAGCTGCGGGATCGGGGCCCTTCGCTGCGGGATTGGGGCCCTTCCCCCTCTTGGGCAGCTAGGGGTGATGGCGACTACAGTCGCAAGGCAGGCCCCCCAGGATCGTTGCGCGATGGGAGGTCTCAGGCCACGGAGCTCCGCTCGGCCGTCGGCCGGGCACCCTCGGCTTCGGCTCGGCAAGCCTGCAGGCGGCCTCAGCGGCTCCTCGCTTGCTCCACCGGACGTTTCCGACGCCCACGCGGTCGCCGCGGGGTCCGCGGCCTGGAAGGCGGTTTCGGGCCTCTAGGCCCAGGGGTTCCGCCGAGTCTCCGGCCGGGCGCACTCAGCCTCGGTCCGGTGGGGTCACCGGGGGGCCTTCAGCAGCTCCCCGGTTGATCCACCGGGCTCGCTTGGCGCCCGCGCACCGGCGGCGGCAGTTCCGGCGGGCCAGAGGCTTGGCATCTAATACCGGTAGCATCTTGAGGACCCCTCTGGCATAGCTCGCGGACCCCTGGGGGTCCGCGGACCACCAGTTGGGAACCACTGGTCTAAAACATATGAAGGGCAACAGGTTGGGGAAGACTACTGTAGAACCTTTTTTCAAATTTCCCTCTCTAGGGAGTTGTCGGCCAAGTAGCTCTCTTTTAGACCTACTGAGGCATCCCTGGGTATTGTGTAGAGGAGTGTTTCTCAGTGGGGAATGAATCTTCCCCTCAACATGAACTGAGAGTTTGATAACAATGGGTGGGGGGAGGCTATGTCTGTATTTAAGAAAAAGGAGGTATGTAGCTGCTCGCCACACATCTGTGTGACATGTATTTTGAGCCTGAAAATTCCTCCTTGTGCAACAGCACATTCTCCCCTTCTCCCCTACCCACCCACCACAAATCTGTTCTAGGGGTTTCTCCAACCCTCTGGGGCAGATTTAGAGCAGGCATATTGGGGGGGGGGGAGCAGGGGAAGTCCCATTGTACACTCATTGGACTAGTTATTAAAATACTGCCCTATATTTGACACACCTCTTACCTGTTGCTTATTGCAAATGTAATTCAATGGCATGTTGCAATTAAAACAAATATAACATACATAGTGCAATTACTAGAAAACAAGGCAGGTAAACTACAAACAAATAAATTCCGGAACTAAATCTCAACATAAGCAGGTACAGACAACTCCCAATTTATGCAGGGATTACATTCCAAGGCACCATGCATTTAAGTAAAATCGTGTATATTTGAAACACTGTTAAGAAAGCTTGCAAAGAGCCTGTTCCACCCTGCCATATACAGTACAGTAGATGCCAACTGTATCCCAGAGGGAATGCAGTTGCAGAACTAGAAAGGCTCTCCCCCTGCTAAAAATGGCACAGCTAAGAGAGGCTCCCTGGCAGATCTTAGCAGATGTCCCAATATGCAAATAGTCACAGAAGTTATTTTTTTAAAAAAAATATGAAATTTAAATATGTTAAGCAGCATAATTATTAATACCATTTTACCTAAAATTGAGTAATAACTGAATAAACATTTCTCCACAATTTGATGGTCAACAATTTTACAACCTTGTTATTGTTATTTGTTTGTTATTCTGGTATTTTTTTGTTTGTTTTTATATTGTAAATCACCCTGTGATCCTTGGATGAATGGTGGTATAGAAATTTTAATAATAATAATAAATGATTGTTTTGACAACTTTTACAAGTATTATTTTTTTATAACTTTCTCTGCTGAAAGTAGAAAGAAAAACACCCTACTAATTGTATTCACATTACACAATATCAGCCAAACCTGTTTCTGGATCTCTTCCAAGACCACCAACATGGTTCAAATTACTTTAAAGCATGCTAAAGCAAAGATAGCAATTGAAAAGTATTTAAAACACATAAACAATAAACATGGGGGGGGGAATTAAGAAAAGGGAAATTGGAAGTGTCCTACCTCAATAATTTATATTTTCATCCCCAAGGTAATAAAAGAACTGCTGAGAGCATATTTTGTTGATAGCTAGCAGCCTGAGTTATCCATTATCTGTTGTATATTATAAGTGGTTCCCATTGGAAAATTTCACCTTATGAATGACCTGCACTCATATTTATGCAAAAGAAGATAAAGAAATGAGAAAAACATCTGTAGCTGTAGTTACAGGTAGGTAGCCGTGTTGGTCTGAGTCGAAGCAAAATAAAAAAAATCCTTCAGTTGCACCTTAAAGACCATGTATCTGAAGAAGTGTGCATGCACACGAAAGCTCATACCAAAATATAAACTTAGTTGGTCTTTAAGGTGCTACTGAAGGATTTTTTTTTATCTGTAGCTGTAGTTCTGCTTTACTACTTTCTGGTAATTAAAGACTGAACAATCACAGCAAGGCAGCCACCTAATCAGCTGTACCTTCTGGTTACAACTCAATTATATATGCGTTTGATATTTTTGATAATGAACATAGTGTATATTAATCTCTGGTGTGGTCCAGAATGTAGAACGTAGCCTTGGACCAAAAAGCTCTAGATTCATTTGCCATCCACTAAAATAAAACAGGCTTCCTATCTCTTCCCTTTGTAACTGGATGTACAATTCAGGTCATAAACCCACAGGTCACAAACACTATTTCACGACAAAAACTGTTACTGATTGAGTGTTAAGAAAGGGGGGGAAAGAGAGATAGAGTGTGTGTGTGTACGCTGGCAGTATACTGATGGCACTAGTCTCCAAACAGGTGTGTTAAACAATGCAACACTGCTAATCTCTGTGGGACATAACACAACACCTAAGTGAAGGATACATACATACACATCAGCATTGACACCATTAAAAAATTTAATTAACCCCACAACATATCAATTCTGAATCTGTTCTTGGAATCTTGCAAAGTGCAACATGTTCTCCGCTAAAATCCAGTGGTCCACTATACATGCCTATATCCAAATCAAGGTAATCTGCCAGCCTCCATGCCATCTCCAAGGAAGATTGAAAAGGATCAAGTCAGGATGTATAATTTAATGGTGTACTTACTTTTTTTTTAAAGAATCTTTATTGGTTATTGCAAATGGTGTACTTACTACAAGCACAACCTCAGTGATTCCACACATTTGTGAATTAATGAGGAAACTTCATTGTGGGAGAAATCCAAGGGTAAAACTATCATGTAATGTGTTCCTGTTTATAAATTGTCAGAGATGCTTTACATCTATTTTTGTACTTAAAATAAATCCTGTATCACAGCAATCAATTATAGCATGTCAGTTATGAAGAGTACTCATGTGTGCAATTATAACCTTTGTGTGCATGTTTGGAAGCAAGTTCTACTTTTGAAAAATAATAGTTAAGAGTGGGCTGTTGGACAAAACCCAGTTCCCTAAGCACAGTTGTTGGAGTTGCAATTGATAGACTGTCAGTATTAACATTTCTTTCTGTACTTGTGGGTATTTTTTTTTAATTGCCTAAGGACTTAAGAGGTTTGCTTTTTTGCCAGGCTGATGATGTTCTGCTAACAACCAAACCTTTTCTTCTTTTTAAAATCTTTCTATTCCAGAAAGGTTTTTTGTTTGTTTGCTAACAATTAATCAAATTAGCCAATTGAAAATGGTGAAATATCAAAATATTCTAACAATCTCAGAAAGGGTTGAAAAAGAAATGCAGGTTTGTCTCATTGGCTTTTCACTTGTTAAGAGAAACATTCAGTTGTCTTAAAATTATTCTGACCCAAAATAGAAATTAAAAAGATACTTTCTCAAGCTTAAAAAGGACACTGGATGATAGCAGCCAGATAAGTACATTCAGATAAGTATAAAGCATTACAGGTAGAGGTGTTTCTGTGCTAAAAAAAATTACAAAGAAAAGCAGAATCCTGTTTTTTAATTACACTCTTCTTCACACCTTAAAGTCTGCATCTCCTGTGGGGAAGAAGTCGAAGCTGAGAAACAGAGCTGATGCTATTACGGTATCTAAGAACCAAAACATGTAGGAAACAAAAGTTCTTTTTTTAAAAAAAATTCTTTCAGTTGTGTAGCCTCCAACTTGGATCCTAAATCTTATTTTTTTGAAGCAGGTGCAACTTATTTTTAAATGTAACTGATTTTGTTTTAGTATGCATATGATCACCATATAAAATTCTACAAATGATGTAGCAAGCCTGAGGCTGTGTTTTGAAGTGTTGCTGAGAACATCTTTTTGTCTTGCACATTTTTGTTTGGAAGCTGTTTTCAGAATTTCTTCCAGAGGAGATAGTGCCAATTCCCAGTTTATTCTACAGTCTGTGCTGTAATTGTTTTTAAGAGGTTTTAAATATGTTTTTACTTATTTATAACTTAATGTCTGCAATTGGGCTCTTATAGGACAAAGGGCAGAATATAAATTTAATAATAAATAAAATATATTCATGATTACAAAGTAAACTATGAATTGTTGCCTCCTTATTTTAGGTTCAGTGTTACAGTTCAATCTTGTTAAAACAAAGTTAATATCTTGCTACTGACATACTATCAATTTACTCAGCCCAAATACATTTAAATGTATTTTCCCAAGTGTTCCACAATGATCTCAACTTCAACCTGTGATGTCAACAGCAAAGCAAAAAGGCAGGGTAGATTAATATTCTTGTTATAGTTAATAGCTAGAGCTGGGCGATATATCAATATGATAAGAACAAGATGTAACTTTAAAAAAGGTTTTGGTGACTGCATGCAATTCTAAGTATTAATTGTCGGAACACCCCTGGAGGGACCTCTCCGGGCGTCTTCCTGATGAAGCGCAGCCTGGGGCGTTCACAAATCAGTCCCGGTGCACACCAGCGACACATATCAAAAGACATGTGCACGCTCACTCAGCAGAGTATAGTAGAAACGATCATGGAGCATGAGTGTGTGCATTCTAAGTATTTATTAAGCAATACATACAGGACAAAGCAATCATGGCATCCTCTCACTTCTTCTCCAAGAGAGAGAGAGAGAGAGAGAAAGAAAAGTACAAAAGTACAGTACATCAGAAGAGAGATAAAGACTGGTTTCCATTCTCACACTTTCCAAGCCTAGAAAGTAAACACATGTGATGTAACAATCACACATACAGCAATGGAGGAGTGAAATGTTGACATTAATATCAACACTCCCTTGTGTAAAGCTGTCTTTCAGTTGTGTCTTAGCTACTGGCAAATCCAAGTTCTCATCTGTACCACAAGGATAGAACATTCTGATGCTCACTTGGTCAGATCATGCAAGTCAAGATTTTGGATCTCCACCCACCCAGGAAGAAATTGAGGGCAAGTGGCAGGCACTGTACCTCACTATATGTGCACTCTTAAGTATGTCTGCTACGAGTTCATGAATGTACACATCTCTCCAAGGAGCAGAAACTCAGGTTCCCCAATTGTCTGGAGACAAATATACAAATAGGCACATTAGAGATGTGGAGGGCGGGAAAGGAAATACAATGCCATCCTCTAGATGCATTCAAGAAATATGCAGAGGAGAACCCGAGCTTCAAAAATAGCTCCCAAGTCTTGTACAGAGTCACACCCACAGCAGTGTCACATTAGTGGTTCTTAAAGAGGTGAACTTACTTGATAAGATAAGCATGTGAGACCCTCTGAGTCTTAGACCTACAGTGTGGCGAATTACAGAATGCTGGAATTGAGAACCGACACGCACCATGTTTTGAAAGTTGCCACAGACATTTGGTCTGTGAGCTCTGTCATGCTGTGTCAAAATGAAACCTAGAATCTTGGCCGTGTAGTATTCATATCACATTTAAATGGAAGGAAAAGCCAATAAAGATTAAAAATGATGTCATAACTTGGAAAAAGTATGTTTTAAAAAAATACACACATTGTCCTCACTTTGACTCCCTTACATTGTAGGGGAGCTTTATAAAATTCAGTCCTCAGTACTGATAGGACCCTTAATAAGCGAAGCCTCCAACAAACTACACAGCATGGTAATGATACCAGAGACTCTTCTGGGATCTTGCCAAATTGTAAACAGCCTCAACATATGTAGACTTCCAACAGGAAATTAAATAACTGCCGTGCTGGAAATATAAACCAATTTACAGTGGTCAAATGTGAGCTTTCCAAAACACTGACAGCATTTAAGGAACATAAAGCTCTAAGAAAATCACAAGGAAACTAAATTAATGATCAACCTAAATCGTTCATACACATTTTGCACCACCCCCTAGATTAACGCAATTAATGCATCATGAATCTTTATGAACAAATGCATAGGGTAGACATATAAAGTCATGATCTTTGCTGACGAATTAACAAGCCAGGCACTGGCCATTCTCTCTGCCAACATTTAGATTAATGTTTCAAATTCACCATGATGCAATCTGTGACACTTATAAAGTCCAATTTCATATACCTGCATGAACCATTACAAACCATTATAAGTAGACTTTATTTCTCAAATTCTTTTTTCCATCTTTACAAACTTGGGCTTCCATCCTAATCTCGCTTAAGTGGACCTCTGCTTAATACAACAGAACCACTTCCAAGTAAGCAGGTGTAGGACCAGTCAGAAAATTCATTTTAATGTCCTCTTTCCACATGCACAATCCCTCCATCAAAATAAAATTATAATTTTAAGAGTAGTTAATCTTACCAACTGCATGCAAGTAAGTGCATTCTCATTTGGGTGCTTGAAAGACGGTCAATTCTTCCAACACTGATATAATGCCTCTGCTAGAATCGAAACTTTATAGCAATAAGGAGTGAAAATACAACCTCAAGGTCCTAGCAAAGGCCAACATGCCACACAATTTTAGTCACATGTTTAGGATATTTATATGTATACATGAGCACATATATGTATCAGCTCCTTTGGGAAGAAGGGGAGAATATAAATTGAACTAATAGTAATAATAAATGATGATTAAATAATAAAGATGTGAGGCTAGTGAAATATATGCACATGCAAAAATACAGTGGCTTGGATCCTAACTTCCTATGAAAAGAACAAAATTCACATTAATGAAACACAGCTTTCCCCTTCCTGTGCCCCCACACAAATCTGCTCCTAGGAATTGGAGGATCCTCAAGAAAGGTGTAGGATATGGTGTGAGGAATTTGTAGAAATCACACATGTACTTTATGTAAAAGGAGAAGCAATTTAGGATCCAAGCATTCATCTTTTCTCTCTCAAAACACTCTCCTGCCCCGCTCAGTCAGCTGAACTTTTAATAAGTCTGCAATAGGCTACAGATCCTCCTCCTCCTCCTCTAGAGAAAAATGTAAAAGACTTCTACTGATTGCTGGTCCATAATTTTTCATGGCCACTAAATCATGCAAAATAAAAATTCAAAAGTAGTAACTTGAAACAACAAGAAACAGGATTTCCATCTATTTCGTTCATTTTTGCCCAGTTTAAACCTTTTCTCTTCCTTTACAAAAGCAAGATCATGTTGTTCTAAGCTACAACATCTTGCCTATTTGCGAAAGAAACCGTTAACCTGCCCCAAATAGTCATTAAGTTTTTTCTCCATGTGAAATTATTAATAATGCTGCCTTGTGTTTCTTATACAGAAGCACCTTTCATAGATTCAAGGATGTGAAAGTGTGTTGCACAGGTGGATAAATATTATTAGTGCCCATTTTACAAATGAGGAAGCAAGAAACTTAGCCGTGGTCACATAGCAAGCCAATGACAGGCCTGGAAGGAGAACGCAGTTTGCCGGATTTCCAGTCCTCTACTGTAGATAATGAGGAATTAAATGGATGCATAAATGTTTTATCAGAGGGTTGTGTGTTGGATGCTATGAGTTAATGCACCAAGTGCCCTCACATCAGGAAGTCTACAAGCACGATATGAGTACAACAAAAATCTCCCCACTTGTGCTCTCCAGCAACTGGTATGCTGAGGCATTCAACTTCCTGTACTGGACACAGTATACTGCCATCATGCCTAGCAATCACTGACACTCAGCCCCTGCCATTGCACAGCTTTGTAGTGCAAGAACTATGTCTAGTTTTTAAAGAGGTGCTAAATCTGTGTGGCCCGTACCACTTCAGGCAGACCCCATTCACAATAAACCAGAGTTAATGGTTTACCACAAACGAGCAACATGCTTTGGTCCTGTCCTGGCACAAGTGGAAGCAACAAGCCATGAAACTTAGCTTTATGTTACAACCAAACTGGGATTGCACTAAGAAAGCACCACCAACAGCTTTGCACAGGATGTCTGCTGTTGAGACTGGGTGCCTGAAATATATCTGGGACGAAGGTACCCTGACACCAGGAGATTTATTCGCTGGCTAAGCTAAATCAAAGGCCTACCGGGGTAACTGGGGGAAAGTTAAGAATGCACCAAAGGCCGGTACAAGAAAGCAGAAGTGAATCACCTCACGAGGACACAGATAGAAGGAGGGATTCTGAGGTGCTGTCCGGTGCTCATTGGCTTGATGCTTAATGCAATATATGAATATGAAATATCTGATAAACCTATAAAAACCCTGGACACCCATTGATCGGGGTCCAGACTTTCTGAGGTTACTCACTGGACCTTTATTGCTCAGCAATAAACCTTACTCTCAATTTCTTCACAATTGCGTTTGTGATCAACTACCTTCTGAAGCAACAGCAAACAAAGTATCTACATCACATATTTGGCAGTCCTTTGAATATTTGAAGATGTCTATCATCTTACTTCTTAATCACCTGTTGGGGCTAACTGTACTCAAGCCCTTCAACCTTTCCTCTTGTTCTTTTGGCAACTCATCGTCTTTGTTACCCTATTCTGGACACATTTCAGTTTGTTGATATCCTTCTTGAGCAGCAGTGTACTGTACACAGTACACCACGTGAGATGTGATCAAAGCAGAATATGGTATGATACCATTACATTTCATGATCTGGATACTATACTTCTGTTGATGCAAGCCATAATCGCATTTGCCTTTATTTATTTATCTAGATACAGGTATTTACAGCATTGTTACAATAAATGAGTACAGCAGCCCAAATAAGTCCTGTCACATTTGCCTTTTTATCCTCTTTGTCACACAGCAGACCTTGTTTTAGCTTGTAGTCTACTAAAAACAAAAGCCCCTATATCTTTGCACATGTAATGAACTGTACACACACAGCTAAAGATTACCTATAAGAGTGGGCTGCCCACTGCTAAATGCATAGCAGTGCCCTGGATGGACAACTTGGTGACTAGGCAAGACGATAAGGCATCCACTCTAACTTGGTATTGTTAGACCTCAGTTTTCTTCAGGACTCAAAAAGAAAAACCAGGGAAACCTTGTTTAGGAATTGCAAGGGTGTGCGTGCTTCGATTTCAAAGAGCTTGAGCTGCCAAATAAAATGAAACACAAAATATCAGATGCAGTTAATTTCAGATGCAGACATTTTTAGAAATACAAGATATCCAAAGTCCGTGTGATACACTGGTTAGCACATCACACTTACAGCCTGGTTTCATATCCCCACTCAGACACAGAGCTCACTGGTGGCCAGTCATTATCTCTTGGCCTAACCAAACTATCTTTGCACAGTAGTTGCGAGAATAAAATGTTGCCTTGAGATCCTTGGAGGAAAGGTGGGGTAGAGTAGACGTTTACAGCCGAATCTTAATGTCTACTCAGAAGGAAGTAAAATCCCAATTGTAAACCTGTAAGTGTAGTATGTGTAAAGAAAGATATACTCTGTTTACTAACCCCCTTGTAACTATTCACCCCTCACAGAGGAAACAAAGCTTCAAAAGCAAAAACAAAACAAAACAAAATCCTGGCCAAGGATCAATGTTCATCTGGTGACCGCATGTTTCTGGCTCAGATGCATTACACAAGAAGATGAAAGCTTAGAAAACGGCTGCTGTTCTTCATCCGCCACAGCATAAAATATTGGCATGAAAGTTGTCACTTATGCTCAGCAAAGAAAGTCACAGTGATTTGTATAGCAATCCAACCCAAAATGCACACTATGGAAGGGTTCTCCCTGGGGCATAGATTTTGCAAAATGGTTGACGGTGTCATAAAAGATGGGCAGTGACACAAAGGGGGAGATATTTGGTTACAAAACAACCTAGAAATTTAACAGGCCTCAAAGTTAACTTATTACTTTATTACACCTCAGCCTTCAGCATTTGCATTGCCATATCTGCCTATGACAGAAACATAATAGGAGACATTACAATGTGATCCAATCCGTGTTTACTCGGAAGTTGGTCCCAATGTGTTACAGAAGCTTATTTCCAGGTAAGTGTGTTAAAAGGTAAAGGTAAAGGTACCCCTGACCGTTAGGTCCAGTTGCGGATGACTCTGGGGTTGCGGCGCTCATCTCGCTCTATAGGCCGAGGGGGCCGGCGTTTTTCCGCAGACAGCTTCCGGGTCATGTGGCAGCATGACTAAGCCACTTCTGGTGAACCAGAGCAGCGCACAGAAACACCGTTTACCTTCCCATCTGAGTGGTACCTATTTATCTATTTGCACTTGGACATGCTTTCTAAAAATAAATAAATTAATAATAATAATAATAATAATAATAATAATAATAATAATAATAAATTTATACCCCGCCCATCTGGCTGGGTTTCCCCAGCCACTCTGGGCAGCTTCCAACAGAAATATTAAAATACAATAATTTATTAAACATTAAAAGCTTCCCTAAACAGGGCTGCCTTCAGATGTCCTCTAAAAGTCTGGTAGTTGTTTTTCTCTTTGATATCTGGTGGGAGGGCGTTCCACAGGGCGGGCACCACTACCGAGAAACTGCTAGGTTGGCAGGAGCAGGGACCAAACAACAGGAGCTCACCCCGTCGTGGGGATTCGAACAGCCAACCTTCTGATCGGCAAGCCCTAAGCTCAGTGGTTTAGACCACAGCGCCACCCATGTCCCAGGTAAGTGTGTTTGTAAATGTTATTTCAGCAGCACTAGGAAGCCTTAGACTACAAAGACGATAATGGATTTACCTAGTTTTCAGTATACTCCTTCCAAAATACTGTAAATTAAATCAGACCAAGGATTCAAACATTCAAGATATCACATGAGATAGGCTCAAACATGCAACTTCTGCAGTGGGTCAACAGAGGCGCCACAATGGAGAATTCTATTAACAAAGCATTGGTAACTTAGTGGTAAGGTAATGTCTGAATCTTGTGATTTGTTCGGTGTTGCTAGTAAGGGATACAGTAGGCTGACACTGACCTAACAAAGTTGTCAGAATATCTCATCACAGGTGTCCTAATTTTTCCCCTTCCACTGGGTTTCACATATTTTTAATAACTACAGTATTCCTTCAAAGTCCTGGCAAACTGAATAACATTAATAAGCTAAGTACTGCTTAATGCAGGATCCTAAACATTGAATTTCACAGGACAGTTTGGTTCTCAGACAGGGACTACCCATAAATTGTGCAATACTGTATGAATAACCATCACTTTGAAACACAATAAAACCATTTTACTTTGAACAAAACCATGTAAACTCAAAAGGATGCAGAAATAACCTCAAGGCTATAGTCAACAAACACATTTGTGGACTAAAATGAATCTTTTCACTGAACGAATTGTGAGCAAGCCAGTATAAACAAAAAGGCCACACAGACAAGCGAAGAAAGCAACCATTTCCCATTCAGGAGAGCAAATTCCCTGAATTAAAATAACTTGGGGTTTGGTTTTCCTATCATTTCCCCCCTCCTTTAAAGAATAAAGCACGGCGACATTTAGAATACTATCCACTTGTTCCACCATAAATATGTAACTTATGAAATATTTTTTTAGAGATACAGGTCATTTTAAAAAATACTTATTTCAAGTTTGCATTAACTGTATGTTGTTTTAGTAGATATTATTTGGATATACTGTACAGAATGTATCTCCCTTACTGGACCAACCAGTACTTTAAAATGTTGAAAACCCAGATTTAAAACTAGACTGCATGTCTAGACTGATTATGGACACCTGGTTGACTCTGCTGTTCTTAGAACAGAAAAGAAGAAATCTCAAAGTGATTTTTTAAAAGGCAATATTTCCACAGAATGTGAACTCTCCTCTAGCAAGGGCAGAACAATTGGGGTGGGGGAATTAAACAGGTTGAATGACACAGGAGCTAAGGTGACTTTGGGGTAACTAGACTATATCCAGCCACCATTTCCACGTTGCTCACTCCAAGTATTATTATTGTCTGAAGTCAGGTGATAACTGTGCATGCAACATGTCTTTTTTCTGATCATGGAATAAAAGCAAACAAACAGAAAAAAGGTGCAGTGGGTGAATTTAGGTTCAGGAGGTGAGAGCTGTAAGAGGGCCCTTTGGGTGGGGCCACCCCAATTGTTGCATGCCTGCTCCAGAGCGGCTTGCCTGGCATTGGCCTTCTAGAATTGCTCCTTGGTATTCTGAGGAGCTGAAGGCTGGATTCATGGCTGCAGCACAGGCAGAATGGCTTTCATGGTGATTATGACTGAGCCAACACTGGATTTAGGGTGGTGTGGGGCTTCCCCTGCAAAGGGCGCCAACCTGAGGGGGACACAGAACAGAAGGCAAGAGGGACCAGAGCATGAAAATAATAGTTATTAGGGGTGCACCAAATTTTGTCCTCACTCAGGGCGACATATTACCAAAGTCCACCCCTGACTTGAGCATAGTCATGAGTGTGTATAATCAAGCCTACTGCACGGCAGCAGCAAAGAGCACTTACTTTCCTGCCACCACTGCACCCTCAAGTTGACATCCAGCTGAACTTTTCAGAATGGTGAAGCAGCTGATTGGTCCCAATCTATCTTCTGGGACAACAGAACCTTCTGAGGTCAATTGTGACAAAAGCTGCAAGGAACTTTGAGGACAAAAGTTGCTCATATTTACTATTAACTTGATGGTGCTGGAGTTGCAATATGCAAAGTGTCCAAGGTCTTAGTACTGTACATGGGACCAGTTTCAGTTCTTGTGGCCAGATTATGTTGACAAAGCACTTGAAGGAGGTCACCCCACCTCTGCTCGGCTTACAGAAGGTGGTAATGATGACCTTGAAAGGGATGTTGGTATGCTAAAGGTCTCCCTGAACTGTCAGGAGCTGAACACCTACCATCCAGTGCTGAATATTCCCTTTTTGGGTCAAGTGGCTGTTAAATCATGCCTATCACCTTGTGAGCTTTGTAGATGAGAAAGATTTTTGGGTTTCCCACGACTAAACTAGCACTCTAAACATTACAAACACAAGAAATTAGTTCTGGTCAGCTCATTAAGAGTTTCCACTGCAGTCCTTTCAAAGTATGAAAAAATGGGGAGAGGGAATTTAAATTTCACAAATTTCACTTGACAAGGGGATAATATCACATATTTCCATTGCCAACTGAAAGGAAAGAATTCAAGATAAGTTAGCATCACATACTTAAGATCCTGAGCAGTTTTTCACTTCAACCATGTCTTTAAAGAAACAAAATAAAAAAAAATCCTTCCAGTAGCACCTTAGAGACCAACTAAGTTTGTCATTGGTATCAGCTTTCGTGTGCATGCACACTTCTTCAGGTACCAAATTTATTTAATTGATTTAAATTTAAGTGATTTAAAGAGAAAGTTACATTTATATAAAAGCAGAACAAAAATAAGAGCTTTGTAGGTGTAACATATGCATTCTCTTAAAGATCCAAATAGTTCTAACACTTGCTTTGACAGGTAACATGTGTAAGTTTAACCTCTTAAATAATTACATTTAATAGATACACTCGTAATCCCCTTACTTAGAAAGACAGGATTGTTACCTTAGGTCTTTTCATCATCTTATGGGATTATCTGAAGTAATTCCAAGAGCAGCAGAACTGACAATAAGCCATGGTTTGAAAAATAGGCTCTTCACAGACTTGGCAATAAGCGGGGGTGGGGTGGGGATTGGATGCCATGTAGGCACACTGCTTGCAATCTCCGTCACTGGAAAACTGCTGTTCTTATTCTGAGCATTTTATTAGATTTGGCTCTAAAAATGGTTGAAATGGTCTTTTGGCACCACGTGAACCAATCTCAATCACTTTACCTTGCAACTGGCTTGGTATAATAGTTGCTTAGAAACAGCTGAACAAATTCAGTTGATCAAAGGATGTAACAAAGCTCATCTCTTCAGTTCAGCAAAGACAGTTTAAGTATTCACTTTGAAGTGGCCAGTTCTTAACTTACTGTATATATTTTAATGCACAGCCCTACGTGAAACCTGAGGTGGTAAGGTCCCCTGTGCAAAAATTGTAGTACCTCATTACTAGCCTACAGAGGCCTAAGCCTAAGGTAAGATAGCACAGGAGGAGGAGGAAGAAAGAGGGTGGACATATTCCATGGGTACTCCTTAATTATGGAATTGTTTTCTTCTGGATTCTCAAAGTACATTACATTATTATCCACATTAAACTGTCAGGAAATAGTATGCTACACATTCTGACAAATTATAATCAGAACAAAAATGAACACAAATAGCTCACCTAAGTATTAACTATAGGCACAAAAGTAATTCTATGCAAGCAAGGAGACCATTGCATGAGCAGTTGATAGGCCCAGAGAAATCCCAGAAGCATCACCACTGTCCTCCGCAGAATCTAAAGTGACTGAAGGGGAAGGCAGGACACCAAGGGTCAATATTAATAAGGATTAAGGCTGCAGTTTCAGGGAGGGAGCCTATCCATTGTTCGGACAGCTGATGAAGAAAACACATACCCGGTATGTAGTTCTCAGTGAAATGCATCTAGAAAAATGGATCAAAGTCTTGGAAAAAACAAGACAACTTGCAAAGCTAGCAATGAACAATAGCTTCCAATGATAGCAGGAGTCAAAGCTATAGCACACAGTCATTATAGATAGTGTATGAGCCACACTGATCTCATGTAGCAGCTCCATAAGGTGGTAATATATCTTAGTGGGCCTGCAGGTTCAAGCTACTGCCAGTTTAGTCTCCTTAGAATCTGCTGTAAATTTGTATCTCTTTATCAAAAGGCACAATATTTTAATGCACTGTTAAATTCTATACAGACAAGCAACCCCTAACCTAAAAAGAAACAAAAAAACCTCCAAGTTGTTGCAGCCAGCAGGAGGAAAGATTGGAATGCAACATACTTAACCTCATGGGGATTTGCTCAGTGAGAGTTTAATTCATCCAGGGTTTATCCAGATGTCTGCAATATCAGAGATTCCAGTGATTAGCAATTCTATAACATGCTTATATTTGCATAAAAATGCAGTATGCAGACTGGCTTCTATTAGCCAATTATCATCCAATGTATAAGATTTCACAACAAAAGCTTCAGGAATGAAAGTAAGAGGGAACAAAAACAATCTGCTTTAACACCACAAGAATTGCTTCCTGCTGCAACCCCTTAGGCCACAGAACTGAGCTTCATTTCTCAGCTCTTTTCACCAGTCAAAGGAATCCAAGCTTCACTACACAAATACCATTCTAAAGGACATTGCTGGTAAATTGCTGCTTTCTCCCTATACCCACACAAAGTTTTAATAGCCAAAGGGTGGGGGGAGTGGCTAAGAAAAGAGGCAGTGAATTATGAGGGTTGATCCCTAACCATATAGTGGCTCTAATGCAATACAGCCAAAGGGTTCCAGCATGTACTGGTAATCCTAAGCAAGAAAAACTAAGCACCTCTTCTGTAAGGATCATCCTGATGTATCACTTAGAGAAAAAACACCAATGCAATATACCTTAGTAGGTCCTTCTCTCAATGGGATACCAGTTTTATTGCAGACGGATATTAACATCAGATATGAACACAGAAACACAATTAGCACTTCTAGGCTTACAAGTCTAGATTGCAGTCTTCAAGGTCATTCAAAAGCCCTGGGCTATCCAACATTAATTCTGCTCTGAGGGAATATTGGCAGAGGGAAAGTTCACTGCAATGAATTTGAACTGCAGACATGAGAAATGAAAAAAAGGACAAATCAACGGCCTTGCCAAACAGTCAGGGGTCTGACTTAACTGGCATCACTGACATATGAAGGCGTGAGGCACATGACTGGAATACAAACCCAGAGTTTGGCAACAGCAGAAGAGGAGATGTTGGAGATAGCTTGCAAGCAGCAGGTGCCTGATATGGTCAGCCACTTTCATTATTGTGAATGACATGAGAGTAAGGCCCTTCTCCTTCACAGCTGCTCCTAAACAGAACTCTTGCCCCATGAGGTTCAGCTAATCCACTCTCTTATGATGTTTCACCATTTTTTTTAAAAAAACATTTTTTGTTAAGACAGGCTTTTCCAATTTTTGTTTTTTATCTGATGCCTTTGCTTTACCTACTGCACGTGACTTTGTTATTACTATATTGTTTTCGTTACATTATATTTTCAGAACATTGTTGTATTTCACAGTTTGTTTCCATTGTTATTAGTTGTCCTGAATGGAGAATAAGGAGCAGGATATAAATCTCCATAAGAAAAAAAATGTATGGATGGATAAATAAAATGTATATTTATCCTCATAAACTATAAGCACCTGGGGGAAGATACCAAAGGGGGGAGGGAAAGGATGGCAGATAAAGGGTTAAATACTCTTTTCACATCATCACTTCTCAGCTCTAAATGCTCTCCAAATTACTTTGATGTCTGATTTCAAGTTTATAAAGGGTTGGGGTTTTTTGAAAGGATAGTATATCACATGATAAGCCTAGATAAGCCTAGATATATATAACATCATAACATTGGAGTGCTATAATTCTATGCAAATTACTAATGTATGGGCAGGCTCCATGATGGGTAAGTATATTATTTGGGTGTGCTGGTGGGAAGAGTTTTTTTTTAACCACATATTCAGCACTGAATCAAAGGGGGGGTGTTGAAAGGGGGAACATGTCCCAGGCGAGTGCATTAAAACTACCAGACTGATAAAACGGAAATCCTCATTTTACTTACTAACTGCCCTACAATAAACTGAATTCTGTTTAAGGCTCCCAAAATTCAATTAATATTTATTACAGTTTGTAGGAAATGGGGAGTATCATAACATCGATTTAAGTAACCCTCATTGTTAATTCTGATATAATTAATACATGCCCACAGGACTGGCCATCAATATGGTAGCACGTAAAAATAGGCATGTTGCATATGTACCACTGCTTCTGACCTAAATCAGGCACCCCCAAACTGCGGCCCTCCAGATGTTTTGGCCCACAACTCCCATGATCCCTAGCTAACAGGACCAGTAGTCGGGGAAGATGGGAATTGTAGTCTAAAACATCTGGAGGGCCTATGTTTGGGGGTGTCTGCCCTAAATCATTGCCCAATCCACAATGAGAACCTTATGACTGAAGGGCTGAGACTGAACAGAACAACCTGGTGGCAGTCTCAGGGTCCAGGCCAGGCATGGCCAAACTTGGCCCTCTGGCTGTTTTGGGACTCCAACTCACATCATCCCTAGCTAACAGGGCCAGTGGTCAGGGATGATGGGAACAGTAGTCCCCAAACAGCTGGAGGGCCAAGTTTGGCCATGCCTGGTCTAAGCAAGCTTGCATGCAGCGGGGGCAGTCCATAAGGACTTGGGGTCCCAAGCCATGCAAGACTTTTTAAGTCAAAGAGAGGCATACCTATGGGTTGGCAAAACTGCCCCCCACAAAAATCACCTATCACACTATGGAGTGGATGATATATTGGGGAGGGGCACACATCTCCTTGCCAAGGGTGCACCATTTCTGCTCTCATCCTGAAGCAAATTTCTTAACCTGAGGTACTATTTCTGGGTTAGCTGAGTCTGTAACCTGAAGCATCTGTAACCTGAGGTACCAATGTATTTCAAAGGTTCTGGAGAGTCCTAGCTCTGCCTAAAACTTTCCTGATAATTGTTCTCTTTCTCTCTACTTTCAAAAACACCCACACCATAAACACTTTCTATTTTAACTGCTTTACAATACCAGAATATTTAAAATAGCTGAATAAGCATATTCAAATATTTTAAAGTGATAAAAATGCATTGTTTACTAGTTTTCTTAAGCAATGAGAACATAAGACTTTGCTAACTCTGACAAGAGATACGCTTTTATTCGACGATTTCACAGTTATTTGTTTTTATTTTGCATTAGGCAGCTTTATAGATATTCCTGGAATGCAAGATAACATCTGTGCAACGAGCACCTGCTTTTAGTTAGGGGTTTTTGAATCATTTTCAACTGTGAGATTTTTAGGGTCTCAAATGGCCATTGCATTTCTCTGCCTGTCTCTAAAGAACAGTATCCAGTGTCACACCTCGGGGAAGGCATTTTTCTCCAGGTTTATGTACTCACAAGTGATCTTCAGATGTCTAACTTTTGCTTGGGAAAGTTTAATTTAAGTTACCCAGACTTTTTTGTGAGTATATAAATCAGCACATACCTCCCAGAAGACATTTGTTAAAGTAACATGTGAAAATAATACATCCTTAGGAACAGTTACTAATCCACCCAGATAGGTAGGGTAAAAATGGAACAAACAAGTTAGCTCAGTTGGCATAGCATGAGGCTCTTAATCTCAGGGTCACAAGATCGAGCCCCACATTGGGCAAGTTTCCTGCATTGATAGGGCTTGGACAACATGGCCCTCATGGTCCCTTCCAACTCTATGATTTCATGATGGTAAACATAAAAGCTAGGTCATGCAGGATCAGGGTTTGAACAAAAACATGCTGGATGGAAAATCCAAATGCAATTTTTCACCATCTCCTGGAGCTGCCTTCCTGTTAAGAACTTTACAGCTATGACTGTGGCCAGACCTGTCTGTCTTCCACTTTGCCACCATTAACAGTGCCCAAAATTTGTTGTGTAAAGGGACTTCACCACCACGCCTTATGTTCAGATAACCTCTGAGTCTGTTCACATATTTCCCTTTGGTTGGCAACTATTAATGTAGATTCAGATGAGGGAACCAGACAAGGATGTCCTTTATCCCCATTATTATTCATCATGGTCCTGGAAGTACTATTGAATAGATTAAGAGATCTTTCTACAATCAGAGGAATTAAAGTCGGTGCAAAACAATTCAAAGTGAAAGCCTTCGCAGATGATCTAGTTTTGATATTGGAAAACCCCAATGATAGTGTTGCAGAAGCTATAGAAGAAATTGAGAAATTTGGCCAACTTGCAGGTTTCAAATTAAATAGACAGAAAACAAAGGTTATGGTGATGAATATGACAAAGGAAGAAAAGCAAGAGTTACAGCAAAAATATGGATTTGATGTGGCAAAAAAGTACAATACCTAGGAATATGGATGACAGCAAAGAATATCAATTTATATAATGATAATTACGAGCCAGCATGGAGAGAAATAAAGAAAGACTTAGAAAGATGGACTAACATGAAAATGTCATTCTTGGGAAGAATAGCAGCAATTAAGATGAATGTGCTACCTAAGATGTTATTCTTATTCCAAACTATACCTATTGTAAAGGGAACAAGACAATTCAAAGAGTGGCAGAAGATTTTGATGAGATTTGTCTGGCAGGGGAAAAAGCCAAGAATAAAATATAAAATTTTGGTGGACAGAAAAGAAAGAGGCGGATTCTCCCTGCCAGATCTGAGGTTATATTATGAAGCGTCTTGTATGTGCTGGATAAAAGAATGGATAACATTAAAGAATACGGACTTGTTAGACTTGGAAGGTTTTAACAACAGATTTGGATGGCATGCATATTTATGGTATGATAAAAAAAATCTCATAAAGGATTCACAAATCATGTGATAAGAAGATATTTGTATGAGGTGTGGGAAAGAAACAAAATGCTGTTAGAGACAAAAACACCATGGTGGGTATCTCCAGCAGAGGTATTGACGGTTAAGAAAGTAAATATGGAGGGGAGGCGGGCCACATACGAGGAAATTTTGATAAAAACTGATAAAGGTTGGAGGTTGAAACCTTATGAAGAAATTAAAGGGGTGTTAACAGGATGGATACAATATCACCAAATAAATGATGTACTCAGAGAAGATAGGAAAATAGGATTTGAGGATAAAAGGTCCAAATTTCAAATAGAAGTGTTAGATGGTAAAACTAAGCTTCTGTCAAAAACGTATGATTTGTTGTTAGAATGGTATATAAAAGATGAGTTGACAAAAGAGGTGATGATAAAATGGGCAAAGGATTTTGGGCATAATATTGAATATGACGCGTGGTTGAAATTATGGAATCAAACTTTAAGATTCTCAGCATGTACTGCCTTGAAGGAAAATGTATACAAGATGATGTATAGATGGTATTTAACACCAGCAAAACTGGCTAAAATGTATAGAATGAGTGGTAAAGCATGCTGGAAGTGTAAAGAGAAAGATGGTGAATTTTATCAAATGTGGTGGACATGCGATAAAGTTAAAAGATTTTGGGAGATGTTATATAATGAATTGAAAAAGATGTTTAAATATACCTTTCCAAAAAAACCGGAGGCATTTTTGTTAGGGATAATGGGAGGAGAGATTAGAAAAGAACATCAAGTATTGTTTATGTATGCGACAACCGCGGCTAGGACATTGTTAGCCCAAAAGTGGAAATTACAGGAATTACCAACAATTGATGAGTGGCAGATGAAAATGATGGACTATGCTGAACTAGCTAGATTGACTTGCAAGATCCGAGACCAAGGAGAGACAAGGTTTCAAAAGGGCTGGAGTAAATATGTGGACTACATGGAGAAAAACTGTAGAAGTTTAAAAACACTTGCAGGATTGAAATAAATCCTACGAACTGACTGAAAAAAGACAATAAGGAACTGCAAAAAATGGAGTTAACAAGAAACCCGCATGAAGGGAGGGGGGGAGTCACAGCTCGGCAGAGCAAGGTGCAAGAGGAAAATATAAGATGTTTTCTATAAAAGATTGTTTTTGTTTTGTTTGTTTTTAATTTGTTGTTAATTGGAAAACTGAATAAATTGATTTGAAAAAAAATAATGTAGATTCAGATGAGAACTGTACTGCCTAAGAGACTGTCAAGGAGGCCCTGTAACACCTTTTTAATTTCATTTTCTTATATAGGCACACCACCTTTGACACCAAAAACATTCCTGTCAATGTCACCAGCAATTATGGGACCTCAAGGTTTGCAAAATGATTCCCCCCCCCCAGTAAACTACCGGTATCTAAGCACAATCTTAAACTAGCATTCACTGTTGGTGCTTTAAGTTGTCTTCTTTTTTCACCTCTAACAAGACACAAATGTGATCTGAATTAGCAGAACTATTAAAATACCATATCAGTTTATTGGCTTTACCCTTCACCTTGGGTCAAAGGTTGAGGAGCTCAGGGGTCAGGGACAGAAGAGTTTGACAGATGGATTTTTAGGTCAACAGAAAGCATGTAAATCCACCTGTTTGGGATTTTGAAACACTGACAGGTATGCATCTATGGAACAGATGAAACTCTAAAGTCACAGAGGGAAAATGGGTCTGGGTCAACTCATGAAACCAATAAATGTTCATCACAAAAGGAGTATATTATGGCTACTTCCTTTCTGCATATATAATAGTAAGCAGTCGTATATGTACAACTATGTATAACAATTATATATACTTATATAAGGTGGTCTAAATCAGAGCCTAGGGCTTGCTGATCAGAAGGTTGGCAGTTTGAATCCCTGTGACGGGGTGAGCTCCCGTTTTAGGTCTCAGCTCCTGCCCACCTAGCAGTTCAAACGTCAAGTGACCCGGAAGCTGTCTGTGGACAAACGCCGGCTCCCTCGGCCTATAGAGCGAGTTGAGCGCACAGCCCCAGAGTCATCCATGACTGGACCTAATGTTCAGCTAAGCTCCTCCTGTGTTCCTACTTCAGTTTATTAAACCATTACATATAAATGAGCTTTTTGCCTGTACATGGAACCCCTTTGTTTATCCCTTCACAGCACAAGCAAACCAGAAATATTTAATTAACCATAGTTTGCTGGTTTCACCCTGGTTACCTCCTTCAGAGCAAACCAGAGTATTAAACCAAATTCAAACCATGGTTTACTATCCTGGTTTGTTCCAAAACTGGTAACAAGAGCTTCACACTTTAATTAAAGGCCTCCTAGTTTGGTTATAGTTTGCCTGTGTGCAAGGAAAAGGCTTGTTCATAACTTGGCAGGTGTGGAAGACACGTGAACTATGTGGAGATAAGATTCACAAGCTTAGTGATATGGGAGTAACTTCAGGAGCAACAACTTCAAACTGCTAAGATATCACAGATGTCTTCTAAAAGTCAGGTAGTTGTTTATTTCCTTTACATCTACTAATTGAGAAGTAAAATATTTTGTAATATATTGTGCTGTATTTTCAGCGCTGTGGGTCTATAATTATTTAAAAGACTTAATTTAAAGAACTACAATAAAATGTTTTTTAAAACTTTTTAAAAAAACATATTAAAATCAAACTGGGTAAACTTTATGATACTACGGTACCTGTTGCAATTTCTTCCTGGCTAGAAATGTCACATGTGTAACATAAGAGCAAAGCTGTATCAGAGAAAAATAATTATTGACATTATTAACTCTGAGTCCTGCTCTGGTTCCAAAAGAATAACAATGCACTGTCTAACTTGGAATGATGTTTTACAGAAGAAATATGAAGGAATGCTTGGAATCGCAGGGAAACTCTCCAAATTTGTCTCTTAAGAGACAGCTTGGTTATAGTATTTTACAAGAAGAGTGATAGTGATGTGAAATGTAAAAACCCAGCAGAACATTATCTAAATACTGGATTAAATGTTTAAGCCTTTAGAAAGATAAATTATAGACTTAAAATTCCACAGAAGATATTCCTAAGGAAAAGATAACACCCACTTATTAGCTTTTACATTTTTCTCTGCATAGTATTTTCCAAAATAAAGTGATATTTTACTCACCCTTCCACATTAAAAGATGCATATATAATCATATTAGATCAGTATTGTACATGGCCTCCCAAATAGGAAATTCTTTCTTACTCCCTAAAGTAAAAAATCTGTAGCAACTAAAGTTAGTTGCCAGGACACACTTCAGCTGAATCAGAGAACATGTTGCAAGCAACTAGTCCCTTAAGAATATTTCTGGCTATGTCTACTTTGCTTATATATGGCTAATCCTGGACTATTTCCGGGCCGTGATAACCTCACATCTATATTACTGTAACACACTCTACTTGGGGTTGTCCTTGAGGGCAGTTTAGAGGCTGCAGAATGCTCAGTTCCTGAGACCTATTACACCTATTATCAGCACTGGCTGCCTTTTTGCTTCTGATTCTAGTTTGGATGTTTATATTTAGGGTCCTAAATAGCTTGGGACCCAAATACTTTCCAGAGTGCCTTAACCGATGTGTCACAGTCCAGCCAGTGATCCTTGGAGGTAGGCCATGCCATCTCTTGAGACGATCTCTAGACAATACCCAAGTAAAGATGGTCTAAATTAGAGCCTTCTCAGTGGTGGAGTCCTCTTTATGGAAAACCCTACCTCTGAAGATATGTCAGCTAGAGGTCAAACTTTTTCAGAGGGGAGCCTACTGTACTCGACTCCCTGCAAGTTTCAGAATCCTGATTTTCCATGTTTTGCAGAAAGAACAAAGCCTGGGAAAAGTTCCAGCGATCATCGTTTTTGTTTGACACTACAAATTTAACAGCACATATAAGATTTTCACATGACTTAAGAAGACAAACTCATGTGCAATGTTTTCTAGTTCACACATTCAGCTGGCAATCATAAAGCATACAGTATAGGTAAAGGTAAAGGGACCCCTGACCATTAGGTCCAGTCGTGACCGACTCTGGGGTTGCGCGCTCATCTCGCATTATTGGCCGAGGGAGCCGGCGTATAGCTTCCAGGTCATGTGGCCAGCATGACAAAGCCGCTTCTGGCAAACCAGAGCAGCACATGGAAACACCGTTTACCTTCCCGCTGTAGCGGTTCCTATTTATCTACTTGCATTTTGACATGCTTTCGAACTGCTAGGTTCAAAAAAGCATATAGCAATTAATTAATTAATTATATAAAGCATATAGCAATCAATTCACGTGTGAAACACATATTACAACTATAGGGTCTACCGTAAGAATGTCTCATATGAAGCATATACATAAAATCACCCTCTTGTGCTCATCATTAACCCAGAAAAGATAACAATCCCAAGGTTGTCAATCACATTCAGTGACATATAGTAGAAAGCCTTACTTCACCCATCAAGCATTCACAGAAAGGATTGACTGTGATTAGAAGAGTACTATAGTTGGCTATAGCTGAGTAGTTAGGTAGTACTAACTGATTTCTGTTATTTATGCAGTGTTATCAAGTACATTGTCTTCTAACAGGGACAGAGGGAGAGAAGAAAATAGGTCCCTGCCTGCAATTATCAGACAGAAAAAACAAAGGATAGTGACCAAGGGCACATGCTTATATTTATGGGTGGCTTATTTCTAATGTTTCCATATTTAGGGACACGGCCTAAGCTCAGAATTGCTCTCAGCAGTGTCTCCCATACACGGCACTGGTGAGATCTATACCAAGTTAGCTTCAACAACATCAGGTTCTCTTGAGCAGACATAGATTAAGATAATCCACATTAAGGCTGCCATGCTCGCTGGCTCCAAGTAGACATGCATAGGATTGCACTATAAGTGACCTTACATCTGCACCTTTTTATGCAGTATTCAACCAAAGGTATAGTTTTTTTTCTTTTAAAAAATGTGTAGAATTACAGACACTCTGATGCAGCTATTTTAATGACAAATTGTTGCCTTTCCAGTTGCATTTAAAGACTTTTCAGAAACAATCCTTAAGAACCATGGCATTCCCTATCAGGGGACCTAGCTATATATTTCCTCATGGTCCAATTCCCCAGCTCAGCCAATGGGGCTTACTCCCAGGTAAATGGGGTCAGGACTGCAGCATCAGTCACCTCTCTCAGCTTTTCACCTCTCCTCCTCCCATCCTTCAGGAACAGTTCATTTGAATCCACAGGAGTAAACCATCCTCCCTTTCAATTATGTACCAAAAAAAAGAAATAAAAGGAAGCCCTGAAATGCTTCCCACGGAGCCATTAGTAAGGCCTGGGCTTGCCTTATTAATTTAGCTTTAAATGTTGCCATTGTGCTTTCTCCTCTTTACAGTGCCAATTCAGATAATGCTTAGGAATCCACAGATCAGCCTGACTAACCAAACAGTTACCATTAGACTCTGCAGATGCTGTGCTGGCCTTTACAGTTGCATGCACAGATCTCACTGAGCTCTGCTACAAAAGTGCGAAAACGGGTGAGCAATAAAGTAAACAACTGCCGAGTTCCAGGCTTTTGTTTATTCAGATTCACGCATCGACCTCCAGTTTCATTCAACAAAATGCAAACTCTTGCAAAAGAGAGAGAGAGGATGGGGCTGAGGGGAGACACTCGGATGGTTCCTGGCAAAGCTCTTAGAGAGGGCGAGCGAGCCAAACAAACGGAATAGGACGAGGAGGGAAAAGTCGAAGGAACTCTGAACAGCAGCGACTCCGAAGTGGAGAGACCCCTCCAGGCAGACTCGCTTCAGCCTCAGATTTTGTTTTAAACGCCTGCTGCTGGAAAATGTGAGTTGCTCTGAGCACGTACAGAGTATCTCCCACCCACCCCCGGTCACTGAGTAAACACAACCATCCCAAACATACTGTATCTGGTATTGGGCAGAGGAGACTCTCAGCGAACTGGGGGCCACGGAACCTCTTGTTTTGCAAGTTAAGCATGGGGCAACGCCCACCCAGTTCGGCTCCCGAGGAAAACAACTGCAGGCATTCGGAGTTAGCAGGCAGCACAACGTCAGCAACCGTGGAGGATCTTTGAACGAAGGAGCATCGTAGGAAAGGGGAGTATGTGCGTATAAAACGACTTATAGGTTCATTTTTTGCAGTGACACATACCAGGACTCAAACCCTAAACGTCACGTTTTCGCTTATCCCCACATTAGGAGAAACTGTTTTCTGCACATGTCCAGAGGCAACACTCCAGGCCAGGCTCTTATGCTCTAACACTCCGTCCGGGAGAGGCTGAATCCTTGCTCCCATAAACCCCAAGTTCTCAGAATCCGACCATCCATCACCCTCCTCACACAGCAGACTTATTTGGAGGTGCGCTCCCTTCCCCGTGCGAGTGCGCGTGGTGGGTTCGCACCCTAATGCCGCTGTGAATTTCGTGTACCAGGGGGTCATCTGCACTGGATCCCAGCGGGATTGGCGGATCCAGCGCCTTACAGACTCCGGAATTTCTCCTGCAACCCGCAGCTTGGACAAACCGCCACCTAACTCAGCAACAACTTCGAGGGACGGAGAGAAAGGAGGCAGGCGATCAGAAAGGAGAAGGAGGGAAGGGAGGGAGGATTGGAAATTCCCAACCGGCGCATCCTCAAGCGCAAATTCCCCGCCGAGAAAGAGGCGACGCCTGGGCGGTCGGGGGCCCCGTTTCTTCTTACCTTGTGCTGCGGGCTCCGCCAGGCTCCGCGTGTGCAGCAGCCACAAGAGCAGCTGGAGCAGGAAAGGGCTCCTCTCCCAGCCGCGCGGCCGGAGGTGCCGCTGCATCCCTGAGCCGGCTCTCCTCGCCTGCCCTCGCGCCCTCCACCATCCAAGGGATCCTGAGCCGAGGTGCTGCTGCTGTGCTGCTTTTGGGACGGCGCTTGGGCTGCCCCGTCCCCGCTTCCCTTCCCTTCCCCTTCGCGGGGTTCTGCGCTGTGGAGTTCTGCCGCTCCGAGCGCGCTCTCTCGCTCCTCTCAGCCTCCTCCGCTTGTCACTTCCCTAAAGCGGCGCTCCAGGCCGACCCATCCCAGGCCAAGGCAGCCCCGTTGGCTGGAGGCGGCCGGAGAGGCAGCCCTTGTGCTCGGCTCACCAGCGGCCCCTGCTGGGTTAGCGCGGGAAAGCGGCGCGGGAAATGCCAAGTCCCTCGCTCCCCTGTCTGTGAGAGAAGGCCCAGCCAGGCTCTGAAATACTTGGGAGTTTAAATTCAAAATTAGTTTTAAGGTCGCACAGAAGGAAATAAAAATAATAAAAAGGACAACTATGGGAAAGGCTGAGGCAACTAAGGGAAGGTCCTGCTATTAGGCAGAGGGAGGCAATGGATGGAGTAGGTGTGGGGATAAGAACAGAGCTGGGTGCTCACAGCCTGCCCTGCACCCCCTAAGCCAGCCAGCTGCTCTGGGGAGCTGTGGGGGAAGTCTGCTTGGCTTCTGTATGAGTAATTGGGGGGGGGTGTTGTGCCATATCGCCCTTTTCCCTCAGGCAGCAAAATGGCTTGAGCCAACAAGGAAAAGAAAGTAAGCTAACAGAAGACTGCACTTACCTAAAGTGGGTTTGTGGTTTTACTGGCCAAAGCAAGAGAAAAGTAGTCCGTTTCTGCTGAGGGGCATGGTGTTAAGTTTTGTTAGGAAGGCAGAATGAGGTACAGTGTAATACGTGTATGGATAGCGTCATGGTCGCTTGATGGCACTGGGCTTTATTTGGCTCTGGGTGGAGTCAGGACTTTCAGGTTTCCGTTTTGCTCTTGTTGGAGAGGAGCAATAAAGTTCTTGTTTAGGTTCTTGGCTGATATATCTTCTAAGTGTTCCCTGTCAGTAAGCTACTTTGAGCATGCCAATATGCCCACCAAACATTTTAGGCTGTGCCCCACTGTGTTAATTGATTTAAGCTGCAAACCTGTCATACTTGCCAAGCTAGAGAGAGAGCACGCTTTGAATTAGTATAAGGAGGGAGAGTGATCAGACCATGGCAGCAGCTTCCGGGACAGACTGGTTTTCCCAACATTGTTCTGTTAGAAATGCACTGGTTTAACATGCAGCTTTTTTGAAAAAAAAGATCTGGGAAGAGCTTCCAGGCCAGAGCGCATAGTTTTCACGAAGACTTGCAGCTCCGCTCCTCTCATTTTAGGAGTACTGTATGACATATTTTGGGGCCTCCTCGAATTACAATGTGACCCAGGGGCCCTATTCATTTTTAGTCTCATTCACATTCTGCCTCAGGATGAAACACATGGATGGAAAAGAAATAGAACTACAAGCCATTTCCTATTGGAAGTCTGAAAGGTGAGGAACCTTAGGCCTGGGGAGCAAATGCAGACCTAAAGGCCTCTCTTTCTAGCATTCAGGCCATACCTCTCACTGGTGTGTGTGTGTGTGTGTGTGTGTGTAGAAACTAGTCTACAAAAGTAAAGTTCACATTAATTACTCTGCCTACTTCCCTTTGGCCCTGCCTACAACCAGAATATGGCCCCTAGAAGGTTGTCTAAATTGGAATGCCGCTGCCAAGCTGAAAAAGTTCTCCAACCCTGGTTTAGGCCTCATGTCTTGCTACAAATGGAGGCAACCTATGCTCCACAGGGGAAAAAGAACCTTTAACAGGAACCTCATGGGTGGCAACACAGGAGAAAACCCATTCCATTTCATTATGGCTCCGTATCTAGTATATTCCACATTCTCAAGATGTTGTAGCTAAATCTGAGCTAGAATACAGTCTATTTATTGACACATCATTTTAAATAGATACAAGAGGATCAGGTTTACTCACCCATATCAGGATGCAAATTGGAGTAGAGGAACTTATTAGTACAGGAAAACATGTTTGAAAATTGAGCTGACCGAAAACATTTCCGGTACTGGATGAGTCGCTTACCTAAGAAGAAGAAGCAGGGGACTGAACCCCTGAGCCAAGTCTGTCACCTTTAGAGACAATTTTCCACTGCTGCATCATGGGGAAGAAAAAGAACCAGATTTATGAAGGATATATGTCTGGAATTTCCTAGATAAAGTCGGGATTTGGCCATCAGTAACAGTGTTTGGGCAAAATTGCTTAAATGTACGGGAAAATCTGGATGTATGGCAACCCATGCTAAAAGTGTAGATTTTGTTAAATTTCCTTTATAATAGTTCAAAAACTTCTTCTTTTTGAGATTTTGCCCAAGACAAATCACAACAACTTTTGTTTCCGGATTCTCACTTTATGAAATATGGCAACCCTAGTATACATCCTTTTTTTGAAGGTACTGTTTTAACTCTTTGCTAATTGCCACCATAGCTGCCAAGTTATCCCTTTTTTACAGGGATTTCCCCTTATGCTGAATAGGCTTCCTCGCGAGAAAAGGGAAAACTTGGCAGCTATGATTGCCACCTACGGGTCCTTTGGTAGAGTGGGATACTCCTCCTCCTTATTAAGGATTGTGCTCTTAGTGCTTCTTTTTAATTCTCTTCTCTCTTAGCAGGGCCTGCCCAAGACCTTTTGGCCCCTGAGGCAAACCACAAAATGGTGCCCCCCCTCTCCACCAGGGAAGAACAGGTGAGTGAATATCTACATCAGGTACAAGAAGGGAATAAAGATCTGCATTGGGATCTGCTGCCCCTGTGCATCCTGCTGCCTGAGGTGGTTGCCTCACCTTGCCTCATGGGTGGGCCGGCCCTGTCTCTTAGTCATGAAAGATTGGGGTGTGTGGAAATATATGCTATTAATTGGTTTAGCACAGAGAGTTGACTGATGCCTTGATGACAACTCTGTTGGAAAGTACTGCAAAAGTGTAATACAAAACTGACCGATAGATTAAATGCACCAGATATATTCCGTTTGAGAGGCGGAACAAAATAATTTACAGTAATAAAACATAAAAACATTATTTTTAGCTCCCCATCTGCCAAGCTGCCCACAATTAGCAAATGCAATATACTTCCTGGCCTACAGAATGTTCTTCAGAGCACATCAATGAAAGCTGAAACACATGCTTGGGGAATACATCTGCTCTTAATCTGCAGCATTCTGAAGTCAACACAAATATTTTTGCTATTTTCCCCTTAACTCTCAACAATCAGAAAGCCTGTGGCATGCTACAGCGGAAGAGCTGAAAACCGAATGAGACTGCAATTCGATATACACTTACCTTGGAGGAAGGTCCATTGAATTCAGTGTGTCTTATGGGAAGACAAGCCCAGAGAAGCAGTGTAAACCTGAGAAGTAGGAGAAAGTAACAAAATGAGAGCCAGTTTAAAAAATAATGATAATTAAAGTATCAGATATCCATATAACTCTGCACTATATGTTTAAAGCAGTATCCTAACACTTTAGATCAGAGCTTGTGTCATGACACGTTAGTGTGTGTTAGCTGCAGTGTGGTGTGTAGGTGTGTCGTGTGAATTCTCCCCGGGCTCCTCCTGGTACTGGAAAGGGGTTTGTTTAACATCCAGTTTGCTAGTAAAACTGAAATACTGTGTCGCAAAAGGATTCGTGTCTAAAAAGTGTGTCACCAACATGAAACGTTTGGAAGGCTCTGCTAGTCATGACTTCCCTAAGGGATCCTGAAAACTGTAGTTAGTTAAGGGTGCTGAGTGTTTGTAGGAGACCCCTGTTCATCTTATAGAGCTACAGATCTCAGAGTCCCCTAGAAAGAGGAATTGGTGATTAAACTACTCTGAGAATTGTAGCTCTGTCAGGCAGTCTCCTAACAATTCTTTGCACACTTCACAAACTACAGTTCCTCCTTCCTGGGGCTCTTTGGTGGACCCCATGAATGTTTTTTTAAAAAATCATATGATATTGCTTTAAATGTATCGGAAAGATGGCATCTCAGACAAAGGCAGACCATAGCAGTTAGATTTCTCATACGGTACATACTGGTAATTTACTGGAATTCACTGAGACCTTATAAAACTATCAGAGGAAAAACTATGTAGGAAAAGCCTTAGAATTGTGTATTCCAACATTCTTTTCTGAAACAACAAACGGTTTTGTAGTTGATCTCCTTAATTAATTCCAGTAAGAAAAAATATGCATGACAGACTACTTTTTGATTTTTTTAAAAACGATGATAATAATAAGAATACTATCTGGTAATAATTTGTAAAGTGAATGTAACTATGTGGAAGCAAATGTTGCAATGTGAGAAACTGGCTTCCCATAGATGACAACATTGCACATTTGTTGGTCACATGGGCTTACAACCACATTGCAAGAATGTCTGTATATTCCTTCCAAAATATGCCTCCCGCTTCATGCTTTCCAACTATACTAATAAATAGTGTAATTTATAGACATTTCCCCCAAAACATTTAGTACAGTGGTGTCCAAACATTTTTCAAAGAGGGCCAGATTTGATGAAGTGAAGAGCCATGAGGGCCAACTAAAGGGCCAGCAGAAGTTGTTGGCCTTTTTTTAGGATTGGAGTTGTTGACCTTTTTTAGGATTTTACCCCAAAGTTGTTGAGCTTTGGACATGCCTGATTTAGTAGAGAGATTCCTCATTCTTTGTCAAACATGCTTCTGGAACTGGAAGGAAAGGGAGAATAACCATGGAAGCAATGTGCAGCAAGAAACCATGCAGCTGCCAAATGTTTAAGGCTGTGCACACACCATGTGCAAAACAAAAAAATAGAATGAAAAACTTTTCACTACTCTCTGTGCTATGAAACCCGAATAAAACACTATCAAGTGGTGTACTGCTGCTCCTAACTCCTACAAATAAAAACAATGTTGTAATGCTTGAAGGATCCATTTCGCCAAGCATGGCTATCGTACGAGCACCAGTGAGATACAAGGGAGCATTGCACCCTTTCCACACATACAGTACTCCATTACCATTTCTGGAAAGTTAAGCACTCTGAAAGTAATACTGTAAAACAGATCACCATAATTCCTGCAAAACAGTGACTGGCTCAAGGCCATTGAATGAGCTACCCCTTCTTAAAAAGCAAGGCTAGCTACAACATTCACACACATATATTCTGGTCCTTGAGTCCAGTCCAAAATATTTATTATTTAAGTTAGGATAATAATTACATCATTGTTCTATTGCTAGGTGAGACATGGGATACCATTCTTTCAAAAGTGGATTGGGGGTGAAATTATTTCTATATTCATTATTGCCCCTTGAATGAGAAATGTTATTTCTGTTTATTAGCAATGTGGAAACATGAGGTTTTCAGTTACAGTTGCAATCCAGAGATATCTGAGCTGATAACTTTTTACTTTCTTTTAATAAAAGGGTTTAAGTTATCACAAAGTCTTGCTATTTGATTTCTACAAGACTTGGAAGTTTTGCTCCCCGCTGTGTTTGAAGCCCTCAGGTACTGCTCTGTTTTGCAGCAGAAACGTCAGAGAGAATATATTCAGTCAGCCGCTGTAGACTGAATTTCATTTTGCTCTCCGAATGAATAAAGGCAAAAAGTGCAACGTCCGCTGGGTCATACACTCTGAAATGTGAGAGCCATCAACTTCTTAATTGAAGTTTATAAGAATGAAAAGGAAAAGCCTCTTCTAAAGAGTGGAGGGGGAGTGGGCTTGCATCAAGCGGAAACAATGGAAGAAGTGTATAATCTTGAGGGCTTGGGATCTTAGAAACTGATGTGACCATTTGAAATAATGTTGGCTTTGCTGTGGTGAGATACAGTCAGTCATCTGGTGAGCAGCACTCAAGATTTATAAACAAGGAACAGAAATAAGGGGTGGAGGGGGGAAGCAGGCTCTTTTTAATCCTCCTCCATCCTCTCATATTAATCCCTTTCCTGTTATTGTTCTCCAGAGTATAAAAGGAGGAACATTAAAAAAAAACTGTTCAGATGTACACTGACACCCTTCTCATTTGGAGACCCTCAAACCACTCAGCGTTAGTAGTTTCTTCTCAGGTGATAATAAGCCAAATGTGAGGCTAGAAACATGTAAAGGTTAAATGGTGCAATGGGGGTCATTAAATGGGGGGAGGGAGCATTTTATAAAGCTGCTTTGAACAGACTGAGAAGTTCCCTCCCAACCTCCAGCACATGCATCGCTTACCTTTCCATTTGAGAAACAGTTGCATGATTTTATGTTTCTTTTCATGTTCCCTTCACTTTATATGTGACAAAGTGGCTTTCCAAAACTTTTGACTGTTCTTTAAATACAACTTATCTGTTGTTTATTTGCAGTTTTTGTCCAAAAACACACACCTTTCCTTTGTTTTTGAGGTCACAGTTTGCTTCAAAGGGGGATTCTAAAAAATGGAAAACTTTCCCCCTTAATCTGTTTTACTGTATACTCTTATGCATTATTCTGGGCTTGATGGTTCTGCGATATTCAGTCCTCTCCCATATTTTGTTGTTTTCAAGTTGATGGTTGCATTAAAAGGGCACTGGGGTCAATTTACACCTGAGTTAAAATGAATGGTGTGTGTGTGTGTTTGTGTGTGTGTTTGTGTGTGTCATAGCTGCCAAGTCTCCCGTTGAAAAATCCGGGATTAGCAGCGGCGCAGCACCAGAAGTCGCTTCTACATGCATAGAAGCGACTTCCGGTGCCACTCTGCCCGATTTCCAGTGCCCAGACATGGGCAGAGTGGCACCCGAAATCGGTTCTGTGCATGTCCAGACATGTGCAGAAGGAGCCTCCCTGGCAGGTAGGAAATCGGGGGATTTACGGGATTTTTTTCTATTCGGGATAACAGCGGGAAATGGATTAAAATCCGGGGGTGGTTTCCCGCAAAAAACTGGAGACTTGGCAGCTATGGTGTGTGTGTGTGTGTGTGTGTGTGTGTGTGTGTGTGAGAGAGAGAGAGAGAGAGAGAGAGAGAGAGAGAGAGAGAGACTGAATGAACGAAACACCACATGCCTGCACTCTTGGGGTTTAAACGTTCATTCTTTGCTCCAGTATTGAACAGTAGGGGCACAAGGCGTAACCCAACCCCTGACATTGCATGCTCTTCCTCCACCATCTCTTGGGGCTCACCAAACCACACCCCTCACTAGCTCAGTTTTAAAAGGTAAAGGTACCCCTAACCATTAGGTCCAGTTGCGGACGACTCTGGGGTTGCAGCGCTCATTTTAAGCACCTTTTGTTTTGCTGGAATGGGCCCCTGAATTATAATACTCTTGTTTGCCTGGATTGGGAGCTTTGTGTGCAAATGTAGCAACCTCTGACTTTTGTGTGGCTGGAACATAGCCTACTGTACAAAGATCAGAGTCTCATGCATTACTCTGTCTACTTTTGCCTCTGGCCCTGCAGACATTATCATGCATCCACCCTATACAGTATATTATCTATGGGGGAATGGGCCCCTGTGCTGGAAAAGACTCTCCTCTAAATCATCTTCTGAATTTTGATTAACATTTACTAAACTGCAACCTTCATTAGGGTGGGGAAGTGGTAACAACATTCCAATAAATATATATTTTGAAATAAAACTAGCATATAGAAAAGAGTGCATTTTAATCCCTTTTTTGTTTACATATTTATTTTGGAAGGAAATGCATGAAGACCACCACCCTAATGTTAACTTCAAATGTTATTCAGCATAACAATTACACCCGAGCTACTAGCTGGTTTAGGCAAACAGTGACAGTCAACTTGGTTAGATTGTTTATCCAGGAGATTTCAAAATAGAACAGAGCAAAGAAAGTCAATTGGGATAATTAAAATGTGTCCAAAGAAATCTTCCTTGCAGAATTGGAAAGCAGCATTTAAGTTCCAGAAATCAGTTAGATTAAACAAGTGAGGTTACTATTTTATAAGATTCCAGCCTTTAGAATAACAGCTGTTAGGCGCTTTTGAAATGTGTCAGTAAAATTTAAGGACAAATCTTAAAGGTTTCTTACCATTTGGGAGCAGCAAAAAATGTTTACAGTTTTTCCAAATGTTTAACTATTTCAACTACATCAGCACAATTCAGAAAAAATGCTTTTACCTTCTACTACAGAGCAGAATTAAAAGCTCAGGGTTGTTTAGAATCATGTTCTTTCATTTTGTGCCATAGATTTTAATAGCTGAGAGTCAGAAAACTGCTATTATAAAACTTTCTTCTTTGAGGCATTATAATTACAGAGCAACTTAATGCTTGTAGCTTCACAGCATGTGGGGGGGGGCGTAAATTTGTAGTCACTGTCTCTGGTTTGCTTTCAGAGCAGAAAGTGTATGTATTAAATATATGCAAACTTTAGATATGAAGAATTTTCAACAAACTTTTCATTATGGTGTTGCGGGGTGGGGTGGGGAGTTCACCTTCCTTTGTTGGACCTTCACACACTAGATAGCCAATGTGGCCATTCTCCCCACCACCTAATACACAGGCCAGTTTTCAGAAAAGCCAAATAATTAAAACCTCCAGACATCATTATTCAACAGTGTGATCCTTTGCATATTTACTCAGAAGTAACTCCCATTAAGTTCAATAGGACCTACTCCCTAGTAAGTGGCTTACTACTCCCTAGTAAGCCTTAGTAAGCATACAGTGTTGTTGTTTGTCCAAGATGCCTTTCCTATTTCAAAGCCTATCTCCTTGTTTCATCTGCTACCAGGTACCCAAGTATACACGGAGCAAAAGGGAAGCTCAGCTTCTTCCCGGGCTGATTAATTACCTCTAATAAACAGCCATACACACAATCTTCTAATTTCCCAGAGACCTGCTCATCATTTGGGCTTACTCAGTATGGAGTGCTAATGTCAATGGTGAGTTTTTGCACTTCAGCACAAATTATTTAAATTGCTAAAATAAAATTTAAAAAATCAAAGAAGCCTGTTTTGTCTAATATGCAGTTATCTGAACAATTGAATTCAGACTAAGCCCAATACTCAACTATTGTCAGAGTTTGCAAACCAGCCTTAATCCAGTTAACAGGGTAGAGCCAGAATCCTCTTGCAGATACAAATGGCTTTAGCTCAAATTCATGCCACATGGGTTTCAACCGTAGTCTAGTTTATCTAGTCTTCTCCTCCCAAAATTGATGAAGGGTAGGACAGATAAGTCAAAATTCTGTAGGTGCTTCTGATCTCTTTTGTGGGGTTCCAGAAAACATACAAATTGCATCCTGGGATCCTATATTTAGATTTATGGGCAGGGGAAAATGACTTCAGTTATCACCGCAAGATTAACAGATGTTCTAAACTACCACTAATGGAACATCAAGGCATGTTGCTCCATCAGACGACTGCTATATCTGAACACTCTCTAAAAATCAGATTAATAAAGTGTTTAGTTAAGCATCGCCTCGTCAGATGGTGGAATCTACTAACATCGCAGAATTTTTAAATTTATTTTGGGACCATATATTGATTAACTGCTTTGTTAAGGATGAGAGCAAATATGTTGTCTACACAAATGGATTTCCACAAATTAAGCCTTGTGGTCGTTCAGCTTTTTTGCCGCACCAGTCAGATATATTAGGTGAAGTTGCAAAAGGGGGGTGGGGAGGAAGACAAACACAAACTCCTAAACATCTGGATCTAATTGGATTCTAGTAGGATGTGCCTGTAAGGAAAGGAAAGTGTGGGAGGGATTGCTCAACTGCTCTTTTGCATAAGGAAATTAGGCCTTTGTGAAAATATTTAATGCTATCTCAAATCCAAACTGGGACTAAAACTAAAGATGCAGAACTCTATGCCATTCACCCATCACAAAAAAACACTAATTTATAGCACAATGTATCTAGAGCAGGCATCCCCGAACTGCGGCCCTCCAGATGTTTTGGCCTACAACTCCCATGATCCCTAGCTAACAGTACCAGTGGTCAGGGATGATGGGAATTGTAGTCCAAAACATCTGGAGGGCCAAAGTTTGGGGATGCCTGATCTAGAGGCTGGGGCAGATGCAACCAGCCATTGGAATTAGCTTTCCCACAGCAGCTGCCCTTTCCCTCCACACCCTCACTTGCACCATATGATTCTGCCACAACATTCTCCTGACTGACTGTCCAAGCTTTCTAAAATCAGATTGGTAGCTGCACAACTGTTTCCATTCAGGAAACAGTCAATAGAGAAGCTATGCATTCTGTCCCTATTATTTTAAATGGCCAAGATACTTCCCCCCCCCTACCATGTGCTTCCATTTCTGTAGCAGAAATTGGTACTGCAGGGCTCTCTGGTGCATGTTTCCCAGTCCCGAGTAGGCACCCGACTCCATTTGATTTACGTATTAACGCTGTGTGCTGCCAGTACACTAGATCGGGTAGGCTGAGGCCACTGGTGACATAGTCACACGCTGCATATGTGACCGTTCTAGCACAATGCGCTGCTAGGGGGCAGTGGTGATGCAGCACTGTCCCCGGGATATGGCTCAAGGCATACCCTGTGAGACCCAAGGCATACTCAGGCAAGTCTGGGATGGGATAACTAGAGATGAGACCTAGGAACCACATGCATAGCTCATTGCGTTTCATGATGGAAAAAAGGTGGGCCATAAATGTAAATGTATTTGATTTAAATGGCACTTGAGCAAAACACTGCCTCTGCAAGAACTTGATCATTTAGTGTAGCACCACTGACACTTTGGAACTCCCTATTGAAATCAGACAGTATTCACTGTATTCTTTTTGTTGCCTGCTGAAGAAATTCATATTTAAACAAGCCTACTAAGATGTTTAGAAAGTTTATATGTGTTTTGATCTGCTTTAGTCTATTCTATTGCAGTTTTAACTTTCTGTATGTTTTAGATTATGGTTGTAAAAAATCTTTAGTGATCATTTTATTATTTTATCTTCTTTGTAAACCACTTTGAGGTTTCTCCCCCCCCCTTACAATTTATCTGTATAGCAGTTTTATGAAACAAACATGCACTAAGCTGCTGCTTTTGTCAAGGCATGTCAAAGGTATTGTAATAGTGACTGCAACAGAGACAGAAGAAACTTCCTCAGTCAACTAAGGGTGTTTGCAAACAGTCAACAAGTTTGCCTATGAACTGCGTCAGCATGATGGGAATTGCTATGTTTTGTGAAATAATTTAAAATAAGCATGCAACGTGTGTCCAATGCAAAGGCGATGTGCAGCTTGAAAAGCCTTCAGCTATTACTGACCCATTTCTGCCTATAGCAATCTTTCTTGCCCCATTCAGGCATCCAGACCGATTGACCCGAATTGCAATAGTCAGTGGAAGCACAAATGACAAATTGTTTTTCTCTGCTCTCCCTCCCCCTTTGTTGTGCCAGGAAAGAAGTGAACATGTGGGCTATGTTAACTTTTGCCTTGCAATGCCACAAGGGGAACTGGAAAGTGGTGTGTGTGTGTGTGTGTGTGTGTGTGTGTGTGTGTGTGCCATTAGCAACAAAGTAACCAGCAGCACTAATTGCAATGCATATTTTTGCAGACTGACAATGAAGAAAACAAATTAAACAGCCCATATTAGGACATTTTCCCACAAAAAACCCGAAAGTGTATTGTGTGATTATTTGGGTCGGTTAGTTGCAGTAAGATCTAAGTGAAATCACCATGAAAAGTTGGCCACCACTTAAGTCCTATTGATTTTGATGCATAAAAAAAAGGAGGGTACCTGGATTTTACTTTTAGTTATAGAGTATTATAATTTATAATCGGTTTGCACGTTGCTTCATATCAAGATGAGCCCTTTGGGACGGGGGATAAGTACAGAGAACAAAGCACCAAATTCAACAGCGAAATGAGTACATGCTGTCCTTCTGTTCTTCCGTACAATCTTCTACTGTTCAGCTGCTCAGAGGATAATGGCAAAACAATGCCAACTGCATATCCACAACAACTGGGGAACAGCTGTAACCACAAGGAAACTCATGAGCACCTGGGTCTCATACGTGTTAGCTTACCATCTTGCTGGCTGGGACTAGCAGCTCATACATTCACAGGCAGGTTTGGTTTTGTCCTTTGTCTAAAATTAGACAGACAGATGTACCTAAGGTAGGTTCAGTTGACAAGTATCTGGTTGCTTTAGATCCCACTGGATGGAAGGTTATTTTAGCCCTCTCTAGAGGCGTGTTTTGATAGCAGCCATGCTTTTAACATAGTGACATTTTCAATTAAATATCTCAACACATGAAAACTGAGGTCTACGCTAGATACTACAGGCAGAGGCGTGTAACATTATCAGGACAACAATTTCAAATATTGAAATGTGTCTTCCAGAGGGAACCACAGAGATCACAGAAGTAGGAGAGGAGTTACATAACCTTTCCCCATCTGCAACTCCCCCCCCCCCCATGGATTTCTCTGTAGAATACCGAGTATGTGTAGTTATTTGGAAATCTATAAAGATCAGGAGAACCGCTTTAGTGCCCAATTTGGAATTCTGCAGGGGGAAGCTTGTTATGATCTGAAACAGGAAATGGGTGGGGGAGGGTTAAGTTCCCTGTTCTCCCCAATGCATCTCTCATCTTGATCAGACCTGTAAGGAGATTCTTGAACTTAGAAGTTGCTTACCACATACAGGGAGAGTTTGGCCTCTTTACTCCCAGCACTGAGCTTCTTAAAGTCTGTCTGTTCACATTAGTTTAGAGCAGGGTTGGTCCAATACATTTTGGCACTTGAGACAAACTGCAAAATGGTTCCCCCTCTCCCCTGCCAGGGAAGAAGGGGTCAGAGAAGATCTACACTGGGAACAAGAAGGGTAAGAAAGATCTACATACAGATCTGCTGCCCTTGTGCATCCTGAGGTGGTTGCCTCACCTGGCCTCATGGGTGGGCCGCCCCTGGTTTAGAGGATTGATGGCTGTATTTCAGAGAGGTCAGTGATCATTGTACAGTTATACCTTGGATCCCAAATGCCTTGCAAGCCAATCAGAAGCTGCTTTTTGGTTTCCGAACGTTTTGGAAGTTGAACGGACTTCCGGAATGGACTCAGTTCGACTTCCAAAGTACAACTGTACTTACATTCACATTGCATGTCCTGCCATGGTCACAGGAAGAACTGGTTCTGGAAGCTTTTGCAGCACTTTAAATAAGTACTTTGAAAAAGCTGAAATCTAGCACCATAACCAGTATTGCAGCAGTGCTGATAATGGCTTTCATGATAATACTCATGATAAGGAGTCCCCTTTCTTCAAGGTCCAGAGCACTTTTGGAACTATTTTTAGCTTTGCATAAGAGAAAATGGGTGCTTATTTACAAATTTGTTAAAGAAGCCCCAACAAAAGAAAACAAAAGTGCAATTTCCCCCTTAACAGTTCCATTGGCTAGACAAGGTGTTATTTGCAATCCTTTCTATTACCCTTGTATTTATTTGGGCTAGATAGAGAAGCTGAAATCAGGAATTAGACAAACTGAGTAAACAACTGCACCCACCCCCCAAAGAAAAGTTCCCCTTCTTTCGTCACAGTGGTTCCAGTGATCAAATTACTGACACTGGATCACAATGGTTGCCATGGAAGTGTTATTGGGGATGCTGCTTCTGTTTATTTAGAACAGGGGTTCCCAACAAAATTTTCTCGAGGACCCCTCATCGAGCCGCTATTGTGACAAGGACCCCCATTAATTCCTAATCCTAAAATTAAAAAGTGAGAGCCAAATTAAGAGTCTTTTTATATTTTATATTTATACGTTTTTTACAGTTACAACAGAGTACTCCATCAGTATACAGTTAGTTTTAATTTTCAGTTCTTAATGAGATGAACCACTTTTTAACCAACGGTCCATTTTTAACTATGCGAACTGTAGCTTCCGCAAAAAACAACGCTTTGTTTACAAACACTACTGTTTTGCAAAGAGGTAGCGCGTGCCAGGGAGGAGGGAGAAGAATGGAGAAGACAGGGTACCTGTGCAGTAGCGCACAAATGAAGCCGACGCGCGCAAAGCATCTTGGGGAGGTGAGCGTTAGTAGGATGCGCACGCTGCCTCTTTGCAAAACAGTAGTGTTTGTAAAGCGCCACCTAACGGCATACAGCAGAACTACTGCCTCTATCTAATTCTAGTTTTGCGCTAGACTCTGCTCATGCAGGAAGCGGCCAAAACAAAAAATCTGTTATCATACGAAATATATTTAATATATTTTTTAGCATCTTGCGGACCCCTCTGGCATAGCTCGCGGACCCCTGGGGGTCCCCGGACCACCTGTTGGGAACCACTGATTTAGAACACTGTTACTCCCCAGGGGTCATGAAATGTCTACTTACCAAAGTAACAAGATATGTAAAAAAATAAAAAGAAAATCCTTCCAGCAGCACCTTAGAGACCAACTACAAGTTTGTCATTGGTATGAGCTTTCGTGTGTACGTCAGACCAACACGGCTACCTACCTGTAACTAAGATATGTAAACATTTTGATCAAATCTTCTGCAGTGGCAACATTTCAGATTCCTGTATCATTATGCAACAAAACCTCCTAGCTTTAATGGTCTTAATAAAATAAAACAAATTCAACTGCTCAGGTACTGTATCTTGAATATACCTTTATCTCCCCTAAACAGAGTATATAGAGAAATAGTCGCCTGGACAAAGCCTAAGATTCCTGGCAACTTTGAACATTCTGACTGCACAAACCTGGGAGGAAATGACCAGATTCTTACTGGAAGGAAATAATAATAAATAATAATAAATCAGGTGGTAGAAGTGATCCATGCTCCATGCTTTTTCCAGAAAGTAGAGAGAAACTCATTCAGGAAGAAGTTGCCCTGAAGAACTTACCTAAAGGTAAAAGCTAAAGGTACCCCTGACCATTAGGTCCAGTCGCAGACGACTCTGGGATTGCGCGGTCATCTCACTCTATAGGCCGAGGGAGCTGGCATTTGTCCGCAGACAGCTTCTGAGTCGTGTGGCCAGCATGACTAAGCCGCTTCTGGCGAAACCAGAGCAGCGCACGGAAATGCCGTTTACCTTCCCGCCGGAGCGGTACCTATTTATCTACTTGCACTTTGATGTGCTTTCAAACTGCTAGCTCACCCCGTCGTGGGGATTCGAGCCGTCAACCTTCTGATTGGCAAGCCCTAGGCTCTGTGGTTTAGACCACAGCGCCACCCGCATCCCTGCTACCTAAAGGTAGGGGAAGTCAAACGATCCTTCATATTTTTGTCTCCAGAAAGTTTTGAGTTTCTGATCTGGACATCCATATGGAACAGAGTTCTGTCTGTGCTGTGGAAGACGAGGTGAGGTGAATCTGATGGAGGGAGGCTGTGCAAGTGAATAGGTGGACATGCAGACTCTCTGTGTATTTGTGAATACTAGGAGGCAAGCATAGTTATGGGTCAATGATGCATAGAGTGTAGCGCTACAACTTTTAATAGATCAATCGGTTTTTAAAAACCAGTAAAATAGTACCGTAACCCCCGTTAGTTGTGAAATAGACTTTTAAACTATTGTTGCCTATTTTTATAGTGTATGCATAAAAGAGGCTGCTGGATCAGGCCAGTGGCCCATTTAGTCCAGCATCCTGTTCTCACAGTGCCTATGGAAAAACCCAGTATTTTATCATGGACATATTTGAGCTGCCAAGATGCTGCCTTGAAAAATACCCTTGATGAAAGTTGAATCGTTCAGTCAATTAAGAACCATAGCATTCATTGGCTTAGATTTATTTAATTAGCTGGCAGCTCTAAGTAAGAGGCCCATAATCTGCTTTAGCATAATGCTTTAATCCACTTCTGCCTGCCAGTCCCTCCTCTCTCTCTCTGGTGTCCTCCACAGCCTCTTGTAAATTTTGGCTCCTGGTTGCCAGCCAGTGCCCAGTCACGGAAAGATTACAATGCTTGGAGCTTTCTAGGTTTGTGGGGGTGGGAAGCTGAATATGGAGGGATTTGATGGAGGTCTATAAAATGATGTGGGAGGGGGAGGAAAGTGGATGGAGAGGAGTTTTTCTTCTTTGCTCTCATAAGACCAGAGCCTCTGGTCATCCAATTAAGTTGAAAGGTGGGAGTTGCAGGACAGATAAAGAGAAATGCTTCTTCGCACATCATATAGTTAATTTGTTACCATGAGACCACAACCTGCTGGGAAAGATTTTAAAGAGGGATTCAGTGAATTTGTGAAAGATGGGTCTATCAAGGACTACATGTCACAGTGGCGATATTTAAGTTGTTTTAAACTGTTTTCAGTATTGTGCTTTAATGTTGTAAGTAACTCACCCTGGACCCTGGACTGTGGGCAAAATGAATAATACTAATACATTGGCTCCAGTATCAGAGGCATATTAGTTGCTGGGAAACATGAGCAGATTTCTTTTGTGAAACTCTCCTACTTGTGAGCTTCCCATAAACAACTGGTTGGTCTTTGTGAATGCTGGACAAGAGCAGGACTTTTGTTCTTGTATTCTTATTAAGTGTATCACACGTAAAGCCTGAAATTCGAGTTCTTTAAGGACCACAGTGACCCCTACAGGCTATGAACCATGTTGACAGCCTCTACTAAATGCATCTTTCTACAAAATAGGGAATAAGATGGAAAAGATGGAAATATTATTCTTTTTGTAGGAGCTAGAGAAAAGGGTGATACTCCTAACTGAAATCACACTCTTCCTTTTCCCAGAGAATTTCACTTCTATTAATTGTGGCTCACACTTTGGAATATGTTTTGATCTTGCTCAATAGAAACCTAAGCAAAGTTTCGGAGACCACTGAAGCTTTCACATGAAGGTTTCACAGAAAGCTACCCACACATCAAGTACTGCTTAAAGTCCAAAATAAAGGGTGCAAAATTGGAAAAGGGTATGCTGTTGTTTAGATATGGTTCCAGCATATTGATAACACTACTCACCTTTTGAGAAATATTTATTCCAAAATCCACTGTTGGATCAGAGCCAACCAAAATGTCACAAAATAGCTCAGATTTTTCCAGGTTTATTTTTATCAGGTTATATGTTACCCAAACTGGGTGGGCCAGATCCCACCCTGCAAAAAAAGAAAACCACATCCAAAACTTAGACTGGATGTTGAAGCCTTGAGGTCTGCATTTAGATTCAGTCTGAAGATGAAGACTGAATTATCAGGTTACATGTAGGATTCTGGGTTGAAGAAGCAATGGCTGGTGCCCATTTTTTAAAACATACAGCTGTTGTTCAGAATGTTAGGTAAAAGTCATCCATAGAAACAGAGGTTGCATTCTACACACATTTACCTGGGAGTAAGTTCCATTGAACACAGCAGGAATTGCATGAATAGCCTTGGTCTTCCTCAAAACTCTGAAAGGATATAATCCTAAACATGGCTTCTAGGAAATAAGTTTCACTGGGAATTATTTTGGAATAGACATGCTAGAACTAGGCTAGAGAGGACTTACCCATATTTGCAGAGCAATTCCACCAAAGAACTGCAATGGATACACACAAACTGGCATGCTTTGACCAAAATAAGTTTAGCATGTATTTTAAAGAGGCATGTTTTTAAAATGCACCCAGATAGTGTGTTGCAATCTAGATCAGGGCTTCTTTTCCCCCACATCACACCATTTGCTGCTATTCAGCATAAACAAGGATATATATTTCACTATTAAAAGTTTGAACTTGTGTCACTGAATAAAAGCGAGAGCAAATATTTTCCTCCTTCCTGGGACTTGGTATTTAGAAGCTGTCATGTCCAATTATGATGGTAGTTTTCCCATTAAAAAGGGTAAGGGGGGGGAGACACCCAAAAGTAATTTGGAGGCCTCATTACATGCTCCATCTGGGCTCTTTTGGCTGTGGGGACTGGGCTTGCAGCATGATTAGTTTTGCCAAAGCCACAGCAACTGCTTATGTTAATGGTTCTTGACACTTGCAGGAAAAACTGTGCAGAGTAGTTTATTGGGCTCCTCTGTTAGTGGCAAAGTTCAGGCAATTTGAATGCACAGCTATTAGAAGCCTTAGATGTGAAGGCCCTGATCTGTTTATCTCACTCTAACTTGGGATAGGCTGTTAACGAAGATGGGGGAAGGAAAAAGGGATGCCTGTCAAAGAACAGTGGATATAAATGTAGTCTAGTTGGAAAACAGCTGCCAGAGATGCTCGAAAATATATCCTGATTTAGCTACACAACTCCTAAGGCTTCTGTACTTTCTGATCATTAACCTAAGACAAGCCTGCTGGATCTGGCCACTGTCCTTTCTAGTCCAGTATCCTGGTCTCACAGTGCCTAACTAGATGGCTGTGGGAAATCTACAAGCAGGACCCAAGCGCAAGAGCACGCTTTCCTCCTTCAATTTCCAGCAGCTAGTATTCAGAATCATACTGCCTCCTACTATAGACCTCTATGCAATTCAGGTGAGGAGATTGATAAATGATCTTTTTTAGATTGGTTAAAAGTTCTGAATTATTAGGTCTAGTCCAGTGGTTCCCACTTAGCTAAGAACTGCGGGCCCCATTTTTCAAAAAGCCAAGCCATGGACCCCCTACTTTTGAAAATATTTATTTTCTCTGTGGTAGCTTTTGCTATGTGAATGGTGTCACGGACCACTGCGTGGGGGTGTCACGGACCACTGCGTGGGGGTGCCACAGACCCCCCAATTGGAAACCACTGGTCTAGTCTATTCTCTTGTGGTAGCAAGTCCCACACACATACTAGCACCCATCAGAACTTGGTGACTTTCCCAAAAAGAGGAACAGCTGCCTGAGCATAAAGAGAAACATTTTTTAGAGAAGGGCCGATTTACACTCAAGCTAGTTAGCCATCTCGTTTGTGTATTATGGCTCTTATGGAACAAATTCTTACATAGCCTAACCCTGTGTATTACTTTGTTGGAAGTAAGTTGCACTGATTCCAAGGGACTCACTTGTAAGGATACAATTGAATATACAGTATGTTTTATATTGTCTTAGCCCTGAGGATATGGATGTCTTCATTTCCCATCTATGATCCAGCTCACAGCGCAGCTTCACAAGTGCTTTCCGATCCAGCTGAAGAACCTCTCTGCAACGCTCCTTACTGAAATGTTGAAATGACAAGGGAAATCAAAGCAAGGACATTTGCAAACGTTAGAAGGGAATTGCAACTGCTACTTCCAGACTATCTGAAAGGAACTTGAGCTAGTGGTGGGGACCACACCACCAGAGACATATTCTTGGCTTCCACAAGATCCTTTTCAATGCCAGATCCTTTTTAACTCAAGAGTGTGGGCTGCAACAGCATTAGGAATTATGGTAGTTCGAGAGTGACAAAGGAAATGAGACATGGCTGAAAACCGTGTCTCATCTAACAAAGCATAGTGACAGAATTGAGAGTCTGTGGGAAAGAACAAGTGATGTCTTACACAGAATTGTACAGCGCCTGGAGCATTGACTTTGTGAATAATAAAATGATGAAGAAGATGACTGGAGTGAGTAGGGAGCTGGCATTCCAACAAGTATAATATAAAAATATATTAAAATGCTAATATTATCTTACCTAGTTTGGGGTTGGTTTTTGTTGTTGCTCCACTTGCAGCATGACTATATAAGATTGTTATATAAACCTCAGACAGCTGATAATAAAAATAATCCATAATAAATAAAATCACTCCACAGTGATACTGCTTCATTTCTTTAATCTCTTATAACATTTGTATCAATGGTGAATTTTGTGTATGGCTGGCAGTGCAATCTTTGTATGGGACAAAGTTCAATTGATACTTGTTTTTCTTTTAGAAACAGGACATTCCATGGTGATTGGAAAGACAGCTGTTCACAGTGATTGTACATTTGGTTGCACAAAGCTAGCCTACACATTTTGTTACACAAAGAAAGCCTACACAATCACATTGCCAATAAAACCAAAGAAAACCACCTTTGTGCAGAGGATCTCCTAAGAAAGGAAGAGTAATGTTTTTCCAGGGTTTACTCCCATTGTTGTTTTTGTATAGCCACATCTTACAATTCCTGCTAAACCAAAAGGCAGTGTATACTAAGTAAGTCCATTGCACGAATAATAAAGGTAACAGGTGACATTAAAAAGACAATGTATATCAGCATACACATAGTGTAAACTTTAAAAAAATATCACATCTATCCTTTTATAGTGCTTTTAAATACAGTGCTAGCTAGCATTTTTAGGAATAAACTTGATAACAGCAAGGAAAACTAGCTAATTCCAATTGACAGCTGCCAGTCACTCCATGAAACCTGCCCCAAATGGCTTCACGTGTTACATTTATGTGATGACTGTGGGGCCGGTGCGGCCTGTTCTCTCATGAAGCTGTGAAAGTTTCAGTGCAATGGAGATGAGGGGAGCCAACATGACCTGCAGTGAAGGGAAAGAGGCAAACATCAGAGAAATAAGTCAAAATCCTGGAAACAGTGCTACGTTTATTATTTCATCCTATTCAGCAGCACTGAAAAGATGGATAAAGCTAGAGATCTAGTGGCAGACTTTAGGGGTTCCAATTTCAGTGGCACCCTGTGCAACACCAAAATTTGAGGGGCCCTTCCTGCCTCTCACTTTCCATTCTAAATCATTGTTCTTGCATCCCCTGAAGCACCCTCTCGACTCAGCGCCCTAAATCTGCCTCTGCTTCATGGCTATAATCATCCTATGCAGTGCAGACTCAATATTGGTTTTAACATTACAAAATCATGATATGCACAGTTTTCACTGAATGACAACTTTCTAGCACTCATAATTATACATTTAATAAGCTTTGGTACTTTGTATGCCTTATTATGACCCAGGACTGTCTATGCTTCCTTTTTTCACCTCCCACAGTCTCCGCTACAAATAAATCAAAAATTGAGCACATTTATGAAAATCTGTATCAGTTAGTCTAATGATGAGAATCTAAGCACTCCCACCCCAGAAAAGGAGTCTCAAGGACAGGTGGAACAGAATGAGGTCCAGAACTTGGCAATGAAACCTACCTGTGGATCTTCATATATTTTTGGCGCATCCTTTTCATAGCTATCAATATACAGTCGCACAGTTGCTCCAGCACTTCCTGTACCACTTAGTCTGAAGATGATACGAGAACCATCAGCAAAGATCAGCCTCAAACCCTAGCAGAGAAAAACATACCACAACAGTTTTCGCGGATTGCAGAGAAACAAAACATTTCAGATTGCAGAGATACAAAACAGTGTGTATATGTTTGTGTTTAAAAAACCATGTCCGACAGCTGGTGAACTACCCTCTTTAGTGATCCATGATATATTGCTGTTTGGGGGACAAGAGTCCCAAATTTTATTTTTTGCTGAACAGAGTGACACATGCTAAAAAGATGCATAAAAGAAATAATATTATGTATGCCATGAAGCTATATCTCTTGTGGTTCCTTTGTCCATTAATTATTATCCAGCTAAATGAACTATGTGTAAGGAAAACTCAGGGAAGGCAGACACCACACAAAATAGAACTGGACAAGAAAGGGGCAAATAAACATAAGAAAAAGAGCTTCTAGAGCAGGCTTCCTCAAACTCAGCCCTTGAAATGTTTTGAGACTGCAATTCCCATCATCCCTGACCACTGGTCCTGCTAGCTAGGGATCATGGGAGTTATAGGCCAAAAAACATATGGAGGGCCAAGTTTGAGGGAGCCTGTTCTAGAGCTTCTAGACCTCAGGAGATGGAGGGCAACATAAGAGGCGTTTATTTTTAGGACATTATCCAATAGAAATTGTGATTATAAGGTTCTAAATTGTGTGAATTATTGTTTAGCATAATAGCTCCTTGTAGCCATGGGAAGAACAAAAAAGTCTATATGGCTTCTATGCTTCCCACAGGTGACCAGGCATGGTCTTACCATAACAAAATGGAACTAAATACACACAGCTTACTTGGGGGGAAAATGTACCGGTATGTCTAAGGGCATCATTATAAATTGATTTATAAGGCAAAGCGTATCTTTCTAGGAATTTAAATCTATGAGTCCATCTTTATTCTACCTGGTTCCTTGAGATGCTTCCATCCACAGGATCACTGTACTCAAAATTATCAGCTTTCTCCACAGTGTAAGATTTGTCCCCCGCTGATAACTGCTTCCCCACAAAAGAACGGTCAAAGAACATCGTCTCTAGATCCTTCATCATCTTGTTGGCACCATCAGCATCCACTTCTTCATAGTCATACCTAGAGGTAGTCAGGGAGACTTTAATAAGACAGAGGGGCAAATATGACCAGTAACCCCCACCATCCCGACATGTCTTTTCATGTTTAGCTTTTTATACAGTCTGTGCTGCGGTGCTTTACTAGTAAACCTTCTTGCGCTGGATTAAAAATAAGGGGCAGTAGGGAGAGCTCTCTTCGTTGGTTCCTACTCAACCACCCCAGCTCCTGAATCTGTAAAGTGGCTTTTGGTCCCCCTTCCCATGTGCCACATTCAAACAGGTTGTTTGATCAATATTTTAACATTTGGTGCAGAATCTGAGACTCCAAATTTGCAAAACAGTTCCTTTCACGGAATATGGGACTATGGGAGTTCTGCTCGTTCCAGCTAACCACATATAAACTGTGTGGCACTGCCATAACATAATTCTTATGTGAAATGTGCTAATGCTCACCTTGTGAAGAAGTTACGCCCATATTTTTGCCAGTGGTCTTTCAGGATCTCCTCCACACTCTGTTTACGGACAGCAATGATTGACAGCCATGCCAAGACTGCCCAGAGTCCATCTTTTTCACGGATATGGTCAGACCCTGAAGCACACACAAATCAGACAAATGGAAGAGCAGCACATCCAGAGATGGTGTCTTAACTGTTATTCCCGCCCCCCCTTAAGAACCGAAGTTACATTTTATAGTAGCTTTTTATGTTTTAAACAATTGTTCATGTTGTTTGGATATTGGTTTTTATATTATTGTAGTTGGTTTGGTATGTTGTGGTTTTCTGTTTATAAGGCGGGGGTACAGAAACTGATATAAAGCAACTGGATATTGAGGCTGCTTACTTACCAGTACCAAAACTCTCTTCTCCGCACAGGGACAGTTTGCTTGCGTCCATCAGATTTCCAAAGAACTTCCAACCCGTCGGAGTTTCATACAAAGCAATCTTTGTCGCTTTGGCCACCCTGCGAAAGAGGTCAAGAGAGAATCACCAATGTTTAACTATAGAGAAGAACAGCTGTTATTGGGCATTCCACTTAATAAACCAAAGATGCAAGGCTCATTTTGGAAGTCAGCCCCTTTGGGCCATAGCTCAGTGGTAGAACTATTTTGCATGAGGAAGGTTCCAGGTTCAGTCCTCGGCATCTCCAGGTAAGGGTGGGAATGTCCCCCATTTGAAAGAGCTCCTGCCAGTCGGTGTAGACCAGCGGTCAGCAAGGTTTATCTTGCCTGGGCCAGATCAGTCCTGCGGAGATCCCTCCATGGGCCGGATCATGTGCGTAAGCATATGCGCCTGTGATTTTTGGCGTCTACATCTGCGCAGGCGCAATTTTCGGCATCTGTGCATGCACAGACGTGATTTTTGGTGCCGTGGAAGCGAGTCCCTGTGCTGTGCTGCGTCGGTATAGCGCAGCGCGCGAGTGGGCAGCGCGGTTTGGGAGCGGCACGTGGGCCGGTCAAACTACGTCTGCAGGCCACTTCCAGCCCATGGGCCTTAGGTTGCTGACCCCTTGTGTAGACAATACTGATCTAGATGGACCAACGTATAAGACAGCTTCCTGTGCTTTTTAAGAGCATGCTTACCTTACTCAAGCATCAGCTAGGAATGGATGAGCTGGAAGTAATCAGATTCCAACATTTTAGACAAAGAGGGCCTTGAGAGAGGCCAGGTCCCAAAGGTCCAATGCAACTTGATCTGTGTGCTGAAAGGGGCTCTTTGGATTTGGCCTCCCTAAATAAAAGCCCTTCTTGCTGCACGGCAACACACTTTTAACATGGGAGAAGAGTCCCAAAAGTAGCTTGCCTGGCAGATTTGTTGTTTATATAATAATATAGTAACAACAACCAGAACCTTACTAGGCATGTCCAGTATCTTGAATCCAAGCCAACACTGCTTGCAGTACAGAACAACAATTAAAAATACACTAAAAAAACAAACACTTTCCTGTGTGTTCAAAAAATTTATCCTCCCCCTCAGCTAACAGACTGGTCACTGAAATTACACATACAATAAAACCAATTAAAAACTGTTAAAAAAACAAATCCATTTAATAAATGCTGTAATAAAAAATCTAGCCAACAGTTAAGAACCACTATTTGAAAAGAACAGGCATCAGTTAAGAAAGTACCATCTTAAAGAGAAATTAGGGATGCTATAAATCTATTAATTTGGTTTCATGTCCCATGACTCCAAAGAAACCTTCAGTTCATGCGGCCAGTTCTCTCTGCACAGAGATCATCCTTACGCCTGTTATTACATAATTCAATCCCTACAAGCATTCCCAAAGCACACACAGGAAAAGAGGGTGCACAGTGGCTCCCGGACATTTAATAGTTGTGGAGAAGAGTGAGTTTTCAACATGAGTAGTTTATCAGTCGAGCCATGTCAACTGAAGTTCTCTCTTGTACACAGCTATTAAAGGTGCCGGAGCCCTGTTCTCTTTCGCATCTGGCCATCCAAATAAGATACAATGTGAGAGTGTAAAACATATTCATTCCTAAGTCATGGTTCACCCATAATTTACATAAACCATCCTTGATAGTCAACTAACAGAAAGGAGGAGCCATCCGAAGCAGATGAATCAAGCAGAAGGCCTTCCACATCTAGAATCTTACCTGTCAATTGCTCCACTTGTTGGCATGCTCCGGGCAAATCCTCGAACACCCGTCTGCTGAAAGTAAGGAATACTGAAGATATTTGCAGCGATAACAGCGACAGAGTCTGAGGGATTAACAAAGAATCCATGTTTTCCAAGTATCATGTTGCGATCCTAATGAAGACAGTAAAATAATGATAATAGTGGCAATAGATTGTTACCTTCTTGATACAAATGGCTGGAAGAAAAAAATCAAAAGTGTACTCTGCATAAACTCTAAGGGTAAGATCAAGTTTAAAACACATTGACAATACAATCCAGGATTCCAAGAGAGAGAAGGTGGCAAGTGAAAAGCACCTCGGAACCTGACCTAGCTGGACTGTCCCTTCCCACCTCCAGGCCCCCAGCTGTTCTGTGGGAAGGATTGAGCATCCCTATAAACATTGATATTGTGGTTTTTAAAACATGCATTTTGATGTTACTTACATAACATAAGTGGAATGCATAGCTGCCAAGTTCTCCCTTTTTTTAAGGGAAATTCCCTTATGCTGAATAGGCTTCCTCACGAGAAAAGGGAAAACTTGGCAGCTATGGTGGAATGTTTATGCTCAATTTAACACCTTGTTCACCTGGCACTCTCCAGATAGTATGCAGGAAGATTGCCACCATAGAGCTTTGCTCAAAAAATAAATACAAATTACAACCCTCTAGCTTATAATTATTCTATAAGTAGCATACAGTACTGAACAAGTTCCCCTTACAACTCCAGAACATAGCAATTAATTCATCCTAGATTTCAATATGAGTTCTGCCAATGATAGGTCTAGTCCAATTCTTCATGTTCCACATGTTGTCAGGAACAGTCCTCTCCTCTCTGAGAGAACCAGGAGGAAAATAGCTCCACATACCCCATCTCCATCAAAGGCTGCTCCAAAATCATATTCTCCTGTCTTCATGGTCTGGACCAGATCAGCAGCATAGGTTAAGTTTGGATCAGGATGGTGACCACCAAAGTCCTCGAGGGGTATGCAGTTCACAGCAGAATTTGCTGCTGCTCCAAGTTCTTCACAGATGATCTTTTTTACATATGGGCCAACAACTGATTTAACAATGAATGGACAGATAAAACAGAAACACGTTGAAATTACTGGCAATCAAAAGTTTATTGTATTCTTTAAAAGATTTTGCTATAAAATGCATGTGGTTAAGGAATGGTTGACTGCTCATACACATTAAAGAGGTATTGATATGCTTCACACAAGTGTTTCAACAACATTTAATATGCACAAAATTGTTTGGGTACATGAAGTTCAAGAGCAACACTGGACCAAGACATTTTGTTGCCCGAGGCAAGATGGCACTCTCCCCTTCTACAAACAGAGGCCAACCAAACTAGAATTTTCCTTGAACACTGGCAATGGAACAGCTTCTTTCATTGTACCTGACAGCAGCAGGCTAACTCTGAGGGTGCATATCACACACAACTCCATTCACTCTGTGACCTTCAACACCTGTCTCACACTGCCTAATAGTAGTGACAGCCCTGTTCAGGAGAACCTTACCTCAAGTTCATGGAACAAAGAAGAGGAAGGTGGAAAACTTGACAGTATTGTAACACAAGGCCTGTTTTAAATGGCTTCCTCAAGCTAGTGATGGTGCTTGGAAAAAAGTCTCTCTTCCTCTCATCAGAATATGAAATATATCTTCAAGTTTTAGAGTAGAACATTTGTACTTTTTCAGTGGAAGTGTCCCTATTTAATCTTTCTTACCTCCATGCATAGCATCTAGCCGAATCTTTAGATGGTTTTGACCTGAGAGTAGTTCTTTCAGTGCACTAAAATCAAAAATATTCCTCAGCATGTTAGCGTAAGCTTCCACTGAGTCCACAATTTCAACTGAAAAATAAAACAGAACAACCCACAATTATTTGAAGAACCTGATGATATAAAAGATACAAGTAGATACTTTGACGATAATTCGGCAACAGTAATAGGGGAAACGCCTAAGAGACGTGCTTACTGTATATATACAAATATGGAACACTGCCACTTTTGAGGGAGGAGTACAAAAGATGCACAACTTCAGGAAACAATCCTCATCTTTCCAAACTTGTATGTGCTAATATGACCCCACAATGGAAAATAGTGTTTGAGATTTACAACTTGGTCCTTTGTGAAACTGCCCAACATTTTTGTGTACACACCCACTAGCACAATCATGGCAATATTTCACGATTACCAAATTGTAAAAGTGGGATATGGACGTAAGAGGCAAACTTGGATAGATCAATTGGTAGTTCAAAATGGAACCAAACAAGTTAGCGTTTTACAAAACCAAAAACATACATATATGTGTCTTTGTTGTCTGGGCTGATTACATGTCCTCTCATTCAGGAGAATATGGGTTGGGTCCAGAGTTGAATCATGATTATCTGTAAGTCTACTCTAAGCAAGGAAATGAAGTAAGTCAAGCATGTCTGAACCCAATCCAATTATGTTTCCTTTTGAGGCTTTCAAAGTTGAAATAATACTACAATACTGTATTTAAATTGCTAACTATTGCAAGTGAGAGCCTTCGTTAATAAGAGAAAATGGATTTTACTTGCCTGTAAATGGTTTAAACTTATTCTCCAAGTCAAACTGCTGCTTTCCAATGGTACTGAGGTCTACATTTAGATCTGGACATATAGCATACTCTTCAATAGTCTTGCTAATTTGGAAAATTTTATCAGTAATTCCTTCAGGAGCAGGCCCTAGGGAGAAAACAGATTTTTATGGCAGACCACAAAAGATATGCTCAGATATGCTCTCAGAGTCAGAGATATAAGAGTGTGCCTCTGGAGATAATGATAAAAGGAGGTAGATTTAATATATGTGCTCAGAACATTAACACAAAACTGTTTGCATAATTCCCAGCACATCAGTGGTAAAAGAAAGCTACAACATCCTACGATACAAAAGGTGTGTATGTATGTGTGTGTGCGTGCGTGTGTACACACACTAAAGAGTGTTTTATATTTAAATGGACAAGTCACTCCTGTCTTCATATGAAATGAGTATGTATTGGCAGTGTAGATCATAGAAAAAAACAGCACCTTAAATGGAGTTATATTATCATTGTTTTTCTTTAAGGAAAACCTTGTTTGCTTTTTAACCCAAGCAAGACGTGTCTGGGTAATGCAGCATTATCTTACAACAAGGGTAAGCAATGTGGTACCAATGATTACAACTCCCATCATCCCTAACTATTATCCATGCTTGCAGGGACTGATGAGAGTTGTAGTCCAACAACCTGTGGAGGGCACCATATTGGCTATCCTTGCCTCAGAACACGCATTGCTGTGGCACTGCTGAAACTAAGTGTAGCATTCTAACTGCACTGCTCAATGTCTACAATTCCTACCTGGTTTCCCCTTCAAATTCTCTCCCTCTCCCTTTTCCTCAACTTCTGCTCTACCCTGAAGCAGCCCACCCCATGGATTTAACAATAGTCAAGAAAGAGGGAAGCGATCACAGGTGATGAGTAGGATTGGCAGTCAGAAGTACTCACCTCCATTTGAAGTATTGAATTTAATGCCAAAATCCCCATTAGGTCCACCAGGGTTGTGGCTTGCTGTCAAAATGATGCCGCCAATTGCTTTTATTTTTCTAATAATGCAGGAGACGGCTGGGGTAGAAAGGATTCCATTCTGTCCAATTACTAAATGGCCAATCTGAAAGAACAATTCAAGGGAAGGGGAAACAGCAGTGCATTAGAGACATACGGCTTGTGAACATTTAAAAAAATGGTTGCTGTACATCAGGGTAGCGAACATAGTGCCCTGCAAAAGTTGGACTATAGTTCCCATCCTTGATGGCTTCCCATCCTTGATGGCAGTTGGAGTCCAACAACATCTGCAGAGCATCATGGTGGCTAACTCTATATGAGCAAATCCTTTCAAAGAGTCTTAGAAATACTGTGCTGCATCATTATTTTTTAAAGGCGGTTTCCCATGCACTACGTGGAGTGCAGCAAGTTTCTTTTGAGCTCTAATATTCCACCATAACTTTTTAAAGATAGGTTTTATTTATATGCAAGTTAAGAATATAAAAAATAAATACTTACAAATAATCAAAAAGAAAAAGTTCTCCATAACTTATGACTGTGTTCTTACTTAACTCGTATACCTTTTGGATCACTCCCCAATTCTGCTGTTAATGACCTATCGTTAACATGCCTAGGGAATGCCATGAACATACCATCGATAGTAGTTAGCTATTTCGAGCCAGGTCACTAACCTGGTTTAAGGATTAGGTACTAACTCCGACCCCTTTTCACAACTAACTGGACCATTTTTCATCTTTCAACACAGAACAATGCAACCGATCTCATCAATAAACACACTTTCTCAAGTCTGGCAACATTCTGATGTTTTCTACCTGCTTTTAAGATAAATAGGGCTGATACTTTCCTCCCCACTTAGGTATTCTGGTGCTTTCCTGTTAAGAGTGAAGAAGAGCTTTGTGTCTCTCTTCTGACCCCTTGGGGTGAGAGCTATGTGAACTTCGACTTAGCTGGCCATATTCAGGAGCAGTAAGTATATTGATAGCTTGTTGTGACTCTTACGTAAGTTCATAGGAACTTGCTCAATTAGGATGCAACTGAGAGGGAGGGAGAACAGGAGAGGGCGGAAATTGGTATAAGTTACAACTCAAACATTAGACATGCACATTTCAATCTCATTTCCTGCAGCTATCCAAACAGCTCATTTGTACATCCCAAAGGTAAAGAATGTCCCTTAGCAGAACATAACCATGAAATCATCCACATATATATGTATTCTCTCTCTCTCTCTCTCTCTCTCTCTCTCTCTCACACACACACACACACACACACACCACTAACAAGTCACTACTATCTACATTATAGCATTTCCTAAGCTCCAAGAAGTAGGGTTCATCATGTACTACACAAGAGTTTTCTGTAGATCAAGGAAAAATGTTTAAGCAAAACCTATTTCATCTGCTGCATTTCCTAAAGCGGAAAATAAATTGATTATTTGAAATACCAATTCAAAATAGATCCATTTATATAACCTGGATGGATTCTATCATTTTAAATTGCATTGCGTTACCTATGTTCTTAATCAAATTCATGTCAGAGTACATCTCCATTTTTCTTTTCACATGGCTGGCTCTTGGGCCCTTAAATAGTAAAGATCAGATTCCCCAGTCAAGCTAGTTGCTGTCTGTAGTACCATTTTCTTCTTTAGAACATCTATATGACAGGAAGGAAACCGGAACGACACATCAGCAGTCTAAATGTGGCTTCTACGGCCCTGTAAACCATCCTATAATTACAAGTCCAATTATAGATATCACTGCCTAGGCATGCCAAGTCAGGGAGCTACTAACGTATTAACTTCCCTTAATTAAATTAAATCATCAAGTAAAAAACGGAAAATACATTATTTAACTGAACGGCCATTAACAGTAGTGTAGTCCCATAGGAGCCAGTGAAAAATAACCAGCATAAAAGGTAATGAATCACTTCTCAAGAATTTGTGGTCTTATTTGGAAATCCTTTGGATTCATCATTCCTAAAAAGGTAATTGTACCTGCCTCTATCACCTACTACTGCTCACACCTAAGACGTGACATGTTCATCTCATAAGAAGTTTATATTTGCAGGTGTTCTTGGAAGCATATTTCATTTAACCCCCACAACTACTGATGACTGAAGGCCATAAATATATTACCAGATGTTGAAAAACATTTCACAGAAGTACAAACATTTAATAAAATTGTATTTAATGTATTGGCATGGCAAACCATCATGACACTCACAAATAAATAATGTGAGGTGATCCTGGTCTTAAATTCAATGACCTAAAACATTGCTAAATTAAGAGCTTTCTAGAACTAAAGCCACAAGTGTAGCAGCTGTGTACTAAATTACTTGCACAAAATAACCAGTTTCAACAGACTTTAAACAAGTATGCTATGGACTAGATTGCAGTTTAGTTATCATTTGGATTAAAAAGTCCTGGTTTTTTGTTTCTTTTTTCTGTTAGAGTCGTAATTTTTGGCAGGGCAATTTTTCCATTATAAGAGAACAAGGGAGGTGTTCGTGGTGAGTTCCAGCACTTCTTTTTCTAGAAAAACAGCACTGATTTTTGATGAGATGGAAAAGTAACCCTTTTTAGAAAAACAAACGTATCTTGGTTTTTCAGTTGGAAGATACAGTGGTACCTCGCTTAACAAACGCCCCGTAAGACAAAATTTTCGCTTAAAGGAAGGATTTTTCTAGCGGAGGTTGCCTCGCTAGACAAATTCGTTTTATGAAAAATTCATCTAGCGAATCACGGTTTCCCATAGGAATGCATTGAAATTCAATTAATGCGTTCCTATGGGCAAAAAAAAAAAATTCAAAAAAATTCAATGCATTCCTATGGGATTCGCTAGACAAATTTTTCGTTATAAGAATAGACCCGTGGAACGAATTAAATTCGTCTAGCGAGGCACCACTGTATATAGGATTTTAGCCAATACTAGTCCAACTCAGAGGAGGCCAATTGGAGTTCATATACATGACTAACTTAGGTTTATTACTTTCAATGGGTCTACTTTGAGTAGAAACTTAGTTGGATACAACCCTGCAGGAGAAGTCAACATAACACTCTTCCAGTCGCAGACATTTCAATTCACCTGATGAAATTATCTCCCCCAGCTCTCCTCTCCTTCTCCCACATGCTGTTCTGGTGGTTCTCCAGACCAGCTGATAATGGGGGTTGTCTAGGGGTTCCATTGCACTAGTGGGCCTTGTTGCCCTGGGTCCTGCAAACGCACCTACTTAATTGAATCCAGTCCATAATAGCCATTGTCTGTGGGTCTGCCAAGATAATTGGATCTGGGCTACTTTACTGACAGATTTGGAAGCTGAGCTCAAGAAAGTTAACACCCCTAGTGGCCAATACCCTGAAAGAAAGACTGATAGTAAGCAGAAAGGGGCCCAAATGAACAGAGCAGTGGCGAAAGTGTAGAACAGGGGTAAGCAACCTAAGGCCCGTGGGCCGGATGCGGCCCTATCGCCTTCTCAATCCGGCCTGCAGACAGTCCGGGAATCAGCATGTTTTTACATGAGTAGAATGTGTGCTTTTATTTAAAATGCATCTCTGGGTTGTTTGTGGGGCATAGGAATTCATTAATCCCCCCCAATATAGTCTGGCCCACCACATGGTCTGAGTGACGGTGGACCGGCCCACGGCTTTAAAAGGTTGCTGACCCCTGGTGTAGACAGTGATGGAGTAGAGGGCGGAGGGAGAGACCTCTTCAATCTTTAAGAATAAATCCCACAAGTACAAGACATTCTAAAATTTGTTGTCAATTGGTGCCAAAGACAACTGTAGCACAACAGAGCAGAAAGGTCATGTGCGGTTAAGTGCAGGAGGGGACTTGTTTGTATCAGCCAATGGCTACTGCACAATCTTTGTTCAGCAAGCAGAGGGTGCTTACCCCCAATCAGCTGCGCAGAAGCACAGGATGGGGGGAAATAAACTGTACAAATTGCTGCGTCAGCATGGGACAGTCATGGGCTTTGGAATTCTCCACTAAACAAATCCCTGCCCTGGCAAACAGAATTAAGTACTGCTTCACATGTGAGTTTCCTACAGTCCTATGGTAACCTTAAGGCTTGCTACAGAAGGTCTTAGATGACTGACATGCTCCCATGCTCAATAGCTTCATGTTACAATTTTACAGTAACTCATTTCTGTTCCATTTATTCGCTTGACCTATTTGGCCTTTGTAAATCAGTGTAGACTTGAGTGCACTTTAGTTCACCGGGTTGGATCTTCGCCATGCTTGGAGTAGAACTTGATAATTCCCATTTATTTCAATGGAGCTACTGAAAGCATGGCTAAATCTTGATCCAATCCATTGACTTTAACATGATTAACACACACACACACACACACACACACACACACACACACACACACAAGCTGTTCACTGTAAACACATCCTATGTCCCTTTTAAAAAAAATTGGGGGGGGGTTATTTGGTTGTTTTTATTTTGATTATGTATTTTGTGGTTTTATATTCTGATTTTATTCTGTAAACTGCCCTAAGACCTGTGGGCATAGAGTGGTATATAAAGTCAATTCAAGTCAATAAAATAAAATAAAATAAAATAAATGATCACAGCCTGTGGGTCTAAATTGTGAGAACGAAACAACACACCTTCATCACTTATTTACTTTCCTAAACATTTTGTGATTCAAAGGTGGGAGAGAGAGGGACAGCTGCAATTATTCAGTTTCTAACCATGGTTCCTCCATACTGCTGAAAACTTAAGAGAGCCTGTTCCCTACTCTCCAACCTCTTTTGAAGCATAGCAATCTTAAGAAGAGCCAGCTGTATCAGAACCATGGCCCATCCTGTTCTCACACAGTGGCCAACCAGATGCCTATAGGAAGCTCACAAGCATTTTATCATAGAAGCATTCGACCTGGTAAGATGTTGCCTTTAAGAACCACCCTTGGTAATAAATTGCCCTAATCTAAGATATCATTTGGACAATGGACTGAAAGTTTTGAGCAGATACTTCCAAAATATTTTATTTGGGTTATCCCTTCACACATCACATTGTTATACAGCATTCACTGCCATAAGACACAGTGATTGGTGCCAATCTAGATTGTGTGGGTTTTTTTTTTTAAAAAAAGGGATTAGACACATTCATGAAGGATAAGACTATCAATGGCTACCAGGAATGATTGATGTACTGTACATTGCCTCCAGTATCATGCCTCTGAATACCAGTTGCTAGGAAATGACAGCAGGAGAGGACTATTCCTCTTATTCTGTTTGCAGGCTTCCCAGAGGAGTCCGGTTGGTCATTGTGAGAACAGAATGTTGGACTAGATATACATTTAAAATGATCTTTCTACAAGATATGTACTCAGTCCCGTCCCCCCCAAGTTTACATGTGGTTTAATAACCAGTTGCAATTGCCTGTCCCTGAGAACTCTGAAGCCAAAACTGCCTGCATTAAAATGCAGCATTATATGAGAACCACCACCCTCTTATGTCTTAGGAGGGGAGGCACAGAAACCTGAGGCTCCCTGGGGCTTGTTCTCATCATGCTAAACTAAACAATGCTAAACCATTATCTTCTACATGCCCTTATGAATTACTTGATATCAAATTCTGGTGAAAAACTATTGATTTTAAAACTGATTTAACCACCAATGTCAGCTTTCAGGCATCCGTGTATGGATAATGCAAAACCTCCATTGGCTAGAATGCATATTGATTTCTCTTCTACATTAACAATATTCACATGTACACGCCAGAGGTTCAAATGCAATTTTAACAGTATCCTTCCAAACTTTCCCAATCAAATAAAACTAATGATTTAACTGCCGTTTACCAAACCAGTGTTTGAAACTCCCATTGTTCTAGGTGCCATTTTGTGACAGGGAATATCATTAGCGCAAGCCGTTTCTGAGCTCTGGGCGCAGTACTGCGCTTTAAAACTGCAGAGTGTACGGAAAGGAGGACCTTTTTCTGCCTCCCCACTTCTAGCTACTCTCTGAAGACTGGAGAAGAGACTTTCCTAAGAATATTAAGGGGTGGGCAGGGGAAGGACTAGACCATGTGAAAAATGAACATAATATTTTAGCTGCAGTTCATTCATTTTCAGCTTTGTATTCTTGTTATTAAAAAAGTGTGCCTAGACATTCCGTTGTTGCGCCCATAACCCAGGTTAAGGTACCATTTAGCTCCTAGCTTTCATATCTCAGTTTCTAACATTGTACCAAATGATAGAAATAATTCCTAACATAAGGATTTATCTAGAATGGAGGCTGACTCTGCATCGCTCTAACTTATCCAACAGCATGGTTTTCTAGCAATTCTCATAACACAGCTATTTATATCCATTGAGAAACTGAAAACATGCTTTGTCGATTCATCTGAGTACCTCTGATGGAGAATGACAGAGCTTTGGCTACTCTAAGCAGAGCAGAGGAGGGGAACGATGAAACAAAATCCTCTCGAGCAATCACACACTTATAACTATACTATACAGTACCACAATATTTGCACGTTAATCTAACACTGAAATCCACTCAACAACCAACCATTTGTTGTCGACAACACAGAAACAATAGGAAATAGTTCTACATTTCCATCAAAACCCAACTTTTCAAACCTAGACTACGGAACAACATAAATTTATAGTTTCCAAGATTGCTAAGGCAACCCCCACCCCCACATCCCACCAATCACCATATCTGACCCTAAGTAGTCAATTAGTAGCATCCAGATAAAAATGTGTAATTAGTGCATTATGAAATGTTGAGAACTTTTAACACGTAAAGAGTCAGCACATCAGAGAGCTGTTAGGTATTAGAGATGCAATCACATTTATGATATACCAACCCCATTGGCAGCAGCCATCTGAACTATCAGTGTTATTGCATGCTTATTAAAATATCTCCCATCTCCTCCAACTACCATAGTAGATCCTTGTCGATCTCTTAGGTCTATGGAGAAAAATATACTCTGGATAAAATTGTGCAGGTAATTTAGGTTGGTCTGAAAAACATATGTCTTCTTCCGTAATCCACTAGTTCCTGGTTTCTGGTCATAGTAAGGTGCCGTTGGCAAAGTCAAGATTGGCAATGGACTGTCTTCCATGATCCTTTTTCATATAAATACATTAAAAAATAAAGATAGAAAAATACAACAGTGAAAAAATATATTTGAATCAGCCTTGATACTGGTAATAGCAGATCTCTTGGTTAGAGGTTCAGTTAAGTAGCTCTGTACCCTAAAATAGCTCCTTGAACCTTCTGCTGAATGTGGTTTCTGTAACTGAAGAACTTTTCTTGCACTTGCTCTGAAAGATCACTGTCAGAGAGAATACATCCAATTCCACACTGCAATCCCTGAGGAAAAATGGATGTTGTAGAAGTCTTTAAAGCCTTTTGATCATGACAGCGACAGGGCTCTGAGCTCCTGGTTGTCACCACAAGCGGGAATTAAACGCAATGAAATCTGTATGACATTCTTTTTTGGGTAGAGGAGATGGGGAGAGAAAGCTGTTTAGTAGGTCAGCTCCTCAGTCAGAAGCATTGATTGATTTGTCACCAGGCTGAGCTCTCCAAACCAATGCGAAGCTAGAATTGTTTCAGCCAGATAAGCAGGTTTATAAATTGACCGCCTGGTTTCCAGTTGTGGATCCTACTTTAACATCGTCTTCATCAAGAGGCAAGTATGTTGAGAAGGTAAGCCCTGTTAGACGTGTGGTAATGTAGTGCGAAAGTTATTTTGTGGAGTCTAGCATGTAAAAGGTCACTCTTAAAATGGAAGTCAGGACTTCTCAGTTACCTACAGTTTCCTTAGCCCTCTGTTATTTTAATAACTAGAAAACTCTCCAGTGTCAAAAATGCTTTGCGTCATAATGTAAACTGAGCTAATATAGCAAACAGAAGAGTTATTGGCAATGCCAAATTTTGCACCCAATTTTCAACCTGTCTTGGATAAAGTGCAGTACAGTATAATTGCTTTGATTTCTAACACTTCATTCCAGATACACCTAATTTTAAGCTGATCATAGCAACTTTATTAAAAATGCCATTTGCTTGTATATAAAAATGTATTGCAATACATATGACAATCTAAACAACCCATTTGCTTTAACATTCATATTGCAAACAATTAAAAAAGAAAACACATCTCCATTCCATAGAATAAACCTGAAACATTTATCTTAAAAGACAGAAACACAGTGCCTTTTAATGGGTTTTAGAGAGTTGTGTGAGGAGCTCAAAATGTTTTGCACAAGAAATTAGGGCAACCCTGTAGCAAGTAAAAGTTGTTGTTGTTGTTGTTGTTGTTGTTGTTGTTAATACCCCACCCTTCTGACAGGGTTTCCCCAGCCACTCTGGGCGGCTCCCAACAGAATATTAAAAAGACAATAAAACGTCAAACATTAAACACTTCCCTAAACAGGGCTGCTTCAGATGTCTTCTAAAAGTTGTTTATTTCCTTGACATCTGATGGGAGGGCGTTCCACAGGGCGGGTGCTACTACTGAGAAGGCCCTCTGCCTGGTAAGTCCCTGTAGCAACACAACTTCAGTCCCTTCAGTAATATTGTGAACTGCTATGATAATTCGCCTTTCATGGAGTTAATTCTTCCCATTAGGGTTGACCAGACATGTGGCTCGCAAGCCATGTATGACAATGGGCAGATGATGTACCTTACAGCTCTTAATTCCTCTGCAGGGGCAAAACTGGGGAAAAGGTAGAAAAGACTGAAGGAGCAGCTCCTAAACTAAACTGCTTGGGGGAAATGGCCCCTAAATCAGCACCAACTAAGCCAGAATGAGGAGAACGAGATGGCCACAGCAGACAGCTAATTTCACAACAAACCCAAAGCATACATAAATTTAAAAGCCTGACTACCGGTAAGTCTATCCTGTTTTGCTACCAGTGTGAGACTGCACTCTTTTATAAGTGGATTTTACCATCTTTCCATCTCCTTTTAAGATGTATGCAAATCAGTAATTACAGTGGTACCTCGGTTTAAGTACACAATTGGTTCCGGAAGTCTGTACTTAACCTGAAGCGTACTTAACCTGAAGCGAACTTTCCCATTGAAAGTAATGGAAAGTGGATTAATCCGTTCCAGACGGGTCCGCGGAGTACATAAACTGAAAGTACTCAAACTGAAGTGTACTTAAACCGAGGTACCGGTATGAATGTATATAGCCAGGATGGAATTGTATATATTCCCTCACTGTAGCCTCACCCTTAAGAAGATGACTGGCCCAATATATAGCATGGAAAACATCAAGTTTTAGGTAAGGGAAGAAAGCAGTGCTTTGTTTTGTTTTGTTTTTTGTAAAACCCTGTCTGTATTGAAAATTGTAGAACACATGCACTTGGACTTTGCAATGTGGTTATATTCATAGGTAGAGGCTTTCTTCTTGTGGTACATACGTGCAAGTGCATGTCCCAAAGGGAAACTGTACATTCCTGACATAGAATAGGCTCTCCTTTCAGATTATTAAACAGCTAAGAATCTTGTGGCCACAAAAACTTGTGCCATAATAAATTTGTAAGTTTATAAGGTGTGACCAGACACTGTTGTTTCTGCCCATTCTGGAAACTATTTCTGGTTAAGGTAGGCCAGAATTCAATGATGAAACCTTTGGTATGGTTGAAGCCAAAACTTTGGGAAAAGAAGTTCCCCTACTATTTTCTATTAGCACTGGAATACTTTTTTTAAAAAATTTCTCTGTCACAAAGAACAGCATCAGCAATGACTGGAAGGAACAAAAGGAGAAAATCTCTGCTTCTGTTTAGAAGAAGAAATACTGTAGTCGCAACGTGGTTTTTTTATTTTTAAAAAGCCTATGTTTCGGAAGTCACACTGTTTATTAAATTCTGTCACAACTTAAAATTACTGCTGCCATTTCTGAGATTGGCTAGTTAGTCTGCGTTAAACACTACTTCTGAAGTTAGGATGGCTGACAAGAACAAGAAAGGCTAACATTAGGATCCTTAAAACAATTTCATCTCAATCCTCCAAGTCTGAAGATGCAGAAGTGTTTATCTCACTAAAAATAATTTTCACGTCACACTGGGTTATGTATTGCATGTACTGTATATGCTAACTGTTGTAGCATTCTGCATGTGTTCATAATCTCATTATTTCCATTTTTCATTAACTTGGTTCATTCTACAGTTCAAAAAAAATTCTTTTAAAAAGTTTTTGGCCTTGCAGTTCAATTCATTAAAAAAGAAAAAGAAAAAGAAAAGAATCTGGAACATATGGCTTACTATCCCTGATGCCCCCACCTCCTACAGACGCCCATGATTACTGATCCGGATACAGCTCTGCTTGATTCAGCAAAGCATCCTCATTCAGCTGATAGAATATAACTTGGCTCCCCCTGGTGGCAGTCCTGGGTGCTTTTTGAACAGGTCTTGCTTCTCTCAGCTGTAATGCAGATAGGGTGAGTAATCTATCCAAATGGCTTTAAAGAGAGTTGTGGTGTCACTGGTTCCCACCCACTCCCCTGGGTGGTTTAATGCTTCCTGAGGTAGTGGAAGTAGCTCTGCCTCTGTTGTTCCTGGGAAAAGGAAAGAACAGCTCTCCTGAAGCAGCCTGCCAGGAAAGCCAATGTAGAGACCTTTGCTGTCCAAACACAGCACTAATTAAATTTACAAGTTAAAAGTAGGTAGCCGTGTTCGTCTGCCATAGCCGAAACAAAATTTAAAAAATCCTTCCAGTAGCACCTTAGAGACCAACTAAGTTTGCCATTGGTATGAGCTTTCGTGTGCATGCACACTTCTTCAGATACACTGAAATGGAAGTCACCAGACCCTTATATATAGTGAGAGGGTAGGGAGGAGTATTACTCAGAAGGGTGGTGGGAATGGGTGATTGGCTGATAGGTGTGGCAAACCTGTTTACCATACCTATCAGCCAAACACCCATATACATATACATCTACTCTGAATTCACACTGAGCACAATGGGATTTGTTCCTAGGTAATTGGGTAAAGGACTGCAGCATGAATTTATTTTCAGACACACTAACTGGGCACAGACATCCCTTTGAAAAGCATGATCTGCCATGGGCAGAATGCTGATTGACACAACCACTTTTTTACTTAGTAAAGTTCCTTTAACTTTACCATTTCACTCATTCAGTATGCTGAAATCCTCCTGTGTATATGTCAACATGTGCCCAGTTCAGGCCTCATTATGTGCCAGTTTAGACTTTGAAACATTTGGGAGCAACCCAACCTTGGATGCTATCAAAAGGTTGCATAAGACCTGTTCAACACTAGAGACCCTGTGAACTATGCTCCCACATACTAAATTACAAGATTCATTTGAAGTCAGAGAGAAAACTTGTCTTAGATTTCAACAGTTCATAATTTGTTTTTGGGACGGTGGGGGGGGGGGGTCTTTGCAAGCATAATACTAAAATCTGTGGATTGACTAGAGGAAAGCCATTTCTTTTTTAAAATGTAAAGTTATCTCTACTGCATATTCAGAAATGTGCAGATGTATGTGCAATGCAGCTTTCAACACACATTACAAAAAGAAGAAGACTAGGACTCTGTGTGACCTAATTTCTTACTCATCCTTCGCCACTTGGCATTGCTATGACATAAGGAGAGGCACTGCTATTGCTCAGTCTTCTGGAAACACGCCATGTTCCAGTAAGGTCCCCTGGGTATACTTCCAAAATCTGGACAAACCAGCCTTTATATTTAGCTGGAGCCAATCCTAAAGTTTGCCCATTTGTGAACTCCCTTCTTCCAACAGATCTGTATATACACTTCCCCGTGTTCTGAAAACTAATGTTTAAAATTAGTGCTGAGCTGTACTACTAATCTCTTTTCGTCTAAAAAAATTACTCATTCCTTCTTAAAAACTTTTTTCTAAAACAAGAGTGAGGAACACACACCCCCCCCCCAAAAAAAACCCTGTATAGAGCTGCATTCTCTCAGGGGCAATCTGCCAGGGGTGGACAAAGCCAGTGTTAGAAGCAGGTGGTGCCCTTTTCCCTCTAACACCTACTTTCATCCACCTTCACCCCTCCTCAGTGTTCACATTAAATTAGACCAGGGGTGACATGAAAGCAGACCACAGGTTGCCGACCCTGTTCTAGAGCTCTAATTCTGAAGGACCTCTGTGGTTAAGGAATAACAAGTTTGCTGTAAGATCATTATACGTCTGAGGGGGTGGTTGAAAATTAAAGGACAGCACCCCACTTTTATGCTGTGGCTTCTTAGTAAAATGCTATTGCTTTTGAGGGAGGAAGGGGAAAAAGGGGAGGGGTGAAGTAGCAGAAAGAGACAGGAACAGGCAAGGGTGTAGCCAGGATCAAAACTAGGGGGCGGGGCAAGCCATGGCCGTTCAGGGGCAGGGCCAAGGCACGGGAGGGGAGGGGCCACGAAGTGGGAACATGGGCGGGGCTACAGAGCCAGCGGGCCCGACAACATCGTGGCCGCAGCAGCGGCCACCTTGTGCTTCTGGGGCTGGCAGCGTCGGCGGCTACCCTGCTTGGCTGGAGAGGACGGGAGGGTCGGGCAGGTGAGAGGGGGTGGCAGGGCAGGCGAGGGCGAGGCAAGGCATGGCCGCAGTCACGACAGCTCCGAGGCGTTGCTGCATATCAGCATAATATTTCAACATGTCGTGGGTTCAAGCCCCATCTTGGGGGAAAATTCCTGCATTGCAGGGGGTTGGACTAGATGACCCTTGTGGTCCCTTCCGACTACAATTCTATGATTCTATTGATATATTACCATAGCATATGCATTATTCTGCTTTCTTGAATTGTCCTACTCCTAGGCATAGCAGCCAACTCCTAGAGGCCTAGGTGCCCTCCCCCCCCCCATTACTGGTAAATACCGTATTTGAAAGAGTCATCCCCCATGTTGATGGGCTTTCTATGTGGGGCTTACGTGCCCCCCCCCAGTATTTTATTAAGGATGGAAGAGGGAGGGAAGGAAGGAAGAAATAGAGAGAGGGATAACTCACATTTGTGGGTGCCTCTGGGTGACGCTGTGATGCTGGAACTCTGCAGCAAGAGGAAGATACCGGTACGCCTGTACAGGAGCCTTGTAAGCAGCTTTCTCTCTGCTTAATTTACAGCAGGCACGTCCAACAGGTAGATTGTGATCTACCAGTAGATCACTGGATGTCTGTGGTAGATCACTGCTAGATCACTGGCACCCCTAAAAAAAAGCTCACCCAAAATTTTCCTCCTCCCTAAAAAAAGCTGTACTATGACCTGAAGCCCTAAACAAAAATGGGCCTCCCTCCCTCCTAAAAGAAGCTCAACAAGTTTGACCTAAACCCCCCAAAACAGGGCTTCCCTTAAAAAAACTCAACAGCTTTGACCTGAACCCCCCAAAAGGGGGTAGATCACTCCCAGTTTTAAACTCTGTGAGTAGATCAGAGTCTCTTGGGAGGTGGCCACCCCTGATTTACAGTATACAGATGCAGGAGGAGGGGCAGACACTGGAATACCACTGCTTTTTATAAACATCACTGTGTCTATCAAAGCTACAGCCCCCCCTTTTCTTATTCACTTCCTTTTAGCCTTGCAGAGCCACCTTAGTCAATGCACCCTCATTAAATCGCCAATAGAACTCTTAATGTGATCCCTGAATGCTCATTAACAACTCCCACTGAAGAACAATAGGGTGAAGTGGTGAGCTATCAAATCTTGCCTGAAAGGCAATGGACAATCTGCTCCATTGTCTTAACTGCTTAACTACCGGTAGCCACTTTGCTTTATTTATTTGATGTGTTTTTGTTACAGCTGTGTTCCTGCCCATCCCCCAAGCAAGCGGAGAGCTAAAGCAAAGCAATAGCAAAGCCCTTTCCACTTCAGTTTTTGGAGGGGAAAAGTGCTGGTTATGGTCTGTAAAATACATTACTTTTTTGCTTCGGGGGGGCAGCTGCCCCCCGCCTATGCCCATGGGAACAGGTAGCCTGCTCAGTTTTATTTTCTTCTGTGCCCACCACCTATTCAAGCTCTGCCCATACCTGGTGTACAGGCCCCAAATGAATACCTGCAAAGGAATGCAGTTGTTGGCATAGAAAGGGATCGCCACATCTATTGGATCTTCTACAGAAGATCAGCTCCAGCCCATGGATTAATCTTGGCCTGCCATAGGCCAAAGCTGGCCTGCAAGCCTGCTTCGCCCAAACCACAGCTACCTGCCCATCAGCTGACATATGGCAGGGTTCAGCATGGACTGAACTCTCTGCTCATCAGACATGTAAGCACCACTGACTTAAATGGAACATGTACTCCTATGTAAGTAGCATACAATTGCAGCCAAAAAAACTATCCATTTTGGTTTAAAATTTCCAAGTGCTAAGCAAACAATAAAGTTGCAGAACTAGGAAGCATACCTCCAAAGCTAACAAGGCAGTTGACTCTTTGGTTAGTCTACTGAGGACAGACTAATCATGTGCTATAATTAGGTCAGGCAGAAAAAACATCCAAAGCACAGGTAATATTTATCAAGTTTCTTAGGGCAACTTCAAATCTTGCACAGTGGACAATGCACATTATTAAACTTAAACAAATGTATGTTACATGGGTGGGTGCACACTCATATTCTGTAAAATAGGGCCACTTTACACCAATTTGGGAAGGTGTATGCATGAAGAGTGGTATATAAATGCCTAAAATAAAAAAACAAGCACACACAACATAAGAATATCTATCTGGATCAGGCCAATGCCCTCTCTGTTCTAACACCCTGTTCTCACAGTGGCCAACTGGATGCCTATGGACAGCCAGCAAGCAGGACCGGAGTGCAGCAGCACACTCCCCACTTGTGATTCCCAGCAAATGGTATTTAGAGGCATATTGCCTCTGTCTGTGAAGGTAGAATGTAGCCATTGTGGCTAGTAGCCATTGATAAGCTTGCTACCAAATATTCTGTCAACGGTGAGTTTCTTGCTGAACACATGTATGATCCATGTGCTTCCACTGAACTCACCTTTAAAGGTGCTGACCTTTAAAGCCCTAAACGGCCTCGGTCCAGTATACCTGAAGGAGCGTCTCCACCCCCATCACTCTGCCTGGACACTGAGATCTAGTGCCGAGGAACTTCTGGTGGTTCCCTCGCTGTGAGAAGCCAAGTTACAGGGAACCAGGCAGAGGGCCTTCTCGGTAGTGGCACCCGCCCTGTGGAACATCCTCCAACCAGATGTCAAAGAGAAAAACAACTACCAGACTTTTAGAGGACATCTGAAGGCAGCCCTTTTTAGGGAAGCTTTTAATCTTTAAGAAATTAGTGTATTCTAATATTTCTGTTGGAAGCTGCCCAGAGGTTACTATTATTATTTATTCCAAGCCTGTATTTGTGATTTTCAAACTTTGGACTTAAAATTTCCTAGGGCAGGGAGTGACTAAGCCCAATTGGGTGGGGGCTGATCCAACCCCTCCAGTTTGTCTGTCCCTGCTGCCTGCTTCCAGCAATTTTGGCAGTAGTGGCAGGGGGGGGAGGATGTAGATACAACACTGTATGTAGATACAACACTGGAGCCCAGAACCATTATTATTATTATTATTATTATTATTATTATTATTATTATTATTATTAGTTATTCACCATATTTTGCCCATGGCAACCCAAAGCAACCTACAACCAAACAAATAGACAACCCCCCGTCCACCGATACAACCAAGAGGAAAAAGAAATACATTAAAAACATCCCACCCTCTTCTAAAAAGCCACAAAAAGGCCAAAGGCCTTTCCCAGTCAGCAAATTGTTTATTTGATGAGCAGAGTAGGGGCAGTAACCCTGGATCGGCTGAGGAGGAGGGGTTGTGTGCCTGTCTGATTGCTCATGTGTGTGCATATAAGAGTGAGTATGGGCACCCACTTTAGACCACACCCAGCACTGGCACGAAGCCCCTGAAGGACTAACCAAGGGTTACAATGGTCCTCAGGCCAAGAAATGGTAAGCACTTCTATCCTAGGGGCAGCACCGTATAAAAAAAAGTAGTACATATGAACACAAACTCAAATTTTGAGCCCAAGCATTTTAAACCTTTGAACAATTCAATAATTAGACCATTAAGACTATAAATAATGCAAGTACAGTAGGTATGTAGAGGGAGACAAGAGCAAATGCAGCACAAATGATAAGAGACTGAGCTACAAAACAGTAAATCTCCAGTTCAAATCCCACTTCTGTAATGAACTCCTTAGATGGTCTTAGACATGCTACTCTCCCTCGGTCTCAACATTTACAATAGGGGGATAATAGAGCTGACTTTCTTTAGAGAGTTGTTATATTACAACTAGATAACTTATGTGACACATTTTGAAAGTGCCAAACAAATGTTATTATGTATCCCAGATTGGTTACAGGCATAGCCACACTTTGGCTACTAAATGAAATCACCATAGACTAGAAATGCAAACCCATTACTTTGCAAGTCACAACCTAGTAGTGATGCATGGTGTCCCATCAAGGGTTCATTTAACTCAACAATACTGATTCCCTATCTGGTACTGGGAAACCACAAGGATTGTCAGGGTCTGTGAGGCTGCAATGCACGGCTGGTGAACTTTGCACAGGTTTTCTTTTTTATTGCTACCGTAGGTCTCAGCTTGTGCAGGCCTTTACAGAGATAGAATAAGAAGCCCAGATATCAGTCTTACAAGTTTTATCCTTCTCCCTTGGAAAGACATACATTTACCTTTAAATAGTATTGGGCAATCTATTTACTTTCAAAGGGACAGAAAAACCTACTGACTTATTGTTCCTGCCCCATTAGCATTTGTTTGAAATATGTACCTGAAGAATAATTTCTTTGAATCTATGCTAATCATCATTTTAGTTCCTGTCTGGGGAGAGGCCAGCATTTTTGCTGCTAGGGAAGCGAGGCCTTTTAGAACCATGCCAAAGGGCCTAGCAATGCACTTGGCATTAATGCTGCCTTCGGGGGAGGGGGCAGGGGTGGAAATCAAGAGTTTTTAAAAATATAAGAAGTGGATTTTTAACTGTCATGAGGAACATAACCACAAGCTTTTGCACAATAAAGGTCTTTGCCAAAGGTCACGCTTGTGCAAACATATTAAGTGGTAACTTAGGTCCATTTGCAAAGTTTCAAAAATCCTACTTTATTTTAAATTGAGGGTCACCTTTCAACTGATTTGTTACAAGCTGCATGTACTCCTGCAGCAAAGCAAGAGAAACCATATCTCTAATGCCTGAAAGGTTAAGCTAAATGTCAGAGATTGCCGAGCCTTTTGCAGTAGGCAAGAGTGCCATCACAAACACCCCCCTCTAATGGCAACGAACGAACGTGTGTGTAAAAATAATTAACTTACCTAAGCGGTACCTCAATCCCAACTTGCTCTAACTTTACTGGTGCTTCATTCTCTGTTAGCAGTTGCCACAGTCACAAGAAGCATTCTCTTAAGGGGCACTGGGGACATCTTTTAGCCTAGAGCACATCACTTGTGGTTGTCATTAAGGCAACACGAAATGGAAGAGAATGATTAAAAAAAGAACTCTGTAGGCAGGATAATTTTTTTCCTTTGAATTTGATACTAGAAATTTGTATTTGTTTTAGGATTTAAGCTTCAGGTGTGGAATTAGTTTTCCCTTCCTACCAACTTAGACAAGGATTTTAAATTCTCCCATGGCTATTTCTCTTGCTTATGACAATGCAGTGGTGGTTCCATTCACTGGCAAATGGGGGGGGGAAGGACGCATAAAAGGAAGATTAGGAGAAATGAAACTTTATAATGAAGCATACAGCCACTAGCCTGTGGATGTGCACAGAGCCCACCAGAGCACACAGAACACAACCCAAAGCCTGATTAGCAGGCCCCAAGATGACCAGGAAGCAATGAGAATGGCTTGTGGTGACTGCCTGCTCATTTCGTTTTCCCTCGAGCAATGAGTTCTCCCGCGTGCCCAGCTTCATTTCACATGCCTGTGTTTGCACTACAGCCGCGGGGGCCGAGAAAGCATGAAGGGAGGGCAGAGGGTGACCCGAAGCCCCGAGCTGCACGCAGCGCGCCCAGAGGGAACCTCCGGTGCCCGCCAGTTCCTCCAGCGCGTTTGCCAGGGCGCCTAGAGACCGGGACCCCCGCGCCTCCGGCCCCCCTTACCCCGTTGGCGGCGGCGATGCGGATGATGAGCTGGATCGCCTCCTTCATGTAGAACCTGCCGTCTCCCCCGACCACCAAGGTGCCCTCCTGCCTCTCGGCGGGGTCGGTGGTGGAGACAATGCTCTGGATAAAATTCTCGGCGTAGTTGGCATTGCCCTGGAACACCTTGACGCGCTTGCGGAGGCCGCTGGTGCCGGGCTTCTGGTCGGTGTAGGCTTTGGTTTTTACGGTCACGATCTTCACCATGGTGCCGAGGGCTGGAGCTGGAGCTGCTGCGGGCGGGCAAGAGGGCGCGCTTGGGGAGCTGGGCTGGCTGCAGGGCGACTCTGCCTTCCCCCTCTCCGCCTCTAGTATCAGCTGCGGGGCTGGGCTTCTGCTGTCACCTCTCACACCGACCAGCCAGCTCCGCCCTCTTAAAGCCGCAGGAGCCGGAGATTCCGGATTGCCTTCCCTGCTAGGTGCTGCGCCGATGCAGCCCGAGCCTGTGCACGTTGACTCGGAAGCAAGGGCCCACTGATTTCATACTGAAGCGGGTATGGATCTATAAGACGGCAGCATCCCATAGCCAACAGCGGGAGTACGCACAGATTCGAGACATATTTCATTCACGACTATTTCACTTAGTTCAATGGGACTTGCTGCCAACTCACTATATGTGCAGGATTTCAATTTCTACACTGTGACTTCTTAGACACAAATGTTAGGCGTCTAGTTTCAAGCTACGAAGCATGGCTGGTGATGGTTTTAAAACTGATACATGCTGGGCATTGGACTCAAATAAGGACTTGTTTACTTGAATGATTGCAATTATGCTGGTGGTTCTGCGAGACTCTGTATTGTGCTCCAGCCCCCCAGGCCCCATTAACTCTTGGACAAACAGGTATTAGAACTTCAAAACGTACATCGTCTCTTTGACCAGATTCTGCCAAATGCAGGGATGAGGAGCCTGTGGGTCTCTGAAGTTGTTGGGATAACTTCCAGGGATCGTAGGACTTGGCGTATGACTATATGTGGAGGGCCACAGGCTGGAACAAAATAAATTTATACCACAAGCAAGTGTGGCTTTGCCATTCTGCTTTCAACTGCCTTAGAATCATAGAATCATAGAATCATAGAGTTGGAAGAGACCACAAGGGCCATCCAGGCCAACCCCCTGCCAAGCAGGAAACACCATCAAAGCATTCTTGACATATGGCTGTCAAGCTTCTGCTTAAAGACCTCCAAAGAAGGAGACTCCACCACACTCCTTGGTAGCAAATTCCACTGCCGAACAGCTCTTACTGTCAGGAAGTTCTTCCTAATGTTTAGGTGGAATCTTCTTTCTTGAAGTTTGAATCCATTGCTCCGTGTCCGCTTCTCTGGAGCAGCAGAAAACAATCTTTCTCCCTCCTCCATATGACATCCTTTCATATATTTGAACATGGCTATCATATCACCCCTTAACCTTCTCTTCTCCAGGCTAAACATACCCAGCTCCCTAAGCCGTTCCTCATGAGGCATCATTTCCTGGCCTTTGACCATTTTGGTTGCCTTCTTCTGGACACGTTCCAGCTTGTCAGTATCCTTCTTGAACTGTGGTGCCCAGAACTGGACACAGTACTCCAGGTGAGGTCTGACCAGAGCAGAATACAGTGGTACTATTACTTCCCTAGATCTAGATGCTATACTCCTATTGATGCAGCCCAGAATTGCATTGGCTTTTTTAGCTGCTGCATCACACTGCTGACTCATGTCAAGTCTGTGGTCTACCAAGACTCCTAGGTCCTTTTCACATGTACTGCTCTCAAGCCAGGTGTCACCCATCCTGTATTTGTGCCTTTCAATTTTTTTGCCCAAGTGTAGTACCTTACATTTTTCCTTGTTAAAATTCATCTTGTTTGCTTTGGCCCAGTTGTCTAATCTGTTAAGGTCATTTTGAAGTGTGATCCTGTCCTCTGGGGTATTAGCCACCCCTCCCAATTTGGTGTCGTCAGCAAACTTGCTCTGGATGCCCTCAAGCCCATCATCCAAGTCATTGATAAAGATGTTGAATAAGACTGGGCCCAAGACAGAACCCTGTGGCACCCCACTAGTCACTACTCTCCAGGATGAGGAGGAGCCATTGATGAGCACCCTTTGGGTTCGGTCAGTAAGCCAGCTACAAATCCACCGAATGGTAGCATTGTCTAGCCCGCATTTTACCAGCTTCTTTACAAGAATATCATGGGGCACCTTGTCAAATGCCTTGCTGAAATCAAGATAGGCTACATCCACAGCGTTCCCTTCATCTACCAGGCTTGTAATTCTGTCAAAAAATGAGATCAGATTAGTCTGACATGACTTATTTTTCAGAAACCCATGCTGACTTTTAGTGATCACAGCGTTCCTTTCTAGGTGCTCACAGACCGTTTGCTTAATGATCTGCTCTAGAATCTTTCCTGGTATTGATGTCAGGCTGACTGGGCGGTAATTGTTTGGGTCCTCTCTTTCCCCCTTTTTGAAAATAGGGACAACATTTGCCCTCCTCCAGTCTGCTGGAACTTCGCCTGTTCTCCAGGAATTATCAAAGATTATTGCCAGTGGTTCTGAAATCACCTCTGCCAGTTCTTTTAATACTCTTGGATGTAGTTCATCTGGCCCTGGAGACTTGAATACATCTAAACTAGCCAAGTATTCTTGTACTACCTCCTTACTTATTCTGAGCTGTGTTTCCCCTGCTGAAACATCTGCTCCATATTCTTCAGGTCGGGAATTGTTTTCTAAGTGACCCCACTGTTTCCTTGTTCTTCCTTTTGCTACGGACATACCCATAAAAGCCCTTTTCGTTGCTTTTAACCTCTCTGGCGAGCCTGAGTTCATTCTGTGCTTTAGCTTTTCTGACTTTGTCTCTACACGTGCTGACTATATGTTTGAATTCCTCTCTGGTGATTTCCCCCCTTTTCCATTTTTTGTACATATCCCTTTTAAATCTTAACTCAGTTAAAAGTTCTTTAGATAGCCACCCTGGCTTCTTTAGGCACCTTCCATGTTTCCGTCTCATAGGTATTGCCTGAAGTTGTGCTTTTAATATCTCCCTTTTAACAAACTCCCAACCATCATGAACTCCCTTCCCTTTTAGTATTTCTGTCCATGGGATCTCACCCAGTGTTTCCCTAAGAAATGTCTGTCTCTTCAGAAGCATGGTGATGGTGTCAAAATCAGAATTAATGTGACTTATTTTGTCCATGCAAGGTGTAACACACCCCAGTTCTGAAGCTTACCAACATGTATTTATCCATGTGATATTCATATCCATCTGATAACTATCCCCTCACCGTTTACTATGTGAGGACTAGTAAGGACTAGCAGTCCCAACGATAGGTATGCAGAATAACTTCCATGTCCCTCAAATATTTCTCTATGTAACCAAAAAAACCTAGTAATAGTAGGATATTCATCATTAAATCAGATGGTAAACTATCATAGACAAAGTCCAAGCTTTTATTTGTCCATTACCTTGCTCTTTGGGGGGCAAAATGGGGCCCTTGAGCTGTACACCAGTACTGCTAACAAATACATAGTCATGAACTACTTGCATATGGGTTACCAATCCAGCTTCGGCTGGTGAATTTATTTGCTCACCTCCTTTAAAAAAATCATATCTGAAGTACGGTATAATCCCTTCATTCCAGTTTTAACTGTATCAAAGCATGGTTAAGTGAAACAATCCTATATTGCTTCCTTGCTTATCTGACACCACCTCCCTCATCCTCCATGGTGTGCTGAATTTAAGATAGTAAGCTCCTCGGAAAGGGCCTGCCCCCTTATACAATGCTAATAATAATGAATTTTATTCAATTAGGCCACAATTTTCAGAGAAGGGAAGATGGCTTGGGGAGGGGTGTTAGGTCAATAATAAAGTCAAATGGTTAAAAACAAGGGATTGTAGCCAATGCTAATTCTACTCAGAGTAGAGCCATTGACATTAATAAGCACAACTTAAGTCCATTAGTTCCCATTGGTCTACTCTGATTGGACCTTAGTTGTATACAACCCATTATGATTATTTTTAAAAGCTCAACAGATTAAATCATTCTAAAATAAGCAAGTATGTGTCACACAAATTCCTTTTGGAGTTTATAGCTCTAGGTACACTGAGTTTTGAAGTGGAGCTGCTCGGGCTTCCGGTTGACCACGCCATCTTTGCTCAGACGGGGGTCCGATCAGCGGAGCGGACCTCGGCGCTTCAGAGGTGGAGGGAATTGCTCCAGCGAAGCAAAACCTCCTTAAAAGCCCCAAATCGAGCTTTTTGGGGACGGATTTTGCCTGGCGGCGCCAAAAGCGGGCTCTCTCCTCCCCGGATCGGCTTTGTTTAAGCCCCCGAGAGCGAGGAGGTGAACCGCGGCGGACAGGCTGACACTGCTGCTCTGAGAGCGCGAAGCTGCGAGTCTGGGAAGTGGAGGCGGCCAATTCTTCCAAGAATAATTAGCAAATGAATAGACTGTGAGTAATTTGGATTGTTTGGAATTTAAATTAAGGCAATTTGGATTTGGGAGAGAGGGGGAAAAGAGGAAGCCACCACCCCCACGGTAACATAAGAGACAGTAAACAGAAACCCGAAGCCGTAAACAGAAGATCTTAACTTAAAAGGATCCCTCAAAGGCATCAAAGAGAATCTCCCCTAAATGCAGGGTGAAAGGGGAGAGAGACTGTGGTTGTGAGTGCCCTGCAGCAAGAGGTAAAGACTAAGAAAAACCTTTCTTTTCCTCGGGAGCCGGCAGCCCAGACAACCCAGTGAGTTGATCAGGATTTATAAGTCAATTTTTATTTCACTGTATTTCTGAACTTTGTGGAAATTCTTTTTTGGTTTAAATGTTTGTGAAATGTGAGTTCGAACTTTATTGTCAATAAGACTTGAAGAATGCAGCCAGCTTGTTAAAATGGAGTCGAGAAAATAAACTGTGATCATATTCCACCCCACGTGACAAGTTTTGACCTTGGCAGGATTGAACTATGTCAACAAAAAAGTGTTCCCCTGAGTTCCAGCGGTCTGTTTTGACCTTAATGTGGGAAACAAGAATAGAACTATGTCAAGAGGAGACAAAACGGCAAGAGTTACAGCAACAATTTCAGATGGTGATGGCAGAATATGATTTTCTAGAAGATGAAGCTTTTGAAACTGAAAAAGATGAATGTGAGAATGACAATGATGGTGACTGTGATTTGGAAGAAAAAGATGAAGATGAGGACTGTGATGATTCAACACAAAATGAAGCACACCACGAAAAAAATGATGACTTTACTCTACAAAAAGTTGGATGGAGTGCCCTGCATTTGAGGGGGGCACGATTGGTATTACTGGAACTCCAGAACACCCACAGGGAAGAAGGAAAAAATATGCAGAGAAGAGAAGAAATTCAGGGGTCTTGTATGGTGGCCTGGATGGCAAAAGACTGTAAACAGGGGGTGGGGTGAAGGGAAAGTGATGTTGTGATTATAAGGATGGATTAACAGGTTTATAACTGGTCTGCTGATTATGGAATTTGCTGGATGGGGGGGGGGTGGAGCCGGTAATCGGGGATGTAAGGTTAAATTGAGAATAGTTATAGTTTTAAAAGTGAATGGATTTTGGAAAAATGTGAAAATATGGAGGCTTATAGAGGGAGTAAAAATTAGGCACGGGAAGATAAAATGGGAGTTTGATTTTTCAGTGATTTGAACATTAGGTGAAAATGATAATAATTGATTTATAAGTTGTATAAGATATAAAGGTGTATTTTTATAAAGTAAGAAACTGTTAAAGATGATAAAAAAGGGATGAAAACCGGGGAAGGGGGGGGAGGGGAAGCCCACAAAATATGGTTTTACAATTATGAATGTAAGAAAAAATTTTTCTGTTTTGTACTGTTCTTTTTCTCTTTTTTTGCTCTTTCTTTTTTCTCTTTTTTCCTATTTCAATTTTTTTCTTTTTTTGGTATGACAATAGATGGTTGGATGGATGTCCTCCTGCGTACTGCCCTGGTTTGCTGGAGCTCCCTGGTGGCAGGGGGGGGCTCTGGGGTCAGGGTCAGGGGAGGAGGACAGAAATCCAAGCATAAAATGGACCATCTCTGACTGTTCACCTACATGAGATACTTCTGTGGCAGGGGAGGATCCATGTGGGTGGGTGGGAAGGAGGTGGAAAAGGTGTTTATGTATGTACCGTTTTCTTTTTTGCAGTTTGTAAAATTAATAAAAAGTATGTTTAAAAAAAAATTGAAGTGGAGCTGCTCAAACTGGTTGCACTGAGCAACATTTCCTGAAGTTGCAGTATCTTGGATAGTTTTTTTTCTGGATTAAAATCAGAAGCAAACTTCACCCCACTTTTTAAAAAGTGATTTCTTCATAATGGAACAATGAGCAGTCAGGTATATGATTTGATACTGCAGATGCCCCAGTTATTTAAAGTAATTTTACCCCACTTATCAGTGGCAAAAGGCTCCCAGAATGTAATAAATATAAATAATAAGACAATCCTTGTCTTCAGGAATAAAATAAAAAATGCACAATATAAATGGAAAAAGGATTGGGGTGGAAGAGGGGAAATAAGCCATTTTCATAATAGCTACTATTGGTAATGGAATGCTCCACTAAACAGACTTCAGTCTGACCCTGCAGAGCCAAGTCATGTGCTCTTAGGGTGATGCTCAATTGTATGTAGTTTCTCCAAAGTTTTATTAGTTTACAAAATGTAGCCACAGATGTAGTAGCCTTCTGTGGTGGAAGACTAAGTTGAGTGTGTGAGAGAGGGGCTGTTTAACCCTTTTCCCCCAGATATTTCTCACAATCTTCTCCAGCTGTTTTACCTTGCAATGGGGGGGGGTTATGGTTGGACAAAAAGAAACATGTACCGGTACCCGTATTTTTGCTCCTCTGGATGAGAGGGGAGAAAGGAGTTTTGTAAAGAACAATTTCCTTACTTGGCAGCTGACACTTTGGCAAATGGATTTTATAAAAGAAGAAACTCAGAGAAAAAGTACTTGGAAGAATAATTTCCCCAAATGTGGGCGTTTTCAGACAACTGACACCTGGAAAAGGTGTTTAATAGTCCTTAGAAGCCTGTGTGTGTCTGCCTAGGCCCTTAGACATGACTTCATGCTCTCACATATGAAACATCTGGTTTGTGCAAAGTGAATGACTGCTCTAATCTAGCTTCAAATAGGCAAGTATTAGAAGAAGAAACTGCACTTACTGTTTGGATAAAGGTCAGTGATAGAGAGACTTGCCTCATCTGAAGTCATGTAGAGACCTCTTGCAGGTTCTGCATGATGCTGTAACCTGCAGAGTGTGGCATGAGGATGGTGTTTTGAATTATCTAGCAAATCATTTATGCATATTAATGTCATTATTTTTAAAGGTGTTTATTTTTTTAAAAAAACTTAATACCATCACCGCTTAAAATTAAATAATTCAGCATCCTACAAACCAAAGTATAATCATGGTTTTGCAAATCCTATATGACTTTCATGAAACTTTATTTACTTTAGAACAACAAAAAGCTGTTCTCATTATTTTGCTCTTAAAAATTAGCTTACCAGAGGCTGATGCTTTCAGCTACAGTACAGGCAGGCTCACGTTGGCAAGCCCTCTGAAAACAAGAATTCTGCCTTGTCTTTGGGTTGTATAGATGGTAACTCCAACAATTGTGCTAGATCATGTAGCCTTACTTTATGAAAGAAGTGACTTACTTGTTTGGCTTTTTTCAGTCCAATATATAAAAAATCCATGGATAGTTTGGTTAGAGCATGGTGTTGGTAACACCAAGGTCACAGGCTCGATTCCCATATGGGACAGCAGCATATTCCTGCATTGCAAGGGGTTGGACTAGATGATCCTCAGGGTCCCTTCCAGCTCTACAGTTCTGTGTGCACCACCATAGACACCATGCATGACAATACTGTACTTGGTAAATGGATGCCTTTATTCATGAGCAGCAAAAGGGATCAGTAGATGTTTGGTGATGGAAAAAATTGCATACACACAAAATCACACTATGCTTGCCCTGATGGAACAATTGCCTAGATTCTTAAGATATAATGGTACAAGTAAATTTAGGACTTAAAAAACCAGTACCTTGATTTATTATTTTTACTTATCTCTCTATACTGTACTTTAGAGGCCTTCCTTACACTTTAGAATACTGTACACAGTTCATTTATTATTCCTCGCTTAAACATGTTCTTTTAGCTTCTCTGTTTAAAAATTACTTTCCAAAGATACATTTTTCATTAGTTCTACAGATTCTTCTACACACACACACACACACACACACACACACACAAACATATATATGAGAACAGTTTTAGATAGATTTAAGCAGGCAGTTTCTGCACTTGACTAAGCATGGTTTAAATTTCATAACTGACATTTACTTGCCTAGTATCCTGTTACGGTATAAGAAGCCAGTCTACAAGAGTGGCTGTGATATAAATATAGCTTTTCAAGACTTCTTGCACTTTCTTAGACAAGGTCATATAAATCTGATACCTTATTTAAATTATAAGCCTGTTTTTAGTAGGCAGTTGTAACATTTCCTCATAGGTATTTTGAAACTTTTTCAGTTCTCCCTTTTGAAATGTGAAAACCAGAACTGTACACAGTACTCCAAGTGCAGTTGCACCAAAGACCTACCTGTATTGGCTCAGTTTTTCTCAATTCTTTATCTAATTAACCCTGACATGGTAACCATTATTTCCATAGGTGCCATACATTGGGTTGCCATTTTCACTGAGCTATCCACCACTGCTCCGTGCCAATAACTGCCAATTCAAAACTTGAAAACATATACGTACATCAAATTAGGATTTTTTACCCTAATGTACATCACTTCATACTTGCTTACATTCAATCACATTGGCTATTTTGATGCTCATTCATCCAATTTGGAAGGGAGCTCCTTTCTGTTCTGTCATAAACAATTTGGTATCGTCAGCAAACTTTGCTACCTTATTGCTCATTCCTAACTCTTGGCCATTTATAAACAAGTTAAAAAACACCAATCCAAAATAATGTCCTATTCTTATATCCCTTCTTTGTAAGAACTATCCATTTATTCCTACTCTCTGCTTCCTGTTCTATAAACACTTACTGGTTCCTAACAGGACCTGTCATTTCCCCCTAACAGCTTACAAATCTGATGGATATTGATGCACCATATAAGCTCGGTATAAACTTAATATTGGATTTGCCTTCCCCATAGCAATAGTCACAACTTTGGCAGAGAAGCCATTGCATGAAATTCTTTAAGTCTAACATCTGGTGTGTGTGTGTGTGTGTGTGTGTGTGTGTGTGGCACGCAGTGGTGCATCAATGCCACCACAGAATAGTGCAATAAGAGGGTACCCCTTAGTGGGGTCTAGTTGGAAGTCTCTGTCCAAAATCCAAGGTGTATGGCACATGGGCCACAGAGCTTTCTTCAGTGGCTTGGGAGGGTCATCCATGTAGACCTGTGTCTTGGGGAGGACCCATTAATCCTAGGCTTGACTCTATCATGTGCCTGCCCTCCACCAGCCCTCCAATGCCTAAGCCAAATCCAACCTACACCTGGAATCAATAAAGTTGTGGCCTAATTTTAAATTCCAGAACATTGCCCTGTCCAGTTTGTTCGGGGTCACTGCATCAACTGAAATGCCCTTTGTGCACCAGATAAGCTCAATATAAACTTAATATGGCCGTTATCTCGGCCGCATTGTTTTCTTCCATCAGAGTTGATGGACAATACAGCGAAGAAGAAAAGACCCTGTATCCACGGGGTGGACATGGTCTTTGAATCCTCTTTGAAATGCCCTCTGTCTGCCAGATAAGCTCAATATAAACTTAAAATTGGATTGTAGTGTAAGCTGACACCCCTTGCTTGAATCAGTATCTGAGCAAGCAAACAGCAGAGGAGTGGGAGCTGAAAGTGTTGGCAGCAGGGGTGCCAACTTGAATAAAATATTGAGGTAAGGCCTGCCCTGCATAATAGAACACATAACACAGTACACACACACCATTATTATTTCCCCTGCACCTGATGTCAAGTGGATGCAGCTTGGAAGAAATAGCCTTATGGGCTAAATTGGGGCTTGGGAGGGGGCTTAATTATATTTGCAGCTGGAAGTTCCACACCCCTGGCAAAATGACTTGCTAGAAAGAGGGGTAGCAATGTGTTATTGGTTGGTTATTGGTTTGTTTTAGTTTTATTATATATTTTGTATTCTCATTTTCTGTTGTGAACCATCCTGTGATCTTTGGATAAAGGGTGGGATACTACACACACACACACACACACACACACACACACACAATATATCTACTGGATATGCTCAGAGTGTTAACATCTCAAAGATCTCTAAAAGGTTAGTTAGACAAGACTTACCCCTTTCATAACCCATGCTGTTTCTCCTTCAGCAAGACTTATTCTTCTATATTCTTAGCAATCCTAGCTATAACAATGCTTTCCACCAGTTTTTCCATGACAGACATTAATTTCTATCATAGATGGATGCCATATGGATCAGCTGATTTGGCAGTTTTTATTTCATCAATAAAGTCTAGAATTTCATCTCTTGTTACTGTTATTTCAGTTCCCAAGATTCCATTCCTTAGAAAGTTAGTTAAAGCACAGGGATCTCTCTTACATCATTTGCAGTGAAGATTAAATTATTTGCAACTACTGTATGCAATCTCCTTTTCCTCCTTTAGCACTCCTTTGTCATCCAACAGTTGAACCGCCTCTCTAGCTGCTTTCCTCCTTTAATGTATTAAATATTATTTATTGTTGATCTTAATGCTTTAATGATGTGCTCCTTGAATTGAATTATTAATTTGCATCTTGGGTTGTCTGCCTGATACTGTGTGTGTGTGTGTGTGTGGCAAAGTTTGCATTCCTGCTGAAGAGTTCTATACTACTCTTGGGCCCAGTATTGCCACCCACAGGAATTCCCTGAACGAGTCTGCCCTATGGGGATTTCTAGTTTGTTTGACTCAACATCACTGAGGTACAGAGCAACACCACCTCCAGTGTGCCCTTCCCTATCCACAGTATAGTGTTTGTATCTCATACCATGCCTTCTGTACCACATTTCCATTGTGCTCTCTGCATCCATGCTCTCCTTTAAAACCAAGCACTCCAGTCCATCCATCTTTATTCTAGTCAATATCTAGCATGAGCATATAAACACCTATGCCAGCTCTCTTTTTCCAAATGTCCTCTGGCACATGCATTTCACCTTATGGCATTTGGTATCATCCTCTCACATTTGGACAATCATAAACATTTTCACCCACATCTCTTAGGGATGTTTTATCCCGAGCCAATACTTCTCAGCTCCTGTTGGCTTTCCACAATCAGTTCAAAAGCTGCTTTGCTACTTCTTTAGTTTAAGCACCAACAGTCTGGTCCCACCCTGAATGGATGTACTCTTTAGAATGGAGGGGAAGAACTGATAAACGTGCACACAGCCTGGTTTATTACAGCTCAGGTGAGCAAGCTTATGCCAGTTTACAATTCTCATACCCGAGCTGGGTTAAACACAGTTTCTTTACTTGGTCTTAACCCTCCACCCCCAATCCAATTTAGAGCAAGGAATAGAGCTTGGAAAAAAGCAACTTCATATATATATATATATATATATATATATATATATATATATATATATTCCACACATTAACACTGTCATAAAAATAGTCATGCTAAATATTGCTTTTGGTTGTATTAATTCTCACCACCCAAAGCCAGAACAAATAAAATGTTTTCACACTGTTTCCAAAAGATGGCAAGCTCAGATTTTGGCTACTCTTCAAAAATGTAAGTTAATTTTTGTGGATGAGCCATTGCAAATATTGCTCTGTAAATTCATTCTATGTACTCCTCACATGCTTGCCATAATCAACTGGGCCCTCTTGGTATATCTTAGATATTGTGATATGAGGGGTTAATATTTAAAATATCATGGATTTTAGCTATCAAGGGCTCTGTAGGTCAAGTCCATCACCTGCAGGAAGGATAACACAGACCATGGAGGTTACAGGCAATCCATAAGGCTGAGAATGAGGTGGACCTGCTCATTATATAACAGATGCAGTTTTTGCAGTCTCTTCATGACCAGTTGTATATGAACATGGAGCAATAGTACAGGTTTAAGATTATGAATGCATGATCGACCATTTCAGACCCAAATTCCAGATAAAAGGCCACAGCCAGCTTTGCAATCACAGAAAGCTGCAGTTTTGAAAGTGGAGCTAAGAACCTTTGATATGAGGCATCATCTTCATATTGCACTCTGATGTTTGTCTTTATACACAGAAATGCCTAGGAATATTAGAACGTGTTCTTTGGCTCAGGCCACCTCTGTTAAGTCCCCTGCTTATGTATGAAATGGTATAGAAAGGCAAAGGCTGAAGATTTGTGATACAGATTCTTGAAAAGTTAACCACAATAATCTAAAATGAGGAACAGATTCTTGGTTTTAAAAATGATGAGATAAATCAAGCCATCCATGTATCAATGTGTAGTGCAAGATTGAATCTTTTCTACAAGGACCAGGAGAATGCCATTTCCTACCTATGATAGCTTAAGGCAAGATAGAATAAACACAGCTGTATATCCATTCTTCTTGCTCATTCTGTGGCATCACATGCTGGCAGACCTGCATACAGAAAAGCAGAAAAAGGAAATAACCATTTAAAGAGAAAAATAATTTATATTGTGCAAGGACTATGGAAAGTGTCAATAGTTACCTAGCATATATTAACACACACACACCCATTTATTTTTCTTGATTTGAATGTTTATCCCACACTTCCCCTGTAACTAGTTATAGAATTACATCTATGTTTTGACTTTTGTAAATACGCTAGAGATTTACCTCTAGAATTCTACATAATCGTCATATTTTTGAGGAGGCATTGGGAACTGCTGGGGGGAGAAGGAAATCAGCAAAAATCACCCCATCCCTCCATTAGTGACACTTCCAACTAAAGCAAAAGCACAAGGAGGACCAAGGGGATTCCACCCACTAAGGATTACTGGCCAAGCATCCTTTCCTCCATTATTACACATTGTGAAAACCCTGATCTACTATTGTGAAAAGCCTGGACTTTTGGTTAATGAAATGCATGAAAAACCTAACTGTTCTACAATATGTGACAAGCCATTCAAAATATACCTCTGCAGCTGCAATGTATGAAATGGCGAGCTGTGCACTGCATGCTCCCTCAAAGCTCATATGCATTTATTTAAGTGGATGCGCACTATGGTTAATATGCATTCGTTCCCACAAAGTGACTGAACTCTAGTGACTCCATGAAAGGAGTGAAAGTCTGAAAAATGACAAGTCTAGCAACTTACGCTAACAAAATTTCAAAAAGGGAACCCTCAAGGCAAAAACAGGGAGAATGCTTCATCAAGTATAGTTACCAAAAACTCAGTACTATACCTGGGAACTAGTGACAGCTGGGTCATATGTAATAGGGAAACAGAACAGAAAAAGGCACAGGCATAGACACTAGAGGCAGTTTCTCCATCAGCTGTTCTTGTACCAAAACATCAACATTTAGAGAACAGTTTGGGGGTTTACTTTGGAGAGCTGTTCACTGGGGAAAACACTTAAAATAGTTATTGTGAGATCCATGTGTATAACTCTGGATATAAGCTGTCATGACATGAAGTTTATCCTGCACTTGAAAGCACTGTGCAAACTTGTGGAATAGGAAAACAAATCTATCAATAGCATGAAATAAATATATATTTGGCTATGATGGATGCCAATACTGTACCCAGCCATGGACCCAAAATGTATTTTCAAAGTCTAGCCTATCATGTTGTCTAGATTTTCCTAAAAATTGACTTTTCTTCTTTTCACGTGTTCAAGTCTGTAAGAAAATGTTTTTAAAGAACAGGACATAAATGGTTGTGTTTAATGTTTTGTTTACAGTGTATTACTGCACAGCTTTAAACAACATCAGTTTTGTCCCTGGTCTTTTTGTGGTATTGTTTTATTACATTTTTCATGCTGTTGTAAGCTGCCTTTTGGACCCTGACAGGTCAAAAGGCAGAATATACATATCTTAAATAAATAGATGCAATTACCATCATGGAGTTGGATGCCACTTCAATGGCAAAAGTGTTGAGCCCTCTATTACTGACACAGTTTCTACTTTGCTCATTGTTGAGGTGAATTACTGTTTTGCTTTCAGACTGTTAAGAGAAAAGCAACTTTAGCATAAACACATTTAGAGCAGTATCAATCCATGGGATTAATATTAATGACACTACAAGAAAAAGATAGACCATTAAGAAATTACCTAAATAAGCATTGTCCATTGAAAAGATCATGAACCTAGTATTAGCTAAGGGAGTTCTGCTTTTAACTCAAGCTATACAGAGCAGTAATTTTCAATCTCCTTGAGGCCCAGGGCCCATCTTTAAATTCAACCAGCAATATCATATCAACTTATTTTTGTTTTGCTTCTTAAACACTGTATATGGCTTTTTATGTCCTTATCGCTAGCTTTAAAAAACCCAGCAAGAAATATAAAATAGTGGTTTTGACAGTGGTTTGTTCCAGTTGTGTCATGGTCTATCACCAGCAGTTCAGTACGGCCAAAGGCTGGTATGGGAGTTGACTGTCTAAGGAGATTATGAATGTTTGTGAATGTCATTATTGTGTCTATAGGCCAATAATTCTCAGGCTCCATGGCTTATTAGTGGGCATCTGTGTATTTTTAGGTGTTTTGAAGAGATAGAAACTCAACTCACTGAAACAGCTTAAGAGGAAAGCAAAGTTGAACTTTAAATTAGAAGTTGCTTTCCTCAGCAGTGCAGTGGCTGAAACAGAAACGTCCAGGCATTAAACCATATCATGCAGGGCAACCTGCATGGTGGTCATAATGGCCCTGAATAACCAACAAGCATTATTATTATTATCAATATTGTTTGTTACATTTATTTCCCACCTTTCCTCCAAGGAGCTGAGGACAGCATACATGGTTATTCTCCACTCCATTTTTTACATATGTTCTTCACATCAATAGATTTAAAATAAAAAATGGAGCAGATTTATAGCCTACGGTGGGATTGTTGGCAATTAAGCGGTTAAAGCTGTTGTAGAGGGAAATATAGACAAGAGGACCTTTGTTATTTGGGCTACTCAGGTTTAAATGGATTGCCATTTGGTATAGCATGTTTTAGTAAACAAAGTGCTTAGAAATATTTTATTATGGTAAGCATATTTTATCATACACACAAGGTCCTTAAATTTCATTTGTAAAGAACAGAAAGTTTGGTCTATTTCCTTTTCTCTGTTACTGAGCTAATGTGATATTGATTAGCCTGGATAAATTATTAAGTACAGAGTACATGGAAGACTAGCTCTTTGCTATTTCCCTTTTTTATTTCTTAATATTTCATTGCTTATTTGGAATGGAATTTGTCGACAATAAAATGTTTCACTAATATGGATACTGAATATATACATGTAATAAGTTTAAATAAACCTAGTCAAGATAAATTGCAAAATGTACAATGGAAATGCCCAATATACTAACTTTTCTAGTTCCTGAATATACACACAAAAATCAGGAAGGAGAAATGAAGAGTGTTCATTAGGCCAATTTACATGATCCATTTGAGCCTTAAATTCAGACCGGTTCTCTTTCTTTGCTGTAAACCTAGTATAAATTTGGATATGGTAAACTGGTCATTTAGGCAGGCTCCCCACCACCCAAGTCCAGATTGACAGCATGCTGACAACAATCATCAAAAGGGAAAGCCTATCACAGGTTTGCTGACAATCGAGGCTACAAGTGGGGAACTTACCCTGCAACCCACCCAACTTTGAAATGTAGCTGGGGTCAATCACCTGACAACAGTAAGATGTCAGGCAACAACTTGAGAAGAGATCACCTAAGAAATCCATTTACAAGTGGTTTCAATAACAAGCTGTTCTGCAAAGGGACTTCCAATTGATGCCTCTCTGGGCCCATCAGCTGACTGGATCTGATTAGTAAACAGGCAAGAACACCCAATTGGCTCCACTGGAGTGCCCATGCAGCTCTGACCTTGCCATTGCCCTGCCCCACCTTTATCCTTTAAACAGCAGTGACACAGTCAGGAAGGCAGCAACATAGGACTGTCCCACTGAGCCAGCCACACCTCATTTCCTGGCTTTGCTTGGTCAGAATTCTCTGCTTACTGCACGCCTGGCTTCAACATGAGAGTCCAGCTCAAGTCATTGACAACAAAGACCCTGAACTAGAAGGGTTAGATTGGTCCCAGTCTGACTGTGATAAATAAATGGTAAAAATACAAAAATAATTTGTAAGGAAATGCTTATGTAAGGGCTGTTCCTGTTATATATATTTCATACAATACCTTATTTTCAATAACAGACGTGATCCGTGTATCACTTTTATAAGTGTGAATAACTATATTTTCACTGGCATCCATCGGCTTAGCGTCTCCTTTATTAGCCACACTCATACAAATGGCTGTCTTAAGTTGCTCACCACCTGCTTCCAGACAAACAGGTTGAATCCTGGGTTTGCATTTTTCTGCATAGACGTGAATGGAAAAGGGGCATGCCTATAAAGAGTGGGGGGGAAACATCTGTTACGTATATCTATCATTGTAGATATCATATTTTGATCTATTCAATGAAACCAAATATAAATTTTTGGGTAGGGGAATCTGAAAATAACTTTAGACCTGTTCTATTTGATGACCTAAAACTGCAAGATAGGCACAACAATTGATTTTAAAAGCCTTGAATGCTCCTTCCCTGGTTAGTATAAGCTACGATTATGACAATGCTACATAATGCTCCACTACAGTTAATGCTAACAATGGAGCAGGGAAGAGCCTGCTATGCTCCCCTGATGACTGAAATGGATCTTTATCTTATTTCCAAGCTACATTTGGGAACTATTATCCTTACATGGCCATGGACAATATCTGAAGAGGTGGCATATGCATATGCATGCCAGAGCATATTCTGAGCTGCAATTTTTGCTTCATCTGAAAAGCTGCTTTGCCTCTTTGGCCGAAGGAACTGCTGCAGCAAGAACCACCACCCAAATGCCAGCTGCACTGTTTTTGGATTCCATTCCATATTGTCAGTCTCGTTAGTCCCTTTTGCCCACTGGACTGGAGAAAGTTTTGGATACTTTCCCTTTGGATAACAGATGTGATGCCTTTACTTTGGGTATCTATATAAGCTATAAATTAATTTGTTGTTCAACATCTTTATAAACAACATGGATGAAGGTATTGAGGGATGCTTATCAAATTGCAGATTACACCAAACTGGGAGAGGTAGCTAATGCAGCAGAAGCCAGCATCAGGATGCAAGGTGACCTTAATAGACTGGAGAACTGGGCCCAAGCTAACAAAAATATCTTCAGTAGGGACAAATGTAGGGACAAATGTAAGCTGCACAAATATAAGATGGGGGACATCTGGCTTGCCAGTAGTACTTGTAAAACAGGTTGAAGGGTCTTAACATGGGTCAACAGTGTGATGCAACAGCAAAGAAAGCTAATGCTATTCTAGGTTGCATCAACAGAAGCATAGTATTTCGATCAAGGGAAGTAATCCCGTAGTACCACTCTAGTCTGCCTTGGTCAGATTATACCTGGAATACTGTGTCCAGCTCTGGGTACCACAATTTAAGAAGGATATTGACTAGTTGGAACTTGTGCAGAGGAAGGTGAGAAAGGGTTTGAAAATCAAGTCTTATGAGGGACAGCTGAGGGAGCTTCAGGGAGCCTGGGAAAGAGGAGGCTGGGATGAGATATGATAACCATCTTCAAATATCCAAAGGGCTATCACATGGAAGATGGAACAAGCTTGTTTTCTCCTGCCTCAGAGGGTAGGACCTGAACCAATGGCTTCAAGTTACAAGAAAGGAGATTCCAAGTAAACATCAGAAAGAACTTTCTGACAGCAAAGGTTGTTCAACAGTAGAATGGACACCCTTGGAAGTTGGTGGACTCTCCTTCACTACTGGTTTTTAAAGCAGAGATTGGAGGGGCACCTGTCATGGATGCTTTAGTTGAGATTCCTTCATTGCAGGGTGTTGGACTAGATGACCCTTGGGGTCCCTCCCAACTCTACAATTCTATGATTCTATGATAACATGCAAAGCTTGCAGCACATACTTACATTACGACTTTGTAACTGGTTCAACTTAAGATCAGCTTAATGCAGCAAAAACATTACAATTGCACATTGTGGCTCCTTCCCCCTCTCCTTGCCCAACATTTATCATACCTCAGTCAATTCCAGTGCTTTGTTGTAGCCCATTGACTGCAAAGTCATCCAGAAGCTGCTAAGATCCCTGCCTTGTTGACAGGCTTCCATGAGATTCAGATCCATAAATCCCTGTCTTGTGAGTTCATTGTTCTTCATATCAAAATTCTCTATTTAATAAGAAAACATAAGGCAAATATTTTCACAAGCTACAGTGGAAACGATCAAAATTGCCTGTATTCAGGAAAAACAAACATTGGATTCCATCCCTTGGCCCTTCCCATTCCTCTTTTCCTTTTGTTGTTTGCCACCCTTGCTCCTCTCTTCCTTCCTTTCTTCACATTGTCTCCTAATGCAAGCTCCTTTTGGCAGGCCTGTGTCTTTTTGAATTGTGAAACTCTGTGAAGAACTGGCACTTTGATGGCAATGTTTGCATCAGTGGTGGAGAACCTATGGCCCTCCTAATATTGTTGGATTGCAACTCCCATCATCCCTAGCCGTCAATGAAATAATAAGGAAAGACAGGAGCTGTCGTATATACCAGATTCCCCAGCCCTGGTATATATGTCAGTAATTATAAACGTTTGATTTTGCATCCTTGTGTTTCATAAAATCTGTTATGAAATGTATATATGACAAAGTTATTTATTTGGCTTCACTGAAAACTCAACATGCAAGAAAAGACAAATTAAATTAGTTTCTTTTGAAATTATTTGAGGCAGTGGGTAGAGTTTTATCATCAAATCAATAAAAACCTTGGCCACAAATTGTGGTTCGTTGTATGGTCTCTTATGTCTTCTTCCTAGGGCAAGCAGGGAAGAGCAAATTGGCCAAGATGGGCACATTCATTGTAAACTATTAACTATGATATACTGTGATGCATGAAAGAGGCTAATGGCCAATCCCCATTTTTGGAAATAGCAACCTAGATCAGTAGTAACTTAAATTTCTTTAGCAACACGAATAAACACAATATTGGCTTTTAAATCAGTGGAAGACAAGGAATTGCAAAGCAAATGAATACAGCACAGTATATAAACAATGTCTACAGTCTTCTGCAGTGTATAATTGTGGAGGGGGAAACCAGGTGGTACTCCTTGGTATGAGAATAGGATTGATATAAGAATGTCACTATTTGTATCTATGAAATTACCATTCACTTTCATCACTGAGAGAGGCTTTTATGTTATGGATGCTCTGAACTCATATCTTAGATAAGTTTGATTTTTGCAAAGTAATATGGTTCCAATAATATTCAGCAAATTCTTCTAGCAAATTCTTGCTTTGAAAACCAGGTCATCAAGCAAACACAAAATTAAAATGTTCTTAAAGCACAGAATATTTATAAATGGATTTCTCATCTTCATTACAATGCTAATTCTTTACTATGTATTATTTAAAAGAGATTACCAAATGAATAAATCTAAGGGTTCAGGTGCTATTATAAACTGCTTGAACTTTGTTCTCAAGATTTATGAGGTTCATCTGAACCCTCCAGCTGATTAATTGCCAAGTAATCTATTCACAGCTTTTGCTGTTGCTTCTTTTTGACAGGCCCGCTAATGTCTTCTAAGTATTGTTGCTGTGTTTGTTCCAGAAAATGTAAAAATTAATGAGGAAGGGATATACATTCCCTTGTTTTCAGACTTGTGTCCCCTACTCTCAAATATATAAGAAACCAAATGCACAAAATGCAAAGCCAAAGTTTAGAACTTTATGTCTGCCCAAAGGCTTGGGCATGTCCAGTGAGATTTTTATAATTCCTTCTTTGAGCAACAGATTTTGAGATCTTCATGGAAGTCCCCTCAATTTCAATTTCCCTTGGGCATATGGAATTAGTCACATGGTCCTTTGGACTGAAGCCATCATATAAAGGATGTCTGAATTTGTGCTCCTTAATGAAAACATAAAAAGCTCTAAAGATTTTACAGAGTAATATGAAACAGGATCTGTCAAATGCTGAATATTTTAGCTGGAATTAACAAAGCACCACAGCCTTTAAAATGTCTATTTAAGCTGTTGCAAACCTACTGGTACACCTCATTAATTCCAGTTTCTATTTTGTGCTGTAATAATAATGAAGTTTCTCATAAGCATTAATGAATTTAAATTCATATCATCCATGTGTGAGATCATTTATTCTTAGCATGCATTTCCTAATTTGTGATACAGTGGTTACTTGGGTTACAGACGCTTCAGGTTACAGATACTTCAGGTTATAGACTCCGCTAACCCAGAAATAGTACCTCAGGTTAAGAACTTTGCTTCAGGATGAGAACAGAAATTGTGCTCTGGCAACGCGGCGGCAGCAGGGGGCCCCATTAGCTAAAGTGGTACCTCAGGTTAAGAACAGTTTCAGGTTAAGAACAGACCTCCGGAACTAATTAAGTTCTTAACCAGAGGTACCACTGTACTGAAGGCCAAATAAGAATTGACAATAAATTGAACTATGTCTGTGGATTATGAATAGTTGAATGCTTAAAGTCTCAGAAGGCATGCACGGTCATAGTTTTATCAAATGTATTTACAATCTAAAAATTCAAAACTGAGAACATACAGCACTCTGGATGAGTAAGGGCTAACTCAATTCTCTTCCATATCAAGAAATGCAATTCCTGCCATGCATGAACTCATTACGCACTTCACAACATTAAGGAGAATGAGGTGGCATGCATTTGTGCACACATGCTGAACAGACATAGCTTTCAATGTGGTTACGTGAACCTCCTGAAATTTTATTTGCAATGAAATATATCTACATATACAGGAACATTTATACAGCGAGCTTTTTCCAAAGGCGTGAACACGTTATAAAACTTTTTTAAGTGCAATTGACATGAATGAATGATTATTATGATGACCAAGCAGCCAGCATAACATAGGCCCTTATTTGTTTGCAAACACAAATTTATTCTGCCTCCCTTCCCCCTTGGAGTGCCAATATCTCAACATTATTTTTTATGTAATAGAACCTGTATAGCTCATGTGGTTAGAGCACAGTGCTGCTAATGCCAAGGTTGCAGGTTCAATTCCCACGTGGGACAGCTGCATATTCCTGCATTGCAGAGGGTCTCTTCAAACTCTAAAATTCTTTGATTCTACCCATTTTCTTCAGCGCTAGATTTCAAAACATGGTGGACACTAAGTAGCAGAACATTTATGTGGAGGAGGATGGTAGGTTATATGAACTCTCATTTTAACATGGAAAGCTCTGCCTGTATACCAGTCTAAAAGTAATTTAAAATAAAACAAGCTTTACAAAAGTTTACAAAATAATGCAGGAAATATGCTGGGAAGTATTTCGGTGAAGTCATGGACGTTAATCAATTGGTGCCTGTGACACAAAACCATATTTCTCCAGAGTCTGGAGTGGTGGCACAACATATTTGACTCTTACAGTAGACCACATTCCAGCCATGCAAAAGTAAGAGGTTCCCCACCACCACCCATTCAAGGGGCATAATCACAATTCAAGCCAAACAACAACAGTTGAGGAGGGTGCAAAACAAAGTAAGTAAGGGGGTGTGATCTGGGAAGGAAGCAAGGTGTGAGGAGTCTGAGGGCCACATTTGGTCCCTGGGCCTGTGCTTCTCTACTCCTGCTCTGCACTGTAGAATATGTGCAGGAAAACATCACATTTTCCCATTAACAAAATATTGCTGCTTGAATGCTGGGAAAATGAAAAAGAAACATTACCTTAGGGCAAAGACATTTAGATCCCTTGCAACAAATGAATAACAACTGTACATTTACTGTGCAATAAAATGACCATCTGGAATGCCCCCCACAACTGACATGAGACTTTCTGAAGCTGCAAGAGTGGAAGCCATGAGGAGATAAAGCAGTGGAGGGTTTGCCCCCCCTTTTTTGTTATTCTCCAACATAACCCCCTATTAGGGACATCTTACAGTCTGACCTCAGGCAAGAGCAAAATAAAGGAAAAGGAAATGGAAGAGCTAGCAGGGAGACTGAAAATGACAGTCAGGGGACTGAAGGAGCTGCCTTTGATATTACAGAGATGCAAGCTAAAAGAAGAAAAAAAGAAATGAATTTATGAAGTAATAGAAAGACCTCGTAACAACAGCACAAAGCAATAAGGGGGGGGGAGAGATGACAAAGCAATATATGTCACACAGAGCTTAAGATACTGAATTCTATGGTATATTTTCATTAGAAAAATAACGTTGCCCGTGAATACACCCAAACTACATTAACCGTTAACAAACTATATTGTTCCTTCCATGTAGCCTTATGCTAATGAACTGTGAATCTATGTACTGGTAATCAGCATTTCTATTTAATCATATGATTATCTGAATAATGTTGCCAAAGGCATTCAGATAAATGATGCTGCACTTGGGCATAGAGCGGTTAAATTTGCATATAGATAATTTCAGTGTTACCTTTGCATATGGCCCAAGCTTCTTCATCACACTTTTCTCCACTAGTTCTCATTTCAAAGAAGTTGTTCTCTTCCAGGCTGAGAAAGCCATTCCCATCCAAATCAATCATTTCAAATATTTCTGATAAGGCTGCTCTGAAAGGTTGAAGAGAAAAAGCATCTCTCAACAGATTGTCTGCTTCCTTCATTTCATCCCTTGGACTCACTCATCAGTTCATTTCAGAAGATTAATTTCTTCGGGAGACAAATTTTTCAGCAACATATTTTTGTTAAAATATGAAGAGCCTACATTTCACAAAAGCTGGCCTGCCTTACCGGAACTCTTTGGTAGCTGTGACTTCTCCATCTCCATGTACAAGTTTGGCTTCTCTTCTAATTTGCTTTTTTGATTTTCTGAATCTACAGCCTGTGGTGAAAGGAATTATCCAATAGACACCACCTTCAAGTTCCCCTCTCCAACCAAAAACCTACCACAAAGGAAAAAGATAGATGTAGGATCTTATAGATTTCTGACTGCTATCATTATTTATCCTCTTCAAGTACAACAAGTATTTGAGTTGATATCTTGTAGACCTTTCCCACATGTAGATCACATAGATTATAAAAGGAACCAGAGATAATAAAATAAGAGCCAATGAAGTGCACCGAATTGAGTTCTGGACTCAGAAATGAGAAGCCTGTGATCAAAAGCCCACACAGCATTGCTTCATCCTTTACGGGGCAACCTGGGTACACAAGTATTTGCTGTAATAAATGTATAAGATGTGGAGGAGAGCTGCACATTCTCACTCTCTATAGATTGGAATGCAGTGGATTTGGGCCCAGTTCCCTGACATGTGTTTTCTGAAATTGAGCATATTTTCATGTAAACAAACAAATTTATTTTGTTTTATATGTTTATATACCACTTAATGCTTTAGATAGTCTCTAAGTTGTTTACAAAGTAACAAATATAATATGTAAAACCTCGAAAACAGTGTGAGCATGGGAAATCTCTCTCACCAATTGTAGTTTTTCAAACACTGGAGAAGATAGCAGATTCAGATCTAACTTTCAGTGCAAAAATTATGTGTGGCCTTAGGATTAAACTCTCTATATTCTGGGAGTCCTTGTACTCCTGCAACTACTTTTTGTAAACAAAGGGACGTGGCCAGTCCAAATATGTTTTTTGAATCCTGTCCTTAAAGTCACATACTGTTTGACCTTGATGAAAAAGGGTAATAATGGCATTATATCACATACAAAACCGAGTACGCCAAATGTGGGGAACAATGCAATGGCCCTCCAAAAGAAATGTTATATTGAGGGAAGACATCAGCACTCTGCACCAGAAGTGGGTTACAAATGTATACTTACTGTGCTGAATGAATGAATGAATGAATGAATGAAATGATTGTACATAGAAGGCATTGGACTCCTATTTATACTGGGTATAAGAGAGAATCCATCCATTTGGATTGACTCATATCTGGTATAGGAGGAAATAAAAGTAATAAAAAGTCTTTGATTTATCTACAACACTCACTTGAGGACAGTTTGGAAATTAAAATGAAATAGTTCTGTTGCTTATCCAACTCCACATTTATGTGTTGTGAAGGAAATCAACAGTCCTCTCAGGCCTAACCAACATAAGTAACTTTTTAAAGGGATTCTTCAGATTTTGGCTTTTATCTTATATTCACCGGGGAAATATTTGAAAAGTATATAATTAACAGTATATTAATTCTGTTATGAATAATATTATGTTTCCTTGACTAATTCATTGGTAATTTAGCTAGTTTCTCAATGGCAAAGCACAAAGTACCAGCCATTGATAGATTCTGCTGTGTCCCAGATATCATCATTATTAATATGCCACATATATAAAGTCAGTAAAGGAAACTTAAAAATGTCTATGACCTCTTTATTTCGTAGCTCAGTGAAGCCGACAAGCTGTATGTTTTCTTCAGCTTCATTTTCTTTGAGTATGTACAAAGCTGTGTCCACCACTAACCAAGGAGAGGGTTTTCCTATCAAAAAGCAAGCAAAATTATACTAATAGTCAAAGACAACAACAACAACAATAATAAAAATAAATAAAATTTTATTTATACCCCGCCCTCCCCAGTCAAAACAGGGCGGCTAACACCAATAAAATTACAATAAAACATAACAACAACAACAACAACAACAACAACAACAACAACAACAATAATAATAAATAATAAAATTTTATTTATACCCCGCCCTCCCCAGTCAAAACAGGGCGGCTAACACCAATAAAATTACAATAAAACATAAAAAGCAATTAATTAAAATACAATAGTAAAATTTAAAATGCAGCCTCATTTTCAGTAGTGCATAAATCCAAGCCATGAGGGAGGAAAACACAGGGGTCAGACGAAGTCCAGCCCAAAGGCCAGGTGGAACAGCTCTGTCTTGCAGGCCCTGCGGAAAGATGACAAATCCTGCAGGGCCCTGGTCTCCTGTGAAAGAGTGTTCCACCAAGTTGGGGCCAATACTGAAAAGGCCCTGGCCCTAGTAGAGGTCAATCTAGCCACCTTATGGCTCAGGATCTCCAGAGTATTGTTGTTTGTGGACCTTAAGGTCTTCCACGGGGCCTACCAGGAGAGGCAGTCCCGTAGGTACGAGGGTCCCAAGCCACATAGGGCTTTAAAGATCAAAACCAGATCTGTCATTAACTCAAGTGATGCAGCTGAATACTGTATTACCAAAAGAATCCATCGTGTTTTGCCCGCTATCATTGGTCTCACATGCAGTGAAAACAGTTGTCATGCATGTTTGTGATTGTATACTGCAAACATGCATTCATTTAATCAATCAATCAATCAATCAATCTTTATTGCGGTCAAAGACCAGACAGCAAAGTTAACAACAGCAACGTATGCCGCAAATATTAACATTTATGTTTATGTGGTGTTTTTAAAATGCTAGAACTAAGAATTTGCAACCCTGCAATGGTTACATTTTATCTTGGGCTGCTCTGATAATCGCTTGTGCAATTCTATTACAGGGACATCTGCCAGTTGTCCATTCCTTCATTTTTTAAAAAAAGTTTTCAACCCTTAGTTGTTTTTTTAAAAAATGTATTCCTACCTTCCATTTCGTGAAGGTTCACAGGATTAATGGTTATGCATACTGTAGATCTCTGAGATAAAAACAACTTATATTTATGACTAATTATCTCTCCATTTTCCTCTAAGAAGAAGCATCCTTTGGACTGTGTGTGTTGCCATTCCTAGAGACAAATCAAATAATTAATGTATTAGAAGTTACTTAACATAAATCCTTGCAAGGCAGTGACTTTGCCAGTCACTCCTACCATCTGTTGGCCAAGTGGTTCTTTAAGTATTAAAAGGTTAGTGTTCAATCTTCTTTTGAAGATTTATTTTCCAAACGTTATTTACTGCATAATCCTTTGGCTAATTGGAAACTGGAACATTTCCCTTCAGAAAATTTGCTTGTGACAACATCGTATCTTCTGATACAACTTAGAACAGTACTGCTAACAACAGCAATAATAACGCTTATAATTTATATGGCACTTTGAGTGTTGAGAGTATGCTACGTACATGATCTCAGTCATCCCTATAACAACTCTTTATGGTTTCCAGTTTTATCCCACATTACAGACAGGGTTGCAGAGGATGAGAAACAGTAACTTGCTAAGGCAACCTTGTAAATTCTTAGCTAAGACAATGTTTCAATCAGACATCTCACTATTCACTCTTGTTGAGACTGCACTATATTGGCTCCTAATATTTAAATGCCAGAGTGGATTTGTATGTCTCAAATAATAGAAAAATTCAGCTGCAATAATTCTGCAGAATACATTGTCTATGTTGTGGAAAGGATTGAAAAATTCAGCAAAAACCCCTAACTGGCCTGTTATGCATCTGGAGAGCATAAGGTGCTGCTACAGACCCTGTATCTACTTGTAAACTAAGATAATACAGCGTTCTTCCAACTGATATTTGCACATTGTATGGCTCATTTCAATTTGCAGTGTAGTGTGTGACATGGGAAAGAACAAAATGTTGAATAATAAGGAACATCCACTCTCTCAAAAACTGTAAGATTAAACAGTGAAAGTATACAGTCATACCTTGGTTTAAGTCCGCTGCGGTTTGAGTACTTTCGGTTTAAGTACTCTGCAGACCCAGAATTGTTCACTTCCAGGTTCCATAGCGCGCGCATGTGCAGAAGCGATCTGCGTGGTGCATGCATGTGCAGAAGCGATTTGCACGGCGCACACATGCACAGAAGTGGTCTATTGGTGCTTCGCGCACGTGCGAAAGAGGCGCTCCATTTAAGTACTGCTTGGGGAGCAAACGGCTCCCCGGAACCAATTGCGTCCTTAAACCAAGGTACCACTGTATTAGGGAAATGGCCATGGCTTTTTAGCTTTGGGCACAATCAAATCAGCGAAACTGCCATTCATTTTGCCTAAAATTCCCCATACATGGTCCAATGAATTGAACAGGGCTTGTGGCTACAATCCTACTTAGTTACTTTGGAGTAGGACTTGATATCATGTATGGGATGAAGCTGCATAATGCCACTGTGTTTGCTTAAGCATAGAATGACTTTTTGTACATGCCTTGCTAATTGACACGGCAAATTTAAATCATAGGAATGGTTATACTGGAAAAGTATACTTGTCTATGCCTAAATCCAAGAGAAAAGTTGACCCAAGTCAAGTGACAAATCATAAATGATGGCATCTACTGCTGTTTGCAATGAATTTTGGCATGGAATTCACCATGTTTTCTGGTTAGCAGTATTTCAGATGGATTTTGCTTTTTTACATATTCTTCTACATTTATTTCATAACAACCTATTCCTACATTCACTAGAACACTTACAGTATAAGGGGATCACAGGTTCTACTGCTCTTTTATATCATGTTATTTTGGAGTTGCCTATCTTCAGTACAGGACAGTTGACTAAGATGGATATTTTTGCAATTTATCACATACACTGCTCAACTTTATATAGCATAACTGGAAGGGCTCTACTATGAATGCTTTGCAGTTATTCTTATGTGGTAGACTGAAGGCAGGGTTGGGTTATAAGCATATAGATGAATGTTCCTCGTAATTTATCAAGCTTTCCCGATTGTCAGGGGTGTCTGCAATTAGAAATTGCAATGGCTTGGATTTTTATCATGTGTTTCTGAATTTTTTTATCTGCCCCATAACCTGTGAATGCTGCAATAACCAGTGTAAAGTAGACATCCAAGTGTTATTTGGGTTTTAGATTTCTGCTGCACCTTGTGATGGGAAAGCAAATTCACATATATCCCCTATTTGAAGTCGGGGACCACGCAGTTCTCCTGTGGGGCAAGAGTCTGCTTTCCTTCTTTGTGTATTACATGTAGTGGGAAAACAGTTGAAGTGGAACTGGTACCTAATGGTTTGAGGTAATTGCAGTGCTCAGAAAAATACTGGAAAATATCCAGACATCTGAAAAATATCCAGACATCTCAACTGATCCTGTCCTTTCTAGCAGTGCCCACCTGTTAGGAAGCAAAACCTTGTTTCGGAATACTCTTGTCCCCCCTGCAAAAACACCTCATGCACAAATAACTATCAGCAGAATACTATTAAGAAATACACAATGGTGTGCAAGTCAAAAGATCAATGACAAACTTTTATTAGCAAAAATTTAACAGAAACCTACTCAGAACACTAAACTCATCTTTGGGAACTTCACTATTTAAGCAGGGGGTGGATCTCTCTTGTGATGACCTATCTGATCATTCACTAACAGCTTAGAAAACTAGTTTTCATTACCATCTAATAGGTGTTTGAAACCAATTACAACTAGTAGAAAACTACTGTATGTGTTTTTATAACCAACAACATATCATCTTTGAACATACTGGAATTACAGGCTAAATTGCATAGGGGTTTGGATACCTAAACACACAGAAAAAAATCCTTAGAGAGGATGCTTTTAAATTTTAATATAGAACAAATGTCACTGTCTAGCAATGTTAAAGATATAAAGGACTTCAGAGTTCAATAACAAATACAGAGTTGTTATTTGAAACAAAAATGTAACTCAAGAGAACAATCAGTTCAGTCTTCTAGCTGCAGTTATATTATGTGGTCATAACCATTCGTTCTCCCTTACACAGAGGTCTCAAGGTGCACATTTTTAATGTATTTTAGCAGTTTCCAGTTAATGTTTTATATTTCTCTAGCTATTATTTTCTGCTGAAAGAAAACTAGTAAAGGTTGAATCAGGAAAGAGAAAACAAAGGGAAAAGATCAATATTAACACTCTACAAATATTGACTTAGCAAAGTGACTTTGTTGTCTTTCTCCCTTAGGAATGGTTATTGAATGGATGACTTATTTAAAAGAAATTACTTGTAAAACTTATTAGTCTAAATAACAGTCAATATTTTCAGGCTACAGTGTATATTTACCAATTAATGTCTTCTGATCTGTGTACGTTTGAAGATATTTATTTCCAATTACCTTGCCTATAGAGGGCTGTGATATATAATCTTTCAGGCTACTTAAGCATTTAAAGTACTAATAAATTATTCAATTTTGCATTTCTCAAACAGTCATTAACAATTTTATCCAAGAGTGCTTTCCTTTATAGAAAAACATGTTTTGTTCTAGCAAACCTTCACACCTGAAAAATGATCCTAAATAACGGGATGTCAGCAAAACCAACATTATATAAAAATGTTTATAGTGTTTTGCAACTAGAAATCTCTGTGTGCTGTGTTGCTGCCCTTGACAAGCAGTTAATAAAACACAAGCTATAAAAGAGAGAAAAATTGCTTTCTATTTAAAATGCAGTGTCTATACCTGGTGAGGGGGAGCAAGAGTCAAACTAAATTAACAAAGTCTACCTTTGCAGCATTTGCCTCAATGAGCTTCGAATGTTTGTTGCTGCTGGCACCCATACTGATAGTGGAAGAAACAGATGCTTTGTAACTTGGGGCTGAGGAACATTGTGAAGAAGTCTTGCAGTGACCTAAAATTGCAGAGTTTTATTTATAGCACTTTATTTATGAATATTCACATTCATCAAGTGAGAAAATAGATACAGAATGATAAATATACCTTATAGTAGTTAATCTGGTCTGGTAAACTGATTTGTGTTTTGCTGGGCCAGTATATGTACTGGAAAAAATTGGTATCTGCTTTGATTTGCACTAAACTTGCCAAGTCTACTGGCAATGAATCTCCAACCCAGCAGCTGCCAAGTGATATTTGCACTAAAAGATTAGAGAATCTATCAAATCTATTAATTCAAACATTAAATAACCCACATCACAAAGTTGGTGTCATATAATACTGTGCTAAATCTTATCAGGGTAAGGCCAAATTCAAATGGTAAACTGCCCTTTTTAAAAATAGAGTGGACATTCTGCCAGCTTTCAGTGAACCAGCCACTCACCATGCATGAAAAGTTCATTTGCCAAAACACAACATAGGGAAGATCTCTGGTCCAAGGTTTGTTCTTAGCTTATTTGGAAAAAACAAACAAACTGCAAATAAGGTTCAGAATACACGAAAGCCAAACTGTAGCTTGCTTCTTCTGTGGCATTGCAACAGTGCTATTGGGATATGCTGTGTGAACGGGGTCACTCAAACATTAATCAGCTAATGCTAGAGAAAGAAAAAATGCTGAAATGAGGGATGTAGCAAAACTTCTTTTGAGCCTAGGGCTTTGGAAATGAGACATTTCTACCATTGATAAAGCAAATATTTTTAGTGAAATAAATGAGCACACATTTCAAAAAAAATCTATATCCAAGGTGTCATGTAGGGGGGAAATACAGACGCTCCATGAACTAGAGCTTTCCTGTTTGAAAAATTATTACCTCTTTTTAGCATTGGTTTGGATTCTGTTTTCCTTGCAGTTTTTGGTATTGTTTTTGATATTAGTGATGTAGCCAGTTCTGATGAAGTCTCAAGTTGACTTCCAAACTGCTGACGCTTCAGTTTACTGTCAACCTCCAGTTTCTCTAGTGCATTCTTCAGACATTGCTCATTGGTTGTCATATACAATTTACAAAACTGTAAACAAAACACACACACACCTTGGTCTCTTAAGTATTTTAGAAGGAAAATAAACAGAGGCACTACTAAGCAAGAAATAGATCAACAGATAAAGAATATTTCTTCTGTTAGTACAATCCTCATCTTGCTTTCATGAATCAAACTGACCACTCTCCAGTGGCACAATAAAATGGAGACATGATTCAATGAGGAGATCATACAACTGAGAGAAAATAAAAATGAAAGGTACCCCAAGATAAGATTTATATTGTCTACCAGGCATATTTGTGGACACTGGCTTTTTATGTCTAATTTTAAATGGAGGTTTCTTTTCTTTTCTAGATGGGAAACTTTAATGAACAACGTAGTCATTTCAAACAAGGTAAACTCCAAGATTAACAAACTGCAGATAACATAAAATGAACAGTTGCATTTTTTAAAGATCATTGCTTTAGCTATGACCAGAAAGATAGTATTGTGATAGATGATACTGCATACTCGAGAAAGTATTTGGAAGGAACAGCCTTTAAGCAACACTTATTTTATGCATATACATTCCTTATCCTATTTCTCTTTGCTAAAAAAGGCATGCTCTTCTATATTCACTGTGAACTCTTCAACATTGTCAATATAGCTCAATGGGATACTACTCCTGTTCTGATACTCTCTACACTCCTTCTATTTTTAAGTATTATGTGGTGGACATGCCCCCAAGTGAGAGACTTCTGGGAAAAGAGTTATAATGAATTGAAAAAAGTGTTGAAAAACACCTTTGTTAAGAAACCAGAGGCCTTCTTACTTGGGATAACGGGGGATGATATACCTAAGAAAGATGTCACCTTTTTTCTGTATGCCACTACAGCAGCAAGAATATTATTGGCAAAGAATTGGAAGAATGAAGAAGTACCAACTGTGGATGAATGGCAGAAGAAATTGATAGAATATATGGAACTGTCTGAGTTGACGGAGAGACTCCGGAATCGGAGTGAAGAAGCAGCGGAAGAAGATTGGAAGAAATTTAAAATTTATTTGAAAAATAAGTGTATAATAGACTGAATTTAATGGAAGTGAGGGAGATACAAAGAGGTTGTAGATAATATAAGGGTGTGAAACAAGTACTGATAGAAAATAAGGATAAATTAATTAAGAAGTAAGATTTAGATTGAGTTTATAAGGATAAGATATAAGAGATATAGCAATAATGTAATATTGAAGTAATAATTAGAGCTTATATAAGATTTAGAATTTACTAAGTATGAATTGCAAAGAACCGCAGTAGGAGGTGGAAAGAGGAAGTCAATAGATTAGAAATAAGGTTTATAAGTAAGAATTTTTGTTTTTGCATTTTTCTATTTTTTGTATTTTGTATTCTTTGTGTTTTGTATTTCTTTTTTGTGTATTGTATTTTTGTATGTTTTTGTTGCTTGTAAAAATCTTTAATAAATACATTTTTTTTAAAAAAAATTAAGTATTAACCTTGATGTCTGCCATAAATATACAGTTGTATATAGGGTTGTGTCCAAAGGTTTATATTTGCAAGCAGAACTGAATTCTGCTCACACAATGGGATATCATCTGCCTCCCCCCCCCCCAGTCCTAAAAACTGCTCTGGAGAACTGGGGGACCCTGCAGAGCAGATCTGGGGTGTGAGTGAAGGTTGCAGGGAGGAGAGAAGGATGACTTGCTGCATGAGCACAAGTCTGTCAGTGCAAGTTTGGATTTCGCTGATACATGTATGATCTAGCTAAGATTCCTGCAGGGAGTTGGACTAGATGACCCTTGGGGTCCCTTCCAACTCTATATTTCTATTATTCTAATACACTGAGACTTACAGAAACTCTCCCATTAGTAAAAAGCTTCTTCATTTCTAGCATATTGAAAGAGTGTCACATGAGAGAATTGACTGCATATTCAGAGAAGCTCTTCCATTTGCACAAGTTCCTTCTCAAGATATTATTATAGCCGACTAGAGTTTCCATGCTACAGCATGTATCTTCCTTATTTATCATGGTTGTCATACTGTAACACAACCTCTGATGCACTGTGGTGCCTCACTGTGAGAAGTCTTACACTCCTTTGCCAAGCAGCACATTGAATAGCACTAATACATTTTCTCCCTCCACTCCTAGTACTTTGCATCCAAGACACAGTGGTGATAAGATATTTATAAGTACTAGCTACATTACCATATTAATAAGCATACTTCAAGGTTGCAAACCTATACCTTTACTTTGTCAAAGGCCAACCACATTGAGCTCTATTGTTCATGTCTGCAACATGAAGAGCTGTTCTAATATATCACAACTAAAAACTTGCAATTTTTTAGTGCCTGACATACTTTTCTCTGAGAGCATGCACTGACATTCAGATCCTCTAACACCTATGTATCACATTCTGAACTGCTGGAACCTCCTTTGAAAGGATTACTCAAAGCTGACCAGGAAACTTTGACACCATGGAAATATCCTATTAGGCGTTTAAGAACCAAATCACTCTCACTTATTCAGCCTCACCATTTGACACCCTTGATACTTGAAAAACAGCACTGCTGGGCTCCTTCAATCTACTGACCTGGATTAGTAGCCATCTCATGTAAGTAAGTCAAATATTACAGGTTGTATTCGAAGTAATGCAAACAAAAGTCAATTCATGTAATGAATTTCTGTCATCTCTTGTTTAAGCCCCCTGAACAGCGTGTCAGGGCTCAGGGGACCTCCACTTTTATAAGCTGCTTTCCCCCAATTTTTACCCATTCCAACTCCCAATCAAGACGGCACCACATTGAAGACCTTTCCTGAGGGTGTAGTGGGAAGGAGAGGGCAGGAAATCCCCAATACAAAAGCATTTGTCTGTTTGAGTAACTTTGGATACAAACCTATGTAGTCTTATCCACTATACCTTGTAATAATCAAACTTTCCATCACTGTTCACTTCCACCAATTCGGTGATTGCATTAATTTCATCAAGGGTCATTTTTTCACCTCTCTGCAATAAATAAATAAATGTCAGTTTAAGTTGTAAAGCAATGAAGTTCTTATGCCTCCCCGCAAACAGCAATGACTTATTAAAGTTTAAGCCCTGTGGTTTATTTGAATTGTTAAAAGTATCAGTCCTAACTACCCTTTGAGGTACTTACAGTTGTAAGAAGTTTATGCAGCTCACTATGTAAAATACAGCCCTCATTATTTACATCTATTTTTGCAAATGCTTTGAGCAGCTCTGTTTTCCTAACAGGTTCTTCTTGTTTTAAGATGAAGCAAAAATCATCAAAATTCAGTGTGGTGGTTTGCAGCGTCCAGTATTTATTAACTGTCTTCTGAGATGGATTTCTTCCAGCTTGCTGAAGTACTACAAAATAAACGGGGTGGGGGTGGGAAGCATTCTGTGACACTGACAAGACTGTGTATATATCATTTTCTTACAACACTCTGTAAGTAAATACTACTGCAAATTACTCTTTTCCACTCCTGTAACCCCACTGTGCATTAAAGGCCCACCAGTGCAATTCCAGGAGGTATTTAACAGCTAGTATAGTATTTGTGCAATCTTTCCTGACATAGCAGGTGCTGGTGCAAGAACAATGTGACTACCAGGGCTGGTCCAAGACATTTTGGCACCCGAGAGTGAACTACCAAATGACCACTAGCAGGGGAAAAAGGAATGAATGAAGATCTACAACAGGAACAAGAGGGTAATAAATATATATATTGGGAACAAGGGTGGGAGACCAGCAGTGCCTCCGATTTGCCAAAGGCTGCTGTAGAGGCTGGGGGGGGGCTGCCAAGGAGGCAGCGCACCCAGCCTTCAAGGATGTTCTGCAGCTGTTGCTGATATTATGCTTAAGAGCTTGCAACTGCCTAGCAGAATTTTCAGCTTCTTTTCCTTTTTAATAGCAAACCCCAATGATGAGTCACAAACTACTTTTGAATTCTGCCTATACTGTATTCCAAACTAGTTTGGCCGAAAGGCTTTTGTTCAAAAAGTGAAGTCTAAAGGCCTGTTGGGCATTTGAATCTAGTTGCACGGGTTGCTGAATTGTGGTAATTGCCTGCAAGGTACATTTTGCTATGTGGGTGGGTTTAGCTTCTTGGGAGGCAATTTGGCATCCCTCTTCAAGATGGTATTCATTTTCTTATTTTTATTTTTATTTAAAAAACACTTTAAAACTCCAACTCTCTTGAAATATATTGTGAAATTCTGCTGGTTGGTATATTATTTATACTTACTGGGAACTCAGTACTTTCTGTGAACTGCTAACTAGTCTCCTCAGACTATTTTTATAAGAAGTTCTTTTCTTGTACTCTTTAAATGTACCCGATAAAAAGACTTGGACTCTGATAAGTGTCTACAGAGACATTTTAGCTCAGGACATTACACTGCATTTCATAAAATAAGTACAACTCATATAAACAAGAGTTTGAAGAACTAGGTTGTAGATTACAAAGCAGAATCTGTGTTATTAATCAAACACCATATAACCATTGCCATTCTGGTGATTTCATTCCTAGCCAGAACTGAACTCTAAGCCTTGACATAAACCTGTCATAGCTGCCAAGTTATCCCTTTTTTACAGGGATTTTCCCTTATGCTGAATAGGCTTCCTCGCGAGAAAAGCGAAAACTTGGCAGCTATGAAACCTGTAATGGGCTAAAACATGTTTGTTTGTTTTTTCTAAAGATCCAGACATCTCTTTAAGAATATGGAAAGCTTGAACTCTCCGTTGTCTTTCCTAAACTGACCTTGAAATGCACATGGCCAAACACATGCCCTGTTCCCAAGTGACATATGGACAGAGATGAAAGAAATAGCATAGAAAATAGTGAGTGAGCATTTGTTCACACCATTCATATTTAAAATCCAGATTATCTGATGCTAACACAGATTTACAAACAGTGATTTGCTAGACTGATATTAGTGTCACACCATGTAAGGCTACTGTATAAGAACTTTGACTCTGAAACCATCAGAGTACAGTATTGTGTAAAAATGTAGAAGGTGGGATGTAAAGTACAATGATCCTTTGATGTATATTGATGCCAATATATAACTAATTAATAGCAGCAACTGCAAAGAAAGGATATTACAACAGGATGCAGAGTTTATCAAACTTTTTATACTTTTGTTCTCTTCTAAACATACACTACCGTCTATGTAACATTCCAATGCACCACCAATAATCTGTTCTGTGGGTGAATTTTTGCACAGAATCATGCCTTTACTGCCCATTCTGTCTCCCGTGTCATTTAGTTTCTATAGGAAACCATTGGGAGCTGTCATCTGGGGATTTGGAACATGGTGTCATAAGTATGCTGATGACACATGGCTTCATTTCTCCATTCCATCGGAATCAGGAACGGCTGCAAAAGTGTTGGACGGGTATCTGGAGGTAGTGATGAACTGGATGGGGGCCAGAAAACTGAGGTCGTATCCTCAGAAGATAGAAGTGCTGTAGATGGGTAGTTCCCATGTCTGGTCATTAAGTGTACATCCCGTTCAGAGCAGCGTTTTGCTACCCTTGAATATGAGGTTTGCAGTATTCCAACTTATCACTGGTTAATGGAGTCTCAAATAGCTTCTGCGTCTAGGAGTGCTTATCCCCAGATTAGGCTGGTTCATCAGCTACACCTGCTCCTGGACTGGGACAGCTTGGTCTCAGCTGTCCATGCTAGAGTGACCTGCTGCTGGGACCACTGTAATGTGCTCTATGTGCAGCTGTCCTTGAAGATGGTCCAGAAGCTGCATCTAGTGCAGAATGTGACTGCTAGGTAGATAAATGGGCCAGTCCAATGGGACCCCAGTTCTGAAAGGACTGCACTGACTACCATGGAGTTACTGGGCTCAATTCAAGGCATTAGTACTACTATATAAAGTGCTAAAAGGCTTCAGACCCAAGTACTGAAAAGAGCACCTTCCCCAATAGCAACCATATCAGACTATGATTGGCAAGTGAGGCCTCACCACTGGGAACTACCTGGTTAGCACTGAGCTGTCGCAGGGCCTTTTCATTGGTGGTCCCTCGGTTGTGTAATGCCCTGCCTAGTAAGGTGTGCCTGTCTCTATGATTTTTAATTTGAAAACCTTCCAAGCCCCACATTGAGCAAAAGATTCCTGCATTGCAGAGGGTTGAACAAGACAACCCCCATGGTCCCTTCCAACTCTACAATTCTATGACTCTATATCCTGCTGGACTGATTTTTTAAATAAAAAAACCCACTGATGCCTTGGTTTAAAATTAATTTGCAACTTTTCCCATGAATAATAAAATTATACTGATTTATATAGCATAGTTATTAATCTATACATGCAGAATGAGTGGGGTTGTGCCCTTTCTGTGTATCCATCAAAAACAATATGCAAAGTGGCTATTATTTTTGCCACTCAGTGGAAATAAACTTACTTCTCACCTTTCGTAGGAAGAAGAGAGTTAGGTACAGATACTATTTTGAACAGGGATGTGGGTGGCGCTGTGGGTTAAACCACAGTGCCTAGCCGATTAGAAGGTCAGCGGTTCGAATCCCGATGGGGTGAGCTCCCGTTGCTTGGTCCTAGCTCCTGCCAACCTAGCAGTTCGAAAGCACCTCAAAGTGCAAGTAGATAAATAGGTACCGCTACAACAGAAAGGTAAACGGCGTTTCCGTGTGCTGTTCTGGTTTGCCAAAAGTGCTGGCCACATGACCTGGAAGCTGTACGCTGGCTCGCTCAGCCAATAATGCGAGATGAGCGCCGCAACCCCAGAGTCGGTCACGACTGGACCTAATGGTCAGGGGTCCCTTTACCTTTACCTTACTATTTTGAACACAGTAAGATGCTTGGCCTGATTTCCTTTCCTTGGGCCCCCCTAGCGTATCCCCCCTAGTGTGCAGCAAGGGTAGGACACCTGGGGTTCTCCCTGACGCACTTCAGTGAGTGTCCACCCAACAGTGGTTTGATTATAGAGAAATATGGCACATAAATCGTATCAAGGTTTCTTAGATCCATTAAAACAGTTAACATGTGCAAGATATGATAAGCACTCAAATATATTACCCACTGCTGGAATTCATGATTTCTCCCAACTTAAAAAAATACACTCACCCAAACACAGTTGTTCTTTTGATTTAATGTTTTCCAAGCTGCTTTTGAAGACAGCTAAATAGGCTGCTCTGCAGTTCTTATAAAATGTCTCCTCTTCATAATTCTGGGATCTTTTTGCTTGAGAACTTTCCTGGGATGGGGTCTGATCACTGAAGAGGGATGCATTGCTCTCCTGACTGCCAGCCATCCTGTGAATAATGCAAACATATCTAGAGCCTATTTCTTTTATTTGCATATTTCAGTATCACATCACCATCTGTCCATCCCTCTCAGGCGGGAGGGAGTGTTTACTGGACTTTGCTGTGAGCTTCTGCTTCTGCAAAAATGGGAATAGTCTGCAAATATGTTTTGACGTATATGTTTGCATTTCTTTTTAGAATATTTATATACCATTTGATAGCCATCATTTTCAAAGCCGTTCGCAATAATAAAATAAGATTTGCAGGTGTCTCATATTGCCCTCACAATGATAGACCCAGCATACCATGTACTGTCTAATCTACTAAATGATATTGTATGGCTCCTTGTTTTGTTTCTATCAAAAGCTGTGGCGATGAAGGGTGGTCTGTGGAGTGGAGTTGTTTTTCAAAGGCTCCTTTCCCCAGTCCCCGATGTTTTCCTGCAGCCGCTACAGCTGCTGCAAATTTTGCAGAAAGTATCATTGGCTCCCAACTCTTAGAAATGGGTGTTCTCTACCCAGCTCTCTTGCTGGAGTGGTGGTGGCTAAAGGAGGTCCTGGGGAGCAGCTATTTTAGAAAACCCAGAGTTCCTCTGAAACAGCTGGAAAATTCTCATTATTACATAAAAGTTTACACATTACACTGTAGCACAATATAGATGCAGTGGAGAATGAGGCATGAAGGTGGGATTATTACGGCAGGACATCCCATAATGACTAAGACTTGCTCTGCAACAAAGAATTTTTTACCTTATTTTTTAAAAATCCATCTCATGCCTGGCATGAGTGTGTATTAGGTGCAGGAAAAACACCCAAAATTCTTGTACTTGCAAGCTCTCTGAGTTGTGTGCATCTGTTACCTCACATCAGAATCAGATTTTGGCATACCACTGAAAATGCCATTTCCCCAGTATCTACCAATGTGCGTTGAAAGATGAATCCTGCATGTGGCTGGCAGGTGCACTTGACCAGCTGCCCACGGGCGAGCAGCCAACATGTGCTGGATTGCCATGTGAACAGGCTTCTCATTCTATTGAAATGGATTTGATTAAACACAAATCCTGGCTTTGATGAAATGTATGGGAATTTCTGTCCCTAGCACAGGCAACATTTCCACCTTAAGTTGATCTAAAACTGATGGTTATAAGGTAGCGGTTTCCAAACCTTTGACCTTCAAGGTACCATTTCCACAGCAACTCATCTGTCAAACAAGACCTAAACATCCACCATGAAGCTCCCTGCATTCCAAGTGATTCTTGGGCATGTTCTAGGGTAAGCTCAGCTAACACAATGCACTAGTTTACCTTACCATTGCCCCATGCACTGTACCCTAAACACACTCAACACTTGCCTGTGGCTCTTTGTTGCAGGGAAATATCTATTCTAGGAAGCTTGTTCACCACTGCCATTTTTTTCACCAAGGAAACCAGATTAACCTCAAAGGAAGCTCAAGGATTCTCCCAAGCATGATCTGAAAATCCAAGGTTTAAATATTAAGGTGTGCAACAGCAGAAGTGTGAACATCTCAAGAGGGAATGGGTAGAAACTACTTCATTAACCTTTACATTCAAGATTCTAACAGGTCAGCTTCTCCAGGTCAGCTGTGTAACTGAATAAAGGACAATCAGACTGGAACACAGTGAGAAAGTTTAGGTAGACCAGAAGAAATCTGGTAGGTTAATCAGGATTCAGGTGAGATAGGAGGCTCACCATAAAAGAGCAACAGAATAAAATATATGATGCTACCATATGCTGAGTCAGGCCGATGGGCCATCTAGTTCAGGTACCTGTTTTATTTCCTCCATGTGACTTATAGCATCTTTGTGGGGGGATTATTTAGATTAGAAAAATTGTGATTTCAGAAGCAGGGAAAATGTAGCACCTGATTCTATGTACAACTGACTGAGTGATTAGGCTGCAATTTTATGCATGCTTATATGAAAGTAATGTCCACTGAAATTAATAGTACTACTTTCTTACAAGTAAATGGGTTATAGGCATGAGGGTGACAGTCTGATTGTCTTTGGGGCAGTTTATTTCAAAAGGGCCAAGTGGATTTAAATGCAAGTGTTCTGACTTAATGGGTTTGTGAATTGGCCAGCCCATCACATGCAGTAGTTGCCTGGATGAAAAACCTAATAGCGCAACAAAAGGAAATTGTATAGAATAAAAGGACCACATAAATGCATTTTCTTTTTAAATAATTGATATAATTCTGCACAGCCTTTCCTCACGTATGGTTAGTAAATGTCAATAGTAATTTTCTTCTATAACAAAGGTGATGAGGGTTTTTAGAAGGCCATCACAGAGGGGCATTAAATCGTGTGCTACTGTTGGTCTAACAGCCTGCAACATTATTTTATCCAGTGCTGACTTCTGAAAATATATTCCACTATAATAAATTGAATATTTCAAGTTCAATAACAAGACAACAACATAGGTAGGGTCCCCTTCAGGACTCATTGGAGCCTTACTCAGGAGGCCTAAATCACTCGCACCTTCTTGAGTTATATAGGCCTTTTACACTTGGGAAAGAAAGATAATAATCGCTTATCATGGATGAAGTACCCTATTTATAATGCACAGACCGCCTTGCCTGACAGTTTCATATTACAGTGGCATAAGAAGGACCCAACAGGGACACAGTCCAGTTACTGCAAACGGGTGTCACTATAATAATTAAGCACCAGTGTTAGCACACACAAAGGAAAGCGAGTTCTAGCCAATGAGGGAAAAGAGAATAAATGTTAATTTTCCAGTAACCAGTTTTATCAAATATGAACACTTGTTTATGCTCCTCAGTTCTCTCATTACTTAGCCATTTCTTATTTGGGCAGCTGTGCAGCACAGAGATGTTTCCAATATGTTACTCAACGTACAGCATGCAAGAGTTATTTAATAGAGGGAAGCTCTCTTGCTAAGGTTATTAAAATATAAACTTCACTGATAGTGCACTACAGAAATATAGACTACTAGGGAACAATTTTGTAGCATCTACTGTTGGTGGCTGTAGACAATCTGACTGAATTTTCAAATTCTAATTTCTGTTATTCAACATAGAATAGATGGCATTAAAATCTCACACCTACATTTCCCCCCATTATTTATTTAAAATAACTGCCCTTTCCAATTGTACTTCTGTGCCAGTGCAGCCAGACTGGAACACACCATACACTTCCAGAAGCCAGCCTCAATTTAAATTGAATGTACTTGGGAGTTAGAGCATGTCCAAATGAGATTCTTACTGGGAACTGAATGTACTAGATGCAGCATGTCCAGTTCCAACAAAGGAAGACTTTGCCAGTCCCCACACCTGTCCACACTTGTGGCAGTACAGTAACAGGCAATGTTTTTTTTACACAAAGGAATACTGTACAACACCTTCCACATACTGCTATGTCCTTTTCTCAAACACTGCTTACTAAGTGCCTACTTCCAAACAGAGTAAACATTCAATAAATGCTTATATTTGTAAATAAGTTCAATTAAAATACTTGGGATTGAAGTATACTGCCAAAAATATTCACTCTGAATGACCATTTCCTAGACCCCAAAGTCAAAATCAATGACCAGGAGCAAGATGCTAAATAGCCCTCAGTGCACACAGAGGAGAAGACTGGGTGATGTGATGAACAGAAGAACAAGGTAATAGGCATAATGGCTGTATCCTAATTTTAATACATTAAATTTTATGGGTAAATGCTGCCAAAATTTGCTTGCATTATTGTGGAAAACTGGCTGCCTAAGAAGAACTCTCCCAAACTTACTGAAGGAAGAAGAGTTTTCCCTGCTAACACAACTCATTTGTGTGATACTATATTACAGAAGTCCTGAAGAGAAACAGTGTTTGGATTATTCTCAGCAGTACTGTATACTCCCTCTGCAAAAACCATGGGTGTAGCCAGGATATTGTTGGGGGCAGGCAGGCTTTTTGTTGGGTAGGGCAGAACCTCAGTTTGCAATGTATTTTTATTGATTTGGGGGGCAGCTGTCCGTCCGTCCCCGTCCCCCGGCTAGACCCATGTGAAGCCATATTCTTTCAAAAGGCCCTTACAAACCAATCCATGTTTACTCAGAAGTAAGCCCCATAATTCTATGGGATTTATTTCCAGATAAGTAAGCACACAACTGCAGTCAAAATTACCTGTGGAGATGTTAAAAATCTGCGTAGACTCAATGCAACTAAGGTGGAAGTGGGATCAAGCCTTCGATCCCTGCCTCCAGTGTACAAGTTATACATGCATGACTGCACAAGTTTCATGTACACAGGAAGTCAACACATAGGACACTAGGGGTGGGGAAGGCTTAAATCAGACAAGACACTGTCAACTGCACAGACAATTCCTTATTCTACCATGCAGACCAGCCCCTAAATCAGTGCGCGCAGTTGACAAGTAATGCGTGGTTTGGGAGGATGACATACTGAATCATCTGATTCAAGGATTGTAAGCAAATTGTAACCCTAGAGTAAGGCACATCTAGTTACCACTTCTCTACAGTTTCCTTGCCATGCACAGGAAGTAAATACGCCTGATCAAAACCTGTAACCAACCCCCAATGAACCAGCTCCTACCATAATAAAAGATGTTGCAACATTTTTGGTACTTTTTTTGGGGGGGGGTCATGAGAAGCACCTTGAGATCTTGTGATGAGGGGCGGTACATAAATGTTATTAATTTAATTAATTAATAATCACCAGTGCTACTTTTTTAATAGAAAAAGATGTGCTGGAGCTCACCAGAAACACTTCCCTTCTTCTTCTCTTAGGATAGCAATGGCGCTCACCTGAGAGGCGCCGGAACTGATTTCCTGTGAGTTCCCTCTTGGGGGGGGGAGCCCTGATAATGACGACGACGACGACAACAGGTCTTTAAACTTTGCCAGATGGAGCTCCAAAACCTAATGTCGAAGTCAGAGCTTGGGCTGTGATCTGCAATAAGTGCATCTAGGCACCAGCAGAAAAAGGCTTTTCCTCACCTCTACAGAGGGATAGCTTCCCAGCCACCACCACCCAAAAAAAAAATTACCTGAGAACACAAGAAAATGCACGCACTCCCATTTAACCCCCCCCCCCCCAAACCGGCAAACTACTCGACCGTGACACGATTCAGAAACGAAGAGAACGACGCCTCTTCTTTATTTGGATCTTAAATCCGAATTCCGTGACTGGGAGACACTTCGCTTTTGCAAGTCCTCGACAAGCTTGTGAGAACAGCCGTTATAACCGTCGTGATAATGAGAGGGGCGGAGGTTGCTGTGGGGGGGGGGGCGGAGAGAGAGAGAGAGAGAAAATATAAAGGACGATGAGACGAGAAGCAAAAGAGAAGAAGATCCGACCTGGCCTTGGGCGATTCTGTGGCCCTGCCTCCTTCGTTGCCGTCGCTAAGTAACCCGCGTCCGCCTTTTGTCAGGCCGGGCAGAGACCCCGAGCTTCCAGGGTCCGCCGCCTTCTTCCCCGCAGACTGGCCGTGTTTCTACCCGGAGCGCTTTGAGAGCTGCACGGCGGGAATCTCAGTTTCAGCGTCGAGGGCGGGGAGGCGAATAAAGTCGTCGGGCGCCGCCGGACATGCCGTGAGTTGCGGACCCAGCGGGGCAAAGGGTAGCTGGATAGACGGGCAGGACCTGGTGGGCCCACAGGGCATTTCATCCCCCCCCCAACACACACCCCTTCCTTATGAGTATTTCATTTCAGCTGGAGAGAGCTCTATGTAGGTTTTTTGTATACCTGTTTAGGGAAGTTTTAAATGTTTGGTGTTTTGTCCATTATTATTATTATTATTATTCTGTTGGGAGCTGCCCAGAGTGGGCGGGGTATAAATAATACATTATTATTATTATTATTATTATTATTATTATTATTATTATTATTATTTTATATTATATTACTTCAGGCTGAGGTCTTCCTTGCACTGGTCTTCGTCTACTACTCCAACAAGTTCTCGACGCAATGGGAGTACATTAGTAGTGCTTCGGTTTCTTTTGTGTTGCTTCTCCAATTAGGCTACCATACACTGAGCACATCAAAAGCAGGACAGAAATATAAGCGGGAACTGTTGTGGTGTGAAAAGCTGTGTGAGTTCAGCTGCTGGTTGTTTATGACGGGGTACGCATGGGTTGGGAATGACACAGTGTGAGTGCTGCCCCCACAAACTGCCATCTCATTGTGAATTCTCAATAAAAAGGATCCATGGAAGGGAACCATAGGAAGAAACAGGAATGGCAGATGTGCGTCTGAGCCAGAGTCAGCCCCCGTCATAAGGCAGGGTGAAGCCACTGCCTCAGGTGGCAGAACCCCCCCCCCCGGTGCCCCATCGCCACCATTGGTGCCGATTGGGGGGGGGGAATCACGGCCATTTCGCCCCGCATTGGCGAGATCTTGCCCAGAGTCAGCGCCAATGGTGGTGCCACTTCTCTGTCAGTGTCAGATGTGACAAAGCTTGCAGCAGAGCAGGTGGCGATGGCAGGAGCAGGTAGGTGGTGTGGGAGTGGCAGCAGTGGCAGGGCAAGGCGGCACTTCTCATTTCGCCTTAAGTGGTGAAACAGGATGCCGCGCCCCTGCTCTGAGCATATGTAGAGTGTTTTCTGCTTACCAATACAAAGCTTAGTCAGACCCATTTTAAGTATGTTTGCTCAGTTGAAAATCCCACTAAGGACACAGTCCTGATCTCATTTTCCTGGGAGTTAGCCCCATTGAATACAGTCTGACTTACTTCAGACTAGATGTGGTTAGGATTGCACTTTGAGTTTAATGAGACTTATCCTTAAGTGGGTTTAGGTCTGCAGCATTGCCCAAGACATTAAACACAAGTGTTTGAATATACAGAATTTTAAAAGTATGTAGTAAAAATCCTGCTGTTCCGTCCTTTTTCCAAGTACACCCCCCACACTTTATATTTTATTGCATACTAGTGTTCATTGAAGCTGTACCTAAATGTGTTTCTCTTACAGTTTATTTATTATTGATTTATTATTGATACATGTAGCACCAGGTGTTCTATATAGAGCTAGAAAGGTCTCTGTTCTGACAAGCTTATAGCCAGACAGAACAATTCAGGGAGCCTTTGGCGCAATGGGTCAGTGCATCTGGCTGTTAACCAGAAGGTTGGTGGTCCGGGCCCACCCAGGGACAGCTGTGGGCAGGATTCCTGCATTGCAGGGGGTTGGACTAGATGACCCCGAGGGTCCCTTCCGACTTTACAATTCTATGTTTCTAACTGGGCAGATACACTTGTGCATATCTTGTGTGAGGTAGGCTACATCCTAACTGTTCCTGATTATGGGGTTTGGGGTGGCAGTGCTTCCATTGTCTCCAATGAATCAGAATAAGGCAGCTGCGTATGTTCTTCTGAAACAGGCCACCTTAAGATGATAGGAATTGGTGGAGGGGTCAATAGATGTCTAAGGCATGCTATCTTTGAGTACAATCGTGGAAATGACTGCTGATAGAAGAGTTGGTCATAACCTCTTCAGGTTATAGCATAGGCTTCAGGTTATAGCATGCTGACTATCTCCAAAGGGGGGTGGGGTTTATTGGTGTTGGCAAGAAAAATAATGGGCCTGGCTTCCCTCAAGTCCTACAATAGTGCAGTCCCAAATCTAAAGTAGCATATCACAGTTACAGAAGTTACTCACAGTGTTGCTGTGAGTAATGAATAAGATATCGCAGAGCACACTCCTAATCAATCCCCTGATGCTGATGGCTGGAAGGAGTTAGGACCATAGCTTCGTGTCTCTCTGCTGGCCTCTACCAGTGCTGCCAGTGCAGAAGATCTCTGCCATGGTGGAGACCAGGGCTGGCTTAAGCATATCCGGCACCATGTTGCAAAGAGCCCTCCGGCACCCCCCCCCAGCAACTCCAAAACAAGGGAGGGGGCGGTGGAAAATGTCCTCTGCCTCCCCCACCGCCCCGAACCCTGGGGTGGTGACGGCAATCAAGCAGGAAAGCGTGCTGGTGGACATGTTCTCTGGTGTCGGGACGCCCCGAGAAGGCTGTGCGCCGCCTTTCGCCAGGAAGCAGGAGGAGGACAACGACCGGGAGGAGGGCCGTCTTTAGCAGAAGCAGAGGCTTGGGAGGGAAGCTGCGCACAGCTTCCATCCTCAGCCTCTGCGGGGATCACTCCTCCTGTGCATGCTTGGGAAGGAAGCTGCACACCCGCCAGCCATATAGTTGGCAGGGTGCAGCTGGCGGGCGTGCAGGGAAAGGGGAGGCTGCTGGCAAAGCTGCGCAGCTTTCCCACTTGCTAGGGCGCCCTGAGAGGCCGGTGCCCTGACGCAACGAACCACTAAGACCAATGGGAAAGATGGCTCTGGTGGAGACCCCAGTTGCACCCAGGCAGGTGGATAGTGTTAAGCCTCAAAATGAGGCATTACATGGCCAAGCAGCAAATCCAAAGCCCCGTGGAACGGGGTCCCTCAGCTACATGAGCCTGCAACTAGCATACTGACAAAGGGAAAAAATACCCTCCACCTTTGTTCCTGATTGGTGTGTGCCAAGATTGCAGGACTAAGGATCAAGTGGTGGATATTGCACCCCACTCTTCTTTGAGCCCACTTAGGATTGCTCTGCCACTCATTGGTTACTTCCTTTAACAACATTGACAAATAGTGAGCATTACCAACAATAACTTATGAATGGATAGATGGGATGGAAGGAAGAAGACATTTCCCCAAAGGGTCCATCCGCCATACCGTTCCATGGAACTGCTAAATACGGTAGAAGGATTTAGCTGTTGCTCTTCCTGGACTCCTAAACATAGCTGCCAAGTTTTCCCTTTTCTCGCAAGGAAGCCTATTCAGCATAAGGGAAAATCCCTTAAAAAGGGGGATAACTTGGCAGCTATGCTCCTAAGTTAAACTAACTTTGTATGCAGTCCTGTACATATACTGTGCTTATTTAGGAATACATCTCATTGAACTCAATAGGACTGATTCATGCCTAGATATGCATAGGACTGCATTGTTAGTCTCTATCCAAACCAGAGTCAATGATGACTAGAATTCACATTTTCATGCATTTCCTTTGTTCAGCTATGGCAGTCTAGTTTGAATGACAGGCTAGTCCATCTTAAATAGAATTTATTTTCTGATACTGAAATAATATGAGGTATAAACAATGATGTGAAATAAATGCAACAAATGCTTCTAATGCGACTTTTTTCATAGTGGAGCCTTGAATTTCCCACCCTTTAAATTGGCAATAGTGCTCCTACCTGCCTCTGTTACTGTTAGTGCATTGGGGAGGTAAGCATTTATGTTGGGCACAGTGGTGGATGGTGCCTGTTTGGACTTGTAGGGTGGAAGGCAAGGAGGCCACCAGTAGGTGGAGCCAGAGCTAATGGCAGGTAAAAGGGGACCCCTGACCATTAGGTCCAGTCGTGACCGACTCTGGGGTTGCGGCGCCTACCAATTCTAGTTTTGTCCCAATCCTCCTTGCTGAGTTCCTGCTGCTTTGCCCCTCCCTCGTTGTTTTGCTGCTGTGCAAAGTCGCTGTTTTACTTGCAGGTTGTCCAAACCAAGCTTGTTTCCCAGACAAACCCTGAGCCATAGGACAAATTTTGATTATAGCTTAAAATTTTGATTATAGTTAATCTGCAGAGAGCTAAACCATGAGCCCACATGCTAAACCAAACCATGGTTTAGCCCAGCATGGCACAGCAGTAAAATGGCTGTAATCTCCTCTCCAGGAGCCCATGCATTGTGTGATGTCCAAACCAGGCCTATAACTACTACCAGCCAAAGTCACTGGAAGATTTTAAATAGCATAGTGCTTGACCATTCTGCCACTTTTTTTTGTCAAGTCTTTTTTTCCCAGGTTGCTATAATTTAATGTGATTTTCATGTAGTTTTTCATTTATCCTAATCATAAAGCTACCTTGAGTCCAGATTCAGTTGTACTTTGGCTTCCAGCTTCCTCTGAAGTCCGTCATAAAAACTTCCATCATAGCATGCCTTAGTATAGCATGCAAATACATGGTCCCCTAGAGCACCTTTGCAGAGTGAATGTATTAGCGTATAAAATGTTTCTCTGCTGCCACTGGGGTGGAAGATGTAATGGAGTCTACATTCCTTAAGCAATATGAGGCACTATATTTAAAAAGAAACATGATGTTAAGAATTTTTGTCAAACTGTTTCAGCTTTGACTGTCCCTTGGCAAGAATGTGGATGGCTTTTTAATATAAAAAATGTAAATCTTGCACAGTATAGTTAGTCTGCTTCTTAAGACAAAAATGTTTTTCAGTGATCTATTTTCAACATAAGATGTTAAACTGGAACTAGCGTAGTACAGTCATGTTTCACATATGCGTTTAAACTTTCTTTCTATGGTTCACCTTGAAGAATGACAAGGTTACAAAAATGCTTTGAGTGAAATCATTTTAGACTGTGGCCCTGCCGGAATGCCAAGCCATTTATGCTTGCAGAATCTGTGTTTTTGTTAAACCTTATGAGCATTTTTAGCATTGAGATCTTGGTTACTAAATCAAAATGCCCTATTCCTAATATGGTGCCTGTGCCTTTCTATTCTGAAATGAAATGTTTCTGCAAACCTTGTTTAATCTAAAATAATCTTCTGAAGCTTTTATTGGATGATTTTAAGGGTTTTTAGTTGCTTTATATAAAAAGGCCTTTAACTGTTGTTTAAGATTTAAGAATGTACTTTAAAAGTTGGAGTTGTCTCTGGGAAAAAATAGTCTTAATTTATGTTGACCTTTCCTTCCTTTGAGTATTTAGTCTGCATTCAATAAAATTTTGATGACTGCTCTTTAGAAGACAGCTGTACGATGTAAAGTATTATAAATATTCAGCTTTCCATTCCTAGTGTTGCCATTAACAGCTGGGCATCCAGTTCAGCAGAACAGATTTTACAGAGAAAGCTTGGCGTGTTCCTGAATCAGTATAGTGAAGAACACGAGAAAATAGTTTCGTATGGTTTAGGGACCTGTAAAGACATAGAGCATCTGTTCCCTAGTTAAGTCAAAGTCTAGTAGCATTGAATCATGTTAAGAGCTAAAATGATGAGAAGAACTACTTTTTTCACCTTGAATGTACTGGTGGTTAAGTGCCTAGTACATTATTTCTGTGAACAGCAAAATAATTGCAACACCTACACAGAAGGTAAGTTGTTATGCACGTCCGTATAATCTCATTCTTCATCAGTTTTATATAAAAAACCAATTGTTTTTAGTGGGGTTTTTTTTGGTAGTGTGACATTGGGATAGTGGACAGGTTGGGGGGGGGAATCAGGATGGGTTCAAATTTTCAAAGCAGTATTCAAAAACTATATATGCCATGTATGAGGTTAGTTTTACTAGTGTAAAAATTGCTGTATGTGGTCTGATAACCACTGATAAGGTATGTCCTCAATATCAACTTTGCTTTTGAAATATGATAAAACTTGCTCCCCCCCCCACCCCTTTCTTTTCTAGTGCTAAGAAAGCTCTGAAGTTGGAAAGCCTTGCCATGGGAAAAGTAAGTGTGTGTTTGTATGTGTGCATGGCGCACACTACGAATAAATTATTTTCTAGGATATACATAAATGATCAGCAGTTCAGTGAGACTATCATAAATTACTTGGCAATCTGCAATAAAGCATTCCTGAATATGGAAAAGAATTGACTGCCAGACGTCTTTGGGAGAAAAACTATTCTTATATAATATTCGGACTTTGCCTGCATGAAGCAATTGGCTATAACTGAGGAGACTGCAGTGGTTGGTTTTTTTTATTATGTACATGCCTCTCTCAAATGAGTTAGGGACCTTTGTGAAACCATTTATTAGAAATTAGTTCCGTAATTTGTGAAGCAAATGCAGTGCCATCTCTCTGTACATATAACAATATGGGATTATGATAATGCCGTAATCTGCATATTATAAACTGCAAAAATGAAATGAAAACATTAAAGACATTTTTATGTTGAGAATATAATTGCCTCTCTCAGCTAATCTAACATAATGAAACGATAAAGTACGAACACTGCAATAAATTTCCCCTACAGTTATCACAATAAAAATAAAATTGTACTGTTGCTGTCCCCCACCCCCACCCCATCTCTCTCTCTGATAAAATGTGGCCATTCCGTTTTTCCAGTGCCATCATGTCACGACATATGCCAGTTTATTATCTTCCAATACCAACTGTGGGCGTTGCTATGAACAATAATGCAGAGGAGTTCATTGGGCAGGTAGCCTTTATGGAAGCAAAATTGGTGGGGGGAAATGTATACCTAAATGTTTGGTAAATAAAATGAGCCTCCTGTTTTGTTTCTACATACCAACAGTTTCTTTATAGATGGTAGTCTTCAGAGGTCTCAGTGGTACTTAGCAAAATTGGAAACTTGGCAGTGTTAAAAATCTTCTGTATACTTTTTGTATTTAAACAAAGGTGACAAAATACAGCAGGGGCACTAACAAAAATCATTAGCAATTTAATTAGCAATTTAGTTTTCTATTACCCACCTTGTTGTGCTCTGAATACAGCTGTGACTGTAATTTTGCATCTGCTTCCTTGGTTGGAGTAGCATTTTTGGAGGCGAGCAGTCCAGCTTGAAATGATTCTGTTCCACCCTAAAGCTATTTTTCCTTCTGAAATGGAAATTAAAAGGGGGGGGGATGTCTGTGTTGAGAATAACTATTTAGGAAGTTTCTAGTGTCAAAATTTCTTCATTGAAAGCTTGAGGGTTCGGGTTTTCAAAAATTCAGTGATGGAATTAATTTCTCAAACTGTCTATGAAGCAAAAATATTATTGCTAGTATAAATGTTGTATCCTTATCAAGAGTTTTAAGATAATTGAAATAGTTATGTGAAAAGGAAAGGGTAAAGGGGGGAAATGGTTTATTGTATGTTTCAGAAACATTCATAGGAGTTTACTATCAGTCATTTACAATTGAAACAAAGGTGGCTATTCTGCAGCTCTCCAGATATTGTTGGACTACAACTCCCATAAGCCCCAGTCAGCATAGCCAGAGGTCAGAAGTGAAGGGAGCTGGCGGCCAATAACATCTGGAGAGCCATACGTTACGTTAGTCCTTCCTGCACTAAGAAATGTTTTTAATTGTCACTCTTTACTTTTCCTAACTCTGCATGTTTACTCAGAAGAAAGTCCTACTTCATTCAGTGAGGTCTCCTTCCAAGCAAATGAGTGTGGGATTCCACCCTAATTATTCCTTTGGTTTGTTTATTTATGGCATCTGTATGCTACCACAGAACAATAAACTTCTTGGGCTGAGTTACAATAAATTAGTAGAATCCCTAACAACAATTTAAATACAACATAAAACCATAAAATAAAAAATACAACAAAAACAAAACTCACTCCTTTTTTAAAAAAAATAATTTTCATTGGATTTTTATACAAACAAAACAAACAAGACATACAATGTATTTTCTGTCCCTTCAAATACCCCCCACCCACGAGTCCACCTCTGCCACCCCGCTGGTGTTGAGAATCAAAGGGGTCCATTATAAGACTGGGTTTGACCTCCCCCCCCCTCCCCCTCGTCCCCCCCCTGCCACTGAGAGGACAAGGATGGAGGGGTTCTGGGGGCAGGTTTCCCAACAGCTGCTCCTTTAAACACAAAACCCATAAAAAATACAAACGAAAAAAAAAGAGAGAAAAAAAACAGACAAAAATTTAAAAAATTTCCCCATTCTTATATTCATCACATTGTAATTATGACTTCCTCAGATCTCCTCTTCCTGGTTTTCCTAACTCCTCTAATTAATTATGGCGTGTTTTCTAATCCAGTTCCAAATCTTATCCTTATAATACTAAGTTAATCCTCCTCCCTCTTCATGCTGCCCCCCCCCACAAGTCCCCTCCTGCCACAAGAGGAACCTGCGAGGCGCAGCACTTCAAAGGTTCCATTTTTGTGTCTGGGCTTCCCTCCACCCCCCCTCTCCTCCCCAGAGCACCCCCTGCCACCAGGTGCTTCTGCAAAACTCTCTCCTGTACACACCCACACCCCACTCCAAATGAAGACACAGGCTTAAAATTGAAGGGTCCACACAACATAAGTACCTGATGTTGAAAAGAGCCCAAAGATGGCGTCAGGCAAGCTTCCATGGGAAGGCTCCCAGGGACTCCCAACTCCATAGTCCTGTGCAAACAGTACTCCAGTATACCTGAACTTGTGTATTTTTAGTGTTTTACCTGATTGTCTATTTCTTTTAACTCAAGTTTGCTTTGGAAGATTTGTTTTAGAATCGGGTTATAAATAACACCAATCTATCAGTCTGCAAAATAATTAAATATTTCTTTTTAGCGTACTCCAGGTGTAGCACATTTTCTGCATTTCGTGCCATACTGTTGGCAGGGATTCTTCTGATGAGTGGGTCATTTGGGAAGAGCCATGCTGCACCCCTCTGGTGACTTATGGGGCTTAAAGTGGCTAGTTCCCAAGTGATTCTTTCATTCATATTTTGCTGATGTGACGTAGGATCCACTGCATGGGCGATGTTTACATTAGGCCTACATCTATGGACTCGCCCAAATAGGCCACAATCAATTCAGCAGAATATGACTATATTGCAGCCTTATAAATGAGACCACAGAAGATACTAGTTTGCAAATTAAAAAAAAGTTTATTAGTCTGCTAGGGGTTGGGAGAGGGGGGAAGGCAAGCTCTGCCGTTCATGCAGTAGCCCTGTACTAGTCATGAAAGAGGGGATTTCCTCCTCTGGCAGTCCACTTGGCATCTGTGCTCAGTGCAGAGGGAGGGGTGAAGCTCTCCATCCTTTTTTCACCAGCTTACTCACTTGTCTACATGGAAACGGTCTTTTCGCACCAAACCTAGTATTTATACAAAACATGTACTGTAAAGGTAAAGGAGCCTTGGATGGTTAAGTTCAGTCAAAGGCGACTATGAAGTACAGCGCTCATCTTGCTTCAGGCCAAGGGAGCTGGTGTTTGTCCACAGACAACTTTCTGGGTCATGTGGCCAGCATTACTAAACCACTTATGGCTCAACAGAACACCGTGATGGAAGTCAGAGTGCACGGAAACACCATTTACCTTTCCACTGCAGCGGTATCTATCTAGTTGCACTGCCATGCTTTCGAACTACTAGGTTGGCAGAAGCTGGGACAGAGCAATGGGAGCTCACCCCATCATGTGAATTCAAACCAGCGACCTTCTGATCAGTAAGCCCAAGAGGCTTGGTGGTTTAGACCACAGCGCTGCCCGCTCCCAAAATTGCAAATTTGGAATCGTTGAGCATTTATAATCATAGTTCTGGAGTATTAAGGAGTAACAGTGTTTTACTGTAGGACAAGGATGGGGAACCTCTGGTCTTCCAGATGTTATTGGATCACAACTTACTTAATTATTGACCATTGGCCATTTGCACTTAGGCTGATGGGAGTTGGAGCTCAGCAACATCTGGAAGGCCACAGGTCTCCCACCCCTGCTATAGGGCAGGCTTTGTGCTATTTATATAGCTTCACCTTTCAGAGTCACCTTTCTAAAAGGCCATTTGAGTTGGAACGTGAGAGGTAATTTGCTCGTTTAATTTGATTGTTCTTTTCACTAATGTGATAGATGGCCCTGGATGTTGTAGCTATTTTCCTTCATCAAGAATTGTTAAACAAAAAGTTAACACCTTGTGTTAGTCCCTTGGAATAGATTGGTGGGCTTGAAAATCATTTGATTCTTTTTTGTTTGGATAAAGGACCCATGTTACTACAAGGACTGGATACATAGTTTTTTTCTAGGAACTGGAGCTTTGAAGTGTTACTTTAAAGTGTGTGGGATACCTAAAAATGCACCAAGAGAGACATGATTCCCCACATCTGTTATAGGAGAATTCTATAGCCTGCCCTGACTAGAAATATAAAGGCAGAATTGGATATTGTCAAGGTTGAAAAGGAAAACATGAATGTGCTTTACCCTGCATAATAATCCTGTACAGGTTGTTTTGTTACCATTATTTATTCTTCTTTAGGTGCCTGCAACTCCATTGCTGAAGAGTAAGAAGAATCTCAAGTCTTATTCACCAACAACAGGAACGTGCCCAATCAGTCCTTTTTCAACTCCCAGGAGCAATAATGTACAAGAGCATGGAAATGGTCTATCAAATGGTTAGTTGAACATTCTCTCCTACTTACTGCAGAATTTTTCTGGTTATTGACCAAGTCAAATACTTGATTTAGTAATTTATGTCCTGCATGGTAATTCTGATTCCTTCCACCCACGAATATGAATTTGGATCTTTATAGTAAAGTCCAACTTTTCTGCAGCCTTCACAAACATCTTCAACAATTCTCCTCTGACTAGTTTTTCTTACTTTTGCTCACTGAAAAGAATCAAGCAGTGGCATAGCTAGCCACGGGTGCCTGGGGTGGTGTGTGCGTTCTGCGCCTGGGGGACGTGGCAAGCTGTCTGCAGGGCAGGGCGTGCTTCCAGAGTCCCAGTGTTCGAGCTGCCATGTTCCGTTTGGGCGCCCTGTGGGCTTGCGTTGCTTTTTTGAGCAGCACAGTGCCTGCACAGAGTCTGCCCGCTGCCTCCCCCTCAGCTGGAGGTCAGCTGAGGGGCAGGTGGTGGGCGGAGGCTGGCCCCATGCTACTTTTCTGGGCAATGCAGTGCCTGCAGGTACCCGAGCCACTCCCAGGAGAGAGACAGTGGCTCAGACGCACTGTGGGCTCAGTGCTGCTTGCGGGGCCAATGCATGCCATTTGCGTCCTTCTCAGCTGCCCTTGTGGGCAGAAGGGGAATAGTATGGTTCCCTCTTCTCCCCTCCACTTTTGCTTGTGGAAAATCTGTCCAGAAGGATCCTCCACTTGGGAACCTTTACTGGATCCCGTCTCTCTCTCTGTCAACAGAAGGCGTCCTTCCATTTGTAGAGGGCTAGTTGCTATTGAGTGCAATTTGCCTTAATATTGTTCTCCATGCATCTTGGTGTTCAACAAGACATAATTTAAAAAATTCAAAACACTTATATCTCACGGGAAGAGCCCTAGTGGATCAGACCAGTGACCTGTTTTGTCCAGCATCCTTTTTCCTAAAGTGACCAACCAGATGCCAAAAGCAGGACAATGTCCAATTTGCATTGTTGTTTTCCAGCAACTGGTATTAAGAGGCATGGGGCCCAGGATCCTTGAGGTAGTACATAGCCATTGATAACCTTATCTTCCATCTGTTTTGGAACCTTTTTTGAAGTCAGTGGGTGTTACTACTTATGTTAGTTAATTCCAGAGTTTAACCTTATATCCCTTTGCTGGGAGAAATGTCCATTTATCCTTACTCTCTGCTTCCTGTCCTTGAGTCTACTAGAAGCAGCTGCATTTGATTCCTGTATCCCACACATTTTCCTCTCTAGCGTCAGTAAAGGTCTAGAAAAGAGGAGGACTGTTGCAGTGAATGCTTTAATCCCCAATCCATAGAAAGTGATCTGAGGAATTCCTGTAAGCCATTAGGACTATCTTCTTTATTTAGAAAAGTTGTGCTCTACCCTTCTGTTGCAGTCAGAATGTACAAGGCTCTCTAGGATAATGGTCTAAAGTTCTCAGTGCATAACTTGGCTCAGAACCAGTCTTCTATGTATGCTAAAGTGTTGCTCCTGCCCTCAAATAATTTGGGTGTTGTTGTTTTAGCATAAGATGAGAAATGCATTTTGATTTAATTTCACAGAATAAAACAAGAAAGGAGATACTGTTGAGGTGAAGAAGAGGAAGCAGAGGACCTGGTTTAGGAATCCATATTACTTGGTCTAGAGATACTTCCACTTCAATATAAAATACAGGGAGACACTATCTGTATTTGGTTGCATATCACAGGCCGTTTTGCAAAATACAGCCATTTTGCACAAAGCAGCCAGTTCCTTGTAGGAGAAAAAACACAATATGACCATTTATGAAAGCGCATCTTTGCTCTGCTGACCCTGCCCTGTTAACTGAAACCTGACTGACATTTTAAAGCAGTGCAGTATACGTACAACTTGAAAACTCCAAATGCTGTTATCTCCCCACATCCCAAGCCAATCTTTTATTGATGATATTATATGAGTTTTGCTTTCGCTGTTCATATGTGATTCTGTGTTTGTGTGTGAGAGAGGGAGGGAAGGATGGAGAAAGTGAAACAGGAAAAAATCTTTTGTATTTTTTCACATGCCTTATTTCTGACAAAAAAAGGGGAAATGCCTGAAGGAGTAAAATGCCTGTGTGCCGGGATGTCAAAGGCAAAGGTGAGTGTGTGCTATATTTCCATATTGTAATTAAATATGGGCATAAGGGAACAGTCCTTTTGCACATAAAAAGAGAGATCACGTGTCCGCAGCTGACATTTAGATGGATAATTATTCAGTAAAGTAGGAATAGCTTTCCTTTTCTAGTTTCACCAAGCTACAAAATGGTGGTAAGGACTTAGAATTCTGAGTTGTCTCCTATATATTTAATGTTTTCTTTTTATCTTGCAACAGTGTCAACACTGCTTTATTGCTGATACATGTATGAGTGCAATTATACAAGTTGCACTTGTTATTACAGTAAGTGTAAACAAATAGGTATTTGACCCAACACACACACACACACACACACACACACACACACACACACAGAGGGCTTTTTCATTTACACTCTTTGTTTTGGTCTGTCCCCTATCCTTGAGCCTTCGCAATGAGATCAAATACAAAATCCAGTAAAATCTCTCATAGATAGATAGATAGATATAATCTTGTTGAACAGTGAGATGCATAGAGAACAATATGAAGGCAAATTGCACCACATAGCAACTACGTAACCCTCTGCAAATGGAAGGGCTCATTCTGTTTGCAGAGAGCTGGGATCCATTGCAGGCCCCCACTAGTGTGCTGGGCAAGGGTGGCATATTCTGCCCCTCACTTTTCTCTTGCAGTCCCCTTGCACCATTCTCATGTTACTACATAGGATCCTTCAGAGTAGTGTTTCCAATTGTTCTGTGTTTTTTGTGAGTTTGATCTTATGAGGCAGCTATATAACTTTGGTTAGTAAAGAAATAATTTTAAATGGAAATTATAGTGGTTATTGAGCGTGTTCTTTCATATATTTTCATATACCTAGCATTCAGATTAATAATACATAATATGTTGCATTTGCCAACAATCTTACATTGCTGTGGAGTGAAATGAATGTTGGGAATTTTTTAACCTCTTAAATCTGTTAGTAGTATTGACTTTACCATTTCTATTTTTGTATTCGTAGCTTTCCTTTCTAACATAAGATGTTTATAATGGAAAAGTTATAATTAGTTAAATGTCAGGTTACAGTGCATTTGTAATGAAAAGGGGGTGGGAATAGAGAAAATAGTTCATGTTTATCACTTGTGCAGAAGATGGTAAATCTTTATACTATTTTGATTTTTGTCTTCAACTACAGGACGGTTATAGTGTTAATTCTCATTTCTTCATGGTCTTATTCCTAGGAAACAGAGAGAAACCCAGTAACTTGCTAATCAGAACACCCAGAAGGGGGCACCCTGAAATGGAAGACTATGAGAAGTAAGGTTACCTAATTCTATAGTTTAAAAAAAGCATGGAGAAGGACAAATTTAATTGCAACAGAGCCTCTGGGAAAGCTATTTTTGCTGTAGCAATATTGAGGAGTAATTTTTATTTAGACTTTTGGCTATTATTATCAACAAAACTCTGAGTTTAAAAAAAACCCTAAGAAATGTTGTATCACAATGTTATGTAGGTAAATGCAGATTAACATAAAAATCACAAAAAATCTTTCTAAAAAAATAAAAACCTACTTGAATTTGTTTTTGCGGGAGGTAATTATTTTCCTGACAATATTTTAGAAATGGCAGCCAGGTTTCCCAGAATTTATTCTAGTCTGTCTATACAATGAGCTGCCTGGTACTACGGAACTGCTTCAGTTGTTTCAGGCTTATGTCACTCCAATTAAAATCTGTTCTATAAGAGAAAAAGTTACATTGCTACTTAAGCTGCCTTCATCCTTTTACTTTATTTATTCATGCAAATAAATTATTATTCTGATGCACTCTTTAGCCTTTTGGGTGATCCTACTGGTTTTTCCACTTCTCTCCCCCCTTCCATTCCTGATCTGCTTTCTACTGTCTCCTAAAGCAGGGCTTCCCAAACTTGTGCTCCAGCCATTTTTGGACTACAATCCCCATCATCCTTGACCACTGGTACTGCTAGCTTAGAGATGAAGGGAGTTGTAGTCCAAAGGCCTAAGTTTGGGAAACCCTGTCCTAAAGAGACCCATCTGTAGGACTGGGCTGTGCTGGAATCTTTGCACTATCAATGGGAAGTGGGTGGAGCTGACTCTATGCTGGAGTTTAGGGAGGAGGTAAGATAATGATGGGAAATGAGTATAATTAGACATGCTAGAAATGTGTGCATTCCGCTAGTGGTTGATGTACGATAAACCCTAGAGTTATTTACCAGTTATATAGCAACAAGTTACAGTATTTCACAGCCCGGGGGGGGGGATGTTGGCGGCAAAGCTATATCACTGCTACTTGGTTTTTATTCATTTTTTTTCTTGTTTCAGAAATTAAGCCATAAATTTAAATAATTCCTTGTTTCCCTCTTTCCTTAAGACTATTAATACTGCAATCTGAAGTTGAAGATTCTCTGGGCAGATTTATGAAAATCAGACAAAACCTAACCAATTTACAGGTCTGTTCCTCCCATCTTGATCCTTGATTCTCTCTCTCTCTCTTTCTTCTCAATTGTTGCAGTCTTCATTATAGATTATTTGGAAACAAGCCAAATTCAGTTTAATGGAACAAGTGTGCTGAAGATTGCATCCTTCCAGATGCTGTGGGTGTGGCAGAGTAGAGTGCTGGATTACAAACGGGACAATCTGGGTTGAAATCCCTACTGAGCTTGAAACTCACTGTGTGAATTAGGGCCACTTGCCTTCTCTCGCTGGGCGGTGAGAGGATAAAGCTTCTTGAGGGTAAAATGGAGAAAGGTTTATGTGAACTTCTTCAAATTCCCTGGAAGATAGGCAGGATAGAAATGTAATAACTAAATTAACTGAAATTCAGTTCAGTGCACTGGGTCATGCGGTGGGTTTTCAGTGGAGACAGGCTCCCTACTTAGGATCCACGTGCAAACCTTGGGCAGCAAGGTAGTTCAAAGCATAAGGCACAAGCTGGGAGCCATTGGTTCAAATCTCCCCTGAGCCATTCATTCAAATTTTCCCCTCAGGTTGGGGCAAACTACAATCCATGCTGTAAAATTAGGGGTAATAACATGGCCCACTTTATTCCTGAGGTAAGGTGTGAAGTGCTTTGAACACTTAGAGCAGGGGTGGGGAACTTCTGGCCCACAGATCAAATCTGGCTTGCAAGGCTGTTTTCCCTAGCCTACTTGTCATATGTAAACAAACAAACCCCTGTGTTGCACAATATAGCTCAGCAATATCAAAAGCAACACGATGGCCAGAAACAATTACAATATGGAAAACTTTATGGAATAATTCAGAACATCAAAACTATCAAACTGAAGTCTCTGAAAGCCCTTAAATAAGTCATGGTGCCAGACTGTACCCGGCGGAGATCAAGCTGTGAAGCTTTGTACAATTGGCAAATGTCCAATTCTGATGTCCGACTCTGAACTCTGCTGAACAGTGTTCCGGATAGCAACTACTGTTTCGTTCAATTCTTCAGCAGCCAATTAGTTCAACAAAGACTCGTAAGTAGAAAAATGTGTAATTTCTTCATTGACTGAAAATAAAATATTCAAACGATGACCTGCACATACATAACAACAACTTCAAATAGCGTGGAAATTATAAACTGTAACATAAAAAGGTTACATACCCAATCTTTTTTTTGAATCGAATACATAAGAATAAAAAATACTCTGGAACAGTGCTCATGCGATTATGTAGTCACTGTTACTAACATCATTTTTTGAAAAATATATATAGCGAGCCCCAGGTGATACTAATAACAAGGAGACCGAGATTAAAGACACAGTACAAAGTAACAGCAAAGATACAGATAATCAAATAAAACAATTGAGGTCTAATTCAGAGTTAAGTCCCCCTGGATGAATAGATTTAAACATTAAAATAAAACTGGTTTCTTGCTGCCGTAATTGTCGTTCATAATCTTTTCTGATACCAGTTGTCCTCTGATTCACCCTTAAAACTGTAAATAATAAATCCGTATCTGAATGATTGTGAGAAACAAAATGTTCTACCAGAGGTGCCTCCATATTGGCATTACGTATGCGTGAACAATGTTCCCAAATCCAAACCCCAACTGCTCAAGTGGTGGAGCCTATATACAATAGATTACAAGGACATCAAATAAGGTAGACAACATCTCTGGTCTGACATGGACTAAATTGACGAATAACAAAACTGAAATTGGTTTTCTCCTCATAAATTTATTTAATCTGTAAAGAGAATGGGCAGGATGAACATCTGCCACATTTGTGGTGACCAGTGGGCCCAGAACTACTGATGGTACGAGTTATAGTTCGGACTTCATATCCGTGTGTACTAACATGTCCTTAATGGATTTAGTCCGTCTCAGGCCAATCAAAGGAAATTCATTACAACCTGGTACATTCCAGAGTACATGCCAATGTTTACGTATAATTCTAATAATTCTGTCTGTATGAGTAGTGTATTCTAATGAGCCCATAATGTGATTTTGAGACAGTGAGGTGGTAGTGGGACCGAGAAGCAATGTCCAGTCCTTGGTAAGACAAGGACATCCGACAACCAGCTGGCAAATGGGCATTTCGAAAGTGTTATGCAAGAGACTTTGACAGGTGGGTGGAAGTTAGCCCACAGGACAGATAACTACCGGTAATTGGCCTACTGGGCCAAAAAGTTTGCCCACACCTGACAATACCTATATTTTTATTAGCTATTGTTGTTCTCTCAGGTCAGTCTCCACCCCCTACCCAGCAAGATAGTTGGTTTTCTGATTCCACTGTGAGGATCAAGCTAGGTGTGATTGTGGAGTTTGATCATGCATCTCCCACAGTTTTTTTATTAAAAAACAACAACAACGTGTTAACACTTTCCCTTACATCTGTTTCCTGGTTTAAACTGCCCCTCTTCAGCTGCTATTTGCCCCACAAGGTCACACCTATGAGTATCCTAAGGGCACCTTTTTCGCCAGCCGCTCTATCCCTGAATCCTACTGGGGTCATGTCCTAATGGCTGGAAAGAAAGCAGAGGTGGTAGACTGGGATGGATTCTATAGTCCAGGCTAGAAGCCAAAGTCAGGGCAACACTTCTTTTGATTGAAAGGCATGGCCACATACAGAGTTGTTGGGGTAAGCTAGGGGAACTGACCAGGATTCAGGCAAGCAAACAGTCTGAAAAGGCAAAGTGGCAACCTGTTAGTGTCCTTCGGCGATAATTTGCTCAGATTGTGGGGATGCGACAAGGCTTCCAACTTCACACCTGTTGATCATACTGTGCATACAGAAGCATTCCATTTCTAATATCAAACCTTAGTAATATAAATTTTTTCAGCCATTTAAACTAATGATGCAGAAAGAGTGGGAGGTTTTGAGAGTTCTGTTTTGTTAGAAGATTCGGCATTAAGATTTAGCTTTAAAAAAATTTTTTTTCCAGGCTTTAGAGGGCACCAGAGAGCTTGAAAATATTATCGGTGTTTCAGAGACCGCTGGTAACTTGAAAGATGAAGTGAGCAAAGCCAGAAAGCTAAGTAAGGACTTTTCATAATTTCCCTTTTTATGATAGAATTAATATGCATCCTTTCACATATTTTACATGAGCATGCCTAGGTGTCCTGGAAATATTACATATTGCAGTGATACAGATTAGTTTCCATATTAAGTACTTCATATTAAGCAACACAATTAAGCAAACAAATAATTGATAAGAGATAAGATTACAGAACACTCAAGTGAATTTATATTACGGGTGACCCAGAAACTACAACTGATCCAGAATGCGGCAGCTAGACTGGCGACTGGGAACAGCCGCCGAGACCACATAACACCGGTCTTGAAAGACCTACATTGGCTCCAGTAGGTTTCCAAGCACAATTCAAAGTGTTGGTGCTGACCTTTAAAGCCCTAAACGGCCTCGGTCCAGTATACCTGAAGGAGCGTCTCCACCTCCATAGTTCTGCCCAGACACTGAGGTCCAGTACCGAGGGCCTTCTGGCGGTTCCCTCACTATGAGAAGCCAAGTTACAGGGAACCAGGCAGAGGGCCTTCTCGGTAGTGGCACCCGCCCTGTGGAACACCCTCCCACCAGATGTCAAAGAGAAAAACAACTACCAGACTTTTAGGGGAGATTTAATGTTTAATAGATTATTGTATTTTAATACTTCTGTTGGAAGCCGCCCAGAGTGGCTCGGGAAACCCAGCCAGATGGGCGGGGTATAAATAATAAATTATTATTATTATTATTGCAGAGAAGCTGCTAAAATGTGGGCTGGACGAGGTAAGTGTTAGGTGGATTTGTACCTGGTTGACTGACTAAACCAAAGTACTTCTCACTAATCGTTCCTCATCAAGTTGGGTGAAAAGTTAGGTGCCACAGTGTTGTGTCCTGAGCCTGTTATATTAAGGGGTAATATTAGTTTTACTTGTGGCCTAACAATCCAGTGCTTCTTACTCAGAAGAAAGTCTCACTGTATTCAGTGGGACTTGCTCCCTAGTAAGTGTGTTTAGGATTGGACTCTGCTGCTAGCCATGTCCAAAGAGATTTAGCAGAACTTTTGTCTACAGCAGTTTGTGTGAGAAAAAGGGAGGTGATTGTTTTCTTCTGATTTTTACGATGTACAAAGGTTTGCAGGGGAAAGGGAGAGCAGAGATCTGGGAGTGCCCTGTTCTGGGAGTAGAACTCCACTCGAGGAATTCTGAATTCAATCCAGTATTTTCTTTAATTGAAAAATTTCCTGGAACGTTAGTGGAAAAACCCATTTGTACCATTTTTCTATATTAGCATCACATGAGTAGAGTTCTCACAGTATCTAAATATATTTTGTTCCTCAGTAAAGCAATCTGGAAAGCTGCTAAGAAGGACCAAGGCAAGACAGCCTGCCCAAGGTAACTCCCCCATGTTATTTGTTTTGATGGCAAACAGTTGTCAAAGGGGTCCATTTAGCAAATTTCTTCTGAAAGACTTGAAAATGCCTTTTGCAAGAGACTGTTTCAGATTTGTGTCCTTTTCGGCAAAATTAGGTTTCTTGCCCTCTCTTTGGTTGTATGACATTTAAGCTGTTGGCAAGATAAATACTTCCCCCCACCCGCCACTTTCAGATTACAAAATGCCTAACTGAACAAACTATGCATTTAAAAATGTATTTATTTGATATGTTTTTATATACCACCTTTTTACTGAAGTTTCCTGGTGGTGTTCATATTAAAAATATGCAAGATAAAAATGATAAAATATTAAAAAGCACAACAATATAGAGGCTAAAATTCAGCTGCAGCAGGCGAGGGGGGGGGGAGAAAGTAAGAATGAAAAGTGGAATTGCACATCTTCAAAGTCCTGGTTAAAGAAGTATGGTTTAAAGAGATGCCAAAATATAATAAAAGATGGTACCTGCCTAAGTTCAGGAGGAAAATGATTCCATATAAAGGGTACAATTGCAGAAAAGGCATGGCCCCAAGGGGACATCAGTTGCACTTCTGTTGGCTGTGACAAATACGTACCTCTCTATTTTGAAGTGTGTGCAAAAGATAAGAAGCCACAATTGCTAAGTGATTTGCTTGCCTGAACACAAGGTAAAATGGGACACCAGCATTAATCTCGTGTTAAGGTGTTCATATAATGTCCCTAAGGGGTATTTATTAATTTGCCTTCACCATTAGCTCCGTGAAGCAGCTTTGTGGGCAGTACACCAGCAACATACCTATTCTGTCTTTCTGGCCAAGAACCAAGAACAAATTCTCAAATCCAGATCCAGAGCGTACTGGCCTTGTGGTGAGAACGATGCAACTCTTGTGGATTATGTCAACTCCCCCCCACCCCGCCCCCTCGGTCTGTGTGGGTGCTGCACTAAGCTCCTGGGAGGCAGAGTTATCCATCCATGCATGTTGGACAGAGTTATCGATGCAGTGGTTAGGAGAATGCACTCTGCAGATGCTCTGTTCTCTCCTTTCCCCCCCACATGGTTTGGCCTCAGCTCCAGTTTTTGGGAAAGGTTGAGCCTCATTTACTAGTCAGCCCCATTAAAGAAATTAAGGCTGCAGTTTTTTGCCCAGTAATATATCTTTAACTCGTCAATCTGAGTTACTGGGCACAGGATTGTACTGTAGTCAGAACTGTTCTTGGTATTGGCATGTAAGCACCCTACCAGTTTGAGAAGAACCTTTATTTTAACTCTCTGGATATGAACTGCCTCCATGTTTATTTTATTTTTTATTTTTTTACATTTTCTTCCTTCTCCACATCACCTTGTCTTAGGTGTAGGCTTTTGAGTGAACTATAAAGCCTTGATGTATCTCAAGGCTTTAATAATGATAATAATATTTCTCTAGTGTCTATTACCGGAGGACCTGAGCATACTTTACAAACATTTATGAATACAGCCTTGCCACATCCCAGAGACATATGATCTCTATTTTACAAAGTCCCATTTCGGTGAGGTGCTTAAGAACATGCCTTGCATTAAACAGAGGAGGCACATCATTGACGTCACGGCTTGTCTGATATGGGGCATAGGCATCTCTTGGAGAACAGGCACATTATGGGTTTTGGTATTCTGCGAATGAGTGGCTTATAATGAGCTTTCGAGCAGATTAAATATACCAGATATTTCCATGAAATCCTGTGGAACACCCGCCCCTTTGGCAGGTATATATATCTTTTAAGCTTTTAAATTAAACTTGACTTTTAAACTTGACTTGACTTTTCTAAATGCGCATTGTTATCGTGGAACACAGCAGTCTTGCAGATGAGTTTACTACATCCATGCCATTTTACTATTCTGCCATGTGGACCGGGGTCATGTAAGTCAGTGGCTCTCCCAGGAGGAATTGTTCCTCCCTGTGTGAGTGGGTAACACTGTTCCATTGTAGCCTTACTCCCAAAATGTTCAGAAATGTAGTAACAAAGCTCTGTAGTAAAATGAGAGCCTTGGCACTGTGCCAGCTAGGTAAACACATTTGGGGTAATGGGTATGAATATAGACCAGCCCACCAGCTGGGACAGAGAAGGTGCCTGTGTGTCTTTTACTACAAAGTTGTGGTTAAATGCTGAAAAGATGAGTGGCTTGTCTGCCCTCCCAGGTAAAGTATGAAATGAGACGACAGCTGACTCCTGGTCCTGTGCCTTAAACTCAAGGCAATACTTCCTCCTACCGTAAGCTTGAAGTCATTTAGCATTTATATCGATATGAAGTGAAATCTCTGTAGCTCAGCAGTGTGTTCTTGATGCCAGACAGGCAGCCACACATCTTGATCAAGTAGATTAATTTTCCCTCGTGGTTTATGATTTAGTTTTTAAAAGAAGCAGAATAAAGGACATTTTAACGATGAAGACTTAGCTTGCCAAGTGTCAGATGCGTTGAGTGGTGTTTTCTCATTCTTTATCTTTAACATGGAGTAAACAAATGACTTTCTTTCCTTGGTTTCTCCCCACCTCCTTATTATGTACTTTTAAAAATTGCCTTGTATCAGTTCATAGGATCGTTGAAAAGAGCTGTTTCTCTCTTTAATGTAATATATAGACCTTAGTTATTGTCTTCTTCTTTTTAACTTTGAAGTTTAGAACATCACAGTGGCAATTACTGCCTCTGAGTGGAACAGAGTTGCTTTTATGCAAGACTACAACTGGTATGGGGAACAAAATTGCATTGGGCCACATACCAGGCCTACTTAATATCTGTTGGAATGGTGCCTGTGTATATAAACCAGAGCTATGAGATTATTGCCTTCAAAATCCGAGGTAACAATTGAACATATGGATCTAGGTATGTAAAGAATGATAGCACAGAGAAGCAGTACTTTCCCATCATCTCCATGCCTTGATCCAGTGAAAGAGAGGGGAAGACCATTTTGCTGATTTGCCCTGCAGCCCCTACCCTTTTCGGAGGATCCCCTAACTATCAGAGGGTGCAGGCAGAAAGAATAACTGACAAAAGTCCCCTCTCCAGGGCAGGCCCAAGACATTTTGGCACCTGAGGCGAAGCACAAAATGGTGCTCCTCCCCTGCCAAGGAAGAGATGAGTGAAGTGCATGGGAACAAGGAATGAGGGTGGGAGGATACAAGCAGCACCTCCTATTTGCCAAGAGGCCGTTGTAGAGAAGACATTGGGGTGGAGGGCTGCTGAGGAGGTGTCAGGTCCAGCCTCCAAGGAGTATGCTCTGTGTTGTTGCTGCAGCCACTGCTACAGCAGGGGGCAATGCATTCCTAGGGGGCCAGGTCTACTGCTCCTGTGGATCTTGCCACTGGAGGCAGTCACCTCACCTTGCTGCATGGGTGGGCCAGCCCTGCCCCTCTCCCACATTTCCCAAGTGTCCCCAAGCAGAACGCCATGCAGGGGATGAGCTTGCTGATGGGAGCAAAGTCTGGATCCAAGCTACTGTCTGGAAACCAATCGCTGGAATATCCGTGACCAATTTTAAGCTGGGAAATCTAATCTTGGTCACATACAAGAATCCTTACAGCTGCAAGTTTAGAAAACTGGTCAAGTTGGGCTGCAACACAGCAGGACAGAAGAGTGAGTTTGCTTAAGGAATTTTCATTTGGCAGAATTCTTACTCGTTCTGAAGTTGGTTTCACTTACATATTCCCCCACTCTCTTCTTAGCCTAATGAAACCCACTGGAACCAGTGCCATGGTATACTAAGCATCTCTTTAGTTGCTTTCTAAGTAAAGCAACCATATAGGCTTATTTGTGCTCAAGGACAACAGTTAAACATGCTGCATCATAATGTTTCTTCCATTTGTAACGCTAATGACCCAAGCAGTGAAAATTTAGTGTGACTCTGAAATCATATGGGTCAAAATGACGCACTTTTAGCATGTTAACAATATAATAAATACTTCTTGAATGGGAACTTTGATCCCTTCTGCTGTCCTAATGAAAATAAAGGCTAGAGAAGGCTGGAGAAAGACTGTCTTCTTTATTTAGTTTTTTTACTTTTGGATGTGGTTTTCCATAATTATTTTTAATTAGTTACGCTCAGGACATGAAACCTATGACTATTCTTTGGCTTGATACAGATGGAATGTCACATTATCATCACATGGTAAGGCATGAAATTTATTTACTTTACATAAACAGCCTCTACTTAAAACAACTTAATTCAGAACATTCCTTTGTCAATGGGCAGCATTATGTAGATCTTAGTATATCATTCTGCATTAGCAACATAAAAAATGGCACCATTGTTTGCCCATGACTAGCATTTACAGTAAACAAAATGTTTTTTGAAGAGAATGTAAGCAAACTTGAGAGCAGCTGCCAGGAGATGAAATCTAGTCATGTTGCTGCTGTCCAAAGCATGCTTTATGTGTGTGTAGGTTGCACTCTGCATATTTCAAAGGGGAACTTTTTAACAGTTTTAGCATTTTGTGGGAGTGAATACAAACAAAACAAACCTTTATCCTGCTGATTCTTAGGCAGGGTTTCAGTAAATGCTAAATCTAAAAGAGACATTTTACTCAACTTTTCCCTAATCAACCAGGATTAAAAGATTTGTGTACAAATGTTTTTGTGCAATGCAAGACAAAGCACCAAAGTTCTGCAGGTTTTAAAAAGTGCTGTTGTCTGTTACACAGCTTTTATGTACAGTACTGCTTCCAACCTGATTTGGTCCAGCTTGTCCAGTTTCCCATCTTCACCCAGTGTAGATCAGGGGCATGCAAATGAAGGCTAGCGGACTGTATCGGAATCTACCGTTTTTTTGGGGGGGGGGTTGTCCAGGCTGATGCAACCATGTAGTGACTCGGTTCCAGTCCAGTTGTCCCAGGAGTTTAAAAAAGGAACAAAAGATTTTCAAAGGAAAAAAAATGTGGGATGAATTGGGAAGCTATTGCCTATGCCTGACATTTAAAATAGTGAAAAGAGCTAATAAGCGCTCTAGTCCTGTTAGTTACTACCTCATTCCTTGCACTTTTTAGGTGCTCTTTAGTGAAGAACAGAGGGATCTGCCTTATAGTGGCTATGTTATGATGGGATGATAAACTATGGTTTGTTGTGATGGGGATGATCTTGGGCAAGCCTCAGGCTTTGTGTCCACTCCTCTTCCAGAGAACTGTCTTTAACAGCTGTGTAGCAGGTCAAAATTAAACAGGTGAAGCCTTTTCTGGTATGGAAAAAAGCTTTAGATGTTCACATTCAGTCTGTCAAACATTTTATTACTTGTGTGGCCCTAATTTATTTTGGGGTTGTCCAACCCAAGTGCAAAATAGGATACAAAGCTTAAAGCAATTTGTGTCCTCTTTTGCAAGAGGGGGCAGAAGGCCTAATCCACATACAGTGCATTGGACCCATTAAATACTGTTGGCACCCCGGACTTGCTCACAGACAAGTGTGTGCAAGATTGCAGCCTTGGTTGCCTCGAAAGCTGTGCCACTCTTGAGATTATTTTGTAAGAGACAAAGTTTTGGCTGTATTGATTTTTGTGGGGTGTTTTTGTGTTTCTGCTTCAGGTGAGACTTTAATCTGTCTAGTAGAGAGATCCTACTTATTGTGAAGAAAAATGGTCAGAACTCAGTTATTCTTTTGACCTACAAGTACTGCACGATTAGATCTTTTTCTCATCTCAACAAAAAAACGCTTTGTTTCCTCAAAGACACTTGTGTTAATAGGTGGCTGTAATTAGGGTGTGAATTTTAAAATACAGCCTTTGGCATGTTTAGCATCACAGGCCAGAGCTGCAGGTGTGATAGATACTTGGGAGGCAAACTACAAACTTCTCCAATGATTTACTATTCTATGCTATGTAGATGAAATATTAAGCTATTAATTTTGGTGGCAGACATAGAAATGCATATGAGACATATGACTATAAAGCTTCAGATATATATACACAACCAACCATATGGATATGCACAAACACTCAGACCTGTCAAACTGCATTCCTTATATGAAGGTCTACCATTCAGCCATTGTACATGAACTTTGATGCATTACTTTTACAATGTGTTTTTCTTGCAGATCTCTTCCTACAATGCTTTAAAAAAAAAAAAAACCCCACCAAACCCTGACATTAGATATCGGGTGAAATGAAAACTATTAATTATATAAGTGTTATGTATAGTAATTTGTACATAACTATAAATACTCCTAAATATGTCTTCTTTGAGACGTACAATAGTTATTTTAAATAATAAAAAAGGAAAGGTGCATTGGTTTGGAGTCACTTAATAGCAATTACATTTTAAGAGGTGTAAATAACTTGCTATCCAGACATTACAAATATCCAGGTGCTCTGTATGTGCTGATGACAACAAAATTGAAAAGAAAGACTGCAATAATTCTGACTGGTTTTCTCTGCAGAAGATATTGATTATTTGTGTGTGGTGAGAGATTTGGAAAATTCAATTAAAGGAGTTGTGCAAAGGTTTCATAAATTTTCCTTATACAGCGTGTACACAGACACTGTTGCGTATTAAATCAATGCAGCACTTCACAATATATTTTCTTTGAAACATAAAAATAAATAACATTTAAACAGTTCTGCTTACTACAGAAACAAGTTTTATTTTCTGTGAAGCATTTAGTCATGTGCTATCACTGACTCATACACATTTGCCAGCTGTAACAAATTTTATAGACGTTTTCTCCAGAGACATAGCTCATGTACTATGAATTTTTAAATGAGCAAATGGTGAAGAGGGGATGTCAGCAATATAAAAATTGATCAGTTAAAAGATAAAAGCATAAGTAAAGAGATTTGTATGGTAGTCTTAATAGGTTTTATTAAATAAAAATACTATAAAAGGACAGTAATAAATAGACTGAAGGTTTTAACTGTAGTTGAGGTGGAGAAAAATTATTCTGGCACATTTAAGAGAAGATTGGTTTTATATCACCAGACAGGTGGCCATTTTTTCCTCTCTCCCTCTCCACTTTAGAGCTGTTCATGGTTTAAAGCATTTAAACTTGCACACACATGCATAAAAGAGAGTAAACTTTCAACTAGATCATGACCTTTCACTGTGCTGGTGGATGGGTAGAGGAACAGAAGATTCTCCCCCACTTTGCACAAGCGGATTAAGGTAGATCTCTAGAAAGACTTGTGCAACTCCCCTTGACCTGGGCAGGTCTCATGAAGTTGAACAGCAAAGTTGGCTAAGGTCTCTACACAGTGCCACAGTTGATTCTGATTCAGCTCAGAGCCCGTGTGGTGCAGTAACCAGAATCTGTAGGAAGGGTTGTAGCTCAGTGGTAAGAGCGCATCCTTAGCATGGCCAGGGTCCCAGGTTGAATCCCTGGCATCTGCAGCTGGGAAAGACTCCTGGCTGCTGGACAGTATTCACAACACTTACTTAGATGACCCAACAGTCTGACTTGGTATAAGCAGCTTCTATGTAACCCCAAATCCCCACTGAGCATTGAACTCTCTAAGGCCCTGGGAAAGCCAGTATCTTGACTAACTTGTTGCGTTGTTGGAGAAAGGGCAAAATGGAATGGTAAGAAGCCCACTGTGTGGCCTGATATTGATGTATGCAGTTATAATAAACACAGGGCAAGACATAGGAGTCTCTTGGGGGACTGGACCTTTGGTGGTGAGCCTCAAATCTACTGCTTGTCCCCCCCCATCACACACATACACACACACACACATATATACACACACACACACACACACCGTATATAGGATCACTGACTTTGCAGTGTGCACATCCCATAAACAAAGTAGTGTTCCCCAGCACCACCATCTTCATTCTCCAGGGATACCTATACATATTAACTTGTGTCATGAGCCTCAGCCACAGAGTCGTTAAAGCAGCAAGCAGCAAGTCTCCCCCAATCTTATGTCCTTCAAATGCCTTGGACCTTGTAAGCTCTCATGATCTCCGATTGTGGCCTGTACTAGCTGGGGATTATAGGGGTTGTCGTCCAAAACATCTGTTGAGCACCACATTGGGGTAAGGCTGACCTAGCAAGATGCCTGCCAAAAGTAGCTTCCTGATGGTCAGCACAAGATTGAGTTGGTGGTAGGCTTGGAGTTCTTTCTTACCCCAGTTTTTAACTTGCCAAATCCTAAGAGCTTGAAGTTCTAACAACCCACTGAAACCTTTTGGGTAAGCCTCTGTTTTTGCCACTATAGTTAAAATAGAATCTTCAATATTTGCATTAACTTGTGTTTAAAAGCAATTTATGTTCCACAAGATGAATGCATCCCAATGAAAACAGTGGGCCCAAAAATGTTATATTGTGTCCAGTGACTATGTTAGATTTTTCATTTTCTGTTAAGTATAAACTGCAATATAGAATTGTATTGGTTTTCTTGTTATATGAAAAAAATGTTCTTTGTTTTACAGACTATCTCCAACCCGCCAACAGCTTTGAATATCTTAAATCCCTCATCAACTGAGGTGAGGAGATCTTCATGTTTAAGAGACAGGATTGAAGTTTGTAATTGAAAGTACAGTTAAAATATATGTGTTTATTGGAAGCTTTTTGAGGAATGGCAGATTTGTGGGACTTAATTTCTAGCACCCCTTGATTAATAACTCATAATAGGGGGGGACTCTTTTCACTGGTGTTCACTTAATTTGAATGTAAATGACTGAGAGTTAATTATTAATATTTTCTCTGCAAACTGATGATTCTTTAATTCCCAAAATGTGTATTAATCAATATGCTGGGCTAGTTCAGACATAGTGTTTCCAAAAGGCTTTACTTAGCATACATGTGTAAGTTTATATGTCAGAATGTTTTCTAAAACAGTTTTTTGTTTGTGTTTTCATTCATCCAAAGAAATATTTGTTGGAATGATACCACATGAAGTGCGTTCCATTTTTGGCACAGCATCAAAGCAAACTTAGCAAGTATTTGAACCATTTTTGTTTCTTGCTGGCTCAGGAAATTCTAGTTTACTTGAGAGCTCATGATATGTAATTTTACAATCGCTCAAAATAGGATGACTTCCAACTTTGACGAGGTTCCCTTGCACAAAGGCAAAATTGACTCTGAAGCTCTACTAAAATCATGTTGTTTTAATTGCCATTTTTCTCCAGGAATATGTGTGCTGAATCACGAGATGAGACATGTTTCTCACTTTCGAGTACTGGCATTTCCAAAGCCCAGCTCATCTTAAAACATGCAATATATGTGCAGTGGGACATGAACACCATGCCCTCCTCCAAGGGCCACCCCACATTCATAAGCTGGATGTGACAAAATGGTGTTTAATGCGCCATTTAAATTGAGTAGGTCTGATTTGTGTGATCTACTCTTTCCCCAACTATTTGAGCAGGAAAAACTATTGCATCAGTTGGGCCTGCATATACTGAACTCTCCTCCTGTAGACCTTTTCATTCCAGCATTGTATGCAACATGTGGCCCAGAGGATGGGTTGTGGAGGGCAGCAAGATCCTGTTCCCCGACTTAAAGTAGACAAGGCATGTGTGGTTAGGACACAAGTCCCCAAACAAACAAAATTAAATTATCTTCCTGCACAGAGCATAGCATAATTTTTAATAAAATGCCATCCTTTCTGAAACACAATGAAGATATTCCAGGTCTTGCCTTGCAGGCAAACATTAAGTTCATTGAGCCTGTCCAGTATGTCGGCCAAGAACCCTAAGCAAAGCTAGAAAATGTTTGTCAAGGAAATGACAAATCCATCAAAATGTATGGTCCTTGTTTCTGAGTTTACAGACTCCTACAGATTCTTACTTCACTGTCACTTTTTGTAAAATCTGCAGGTTTTCACACATGGTAAGAGCTACATTAGCTTCATTAAAATTTGTTTTTTTTGTAGCTAGTACCTGGTCCTCTCTCGGACACAGGTGGCACTGTGGGTTAAACCACAGAGCCTAGGGCTTGTTGATCAGAAGGTTGGCGGTTCGAATCCCTGCGAAGGGGTGAGCTCCCGTTGCTCAGTCCCAGCTCCTGCCAACCTAGCAGTTCAAAAGCACGTCAAAGTGCAAGTAGATAAATAGGTACCGCTCCAAGCGGGAAGGTAAACGGCGTTTCTGTGTGCTGCTCTGGTTCGTCAGAAGCGGCTTTGTCATGCTGGCCACATGACCTGGAAGCTGTACGCCGGCTCCCTCGGCCAATAATGCGAGATGAGCGCCGCAACCCCAGAGTCTGTCACAACTGGACCTAATGGTCAGGGGTCCCTTTACTTTACTTTACCTGGTCCTTTACTCATTTCACATGGCCAGTGTTGTGTCTGATAGTATCTTGGATAGTATCTCTTCCAAACACCTTCATTATATTATTAGCTGAATGAGAAGTTTTGAAAAAAGAATTGTTAGCAGTTCTTAATGTCAGTCAGTGATAAAATAAGGACTCTTGCTCAATCTCAGGTGATCCAGTGTAGCAAACATAAGCCATCCCTTGCATTCCTGGTGCTGTTTGCATTGTTATACACACACAATGCAAAAAAAGGGACTTGGGTTCTGAGCATCAACTGCCATATTGGCAGTTCTGCAGCAAGTTGTGGTATTGGACAGTAAAGACTTAGCTGTATGGTATACTACAGATGCTGCTATTTTTATTGCTGCAAAGCACCACAATTTTTTTTTTTGCTGAGGGAACAGACATGGCTGTTTTGTTCTTGCCACAATACAAAAGACACCATCATGCCTCAAATAATCTAGAAGATGGAAATAAACTCCACTGAAGTGAGGCTTACTTCTGAATATGCGTGCAATGAATTGTGCTGTTACAGAACTCCCTTTTTTTAAAAAAGAAGAAGTAGTAGTTGATTGCAGGATATCTTTTACCAAATGGCATTTTAATTAATGATTGCTCATTTATTTTAATCAATGGTTTCATGCTATCATGATAGGATGGCAATTTTGCCTGTAGACAAAGATGTGGCTGTTCTTTTGAAATCAGAATATGAATCCTCACCTCTCGCCAGACAGGCAGCTCTTTTGTTGCCCTTCCAGCTTTCTTTCTCCCACTCATATTCCTGTTTCTGGCCTTCTCCTCTATCCCCTTATTCCTGTTTCCCACCTTCTCTAAGTTCTAACCCTCACTTACTAAACTGTGCTGCTAACCTTGGCCCACTAACCATTTAGATCAGGGTTTCCCAAACTTGGGTCTCCAGCTGTTTTTGGACTGCAACTCCCATCATCCCTAGCTAGCAGGACCAGTGGTCAGGGATAATGGGAATTTTAGTCGAAAAACAGCTGGAGACCCAAGTTTGGGAAGCCCTGATCTAGGGTCCGCTCTCCTAAGCCAGCTCCTACGCCCACTAGTCTTCTTGGTCCATAATTTCAAAAGTACAGGGAGGCTTGACAGAGTAGCGTGTCTCTCTGCAAGATACAGCAAGCAGAAGAACCCAGCTATTGAAAGATCTATCAGTTTAGAATCATACCCATCTGATTGGACCAATGACATGTACCTCCAGGTAAACGGATCCAGGGGTTGCCACTCCTGCAACACTGCTTAGGTGCAGGTTTGCAGACCGTGCAGGTTTGCAGTAGCAGCCATGCTCCTCCAAGAGAAATGTTGGCGCTATGGCAGGCGGCAAGAATGTGAAAAGCAGTGCATTAAGTAATACGGTTTCTTGCCTGTCTCCATGGCATAAAATGCACCAAGGAGACTCCCAAACATAGAGAGCACAGCAATAGACTCTCTAGCATCTGTCACAAGCATCTAAAAGTAATTTGTGCTTATGTGTAGCATTTCCCTTCCCCACCCGCCTCCTGAGGTGTTACATGCACATTGTCTCCTTTCGATGATTGCTAATGGACACCATACTGTAGGATGTTCATGCCAGGAAAGCAAGCTGAAGTCTTAAGACTTGGTCGATGGAAGCCAAAATTGTAGCCAACACAACTGGCATAACAGTTGATGAACTGCGGGTTACACAAAAGGCAAAGCACTTGCATGTCTCTTAATGAGAAAAATCACCTCCTGTTATTCCAGAGCAGCTATGAAAGAAACAGGAGTTTGCTGAAAGGTAGTCACAAAACAAGAGAACATATTCAAACCCAAGGATGCTATGTAATACGTCTAATTTTATACTTCTTTATTCTAATCCTTTATATCCCTCCTTTCAGGAAACAAATCCTTCGTAGGTTGAAGCTTTCTAAACTGGCTCTTGGTAATAGCAACCAGAATCCATGTATTTGGGGTTGTTCATTAAATATGTCTCTTGAAATGATAAGCTGACACATGAAGTTGCCCCATGTTAAATTGTGAACTAAAATAATACTGGGAAGCATTTGTATTTTAACATCCAGTATGCTTTTCAAGGAAGCAGGGTATTCTGTTTTCTAGGTGTTCTGTCTATACACAGGAAAGCTAGAGCTAAACCACAAATAGCGCATTCAAAGGGCAACATGGATGCCGAAATTGTTGTTTATTTTATTCATTTTTTTAACCCACACAGGCCGTATCTGAAGAATATATTCTGCTTGGCTGCAAGATTCTACAACTGCCTGATCCTACTTAAAAGGTTGAAAAGAAACGCCTGTAAATCTATCTCCCCAGCAAATACCAGCTAAGGATTGCTCAGTGCACTAGGCAGGTGCACATCTAGATACAGTTTCTTGCGTCTAATTTAAACTTTACAATCTGTACAACCAGATAATCTCAATGTAAATAATACACTTCTCCATAGCTCTTTTATGCAAATGGGTAACAGCACAAGCTGAATTTCTGCACCAGGCCCCTATGCTTGCCCTACCTTGGTAAAATGCCTCTGTGAGCTTTCCCCTCATGTTTTGGGAAGAAGAGCTGTGCTTAAGGATGGACACTATTTCCCAGGCCTTCAAACAAACTGTAAATTTCACAGTAATGATATGCTCCATGCTTTCTCTGAAGGAGTGCCAGTTTGACCACAAACAATGAAGACTGCTTGCCAACATGCAGGGCATTGTTTATGCAACTTATCAGCACACCCAAAAGGAAGCAATTTTCCATCTATCTTTGGCTCGCTACCATCGTTTAGCTAGCAAAACCTTATGTGCCTCACATGCAACATTTTCAATGCCTTTTTAGTTATTTTGGTTTACAAAAGCACCACATAACTTTAGTTTTGCACTGCTAGCAAAACTAGCAGTATGTTCTTCTGCTTTGTGGTGCCTGAACTTATGCTGCAAAATCATTAAAAAGCAACACCATAGAGATTAATGTTTCTTTGCAATAGTACCTGCAGGGACAGGAATCAGTAAAACCTATCCTAGCATGTACTGAGATCCACAAATGATCTCACGTTTCAGTCAAAATAAATGGTAACTATGCTGGAATGTTTAGAGGGCCAAGTACATCTTTAATAACTTTTCAACATAAAGACTATTTTTAATGGAAATTTAGGTGGTGGTGAGGCTGAGGCATGTATCTTCTCAGGTGACTGACACTGAAATGCCAGCTTCACCATTTTAAGTGTAAGCAGAGTGGAGCCTTAAAAATGTGCTTGCTCATCTCTTCTGTATATATACCCTTTATGATGGTTTGAAGACACTACATAGGGAGGTTTTCCTTCTTGATTTGCACTGGGTCCCCTTCTGATCCCCCAAAAGCTGCTCTTGAAAGTTAGAAGACTCTATACAACAGATTTGGGAGCTGCAGAAGGGGTGGTAGACAAACAGGTAGAAATTGTGGAGCCCTTGCTCCTGGTATGGAATATAAGCGCCTTCTGCCCATGCAAGAAGCTTTTTGCAACCAAGCAGACAGTAATAAGTTGTTCGGCATGTACCAATTTCAAAACTGAAGTTGTCAACTATAATTGGGCCACAATTCTTTTTATAGAATAAAACTTCTGAAAGATAATTTTGCGTTGACAAATTGTTTTTAAAAAGTGGTTTGCTTAGACACTTCAGTGTAAATAGTACAGGTTTTAGGTTACAGTTCAAAGTATTTCACTGCTATCAGTGCTAGTTACTTCAAATATATGCATATGCTTTTAAGCAGGAAAAGGTTGAGGGACTTTTTCTTCCCAGGATGCAATTGCTAGTCAGTTTCACTTACTGTACATAGTTTGAGGGACTTTATTGGGGCAACATCATTGCTGCCTCTTCAGTTGTTTGTGGCATCATAACTCATTTCCAAGCATGTTTACTTACAAATAAGTTCTACGGATTTCCTTGGGACTTGCTCCCTTGTAGGCTTCTTCAGAATTGCAGCCTAAGGCTATTAAAGTACTGCTTCTTAGCCACTTGTACTAAGCTTTTTCTCTTTTCAGAAACAGCTGGGTTGGTTAAGAACCATTTCCTAGTTCTACATAAGGTAGATCAGATAACTCGCGCTTTATCACCCTTAAAGGCCATCTGAAGGACAAAGAAAAGAGATATACATAAAACTAATGTTTTTCTATGCTGGGGAATACTTGCTCTGGGCTTGATGACTACAAGCAGAGCAAAGGGCTAATGGAAATGTGAGATCAGTGCTCTGTCAGCAAGAGTGACTGTTTCACACTCTCCTTTCCTGAGTGATTTTTGCAGTGCTTCAACCATAGCTGCCAAGTTATCCCTTTTTTACAGGGATTTTCCCTTATGCTGAATAGGCTTCCTCGCGAGAAAAGCGAAAACTTGGCAGCTATGGCTTCAACATCTTAGAAATATTTTACCAAACTGTACGGTGTGGTCTAAACCACTGAGCCTAGGGCGGGGAAGGTCCGCGGTTCCAATCCCCGCGACGAGGTGAGCTCCCGTTGTTCGGTCCCAACTCCTGCCAACCTAGCAGTTCAGAAGCATGTCAAAGTACAAGTAGATAAATAGGGACCGCTCCGGCGGGAAGGTAAATGGCGTTTCCGTGCACTGCTCTGGTTTCGCCAGAAGCGGCTTAGTCATGCTGGCCACATGACCTAGAAAAAACTGTCTGCAGATAAAAGTCGGCTCCCTCAGCCAGTAAAGCGAGATGAGCGTCGCAATGCCAGAGTCATTCGAGAACTGGACTTAACTGTCAAGGGTCCTTTACCTTTTTAACAAGTGAATGAAGTAAATGAACACCTACACAATCCTCATTTTGGAGCAGTGTGGTTGCTGATAGCACGCCAGAGACTGAAGATGCCCGCTTTTCCCTATCTGTGGCTCTAGACCCAAGGGAGGTGAGGCTGGCACGAGGCCCAAGTTGCTCCATACCTTGAATTGGCTCTCCAGTGGTTGTGGTACCTATGCCTCTTGGGAGGAATAACTGCTGTGAGAAAGGAGTAAAGTTAAGCTTGGTAGTATTTAATAAGGGAAATGTGGAAGTGATCCATAGATAGATAGTCCTTTCATATGTGGAGGCTAGGAGACTTAGTTTGGTCAGAACCGAGTATACACATCCTGAGTTAACGTTAAATGCATTACTTTTGGTAAATGAGTCACCATAGACACTAGTGGCCCGTAAAAAATTGTGTCCTCGGCTTTTTAGATTCATCTATCCATGTATTATCTGAAACCAAAGGGGCGCATTGGTTGCCAGATGTGTGTGTGGGGGGGGGGAATCAGCTCTCCTACCACACTAATAATAGCTTTAAGAATGGCGTGGAAACAGACTATTGTTAATGTCATCATCCAATAAAACATTGGATTGGAACCAGACAACAGCTTGGAAAATTGAGGTTTCCTACCTGGTCCGTGGAACACCACCCAGCACTTCCCCTTACATAGCCCTGAGAATCCTAGAGGATAGTGTGGGAACTGGTGCGATGGAGTGGGGAGGTTCTGCCAACTATCCCGTCACACCAGTTTCCGCTGGTGCATGGCATCTCTGAATCCAACCCCCTGCTTAGGGTTTAACTTCCATTACTATGTGTGACAAGGCTGCACATTCAGCACATGCTATCCTCTTCCGTTCACAATAAATAAATCCAAATTGCATAGGAACACTGGGCCTCCACTCCAGGGGAAATTGCACACACCAGTGGGTTTCTTTGCACACATATCTGAGTAACAAACCATCCAACAGATGGTCAACAGTGAAGGAAGTTTGGCCCGATTTGGGGCACACCCAATAAAGAGGCAATTGCACCGTCCAGGCTGACAGAGCCAACCATCTGTTTGGTATAATCTTTGATCCAATATTGGGAACCAGGAGTGCTTTATATAGACTGACAGGAACTAAATAAACATTTTATGCATGCAGTTTCTTTCAGCACACTGGACCTTTGATAGATTGATATAAAAACTTTAAAGAATACCGTTTGAAAGTGTGTACGGGTTTGTATACTTGCAGACTTAGAAGGCTTACTTGGTGTAGGAAAAATACAAGTTTCATTGGTGTAGGATATCATTCCCTTTAATACAATAAATTATGTATTACTGCTCTGTGGAAACTTTACTTTTAATAATCTTCACATTCCAGCACAATGTTTTAATTTCAAGTCCCCATGATTGAACCTATGTTTTCAGCTTCTGTTCATTTTCATAGAGCATAGCAGGGCCATTAGAAAAACAGAGGGGGAGGACATCATTAGCATTTGTTTGCATAATAGATTGTAACTGTGCATGCAGAATTTTGGTTTCCTGGCACAAGATACTAGGCAGCTTGAGCTTTGCAAAAAGCTACATTCAGATTATGTTGCATTTTGTATGGCAGCAAAGCAAACCATGTACTTGCAAACTGAAAATCTGTATCGGAAATATGTAGTACCACTTTATCCCATTTTAAGGGCTTTGTCTTACTGCTGTACATGTTTTCAGAACAGCAAAAAGGAATAAATTTGGGTGGAGCTGACATGCAGTAGAAGCATGTGATAAGTCTATATTGTCTTGTTGAATAAGGTGCTAAAATATGGCAACAAATCAAATTAAATCAGAGGCTTCTTGAATTTTGTATTTAAAATGAATACTCAAAGTCAATGTGTATATAAGTATATAAGACTTTGGCTAGGAACAATGAACTAATTGTTCATGTCCATGATGATGTGTCATATACAGCAGAAATGTCAAGTCTTCCTAAGTGGCTGCTAGAAATTGGTCTAATTCTTTATACGCCATGTACACTTTTGTCAGTGCAGGCAGATGGCATGGAGACAACCATCAAGCACCAAAGAATTCCAAATGGATTTGAATTCTTGCAATAACTTCATATTTTAAAACCCAACAATATTTGAGTTGCAGGCTATTAAATATCAAGACTATTACAAGAGAGTGCTACAGAAAAAGGACTTTGCACAATTTGAGTTCTTGGTGATCTGCATTAGAGTTATAGAATTAGAATCTATATGACTAAAATGCTATTTTGGCTATAAAATTTGCATGTTGCTGGGAGGCTTACATGTTGATGTACATTAAAAATAATGTTGGCCACAACAACGCCTTGGGACTCTTGTTATGGACTTTTAGCTAGTATAAAGGTTAATACTGAAATAAGACTGTCATGGAAGTATGAACCATGACACTGAGTCATGAATATTAGTTCAGTGGCCTTGATGATTTTAAGTATATCATAGAGAATAGTGAAATATTGTACAAGGCAGCTTAATGTATCTAATCAAATAGGCTAGAAGAGACAGCATTTAGTAGCCGTAAAATATGGTTCTGCATCCCCAACACATTTAATTTGAAGTGCATTAAACTGAAAACGCATGCTATTAATTTGGAAACCTTATTCAAAATAAGCCAGTAAAGGTGGCCAAAATATTACTTAATTGTTTTCAAGGTACCAGTAGCTTTCCATCTTCAACAAATAATCAAGTATGATGTTTCCCTTTTATTGCATACAGAGGACAAAGAGTCCATTTCAAACCTCTCTTAATAATGGCTATTCACATTCCTGAAACAGCACAAATTGACATGTAAACATTTTTGTGTGGCTTTCCCCAGCAAATACATAAAATAAGAAAGCAATTTATACCTCACATTACATATGATTTAAGACATAGTTCTATGAAAATATTAAAAGGTGTCCCCTCGCTTTAGTCATTAGTTTTGCGGGTTGGCACTTTGACCTAATTGGTTTTTTTCTGATTTCTGCTATCTCTTGATTCCCATATTGCAATGACATTAAAATATAGCAAGAAGAATAGAAAGTGCAAGCAGGATACAGCAGAGACAGCTAGAGGAAATAAATCTGGTAGCCTTTGTGGAGGATCCAATGTAGCACTCATTAAAGTCAGGATGCCCATCAGAGTTATTGAGACAAGGAACTGAAAGGAGAGAGAAAAGGTACACTGGTTATCACTGATTTACAATGTCCAATAAGTCGTTTCATTGCTTAGGTGCTCTGTTTTCATCATCCCTATGGAAGATATTTCAGAAAATACAATGTGTCTCTAACGTGACATCTTATGTACCAATTGCCAGGGTTGATGCAAACATGGTCACGTTGTCCATATTAGGATGCTGACTCTAACCATAGTTTAGTGTGAAGTGAACAAGCCCAAATGCACTGGAGCAAACTTCCTACTCGCATCCTTCCCTCTCCTCTTTTCTTGATGCTTGTTTCAAACAACTGTAATTAATGTTAACCACAGTTGGTTGGTTTGAACATAATAGCCAAACTGCAGGGGTTTTTTGTTTTGTTTTTAAGTGCAAGCCAAAGGCATGCTGCAGCTTCTTCATGCCATTCTAAAAGTGTCAGGTGCTGCCCCAGATAACTGCTTAAAATGTTCCAGCAATTTTCTTCACCAGCAGCATCTGCACAGAGTGGGAATCATGGCAGCAGTGCGACAGGGGACCTTGGCAACTATACAGTGGCTTATGTTTAAAGCTCATAAACAAAAGGAAAGCATCTACCCCTTAGACAAATCAGTGCACAAAAGACAAGGTTTTTGTAAGAGTTACTTACTGAACTCCTAATAACCGTTGTGAATGTTCTGAACCATGGAATGCATCGTCTAATGGAAGTGGGGAAAAGTTTTAGCTGCATATTGTCTTCAGAAGTATTTTCAAATATTGAAAAAGAAGTTGCACACACTGTGAGAAAGGCCAGTGTTGTCACAATATATGGCAGGAGCAGGCCATCTTTCAGGAGAAGGGGAAGCATGCTGTGGAGAAAGAAACAAATTAGTTCATGCCCTGTCGTAGTTATTTGCCCAACAACAGATAAGGGAGTGAGGGTGGGGAGTCCTCAATAAACTCAAGTTAGAATTATTTAGAAATACTAATATTCAAACTACTCACCTGAAGGTTGAAACAAGTAGAAACCATGTAGACATAAAAGGAATTTCATGTATAACTAAGCAGACGGGTCTATGGGGGAAAGCAAATAAAACCTACATAAACATTGTCAAGGTAACATTTCAATTAGTTGACAGCGGAGCTGCTACATCATACTTTCACATTATTTTTTGTTTTAACAAAAGTGATGCAAAGCCACAGTAAGGGGCATTCATTTAGAATACAGACCACCGGCACATTAATAACAGTAATGGCCAAGCAGCCCATTAGGGCAACAGAGTAAAATAAATTGCACATGGAGATTGTTTATGCACCTTCCTATTGGGGTAAGTGAAGTGTTAACACCACTTACTATTCTTACAATCATGTATATATATAGCAATAGAAAATCCAAATGGTGAGTGCCACCAGAATGGTAACAAAAACAAGGCCACTGAGAACCCAAGATAAAGGTATTAGCAATATTTAGTAAGGGAAAATGTAAGGGGAGATTCCCCCAATGAAAGCTGAGTATGCTCAGCAGCTACCTAAATGTAGGATGTCTGGGGATGAGGCATTGGTGAAAGAACCAAAGCAAAATATAGTGAACCGAGAAAATGGAAGAAAGCTTGGCTGGCTGGCATATTCAATACTGTCACCCCACACTTCAACATTCTATTGCAAGTCCCATTCTTTACTACTACTTGACTCATTTTTAACACAGGAAGCTGCCTTATACCAAGTCAGACCATTGAGGCCCATCTTGCTGAGCAATGTCAATGCTGACTGGCTCCAGCGTTTCTGGCAGAAGCCTTTTCCAGCTCTAACTGGAGAGACCAGGAATTGAACCAGGGACATACTGCATGCAAACGTGTTCCGTCACTCAGCCATATCCCTTCCCTTGTCAATAAGAGCAATTCTGACAGACCCATGCAAGCAAATGGCTGAAAGTAGTTAACAGAAGGGCTTGATAATGAAGCTCACATAAAGGTGACCTGCAGAAAGACATACTGACATTTCAGTTTCAAAACAAGCCAGCTTTAAAATCATGGTTTCTGAAGCTGGCTGGTTTAACTACAGTTCGTTGGTCTGGAGAACACGAGACAATTTCCAAAGAAGCCGGAAAGTAAATACTAGAAACATCCTTCCAGCTATGCAGGAGGAAAGGAGTAGCATGCAAGCCTGAGTCTTGCTCGGATTCATTTTAGCTGAAGCATGTAGCACTACAACATGGTTTAACATTCTGGGCAAACAGACCTACAGATGCAAAAACTGCTCTTTGGTCCCAAGTAAATCCCAAAATATCAGATTTGACATTACTGTGATATAGGAACCTGGCTCTACGGTTCCTGCTGAGCATGTGACTTCAGTGCATGTTCAGCATCTTATGAACTTTGCAAAAGCCATCTCTGAAGCATGTGGACCAATTTTAGAGCTGTCACTTTTCCCACTTCCCCACAATTTTCCTACTTCCCAAGTCTACTTCTTACATGATGGGTGTAAAAAGAAAAGAGGATGGAAGACAATGCATTCTAAAACATTTAGCTTTTCAAAAATAAGACATAGAGGGCACCTCCTTTGGCCAGGTATACTAAATACCCTTTCATGCACCCTGGGCAAAGGGAATAATGTTATTTGGTTGAACCAATTCTCTTGTGCTTCGGCACATTCAAGATCAGGCACCCCCAAACTGCGGCCCTCCAGATGTTTTGGCCAAAACTCCCATGATCCCTAGCTAACAGAACCAGTGGTCGGGGAAGATGGGAATTGTAGTCCAAAACATCTGGAGGGCAGAAGTTTGGGGATGCCTGTTCAAGATGTACCCTTGCATAGGTACTGGAGCCCTATTCTAGATCAGATCCCATGATCCACTTCATCAGATGTGCTGTTTGTTTACTTCCCATTTCAACAGATAATTAATGGTGCAATATATTTTTAAAGCGGAAGATACAACTTACATTGAAACTAGAAGAATAGATTTTTCATGCACTTGGAATGAGAACAGGAAGAAGGATAATGCACAGCTAACCTGTTAAAAACAAAGTTAACAAGTGTTAACACAATGAGGCAACAAGTACTGCTTATATATCCATTGACAGGAATGTGTAGAGGATGTTTTTGCTATTCAGAAACAGCTTACATGTATCCATAGAAGCAGGCTTTCCCAACATGGTGTTCTCCAGATGTTTGGACTACAATTCCCATTGCCAATGGTGAGGGTTGATGGGAGCTGTAGCCCAACAATATCTGGAGCACCAGGTCACAGGATTCTGCTTGAAATTTCACTGTGCTTAAGACCACTTTTCCTTCTTTTCAAGTACATTTAAAATGGGTATGTTACTATAACTAAGTGTATGAAATATTTTAAAGTTGCAGTATAAAAACATTCGAGAGAAAAGCACAGTTCCTTTTTAAAGTTATTGCAATAATTACTCTTATTTTTTTACAAGTAACATTGATCTGAAAAAAAGCAAAAGAAGAAGAAGTGAACACTCATCCACACAAGGCTTTTTTCAGTGGTGGAACTTGAGGTCTCAAATTTCAGCAGCATCCTGTGCAACACAAAAAATTATCCCCCACCTGCCTTCCATTCTACATTATTGTAGAATGTGACGGACACAGGACTCTATACCCCGTGTGGCTGGACCAGTCACATTTCCTTAAATCCACCTCTGCTTTTTTGCGTGATGAAAGTATTTTGAAGAAAAATTAAAGAACAAAAAATTGTAGGCATTTCCCTTCACTTCAGCAATTTGAAGAATACCACTTACGTATTGTTGGAGGACTGCTATAATCATGTTCTGTTATAAGTGTTGTCAGAGTAACTTTTAATAAATACAAAGTAGCACAGCGGAGTAACTTTATTGATCCTTTTAAAAGTACTGTGTGACTATTTAGGCAAAGCTTCAGCTTGCAATGACAGCTAAGCTTCAAAATTTAAGTAACAGAGACAAGGGTGGCTGTTTATCAGAGATTATTAACATAAGGCATAGGTCAAAAAAGAACTATGAACACCACAATACAGTGACAAGGATTCAGAATAGCCCTGGCTACCTTCTCCAAGCCAGAAATATTAAGTCATCTGATTTATGAGTCTTACTGGGCAATTTGGACCAACATGCCTGCTTAATGTGATTGCCGTTATTTAGGCTGCCACATAAATGTTTAATTAATGAGGCTTCCTCATTCCCAGAAGATAGAGTTGGTTCTCCTTTCTCTAACGATCCTTATGACATGAACAGATGAATTCCACTGCCAAAATAAGTGTGCAACCTTGCACAAGTAGCTTGACTGATCATGTATCATCCATCAGGTCTGATCTAGTTGAGATTCCTGCATTGCATGGGGTTGGACTAGATGATCATTGGGACCCTTTCCAACCCTACAACTCTATGATTATATAATTCAATAGTGAGAGGTTAGGAGTTGCGGTTCCAAGTTGGTCAGGAAATACCTAGCTATTTTAGGTAAGTTTGAAGTCTTCAGAACCAGATAAATTGCACCATAAGCTTTTAAACAAATTTGTTCTCTGCTGTCCCAAAGGGCGGAACAAGGGTGTAATAAGCATAACTTACAAGAGGATAGACTTCAGAAGTTTCTCAATAGAACCAAGTTCCTTGAGAGTAGTGGGCTCCCCTCACTAGAGGAATTCATGCAGAGGCTAGACAAGTCATCTGCCAGGGTGACATTGCTCCAGGTTTCCTGCATAGGCCAAATGGTCTATATAGCAATTTCTGTGCATATTTTGCCACCTCATTCTAATTTCCATTCTATAACATATTTTCATCCTATATATGATTGTGTGCGCGTGCATATGCACATATGTATTTGTGGGAGGAAAGCAATAAGCCTTCTGGTGTATGGATGATTCCAACTTCATAATCTGTTTCTAGAGCACCATGTTTTGGTGTGCAAACAAGAATAATGAGCAGTCTGACTGGTCTTAGATACAGCACCTATGGTCACTCAAAATGGCCAGGTTTTGGGTTTCTTGTTGGAAGAGATCATATAGTACATATATATGTTGTTCTATGAAACTGAACAGAGTGTGAATGGAGAAATATATTTGTTTCTATTATAAAACATACAAACATTACATTTTTTTTTAAAAAAAACACGTTCATTAAACACTTACCAAAGCATATTTGAATCCTTTGATAGAAGGCTGCAGAGTTAGTTTTATGCAACTGGGAAGTGCAGTCAGGAATGTTAAGGCAAAGCTGAACATAAAATAATGTATTAAGAATGCTATCAGTAAAAATGGATTAACCTTCTTAAAACTATGAATCAAACCTGATTTTTTTTATACCTGCACTAAAAAACAAATAATAAGGTTCCTGTTTTTAATTTCCTAATTTTAAACTCACAAATTAAACAAGCAGAAAACAACCACATGACACTACTAACTGTTTAAATCAACTCTGTTTCCATGCAGATGGTTGAACCAGTGCCAGAATCTGACATTTAATGTATTTATTATTTAAAAAATATGTATAACCTGTCCTTCATCAATACAGATTCAAGAGTAAGGTACAGAACACAAAATGAAATAAACACCAACCAACCAAATCATAAAAGAAACAATAAATTGTAAAAGAAACCATCAAAGCAGCTAGAAAAAACAAAGCAAGTTAAATAGCAATCAACTTGCAAAACTTAAAATGCCTGGGCAGATATAAGTCTTCAGCTGGCATTGAAATGATAACAATGTTGGCACTACTCATAACCATAAGGGGAGGGCATTCCGCAGACGTGGGAACCACCAAAGAGAGGGCAATATTATTACATTGTTTTAAAATACTATCTTGTGATCCTACCAACGGTGGAACATAATTCAGACTTGAAAGTTGCTATGGACTTCTATTCTTACTTACCTTAGTTTAAGTTGAGTTTCTGCTGACAGCACTGCCTTTACTTTGAAAAAAACACTTACAGTGCACCAAACATTGGCCACTTTATCCTGAGAAGATATTTAAAGTGTTGCATTATTTTTTGTTGATGGGCCTTATTTATACATTGAATGGCAGGGATCTTTTTGCACGGATGTATATTTGATGCCGAGATTAAATGCATCTGTGTGACCTTGGTTCAAAATAGTGGGCAATGTCATTTTGATTAAAACAAGCCTTTAATTAACAGAGAAGTACATTACTGAGTACAAGAGCCAGAGCTTGTGTTAGAAAAATCTCTTATAACAATGCTGTAGCATATTAAGTAAGAGAAATCTGAAAGTTTTTTTTACAAATGTGAAGCCACACTATATTTTGCCACATTCTGCTACTAGAACATATTTAGCTCTGCTTGCTAGTTGCTAGCAATGACAGAGTTAACCCTAATAAATCAAGAAGTCTAAAGACATTAGCAGTTGTGCTAGGATCACTTTCCAAATTAAATTTGTAACCACACAGCTAGCATGCTCATGAAACTCATCCCTAAACAGCTGCTTGAATCACAGCTGTGTAGACATAACAGCAAGAAAGCTACTACCAACAACTGAGACATCCCTCCTTGTTCACTTACAAGTGTACAGAACACACACTGCAAATTTGCTGAAGGTGACAAGTGCTTGGCAGCACTCACAAACATATAAGATGCCTGTTTAATAGCCAGAGAAGTTTTACAACTATCAGCACTTGCAGGCATCTCTGTAAATGGGAACCAATGCAAAGAACCTGTCACAGGCAACCCAGTATAAACTTACCGTGCACTGCTTACGTAGACAGTTTCTCAGTTTATCCAGATTAATATCCAAATCAGTCACTCCTCTGCTCAGCTCAGAAAATATTTCAGCTAACATTAGATCAAAAATCCCTGAGCTATCCTGGATAAAATCGTGTGAAGTTTCTTCATTATAAAACATGGGCTTACATCAGTGAAACCTAGCAATGTGTATCAAAAAAAATACATATCCTGCCTCCCTAAAAATACACATGTAAACTCACCAAATTACTTGACAGTTCTTTGGCTTGTGAATTTCAATATACCTCACACTTCGTGTAAAATGTCAACATACAAGTGATCCTAAATTTCTACCAATGTGCCAGTCCCACTACCAGGGATGTTAATGGTTTTCAGAAGTAAGTCCACTGCTGAGTTGTGTCACTATTTCTCACTCTCTCTTCCCCACACCCTCTCTCTGGTGCAAACCACTTAATAGATCTCATATCTATAATAAAACCATATACTTTATTGCTCAACACCTTACTTTAGGCCTTGCTTTAGCAAAGCAAGATGGCCAACACAGCAAATCAGGAATCTCAATGCCTTCTAAAGCATGTAACATTTTAGCATCAACCCAATGACTATTTTAGAACAGTAAAAAAGAGAATCCAGTTTGTATTCATTTTTTTAGATCCTCTAGATAAGATTGAGCAAGGACGCTGTTAATTACTATGGAATCTGGTCAAGCGGAAAAATGTACATCTGAGCTATAGATCTGACGATAGTATAAATGTTGTCTACTCATATAATATCCTGGAAGATGCCAGCTGAGCTAGGGGTTAAACGCTGGATTAAATAACTGGCAAGAAATGACGGCCAGAGAAGCCAGATCATATTACTAGCCTTCTGGTGTATCTTCCACATGAAATCCCTAAGGGTCAAAGTGAAGGTTTCTCAAGGGAGCTAAAAATATAAAACATTTACAAGAAGCTTGTGAGGGGGCAGGGCAGGGAAGATGAGGCATACCTCGAACAAACCTCGATCAACTGGAAAGAGCCTTCTGAACACTTGCAAAATTTGTTCAACGTCTGTACAAAACGGGAGCCAACAGAGAGCAAAAGAAACACCTACGGTAAACCCCAGTTTCATTAATAGTAACAGCCTGTAAGAAAAAAATTAAAATAATCTAAGCCCCAAAGAAGTGCTCATATGAAAGAAAATAGTAATGTTTGTGTGCTCTCAAACATAAAGCTGACTTAAAGTACCGTGCATAACAACAGACATTAAATAACCTAACGTGAGATAGATAACAGGAGAAGAGATCAGGGATAAGAAAACTGTTAAATGTTAAAAGAGATATGCTAAACTCTTATCTTCTAAATCTGGATGTCCATTTGTGACCTGTGCTTAACTAATGACAGGTGTTGAAGAGAAAAGAGAGTCGTGTGTATTTTGATACACTATGGACACTCTTAAAACTATTTAGTATGTTATTTAATGACTTAGGAGAAAATGTTATTCTGGGGGAGGGGGGGAGTAAAGAATTATAATGACATGAATCCCTTCTCCAAAAGCTTAATCGAGAAATGAATCACATGCACAAATTCCCAAGGCAAGCCTGCGTAAGTGCATTCCAGGACCATTTTCTGGATGTCAACTTTTAAAGATACTCACCCCTTCCCCACCAGCCCTTTTTTGAAGCACTTTCCCAAGAGATAGCTGAAGAAGGGCAATGAATGGTACAGTTCCATTTGTTTGTAGTTTAGAGCCAAGCAGAATGCTATTGAGCCTAAGAGGTCCAAATCATAAGACAGGCAAAGCACTCCCCACAAAGCAAATCCAAGGCTCACGGAATTATATATGTTTTTAATGTTAAGGACAAAACAGATTTAAACGGTTAAGTTATAAAGGAAATACTTCAGATGGTCTCCTCTTGCCACCATTACTCATAAATTTAATCCTGTCAAAGTCTGAAGTCCCACTGATTTCAATGGGAGAGATTGAAGCAATTTTATTTGAGGTTTAATTAATCTTCCAGTTGAAATAAATGTGACTTCAAAGTGTTTACCTGTGAGATTTTGCCCTGAGCTCTCAAACACCAATATGCAACCTGAAGGAACGACATCATCTGTGTGTCTCTGTTTGGCATTACTCAAAAGCCAGCAGAGCTGGGGAGCAGTTCCTACACTTCTCAAATAGCATAAAACAAGGACCCTGAAAATGTGTAGTTTGCCCATACTGGCTGCAACCATCATAATGATGTGCAGTTTTGTTACCTTTCCATAAAGATCCATGCAAAGTACTGTACATCCCTTGAGGATGCACAACAGAGCTTATGGATTGCCTCCACTGAACTGCATTTTGAGATAACATAAAGTGACATCGAATTGTTATCTGCTGTTTAATCTCCGATGGCTGTTTCACACATACAACTTTTATTTCAGCCATCTTGAGATAAATATGCCTATGTGAACTCACCTTTGGGTATTTATACCACACACCTCATACTGAACAAGCATGTATCGACACATTCAGCATAAGAGAAGAAACCCAGATTACTCAATAACTGTAGTTTTAAATGTTTAGCTGCACCATTAATACCTAACAGCACAATCCTATGCATGTTTACCTTGGGAGTTAGCTGCTCTTGTGTTCAAATGGTGCTTATTCTGAGGTAAGCGTGCACAGGGCTGTATCTTTTTCACTGCTCTTAAAAACATCTTGCGCTATGAACAGGAATTATTCCTTCCTGTTCACATACTTCCCCTAAACCATTACATCCCTTGTTGCTCTATATCAAAGAGATTGGTGTTGGGTTAAGAGAATCCATTGAATTGGTAAAGTGTAAAGAGATGACCTCACAGAATAGGCAAGGATACTGAAAATGTCCATAATCAATCAGAATGAGTCCCGGATAAAGCAGTATGCAGAGAGCACTAGAAATCTGGGAAAGAAAGACAGACATTCTACATTAAAAGAAACACAAATAAGCTAATTTTGTAATAATTCATCACATAATAGAACAAGGGTGGGTAACCCTCAGGCTTGGAGGCCAAGTGCAGCCTCCAAGCCTCTCTATGTGGCCCTCAGGCCACACTCCTCAGCAACTCTGGTCTACATCCTCATTAAGTATTTCTGCTTTGCTGGAATGAGGCTTTGAACCAGGCATCCCCAAACTGCGGCCCTCCAGATGTTTTGGCCTACAACTCCCATGATCCCTAGCTTACAGTGGTCGGGGAAGATGGGAATTGTAGTCCAAAACATCTGGAGGGGCGAAGTTTGGGGATGCCTGCTTTGAACTGTGATGGTGCTTGCTTACTTGACTTGAGGACAGATGGAAAAGGAGTGTGTGACTTTTGCAAGGCTGGAATGCAGTTCTACTTGTAAGAATACAAAGGTAAGAGGCACATCCATTGCTCTTCTGCATTTTGCCTCTTGTTCTGCTGCCTACTGGTACGCAGCCCAGGCTGCCCATGAAAAATTGTTTTCATCCCCATGCAACCTAGAAAGAGTATGTGACCGTAAACACGTTTCACTTCTCCCAGCTGAAACAATGCATAAAAGGCAACAGAGAACCCACTGCATCACTCTACAAACATATCTTGTTCTACTTGCCAAAACTGTGATTCAGCTAGCTATTCGTGGCTATTAAAAGGGTCGGTCTAAATGTTAAATTTGGGATTCAAAAGCATGAACTGAATTTACCCCCAGCACACACAAACATTTGACCTCAGTAAGATCTGTGACCTGAATGGGGCAGGGACATTGGAAGTGAGGGGGGGGCATCTAAAGTGCAAGTAAGGCTTAAAAAAAGTCTCTTCCAATGTGAGCAGGTACATCTGATGTAGAGGCTCTATGTGTCCTATCAACATCTGAGTGGCGTTTGGAGGTGATCTGGGAGAAGTCTTTTTCTGTGGCCATTACCAGATTGTTAACAGCCTACCCAGGGAGGCCTTGGGCATTTTTAGTGGAAAAGCAGGGCAAAGGTATTTATAATGCAGAAAAGCAAGTCTACAATCCTATGCGATCTTACTTGGGACCAAATTCCACTGAAGTTAATGGGACCTACTTCTGAGTAAAAATATAACTTGCATTATGCTGCATACTTTGTTTGTTTGTTTGTTTTTGCAATCCTTGTTTCTTAATCATACAAAAATTTGGTCAACATTACTTGCAAAACATTTCGTTTTTGCAAGCCTTTCCAGTAATTGAGGTCAATGTAACATTATTAACTATAAATGAACTAGCAACTTGTGCTATCAATTTTATGCTAGCAGAAAATATTTTCTGATTTTGTAGCATTAAGTAGCCCCATCCTTGCCTTCCATTCTAGAAGAAAAGTTTTCATTGTAAGTCCAAAAGAAGAAAAGAAAAATAAATCATACCAACCTTCCTCTTAGCAGAAGTCTCTTTTAAATAACAACAGTACAAGATTACTGCAGGTATGTAAACTAGCATATCAGCAACAAAAACTGAAACATAGAAAATATATATATGTATGAATCAAACTACTATTGTTTATTAGCCAACTGTGCTATTGATTATTCTGATTCAAATATTGTCTCCTAACTGTGGCTATGCTATTATTCTTGGCCTTCCCCCATAACCATTTCCCCATCACATGCATCTGACATATATTTGAATTATTTAAAATATCAAAAGCAGCCAAGATTAACTCTTATGTGCTATAGACACAATAATTCACTACACACATACAGTTCAACCAGACGTAAGTCTGCACATACACTCAAAACTGATTTAGGGATATCCTTTTCAAAGATTCTGTGGCCACAAGAAAATACAGGAATCATTATCCATTGCCTTCTACTGTGGTTGACAGATCCTCAACCTGAGATAGTGTCCAGTCTGCACCTTTAAATCAGGGGTGAAGAATGCCAGGTCTGGAGCTGAATGTGGCCCTTCAGACATCCTTATGTGGCCCTCTGAGCTCTCCCCAGGCCACACCCCTCACTGTCCCCTTCTTCGTGCCCCAAGTGCTTTTGTCTGGCTGGAATGTGACAGAGAAAAGTGAGAGACAGAAGAAACTAGGCTACTGCACAAAGGTAAAATTTACCTTCATAACTTTCCCAATTTTGCTTCTGGCCCTGCCCATGACTGGCCCTTGAAACCCAAATGCAGCTGAAAAAAGCTCCCCATCCCTGCTTTTTGAAATGCTTTAAGGTGCTGAACAAGGACACAGTCAATACATCTCTCACTCTGGTCTTCCTTTTCCACTCCTTTTCCCCTGCCTGCAGTATGGTAAAACTGGACTTCTTCTGCGGTAGGCAGGGGGGAAATGTATGTAAAGGAATCAATGGGGAAACAACATAGAAGCTGTACCATCTCTTAGTGCTTGAGCTTCTAAGTGTAGAAACACCATCTCCAAGTGAGCCCCCGGCAAGCCTCATTTTCATACAGTAATGATATGTGCTTCAAGGAGCTACCTTAAAGCAGTTAATTTTTTTTTGGAGTCATGTCTTGTATATAAGGCATGAGCAGTTTCTGGGATTACTATTTTAAACATAAGTCATAATACTGTCAATATGGTAATATCAGAAACCAGCTAGCCTCAAGGCTAGGAAAACTCTACAAAATTTGATCCAGTGGCATCATAGGGCTGGTACTCATAGCTGATAATGAGTTCTCATAAAACCAAGTGCTTCCTTCAGAAATGCTACCAAAGAGGTATAGCTGCAAGAAGATCAGCCCAATGCCACTCTTTTCATTGAAATCTGCTTAAAGGTTTTATGACATGTTTAAAATAGTAATCCCAGAAGCTGTTCAAGTCATATATACATGAGTTCAAAGAATGAACTGCTTGCAGGGCAGTTCCTTGTAGCAGTTCTGAAATCAAAATGGATTGCTTTCTTTCTTTTTCTGACTCACTTCATTCAGTTACATTCAAAGAATGCCAATAACTTTCCTAAATGTTTAAAATTAATCATTTATGATTAAAATGTGCTTGACAGAGTTAAAGCTGAACCCTTCAATCCTGCACACAGGCCACTTCAATTCCACTGAAGTCAATGAGATTAAAGAAGACTTAACTCTACATAAGGACTGCAGCCCATGTGCTCAGAACCATGTAAGACTAGAACCCCAAATTCCTCCAAGATGACAGAATATAACCTTGAATTTTTAAAAAAATATAGAGCAACTGAAATGATACAATGGTACCCCAGGTTAAGAACTTAATTCGTTCTGGAGGTCTGTTCTTAACCTGAAACTGTTCTTAACCTGAGGTACTACTTTAGCAAATGGGGCCTCCCGCTGCCACTGCGCGATTTCTGTTCTCATCCTGAAGCAAAGTTCTTAACCCGAGGTACTATTTCTGGGTTAGTGGAGTCTGTAACCTGAAGCATCTGTAACCTGAGGCACCACTGTACCTTTATTTGCACCCATAATATTCAAAATGCTAGAAGAGAGTGATACGGAACTCTTCTTTAGATTACAGGATTTCAAAGCAAAAAAATTAGGAAATACACACACAAACACACCAGCCACCTGGAATATGATGCTGGGGTAGTATAAACCTAGTGGTTTGGAGAGCTCTTTGCAACACGGGCATTTTTGAACAGAGACTACTGTTAACTATTTCAAGCCAACTGGAATTGCTGGTTGATCATTTAGAAGTATTGCCTTGTCTCAGATGCTCTTTACTATTTGTTCTGGAAGCCCAACACTAAAGAGTTATTCAGACAGAACAGTAAGCCATCCTGGTTCATGGGCAAGGCCATGGTTTACCCAGATTTTTTTTTGGGGGGGGGTAAATGGTAAACTATGGTGTGCCAGAAAGTAAAGGTGGGGGCCACAACACAATAAGGGACAAAAGAGTGTCTGAGGCCAAGGCTCCTCAGGGTTCACTCGTGAAATGCCACATCATGGTGTCTGAATGAGCTCCAGGACTCCTATGGTTTTAATTTATTTGGCAGAATATGTTATCTGTGCATGTGCTTCAGAAACACAGAGAATCTTCTAAAACATCTAAAACTAATGGTCAACATTTAACTGTATTGAATTTTGTAACCCCGGTGCACTCGTTTAATGGCAATTGTTAAAACGAATGTCTATCCATTTTCTTAGTTTGTACATCAATGATCTGTCAAGTGTGTTGATTTGAGCATTATTAAAGACCATTTCAAGGGTAATTTGGTTCTAGTGATTTTTAAAATATAATCAATTACTAGAGACCAGGTGGAAAGGTTTCTGGCCAATGCAAGAGGTGGTATGGAGGAGTGTCTGCTTCTGCCCAGGATAATCAGCAATAAGACAATGCTGACACATCATAAGAGATTTTTACAGGACTTTGGTCAATCCTGTGAAACAGAGGAAGACTGAATATAAGCCAATAAATGCATTGTCTGGGCTACCTGATAGATACTCTTGTGACAATGCTGTCCATGTTTTTCTTCACTGACCAACATGTGAACTATCAATTAATATGCATCTAAGAATTATCATTGTTGTTATCCTCCATTTGGTTTAGCTGTAAAGGCAAATAAACACTCAACATTTAGTTGTATATTGGAACTTTTTTTAAGCCTGGGAAAAGCTACTATATGATTCACAGCACCTATAAGCATTTGATTTTGAACATGCATAATAACACCTTCTTCATTCCAGTGTTTCTTAAAATTATATAATTTCATTACTTCAGTATTAAAAATTCCTGAGCATGACAGCCCTTCCAACTGCTAAATTTAAAAACTAACAGAAAAGAACTATGTTTTTTTAAAAAAAAACAGACAAGCATAGGCTATAGTAAATAACTGACATGAACTTCAGAGTGCTATCAAAACCTAACCTTATATAGTAGAAATTAGCAAAACTATTATGTCAAATAGGTAACTTGTCAATATACTGTCATTACTGTAGAATATTACCATGTTACATTGTAGCACTAAGTTCATACAAGGCAGTTAGACAGAAACAAAAAAACCTATAATGTCCAATTTCCAATAATATATAAAACCACAGATTAAAACAATTCACAGCCAGCAGTACACTGGCATATCTAAAGAATTAAAAACTATATTCTCCGCGGATCATTAAATAGTTTCAGATTCAGCCCAGCATATCAACTAAAAGCAGCCCCAAATAGTTGGATTTTTGAGACCCATTTTAAAAAGCCCCAAATAGTTGGATTTTTGAGACCCATTTTAAAAAGCATGAGCTAATAAAGCCAAGAAGCACATATTCCATAGGTATGAGGTCACCGCTGAAAAGATTCTGTCTCTTATGCCGTTCAGTCTAATTTATCTGAAATATTGGGTCATGAGCAGTGGCTGTCAATTGTATCCCTGACTACTCATTCATGGCCATGGAACCATACCTTGAGCTATCTCTCCCACTATAGTCTTCTATCAGCATGAAATTGCTTTAGTGTTAGGGGGCTGAGGTCATTCCCAGTTAGAATTATTTATCTTCTTGCATCTTTACACCTTAAGAACACCCCTTGTATGGGTAATCTGCACTGCAAAACATAGAATTGGATCAGGAACATTTTTAACTTATGTCGAAAAAAAGGCTATTTTCTACCTGTTGCCCGCATGAATAGCTTGTGTGGCTGACTCTCATACCCACGAGATGTGTGCAGAGCAATCCAATCTGGATTGATTAACTTCGCTCTATAAAACAAAGTATCAAAACATTAAAAAGTAGACTATTCACACTGCTAATTGCTTCAGCTTAACAAATGCAGATGACACACATAGAATCACCATGAATAAACTGCTTCAATTTCAATTATAATTAAGCACTCATCAGCAATAAAGAGAACTGAAAATATTTTATCTTTTCACATACAGGCTACTTTTATGCACCACAGCAAACCATAGTTAATGTGTGTTGATGGCTCCCATTTCACTCCCTACCCTCCCAGTGTGAACAGCAACAACAAACTACAAAACCTCAGTGTTTTGTTCAAAAAGGCAATCATGGATTATTTTGGTCCAAACAAACCATAAATGGGTAATCAAAGCTGGTTCTTCCTGATCATAGTATACGTAAAACAGACCACAATCTCTGCTTCAGGCATAACACTAAGCCAAAATAAGTCATGTCACATCTTCTGGCACAATGTTGGGTATTGCCTTACCACATAATATAGGCAACTAACAATTTATGCGTGTCCAGCTGACGCACAATCACACATGCGTGCATTGTGTGACTAGGAGGTTTGGAGAGAGTGATCATGGTGGAGTTTGGCGTCTGGGTAAGTGCTGCTGGTTTTTAAAATGTTTTTTTTCAGGGAGTTTCAGAGGTTGTCTGCAGCCTTTTTACAATGGCATTTCAAATATACGTGATTTCACGTAAACACGTGGTGCCTCAGAATGTAACCCCTGCGTAAATTGGGAGTTGCATGTACATAGAAACTTTGTTGTTGTTGTTTAGTCGTGTCCGACTCTTCATGACCCCATGGACCAGAGCAAGCCAGGCACTCCTGTCTTCCACTGCCTCCCACAGTTTGGTCAAACTCATGTTAGTAGCTTCTATAACACTGTCTAACCATCTTGTCCTCTGTCGTTCCCTTCTCCTTGTACTCTCAATCTTTCCCAACATCAGGGCCTTTTCCAGGGAGTCTTCTCTACTCATGAGGTGGCCATAGAAACGTAGCCAACTACAAACCCCCCTTTTATCCACTAAATAATCAGGAGATACAGAGCTGCCTCATCTGTGATTGTTTACCACATGGGTAAGCACTCCCACGTGCTGCTTGTGTGTACACTGTCATAAGTGTGTAATTGCCACACTTATTGTGAATGGGGAATGCTGCAGGTTAGCATCAGAATTCCCATACATGGATCAGTCTGCATTTTTCTATTTCTTCTAACAAACAAAATGCATTTAAAACAGTGCTCACATAATTAACTTACACATAAGCGCACAGAAGACTGTGATAAGCAGTAAGAGGTGGATAGTCAAGGCCCCAGTATTGCAAATTATTGTCACTGGTGTTGAAGTACCTGAAAAAGAAAAGGAAACCCTGAAATAAATATAAGACTTCAGAATGCAGCTCACACAGAATGCAGATCTTCCTTCTCCCCTTTCCCCGTTGCAACAAAATCCCCCTGCTCAGTGCTGTCCAATTCCCCACTTGCACTGCAGCCTAGTCCTTACTGTTCAGAAGTGTCCCAAACCCTATAAGGAGGGGTTGCAAGGGATACAGAGTGCTTCAGGTGGGAAGAGAGGATAAAACAGATTGGTTATACATGTTGCGTTCCACCCAGGCAGCATTCTACTCACACATCCAGTGGATACAACTCAGGGTCATGTTGGTTTTCTACAAAGCTGAACAGCTTCAGTATAATAGTAAAAAAATTAAAATTAAAATATGGCTCTTACTGCATTTTTGTTGTAGATTCTTTTTTAAAATAAAACAAAGACTTGCCTGAGTTTTTGGATGCAGTTGTTGATGTTTGTGTTATGGCAGAATACAAGACTTAAAGAATCTGAAGGATATAAAATTTGTGCCTGTAACCAGCTGATATTGTTCTGGGAAATACATTTTCATTTCTAGGAAACAAAACTAGAATAATTCAAAAATCTACTGGGCTATGGAAGGTAGATTTATTGTTGTTCCAATTGCCATGGTTCACAAGATCTGATTCATCAGTGCCATTAATTTCACTTTTTTCATATATGTGAGCAGCTCCAAAAATACAAGGCTCTATTCCAGTCAGCCCTACACTCGTTGGACGCTTTTCCCCAACCTGACCAGCCTTTCTCCTGAAACCTTCTGCAATCACCTTCAGCTGAAGATATGTGCCCAAGGACCCTCATCTAATAAGGTCTGTGGCTTTGACAAGATGGTGTTTTCTGAAGCGTCAATAGACAACTTGTCTACAGACAACTGTAACATTTTTATAAGTAACTCTATATTTTTGTAATACTTTGTTTATTACAAAAATATAGAGTTACTTATAAAAATGTTACAGTAATACAAAGCTACTAATATAGTTACTGACAGACTCTTCCTCTAAGGCTCCAGATTCTAACCCAGGGTTCAAACAAACTCTCAGCTCACCCACAAAAGTGGTTAGAGCATTATAGCCTTCAAGTCTTGCAGTCTTAAGCGCAATTTTATCTAAAGGATTTGAAGATCTAACGCTAGTTCTCCAAAATCACAAAACCCAAACAACTGAGCTACAAGAATGATTGGCCATTCTTGTGAGCTAACAAACTGCTGAGCCTGAGCTGTTCCATATCAATAGTATCCAAATAGTACTGCTGGCTTTCACAAGAATTAGGAGGTGCTAAAAACTAAACTCTACTTAATTACAACAGTACCAAGTTGTCAACACAATACAGTAGATGACAAAGGTCGTGAGCCTGTTCAGTCATATCAATAACAACAAATTCAACCGGCCCTCTAAACTAGCCCAAGAAAGTAACCTCTAGAGGACAATAAGAAAGCGCACCAAAGATAAAGGAATTTCATTCATATGACTTTTCTGTACTTATGTTTCTGTGGAGAGCAGTCAGAATTTAGCCACATCTTCAAGTTGAAAGGCAGAAGATTTTATTCAATGAAAATAAAAGTTACAAAAATAAGACATCAGAACCTTTAAATCTCAGTGAAACAGAGTGACTAGTATTTTATAATTGCCAAGGGGCAAGTTCTTAGCTTTTCCAGTCTATCCACTCAAATGCAGCCAATTTTTGACATTTATTACAATAAATGATATTTCTTGAATACCTTATGAGCAGCCTGAAGTATCTTATGAACAATTCATGATAAATCATATTTCTTAAAGCTGCATCTCTGCCCCTTATCCCACCATTTAAGATTTCTCATGCCAGGATAGTTTTAACTCCTTCATTTGGATATTGATGTCTTGCAATTTACTAGTAAATATCTCATGCAATTCCATGCTCTTATTTGAACTTAGATTCCAAAGAAAAAGTTTGTGTATAGGTGTGAAAAAAGGTAAGAACTGTCACATTTCTAACATGCAATATAAGAAGAAAAGATGCTGTCAAGATTGTCTTTGATAAATATGCATGGGCTCCAAAGAAAGATAGAGAAGGCAGAAATATTTAAATTTGTGCCTCTGGCTCAGAAAAACTACATACAGGAAAACTACATACAAATCACATTTCTCATTTACTGCCTACCTTTTTTAATATACTTTTTTCCAGAACAAAGGAAGTGAACATGAAGTACATGATAATACCATTTGAGCATACCTGAATAATAATAGTAATTATTGCCTTTTCAAAGGCAAAGACTTTAGGGGGCAAACGTTCAAAAGATGCCACCCTGCACCCAGTACAGGGGATCACAAATTTGTTTGTTACCAAACAATGAAATCTCTTCCCATTACTATAAAGCATATATATGCAGAACAAATTGTAAGTTTCCAAATTTAAACTAGTAGCATGTATTGGCTAATTGTATTCTGTTTTGATGGTAGACAAGTGCAGATTTATTGGTTATCAATCCATTGGCTGTAAATTCTAGTGCTGCTATCAACTTCTAAAAACAGCTAATTCTTAAGCAATCCTTTCCCCCTTTCCCACCAATACCAATACCAACTACACATTTTATGACAAATACATTCCTGCAATTAAGTCATGATGCAAACAGTTTCTCTCTTTACTACACACAGACACACAGACACAGACACGCACACACACACACAGTAAAACAAAACAAAACACCATTACTATATACAGCCACAATATATCAAGTCAATTGGCCGATCTATCCCAGTACAGTGATACCTTGGTTTAAGAACAGCTTAGTTTATGAACAACTTGGATTAAGAACGCTGCAAACCCAGAAGTAGGTGTTTTGGTTTGTGAACTTTGCCTTGGAAGCAGAACATGTTTCGCTTCCTGTTGAGTGTGTTCCATTTGTAAATTGAGTCCCCCGCTGCTATGGGAAAGCACGCCTTGGTTTAAGAACGGACTTCCAGAACGAATTAAGTTCGTAAACCAAGTATTCTCTATTGTTAGGCAACAACCTCCAAAGTATCTTGCAGCCCTGCTATTGTTCTTAATATTGTACTGTTCTTTATGTGCTCAACCCATGAGCACATATAAAAGATACCGTAAGTTATGACTAGACCATGTGGCAAGGAAGCATCTTCTGCACATCAGAGTGGTCAATTTATTACAACTAGAGGACACAATGTAATTACAAAATATGCTCTATAAGACAATCTTGTAGGTAAACTGGTTCCAAGTTGTTAAGGGCTTTATAACACCTTGAGGTTGGTTCAGTAGCAAACTGGCAACAGAACTAGAGGACCCAATGTGCACTGCAAAATAAGCCTCTCTTCTTCTTCTTTTGCAGTCTCACTGCCACATTATAGGCACGATTATGTGTTCTTAGCAGTGTCCAGTTGGCTTCAGAGTGAGACTTGCGCCACCTGCACCCCAGTCTTCATCCGGACTGTTTTACAGTCTGGAGCTCCTGAGAGTACCAAGAAGCTGCTTGGGCTCGAAAATACCAGAGAGAACGCTCAGCAGTGATTGTGTCTACTGCCTGTTTCCTCTCGCCATTCCATAGCGACGAGGTCTTTGACAGGATCACCTGCTTTCTCTACTGGAAAATTCCCCAGAGCATTCAGGTCCCATCAGTCTCTGAGAGTGGGCCATGTGAATGGGCTCATCACCCTTACAAGTTGAGAGGTGTGGAAACCAGAAATCTACTGCTTATGTCTGAACTCCAGTTTTCAGAGAATTCATATCACTTACAAATTGGTACTGATAGTTGTAAAATATATTCAACTGGACAAACTGGAAAATATGTCCTTTATGTCTTTAAAATATTAATTTTTCCTAAAATATTAAAATTAGTGGATCGCATCTTAAAGGTGGATGACAGGAATCGTTATACGATTTTTTTGTTACATTACTAAATTGTTCCAAAACATTTTAGATACAGGTATTATATACTGTAGATCTAAGTAGCTCTAGAATGAGATATTTCAAGGGAAACAAAAATAAGTAAAGGAAATGGTAATTGGCTGCAATGCTATGTACACTTACCTGGGCTTATTTATTTGCAGCCTTATGTAGGGTTACACTGCAAAGGGCTGTGCAGGTGGGAAGGTTTTATGCACCCCAAGATTATAGTCTTTCCATATAAAAAGGGAATCAAAAATTTCAATATTAGGCATACCACTGTTTAACTGGCAGATTGTAGGTAACTTCTTGCCAGTGTCTTTGAGCTTCGTAGTCTCCATACATAGGTGGTTTTCCTGCACCTTAAAAGAAGAAAGATGGGAAACTATATTTATCATTTGTTAATTCATGTATAAATTAGTTTTGCTCTATTAATGCTTCCAGTTCAATGCTTTGCCTGGAAATTAATATACCCTCTGCAGCAAAAGTGTGACGGGTATTTGCATGTGACATTCTTTTACAATAAACTCTTTTAGGAAGAGAATAAGTTCTTGGGGTAGTATTAGATGAAGGATACAGTTCAATTTTCTGAATACATCTTTTATGAGTATTCTTCCTAGTTCCCTATTCTCCCTCCCCCTTTCTTCTCTTGTCAGAAATTCTTTGTTTTTTCCTGTAACTTTTTAAAATCAGTACAAAATGTGCATGAGTTTCTTCTTTAATGAATACTACGGAACAAGCCAATTGTGGCAGTATCACATTAAACAATTAGGCACACAGATTATTCATTTCCTGTCGTTCCTGATTAGCTATTGAGAGCACACACTTATTTCTAAGGTATTGACTCTAACTTCATGGAGATTGAAGAGTTTCTTTTAAATATAGGAAAGCTATCTATAATTCTTTCATATGATCTATGTTTAAGCGATTCACACAAACAGCAGAGAAGGACATAATCTGTCCTTTTGCAACACTGAGAGCAGACAATTACCACAATGGACATTTGGGAAGAGAGTTAAAAATATGTGTCAAGAGACATGTGTGATAACTTCCTTCTGCCCATCTACCAATATAATGGCAGGGGGAAAGGATTGATTCAGCAAAAGAAAACATTCACATGGCAGTGGTCCATGCTCCAGGTACAAGTCACAACCAAAAGGATGGGAAACATCCCTACAAGGGTCCTACTGATTCCACAGAAAACAATAATGTCTGATGGAAATGCTTGATATTTGACCGCTGCTGTCTTTTACTGCAGATCTATATCTATCCCTATTATTTACAATGCTGGGAAGACTAAGAAACCTACAAAAATTACCAACCAGTGATGGCTTCTCCTAGAAGTTTCTGATAGTGTTCTTCTCACTACAAAACCAAAGAGGAACTGACGTCCAAGCAGCAAAACATAAAATACAAGACCAGAATCTGTCAAAGCTAGGCCCGTTAAAATTATCAACTTTAAGGCAGCAGTGGAAGTAAACAAAGCAAGGGCAAGCATTTTAACATCTGCTGTGCTTTGTTGTTGTTGTTTTCCAAAATGAACCAAGCAGAATGCATTGAAAGAAATTGGTAACCATTCTAATTGTTTGGGATTTATTTGTACAAATGATGCAAAAGGATATAGGTTGACGTCTCAAGGCAAAGTAGTAGTGGTGAGTAATTAAATACCAAACTGATCAGCTAAACTATTTGGTCCTTTCTTTTTAGTTTTTGCACTTTATATTTTGCCTTAGGTTGCTATTCTGGGAAATTAGGCTGCAAAAGCACATTGTAATGAGTGAGCCTTAACAGCATGTGTGCAGTATTGAAGCCATGGGCTGCAGGCAATGAACTGCTTCCAAAGGGGACATTTTAATTCCATACACCTTTTGCAAGGGAGACAAAAGCTGTAAAGTATAACATTTTAAAAGTTATTACTAAGCAGATCCTCAAAGCAGCATACAGTACTGCTTTATTATAGTGAACGAGATGTGCCTTTGAAGAACAAGAGGTTCCCAAATATAAAAAGTATAAAAAGTTGCCCTAAGATCAGTCAAAGACCAGGACATTCTCCATAGCTTTTGATCCAATCCATATATAGAAGCAACTAAGACTTAGAGGCAGCTTGATGACACAAACATAAATTTCTCACAAAAAACACACAATTTAATTCCTCATATTAATTCTTCTTCACCTTTACATTGTATTACAGTCATACCTTGGGTTGCGATCACTGCGGGTTGCGCATTTTCGGGTTATGAATGTGCCGACCCCAGAAGTACCGGAACGGGTTACTTCTGGGTTTCGGTGCTTGCGCATGTGCAAAAGCACTAACTCGTGCTTTGCGCATGCACAGAAGCACCAAATCGCGTCATGCGTGTGTGCAGACGGGCGCTGCACGTTGCGAACGCTGCGAGTTGCGAATGTGCCTCCTGCATGTATCATGTTCGCAACCCGAGGTTCCACTGTATATTATTCTTAACCATAAAAAATTGAACCAGTAGTGTTCAATGCCATTTGTTAGCCACATTCACTAATGCTGACCAGTTCAGCAAACCCACCTAGAAGAAAATATATGGTGAGAAAAACAAAGTAAAAAAAAAGCTTGATGCATCTGAAATATAGTGGAATCAGAGCAGAAGTAACCTTCCTATTATCTGGTCATCCACGCCTTAAGTTGGAACTATGTTGAATTAGAACCGCTCGTGTCAGCCTTTCGATCTCAACTGCCATTGCATTGGGCAGCACCTGCATACATTTTGAGGGTAATCAGCAAATTTGACGCATAGTTGGATTTTATGAATGAACATTTGGGGTTTTGCATCCAAGTCTTCTATGATGGCTTATGCTACTACTGTACCTATTTAGAAAACATGTAGTGTGATTCATAAGCAGTTTGTATTAATACAGGTAACAGGCATAAAATGTAGCTTCTCTCCACCATCATTTCATCACCACTTTCACCTGATATATGTTCAAAAGAATTGCCACCCTAGCCAACTGTAGGGGAGAGGGAGTATAACTGTCTGTCATAGTGACTGATCTTACAAATTACTCAACTGCAAGGAATTGTTCCTCGTCCCCAGTGAGCGTCTAACAATACATACATTAAACAAAAAGTGAGCAGGTCAGCGCTATGCATTACAATAATGTACACAAGACATACAGTACAAGTTGCAATATACACAACTACTAACAGCTTCAACTTAACTCTCCTTTGCATGTTGAAAGTTGGTTTGTTAAAGTGTTGGCCTCTTTTGTTTTTGTTTTGTTTAGCAGAATCTTAATTGCTTCCTCTTTGTTCTGTTAATTTGAACAGGTGAGGGTACAACCAGAATTAAATACCAGTCTTCCCATTTTGATTTCCACATCATGGTAACTAGATTATAATAATGTAAAGGGAGTTGTGCTTTTTGGACCATCCAGGTATTGTTGGGGAAAGGCTGAATAAATGAATCTGTTCTTGTGTAGCCTCCCCAAGGAAAATGATCAGAAGGATTCTAAGCTGCACAGAGAGCTTTTCATGTGCAAAGCAGGTTCCTAGAGTTGCAGCAAAGCAGGTGGGCCAGGAAGAACAGCTACTCTCACTTTCATATGAATTATGTGAGAGCTCAGATGTTGTTTATCATAGTTGTGAAAAGAACCTAAGGTCCTAATCTTGTATAACTAAAGGTTTTTCTAAATAACTACATTAGACAGCTACTGTTGTCACTACATTTGTGTGACAACAGTAATGTTTTCTTCTGTTCTCTTTTGTATTTGGTTGTATACTTATTGATGTGTTTTATTTATTGCTTATGACAACTTTTATGTTTTTAATTATGTAAATAGTTCTATGCATTGCTTTTTTGCTTAAAAAAATATTTAGGGGTACTCTCATTTTCCTACTCATATTGAAATACTGCCCCACAATGAGGCCAAAATTAGATTAACAAAATGTTTAGGGATATGCGTCCCCCCAGAAAAAAAGCACTGCTTCTATGTTCTAAGCCGCGTTGAGCATAGTTTTAACTATGAATAGGCAGCATACAAATAAAATAATAATGATGAAAAAGCAATAAAATACATTTTTTAAAAAGAACATGGCTATTCAGAGTTGAGAACATGACTATTATATACCTTTCATTTTTAACTACTATATACTTATAATTTCCTTTTAAGAAACTTCTAACAGTAATTTCACCTCTATACAATAGTTCATATACATACAGAATGTTTGCTACCTGAGTAAGAACCAAGTGACACAGTCCAACGGACAAGAAGGCCTAGTAATGCAGTAATTGTCATTGAGCTCCATTTTTGCATAGCTGCTTTTCCGAAATCACCTTGAAACAAGAACAGAAACAATGATGTCACATAATTCTGGCTTCTGCCCCTAAAGTTTTTATACAGAGATAAATCCACAGGTAGGACAGTGAGCAAGTGCAGCCTTCTTGATTATGCTACTATGGGAAAGGCAAATCCAGCAAAAGCCATTTCTGCATCCAACAAAATAATCTTTAGAGCAACGAATTCTCTCATGCAGCCAGGGATATCAGCAAAATCAAATCTTCACTCAGTCTCTGTTCACAAGGTGAATTTAGCTGGACGGATTAAATTGGCAAAAGTGCAGATGGGTATAGTTCCAGGAGATGTCAAACAAAATGTAACTTCAGCCCATCATAAATTTTGGAAGTGTAATCAAAGTAACCAATCCAATTCTACAAACTAAACCACCACTATTATTTGGGGAAAGGCTAATAGAATAGAGCTGGTCTAAAGGAATCACAGCCATGATTCAAGTTCTATGCATGTTTACTTGTATGGTCTGCTGCTGATTTACTCATGCACAGAGCAACACTTATTCTCTTGGTTTCAGCAGATAGAGAGCTATAATCCCACATGGCCAGAAAAGATTGAAAGGTCCCACAGTTTATGTTTGACAATCAACATACAAAATGGCAGGCCTGTCCCCAGATATCCCCCTTTAGTTCTGTCTCATGCTAGGCCTTAATGATAGTCTGGACCGGGGTCCCCAAACTAAGGCCCAATCGCCTTCTTAATCCAGCCCGCAGACGGGCCAGGAATCAGCATGTTTTTACATGAGTAGAATGTGTCCTTTTATTTAAAATGCATCTCTGGGTTATTGTGGGGCATAGGAAATTGTTCATTTATTTTTTTTCAAAATATAGTCCGGCCCCCCACAAGGTCTGAGGGACAGTGGACCGGCCCCCTGCTGAAAAAGTTTGCTGACCCCTGGTCTAGACTAGAGCATGAATAGGGAATCTGCAAGTCTCCAGTTGTTGTTGAACTCCAATTTCCATCAGCTCCAACCAGCATGGTCAAGGGTCAGGATTACAGGAGTTTGTAGTCGAACAACCTCTGGAGGTCCACAGGTTCTCCATCTGTGCTTGATAACAAGGGATAATGCCTGGTGGTCAATGGTCCAAGAGTCAAGCAGTGAAGCACTAAAATGACAACAAGGTACAATTCACAAACCATCATGAAAACAAAAGCAAATCTTGATTTAGAAACTCAAAGTGTTTGTTTTTCTTTTCTGAGAATCTGACAGAAGCCAGAAATTATAAATGCATAAATCATGCATATCAGGAGCTCAACCAAAATGATAAAGGGGATGGAGCAACTCCTCTCTGAGGCAAAGTTGTAACATTTAAGGGTATTTTGTTTAGAGAAAATGCAAGAAAAAATGGGAGTTGTATAAAATTATGCATAGTCTAGAAAAAAACAGGTCAAGATATCACATATATATCAATAATATCACATATTATTAGCACTCATGAACATCCAGTGAAACCGAATGTTAGAAGGTGCAGAACAGAAAAAAGGAAGTATTTCTCTGCATAATGCATAGTTAAACCATGGACTTCACTCCCCAAGAGGTAGTGATGTCTGCCAGCCAGGATTCCTTTAAAGGAGGATTAGACAGATTTGTGGAGAAGGCTATCAATGGCTGACTGCCACAACAGCTATGTTCTACCTCCACTGTTGGAGGCAGTAAGCCTTTGAATACCGTAGCACTTGCTAGCAATCACAAGTGGGAAGAGCGCTATTGCTCTCAACTCCTGCTTGCTGGCTTCCCATAGGCATCTGGTTGGCCACTTTGAGAATAGAATTCTGGACTAGATGGGGCACTGGTGTGATCCAGCAGGCCCTTCTTCAGGAGAGTTACAGTCCAATCCTATTTATATCTACTCAGAATTCTGCTTAGCTTAAACTACACCAAAACAGAAGTCAACCATTAGACCAAAACAGTTGGCAACTTTATCCCGTATTTTCCTGGACAATGGACATTCAAAGACTAGGATTAATTTCATCTATCTGGGGCTCATGATGTTCAGTGGCAATGGTCAATACTGTATAGTTAAGCCATAGTTTAATTCAGGTTTATAAATATTTAAAACCGAAGACTCTATTTGTCAATATTATTTCCCCTTCTTATTCCATGCTGCAATTGCAGGTGTGTATAGGTTTTAGCAATAAAAAATATATTATTATTATTTATTTATTTATACCCGGCCCATCTGGGTATAAATACCAAACAACAAATACCAAAATACCAACAAATACCAAAATACATTAAAATATCACAGATTAAAAACTTCCCTAAACAGGGCTGCCTTTGGGTGTTTTCTAAATGTCAGGCATTCCACAGGGCGGGCGCCACTACCGAGAAGGCCCTTTGCCTGGTTCCCTGTAGCTTTGCTTCTCGCAGTGAGGGAACCGCCAGAAGGCCCTCGGCGCTGGATCTCAGTGTCCGGGCTGAACAATGGGGGTGGAGATGCTCCTTCAGGTATATACGGTAGGGCCGAGGCCGTTTAGGGCTTTAAAGGTCAGCACCAACACTTTGAATTGTGCTCGGAAACGTACTGTTAATGGAATAGACACGGCAATGGAATTACTAAGCATAAATTGCATGGTGGACCTGCAATGTCTAATCTGTGAAATTGCCACTTGTGTGGAAATAGAGCAAACCTCTGTTGCTCTGCAGTTCTGTAGAGAAAGGGCTATCCCAAGAGGTTATTTCACACAAAAACAAAAAACAAAACAAAACGAGAATTGTTGCGGCAGACGCTTTTTCAAAGGCTCACTTGCTTACCAAAACACTCTACACCTCCTGCTTCCGTGTGTGTGCGCAAGAGGGTAGGGATGCTTAGTGGCTCAGCAGAGAAAGGGAAAGAAACTCTGCACAAGCCTCCAGAACATGTTTCTTCAATAAACCACTGACTACTTCACATAACCCAGGGCTGAAACGGGTTCTGCAGCAGCCGAGGCACAGTATCTAGCAAAGCATCTGAGAGGGCTGAGTAGGACCAGGGTCGCCCCTTTTGCTGACAGGGCCAACAAAACAACCCCGAGCATGGAAAGTCGTTGGAGTGACACCCTGTCAAAAGAAAAGGACGGGGGCGGTGGTTGGTGGTGCTGAAGCAACGCCTCCTTCTAGGACGAGGCTGTCCCTTCCGACCCTTTAGTCGGGCGCAGCTCAGAAAGCACCCCCCTTTTGAGTTTCAAATAGAGGGTTCCGCCCGCTTCGCTCGTCACCTGCAAGTTCTGCAACCCTCCTACAACTCCCCGCCCCTCAAATCCATTTCTGCTAGCCAGGAGACGCCGCGCTCCCGGCTCTGGCTCAGCTCAGGAGCGCGCTCCCGCTGCAAGCCCGCCTTTTTTTCTCTCCCTCGCTCAGCCCCCCCCCCCCCCGTCCAACACGCCACGTCCATTCCTTTCTGTGCGAGGCTCCCCTGCCTCGGACGCTCTCGAACTCACCGAGACTGACAGGCGCGAAGAGGAAGTTGAATGGGCGGGCGCGCGCCCGACCTGCTTTTCCTCCCCGCCTTCGTTGGTCAGGCACATGCGCAGAAAGTCTTCCTGACGCAGCAGCCGCGCGCGCGTCGTGACGTTACCGTCCCGTCCCTTCCCTTCCCCCGGATTGCAGCGTTCGGTACAGTCGCAGCCTTGAGCTGAAGTGCTGATTCTCATCCAGAAGCGCGCCCCGTCGAACGGGATGGTAGCCTACGGCGATCTCTAGCAGAGCCAGGCCGGCCCGTAGGCGAGCCTTAACCCTGCACGGAATCGAGTTGGAACACCGTGTGGGTTTGCAATTACAGCTCTAGGGAGTTCCTTGGTAGAGAAGTTGCTGCACCGTTGGCAGAGAAGAAGCAGGCTTGAATTCTGAGGGGTGCTGCGCTGCATACTTTAAAGTCTGCTGTTGTAGCACCACAGAGTAACAAGGCCTCAAAAGTTGCTAGGCTGCAAAATACTTTTCTAATCTAGGGGGTGGCAGAAGCGAGATGGAGCAGGCTATATCCCTTATCAGGAAGCCCCACTGCATTTCTGTGCTTGGCATAAAAAGGTAAAGGACCTCTGGACGGTTAGTAAAGTACCTTTACCTGTGCTTGGCATGAAGCCCTGATCTTCAACTGATTGCAACCTGATCCAAGGTGGGTTGCAACAGCAGCACTACCACCATTGAAATATATGGTAAAGGGTTAGGACATGGGTGCATGCAGGGCTTGTGCCGGAAAAAGTTCCCTCTTCTGGCAGCCTGCTTGGTTTTCCATGCTGGGTGGAGAGTGCTGTGTCCCTCCTCCACCATCCCAGTCAGTCTTCCCTTGCCTGCAGGCAATTCATTGCCGCCTCTGGCTACCAGGTGGGTGCTTAAATACATTGCTGGAATGACATATATATAAAGAAGGCAGGCCCCTGCCCCAAGAAGATTGCAGTCTAGATTTTGAAAGTGTGGAGGCAATGGAAGGAAGTCTCCAGAAGGACCAGGGTTTCAGCACGCTCTTGATCCCACGGCTTGGCTCATTAAGAGAATTAATGGGCAAGGTTGTTGTGAGGATAAAATGAGGGTGAAGAGAACCTTATCAATGATAAGGATAAATGAATAAAATAATGACTGTTTCAGCCAGTGAACATCATGGCCGAAAGGGAATCTGCATGTTTGTGGTCTTTTTCAGCTGCAGATAAAAAACTTTTCCCCTCATTTTGTTCTGCTATTTTAATATTTTGCTTCTATTTGTTTTATTTTAGCTTTATATTGTGCTTGGTGTTTTTTTTAATCCTACTCTTAACTCACCCAAAATGTATTTTTTTATTGTGCAGCATACAACTATCACAAATAAATAAATAAATCCGTCCATGTTGGCTTAAAAGAAGCCCCCTCCATCCAGACAGTAAACCTGCTTAGTTGCATCTAAGTTGTTATATCATGAACCTTCAGGCCGCACCTTAGGATCAGGATATTTTATAGAATGGGAGCAGGATCTGCTTGTAGAATTCTGACAACTTTGTAGTAGATTGGCAAGAAAAAAGAAAATTAAAAATCTGCAAGTGTCATGGCAGGTGTTGTACTAATAACTTACCTCTCAACCTAAGTGTTCCTCACCTGCAAAATACTAATTATTGATCAGATCCTTGGAAAGTTCTGCAGGCCAGGTATAAAATGTTGCATTCAATTCCCACCCTGATCTGTCATTCAGAAGCAGATTTGTACTTGTACTACAATATGCAGGTTGTCCCCATGTGTTGCTCATGGAATGGGGCAGACAGTTGGCCCTGCCACCCACCACTATTTTGAACCTGGCTGTCAGGGTTCTAGTGAAAAGCTATGGAGATTCTTCAAGCCCCACCCTGTAGTAGAAGGAACTAACAGTGCAATATTAAGTACATTTACTTAGAAGTAAATCCTATTGAATTCAGTGGTGCTTACTCCCAGTTTAGTGGGATTAAGGATTAGGATTGCAGAAGAGCTTTTTAACTTGAGAATTTTCTCCCTAAATTTACACAATAGGCCTTGAAACTCAGAAACCAGCCTTTCCATTAGACTAGATGAAAACATGGCAGACAGTCAATGCTTAGTACAGCTCCCTGCTCACCTCTAGGAGGAGGAAATGTGTGCTTTACATTGTCCGGTCTCTTGTTAATGTCCTTCAAGTAAGTATCCTAAGCAACCGCCTGCACACTTTTAGTCTAAGAGCTCCTTCTAGTATCAGGCCAGCTAAATACAGAAAAGGAGAGAAACAGAAAGATAAACTGCCATGTCTTTAACAAATTGCTTGATTGGTTTTCATTTATAAGACATTTTAAATTAGTAGAATTCAAATTCCTCCTCATTGAAATCCAATTTTAATTAGTGGGATCAATGCCTGGTATTCTTATTTTGAAAATAAGTGAGCCAAATGGTGAGCTCTAAATTAGTCTGCAGCCACCAGATGGTGACTACATATTGGGGTCAAGGTGTACATATCGATGCAGATGATGTTTGCATATAAACTCTGTTATTACAGTCTAATGTTGATGATGCAAGAGGTGGATGCAGAATTTGGTACTCCATGGACCTGCTCAGGGTCTCCCGATTGTCCATGTTCTATGTACACATGTTCAGCACACTGATCCTTCTGAAATGTGTGGTGATATTTATAGGGAAAGGGTTACAACAGTCCTATAAGCTTTCTCCTTTGAGAATAGAAAAGGCATAGGAGCTGTGGCTTTATCATTTACTTCATCCTCTCCTTTGTTCAACATATTCAGCCCATCAACAAGTCTTACCACTTCTGCCTTCAGAACATGGGAGAAGATGGCCCTTCCTCTCTGTCCCCTCAGCAAAAATTCTGTTCCATGACCAATGTCATCTCTTCTCTGGTCTTTTGCCTCACCTTGGCCCCTCACATCTGTCCACCACTGGGAAAGGCCATAGCTCAGTGGTGGAAAATATACGTTGTGAAATGTGGACAGCAGAATCCCCATGATTTTTAGGGCTTTATGCAAAATCTACAGACCTACCGTTTTTACACTGTTCCTGATCACTTTTTGATATCAACTCCCCTTAACGAAGCACATAATTGTCTAAGTCCAAATAATACTTAACCCTGCCTCCAGCTTTGAGGTTCTAGGGATTTTTATGAAGTTCGGTTTTACTAGCCCTAAAACAGTTAGAGTTATGTACTTAAAAGATACAGAGCATTGGTATTACATCCACAGGAAGTATTTTAGTCAACGAGTGTGTAATGTAGCAGGTAGACATGAACTTGGCACGTCTTTCCAGATAGAGAGGGGAACGGCCTCACCAACCATAAAATGCACTTAACAGTCTATTTAATAGTGGCAAGGTCCTTGAAAATGTAATATCCATGCTAATCCAGCCTATTCTAAATCAGAATTATTATTTTTTAAAAATAATAATAAGCCAGTAAGGTAAAGCCTCCCTCCCTCATGTTCAGTTCTGATATTTAAACACCTTGAGTAAACTAGATTGATTCTGCAATTTGAAAATTAAAGAGGAGAAACACACACATTTGATTGAGACAGGAAAAGGAGATGCAATTGAACTTAAAAGTTCAATTAAACCCCTACTACCCCCTGTCAAAAAGGGGGGGGCACACCAGAAGCAAAAGGAAACTCCTTTCAGTTAACTGTGAATTAACTTCTATTCTTGGTGCAAAGGTGCCAAAAGGTTATACACACACACACATTTTCTGGCTTTAAGATCTTACCACCAAGATCATTCACCCTCCCATTTAGGTGACAGCTAGCCCCAAACCGCTACTGTAGTATAGTGCTTAGAGTGTTGGACTAGGACCTGGGAGACCTTGGGCCAGTCATGCACCCTCTCAGCCTAACCTACCTAACAGGATTGCTGTGGGAATAAGATGAGAAGAAGTATGCTATCACCTTGAGCTCCTTGGAGGAAAGGTGGGATATAAACGTAGTAAAATAAAACACCATAAAAACTTTCTTACAGGTGAGGCTAGCAAGAGATTTGTTTCTCTCTCCATTATCGACACATTTCTGTATGTGTAGAGGGGCACATCATAAATCCATGTGAGTGGTTGTATCTTCAGAACAAAGGAGAGCAGGTGCCTGTAGTCAGGTTGTCCAGACTCAGGCTGCAGGACATGGAGGGCAGCCTGGGAAAGCCTAAAATCTTTCTGTGATTAACTCAATGTGTGTGAACTTCTTTCTACCTTTCTACCCCTACCTTTCTCAGCCTGACCTGGCCACAGTGATCCATGTGATGGTCACCTCTAGGCTTGATTATTGTAACTCGCTCTACGCGCGGCTTCCCTTGAAACTGACCCAGAAACTCCAGCGGGTGCAGAATGCCACGGCGAGACTCCTTACAGGGTCCTCGCCGCGGGATAACATTCATCCAGTGCTTTACCAGCTGCACTGGCTCCCAGTGGAGTACAGGGTCAGGTTTAAGGTGCTGGTTTTTACCTTTAAAGCCTTATGTGGCTTAGGACCCTCGTACCTGCGGGACCGCCTCTCCCGGTATGCCCCGCAGAGGACATTAAGGTCCACAAATAATAACATACTGGAGATCCCGAGTCACAAGGTGGTTAGACTGGCCTCGACCAGGACCAGGGCCTTCTCAGTACTAGCCCAGACCTGGTGGAACGCTCTCTCAGAGGAGACTAGGGCCCAGCGGGAGTTGTCATCTTTTCGTAGGGCCTGCAAGACAGAGCTGTCCCGTTTAGCCTTTGGACCGACTCAGTCTGACCCCGGTGCTACCCTCCCCTAAGGTTTTATCCTACAGATATTTAAATGAGGTTCCACTTATAGATTCCCATTTTAAAATTGAATTTTAACATTGTATTTAATCTGTATTTTAATTGAATTGTTTCTTTTATGCTTTTTTTGATATTTTTGTTGTTAGCCGCCCTGAGCCTGGTCTTGACTGGGAAGGGTGGGGTATAAATAAAATTATTATTATTATTATTATTATTATTATTATTATTTCTTAGGCAATGTGAGATTTTCCTATTTGAGAGACATAAAGGTAAAGGTACCCCTGACCATTAGGTCCAGTCGTGACTTTAGCAGTATATTTAAATCATACATACATAGATATCAAATATGTACATCTCACAGGTACAGTCTAAGTAGTATTTTTGTGTCCTCATAGAACAGAATCCTATGCATGTGTACTGAGAGGCAAGTTCCATTGCGTTCAATCAATCCTAACCCCACTTAGATGGAAATAAGCCTCATTGAATTCAATGGTGCTTCTTAGTAGACATGGTTAGGATTGTAGTCTTACTTCTTAGTAAGCATGTTTGAAACTGAACTCAGTGGGACCTCTTTCTAAGTAGACATAGGACTGAGCTATCAATGTGCTGAGTTTATCATAACTATTACCTGCCCCAGCCCTTCTGGATAAAAGAGTTTGCAAATAATTATTTTTATGTATTATTCAAGTCTTCTAGACTTTTGTTTGGGTCTAGTTCAGAGTGTCTTTTTTATTTTAGCAAGTCTTAAAATTCAGCAAAGCTAGTTGTGATAAAATCCCACCGAAAACAAATGAATGTGTGGGTTACAGGGTCAAGACCTGTCGCACCATTTCTGGACCGTTGCCTTTGAACAAACCTTTGAAGGAAGGGAGAAAAGTTGACTGCGAAACCAAAGATACTGAGTAAGTAACTGCAGTGCCCTCCAGCACCGATAGACTACAACCCCCATCAATCTTGACCATTGGCTGTGCTTGATAGGGTTGATGGGAGTTGGAGTCCACCATTGCCTGTCAACCCGTTGGCTAACCCTGCCGATCCTTTCGGGCACTATTCACCATTGATTGCTTTCTATGTGCTTTGACCCCTAAATTAAGCACACATTTCATTGGGAGGAAGCCCCTTTTACACCGATGCAGTGCTTCCTTCCCAACAAAAGCCTTAGGGGGCGCCAAGTCCTCCTTTCAGTCTGCCAGAACGTCTGCTAATAAACTAGACTAGAGGAAGGACAAGATGGGGCTCTTGCAACTGAAAGTAAGGCCATATGAGCACCGCTTTTTAAAAGCCGCCACCATCACCCGTTTGGATTTCCAATTTCATTCTTTTGAACCCCTCTGCCCTTGGACAACTCCTCTCTTAATCCGAGAAGAATTTAAAAGTGCTACCGATTTCTCTCCTCCCCGCAGCTCAGTGGTGTTGTTTTCTGGCTTGCTGGTTTCTTCCTGATCATTTCATCCAGGGTCTTCATCATTGCCCTGAGCGGGTCCACAGAACCGTCCAGCCCGCCAAGGGTTAACGTGAGGGTATAGAATCATAGCCTGGAAGGGGGCACAAACCCCATGCCACGCAGGAATCTTTTGCCCAAGGTGGGATTCGAACCCACGACTTTGAGATTAAGAATCTCATGCATAGCCAGCCTTTCCACCTCCTCCCGGATCAGACTTGACCCACCCAGCGTCCTTCCGCGCGTCCTTAACGCCTTTCCCAACCATGGATCTCAGCAGAGCTGTCAAAGTCACGGCTGAAGCGGCAGCGTCGCGGAGAGAGGCGCTCGACGGCCAGCTAGCCAGCCTTGGCTGGGGGAGCGCTCCAGGCAGCCCTCCTCTCCTGCTGCGGGCGCTGGAAACATTGTTATCGCGCACTTGAACCAAGCGCCGTCGCAGCTTTGCAGCCTGAGAAGGAGCTGCTCTCTGCCTTTGAGAAAGGGATGTGCAGCGGCAGGGTTTTCCTGCTGTTAGTTGATAATGAACTAGGGGAAGGCAAGGCTAGGGGAAGCCCCGCTCCTCCGCGTTTCCTGCCACCTCTCTGACTTGCAGCGCAGTCCTACTCGGAAGCAAGGCCCCCTGAGTCTCATGGGGCCTCTCTCCCTGGAAGAAAAGTGGAGTAGGATTGCGACTGAAGTCGACGCATCAAGTCGAAGGGTTCCCAGCTGCCCTCGTTCTTAGGGAGCGATGTCAGTTGAACTCGGTGGGTCTCTATCCTAGGCGTGCATAGGATTGCTTGTTTATTGCATTCATATCCCAACTTTTCTCCAGGGAGCTCAAGGTGGAGCATAGAAAAACTTTCTGACAGTAAGAATGGAACAATCTCCCTCGGGAGGTTGTGGACTCTCCTTCCTTGGAGGTTTTTAAGCAGAAGTTGGGTGGTTATCTGTTGAATGGTCATCTGGATGCTTTAGCTGAGATTCCTGCATTGCAGGGGGTTGGACTGGATGACCCTTGGGGTCTCTTCCAACTCTACAATTCTATGATTATATTATTCTTTGGTTCCCCAGCCCCCCTCCTCATTTAATACCCACACACCAACCCTGTGAGGTAGTTCAGGCTGAGAGGCAGCAACGGGCACCCAATGAGCTTCATGGCTGTGCAAGGATTCAAACCCTGTTCTCCCAGGTGCTAGTCTGTGATGCTCTAACCACTTTCCCATGATGGCTCACTTAGTCATCAACCAATTAATTGAGGGAAGGGGACCCCAATGCAGTGGATAGAGCATAAACTTTCCAAGCAGGTTTAATACCTGGTACCTCCAGTTAAAAGGATCAGGAAGGGAAAGGCCCATTGCCTGCCAATCAGAGTAGACCACGCTTCCACCAACTTGGGGCACTCCATCTGTTTTCGACCATAATTCCCATCGCCCGAGCTGGGCGGAAGGGAGTTGTACTTCAGAGCCAGAGTGTGAATGCTGGGCTAGACAGCAAGTAGTCTAACCTGGTTGGATAGCTCAGCTGGTTAGAGCGTGGTGCTCATAATGCCAGGGTTGCAGTTTCTATCCTTGTATGGGACAGCTGCATATTCCTTCATTGAAGGTGGGTTGGACTAGGTGATCCTGATAAGGCAGCTTTCAAGGCAATAGATAGAGGGAAACATTTGCACACGAAAAAAGCAATAGTTCCGAAGGGGGGAAGCACATTCTGTGTATATCACCTCCCTCCTGGTTCCTAGCTGATACAGCTGACCATGCTAATACTGGGGGGGGGGAGTGTGCAAAAGTGTGCTCTAAGTAAAGGAGGTTGGTGTAGCTCAGGGACCCAAGGATCTATGAGGCTTTGGATCAAGGGGACCCAAAATTATTTGGTGCCTCACCCTTGAAAGCTCAGTTTGCAGTCTCTGTGCCCTACCCCCAACAGGAGCTTACTACCTATCATGGACTTCTATAATGGAAAGCAAACAGGTGTGGATAAGGCTGGAATGCAATCTTCCATTCAAGCCCTCACTGCACCCACACCTCCAAAGTTGCAGCCAAACAAGCATAGTTTAAAGCACTATGATACCCTTAACTTCAGTACTGTAGTGGTTAAAACAGTCCTGTAATGATGGTGAGTATTATTATTCCCCTTGTTGGAGAAGTCAGTAGGTTAGCTAGTCAGTTGTGAAGTCAAATGCATATAAAATCCAATAGGAGGGGAGAGGCAAAGGGAATTGGAATGGAAAAGCAGTGGGTGGGAATGGGGTTAAGCACTCCTCTGCTGATTCTTTGCTCCAACCCCACCTCCCCAAATCCACCTTTCATTCACAAACAGGGCTATCAGGTTCTTAAGCACATTTGCATGTAGCATGTTATTAGGCCCTAAAGTAGGGGTAATAAACTCTTTTTTGGCCCAAGTGCTGCATTTACCCCTGGTCCACCCACGCCACCTGTGGATGTGGCTAAAAATGGGTGGTCACTCCACATGAGCATGTGCACACAGGCAGATAACCCACACACACACAGCTGATCCACTTCCATTCATCAAATGATTAATCTGATGAATGGGGAGGGTGGTGATTTGTATCCCCATTAGGACACTTGGCTCAGCCTATCCCAAGGATTTGCCTACCTGAATATTCTGTGGGTTTTTTTTCTGCAGCCACTCAATTTGGTTGGGTATTGGGGCTTGCTTGCAATATTGCAGGTACACATGTGCACATATTAATATCCACAGTATTTGAATATATTTAGCATAGGAGATGACTGCTTTAAACTGAATGCTTCTCTAAGCCTCTTGATGATTTCGCCTTCCCCTTTCTGTACCTTTTCCAGCACTGCGATCTCTTTATTGAGATGGGACAACCAGATCTGTACAAAGTGTTCCAGATGTGGGTGTGCCATCAATTTGCACAAGAGAATATCAGCACCGAGTTTTATTTTCCATCCCTTTCCCTAAAGATCCCTTGAATGGACTTTGCCTTTTTCATAGAGCCATGACCCGAATTATTTCTTTCCTAACTAGTTCGTAGCTAGTTCAAACACTATCAATATATGTGAAATCATGAGGGTCCCCCCCCCCAGGATGATCCACTTATACTTGTGTACATAACCCAGCTTAAGTTGGCAATTCACCCAGTTTGGGGGAAGATCCTTTTACAGCCTTTTCTACCCCTTTTGGTTTTTCACACATTCAGGTATAAAATCCCTCCACCTGCAACCTAAAGTGGTACAATCAAGGAAAGGCTTTTTCACTTGATTATGCAGATTGTATAGGCCAGGCTTTTAATATCTGGCAATACAAGCAAAATATGTAACTTAACAGCTTGGGAAGAGGCTGGCTGTTGCTGTGGAAGGCAGCACATGCTTTGCATGAACGATAAGGTCCAAGGTTCAGTCCCTGGCATCTCCAGGCACGGCTGAGACAGGCCCCTTCCTGCCTTCCCAGAAGACTGAGCTAGATGGACCAATAGAGCCAGTGTGGCATAATGGTTAGAGTGCTGGACTAGGACATGAGAAACCAGGGTTTGAATCCCTGCTCAGCCATGAAGTTCATTGGGTGATTTTGGGCCAGTCACCGTCTCTTAGCCTAATCTACCTCACAGGGTTGTTGTGAGGATGAAATGGGAGGGGGGAGCCATGTTACACCACCTTGAGCTCTTTGGAAGAAAAAGGTGGTATATAAATAAAATAAACAAAAATAAATAAAATAGCCTGACTCAATATGAGGCTGCATAGTAGCCTAGAAAGGGTGAGAGAGGTGGCTAAATGCCCCCTCCTTCTACATTACAGTTAATGTGTTTTTTTAATGGAATAGCTGCATAAAATTGAGAATAATAAAGCCACCCCCATCCCAATTATTATTAGCAAGAAAAAGGTATTGATTCCCCCCAACATGCATACACACACAACTCTATGGGTCTCTATATACAAGTTCCTCCACACACCAGCCCTCCCAGATTAGCCCTAGAGATGTAGGGCAGCAATGACATTTCACTTTCCATATACAGTATATCCTAAGAGCCGAGGTGCGTGTTCTTGGGTGGCATGGACTCTATTAAAAGTGCCATAGCTTTTCCCATCAATTTGTCCCAAAGTTTGTATAGGTGGGGGCACCAATAGCCTCTTTCCAAAAATTCCAAGCCCTCCAAATAAGCTTCATCCTAATGTCTCTTTACTTCAGTTGCTGAGCCACCAGGTAAGGTCTTTTAGCTTCAGCACGGGAGAATCCAAAAGGGAGAAATGACTAAGACACAATCCATCGCCAACTGTTGGCCCAGCTAGACTTCTCTCTCTCTCTCTCTCTCACACACACACACACCCCATTAGTTATAATGTATAAAACCCTAAATGGCTTGGGAACAGGCTATCTGAAGGATTCTCTTCTCCTGAAGGAGCCTGCCAGGCTGCTGAAATCTCCCGACTTTTCCACAGGTAAACCCCATATTATTTAAACAGATGTTTTGCCAGAGAGGTGATGTGTTTTTCTTCAATGCTCTGTGGTTAATCTGCATCCTTGTTATAACTGTTTTATTTAACTGGGTCTGACTTTACTGTGAGAGTTATTGGGATGCTGCTGACTTATTATCTGTTTGGATTTTATTGTTAGCAAGATTATTCTTAATGGAAAAGGGGGATATATGTAACAAAATAATAATAATAAACAAATAAAAGGGTGATGTTTAACTAAGTCTTACTCAGAGCAGTCCCTCTGAAATTAACGAACCTGCCTAAGTTAGGTCCATAAATTTCAATTGGTCTGATCTGAGTAAGACTTAGTTGAACACCACCCATTATCTTGTTACTTTGAAAATGCTCCAGAGGACAGAGTGTCATGTCTGGTTAAAACAGGCATTTGTTTAAGTTGAACAATTGGGCTGGTGGATGGCAGAGAAGAGAAAATGGAAGAACAAGAAAATGAAAAATTCTGGTATTCTGAGAATTTGGGGGTCGTGGCATGGGCGTAGCCATGATTTTTGTTACGGGGGGGGCTGGCCTTTTTTTAGGGGGTTGGTGGCACTGCTGGAATTGGGAAGAATTTGCCTTGTCTTTTGCTTCCATAGTTATGGGCAGGTCCTGGGAATGGGGTCCTAAACGTGACCAAGATACTACTCTCTCTATCGCCCCCTACACCCGCGCTTACTATAATGCAACAACCAACGAAAAGAGCAGAATTGGGTTGTTTTTGTTGTAACTATTACTCTTCCACAGCACTTTTTTTTGGGGGGGGGAGGGTGTACCGAGATGCATCTACTCACCTAACATTCCTTCCCCCATTCAAACCAGATGAAACACAAACACCCAGGTACGGTGTCTATCCTGGAAAATATGACGTCCCTGTTGACATTGACTGACGCTTCAGAAGGGTCAGAAGGCAAACGGGCATATATTCTGCGAAATCAATGCCTAGCATTCGAGATCGATTATCTGTTCCCCAGAATTCCCCTCCCGCCTATATCCGAGCATCTGCCCAACTGTATCCGCCTCCTCCCATGTCTTGCACATCTCCCCAGTTAAGCCGCGTAAGGATGACCATCTTTGAATTATCACAACGATAGTCATCTTCTCGTGGCTTTCCTTGGGATTCTCCCCCAGTTTAGCCCCTAAAATGAAAAGTTATCTTGCTCCTCTTGCCATGATCTGACGACGCCCCAGCCCAAGATTCAAGGATAAAATGAGGCACGCTTCTTTCTGTCCCAGTTTTCTGGAAGGCAACGATCCAAGAGAGCAGGAGAACTCTGCGCACGACAAAAGCCCCCTAGAGGCGTCACTCCGCCACTACAAGGTTGTCATTCTTCCAGAGTCGAGCTTCACCTGCCGGCCTCTTCGGACTTTTCCCCCGGATTCCTGCCGCCCGTTAACATCAATGGCCGCCCTCTTCCCTCCCTCCCTCCCTCCCTCCCTCCCTCCCTCCCTCCCTCCCTTCTCTCTCTCTCTCTCTCTCTCTCTCTCTCTCTCTCTCTCTCTCTCTCTCTCTCTCTCTCTCCACAGCTCCTTATGCCTAACAATAATAATTCCAAATGCGCTTTCCTGTGGCCTTCAGCACAGCACAGGCACCAGCCATTGGGGTTTTTTTAGGTTTGTGAATGCAAATACCGAGCGCTTAACTATTCCCAGAAGCTTGGACACAACCTAACGCCGTGGAGAAGGATTCAATTTAACTCAAAGGATCCACCTCTGAGCTGGTCAGAGAGCGGGGATCCCTTAAGAAGGAGAAGCGCCTCGATCTGGATCCCCGATCCTTCCTGCTCGGATCAAGAAGCTGCTCTGATACACGCAGAAGGAGAAAAACAGAGAGAAATATATTGCTCACACGCGCTGTTTTATAATTTCTGTTGAAACTGGAAATTCCCATAACTCTACACCTTGGTCCCTGGTACCCAAGCAGCAATGTCCTTCCAGATTATCCTGCCCTATATATTCTCTTGCACGCAGGTCCAAGCAGAAAAGTCTCGAGGTTTTCCTCCCCCCTTTCCTTTCTGTCAAGCGGAGCCAATTGGGCAGAAAGCTGACGGCTCTCTTTCCCTTGCCTCCCTCCTTCTCTTCTACCTCCGGATGATTCCCGGGGACGCCTTTGGGTATGTTGCGTTGCGTGGATCTTATTCCACTTTAAACCAAAAGGCTTCTGGTGACCCTCAACACACACACACACACACACACACACACACACACACACACACACACACAGCGTCCCCTCCGCAAGGGCCGCGAGGTATTGGAGCTATGCGCGGAAATATGAAGGGAGTAATTTTATAAGTAACAAAGGATCAGGGCTGGAATGAGCCCTCTGTTATCCAATGTCATGGCGAAGGCCTGGCTCAGCAGCAACGGCGAGCCGGCCCGTGAATTCAAGAAGAGCCCCCTTCCTCTTTTCCCAGGGGTATCAGCTAAATATAGACCGGGGTTTTGCACAACCCACGGACCATTTGCTGTTTGTGTAAAAACCGATTAGCCAGACACAACTGTGAAACAACTTGTGACTTTTATAGAGGCAGGAGGAGGAGAAGCAGCAGCAGCGCACCGAGCAAGTTAAATCCGTTTCTCTGGCCTTGGAAGAAAAAATAAAATAAAAGGAAAAGAGAGACAGACAGAGAGATTTTTTTTAAAGGGAAAGAGGGGAATGAGAGAGGGGGAGAGAGAGAGAGAAATATTTTGGTAAGGGGGGGGCAGAAGGGAGCGAAAATGGGAGGCCACGGCGGCCCGTGGCCACACACACACACACACACACACACACACACACACACACACGGTGCTTCCATGTAGGGACCTGCTTGAAAAAGCGGCTGATACCTAATCGCCCGCTTGGATGAGCTGCCTGTTTGCCTCGGAGTGTCAAATGATTAGCAGGTCCTTATTTATAAAGTTCAAGCACTCGCTCTCCGCCTCCTCCCCGCCGCCCCACGTCACCAGGCAGCTTACTTTATTTTCGTCCACATATCCCGAGGTCTAAATGTTTACTTAGGGTGGAATAATATTTATGGTTTATCTGGAAAACAAATTGTGCACCAGGCAAGGACAGCAGCCCTTCTTAAAGGCGCGTCCAGGCGAGTATCCAGCCTCTTGCCTGCGTTAAAGGAAACCGAGCAAGGCCCGTTCCTGACCAGGGACAGAGCAGAACAAAATCCTTGCCTTCCCTCAACTGACAAAGCGAATGTTTTGTTCCAAAGAAGGAGGGATCATTTGCACTTCCACTGCCATGTATATATAATACATAGATAGATAGAGATATCAGTTATATACCCAAATTTCCTACCCTTTCTTTCAGAATGCAAACAAGTCAGCTCCAAAATGGTTATATCACGCCTTAGGGTGGGATCTGCACTCTCAGAAAGTCAAGGGGAAAGGCGCCCATTGAGTCAAATGGCTCCCCTCCCCACCACCTCGCCAGGCCCTTCCGTGACTTAAAATATGACCCCAAATATCCCCATTTCTCTAGTCACAAATCTCTATCTACAAGGCTACTGATATATAGGAATAGCTATAGAGACGTCTTTACCCGATTGGACACAGTAAAAAGGCACGATTTCCTGCTTCAATACATTTTTTTTTCGTCGATGATCGGTTTGTAACGCACACCTTCTTTTTTCCATCGCGCCGCAACCTCACCGCGTAGCTGTTTGTTAAAAGAGGAGGTTTCATTCACAAAGGTGGGTGCCCTTTGATGCCAGATTCTGGGTTGTGACCTATACCTTTGCTTCTATTTCAGGAGGGGGGGGGCAAAAACCGTTCCAAGCCTTCAGTTCGAAAACCTGGACTTAAACCCCAGGTTTATTCCCAGACATCGCACAAAGCGACCCACACCTTCAGCGTCGAGCAGGTGGGAAGCCTGACGCCTTTTCCTCTGCTGTAAAAGCGGGAGGAAATGCATTATTTGGGTAATGAAAAGGAACCTTGGCGGAGAATTAAAGTTAGCCGGTTATTGGATGAGAATGGAAAACTTAATTTAATATTTGTTACTGCTGATTCGATTTCCTCTCCTATAGCTTTGTGGAGGGGGGGGGGGGTTGTTGTCCTTTTACCACCACCACCGAGAAACAATTTGGCCTCAGCGAACAACCCTGGTCCGGCTTGCTTTATTAACGAAGGCATTTCCAGTAACCTGAGATCTTAAAATCTGTATATAAGATCATTTGCGAAATTAAAACTCGCAGTGCGTAATTTTGCAGGTATTTAAATGGGAAGTTGGCTTTATATGTTTTCCATCATCATCATCATCATTATTTTAAAAATGTTAAGGGCGATATTTTTCGTGGAATCTATGATAACTACCCTCCTCCTATTCCGTTTTAAGGCATCGGAATGCCCACCTTTGCGGGGAAGCGAATCCCAGCGATTTAAACTGAATCTTCTCCCACCTGAGGTCCTCGACTTCCTACCTGGCGCCGCGAAATTGTTTTTCCACGGCATCCCCTCTGCCTCGAGTGATTTCACACGCTCCCATAAGTAGGAAGTCAACAACCAAAAGCACCGTTTTAAAAATTTATTTACAAAGCTGTGTACAACAGGAAGGGATAACATTTAGAATACATATATTCATTCATATATAAACAGACTTCTATAATGGAACGATAGGGGAATTCCCCTACAGTATTTCATTTTTTGCTCGATTTCTTTTTGTTCTTTTCTTTTTCTCCTATCCAAAATCAAAATGCCTCCCCTCATTATTCAGGTGTGTGTTCGGGCTTATTTTTCCCCTGCCGAAGGAAACGACCGAGGAGAATAAGAACCTTCAACAAAAGTGAAAGTTCGGGGCTCCCAATCCTTTGCGTGCGAGCGCGCGTTTCCTTTATTTCCCCCACAAATGTGGCTCCTTTTTAAAAAAATAAAAACCGCAAAAGGGAAGCCAGTTTTTTTGCCTCCCGCTTTCGCCTGAATACAAATATGTACAAATACTGTACTTTGCCGTGGAGTTTTTGAGCGTTGGGCTTTTTTTTTACCTGCACAGACAGACACAGCATTCCTTTTTGTACGTGTGAGCGGGAGCGCGAGATTTTTTAAGCGCTGGAGAAGCGTCCGTGCAACGGTTCGGCCTCCAAGAGGGCGCCGTCCAGGAGCAAGCGACTGGAGTCCCAAGAAGTCCGTGGACTTTGCCGTGTTCCGTTCTTCTTCGTAGTCTCTGCTCTCTCCGGCGACGTCGGGTAGAAAATCTTTACGACCGTTTCTTATTATAAAAAAACCAAGAACCGTACTAAGAGCAGGAGCGCGAGAGGGGAAGCATCCCGCGGGGGCCCCGTCGAGCCTACTGCGCCGGCCACTTCGCCTGCACGGTCGCGGCAGAGGCGGCGGGCTGTAAGAACTGTCCCGAGATAATGTTCGTGGGCACGCTGAGGATAGGTGCGATGGCCGCCGTGCTCCGCGCCAGCGAGAGCGGCTGGTGCGCCAGGAGGCCGGACTGCACGGTGACCGGCGGCCGGAGGAAAGTCTGCGCGCTGGCGGCCGACGACGTAGCGGCCGGCCCGCCGACGCAGCCGATTATGTTCTCGATGCTGAACGACGGCCGACTGCTGGGCTCGGCTTTCACCCCCGACGATGCGGCCGCGGCTGCGGCGGCGGCTGCAGCGGCTGCGGCGGCGGCTGCGGATCCGGCAGCGCTGAGTCCACTGAGTTGGATCTGCAGGCTGGGGCTAAGCTGGGAGTTGAAGGCTTTCCGGCTGAGCTCGCTGGACGGCAGCAGCGGCACGGCGGGAGGCAGCATGGGCCCGACGGGGGGGATGTAAGGGTACTGCAGGGCGGCGGCCGGGTGCGGGTAGGCGCCGTGGGGCAGGCCATAGGCTCTGCCGTAGGGCCCGGCGGCGGCGGCCGAGGCGGCGGCGGCGGCCAGGCTGTAAGCGCCGAAGCTGTGCATCATGAGCGCTGTCTGTTCGCGCAGCTGCTCCTGCTGGTGCCGCTTGAAGCGCTTCCTCCGGCGCAGGAACGAGCCGTTGTCAAACATGTCCTCGGACTGCGGGTCCAGCGTCCAGTAGTTGCCCTTGCCCGGGTTGCCCGGCTCGCGGGGGATCTTGACGAAGCAGTCGTTGAGCGACAGGTTGTGCCGGATGGAGTTCTGCCACGCGGGGAACTTCTCCCGGTAGTAGGGGAAGCGGTTGCTGATGAACTCGCAGATGCCGCTCAGCGTCAGCTTCTTCTGCGGGCTCTGCAGGATGGCCATGGTGATGAGGGCGATGTACGAGTACGGAGGCTTCACTAAGCTGCTCTTGGGCTTGCCGCCGCTGGAGGCAGCAGCAGCGGCCGAGGCCACCGACGGCGCTCCCCCCGACGGCGCTCCCTCCTCGCCGGCCAGCTTCTCTTCGACGGGGCTGCCGCCGTTGCTGCTGCCGCTGGTCGTCGTCGTCTCCGCTGCCTCTTTGGCCAGCAGCAGCTCTGCAGCGGCCGCCTCGTCGAGGACCAGCTGGACGGGCAAGCCCGATGACGCGGCCAGTGCGCTGGGGCTGCAGCCGGCCTCTGCGTCGCTGGCCCCGCCGCCTCCTCCTTCCTCCATTCCCTCGTCTCCCTCGCCCACCACGTCGATGTCCACATCTTCGGCCGTCAGCACAGCCTGGCCGGACATGTCGCTGGAGCTCAGGCTGCCGGACAGGGTCATCACCGCTGGCGGGAGGGTGGCAGGAGACGGATAGCGGGGATTAATAAAAATAATATCGCGAGTAATACTGCTAGTAATATTTTTTAAACAAAACAAAACGAGGTAGGGTGGGGGCCAGCCAGGCACCCGGGAGCCAATCCAGTCCCCCTCCTTCGAAGATCCGTCTCCAACAGGTAGCGGAGCTGGCAGAGGAAAAGGCTCCCCCCTCTCTCCTGCTCCTCCCCCCTCCTTCTTCTTCCTCCTCCTCTTCTTCCTCCTCCTCTAGCTGCCGGCCTCGGCGCCTTCTTCTCCCTGGGCAGGCATCTGGGAACAGCTCCAAGTCCTCTCCGAGGGATCGCTCAGCCGCGTCTCCCTGTTTCTCTCCGATCAAGGATCAGGATAATGCTGTTAGCGGCTGCGGCGGCAGCGAGGGACTCCCCCACCAGCCCCTCCGTAAAGGACAGCGACGGCAGCAGCGACGGGGCGGCGGCGGCGAGGAAGAGGAGGAGGCGAGGACGGTGAGGAGGGGGTGGCGTCGGGTGGGAGGGGAGGAGGAGGAGGAAGGCGGCTGAAGCTGCTCTCCGCTCCAACTCCTGGCCTGGCTCCTCTTCCGGGCTGGGATCACTTCAGGGCTTCTTTCTCGTCGGGGAATCGTCTCCGCAGGCGGCAGGAGAGCGCGCATCGGAGCGCCCGGGCGGCGAGGTTGTCCCCGGCCGGAGGGATCGCGCGATCTGCTCCTGCTCGCAAGTCATCGGAAGTGCCGGCGGCGCTGCAGGTTAGATCCCTGTCGAGCCGCTCTCCCCATCGCGGGGCTGGGAAGCTCTAGCCACGGCTCCAGGCTTTGACTATAACCCCCTACTTTTCAATATACACCTCCTTTCCTCTCCACCTCTCTCTCCTCTTTTTAAGGATGTTTCTCCCTCTCTCTTTCCTGCCCTTTCACTCCTTCTTTTCTTGCCCCCTCCCTCTAAAGGTTTAGGGTGGTGGTGTTGCGGGGGGGGGGGAAGAGGTGGTGTATTTGCAGCCAAGAGAGAGGGAAGGAAGGAAGGAGGGCGGGGGAAGCGACGGGCGTGAGGAGGAAGGGTCGTTGGCTACTTTGAAAGTCCCTTTTGAAAAAGGCTCGCCTGATAGATTACTTTTCTCGTGCAAGATATACTAGGAGGCGGGGCCACGTGGTTCCCTGACGTCAGTGCAGCCCCGCTGGCAAGCCAGGCAAAACTCAAGTTGTTGCGCGGAATTGTCAACAAAGGGACAACAGCGGCTCTCGCGCCCTCTCGATCGCAGCCGAGTTATCAGTGCAGCCCCTTCAGGGAGGCTCTGGTGGTGGCGGGAGGGGGGGGGGGAGAAAGAGAGAAAAAGAGAAAGCACCTTTGCCACGTGAAAAACACACAGAGACACTCACAAGCCCCCTCTTTGCACTGCCTTCATTTTAACAATCACGTCCGGCAACTTTCTTCTGTTGGGAACGAAAGGAGCGCTAAAATTATTCCATCTACGCATCTATCAATAGAATAAAAATTAAAAGGCTGAAATTTTGCGAACGGCGAAGGAGTTGCTCTTTTTAAAAAGTCCATGCTCTTTCTCTCAAAGTAAATAAGATAATGTAAGATAACAAAAGGGGGAAGGAATCTTCAGCTGTGCTAAACAGGCCGGGACAAAATTCTGAAGGGATCATCGCCAGGACCAAAGACCAGCCACTGGTTTACTAATTTATTTTAATTTATTTTGAGAACACGCGCGCGCGCACACACACACACACCAACCACCACCACCAGAACTACTTTTGGTCTGTGAAAATCACAACCCCCCATGGGTTTTATTTCCTCCCCTTCCTCCCTCAGCTTCCCAAACAACGGCAGCATCAGCTGGGAGCCGAAGATAAAGAAAATAGCTATTGATTAATCTATTAGGTCAGTTGCAGAGAAGAAATAAAGCAAAAAAGACGTAAAATAACAACAAAAACAAACAGAAACAAAAACAAAACACGCACCACACACAAAAAACCAAGAAAAAACCTGTAAATGCAGAAATCTTTAGCTGGTGGCTTTGTTGTGACTGGTATTATTTTGGCGAGGTGTTAACGACGTAGAAAGGATGGTGCGTTAGCATATGCAAAAGTAGGAAATGGGGTAGGCGGCGGGGGGGGAAGCTGTGTGCGAATGAAAAAGCTCCATTCAGCTCCGATCAAGGTGGGATTTCTCCCAAGAAAGCAGAAAGGCTGGGGAGAGGGAGAGGGAGTCGTCAAAGTTTGTTGCAAATTCCTATTTCCTTTTCTTGTGTCACCGATGTCAATGGAGAGCAATAACTTCGGGTTTAGGTAGGAAACAGCCCGCTCCGTGGGTGGCTTTGTTTTGTGTTTGTTCATCCTGTGTATTGTTGCAATAATCGCCTGTTAGTTGGGAGGCGATGTGGATAACAAACACCAACAATCGTCACAAAAAAGGGAATTGGATGAGGGGGGGGGGGAAGGACAGTCTTCAAAGATTTCCAAATAAACCAGAAAGCGAAATACAGACACAGATTTAATTTAGATACATAGATGATAGAGATAGATGATAGATAGATAGATAGATAGATAGATAGATAGATAGATAGATGATAGATAGATAGATAGATAGATAGATAGATAGATAGATAGATAGATAGATAACTATAGCTATATAGTTATAACTATATACATAATGTATATGAATATATATAAAATGTATATGAATATTATTTTGCAGACAAACCAAGCGATTTCCACCCCAGCAATATATATATAAAATGTGGGTCAGTCTTTGTAAGGACACGGGGAAGGTGCTAAGGCGAGGGTGTCGCGATGGGGAACTAAACTGGGGAATAAAGAGATCGAGGGGCGAATATTACACGCGTGGCACTGGGAAAATACATGATTGATTTATTCCGTCTCCCTCCTCTACTAAACCCAAAGAAACCGGGCAGGAGAGAGGGGGGGGGAAGCCTTAGGAGTAAATCTAATTTTCTGTGTGTATGTTGCCTCTGAATTGTTTGTTCACACCATAGCTGCCAAGTTATCCCTTTTTTTCAGGGATTTTCCATTATGCTGAATAGGCTTCCTCGCGAGAAAAGGGAAAACTTGGCAGCTATGGTTCACACGAGAGGGGATAGGCGTTCGCTGTTTCACCTATTCGGGAAACGGGGGCAATTCGAAGTTTTCGAAACTGCTGAGCTCTTGGCTTGCGGGGAGGTGGGGCTTTTCCTCGGCCGCCTGGAAGGTCTCTCTCTCTCTCTCTCTCTCTCTCTCTCTCTCTCTCTCTCTCTCTCTCTCTCTCTCTCTCTCTCTCTCTCTCTCTCTCTCTCTCTCTCTCTCTCTCTCTCTCCTTTTTTCCAGCGTAACTTGATCTGCTAAATGAACACGAAGGTAAAATGAAGCCGAGCTGGAGGGTCCTTCAGAAAACATTGCTTGCGTCTGGGTTTATTTTATTTTGTTTTATTCCCCCCCCCTCAAATCGCCCCCCCCAATTTCTGTAAAGGAAAGGATTTAAAAGAAACTCCTCTAAAATAAGCCAGCACCCAACCCACAAGCCCTCATCACGTGCTTTTACTTCTTTTTAATACAGTAAAGAGAACTCAAGTACGAACTTGCTCTCTGGGTCGCGGTGGGGAAAAAGGACTGGACGTTAGTGTATTTCTAAGTATCGATCAAAAGCAGTGGAGAAATGTTATCTTTTCGCTGAGGTGTTGATCAGGGCGGCGAGGTAATGAGATGCCTGCTTGGAAGAAATCCATGAAGGGGTGTGTGCGTGAAAATCCGCCGTGCTTCGCCCAATTCCGCGTATCCCTTTTCTTTTGGTGAGGATGACATTCGCTTCTACTGATTTTCGGGTTTTTTTTTTTAAAAAAATGTTTCCTTCAAATGATCCCAATTTTAATGTTGTCAATCCGGTCCATAAACTCTTCCTTTTTTCTGCGAGGAGTTGGAGTTAGGAAGAGTGCAGCCCATTTATTTTATAGCATCTGCGATCCACACAACAGGATTCCTTTTAAAGAAAGGAATAATGAACTCCTAAGTAGGATCTCCTCGTCCTCCTCCTCCTTCTTCCTGGGGTCTTTAAAATAAAAGTTGTCCCTTTGGCTGAGCTCTGCCCAGAGTCAGGATTACCCCACTGAGCTGGAGATCTCCGGGAGAGATCCTCACTCCCCGAAATCTCTCAGGGAAATGTAAACGGGGAGGGAGAATGGAAGAAAACAAAATGCGCCATAACCCACGCTAAAAAGCCTCGCTTTCATTTGTTGCGCTTTTTTTCCTTTCGACACAATAAAAGTCAAATTAATTGATTCATACCATTAATTACGGTGCTTAGCGTGAAAAGAAACGTTTCCCCTCGATTAGAGATCTATTGTGCTAATCTCTTGTTCAATCAGTGTTACCATCTGATGCGGAGGGGGGGGGGAGAAGGCGCAAGAAAAGAGAGGAGGAGGAGGAGCGGGGGAGGGAAGAAAAGAAAAGAAAACCCCCCTCTTTTGGACAGAAAGTTTGGGTCTCCCTTTCGCGTTGAAGGGAGCTCTGAGCGGGAAGGCTGGCCGCTGTCGTCCCAATCTCCTTTTGCCATTCATTTCTATTAAATGACTGTGGGGTTTGCGGGGGGGGGAGGCGGAGTGGAAAGGATTTGTCATCCGGACTACGGGTCATTCTGAATATGGTGGCCACGTTGGGGGCTGTCTTGCCATCCTTGTCCAGCATGACAAAACAAAACAATTTTTTTTTTAAAAAATGAAAAGTATTGCTTTAGAAAGCAGAACCCTAAAACAGCACCCCCACCCCCGCTACCCCAATAAGGCTGCGTCCAAATATATTGGGTGGAGTGGGGGTGGAAATGGGTGATATGGGATGGGTGGGTTTTGAGGTGTGTGGGGAGGGGAGCAGAGAAAAAGGAAGGTCACCGTCGAGAAAGCGCCTCTGCAGCGGGCCAGTCCATCTGACAGTGCTCGGGTGTTAAGTAAATCCTGTTTTAAGCCTAATTGAAGTTTGCTCTTAAAACCCACACGTCTTCAATCATCAGCGCTAAGCTGAGCTGGGATGTCGGGCGGGCAGGAGGGGGCGAGAGGCAGGGAGGGAGTGGCGCGGGGGGGGGGAGAGAAAACCTTTTATAATAATAAGCAAACTTTCACAGGAGGTGTGTGTGGGGGTACTGAGAGGCACCCAATTTGGAAGCGTTTAGGGTGGCTGCCCCCAGCCTCTCTATCTATCTCTATCTATCTATCTATCTATCTATCTATCTATCTATCTATCTATCTATCTATCTATCTATCTATCTATCGTCTACCATATATATTGTGGTTGGGTGAAGAAGAGCTGTTGACCTTACTTGAGCTACAAGAAGTAGAAGAGGTTGTGTGCATGTGATATATACGCACACAAAAGATTTAGCAACGAGAGGCAAGGAAACTGTACAGCCTAGATCGATAAGGAGTCAGATAGAGACATAACCAGCATCAAAGCCGGGAGCCGAGGTTGCGGGGCGGGGGGGGGGGGGTGGAGAAGAGAGAGAAGCAACTTATGATGGAGAGGAGAATTTAATTCCCGTCCCCTTCGCTTCTAATGCGACCAAAGCGAGAGAGTATCTGGCCAGGGAAGCGAGTTAAAGATGAATCCGGAGACCAGGTGGGACTGGAGGTGGCCGGGGGGGGGGGGTGGAACTAGAGCGAATCGCAACGCTGGACTCAGATCCTCTCTCTAATCTTTTTAAGGGAAAGGAGGGACCCAAGGTGTCCTCTTTCCTCTCCTTAACCCAATTACTTTCATTAATTAGGTATATACACCCCTGACCTGCATTATCGGGTGACTGGTGGGGTTTATAAGAAGGATGTACCTACTGGGCTTTTAAAAACAATGGCAAGGAAAACAGAAGAGGGGAGTACTTTAAAATAAAAATGGACACATATTTCCACTTGTTTCCAAAGAAGCATGTCGACCAATCGGAGATGGAGGGGAAATTGAGAGTAGAAATCGGAAAGGACCAGAGGTTCTGTTCTGGGCTGAAATCTTTGGTGGCTGCGTCGGAATTGGCCCGGATTTGGAGGGCGGGAGGCGGCGGGGAATCGCCCTTGGACCATGTTTTTGACGCCACTTTCCCCAGGTTTCTTGCAAGGCCGGGGCGGGCTGGGAGAGGAGGTGATGGAGGCGCCCCTAAAAAGCGCCGTCTGGATCCAAGCGAGGCTCCTCCATCCGCGTCTCCCTGCAGCCACAACTTGGTGTGGTGGACCCAACCATAAGCAGGTTTTAGAACAAAAGGGAACAAAACAACACTTTCATCTCAACACCTCTCTCTCTCTCTTTCATTCATATATAGATAGATGATAGATAATGTTCCATAGAATCAAGATAATAATATTAATAATAAAAAGCAAATTCACGAAAAGGCCAAAAAAGAAGAAGAAAGCAGCAAAAAACCAAAAGAGCGAGTCCTGTTTCCAAAACTGGATGTATTTGTCCTGGAAATGTACAAACATCCATTCTGCAAAAGGCAACACGTTTAATTAACGATGAGAGAGCAGTTAAGGGCAGAAAGCTAGTAAAATTGTGTGATAAATTTATGGCATTGTTAGCGTGCTTTTAATTATGGCTATTATGTTAATTATTTCACATTAGCATGGAGTTATCAGCAGCATGTCAGATTTAATCAAAACGGGCCTTTCTCTCGAAAATTGTTCTTTTCATCCGCCGTCAGAAAAAAGGGGAGGGGAAGGGGGGGGGAGAGAGAGAGAGAGAGAGAGAGAGAGAGAGAGAGAGGAGGACGCAGGAGAATCCCAGGCCAGCGCTGTCTCGATAACAAAACAAATGACTTCCCCCTTTGAAAGGAGCGGGTTGGACGTGATCCTGCGCCGACTCCTCTCTCTCTCTCTCTCTCTCTCTCTCTCTCTCTCTCTCTCTCTCTCTCTCTCTCTCTCTCTCTCTCTCTCTCTCTCTCTCTCTCTCTCTCTCTCTCCCCCCGCAGATCCCCTCCGGTCACAAAGCGAAGAAAGAGCGCTTCGGTCTGTTTTTTAGGGATTCTCCTTTTTCGCGACACCCGCGCCCCCTCCCTCGGAGAAGGCGCTTCATCATCTTGGATCACTCTGTCAAACAATATGCTGTGGCTCATTTTTATCTGTCCCGTTTTACAAAGCCCCCTTTCACACACGCGGAAAAGCCGGCCAGGGTAACACTCAAGAAGCAGGGAACCGCGGAAACGCAAACAAACAAACATCTGAAACCCAACCAAACGCGCAACGACCAGGAAGGAAAGATGGAGATGGGCAAATATATATATGTTTTGAAAAGGGTTGTGTCTGTGTGTCGTCGTCGTCTCTCTCCCCCCCCCCGCCCTCCATCTACCAGAGATGGGTGCAGCCTTGAACTTGTCCCCTGATGAATTAACCCTCAAACTGACTGGAAGTCAGTCCCAGGTTCAAATTCAGCCTCCACCTTCAGCCGCCAAGTTCCCTGCATGGCTTTGGAAAAGTTATTTTCTCTCTCTTTCTCGTAGTCCGAGTTATCTGACCCTCCCAGACTTAGATATAGCAGAAATCAGATGACTAAGCGTTTGTGGCACCGACAGAGATGCTAACCAAAGAACCAGGATAGTGCCCCTTGCAGTGTTCTCAACAGCGAGGCTTAGAGAAGCTTCTTTCCATTCCTGGTTCTATTTTGTGGCTAGCGGAGCATACTTTTGCATTTGAATTCCGCCTTTCCTCCAAGGATTTCAAGGCCACTTACAGGGTTTTCCCGCCTCCACATTTTGTCCTCGCGACAACACCGTGAGGCAGGTCAGGCTGAGGTTACCCCGTGTGCTTCATGGCTGAGCGGGTCTCCCAGGTCTTGATCTAACCACAAACAGGTCCTCCCAGCGTAATATTATGTATGTAAATTCATTTTGTTTCAGTGGGGTTTACTTCCCAGGTACAGGATCGCTGTTTTAGGGACCAAGGCTACAATCCTAACCCTACCTACCTGGGAGTAGCCGCCAATGAATTCAGCAGGTCTTGCTGCACTCTTAAGACTGAGCTGTTATTCTTGTATGCTTAGGAACGGAGCACAACAGCGCAAACCCGGACACCTTTACTCGCAAGTAAGCCTACCTCAGGGCAAGTGTGCCTGGCACACTAATGTCAGAGGCTGACATTACAATCCCGTTCATGATTGCACATAAATAATAAACCCCTTTCTTCAAAGGAGTTTAACCCCTAATAAGCGTGCTTGGCATTACTGGTCTAGAAGTCCCGGATTCCAATTTGCCTTTGCCATGAGTTCAGGCGAGGGCTTTAAAGGTAAAGGGGCCCCTGACCATTAGGTCCAGTCCCGGACGACTCTGGGATTGCAGCGCTCATCTCGCTTTACTGGCAGAGGAAGCCTGCGAACAGCTTCTGTGTCATGTGGCCAGCATGATTAAGTGGCTACTGGCGAACCAGAGCAGCGCACTGAAAGGCCGTTTACCTTCCCTCCTGAGCGGTACCTATTTATCTGCTTGCACTTTGATGTGCTTTCCAACTGCTAGGTTGGCAGGGGCTGGGACCGAGCAATAGGAGCTCACCCAGTCGCGGGAATTTGAATGGCGACCTTCTAATCGGCAAGTCCTAGGCTCTGTGGTTTAACCCACAGCGTCACCCACATCCCAGGCAGGGCTTTAGGGATGTGGAAAAACCTCTGTCTCCACCCTCTGCGATATGAAGATGATAATAATACCGGCCTACTTTGCAGGGTTGTTGCTGCTGTAAGATTAAATAACAAGATAATGTACGCACAGTGCTTCCACACTAAAGCCTCTCTACAAATGCACAATAATGATTATTATGATGATAATTCGTTAATTATAATTACTCTAGATTTGTAAACGGATTAGAGAGGATGTGTATTCGGGATGTGCGTTTCTGTGTGTGATCTGATCTTCCATCGTCGCTCTTCTAGATCAGGCGTCCCCTAAGGCGGGACTTAAAGCTCACCATGGCTTCCGGGCGAGGTTTTAAACCCCTGTCCGGCACTCTCAATTCAGGCTGAAGATCGGGGCTGGCCTGATCAAACCCTCGTGGTCCGCCCTGAAAAAGAGAAGACCAGTATGTGTCAAGAAGGGCTCAAGGCTCGCTTGATCCTTGATATGCTAGTTTTTCTATGTGGAGGGCTGTTCCTCTCCCCCCTTTCTTTTAATAGGCGATCCTATTGTTGTTGTTCAGTCTTTGCGACCTCCCCCCCCTTCCAGTTTAACGTACTAGAGCAGGTTGGGGCGAACGGGGCCAGAAGAGCGAGGTTCAAGTTTATTGTCCCTAACCGTCGACTGCTCCATATCCCTAAAACGTTCCCCGCGTTTGAGCCATTTAATGAAACGGCTCGTCCATGGGGGTGTGTGTGTGTGTGTGTGTCAGGCTTTTATTTATTTTGACCTTGTTGGTCTATTCCCCCCCCCAATATCTCGGAGAATCCCATCCCTCTGCTCAGTTTAGCACTCTGAATAAGGTCAGGTCGATGCCAAATTCTCTTCTCGATATTCTGCGCTAGATTCCATCCTGCAGCCCTTGCCTTGGAATCAGACTCCTTGAACTTCAATGAGACTAACCTCTTGGGCAGACACGCATGGGATCGTGCTGTTAATGCTTCTCGCTGAACCTCCTACCCCGATCCTAAACATAACACTTGCTCGGAAAGTCGATGCCCATTTGATTTCTATGACACCCAAGGGAGCTGAGTATCCAAAACGAGCACTCTCAAACTTTCCTTCCGAGCTGCTCCATTTCAAGCTGTGTTTTTCTGAAAGTCCCCAAACGAGCAGGTGGGCGAGGCGGCGAGCGACCCTCCATTTCCTCCCGGGAGCCTGTCCAACCGAGTTCACGGCTGTGCGCATTGATCCGTACCCCTCCTCCTTTTATTTTGGAGCTAAACTTTGGAGAACCTGTTTTCTCCCCGGTTAAGAGGAGGTTAAGGATTAGGGGCAGCTGCTGGGTTATTTTTAGAGTGACCCCATTCCCCTTGTTTAAATTTAGGCTGATTGATTAATTCTTTAGACCAACACCCAGAGCCCTAAATTCACTCCTGGGGAAAGGCGGCCCATAGCTTTTCCTTGGTAATCGTTTCCAAATGAAGTAGGATAGCAAATTTTTACGCAAGGCAATAGCAGCAATACGTCGAAGGAGACTAATCGTAGCGGGCAGCTCTTGCCCCGAATTGTTGTCTCTTGTAAGCCACCACCACGATCCAGCTTTACGGTGTTAAGAGCGTGGTGAAAAGCTGGGATTTAATTCCTCCCCTTTCCATGGGTGTTTATGGGAGAACTGGAGGTTTTAAATCAGGATTAGTAACTGTGACTATAGAACCGAAGGCGCCCTTAAATGTTATGTTATAAAAGCGAGACCTTATCCACGTGGTATCACCGCGATTAAAAAGAGACTGCAGGGGATGGGTTATTTCCCCATTTTGCACGCCTTGGATAGGGTTGGTTCTGCAATCCTATTGAAATGTCATTTGTGGGAAGCAGGGTCTGATTCCTTTTTTTTTTAATCCCTTCTGCAAGGCGAGGATTATAAAACGTCACTGCCTGGTCACTTTGGGTGCTTTTTGTGAGGACGGATGGAGGTTAGGCAGGTGGGTTTCCCCCTCTGCGCATTGTAGACTTCACTTTTTTGTGGGGGGGGGGAATCACAATAAACTGCTTGGCTATCTCTGAAAGGAAAGGAAGAATTCAGTAGGTTGACAAGCAGCGTTTTCTTTTCTGAAACACTCACGGTTGCTCCAATTCCTTTGCTTGCAATTATTGCAACGCTAATTTAGGCAGAAGATGCGCGGCGGACCCCCTCTAAAACAATGGGAGGAAATGAGCTTGGAGGGTGGTTTCTTTGTACATAACGAAAAAAATAAAATAAAATAACTTTTCGAGCATAAAAATCTGGGCAGTGCCAGATAGGTTGTTTCTGCGATCCTTCACACAGAAACCGTTCTGGGAGGCAGAATCCGAGTCCTGCAAACAAAACAAACAAAAAACAGAAACCAACTTTCAGTTTTGGAAACGAGGGTGGCAAAACTTCACCTTCCCCGCCCCTTCCTTCCTATTTCTCCCGCGAATCGTATCAGGTTATACTGCTGAAAGGGGGAAATCGGTGGCTGTGCATCTCACGAGTGGCTGTTTTTCTCTGTCCTAATACCAGGAGGCAGCACCGGAGGCAAGCGTCCTCGCCGCAGCAGGGAAACACTCTCCACCGGGCAGCTCCGCCGTGACTCCAGGAGGTTCGGTTCCGTTGACAGGACAACTTCGCAAAACGATTTCGTTGGAAGGCCCGGGCATTGTGGGAATGCCAAGCACACCTGCTGCTACTATTGATGATAGATGATTGATTGATTCATAGATAGATATTCCAGTGGCTCCCAACGCAACTTTCTTCTGAACTGGAGGAAGGCCTATGACTATGTCTTCATAGCTCTTTAGGTTCTCTTTCCCATACATTGCAGGATTCATCACGTTTTTTCTTATAACGTAGAAAAGTTGTCAGCATTTTCTTTCAAGTGTATAATAGATTTTTTTTTTTAAAGAGAGAGAGAAAGCGAGAGAGAGAGAGAAGTTTTCTTTCTTTATTCCAGTTGGTGCAGTTGGTAATTTTAGACACTGGATTGAATGCGCTACTTTTTAAGCCTCGTCCTCTCTGTTTAGATGGCGACGCGTATTATTTCCCTTCAAAAAATGAGGGTCCTTCTGCTCATTCTGCCCCAGATTTCTGCTCCAAAGTCCTGCCGTGATGGCGCCACTGCCTGTCGCCTGTGTGTGTGTGTGTGTGTGTGTGTGTGTGTGTGTGTGTGAAGACCCATGTCCCCGTGTGACTTTATTTTGACTCCATCCAGGATTAATGCCTCTTCGTTTGGGATTCTGCTCAGGATCATTTACTAGTCTTAGCTGTCCAGCTTGCACTCAAGAGCCTAAAATGTGCTAAAACCACAGGCCAGTCCATCCATCCCTTTCCACTCTTTTCGAGCTCGGTCATTCGTGGGTGAGTGGGATTCTAAAACGCGCTTCTGGTTATGCGTAAAAAGAAGTGGGCGTGGCCGTTATATCCCAGACTAATTAACCTGGGCTATTAGGATATGCTTGGGCGGGCCTGGCCCCTCCCCGTTATTTTTCTCCTGTCTCTTCACCCTCTGACCCCAAAGCTTATTTGCTCAGTAGTAAGACCCAATGGGACTTGTTCCTAAGCGCCCCACCCTGATCTTGCTGCTTCTGATCCTAAAACTAACCAGATTCGCACTATTTCCCCTGAAATATAAAGCAAGGAGGACGAAAAGAAGCAAAGGCAACCGGAGTCCATTACCCAGTCCTGTTTTTAAGGGGTGCCGCCGGGGACAACTACGGATAGACCTTGGGGACAGCCGTTCCCAGCTCACCTCGCCCGGGGCGGAAGGAAAATCGCTGTGATTTCTGCATTGCAGGGGGTTGGACTAGATAAACCTCCGGGTCCCTTCCCTCTTGACAATTATATCTATGACTTAGCCATCCTCTCCTAGGCAGCGAGGGCTGTGCTGGGCTTATGGAAGTTGGCGAGTGGAAACCTGCAGAGGTTCCTACCGGGTTAAATAAGTACCGGGGCTGGGAGTGATGACTCGGAAAGAAAAGCAAAGTGGCCAGACAGTCGGGAAGCGGTCAAGCACCCGCAGCGGGGAAGCAGCCGGTATGTCTCGGGAAAGACCCTTCCTCAAAGGGTCCCAAGCAGCGCTTTGGAGACCCACCGCCCCAGGAGCCCCTGGACTTTCCGCCGGGTCCCTTTCCAGCAGGGTGGGGGAGAACAAACAGTTCGAAAGGGGAAACGAAGTGGTCCTTGATGTAGGCCAGTGTTTCCCAAACTTGCGTCTTCAGCTGTTTTTGGACTACAACTCCCACCATCCCTAGCTAGCAGGACCAGAGGTCAGGGATGGTGGGAATTGTAGTCCAACCCCCCCCCCCCAAGTTTGGGAAACACTGGTGTAAGTAAAGTGTGATCTTTACATAAGAAACACAAAATGGACCGGCTTGGAGCACAAGGTCTGAGTTTTGGTGGACCTGCTTCCTTCCAGCTCATCCTGGCCATTCATGGCTCTTTGCTTACCCTCTTCCCCCAGCCTCCCCCACCCCTGTTCACAGTTGCATTTCCACTAGGTCTTGCCAGCTGTTTTCAAAGGCGGCAGCAGGGATCAAAGCAGGGCTCTGTGCTCCTGCTGCCTTGCTTCAGCTGGCATTCTGTGTATGACTTATCGCAAATCAGCAGCACAATTCATATCTGAAGACCGAGCACCAGTTTTGCAGGGGCACAGAGTAATTCATGAAAAAATAATCAAGCCAGATTGAAGGGAGGCGATGACTTGTGAGGGTAGCCGCTACAGGAACAACTAAATCATTGATTGCAATTTATTTGCTCTCCTCCAACCTAAAAACTAGTATTTTTTATTTTAAAAATAAAAATGAAGAGGGCAGGAGCTACCGTACTCCACAACACTGTGAGAAGCTTATGCCCCAAAGTTATGAACAGCCAACAGAAATATTAGGAATAAGGTTGGTTCATCTAACTCAGTGCACACCAAGGTTTGAGGCCTGTAACCCTACATTTTTTTATAGTCCTAAAATCTTTCGATTAGGGCCTGACACTTAGGCTAGTCTTGTTGGAGTCAGTGTTGCTGTGCATTTTTGAGAGCTGCCTTCATTCAAAGCAGTGAATGCCACGTATCAGCTCCCATGGCAGTCACCTGATCTGCAGAATCAGGAAATGAGGTGGAAAAACTGTTCCTAGATGCCACCACTTTAAAACTGCTGCGGGGTGGGTGGGTGGGGATTGCCATAGAGAGCAAACTAGCATGTCAGAAAGGAGGCTTGGATAGAATCCTTCTCCTATATTGTTTTTCATGGGTAGGAAGACACTCTGTGTGCGCGTTTGGGCATTTATGGGAAAAAATAAGGGCTCTCATCAAATTAATAGCAAGAATGGATTTTCTGTATATTTGGAGAGGATGATAGAAATTACTGGAGAAAACATGGAGAAAACTAATATATCAAGAATGGTCAGTTTAATTGCTGTAGTGACTCTGCCCAAATTAGAGACATGACAATGACTGAAAATCTTTAAAAACACACAAAGAAAAGACACCACTTTGGACAATTACTGGAAATATCATAACGCTCCATCAACTTTTGAACTATTAAGGAAGGTTTTTGATTTGACAAACATGAACGGCTTGCCCACTGTCTTGATAAAACAAAGAATAGGGTTTCCATAGATGTAAGTGGAATCCATGCATATATTGCCCCCATATATGCAACAAAAGTATTCCTCTGGAGAGAGATACTGTACGTCAGGCATCCCCAAACTTCGGCCCTCCAGATGTTTTGGCCTACAACTCCCATGATCCCTAGCTAAAGGGACCAGTAGTCAGGGATGATGGGAATTGTAGTCCAAAACGTCTGGAGGGCCGAAGTTTGGGGATGCCTGACGTACGCTCTGTTCTTCGCATTTCTTGATTTAAAAAAATCCAAGGTGGCAGATGTGATGTGACCATGGGAAAGACACCCAACTCTTTCCTTGCTGACATTTTCTCTGTTTTAACCCCCCCCCCCTGACTACAGCCATGACTCCCTCCCTCTTTGTGAAGTTCCAAAGTGCTTTACAGTACTGTGCAATCCTAAAGCCCTGCTGGGAGTTCTGTGAGACTCACTTTAAGGTACTGAATGTGTGCATAGGATTGTAGCCCTAGAGAGTGCTGTAGACACTCCCTCTGTAGAAACTAACTTACATTTTTGGTGCTCAGAGATCCTCATGAGATTTCAAGATTGGCTTTAGCTGCCTTTCATCTCCCTTCCCCTCCTCACTGGCCCTTTTCCTATAGCAGGAGGCCAAAGTTCCAATGGAGGCAGCTTTGCCCTTTCACATGTTCCCTTGTTTCAATGGGAGTCAAAGGAAGCTTTGTGTGTGTTTTTCCAAACACATTTTTTGAGCCTGTAGCAGTGCCACATGGACAACATCCTTGGTTGTTGGTTGTTTTTTTTAAAATTGCTCAGAACAGAACATGTGTTGAAAGGCTAAGTCCATAAATAGAAGGATTCTGAACATACACACAAACACAAAAGGGACACAATACGGTCAATATTAATTCATGCCGAGTAAAAAGATTTCCATGCACACAGCATCAGCTCCAGGGCTGTGTCTCTCAAACTCTCACAACAAAGCTTCATTCAGAAATTCAGTCTGATCCTCTACATGTTTACTCAGAGGTGTCCCATTGTGGTAACTGGGATGTATTTCCAAATAAGTGTGCTTAGGACTCTTACAGTCCTAAGTTATTTTACTCAGGGGCCAATTGAGAGAAAGTCAGTTTCTATTAAAGTCCTATTGAAACCATCCCTTAACTCACAGCAATCCTGTGAGCTTGTTCAATGCTTTGCTCAAGGCTTTTATCAACCCATTTCTATGCATGTTCACTGGGAAGCCAGTCAAAACGAATTCAAGCACACTTGAGATGGATGGATGCCAGCAGTAAATTCCCCAGGAAACGTCCATATGCTTACAGTCCTTATATTATTATTTTTAATAGGTTCCCACATCCAACCTATGCATATTCCTGGTCAGGAAGTGTTTGTCCTCCTTTCAAATACCTTAGGCTTTGATGGTAGGGACACGGGTGGCGCTGTGGTCTAAACCACTGAGCCTCTTGGGCTTGCCGATCAGAAGGTAGGCGGTTTGAATCCCCACAATAGGGTGAGCTCACGTTGCTCTGTCCCAGCTTCTGCCAACCTAGCAGTTCGAAAGCATGCTAGTACAAGTAGATAAATAGGTACCTCTGTGGCAGGAAGGTAAATGGCATTTCTGTGCGCTCTGGTTTCCGTCATGGTGTTCTGTTGCACCAGAAGTGGTTTAGTCATGCTGGCCACATGACCTGGAAAGCTGTCTGTGGACAAACGCCAGTTCCCTTGGCCTGAAAAGCGAGATTAGTGCTGCACCCCATAATCGGACTTAACTGTCCAGGGATCCTTTACCTTTACCTTTTTACCTAAGCTTTGATGGCCATCAGGAATGAAAAATGGGTTCCAAAGCTGTAGAGGAACCACTAAGGATAGATTTTAGTAGTTGCAAAAGAGGGGAACAACTAGTGCCTGAGAGCTATTCCACATGTGCCTGGACGTTTGCACGTAACTCTTTCGACAAATGATTCACAACATACCGGTAGAGAGGTTTCTGAAGAAAGAGATATAGAAAGACATGATACAACTGCAGCAAATCACAATACTCATTCTAGGACTCCACCTATAAAATGGGAATAATAAAATTATACAAATGACCGTTGTGGTTCCTCACCCCAATTTACGGAGTTAGATCTGTGTTGACTCTATCACATATGTAAGCAATTATTTAATGATGCAGCTATCAAGTGCATGTGTATACCACTCTGAGAACCTTGGAGAAAAAGTGGGGTAAAAATGCAATCCATAAAAATGCAATACACAATTTTATGAATAATATAAAAGAATAAAAAATACATTTTCATCCTGGTTGGTTGATTTCCCCCCCCTCTTTTCCACCACACTTTCTCTCTGCCATCCTTGATTCAGATACCCATACGAAAATACTGTCATGGAAGAACTCTGCCAATGCAGTCTTTGAGATAATGCCACGTGAACCTCTAGAGGTCAGTCCAAATTGTCTCCTGATTGCCAGCTTTGTGTCCTCTTCTTGGCCTTGTGCATAGGCACAGCTTGATCTTGGGGGCCACTCTGATGCCATTTGGGAAGAAAGGGATCAAGCCTGGGACCTTCCACATGCAAAGAACTGTCCTTCTTGTGGAGAGCAGCAATAATGATTGATTGATTGACCGATTGATGTTTTAAATGAATAACAAAAACAAACAACCTACACACATGGTCTTGTGCATTACATAAAGTTATTCACATTGACCCAAATAAAGTTTGCTCATCATGGGCAACATGCAAATTTATTCTAAATACAAGGTGCCCCGCAGTTTGGGTTGCACCATCATACCTCTCTGGAAGAAGTCACGAATGTGCAGCAGGCTCTTGTGGCAGTTATACTGGAGTTGATAGAAGCAATACTGTAAATCAAAAGTGCAACTGCCTATTGAAACCCAATCCTTTTCATAGCAGCATCCTAGCTGCTACAAGAAAAAAAAGGCAACAATTCTTTATGCAACACTTTAGGATTGGTAGATAGGGGCAGGAAGGATATAGCATTTTTAACAACCAGATGTTAACAAGCAAAGATCTTCCTAGGTATATAAGGGATTTTGGCCATGCTAGTTTGAGGAGCAGAAAAACAATAAGGTAGGGAAGTGGTTAGATAGGTTTTAGTAATGATTGGATAAAACAACACTCAAGAAACGTTTTCAATGGTTGAGTTCTTGAAAGGCTTCCCTATTGGTATGAGATGATTTTTGCCATGTTTTTAAACAGGTTATCTATCCATGGTTATCATCCTGAGTTTTTGTTCTGTGGACATTTCTGATTGTCAAACTCAAATATACAATGCATTGTGTAGTGGGGTGGCGTGCACAAAAGTTGATCCAAGTTGTGTTGGTGTGATACAAAGGGGAAGCTGCAGTTCAATTTATAGTAAACTTTGCAATGGAATTGATGGGAAGAAGTGTTTCAAGTAATCTAAATTTAAGTAGTCAAATTAAAGATAGATTCATCATGTCAACGTGATATGATTTGTGCCTTTTTGTCTATTATTGTCTTATATGTAGAAATGCCAGGAAACCTGTCTTAACCTGAAAGGATATTTATTCCCTGCTTTCACATGATACTTTATACGCCAGCCTCTGGGGGTCCTTTTCAGTTTGATCACTCCTCAGCTGTGTTTTGTACTCTTGGCTGGTTCTTACAGCAAACAGCTTATTGGTGCAAGAGCAGGAGGATTTTATTTTTTTGTTATTTCCCATAGATAAAGTGCCACTGCATTATTTTCAGATCAGTCAAGCAACCTGGTGACTCTCACATAAGCTTTGCTTTTATTTTTTTTTAACACAATTGAACGGTGAATGAAAAATAACAGAGGATGGAGTGTGTATGTGTGTGTGTGGGGGGGGGAACCCCCCAGGGGTGGAAAAGAAACAATTAACTTAGAACAGAAAAAGAGGAAATGCAAAGGAGCAAACATGGGGGACAGCAATCAAACAAACAGTGGGGACATAGAACTGATGATTTGGTGCTTATTGATCAAATCAAACAAAACAGAGAAACTGCTTCAGCAAAAGCCATCTTTTTCACAGTTATTTATTGTGATGATCTGGACCCCATCTTTCAATAAAAGGATCTTCAAGTTAGCTTACACACAATATGGAATAACCGGGGGGGGGGGAAGCAACCCAAATCATACTGACTTTCCCAAGTCCTCTGGCAGATGTTTGAGGACAGAGTATCCCTTCCCTTAGGTTCTGAAGTCAGACTGTTTTGTGTCCTAGGCAAGGGTAACTATTTGTACTCCCTCGGCTAACTTCAATTTTCAAAAACAGATATCCTGTTTAAAAAAAAAGGAAAAGGAAAACACTTGAAACTGCTGAACTTATTTTAAATTGCAGGAACAAGTGATTTCCACAATATGCGATGTTCTTCCTCAAATACAAAAGAAAATGTTTTCACACACAAACAATTTTGAATAATCTTATGAATTGTCATGTTGAAATTTAAAGTCTATTAAAAGTTTCAATTTCAGGCACATCAAAATTGTGGGGATGTAAACCAGGAGCAGTCAAGTCACAACATTTCCTAGAGTGACCACATGGAGGGACACCTGACCAGGTCAGCAGCGGACTTCCTGCCACTGATCTGGGATGGACTTCCTCTGCATGTAATTGAGGTGGGCGTTACCTGTCCAGCCCAGGTAAAATATAAGGACAGGGCAGCGGCCATGTTCTCTCTCTTCTGACTACGCACTCAAGCTGACCACATGTTAGTGAGAGAGAGGAGAAAATGGAGTCTCACTCCACATGATTAGACTCCACATGTATATATTACTTTTCTAAGCAAGCCTGCCTTCTGAGATTGTGCTGGTAACTCAGGATGTCTCGTGAGTAAACTCTTTCATACTTTTAAAGAACACTGTGTTGTGTCTTTTCTTTTAAGAGGGATTCGGGGGGAAAAGTGAACATTCTCACAGAAATCTCCTTTGCAAATTTTGTCGCTGATTCCTTCAGAACAAGTGCTGGATATTGGGCATGTTCAACTGATGGAGCTGCCGAGCCAACTAATCGCTTTTGAAACATTGCTGAGCGTATGAGCTTTGAGAAACTGCATTCAGAACTTGCCACTGACATGGGATGAGAAAGATCCTTAGAGCAACAGAAACAATAGGCACATTATCAATGAGTTTTCGTTGTACGTAGTATGAAGATAAGTATTCCTTGTGGCAGCATGGACTTTGGAAGTCTTTGAGCTATCACTATACTGTACATTCACAGCACAGATCTTTAGCATCCATATCTTTGTTTCCATTGCGCATTAGTGATTTTTCCAAATTCTCGCAGGTACATCTTCAGCAGATTTTTTTTTGTTGATACAGTAGATACCTCACACAGAAAGGCAAATAGGGAATTAAGCTATTATAGCTGTTTGTCTTCAACAGATTGCATAGCCATGACTAAGACAGCACATTAGAAAGCTACTTTTGAATTTCAGCTTTGGATCTTGCACAGCCTCATACTCAAACTGCTGTTTCTTTCTCCTTTTTTCTAACTTGTTCTGTCTCAAAGTTTGATAGTGTTTCCAGCTCCTTTGCAAACTCAGTACCATCTATCAAAACTTGTCTATTTCATGGATGCAATTTTTTTTAAAAAAATTCTAATACATGGATTACTTCAAATATTATAAAATCATCAAAAAATAAAATAAAAGTAAAATATCAGAAATTTATAACATATATAAAAAAGCCAATTTGCATGAAGCTGTGCCCCTCCGAGGTCTGCATCTTAGGTGGCTGCCAAGTTGGTCTAATGATAGCACTGGTCCATTTCAGAGGGCAACTGTGTTTCTTGGCAGCATGGTTGGCTGGGTGGGTGGGACTCCAGACTCCCTAGAGTTGCTCTTTCCAGGCTGATGGATGGAGCTGGATTGATTTCCTTCTCGTGTTGAGAGCTACCGGATGTAGCCTCCCAGTGACAATAAGTGGCCAAGTGGCCACCAAAGTAAAATAGGCGAGGAAAGATTTGCAACTAGGGTCACCTTCACACTCTACGTCTAAAGCACATTGCTTCCCCCCCAAAAGATATTGGGAATGGTAGTTTTTTTAAGGTTGCTGGGAATTCTAGGTTTGAAGGATAAAACTACAGTCCCCAGAATTCTTTGGGAGAAGCCATATGCTTTAAATGTGTGGTATGGGGGTGACCTAGATCTTCCTGGGCAACACTGTAGCCCAGAGCTTTCCAAACTTTTTGTGTTGGCAACACGTTTTAGACATGCATCATTTCGTGACACCATAATTCAGTTTTACTAGAAAACCAGAGATTAAACCGGGAGGAGCACAGGGAGTGTTCGCATGACACACTGCAGCCAAGACCCAGCTTGGAAAGCTCTGCTCTAGCCACCATTCTGCAGTGACTCTTACCAATCTACGTTATTTCACGAGGACAGTAGTCGTTTCCTGGGTGACATCCGATGATGTCTTCCTACTTATACAGGGAAATTTGGCTTCACATCTCCATGCTGCACCACCGCAGCCCACTGCATGCCTTCAAAATCTGCCCTTGCAGTTGCAATGGGAAGTACAGGAAGGAGAAGCCCCACTGGAGAGCAGAGCCTGGTTCAAACTTCATGGAAACCTGGGTGTTTTCATTACATAATAATAATGGATGAGAAACCCATGTAGGGTGAGCAGGCTTCCATAGATGACTAGAGAGGACTACATGAGGGGCCTGGGTTTCTTTCTGCGTCCTGGCATTGCACAAGTATGTTTATTTCCCATCGCTCCCTGCTAAGTTTGGTTGTAACAGAACAAAAGAGTCTTTTGAGTGGCTTTCCTAAGCAATTGCCATTCTGTCGATTTACAGCCTGGTCTGTTGTCCCTCTCATGGTACCAATCAGCCTGGAGATTGCTATTTGGGTTAACAAACTCTTAATTCCTGACACAGGTAACTGTCACCTTTTGTTTCATTTGAGACTGTTATTTTTCCAAGCACCACAGCTGACCCCCGAACTCAATTTGCACTTGCCTATTGATGCATAAATATCTATAATATCACAGTAAATTAAATTCCATTTTAAAGGGTTTCTATTTAACACTCTGTCAGAACTTTCACAGCATTTGATTTCTGGTTTCCGCTGTCCACTGGCAGGTTTATCTCAATATGGTGTGATTAATGGAACCTTATATTTAGGGAAAGCATACCTATCATTACCATAATCTCTTAATGCTTGCTTAGGCAACATTGTCTTCTGCCAGCAGGGCTCCAAAAACTTCCAGCCTCTTTAGTTCTAGCAGAACAAGCAGGAAAGATTAGCCAGGCTCAGAGAATGTGCAGGATTGTAATGCATAGCTATCTGATGGCTTGCTAAATTATACAACTTTCCACTTCAATGGGATAGGCAAAGCACCTTGGAGGTGTTTGTGGGTTTTTATAAAAAGCCACCCCCCCCAAACAACCAGGATGTTTAAGGGGGACAGGTCTTTTTTCAAGGTTTAAGGAGCTGACCCTGTCATTTCGAGGCAGGAAAAACAACAGAAACTTGTATATGCAAACCTGCCAATGACTTGGATGCTACATCATGGCAGTGGAGTTTTGTCACTTTTTAATCAAGCATTGTGGTAACTTAGAAAGGGGTCACTTTTTGGAAACTGCAGGTAAACAGCCAATGTTAGTCCTGCTCAGAGTAAACCCATTGAAGTTAAGGAACATCACTCCATTAGGTTCTTTAATTTCAATGGGTCTACCCTGAGCAGGACTAACATTGTCTACAGCCCAGGGCGCTCACATGCAGTGCCAAAAAAGAGGAAATGCAGCGCCCCACTCCAAAAAGTGAACACAGGTTTGCATAAAATTTGTGTATTTCAATATATATCTCTATGGATGCAAATTTAGAAAGAATATAGTGGTGGGGAAGGCTGCCTGCTCCCTGATATTGAGGTGCTAAGCATTGATGGGCCACTTCAAAGTCTCTGATCCACCTGTCTTAAGATCACCGATTATTTCAACCAGACCAGGACTGGCAGTTGCCAATTGAGGATTGATCTACATAAAGTAAGGTACCTGGTCACCCTATTTGGAAATGCCTTGGCATTGCCAATACATGGGTAGCTGGTATTCACCTGTGAGCATTCAGGTTTAAGGTACAAGCTACACATTCCATGTACTCCTTCTTCTTTTCAAACTGTTTGTCTTTTACAGATATTGTACAGAACAGGAACAATAGATGAGCTTCCTTCCACCCACTGTGGTTGTTTTTTTTCCTGATTTCAGGTCAAGAAGAGGATTGTTTGTGGTGCTTGTGGTTGTGTGTGTGTGTGTGTGGGGGGGTACTGTTAAAATATTTTCCTTACCAAGACTTTTGCTCAAAATCAGAGTCCATTTTTAAAAATAAAAAATCTCTAAGTAAGACATAATGCTGGGACACCATATTTTTCACCCATGGGTAGAAAAGATATGGAGAACAACTGATTATGAGGAGAAAAATGACCAGGAAGAAAAGGGGTTAAACAACTCCTTTCTCCCCTGCCAGTATTTTACTCAACAGGAAGCTACCAATGGCTGTTTTGTTTCCCCCTCTGATTAAGTATCTAAGTTTGTGGTTGGTGCCAATGTTCATTGAATATTTTGTGGTGATGTTTTGTTCTTCTAATATTGCAATGTTTATCCTTTTGACACTTGAGATGTATATTTTTAGGTTTTTTTTTGTGGTAATTTTCAGTTGTTTTAAACTCCTTTTTGAAATATTGTTCAGTTTTGTGCTTTAATATGAATGTTTGTTCTAGTTGTGGTAATCAATTGCAATAATCGTTGTCATCCTCATCCTCATAAACAACCAAAACCACAGAACTGTGTGAAATGTATAGTTTGGTCTGAAAAGCATCCTGAGGAGCACTAAAATGTCATACAGGGGGATTATAAAATCTTTAAAGATAAAAGAAAAGGACAAAGTGCATGATGTGTTGGAGGCCTTTTGTAGTGGGTGAATATTTTTGGTGTGTGTGTATGTTTTATTCCCTTCAATGCCTTAATAGTATGATAGGAATTGCTCAGTTACCAATGCTGAGAAGGGCACAAAGTGCAACAGGTGGCAAGTAGGGAGGTTTGTGTCACCTGTCATTAGTGACAGACTGTCCAATGGCTGCCCATGGAACTGTTGAACTTGTGCGAACCACAGTCCATGGATCCCTCACAACGGTAATGGAGGCTTTGGGTGGGGAGTGGCAATAGATAAATTTTATTTTAGTGATGACATTCTGATGCAAGGACTTCCGATAGCTTCTCTCCTTCCCCTGCATACCCCCCCACCAAATTAGCCGGCAGGTTGTGAAAGAAACCCTGGAACAGATTGAGGGAGGAAGAGAGGGCAGAACGTTCCACCAGACAAGCAGAACTGTTTAATCCAGGCACCCCCAAACTGCGGCCCTCCAGATGTTTTGGCCTACAACTCCCATGATCCCTAGCTAACAGGACCAGTAGTCGGGGAAGATGGGAATTGTAGTCCAAAACATCTGGAGGGCTGAAGTTTGGGGATGCCTGGTTTAATCATAGAGACATAGAATCATAGAATTGTAGAGCTGGAAGTGACCCCCGAGGGTCACCTGACCCCTTTCAGTAGAGGAATCTCAACTAGAGGTGGCCATCTAATCTCTGCTTAAAAGCCTCCAAGGAAGAAAATTCTGCCACCTCTTGTGCTAGTCTGTTCCATAACAGCTCTCATTGCATGACAAGGCCCTGTGCCCAGTAGTTCCCTTGTATAATAAACACACATGGACACGGATAATTTAGGTTAATGGGCAAAAATTGGCCACAACTTTATTGGTTACAGATGCGGTTTGGCATTGGGTGAAACCAGACTATATCCTGACTCCTGCCCATCTGCAGGGAGTCTCCTAAGGGTAAGCCACCGGTAGGGTGAGCCCTATGATATACATCCAATCGGGGCACCCCCAGTGTCCCCGGTGGGGTCATGTCATGATCCTAGCCCACTCCCAGGCTATGGAAAGAATCCACACACCCGGCCCCACCAAGCAGGGGGGGATTGGGGGCAGTGTTCTTCAATATCAAGGCCACATAACAGCTGCTACCATACTATTAGATATGATATGGTATTACACTAAAAAGAAAAAAAGTTTTTATGTTATTCTAGAAATAGTTAATTGCAGCAAAAAGGAACTACCTTCCTTTCCTGAAATAATTCCCTTTAAAAAACATTGTAGTTATTCTCCAGCACGTTCCTGACTTTTGGGTTGTTTCCCACCCTGCTTTTTAACCTTCGCCAACAAATATTGTTGTATCATGAAGACAGCAAATCCAAACAATTACATATGTAGTCCAAAGGCATACCCGAGAAAAATCAATATTTGACATCTTTGCAACTCCTTCTTCAGAATAGCGTTCAATAGCCTTTATTCATTATACACTTATATCTCTTTCAGATTTGCCTTTGTCACTAGAAACCCATTTTTTTCTCCTTTGACTTCCACATAACTTCTTTGCCCTGTACTTTTACAGATGCCTTCTGGCTATAAATACTAATGAAATCTCTTTGCTTAATTCAATTTTGCTGGTACACTTACAGTTATGACCTAACTTTCCCACGAGAGAGACTGATTGAACATTCCAATACCTTATGGATGGGAGCAAACATTCTACAGAACTGGACTGACAATTTCCATAATTATAGAATTCACAGCCTAATGACCTTAAAAAACAATAAAAAGATCTCTTGTTAATTCCATTTCTGTTACTGACATTCAAGATATTTCATTTTTCACAGGACAACAAATTTACTTTTTACTTTCAAAAGAGCACTCTATCCTTTTACCCTAGATTAAATTTTCTGAATGTTGAAGGATTTCATTGAATATTTAGCATTTCTTTGTCTTTTAAAAGTTAGAATATTTATGATCCTTAGAATGCGTTTGACTGATTTATAGCAATCAATTATAAGAGTGCGTTTTCAAATAGCCCCTTTAAAAATGAAGAATAGAATAATTAAAAAGATCAGAAGTCCTCCTTTGCATATAATTATTTCATTATGTCATTACAGAGCAGAAATTGTTTTTGCTGACTGTGAACTATTTTAATTGAGCAAAAGCTGTAGTAATATACAGTAGCAGGCAGTTCTTTTTGAGAATTAAGATCACTAATTGCTTAATTTTTTATGCGGCACAGCTATCCACATTGCATATAAACCTAATGGCTAGGTTCCTTTCCCATGGTATAGGCAGACTCAAAGCAGAACCTTGCAGTACAGTTAATTGATTTCTTGAACAGGTTTATAGCTTTATTAAACATTCGTTTGGGTGATGATTCACAGTGTATCCACCACAGAGAGCAATCTATGACTACCATCCTCTCCCCTACAGCATCCTCTCCCCTTGATACATATAACATAATGGTAAAATTTCCAGATTGTAAACAGACTTTGGGGGTAGTACCTTACTTGTCTCGATGGACATTGTAACAAAATAACAGTATCCTATTAACACACCTAGTATTTAATCTAATCTAATCTAATCATCCAATTTAATCTAGTCTATCCAATTAGTGGTACAGATGACTGAGTTACCGGTATCCATAGCCATTACAAGTCCAGGATCCAAAAAGTAAGTACAGTACAGTAAATGCAAGCTCAGGCTTGCCCACAAGCTTATTCCATCTTTGCACCTGAGAGATCTGCATCATGAAACACCAAGTTTAAAGGTAGAACTTCTTGGTAACACCTGAATCCAGGCACAATTCATCCATCCAAAAATGAAGGAACTGGGTATGGTGGGGAGAAGGAGTGCTAACTTGACCCCGTGACCATGGGTGCTCGGGGCTGTGGGTGCCGTGCTCAGGCACCAAATTTTTGGGGTACCCGGCCCCTTCATGGGGAATTTTGTGGGTGCTTGGGCACCTAGGGACCCTATGGTGGGGAGGTCTGAAGAACAGAGACACAGAAAGACTAAAGCTTAAGCAAGATACAGGTGGGCAGAAGTTTAGGGAATGTACATATATCCATGGGACAGCGTTTTGCGAAACCATAGTGTTATGCACGCAAGCAGGCAAGGTCTACATCAGCAACTGCCATCCTTAGGCAACTGCTGGAGCTCCAGAGGCCTGGCAGGGCCTACTACTGGTACTTGTTGTGAGTCCTGCTGTAAACATCCCCCCCCCCAATCTTGGCAGTCTGAGTAATACTAGTAGGCCAGTCTAGCTGGCTTCTCACAAAGCCACAGATGTAGTGCTGCTGTGGGGCATTGTGGGAAATTTAAATGGCATCTAGATCTGCCCATCTACTGCTGTTTGGAGCACTGCCACCTCTGCGCTCCCCATCACCGCCTGGTAAGCCTTCCAGTGCCCGCTGATAGAAGGGGGGCTCCACTATGGGGCTCTTTGCTCAGAACCCCTTCAAACATGCACTGCATGCAGGTATAACTGAAATCACTGCAATTCCACGTGAACACTTATCTCCACTATGTCTTTCCCCACCCATCACTTTATGCCTGGTGTGATGTGACCCTCCAGATGTTGATGGACTCCAGATCCCATCAGGCTCATAGTCAAGGATGATGGGAGTTAGAGGTCTACAGCCCCCCCTGCTCCTGTTTTATACCATAGAACATGAGAACCTGACTTGACCTCGTGTCAAGTGATAGGACTTGAGACTGACCCACATCACTGACCTTTGGTTTACTAAAATGCTGGGATTTGCTTAGTCTGATGAGTGAATTCTAGGCAATGGGCTGTGTTGACTGAGCACCATGTCAGGTGGAAGCTCACTTACTTCTACCTCTTCTTTTTGCTTTTCCTGCAAGGTGCTGCAGGCTGTTGGTCTTGGAATCCTGCAAGGCATGTGGAGCCTCAGTTATACTCCAGTCTAATCTTTTGTGGTGCTAACCCCCCATTCCTGCCACCAGCAAACAATCCAGCCTTTCAGAAACTTTGGCATTTCTGCCTTGGTGTGCACTGCCAGGATTTCATCAGTGGCCAGGACCATCTCTACCAGGACCATTTCCTTGCAAGCTGTCACTCCTGGGACAGCTGTGGCCAGAGTGCCTATTACAAATAGATTTAGCTGCCATCTGTGGCCTTTGTGCATGCCCAGAGCTTCTCTCCCCCAATGCCCTGGAAGATGGGGAAGCTTATTGGTCTCAAGTGTGTTCCCTGCTGTCAGTGCTCTCTTCAATAGCCCTGCTGCCTGGCAAGTTTCTCATTCTTTAACTTCCCATTTTTAAAACAATCATGGAAAACAATTGTCACAATTATTTCTTTTAATAATAACTTCAGGTGAGTACTTTCATTTGCTAAAGCACCTTACAATGTTGACCTTGTTTGCACTTCCAAAAGCTCTTATCATGTCTGCTGTATATGTACCACAGCAAAATAGGGGTGATGTGTGGCAAGTTCATAGCCATGCCGAGAAGTGCACCCAAGTTGCAGGGCCAGGTTTCGAAGTCACTAGTCTCAGCCTGCATAATTTTAAGTGACCTCTAGAGCCTGAGCATTATTTTGTCCGAACCATAGGTCCAATGCTTTTGATTAGTAACAGATATACAACTAAGAAGGACAATAAATACACAATATGTTTTGTGTAAGGATCAGATGTATAGAAAGGATGTAGAGGCAAATCTTGATTTGTGTTAAACTGGACATACAGTCAACCACTGCAAGGGCAGCACAGTACATGGACTGTACCTCAGTGGTAGATGCAGAAGGTCCCAGATTCAATAATGATGATGATGATGATAATAATAATAATAATAATAATAATAATTTATTTATATCCCACCCATCTGGCTGGGTTTCCCCAGCCACTCTGGGCAGCTTCCAACAGAACACCAATAACAATAATAAAAAAGCAACAACATCAAACATTTAAAACTTCCCTAAACAGGGCTGCCTTCAGGTGTCTTCTAAAAGTCAGTTTGTTTATTTCCTTGACATTGGACGGGACAGCGTTCCACAGGGTGGGTGCCACTACCGAGAAGGCCCTCTGCCTGGTTCCCTGCAGCTTCACTTCTTGCAGTGAGGGTACTGTCAGAATTCTGGCCCTCGGAGCTGGACCTCAGTGTCCTGGTTGGACGATGGGTGTGGAGACGCTCCTTCAGGTAGGTATACTGAGCTGAGGCCTTTTAGGGCTTTAAAGGTCAGCACCAGCACTTTGAATTGTGCTCGGAAACATACTGGGAGCCAATGTAGCTCTCCGGCAATCTCTGCCATCTCCCAGTAGGGCTGGGAAAATGTGCTGCCTTAGAGCTGTTGCTACTACCGGTAAGTGTAGACAGTACAGAGCTTGATAGGCTAATGTTCTGATTCAGCATTAGGCATCTTCATATTTTCCTGTGTACCCTTATCCCTTCCCACCAAAAGCCAGCACGAATGTGGGAACTGTGGGCATTATTCTTACTCCAGGTGTATTTTCAGTGGGGGTTCTATTCAACTAACTTCTACCCAGAGCTGAAATCAATACCCATAACTAGGGTTCATTAATATCAGTGGGATTTCTCTGAGTGAAAGGTAGTTGAATGCAACCCAGTGAAGCTTGAGCAGACCAACTTTTCAGAGGATTGTGTTTTTAAGTCTAACAATACTGTTTTGTTGTTGTTTAGTCGTGTCCGACTCTTCATGACCCCATGGACCAGAGCACGCCAGGCACTCCTGTCTTCCACTGCCTCCTGCAGTTTGGTCAGATTCATGTTGGTAGCTTCAAGAACACTGTCCAACCACCTCGTCCTCTGTCATCACCTTTTCCTAGTGCCCTCAATCTTTCCCAGCACCAGGGTCTTTTCCAGGGAGTCTTCTCTTCTCATGAGGTGGCCAAAGTATTGGAGCCTCAGCTTCAGGATCTGTCCTTCCAGTGAGCATTCGGATAGGTTTGATCTTCTTGCAGCTCATGGAACTCTCAAGAGTCTCCTTCAGCACCATAATTAACTGCCTAGTAAAGGAGACCATTTAGTAAAGGGCTAGAGACATGGTATTCACAATTGGAAGGGTAGATTTAATTTTTTTGGATGGTGCTTTGAGGCTGCTGTTGTGGTCTCAGCAGAAACAACATCCTTGGAATGGAACTGACATCCCTCCCTCCCTCCCTCTCTCTCATTCTCTCTCTCTTTAAAGGAGCGGACATCTCTGAGATATCCTTAGCATGAGTAAACCAGTGCTGGGCCCTGCAACTGTTGAAGCTTACCGGTTCCTGACTACTAAGCCTCAATGATGTGTGAAAAGAGCAACCGATTAGCAGGTCCTCAGTGGTGTTAGTGTCTGGTACACTGCTCTGGGGGCACCAGCCTGGCTCATTTTGAATGCAAATGTCTCCCTTCACCTCTGCATTGTGAAAGTAGGCGGGTGGGCAGATTTCAGGAAGTGTGGCCTTTTTGCATCCCTGTTAGTCAAGTTTATTCTGTGGAGGGATATTTATTTACCAGTCACTTCTTTTTGCACTCAAATGCTTCTAAGTGACTTCCACAGGAAAAACAAAGGAACAAAGACATTAAAAGCATATGAAAAAAAGCAAGAAACAACATCCACACTAAAATACTCACCAGACAATGTATTTAAAAGGAGCAAGTCCTACCCACCCCCCTTGAAGGACACAAGTCCATCTCCACTGGAAGAAGGGGAGAGAGATTGGACACAATACATACTGATATAAAAAGGATGTAAATACTGTCTGGTTATTTCAGGTGCAAATTAAATATTATTCATCATTTCTAATATCAACGGAGGGACGCGAGTGACGCTGTGGTCTAAACCACAAAGCCTAGGGCTTGTTGATCAGAAGGTTGGTGGTTCGAATCCTCCTGACGGGGTGAGCTCCCGTTGCTCGGTCCCAGCTCCTGCCAACCTAGCAGTTTGAAAGCACATCAAAGTGCAAGTAGATAAATAGGTACCGCTCCGACGGGAAGGTAAACAGCATTTCCGTGTGCTGCTCTGGTTTTGCCAGAAGCGGCTTAGTCATGCTGGCCACACGACACGGAAAAACTGTCTGCGGACAAACATCAGCTTCCTTGGCCAGTAAAGTGAAATGAGCGCCGCAACTCCAGAGTCGTTCGTGACTGGACTTAACTGTCAGGGGTCCTTTTCCTTTTCCTTTACCTTTAACATCAACATGCATAATGTCTAAAGTGCATTATAACCTGTCTCTTCAAAATAATCTGTGAGGGAACAAATTATTGCTCAGCTTTTATAAAATGAGAGATTGAGGCTGAAAGACTGTTTGTCTCCTCAGACAAATCATGTGTCCATGAGTGAACAAAATGCTAAAAGTCAAGCTTCCCTTTTTGACTTTATTCAGGGATATCGTGTGGAGTCACTAATTAGCAGGGGTGAGGTGTTTATCTACTGAGGAGAAATAAATTCAGCCCCAGTAAAGAGGTGCTAAATAATGGTGCCAATAGCTGTTCTGATCAGAGAATGACTAATGCCATTGTCTGAACTTAAATGAATGACCCTCTGCAGGAACCAGGGGGGGGGAAATGCCCCAAAGGCGTTGCAGTCACCATCCCATATTGTTTTGAAAACTATCCAAGAAAGAAATAGCTGATTTTTTTAAAAAAATATTGGGCAAAAAAACCTGCTTTTAAGATTATTGTGAATATAGTACAGTACTGTATCTTAGGATATAAAGTGAAGATTTGTTATAAAGACATTATTTAACTAGTTAAAATACTGGGGGAAAGCATAATGTCACTGAGTACTAATAAAAATGAGAAAGATTTAGATGAGAGTCTCATACTTCCAGGCTGCTGAGAAGCTTTGGGTGATTTATATCACACCTTACCTATGACCTTATTATTTGCCACTGCAACTTGGTGTAAAATATTCTTTGTGGGTGCTTCCACTTTATTTACACGATGAATTTCTTACTCCTCTTTTCTCAGCTGTAGTGAAATCTGGGCATTCCAAGGATCACTGGGATTCATGGTTCTCCACACAAGTAAAATCCATGATTCTGCATTTTCCTTGAGCCACTTTTGTTTCTGTGTGAACCTTCATTGAATACCTTACCTATCTACAAGTCATCAGTTACTGGTGAATACACCCGGTATCAAGCTATTGGTTGGAAAAAACTAGGCGAAGGAATTCGTTGTTGAAGAATTGTGTCTTAAATCCCCTGTGACTTAGGAGAATGTTTGACATGATGTTGAAGATCCATGATGAGGATCCATCATGTCTTTTTAAGAAAAATAAATAGCAGGGAAGGTGAGGCGTGCAGTTCAAATTATGACAGTGAGTGGTACAGGGTGAGGGGTAAACCTGCTTTCATAATTAAAATTTGTTATTTGCTCCATGTGTGTGGGGACAACGACGGCAACTTAAAATTATCCATATGAAGTTCTCCCTTCCCCAGTAAATAGCAGCAGTGGAAGTGATTTTAAGTGGGGAACAACCTGCTGCCCCAGTGTAGTTTAGTATTCAGAGCATTATTCTAGAAGTAGGGAAACCCGAGTCCACATTCCCAGGCAGTTGCAAAGCACAAGTACAACCTTAGCCATCCATGACCTGTCTCTGTCTTCCTCACAAGGTTGTTGTGTGAATAAGAGGTGGGTACGGAGAATAAAAATATATATCATAGAATGAACATCTTACAAAGGAAAAGAAAATATCCCTTTTATAACAACATTTATGTGGGCCAAGCAATTGGTTGTAAAAATAAGAAGCAATCTGTATCCTTACTATGGAGTGTGAAATTGCAGAAACAAATCCTTTCAAAGTTACTAGTTTGTGCACTTTGTTGCAAAAAAAGAAAAGAAAAAAAGGAGAGGCTCTGTTGGAGAAATGTTTTATGCAAATAGTTTTTAATATTTAAATATATTTTACAGTGACAGTTTTATTACATAACCAACCAGGGGTTGGGAAAGGGGGGGGTGTTGTTTGATTATGTTGAGATGATACTCTATTATCTTATGATACAGGCTGTATCTTTTTTATAACAGAAAATGGAAACAATGGCGTCCTTGACCTTCAGAAGAAATCGACTTGCCTAGCTTAACTATTCAAACAAACAACTGTATACTGTCTGCAATGCCGATGATGATCTTGATTTACTGTAAATGGGGTGACTTTAATGAACTAAATTACGTTATTGAAATGCATTTAGTGAATGATTCCACCATTCTCTCCTAAGCATTCTTTCTATGCTAAAGTGTGCCATAAATGATATGATATGGAACATATGTGCTGTATTCATAATTTAACTGTTCTATGGTATGCCTACTTAGGATGCTGTGAGGAACGAGTCTTTATTTACCTGCTGAAATGAAAGTGATTTTTCAGGAAATTTCTGTGACTCCCTGACCTTGACAGAATTACGGTTTTCACATGGATGAACCGTTGGAATGATTTACAAAAAAAGAAAACCTGAATGGCATAAACAGAGAGTATCCCTTAGCATCAGTCACATACTCTGTATCTTGATTCCCTCCTCGCTGTCCCCATTGAACTAATATTTTGTAACACTGCTACAGAAATAATTTGCTTTTGCCGATGATCATCTTTGCCTGTCGTCCACGGTTGGGAGGGGGGAATCTGTGCCCCTCCACATATTGTTGGACTGCAGCTCCAAATATCCCTGATCATTGACCATTCTGGGAGAGCGTGAGGTTGTTGTGAGAACATCTGGATGCCAACAACATCTGGAGGGACACATGTTCCTCACTCCTGCTCTAAGAATTGGGATGCTGAGTCATATACAGAGCAAGAAAATATGCATATTTACTCAGAAGGCAGTACCAGCCACTGAGCTGAATGAGTTGAATGTTCTTAAGATAATAGATTTAATATTTTGGAATTCAGCCTTTATGACTCCCAAATCTTTTCTTTACCATTGTGGATCCATTTGAGTAACATAGAGAGGCATGGACAAGTTCTTATTTTTTTCTACTGGAAATCAATCCCATTTTCTATTGGGCAATCAACTGAACCAATGTAGGTGATATAGCTTTAAAGATTACTGTCCTAAAAGTTATTGCTGCTACCTTGGTTCAATTAACTGCCCAATAAGGAGATACGAGAGAAAGCCTTTCCATAGGTGGACTGGATGGAGTCCAAATTGGAAGTCATATGGCTCTGGCAACTTTCAGAGATACTTCCCTATTCTTTTCTGTAGTGGTTGTTGTGGAATTCCCTCCCCAGGGAGGCTCGCTGGGCACCTTCATTGTACATCTTTAGGCGCCAGGCAAAAACTTCCCTCTTCAACCAGGCCTTTGGCTGATTAACATTCAATTTCCTTTTCAATGTGTTTGTGGAAGGGGCTGTTATGAGTTTGCTATGTTCTTGTTCTTATTATGTACTTGGTGTTTTTATTTTCTGTTTCTATGCTGTGAACTGCACTGAGATCTATGGATGAAGGACGCTTTACGAATTTAATAAATAATAGTAATAAATAAATAAAAAAATTTTCCTGGTGTGGATTAACATGCTCCTCGCAATCTGACATTATAGATGTCTAAGGAAGATACAGTGGTACCTCGGTTTATGAACACAATTGGTTCCGGAAGTCTGTTCATAAACTGAAGCGTTCATAAACTGAAGCGAACTTTCCCATTGAAAGTAATGGAAAGTGGATTAATCCGTTCCAGACGGGTCCATGGAGTACTCAACCTGAAGCGTACTTAACCCGAAGTATGGGTGTAATTGGTTCCGGAAGTCTGTTCATAAATTGATGCGTTCATAAACTGAAGCGAACTTTCCCATTGAAAGTAATGGAAAATGAATTAATCCATTCCATATGGGTCCGCGGCGTTCGTAAACCGAAAATTCATAAACCGAGGTTCCACTGTAGCTGTAATGGCCAATTAGCCATTGGTAAACCTACATGGAGCTTCCAAGTGTAGAACAAAATATACCTTTGAATACTAGAAGTTGGATTACTTCTTTGTGCTTTGCTTATGATCCCTTTTGGAGGCATTTGACTTCCTGATGCTGGAAACAGAGTATTAGCTAAATGGAGATCGGTCTGATCCCAGAAGAAATTTATTACAGTATGTTCTTAAGTGACAAAGGAAAGCCCTGTTGCCCGTCAATTGACAATAGCAGAAGTCCATGTTTCCACAGCAGTTGCTATCATTCAATATGTTGACTAAGATTTTGTAAAAGCAAGAATCTCTTTAAAAAAAGAAGAAGTGGCTTTTGGATAGTTGCTGTGCAGCTTATCACCAGCCAGATCCTGCCCCAGAAATGTCAGTCCCTGCTTGGAGCAGACAGAATAAGCATAATTAGAGATACGCTGGCAGGATATTTTAACACTGATGGTGACAATGTTTAAATTTTTAATCAGGCATGTAACATAAAAAGCACATCACGTGAAACGGGCAAAGAAAATGGGCAAATACTGATGGGCTGTTTGACACTTTATTTCGCTGATGGAAACGAACGTCGATAAACATTATTTATCATAAATGACAGAAGAGGAGGTGAGTTACTAATAAAACTTACATAGTGAAAATGGTGATTCTCAGAAACAGTGCTTCTATTAAGGCAGTTTTGTGCAAATCAGCAAAGGGGGAAGCTTTTTCATGCTACATCTTTCATGTAGAAGATTTATTCAAGTGAGAGAAACATGTATACATACGGTACTCTCTGTACACCTATTGAAATAAATGGATTTAAGTTAGGCATGTCTGAGAATGACTTTGTTGGATTCAACTCTCAGCTCGGATAGCTCAATTGGTTAGATTCTGGTGCTGATAACACCGAGGTTGTAGGTTCAATCCCTGTGTTGGACAGCTGCATATGCCTGCATTGCAGGGGGTTGGACTAGATCAGGCATACGCAAACTCAGCCCTCCAGATGTTTTGGGACTACAACTCCCATCATCCCTAGCTAACAGGACCAGTGGTCAGGGATGATGGGAATTGTAGTCTCAAAACATCTGGAGGGCCGAGTTTGCCTATACCTGGACTAGATGATTCTCAGGGTCCCTTCCAACTCTAGGATTCTACTCTTTTAGAAGTCTACTCAGAAGTAAGCTACACTGAGTTCAACGAGACTTACTCCCAGGTAAGTGAGTAAAGGATTCCAACTAATTCTTCCCCACCCCTTTTAATGCTCCAGCCAAATTCTGTATCCAAAAGCTTTAATCACTTCCTGAGATTAGGCAAAATTGCACAGACTAGATGTAATGGTGAATGTGCCTTTGCTTCTTTAATAAACAGAGTTTGGAATAATAAAGATATCATGTTGGCTTACTGAACAAGAAGATGCTACTTAAAGTAAGGGCAGCAGCATGATTACGAGAGAGGAAAGAATCAAGTAAAGGCAGAGCATATTTGGGGAAAACTACAACTCCCATCAGCCACAGCCAGTATAGCTAATGGTCAGGGATGGTGGGAGTTGTAGTCCAAAACATATGGAGGGCACCAGGTTGGGAAAAGCTGTCCTAAGGTTGCAATCCAGTGCCCATTTCCCTGAAAGTATATCTCACTGAAGTCAGTAGGACTTATTTAAGAATCAACAGTGTAAATCAGTGATGGGGAGCCTATAACCCTCTAGTTGTTGCTAGAGGACAGTTCCTGTAATCCTTGACAATTATCTATGCTGGCCAGCGTTGGTGGTAGTTTGAGTCCAACAGCATCTAGAGGATCACAGATTCTCCTGCCCTGCTGTAATCCTTTAGTAGACACTGACATCTCACCAAATCCAGGAGCATCAGTGGATTTCGTGAACACAGTTGTAGGCTGAATTAAGAGCTAACAAATTGAAGTTTAAACCACACAAGGTGGATATGATAGTAGAATCACCTCAAAGAGATGGGACTGTAATCTTGCCTGGTCAAGATGTATTACAAGATTCACAGTTTTGCGGAAATCTGCACTCTTAGGTGGTGGTTGAATTTCAGAGTACCTTTTACCAGATTTTCTGACTGTAGTCTCTCCCCTTGAAAATAATGATTTGGCCTCAGTCACCCATGTTTATGTGTACTGTTGCAATGGCAGTACATGACACAACCTTTGAAGACGGTTTGGAAGCTGCAGATAGTGACTGACAGGATTAAGTTTAGAGAGCATATTTTCCCTTTTCTGCTTTATTGGATTTGGTGAAATGCAGCAGACTATAACATTTGGTAGAAAATTGCCACCTGAAATTCCCTGCTCCCATACAAACCTGCCCGATCTTGAGATAGGCCTGTGAGGCCCTGCTCTCTAGTCTGTTCATATGTAAGATCTCGCAGATGGAAGCAAGAAACAGGGCTTTCTCGGTGGTTGCACCACAATCATGCCACTTCTTCCCAATGAAGATTCACCAGGCTCCATTCATCACAGAATCATAGAGTTGGAAGAGACCACAAGGGCCATCCAGTCCAACCCCCTGCCGAGCAGGAAACACCATCAAAGCATTCCTGACAGATGGCTGTCAAGCCTCTGCTTAAAGACCTCCAAAGAAGGAGACTCCACCACACTCCTTGGCAGCAAATTCCACTGTCGAACAGCTCTGTCAGGAAGTTCTTCCCAATGTTTAGGTGGAATCTTCCTTCTTGTAGTTTGAATCCATTGCTCCGTGTCCACTTCTCTGGAGCAGCAGAAAACAACCTTTCTCCCTCCTCTATATGACATCCTTTTATATATTTGAACATGGCTATCATATTACCCCTTAACCTTCTCTTCTCCAGGCTAAACATGCCCACCTCCCTAAGCCGTTCCTCATAAGGCATCGTTTCCAGGCCTTTGACCATATTGGTTGCCCTCCTCTGGACACATTCCAGCTTGTCAGTATCCTTCTTGAACTGTGGTGCCCAGAACTGGACACAGTACTCTAGGTGAGGTCTGACCAGAGCAGAATACAGTGGTACTATTACTTCCCTTGATCTAGATGCTATACTCCTATTGATGCAGCCCAGAATTGCATTGGCTTTTTTAGCTGCTACATCACACTGTTGACTCATGTCAAGTTTGTGGTCTACCATGGCATGCCTGAGTTAAAGCTATACTATGAGGCAGCTTGCCTTGTATGGATCAAGGATTGGATTACGTTACAAAATACGGATTTGTTAGACCTTGAGGGATATACAAATAGATTCGGCTGGCATGCCTATCTGTGCTATAACAAAATCCATACTGGCTTTAAAAGTCATGTATTTAGGGGTCCAATTTTGGAAGTATGGAACCGTAATAAAGCTCTATTAGAAAGGAAAACACCATGGTGGGTTGCTCCCTTAAATGTTTTAGCTATACGAAAAGTGAACATGGATAAGAAAGGAATTATGTATGAGGATATTGTTGTAAAAACGAAAGATGATTTTAAATTAAAAATTTATGACCAGATTAAGGATAAATTCGCCGGTTGGCTACAATATTATCAAGTTAATGATTTATTTAATAAGGATAGAAGAGAAATTGGTTTTGAAGCAAAAAAGTCGAAATTTCAAATCGAATTATTGGAAAATAGTCAAAAATTATTATCAAAAATGTACAATTTATTACTGGATTGGTACACGTTGGATGAGTTGACAAAGGATTGTATGATCAAATGGGCGAGAGATTTCGGGCACAATATACCCACCGATAGCTGGACCAAATTATGGAAAGAACATCTAAACTTTACGGCATGTACTACTCTTAAAGAAAATGTAATGAAGTTAGCACACCGTTGGTACCTAACACCAGTAAAATTATCCAAAATATATAGAAATCAAAATAAATGGTGCTGGAAATGCGAAACATCGGTGGGAGAATTTTACCACATGTGGTGGGAGTGCAAAAAGGTTAAAAAGTTTTGGGATTTGGTTTACAATGAATTAAAGAAAATTCTGAGATACACCTTTCCCAAAAAGCCGGAGATTTTTTTGTTGGGACTTTTAGATAAAGAAATAGCAAAAACTGACAAAAATTTCTTTTTGTACGCCACTACGGCGGCGAGAATTCTAATAGCCCAGAAATGGAAAATTAACGAAATGCCATCAATTAATGAGTGGCAGTCGAAACTTCTGGAATATATGGAAATGGCCGTACTCACCAACAGAATCCGGGATCAGGATGAAGGAAAACTCAAATTGCAATGGAGTAAATTTGTTGAATATGCAAAAATTAATTATAAAGGTATGAAAACGTTAGTGGTAATAACATAACTCCCACAATGATACATATATAATGAATTAAATAATACGATATGAGATTGAAATAACTTACCATCTACTGGAAGGAAGGAAGTCGTGCTGTCAATCTTGATGTATATAATGTTTTTTTTCTTGTATGTTTGTATGTTGGAAAATCAATAAAAATTTATCATAAAAAAAAAAGTTTGTGGTCTACCAGGACTCCTAGATCCTTTTCACATGTACTGCTCTCAAGCCAGGTGTCACCAATCTTGTATTTGTGCCTTTCATTTTTTTTTGCCCAAGTGTAGTACTTTACATTTCTCTTTGTTAAAATTTATCTTGTTTGCTTTGGCCCAGTTCTCTAATCTGTTAAGATCATTTTGAAGTGTGATCCTGTCCTCTGGGGTATTAGCCACCCCTCCTAATTTGGTGTCATCTGCAAACTTGCTCAGGATGCCCTCAAGCCCATCATCCAAGTCATTTATAAAGATGTTGAATAAGACTGGGCCTAAGGCAGAACCCTGTGGCACCCCATTAGTCACTTCTCTCCAGGATGAAGAGGAGCAATTGATGAGCACCCTTTGGGTTCGGTCAGTCAGCCAGTTACAAATCCATTGAATGGTAGCATTGTCTAGCCCACATTTTACTAGCTTCTTTACAAGAATATCATGGGGCACCTTGTCAAAGGCCTTGCTGAAATCAAGATATGCTACATCCACAGTGTTCCCTTCATCTACCAGGCTTGTGACTCTGTCAAAAACTGAGATCAGATTAGTCTGACATGACCTATTTTTCAGAAACCCATGCTGACTTTTAGTGATCGCAGCATTCCTTTCTAGGTGCTCACAGACCGTTTGCTTAATGATCTGCTCTAGAATCTTTCCTGGTATTGATGTCAGGCTGACTGGGCGGCAATTGTTTGGGTCCTTTCTTTCCCCCTTTTTGAATATAGGGACAACATTTGCCCTCCTCCAGTCTGCTGGGACTTCGCCTGTTCTCCATGAATTCTCAAAGGCATTAAGTGTGATGAAAACATGTGAGGGGGTGCAGTGGGGAGGTAGACCTCATGCATAGTTGTTCACACTGAACTCAACTCAAGGTGGGTGAAGGTGTGCAGCAGATAGTCTCCTGTACTGGTGGAGGCTCTCCCCATGGTTCAGAACCCTGGAAAATCAGGGTTCTAAAACATATGGAGAGTCTCCATGAGGGTAGGAGTGTGATGAAAAAAAAAGATTGGTAGGGTAAAGCTAGTGTGCTTATCCTTGTTATCCCTCTCATGTGTTTTCATAACACTTAATGATAATCTCTGAACAGGACTCCTCTCTTCCCATCTTTTGATGGATGGTAACACTTTTAAAAATTTAGGCTAGCTTTTAATCAGTATCCTGTTTTATGATGCATGTGATGAAGTTTTAGCACTGCTGCCTCTTGATAGTTTACTACTGATGTCTTTCTATTGTTGCTGTCTTTTAATGATGCATTTTTAAATTGTTGTTTATTATATGGTAATGTCTTTTTTTAAGTTGTAAGCTGTTTGGTTATTATTTCAATGCACAAAACTGACTTCAGAGAGACACAGGGACGGTGAACATCTTTTGAAGTCTTGGAGTTCCACATTCCACAGCCCTGCAACCTCCGGCCCACAGAGGCTGTTTATCCGGCCCATGAGCTGCCCGGTCACCGAGCCGCCCGCTCGGCAAGTCCCCGCGCCCCGCCATGCTAAACTGGTGCAGCGTGGCACGGGGACTCGCTGAGTGGTGCCGAAAATGCAGAAACAGCGTTTGGGCATGCCCAGACGCCGGAAATCGCTTCTGCGCATGTCAGGGCATGTGCAGAAGCGATTTCTGGGGCTCTGAAAATGGGCAGCGCAGCACCGGAAATCGCTTCTGCGCCTGTCCCGCCCACGGACCAACGTCAGCGGAAATGATCCAACCCACGGCCGGAAAACGTTGCCGACGCCTGATCTTTACTGTATATGAGGAAAAGGTTTTGAATCTTATGACTCTGTGGTGTCAGAAACGAAGATTTCTAGAGGGCCAGTTTTAGATGCTCTAACTTTATCTTGTTTTTGATGGCATTGAGAGAGATTGTTCTGGTTTCTTCAAAGAAACCATTTAGTATCACCATAACTGTTGTGATCAGGAGATCCAGGATTACATTGACCTTCTTCCCTAAGGGAAAGTTCAAAATTTTGCTTCTCTTACACTTATGAACCTCTGAGTTATCATCGTACCTTCCTTACCATTAAATTGTAGTTGCTACATAATCTTCCTCCAAATTGTCTAAGGTTCCCAAGAAGAATACCCACCCACCCCTACATTAAGGATAAGATTTTTTTATTTTAATTGCGACCTCAAGAGACTGCTTTGGAAGCTCATAATTAAAACACAAATTAACAAAGCAACCTGATGCATATCTGCTCAAAAGTAGGTGCCATTCCATTCAATAAGGACTTACCTCCAAGTAATTATATATAAATTTTCAGGCTATGGCTGCAATCCTATACACTTACCTTTGAATAAGTCCCATTGAGCTCAATGGGGTTTATTATTTATGAGTAGACATATTTAGGGTTGCTCTGTAAAGAACAGAATAGAATTGTAATCTATGACACCAAGATTACTGAGGCAAATGAATAATAAACTTATGCATCTAGAGAAAAATCCTGAACTAAACAGTAAATGTGATGCTGACAAAGTATCAAAAAGATTAACACATAATGTATGAAAGGAAGGATAAAAACCAAAACAACAAAATGGCTAAAAAAAATCTCTACCTTATTGTACACTGTGTGCACTTGTGTCCAAATCAATGTTCCCAAGCAGATTTGATATCCAATTCAGTGGATCACTGAAAATTCATGTTCAGTTTAGAGGCAGTCTCATAGGGCTTGACCATGCCAAGTGTGTTTGCATATACGCCACTTATTAAACTGAGGTCCATTTCCATGTGCAATCTTCAGGTCAGGCCTAGCCAGCTCATTGTAGAATCAGGCAGATACGGTGAGGGATTAGTGAAATCGTTAAATGAAGTTTTCCAATATATACTCAGAAACATTATTAATTTACTAGGATGAAGGCTGCGAGAATCTAATTTACAGTAGAGGCAGACAGCCCTTATTACAGCCCTTAGGGAGAAAAAAATAAAGTTTCAATCCCTCATAGCAGGAGAGGAATTCTAAAAATGTACCCGTTTTCTTTTCATTTTTGTTTTGTTTTGTTTTGTTCTAAAGATCCGGAAGATCAATTGGCCAAGATGGTTCATTTGGGTTTTGAGAGTTTAACACTCTGCATCCATCGAACATTTACATACGCAGCTGAAGGAAAAAAAACCATGTTGGGGGAAAATTAAAACAACAAAACTTGATTGCATATCATGATTTCATATTTTGCAGATGTTAATATTTAATCATATGCAGAGCCATTTAGCTTAAGTACATTAATGTAACTCATTTAAAAGAGACCCGTAATGGTCGCCTATTAACTCCCAGTCTGGATGTTATCCATGTTGCCCTGCTGGTAAGGCCAGAGGGAGTGTATCCTATTGGCACCCACTGAGATTGCTCTGATCTGTTGAAAATCCTGTTAAAATCTAATTACTCAAGAGAACCATCCAGGGAATAGCTAATGAGGTGCAGGAAAGCCACCAAAAGAAATTCTCCTTTAATACAGAATGAAACGTCTTCTGTCTTTCAATTACAGCCATCCCATATGAACGTAATTATGCTCTTATGGAATGTGACTCTTATTTGTTGTTTTTAATTACATGCCACTGGCCACATGCAAAAAATTATTTTATTTTCCCGTCCTGGGTAAATGTTGGTGAAAAGCTTAATACTCAAGCACGTTTGATAACAGTTTATAGTTATCTCTACCTTGTTGGATGACCAGATGTTAAGCACATAAAGGGGAACGGAAGGGAGAAGGAAGTGGAGAAAAAAGCCGGGCCCACAGCACATGGTTTTAAGGATGCTAGCCTTGATAATGACAGCCTTGGAAAAAGGGTTTGTGGGAATATGATTTCTGTAGTTTTGCTGGATCATATATCAGCCTAAGTTTTCTGTGTTCAGTTATTAAAATATGACTTCACAAGAAAAGAAATGATGAATGTGAATTGTATATACTTGTGAAGAAGAGCAAGGAGATGTACAAAATAAAACAACTCCCCCCCCCCCAAAAAAATCCAGTGTTTTTTTCCCTATTTTCTCCTGGAGGCAATTTTACATGACCAAAAGGCATGTTGCTGTTGTTGCTATTTACCTGCCCTCTACCCTAAGATCCAAGGGCAAATAACCAGTTAAAACACAGTATTAAAAACAGTTTAAAACAACTTACAATAATGGAGTTAAGGTGGGTCTGTCTTAAATATCAAGAGTCAGAGTAAAGAGGTGCATCTTCATGTTGACCTTGTGGGTTTGAAGAATATATATGGATCTTGGTATCTAACAATGTACAGAGCAGAAGTCCTTCTTGTGGGGTGTACTGCTGTTTTCAGCTGCCTCTGAAGACTGGCTTGCATTGACTCCATGACACCATGAGCTTCCTTATGCCAGGAGTGGGACCACACCTTCTTTGTGGGCAATTTTTGTGGAGCCACATTCCCTTGTGATAGGTAGAGTCATAGGCATAAAGAGGGTGGGCAATGGATGTGACTCCTACCTTTGTATAGCAGACTTCATTCCAGCTCTGCAAGATTTAGTCACATGCTCACCCACACCCACTTCCATCCAAAGTAATCAAGAGGCATTATTATCACAGTGAAGAACATAGCCCCGCCAGGCAAAAGCCATGGAAGGCATGGAGCAGGGCCAGTGAGGTATGGGGTATGGCCAAGTGAGATTCCCAAGGGCCAGACAGAGTGGCCTGGAGACATTTAGTGCCTAGCCATGTAGGTCTTCACCTCTGCCCTATAGGAATAGAAGACTGTGTCTACACTGTGAAAAACCTGTCCAACCCCTTTCTCACATCACTCAGTGATGCTGGCTCTCTCCCTATACCAAGCCATCAACACCATAGTGTCAGTCAATGCATTGCTGCTAGCTGGCAGGACAGTGGCCAAGGATAAGGAGAGTCCATGGTTGCACTTGCTTCACAGCTGCTCCAGCTTTTAACTAAACCTATGTTTACCCTTTTGGTCAAAGCTCCCCAAAGTGCATCCTAGGTCTCACAAACAGAAGTTGTGGTGCAGGTTGCTATGCTAGACCACCATGCTAGGAGGGGATGGTTGGAGCAGCTTAAATTACTTTAAAAAAATAAAAAATTCCTTCCAGTAGCACCTTAGAGACCAACTAATTTTGTCATTGCTATGAGCTTTCGTGTGCATGCACACTTCTTCAGATACACTTAAATTACTTGAAGATCCACCATATGTAAACATTCTGTATATAAAAAGAAGGCCCTTCTCCCTGGCATCTTTTATTTTTATGTGCAGTTACACGCGTGTGTGCCCCCCCCCCCCGATGAATACCCACAATTTACCACCCCATATGTTGTTTGTGAGAATTAGCATGAGCTCTAAAGAGTCACAGGAAATTTGGGTTAATTTGCAAGCTTATTGCATTGTGAAGCATTCACACAACCACACAAACACTTTACCCACATTCTTGGCATGCAAGCTTTGTCCTGTAAACGGGCTCTTAATTTTGTTTGTCAAGTTCTTCATTAGGCTAGACTTGGGTCACCTCAAGTAAATTGACATTTTCTTTAAATGGGTTGAGCTATTTAATCTGCACATTAGGCATGAAAAAAGCCTACCAGAAATCTATCTTTGCAACTGCTCCTAGGTCTAGTCTGTGAAGCTCTATAAAACCTGGCCTGGAATCGCTCTAGACTCTGGTGAACTGGAACACATAAAACATGGAGTGGATTCTCTTAACATTCCAGGATGCTGTTGTCATGGTGACTTTGTTTGAAAACTTGCATAATAATGCCTAGGCCCTTTAAATGTTTGACAGAGTTGAGGGTGATTCTGTTGAGATAAGAATGCTCAGCCCAGTCTATGCACATTTATGTCAATGTAAGCTTCATTGGGACTTGCTTCCAACTAAATATGCTTGGGATTGCTAATTTTTGACAGTTTGGGTTTCATTTGGTTAAAGGAAATTTGGCAAGCCCTTGAAAAGCGCAGGGTGAAATTGGATCACAAAACGTGTCAGAATGCTTATTGTCAGAACTGCTAAGGGAGACAAAGGTGCTTCAAGGGTCACGAAGCACCACACATTCTCTAAGACATTTAAATAGATGTAAATGTTTGCAGGTAAAAGTTGACAGAAAGATGGCAGCCACATGGGTGGCAGATATGGTAGGTTGGCAACTTGCCAACTAGGTCTTATATCAAAAAGATTACAGCATGGGCTTTAAGGCATTCATGTTGTTGCTATTGTACCATATATTCCGGCATATAAAATGACTGGGCATATAAGACAACCCCCAACTTTTCCAGTTAAAATATAGAGTTTGGGATATACTCGCCATATAAGAAATATGACCCGGCATATAAAACGACCCCCTGACTTTTGAGAAGATTTTCCTGGGTTAAAAAGTAGTCTTATACGCAGGAATATACAGTATTTAGGACTAGGATGTAATGTTGAAGCGCAGGAGTTCTTTTCCCTCATGCACAAAGAGACGCACTCCATATAGAATAATGTATTAGGATCACCTGACAATTATAGAATAATTGTGAGGTGGGGAAAGGGCGGTGTAGTGGCTAGTATACTGGAACCTAACTGGCAAGACCAAGCCAGGGCTGGCCCAATACATTTGGACACCTGAGCCAAACCACAAAATGGTGTCCTCCTACCAGGGAAGAACGGGTGGGTGACGATCTACATTGCAGTAGTGGGTGATGCATTCCTGGGAGGCCAGATATGCTGGCCCTGTGGATCCTGCTATGCAAGACAGTCACCTCACCTTGCCTCATGCGTAGGCCGGCCCTGTGATCAGCCCTGTGGCATGACTGCAGATTCATATAGAATATGTTTACAGTAGCGTAATGAAGTGATGATAAGGACAGACTGCTCTTTGCCATGCAGGTAGGATCAAAAATAACGGAAACAGAATTTATAACACTGGATCTATAATCTTGGATCTCAGTAAAGTTGCATTGATTCCGTGACTAACAGGTTCTCTAATGCAATGCTTTCTTTCTTCTGCTTTTTTTTAAAATAAAAAAATACCTATTTATGTACATGTATAACTAGCCGAAGTAATTATAACATTTAAAAATAAATTGCTATCACGCTCTTAGTACCATAAGGAACCTATAAAACTGACCTCAATGAATCCTAACAAATTAAAAGGTTTTATTAGTCTATAATTTGAAAATTATTGCTGCGATTATCGTAGGGATGATAATTACGCTGGAGGGAACAACTTAACTGGGTCAAAAGTGCCTCAAACTTTTACAGATTACAAAGGAATATGTGTGTTCAGTGTCAAGTCACAAGCCTAGGTTGGAAGACTCTAGGCAGGACACCCTTTTCTGAGAAAGCAAGAAATCTGCCCTGTTGCATAGATGCCTTTCTCTGGTTTTAAAATGTTTGATGGTTTCAGGAATCAGTGAGCTCCTTGCTCCAATCTAGAGCCCCACATGCACATAAAGCACACAGAAAGTTCTTGTGTCTGCAGACCCCACCATGCTTTTCAAATCTGAGAGTAGCTCGGGACACACATCTGTTTGTGCTCATGGTAGCTCAGCACCACTGAAATGAATCAAGATTTTTGTATGTATACATGCATGTATACACAGCTATATATGCCATCTTGCACTTGCAAGCAAATAGTGAGACTGGGCCACCTCTGCATAGCAATAAACTTTTTACCTCTGATATTTCCTATCTGTTGAAGAGGCATTTGAGTTGTTCTTATATTAGATCTAATCTAATAAGATTAATAAGATCTAATAAGTTTTCCATATATATTTATATTTCACTATGGTGGTGCCAGAGTCAACAGGAATCCCTGATCATTTGTAAAGCTTTTGTGTATTTCACTGTGCATTGTTTCACATGGGTGGCTTCTTTAAAGGTTTTCAAATTAACTCTGCCCTTTCTTCATTCTGGATTGATAGGCATTGTTTGGTTTGGGCTTGTTCTATTTGTTAGACTAGGCAGGCCCTATTTGTAGAAAAAAACAACAACTTCATTCCATTTTACTATTTGAATTAGGATCTCATAGACCATTCCTGGACCTTGGGCTACTGTGGTTTAAGAATTATTAGCTCAGGGTTGGAGGAAATGGGTCCTACTAGTCCTCTGGAAACATGAAATTTCTGCTATCAGAATCTTGCCTCCATTCAATGAACAGAATGGAAAGGTTATTATCATGAATGGAGAGTGACCACACACCTTTTTTTGGTGCAGTTTCTTGTAGTTAGCTTTAGGATCACAAACTCTGTGAACTGAATATAAAGCTGCCTTGAAGAATCTAGGTCTAGGATAACGTTGTGTGCCCACCTACAGTAGGTGGAGGTGGAGGTGGAGGGGAAGGGCAAAAGCTACCTGCCTTAAATTGATCAGTTGCAAATTTGATTGCAAGGGTTTCTTCACTGATTTTGCCCTTTGCTTTCTTGCAACTACCCACCCACACCCTGGACTGTCTACTTGAGCTGCTTGTGGTTTGCTGTTTCTTTTACTAGGACCATTGTTTTTCCTTTGTATGAACTGTATTTCTTAATGAAGCTCTATTTAAATAATGTTTGAAAAAGGTGTTGTTATATTTAACACTAGCTGGCCCTGCCACGCGTGACTGCCACCACCCTGTGTCGATCCATGACATATCCTGCCCCCTCCTCCCCCCACCTGGGTTTCCCCTGTGATTCCCCCCAACCTGTCCCATGACGTATCATGTCCCCTCTTCCTCCCACCCTGGGTCATCCCTGTGACTGGCCCCACAGTGTCCTGATCTATCCCGTCCGCTCCTCCCCCCCACCCCCACCCAGGTGAGTCCATACCTCTATTCGGCCTAGTCTGTAAAGGCTTCAGCCTAGTATGTAAATGGCAGCTGAGGTGCTGTTGAGAGGAAGGTTCTATAGGTGTAGTACCAGTGTAGCCGCCGCTAGAGGGCGCTGGTTTGCAACCTGTTTCTTTTCCCAGCATGCACTTTCGGCTGAGTGGTGCGTTCTGGAACAGGGGAGTTTTGAGGTTTCACCTGGCAGAGGTGTGACATCTGTCTTTGAAAACTTTATAAGAGTGGTCGGACATTTGCTTTGGATGTTGTTTTCAAATTTGAACACAATTGGTGAAGCGGTTTCAGAGAAAAGTAGACAGTAACCCACATGCCTAGTTTATATTTATATCTATATCTATCTATCTATCTATCTATCTATCTATCTATCTATCTATCTATAGATATAGATAACTGTACTTTAAAGCAAAAAATAAAAATAAAATTGCTGGTGTTGAGAAGTCTGGTCTGAGCTGGGACCCTAGCAGCCACACCAAAAATGCCTTTAGTGGACCAACTTACAAGGTGACTTCACCTCCAGGATGAATACCTGTCATTGCCCATCTGGTACTGCTTAGGCCAGGCATGTCCAAAGTCTGTTTCAGGGGCCTAATCCGGCCCGCTGGTCAATAAAATCTGGCCCCCATGGCAGTATATGTCCTGGGGTAAAACCTTAAACAAATATCAGCAACTTGAATCCTAAACAAGTTCAGCAACTTTGGGGTAAAATAGTATAAAAAGCTCAACAACTTCAATCCTTAAAAAAGTTCAACAATTTTGGTCTGCCCTCATGCATGTTCACTTCATCAAATCTGGCCCTCTTTGAAAAAAGTTTGGGCACCCCTGGTTTAGGCCAATCACAATGCGGCTCCTCCTCCTCTTTGCCACCCATCTCATCCGACTCACCCACTCACCCTTGCCCTCGAAACTACAAAGTGCAGCTGCAGCAGTGAGCCATCTGATAAAATCACTGCTCAGTGGGCAGGTGACAGCTGTGGCCCTGTATACCTGGAGCACCTCCAACCTCATCACAATATGAACCAATTCCTAGGGGCTGAGGTCCTTTCAGACCCCCAAGTAAAACATTTGAGGGACCTGTCCCCCAAAAGTTAATGGGCATTGCCATTCAAATGGCGTTCCTGTGCTGTGTCATGTGATCAATTATGCTGGGCGGGGCTTACTTGGGTCCCCCCGATATTTTATTTAAGTTGGCACCCCTGCCCTTCATTCAGCTCGGACACTGAGGTCCAGCTCCAAGGGCCTTCTGTCAGTTCCCTCATTCACAGTGATAAGTAAAGTTACAGGGAATCAGGCAGAAGGCCTTCTTGGTAGTTGCTCCCATCCTGTGTAACACACTCCCATCAGAAGTCAAATAGAAAACAATTATATGACTTTCCATGGACATCTGAAGGCAGCCCTGTATGAGGAAGCTGTAAACGTTTGATGTTTTGTTGGATCCTTTTATATTGGAAGTCACTCAGAGTGGTTGTGGCAACCCAGTCAAGTTGGATGGTAAATCATAATAATCATAATAATAATTTCTCATTATTAGGTGAATGGTGGTTGATGTTCCTCCTCACCCTAGAAGTTGGCTTCTAGGGACTCAGTAAATGGTGGGACCCTGGCCAGTATAGTCATACCTCAGGCTATGTACTTTTCGGGTTGCAAACCCGGGAGTATTTTTCGCTGCACGCGCAGAAGCATTTTACACAGTTCACGCATGGGGTTACGTAATATTGGGGTTACGTAATTTTCGGGTTACGAACCGCACCCCAGAACGAATCAGGTACGTAACCCGAGGTACCACTGTACTAGAGCCCTGGCAGATACTTGATGACTTCTGATAGTGAGCCTGATTCCAAATACTGTGGTACCTCGGTTTAAGTACACAATTGGTTCCAGAAGTCTGTACTTAACCTGAAGTGTACTTAACCTGAAGCGAACTTTCCCGTTGAAAGTAATGAAAAGTGGATTAATCCGTTCCAGACGGTCCGCGGAGTACTTAAACTGAAGCGTACTTAACCTGAAGCGAACTTTCCCATTGAAAGTAATGAAAAGTGGATTAATCCATTCCAGATGGTCCGTGGAGTACTCAACCTGAAGCGTACTTAACCCGAAGTATGAGTGTAATTGGTTCTGGAAGTCCGTACTTAATCTGAAGCGTACTTAACCTGAAGCAAACTTTCCCATTGAAAGTAATGGAAGATGGATTAATCTGTTCCAGATGGGTCCGTGGAGTACTTAAACTGAAAGTACTCAAACTGAAGCGTACTTAAACCGAGGTATGACTGTACACCCACAACTGTTTTGGGATTCCTTCTTTTGTACAATATCTGCAGGTATGGCAACCCCGCTCCATGTTCCTCCACGGCACAGCCAAGATAAGTGCAAACATTTTAGGTCAGTCACTTAATTACAGACAATCCAGTTTCACTGACTGAAACTTAAAAGTGCTGATAAATTGTGCTCAAATTAATGATGTGTATACGTGCTGTGTATGTGCAGAAGTATTGTGTTCATTATAATACTTATTGCTTAATATCTGAGTGAATAATCACCCCTCATTTAAATTCTGGGTACCTTCCAGTTTTAATTTAGTTCCAAGAAAACCAGACAGAAAACGCAGATGTAAAATACAGTAGTTAAATGTAAAACTGCAAATAAAGTACATATAGATAAAATTAGAGCTGTGAAGTGAGAGACTCTTCGAAGTAAAAGTAACTGTGACTAAGGAGTATGAAAATAAAACGGGATTAACATATGTGGTGATGGGGTAATTAAATCCTTAGTGTTTTCACTGTAATGATTTTATAGCTTCTTCTTACGCTTGCCAGTTTGGAGGGTGCCAGTAAATATTTTCTTAATTACAAAAAGAGACAATATGTGTCCCACTGTTTCATTCATAACATTTGATTAACTTGAGAAGGCTGCATTCTTACATTAAAGAACAAAGACCTTGAAGTGGACATGTTATAGGTTTGAAAACGCATCCCTGGAACGAATGATTAACCAGAAATTTTATGGCAAGGAAGGATAAATGAGGGAAAGAAAGGAAAAGAGAGAAAGGAAGAGTCGACTTGTCTTGACAGCATAGCCTGATCCTGTAATAAACCTTCCCAAAGTCAACAGTTCATAAAGTCTTTTGTTCTAGTAAGAGGGTCTTTAATTTTTAACACAAACTCACACTTTGGGTATGCACCAGCTTAAGTAAAATTAGAAGACATGTATATAATAGGATTTAATGGATTATCATCTGCATTTTCCAAAGATGTCAGCTTCTCTCAGCTCTGATGGAGTAGCACTTAATGTAAATTTAATTTGAAGTGATGTATGGAAGGCTTGAGGTGATACTCTGTGATTCCCTAACTGCCTAGAGAGCCTCTGTGGGTAGCATCTGGTTTTGGCGGCTCCACATGCCCAGCAGCATAGACTAACTAGGATTAATGAGATGGCCTGTTCACCAGTGATCCAAAGGAGGTATGCTACATTTACTCCCAACAATATGAAGAGGAGGGCGAGTTTCCTTTGGGGGCACACACTGTTTGATGAAACTTAATGATGGTCTTGCAATAAAGTGCAATAAATACGCAGTGTTGAAAGCTTTGCTGCTCAGTCCAATTTAAATGCCTTTTTCACCATGAAATCGTGTTTGGGATGGAAACTCCCCCCCTTTTTTTTGGGAGATCTGAATTACAATTACCAGTGGATTGTTGTTTTTCCATAGTTATGAAAATGTGATTTTTAAACATAATTGTCCTAATTATGTAATGGATAATTGGTTTCTTTCAGGGGAATTTGCTGAGATGTAGACAAATTCTCAAGCTGCCTGTTTTGCAAAGTTACGGGGATTCCTTTGAGATTGCAGGGAGATTGGGGGGGGGGGGGAGGAGAGAGATAAAAGAAACTCAAACAACCTCCACATTATTAAGTGTATGTGTCTTTCTATTTTATCTAAACGAGTGGCTATTAAGTTAGACAAAACTTTTCCATGTGGCCTCAGCTTCATTTAGGCATTTGGATTGCGTTTTGCCTTTGTATCTCTCCCTGAAGCCTTGAATGAAACCTCGGCTAATTTCGAATTCCCTTTGTCATCGTGGTTTTCAGCCAAAAGTCTATAATAAATGGTCAGAAGATGAGCTGAGACTGAATGAATAGTGAGTGGTATTCATCAGCCAAACATAGAGTCCAGATCCAATTATATGTATTCATTAAGTGATAATGATATCATGGTCTTTAACTAGGAAGAAAAGAGTGTAATTGAATAATAACAGTTGTACAATCCCAACGGAACACACTTTCCATCCCAGCATAGCGACCCTTGGGGATGATGCAGGATTGATGGAATTCTATTACTCTTTGATAGATTTATTATGAAGGGCTGAGTGGAGTTGCTGCCCCACTTTGTCACTCACACTAATCAGTATCGTAAGGCCCCGAGCGTGCAGGCTTTTGTATCCCTTTGACAAAGACAAGGTTAGGGGAGGCTGACAGACACCCAGACCTTTACAAACCCATACCGCAAGATGAAATGGGCCAGCTGAGCTCTGTGCTGGGACAGAATTTTAATTTGTTTATCAATGGCTCACATGGGCAACACCATAAGGATATTTGTCAGAGGAGTAACACTGAGGCTAAACTCTTTTGTTTGACAAGTGGAGCTTGGGAAAATATTTATTGAACTGTAAAAATCAGGGGGAAATGAAAGAAAAGGTGTGGTTTTTTTTAAAGAGGAAGAAGTCTGAATGGAAAATAACTCACATTACTGCGCATGAAATTTAAAGATGTTGGTGTTGCTTTTCTCTCCCCTCCCCCCCTCCCGCTAAAAGCTTTTATTTGCCACAGAACAGAAGGCAACTTTTACCCTGTGCTTGTCACTTCAGTGCATTGCTAATTTAGATATTGTTCGGGACTTTAAAAACATGAATGGGAAAATGGGAGGGAGGAATTTTAGGATGTTTCTGAAGCCAAATTTTCAGTTCTAGTTTCCAGCCTGTTCTCAGTAAATTGAAAGAAAGAAAGAAAGAAAGAAAAGAAAAGAAAACATGTCTTGTAGTTCCAGCAAAGAAATATGGCATTTGCCAACACAGCTTAAAATGCCTTCTCTGTGCATAACATGGTTCTCTCTCTCTCTCTCTCTCTCTCTCTCTCTGCTCCTCTGTTTTGAAATTCAAATGCAAGCCATGGTCTTTGTCACTTTGGCCTCAATCTATCCTCAGCCCATATGAATCAGCAGAAGAGACAATTTGTTGTGCTTCTGATCAGAACAGGATCTGCAGCCATGATTGGCATAAACAAGGCCCCTGCATAAGCTGCAGCTGCCAGGGTTTGTTTTTCCGTTCGTGTTGCTGAGTGATATATATTTGAACCCTCCTTTTCATGTTGGGTTACTTCCCAGCCTATTTGCAGATGAAGAAGAGGCTGACAGATTTGACTCTGGCCACTGGAGGCTCAGTGTCTTCTGCTGGCTGCCCTTAGACTGATCCATTCTCCTATGTGAATGGATTAATCCAGTCCTTCTGCAAACGGAACAGTCCACAGTGAGCCTGGCAGGTGCCAGCAAAATATTTGGCAGCAGGTTCAGTGGGGCAAGTTCTTGTGCAGTGTTGTGGTGAAAAGAGGGCAATGCGGCAGCTCCCTGGTTCAAACATCATCTGTATTACATACTCACTAAGTAGGCAAGTGACCAAGCCTTGGTGCGTTGCAAGCTTGTTGAAAGAATTAGAACAGGCACCCCCAACCTGTGGCCCTCCAGATGTTTTGACCTACAACTCCCATGATCCCTAGCTAACTGGACCAGTGGTCAGGGATGATGGGAATTGTAGTCCAAAACACCTGGTCCGATACTTCCAGGTTTGCTGCTTTCATAACGTGAAGTTTACATAACCAGAGGATTATGTAATCTGAGGTACTACTGTATTGTAGTTATTATTGATTTCTATTGATTTGTTGGTTGGTTTGTTGCTTATATAGGGTTTTTTATATAAAAAAAGTTTGATGGTATGTTGTATTTTTATATATGTTCTAAGCCACCGAGAGTGGCTGGGGAAATCCAGCCAGATGGATGGGATATAAATTTTAAAAATATTATATTATTACGATATTATGCCTCAGCTGCGGAGTTACTGTGGTCCTGAAATCCACACCACAGTCCCTCTCCAGGGTACTGATCCTGCCTTGCCTTCCTTTCTGCCTGGAACTACTGATCTCCTCTTTGCTTGAGCCATCACCTGTCTGTGGTTCTGGTTATCTCCATGGCCTGGGCTGAGATGTATTATTGGTGTTATTAATGTACATAACTTCAGCTGCCTTTGAGAAGAGCAGTGGCCGATAAGTAACTAACTTATACAACTTATACTTTACATTATCTCAGAGGCTCATGTTGCATATGAGCACAATAGGACTCTTCCAATGTTCATCTGATTACTCACACAGAGTGGGGGGCTGCATTACTACCACTGGCCTGCCCTCACTTCAGTGCCAGATTTATGCATAGGCTAAGTAGGCTGAAGCCTAGGGCCTCTAAATCTAGGGGGCCTTGCCAGCCTGCCCGCTCCCCAGTGGGCAGTCTCCCTTCTCCCAAAATTGCAACCCCAAGACTTCATGTAAGGGCAGGGCAACTCAGGCCCAGCAACTATGAGACTCAAGCCTAGCTAGTGTAGTCCAATTTGAAGCAGTGGGGTGCAACTTGATTTTTTTTCTTGTAGGGCCCCAGTGCACAGCCAGAGTCTGCGAAATCTTATAGATATAAAATCCATCTAGATTGCCCTGGTGTGGGTCCCCCTTGGGAGTGGACCACGGGGCCCAAGGTGGTCCAATTCTTCCAATTGCCTTAAGGTCAGCCCTGATGAGACTGTGCAGGGGTTGGACTGACAATCCCTGCACCTTCTAGGTCCCTGGTGTCACTAATCAGAGTACAGACTCAAGGACTTGTTATGGAAATAAAGGGAGAGCACTTATTAGAAATCAGTTTTGTCACCTCTTCCCCCCAGAATCCAGAAAATGATTAGAGTGAAAGGAGAGTAAAGTCAAGATAGAAGAAGAGATTAAAGAAATAATGAAATGCATTTAAGCTAGTTGGAAAAATAAAGTAGGGTAACAAGAATGGCTGGAAGTCAAGTCACTTGGTGGGTGTGGGGTAGGTGTATAGGTAGGTATTATATAGAGTAATGTAGGTATGTTTTATGCTATGGAAATAAGGTAGTGTGTTGTGTAGATGTATTGTGTAAATGTAAATGTAAGCGTTTTATATGTTAATAAAAATTTTTAAAAAAGGAAATCAGTTTTGTCACGTCTCCCCCATCCCCAAACCCCGAGATAATGAGCCCAGACACCTTTTATTCACAGTCGCATAAGCACTACACTACAGTATGGCCTTATGCAACCATATGCAACCTGCTGTTCTGCTTTGGAACAGGACTGCCTTTTTCCTCTGCTTCCCCCCTGTGAGCCTATGCCAGCTAAAGCAAATAATGGCAGCCCAGCAAGATAACTTGAGCAGAGCTTTCATAATTCCAGCAAACGTTCTAGGCAGTGCTGGATCCACCAACCCACATCCCTGGGTGGAGAATAAATCCTTATACTGACTCATTCTAAGTAGATAAGGATGAAGTTGATCAAAGGCTTATATCTCAATGGTTGACTGCCTGCTTTTGAAGGTAGAAGAATCTCTGATATCTTCAGGCAGGGCTGTGAAAGACCCCTGTCTGAAGCCCTGGAGAGCAACTGCCCGTCAGCATCAATAATACTGAGCTAGGTTGTCTGACATGGTACAAAGCAGCTTCCTGTATTCCTAAAATTTAATCAGATTGCTTTATAACGGAAGCAATCTGCAAAGTAAATTTCCAGACATCTTTCCTACAAAGGTGAGGATTTAGATCTATCATGTCTTTTCACTACAATGAAACCTTTGAAAACCCAGACAATCACCACACTGAAACTCTGGAGATTGACAGAATAAGACTTCTTTAGTAGAAATCTTCTTTTCAGCATGAGCCTTGCAGCTGTTCTCCTTATGGTTCCTGTAATGACTGCAGTGCATGGGAAGGATAAAGGCAGAATTCATCACCTGTGAACTCAGTGTGGATCCAGTCTGATGCCAGATAAAGTCTGAGTGATTGAGAGATGCCCAGTCCAAACCCACACAGATGTGCACACTTGTATAGGTAGGCTTTTTCCATGTGATTTGGTGTCCCTGGGTACTCAGTGGGAGAGGACAGCATGGTGGAGTGATGCTGCTCATCTAGCCTCCAGGTGGTTACATCACTGATGGTTACAAGGAGGCAGAAGGTGAGATGGGCATGATGCAAACAAGCTGGCAGGAGCCCTGGATTGGCTCCACTGGTGCATTTGCAACATACTAACCTCACCACCTCTTCCATTCCCTCCTGTTATGCGGCAGCAACATGACCAACTAAAGTTGAGTGGGGACTGGTGCTGTCCCACCATGCTGTCTGCTACTGGCATATAGTTCATACATGCAAAAACTCATTCAGACATTGTGCTCCAGAGGCAAAGGACAGGCTGGCATCCCTGAGCACCTGCAATCCTGCTCCCACCTCTGCACATAGAATAATAGAATCATTGAACTGTAGATTTGGAAGTCCAGTCCAGCCCCCTGCAATGCAGAAATCTTGCCCAAAATGGGGCTCGGACCCACGACCCTGAAATCATGACTCCTCATGCCTTACCGACTGAGCTATCCCACATTTGTTGTTGTTGTTTAGTTATTTAGTCGTGTCCGACTCTTCGTGACCCCATGGATCAGAGCACGCCAGGCACTCCTGTCTTCCTCTGCCTCCCGCAGTTTGGTTGGACTCATGTTGGTAGCTTCGAGAACACTGTCCAACCGTCTCATCCTCTGTCGTCCCCTTCTCCTTGTGCCCTCAATCTTTCCCAGCATCAGGGTCTTTTCCAGGGAGTCTTCTCTTCTCATGAGGTGGCCAAAGTATTGGAGCCTCAGCTTCACAATCTGTCCTTCCAGTGAGTACTCAGGGCTGGTTTCCTTAAGAATGGATAGGTTTGATCTTCTTGCCGTCCATGGGACTCTCAAGAGTCTTCTCCAGTACCATAATTCAAAAGCATCAATTCTTCGGCAATCAGCCTTCTTTATGGTCCAGCTCCCACTTCCATACATCACTACTGGGGAAACCATAGCTTTAACTATACGGACCTTTGTCAGCAAGGTGATGTCTCTGCTTTTTAAGATGGTGTCTAGGTTTGTCATTGCTTTAATCTGCATGAGACAAAGCATGGCAAATGAAGTCATCAATCTAGCCTCCATTTTGTTTAACAAAGGCCACCAAATGCCTCCTGAAGCAAAATATTAAAAAGTTCTGCATAACTCGCTATATCTGCTCTGGCTTGGGTTCTGGTAAACAGAAGCAAGCTCCATAAATGCGACACCTACAGCAAAGCTACCTCTGTCCATGTGTGCCTTTGATAGAGGTGATACTGTGTGTTGACAATGCATTCTAGTTTCACAAGATTTGCAGCACACTGGCAGCCACCAATGCCTTTCTGTTTCTGCTCTGTTGCCCTTGCCACTTTTTCGAATGTACATAGGGTACATAATGGAGGTAGGGCCTGTGTTACCATTAGCAGCATAGAGAGCCACTTCTTGCAGAGCAGATGTCATTTGTAATGTTGCAGAGACTGCCCATGTAAACCCTGCCTCAGCTGGCCAAAGAGCTAACCAGCTTGGAGGAAGGATGCCTTACAAACAGATGGGCACGAATAAAGGCAGGCCAAAGGACCACACGAGAACATGAGGTGATGCTGTGGCCAGGAACATCAATGTGTCTTTCCAGGCTTTCCCTACCATGGCAAAGGCCCATGCAGAAAATAGGCAAGCATCGGTTGGCGATGGATGTGGAATCAAGTGGAGATGCTGGCTGCAATCCTAAACTTACTTTATTTGGAAGCAAATCCCATTGAAATCAATAAGACATACTTCCAAGTAAACATGATTAGAATTGGGCTGCCTATCTAAAAGTGGAGACATGTTTATTTCTGTGCTTCCACCGTTGTTTGGCCATTCAGGTGAAAAACTGGTGGGAAGAGCCAGAACAACAGTGTTTGAGCCTGGCTGAGTTTAGAATGTTTTGGCCAGTTCTGAAAGCTGTCAGGACACAATGATGCATATGGATACATCTCTAACTGAGCCAGTTTATAGGCAGAGGCTGTGGTCTCTAAGCCATTTACTGCTACATGGAGGGAAATGCATTATGCAGCTGTTTGCAAGAGGGAAAACTGATTTAACGTTTTTTTTAAAAAAAACCCACACAAAACAAATACAGTCTTGTTCTGGCTATGATATGGCCCTCACTCTTCCTTCCTTTGCTTGCTAGTTTTTGTGCAGGACAATAAACAGCATTTCTAAAAGTTACTTTTCAAATGCACTTATTATGAAACAAAAAAGCCGCTTACATTTTTTTAGTGCAAGAGTAAGAAGGTAAGAACATAAGAAAAGACTGCTGGATCAGACCATTGACCCATCTAGTCCACCTCCCTGTGGGAAAATCACAAGCAGGGCCTGCACATTCTCCCCTCCTGTGGTTTCCAGCAGTTGGTATTCACTGCAATATTTCTTTATAGAGTAGTTACTTCATCCCCTTGATCATTCTGGTTGTCCTTTTCTGAACCTACGCCATCTCTACAATATCATTTTTGAGGTGAGGTGGCCAGAGCTGTACACAGTAATACAAATGTGGTCACCCCATAGATAAGGATATTATGATCTCAGCTGTTTTATTTTCAGTTCCTTACCTAATAATCCCTAACATAGAATTTGCCCTCTCCCCCCCACAGCTGCTGCACAATGGGTCACCATCTTCATTGAGATGAACAACCCCAAGGTCTTGTTCCTTGTCTGTCACCGCCATTTCAGGCCCCATAAGCATATATGTGAAATTAAGATATTTTTGCCCCAATATGCATCGCGTTACACTCCTGCCAACCTAGCAATTCGAAAGCACGTCAAAGTGCAAGTAGATAAATAGGTACCACTACAGCGGGAAAGTAAACGGCATTTCCGTGTGCTGCTCTGGTTCGCCAGAAGCAGCTTTGTCATGTTGGCCACATGACCTGGAAGCTGTACACCGGCTCCTTCGGCCAACAATGCAAGATGAGCACCGCAACCCCAGAGTCGGTCACGACTGGACCTAATGGTCAGAGGTCCCTTTACCTTTACACTTGTTTGGATTGAATTGCACTTGCCATTTTACTGCCCAGTCACTCAAACTGGAGAGGTCCAAATTTGGATTTCCTGCCTGCACCCCTTAGTCCCAGTATCTCTAAGTGGGTTTTGTGAACCCTGCCAATGAAGTACCGCTGGATCTATTTCTTTGTGTATCCTGGGGATTTACTTCCCCTAAGACAGCAGAGTGTACACTAGCTGACTTATCTCTGAACCATGGCAACAGTTTGAAAAGGTAAAGCAGAGAGTACACCGAAGAGCCATTTGTCAAGAGCAATTGCAAGCAGTCCAAAAGTGCAGGCAGAGTATATGAATCATGATGTAAAAATGGTGAAAGGCAGGCACTTAGACCAGTTGTGGTAATACTGGGACAGAGCCTAGCTGTGGCATGATTTACTAAAATTGTGTGCAGAGGGACAAGTGCAATGGAAAAAGAATTAAAGTTTGCCTTAGTATCTCATGAGGCATAGGGAATTTAATTTGACAACACACACAATTCACAACTTTGGGTCGGAAGGAAATGGTGGCACAGCAATTGTAAGGCCCCTCCCCCCCGATTCCTCCCAGCACCCTGCCCTGCAAATGAAACCTGTAACATGGACAAATTAGCAAAGTTATACCTACACTATTGGTGGGGGCAAAAGGAAAGAAGGAAATGGGATCCCCTCCTCTTTCTGATGAGATTAGTGCTCTCTCTCTCTCCCTCCCCCCTCCCTCCCCCTCCCCCTCACCTTAAGAATGGTCAACAGGGATAGCTCAATGCATTTTGCTGCCTGAGGCTCAGGATAAGATACAATGTACAGAAGTCGACTGGACTGGAAGTTGACTCTACATTACTGGTTCTGGGCAAGACTGGTCACTTGTCTGACAATTTTCTCAGGTGCCAGGCACCTGCTCACTTACCTCATTGTCTGCCGGGCTCTGCTGCTGAGGCCATGCCACACTCCTGGTGAGCACCTGTGTTACCACTCTTTGCTCTGTGACCTTTGAATGAAGGAAGTTCTTTTGCAAGCTTGATTTCAAAGGTGCAGTTAGGTAATTTTAGACTCTAGACTTCATGGGCTTATGGGAACCCCTTCTTAAGGTGGGCAATGTGCATTACTTGAGAATGTAGTAAGGCAGCCCTGCTGCCCTGGAGGGGCCCCTCTTCCTCATTCTTCTGAGTAGAACCCTAGATGTCTGACCCAAGTCTTGCCCTGGTAACACTGCACCATTGAGATGAATGGGAGCCACACAAGGATACCACTGTACACTTCCCATTTATTTCAATGAGGCTGCAAAAGAGTACACCGTGGTGGATTGTGCCCACTGCCGGTTCAGCCTAATGTACAGTAAACAGCGGTTAGTCAAAGTGATTTGTTTACCCTAGCATTGAAATAGTGCCTCTTTTGTTGCAGTCAGTTTAAATTAAGTGACTCCAGTCCAGATTTAATTTTCAATTAATAAGAGTTATTACAGGATAATTAGATGCCAATTGATTAGCAAAAATGTTGCTGAAATATAACAACTTCAGCTATTATACTTCAACCAACATATTTTTATAATCAATTGGTATTTAGTCTTGTTACATGTAAATCAAAGCTATTTAAGACTGGGTGAACAAATATTCTGTTTCATTCCATAAAACCATAATTGTTTTGCCTAATAGCCATTATGCTAAATAAATGTAAATGTAATGGAGTGGATTTTCTGGGGCTTGGCTGTCAACAAATTTATTGATAGAGGTTCATGGCACAATTCTGTGTAAGCCTGTGTACGCATTGCTGGCTTGAAATGCAGCTGTGCAATTTTTTTCCTCAACATGGATAGAAGCTGGTTTTGGGGGAAATGCATGAAGAACACAGTATTTCATAAGAAAATACAGAATAGGTATGAATTGTGGCTAATGTCGTGTGTACACCACTTCCCAAACCAGTGGTGGGAGTGCAATGAAATGTGTACACAGCTTACAAGTGCTCAGAACTAAGTACCACAGAGTTCAGTGGTACTTACTTGGACTTCGTCCCATCTTCTTATGGGCTATGTTGGCTAAGTCTGATGGGAGCTGGACTCCACGCAACTGGAGAGTCTGGAGAGTCACTAGATTCCCCCATCCCTGCATTTCCTCCTGTAAAGAAAGACATGCCTATTCCATTTCTGCTTGCCAAGCAGCAAGTAAAGGGACCACCTCTTTGTTAGGAAACAAGGTGTAATTTGGTGAGCCTCAAATGATGCAAAGTGGCTTTAATAAGGCAGGAATATTCAACACAGAAATTAATTTCCATCATCAGGTGATAGAAGGGATGGGCTTCTGTTCCTTGTCTCTGAGGACAAAGTTCCACCAATGGCCACCAAACATACCCCTACCTACACCAATGGCCACTGGAATCTTCCAGCACCATTTCTGAGCCTTGTCTGTGAGGCAGCCCTGTACAAACAAACTGGCCTATGCATTATTGAGATAATGCAATTTTGGCAGTATTGCCAAAATGTTTTCTTAATTACAGATTCAGAGAGCATGCATGAGATATTAACAAGGAGATAGTAAGATGTTGAGTCCTGGAAGAGGAAATCTTTTCCATATTCTCAGGAGGATCACTTTTTCCCCTTGAAATTTCATGGAGGTTTAAATGGCAGTTCTCTGTAGTTTCCAAGGCCTATAACACTTTCACCTTCCATTTTATTTGAACAACTACAGTAAATCACAATTTGCTGTGACTGGAGCTGCAGGGTTTGTAAGTACCATAAAATTCTCTTTTTCCCCTGCCCAACAGAAAAAAGATCAGGGGAAAATCCAACACATATATCAAAAATAATCTTTTCTTTTCTTTTTTCTTCCTTCCTTCCTTCCTTCCTTCCTTCCTTCCTTCCTTCCTTCCTTCCTTCCTTCCTTCTTTCTTTCTTTCTTTCTTTCTTCCTTTCTTTCTTGTGAAGGTATACTAATAAGGTGAGCTTAATGCTGAGGGAAATCACTGAAGTGATTTCAGAAGCAACCAAGTAAATAAGCCTCGATGATCTCAGTGACCCAGCTGTTCAATCCAAATCATGGGATAAAAACAGCTCTTCGCAACACTGCAAGCTGGTCTTTATTGTTATCAAAATGAAGGAACAGCTTTCTGGGAGTCATAACAATAATCTTCCTTTTCAAGTAATGCGTTGCAGTTCTTCACAATCATTTGTTGCTGTTTTCAACCCAGGGCAAGGTGCTTTTTTATTTTTATTTTTAAAGAAAGTCATTTAACTTCTGAATGAGATTTCTGTTTCAGCTTTTAAAGATGCTCTTGCCTTGTTTTTGAAAAATAATTCCTTCTGCATTGACTCAGGTAATGTTACTCTTGAAATTTGTTGGTCACTTAATTCTCCATTGGCAATTTTCCATGTACAACAATAAATGGAAAACTTTCTTTCATTATTGTCTTGGGGAAACTCAAATAGTTGAGTCTCTCCTGGCCCATGTTCCACCAAAATTTGTTGCACACTATCATCACATTTGTTCCAAAAATTAGGCCAAGTAGCAGGATACCTTTGCCTGTGCTGGATAGGGGAGCACCCCCTTAAAATAGCAGGTGTGCTTTGGAGGTGCCCCAGGAGCCATCTTTGCCATGTGAATTCCAGAGGCTAGGAACACATTTTACCAGCTTTGCCTGGTACGCCAATCACTATTGTTCCTTGACAGAGATAGCCTTGCCACTGTAACCAGTGGCAGACTTTGGGCTCTAAAATTCGGGGCCCACCACCTCTTGTCCTCCATTCTAAAGCATTGTTTTGGTGCCCCCTGCAGCATGGCAACTGCACTGGTCAAGCCAAGGGTGGATCTACTATGAAACTAAGGAAGCTTAAGCATCAGGGTCCCTAATCCCATTTGGACCCCAGAAGAGGCTTCAGTCCACATTGCTTAAAATTTGGATCCAATCTGAGTCGCATGACTCCAGCTGATTACTTTTTTGTTATATATATTTCAACAATTCCAAAGTCTGAAAGTCAGTAGCAGAGACGTCGTAAAGGTGAAGTGTCACGGTAAGTTTGCTGTTCTTCTGTGGCTAAGGTAAAGGGACCCCTGACCATTAGGTCCCGTTGCGGACGACTCTGGGGTTGCAGCACTCATCTCGCTTCACTGGCCAAGGGCACCGGCGTACAGCTTCCGGGTCATGTGGTCAGCATGACTAAGCCGCTTCTGGCGAACCAGAGCAGCGCACGCAAACACCATTTACCTTCCCGTCAGAGCAGTACCTATTTATCTACTTGCACTTTGACGTGCTTTCGAACTGTTAGGTTGGCAGGAGCTGGGACCGAACAACGGGAGCTCACCCTATTGTGGGGATTCGAACCATCGACCTTCTGATCGGCAAGCCCTAGGCTCTGTGGTTTAATCCACAGCGCCACCCGTGTCCCGTCATGGCTACTGCATCAGAATTAAGGTTTCAGTGTTAATTTAGAAAGCCTTAAACAACTTGGGTGTAGTTTCCTGAAAAAAGCATCTCCACTTACTACCCTTAGTCACTGCAACCAGCTGATGAGACCCTCCCGGCTGTGCAACAGCTGACAGGATTTTACTTGGCAGCCACCAGGGGGAGGGCCTCCTTGGTGGTGGTGCCCTGAACCAGCTCATCCGTAAGCTCAGATGGGCCCCAACTTTAAAAGCTATGTACCACCCCAACACTTATTTTTGAATAAGAAAATTCACACACATACAGGGCTACACATTTAGTGTAATGTGTACTTTGGTCCTTAGACTAAGGACCAGGGCCAATAAAATGGCCGCCTCATGGAGACAGCCAACACATGGACCTATTCAAAATGGCTTCCATGGAGTGACTGGGTTTTTTTTGGGGGGGGGAGCACCAGCCCTAACTGCTGTTGTTGCATCAGTTACCTAGACTTTGTGTACCAAGTCACAGGGCCAGGATGGCTTATAATGAATGCAGAATGCTTCTGTGATAGTTACCTATTATAATCTTATGGTTATATTAAAATATCCTTGTAAACCAGGTATCCAATTAAATAAATAGATCACAGCAACAAATCAAGTCACCCACTGTAACAATTCTAAATTGTACCTGGAATAAGAAAACAGTATAGATAAAAGTCATAAAAAGCGCACGCTATTTGATTAGATTCAAGCCAGTGGAATCGACTGGCTTTGCTCATTTAACCTGTCTTCTGATTGCAGTTCTGCCGTCATATCGCTGCAGGGTGGATGTGTTCATACTGAACTATTAATCTGTTTCAAAATGCCATAACATTTCCATGAAGAACTTCCTAATTTTTTTTTCAGAAATTAAATGTCTGTTTAAAGTTCATTCCCTCCTGCTGCAACTAATTGAAATGAGATTTGGTTTATCTTTATGACATGAAAATGGGATAGAGTTTCATAATAATAACAATAATGATAACTCTATAGATTTTAGGACTAGTAGTTAATAATTATAGTAGATGCGAAGATTAGACAAGAGTAATGCAGCATAAACACACCGTCATTATTTGTTGGGAGGTGTGATTGGCTGTCGCTTCGTTAACGGCTGCTTCTTAATTTTTGTGCCTGTTTTCAGCTCTCATCGAATTTTCATGGAATGCTTTAATTTATAGAGAGCCAGTAGAAAAATAGTTTGGGAACCCGTTTGTCAAACCAGCAAGCATTGGCATGGGAAAAGAAGTAGGCTGAAAATGCCAATGTCCAGACATAAAAAGGCCAAAACCCCAGGCAAGGACATCAAAAAATGTACTTATACCACTGTGCCTAGTTAGTAGGTGGAAGACTTAATGTTGTAGATAGTAATCCCAAAGCTTCTTATTTTACTCAGCTGATTCATTACTTGTTCCCCCTGTTCCTTGTATATTTCTCCAGCAGGGGTCAATTATTTTTGACCTAAGGTAACTTGCTAGATATGTTTACCAAGGTATCTAAAGTAGCAGGTAAATGCCAGCCTTATAATTGCCTTTTTGGCAAGGTGGACTCTAAGTGGGATTAGTGTGGAGAGTCCTAGCAAAATGCAGAGAGAGGAGGTTCTCCCCCACCCTGCTATCTTCCTACCTTGGTTTGGTAAGGCTAAAAGCCTACAACACCCTCTAGCAACCAGGTGTCATCTCCAAACACCTGGAGGGTCCCTGGTTGGGAAAGGCTGGCCTCCGAACTATTCCCTGGTCACTTCAGAGTGGCTTGTTCTTGCGCAATACTTTTTATTCCAAACTACTCAAATGGAAAATGGATGTACATTGCATCAATTGTGAATAATGCATGCGATATTCACAGCTTCTTCTGTTCAAAGAAGGCAGTTTTTGTTCTAAGGGAGCAATAGGGCTTGCTGTTTCTACAAAAGGAAGGGAGAGATAGCAAATGGTAGACCCAAACAGTCTTCTCAAAGAATCAGGATACTTTAGACTTCCTAGGGCAAACCCACACAAGCACAAAGCAAGAGCGCGAGAAATCCCCTGCTCTCAGTTGTGTGCCTAGGCAGCAGCTCTGCTTTTAATGGCTTATCTATGTACTTACATTCGTCTCCAATCACTGTTTTCCTTTCCGTATCTCCTCCCATAAAAGGACTGTGTTATCCCTAAGGCCTATGCATGGAGCAGCCCAACACACAACTCTTGTTTGAAGGGGAAAGACTTCGTTACTTGAGCAGTTTGGATGCTCATGAACCAGCTTAAGCAACCAGTGTAAGATTCTTCTCTGATGCAAGTGTGTAACAATACAAATTTCCATGCTAGTGTCAGCATGAAACCAAAGCAAAGAGAAGGAACTGTGCGCTTATCCCAATGGCATGGAGCTCCCGTTGATTGTCTAGTCTAGGATTCTAAATAGTGTGGGATCCACATGCTTACAGGAGGGCTCCCTTCTGCAAGAATAACCCTTAAAACACATGAGAGGTGCATGAATAGGGTGACAAGGGCATGGCAGAGGGCCAAGAAGCATGGCTCAGCTCTTTCTTTCTTTCTTTCTTTCTTTCTTTCTTTCTTTCTTTCTTTCTTTCTTTCTTTTTCCCAAATTATTTTTAATCTGACTTTACAAATATGAATTTATAACCATACCAAATATACATCCATGTAAAGAGATTACTCTGAATCTCGGGAATTCCCCCCATCCCCTCCATGGGTCCTATGGTCGACATTTTCAACTGCATATTTTTACGTAATCTATATTTTATGTCTATCCATATTATCCACAGTATTTGCTACATTACAAGTAAGATTAAAATCTTGCTAATATTTTCATCTGCTTACAGCGGTCTCCTAAATAAATTAGAAACCTTTCCCATTTCCCCCCTTGAATTTCTTGTCTTCTTGGTCTCTGAGTTTTCCGGTCAGTTTTGCCATTTCAGCGTAGTCTTAGTTTGCCATTTCACTCTGGTAGGGACTCTTTCTTTTTTCCATCTCTGGGCTACTAGCATCCGTGCTGTTGTTGTCAGTATACATAAAAAGTATTTTCTGTTCCTTTGGGATGTTGGTACGTATAATTCCTAATAGAAAGGCTTCTGGTTTTTTGGTGCTTTTTAAAAAACAAAAACAAAAGTTATTTTAAACATTTTTTCCAGTTCATTATATATCCTTTCCCAGAAAGCCTTTATTACCTTACATGACCACCACAGCTCAGCTCTTTCTTTTCATGTGACTGTAAATGCCTGACAGGAAGTAACAGAATATGGCTAGAATTTCTGATTCTCCTTTGATCGCAAATAGATACATTCAGTTTACTTTGCATTTCAAGGCTAGATTCCAATGGTAATCAGCAAACATCACACTGCATATGGCAAGGTGGCTAAGTAGCAATGAGTAGCATAGCATTACACTTTTGAGGAGCGATCAGATCTGAAAATGTACTACTGGTACAGTCCCCTCTCCTTCCAAAATCTCTGCAGCTTTATGTTGATTTAGATTTTTCATCTCCAAGGATCTTTGTGTTGTTTACATGCTCAGCCATCAAGAGAGAATTTCCTATGTCTTGTCCTGGAGGGCACAACAACTGTGAAGTATAGCGACTTGAAGGAAGGAGGGGGTAGTGGAAAGGAAGCTAACTAGGGAATTAAAATGAAAAGAAGGTCTCCAAGAGAGATGAAGAAGGCCTTCGCAGGAGGGAGGGGAAGGGGAGGGATTAGTTGACACAGTATACAATAGACTGAGTGCTCCCTGGAAGGACAGATCGTGAAGCTGAGGCTCCAATACTTTGGCCACCTCATGAGAAGAGAAGAATCCTTGGAAAAGACCCTGATGTTGGGAAAGATTGAGGGCACTAGGAGAAGGGGACGACAGAGGACAAGATGGTTGGACAGTGTTCTCGAAGCTACGAACATGAGTTTGAGCAAACTACGGGAGGCAGTGCAAGACAGAAGTGCCTGGCGTGCTATGGTCCATGGGGTCACGAAGAGTCGGACACGACTAAACGACTAAACAACAACAACAATAGACAGTAATGGCTCTTTCAGCTGACTACTGTTTTATTGTGTAAATACATGCCTATGAGCTCTTTAAATTGCAGATTAGATACCTAGACATTGTATTTAGGAGGCATGGGTGAGAGAATAGCATTGGCTCTGTGGAACATAACTTATTTTTTAAAGAGCTTATGGTCCAGCATAGTAAGATGAACTGAGGTAATGTTCAAAGTGTGGGTTCCTTCTACAGTGGTACCTCGGTTTAAGTACACAATTGGTTCCGGAAGTCTGTACTTAACCTGAAGCGTACTTAACCTGAAGCAAACTTTCCCACTGAAAGTAATGGAAAGTGTATTAATCCATTCCAGACAGTCCACGGAGTACTTAAACTAAAGCGTACTTAACCTGAAACGAACTTTCCCATTGAAAGTAATGGAAAGTGGATTAATCCGTTCCAGACGGGTCCACGGAGTACTTAAACTGAAAGTACTCAAACCGAAGCGTACTTAAACCGATGTATATGACTGTACACTTCTGTGATAGGTCAGAGTGCAAAAATAAAAATAAAAATCTTGATGCACTTGCTACCCCACAGAGTCAAAATCCTTATGAGAAGTGCTTGTAATTCTCATATTAGTTCATCTCTTTCTGCAGAGCCTATCTCATCCCCAAGTTTAATGTTTGCTTGCTAGTTAGCTAGCAAGTAGGTGTTAATGCCTTTTTGTTAAGCAGGAAGTCAGAGGAAGTTTGAGGCTTCTGCCTCTTTCCTGAATTTTACTGAATCTGTGCTGACTTTGACTATTTGAGGGTATTTACAAAAACAGAGGTGCTTACCTAAGTACTGTACCCATGTCTGATGTCATTTTATTGGATCAAGTGCAGCTAAATTCTGATTTAGTTTTAACTTCTTGCTCTGGACTATTTATTCAAATGGCTGCAAAAGAGGCAGGTATAAGTAGTGCATACATAAACTAATAAAATATCACAGTTCAATCACTCAAAGGGAATATTCCAAACCTCAACAAAGTTGCTGCTAACTCTTGTTTCTCCTGTGACAGGAATGGGGAAACTGTGGCTCTTCAGATGTTGGAATCCAATTCCCACCATCCCTGAACATCAGCCATACAGACTGGAGCTGTTAAGAGCTGGATCTCAAAAATGTATCCAGTACTGGAGGGCCCAGGTTCCCCATCCCTGACCTAAGAATGAGATGTATATTGGAGCCACAGAGGCAAAAAGTACACTTGTGGCATCTGTCTGTCTCAAGAGACAATGGAGTGTGCCTCTGGAGGTGAAGTGACCTCACATGAAGTCTTGGGTTTGCAATTTTGGGAGAGAGGAGACTGCCCGCTGAGGAGTGGGAGGGCTGGCAAGGCCCCCTAGATTTAGAGGCCCCAGGCTTCAGCCTACTTAGCCTATACATAAATCCGGCACTGACTATTGGTCTTGTCCACTCAATCTGCTAGAACCTGTCTTCGCATGCAGGGGACGTCCTTAACTCACCAAGGATTTGAGACCCATCGGCTACCCTCACCTGGTTTAGCCTGCCGGTCAAAGTCATTTCCTAGGGTGTGGCTGTACAGTGGTACCTCGGTTTATGAACACAATTGGTTCTGGAAGTCTGTTCATAAACTGAAGCGTTCATAAACTGAAGCAAACTTTCCCATTGAAAGTAATGGAAAGTGGATTAATCTGTTCCAGACGGTCCGCGGAGTACTTAAACTGAAGCGTTCATAAACTGAAGCGAACTTTCCCATTGAAAGTAATGGAAAGTGGAGTAATCCGTTCCAGATAGGTCCGCGGAGTACTCAACCTGAAGCGTACTTAACCCGAAGCATGGGTGTAATTGGTTCCGGAAGTCTGTTCATAAACTGAAGCGTTCATAAACTGAAGCGAACTTTCCCACTGAAAGTAATGGAAAGTGAATTCATCCGTTCCAAATGGGTCCGCGGCATTCGTAAACCGAAAATTTGTAAACCGAGGTGTTCATAAACCGAGGTTCCACTGTAGTTGCATGCTAACAACTTCCATGAGAGCACAGGGTGGGGGAAAGTATTTCTCGCTCTCTAATAATGCCTTTTATTTATTATAAATTTTCCCCCTTCCCCCCCCTCAAATGTGGTCACATGCTTCTCCCCTTCCTCATTTAATCCCCAATCATGCTGTGAGGTAGCTTAGGCTGAGAGGCAGTAACTGGAATCAGAAATGTATAGGCAGCCAGTACAGGAGTGCCAGAACTGGTTTTATATGGTCAGAACACTTTGCTCCCATCAGCAGTCTTGCATTCTGCAGTTTCTGAGATTTCTTCAAAGGCAGTCCAACATATTGAAGCAATATAATCTAGAGATCACTAGAGAATAGAACACTGAGGAAACTTTTATCCTGTGCAGATAGAAGTGTAGTTGGGCTACCAACCAAAACTGGTAGGTACCGAGATCATCTGTGCCTGCAGTGATGGTAAAGGATCCAGGAGACTCCTCAATCTACAGACCTGTTCCTTCAAGGGTAGTTCAACTCCATTTAAAACTAGCTATGCAGCAGTCATCTTCAACTATTTCAGACCAGGGACCCACCCTTAAACCAAACATGTATTTGGGGAACCATTAAAATTTATTTAAGATGTTATCTATTTTCATGGAGGTAGTGCTGCTATTGCGATCCACCTTAGATCAGGCCATGACTCAATATTGGGCCCAGCCCACCTGTTGAAGACTGATGCTGTACATCACACATCCATCCAGTTCATCACAGTGATGAGGCACCAGTTCAACACATCCGCCACCTCACCTGTAGAGGACGAAAATTTGTGTCATCAGCATACTGATGGCAACACACTCCGGAACTCCGATAAAACTCACAAACTTTGCCTTTACATCCAAATCATGTAATTTACTCAACCTATCCCACTGAGATGACGACACAGTTTGTTACTTATTCAACTGACCTTTCATGAACTTACGACACTTAGAATTGAACAGTTTTCACTTTTTAAGGTCCTTTTATGTCTAGGAACATTGGTACCTTGCTTACAATGTCAACTAAATCACACAGTGCAGATAAGGTGGAGGCAATGACAAGCTCTTCAGCACTACCACTTGCTTATGTTATTGTTGGTTTAAATTGTTGTTTTAAATGCCAAAGCTGATACACGTGGAATGGACCCCCTTCATAGGCATGTGCTAACTTAAGAGACATGTTAATTTGCCCTAAAGCATTCTCCATGTATTAGAACATGCAACCAATGCAAACTTGGTGAGTAAATCTTTCAGACAGCAATGTGGAAACCCAGAAAATGATTATCTCCATTGTCTTAGAAGCCTTACTTGTTCACGTGGTGTGGTAGTGTCTATTGTGATAAGAGATTTAGAGATTTTAAAACTGTAGGTGCTTAAATAAAGGAAAAAGAAATATCTTCAGTGCTTTTGTAATGCTGCATCTTGTAAACTGCTGCATTAAGTACATGTTTAATACGCCTGTGAGCAGAATCCCCTGCATTCACTCAAGATTTCCTAAAGGACAGATTCTCTGTAAATTATTAACTTTTATTGCCATCTTCTCCAGATTCATTTAGATTAACATTTAGCATCGTTACTCTTGAACTGACAAGCCATCAGGGTGGTTTTTTAAAAATAAAATAAAAAAGGGAGATGTACCATATATGTTGCTGACCTTTTGCTTATCTTGTATTTAAAACAATAAAGAAGCATAATGGCATGTTGGAATCTGGCTAGTTGATTGTGGTGTAAGTTTTCATGGGCAGCTTCATGGCTTTGATAAAGGTGGGTGTTGCTTACAAGAGATGCTCATGCTGCAGTAATTTAGTGATGGGGTATTTGCATAGGACTTTTCAGGAATTGCCTACTATGTGTTGTACATTTTTTAAAACTGTTGTCTAGCTGCACCATTCATGTAGGGTGAAAAAGGGCCTATCTGAGCTGTAGTGGTTATATGCCCCAAAGTATTTTGTCAAAGTATGGTGTTTGTACTTCTGCTGCCGTGTGAATGAGTGGTGGAGAGTCATGTACATGTTCTTTTCATCTTTAAAGGGGAATTAGACAAATTCATGGAGGATATGGCTATCAATGACTACTAACTGTGCTGGTTTTGTGCTGCTTCTCAGTGGCAGAGCTTCATGCTCTGGCACCGGGGGCGGCGCACATTCTGGTGGGCGTGGCGCGCCTCCCGGAGGGGCGTGATACGCATTCCGGGGGCGTGGTGCACGTTTTGGGGGCGGGACAGGCGCCCTTGGAGCCTGCCGCTCGGGGAGGCCCGCCCCTACCGCCCCTACCTTCCTACGCTCCTGCTGCTTCTAGGATCACTGGTAGCATGCTTCTGAAAGCCAGTTCCTGGTGAACAACAGCGGGAGTGGAGTGTTGCCCTCATGTCTTGCTTCCCAGGGGCATCTGCTTGGCTAGTTGGAAACACGATGGGCCTTTAAAAAGGTAAAGGGACCACTGACCATTAGGTCCAGTCGTGACCGACTCTGGGGTTGCGTGCTCATCTCGCATTATTGGTCGAGGGAGCCGGCGTATAGCTTCCAGGTCATGTGGCCAGCATGACAAAGCCGCTTCTGGCAAACCAGAGCAGCAAATGGAAACGCTGTTTACCTTCCCGCTATAGCGGTAACTATTTATCTACGTACTTGCATTTTGATGTGCTTTCGAACTGCTAGGTTGGCAGAAGCTGGGACCAAGCAACGGGAGCTCACCCCGTCACAGGGATTCGAACCGCTGACCTTCTGATCAGCAAGCCCTAGGCTCAGTGGTTTAGCCCACAGCGCCACCTGGGTCCCTTTACGATGGGCCTTTAATCTGATCCAAAAGTAGTTTTATTATGTGGAACCCCAGTCCTCCAATGCCCCAGGCAATCTGTCTGAGAGGGTCTAAAGATTGCTTTGGACCTTACAAGAGGAACCAGACAGATGTGTGAATGACTGACACTTCTGATTCTGACCATTCTACAGAAATATTGGAGGAGGCGAAATGTGCACCTGAAGACTGTGCCTTTCATCCACACCTTTTCCACCTGCATGTTCTCCATTGGACTTCACAGCACAAATAACAAAACAGAAGGCATTTATGCTTGGCTCCTAATCTGGCTCCTTTTCCATAACTTGTATTTTAAGGAAACAATTCATATTATAATCAGCAGCCCGTATGAAGACTGATTATTGTTTTTTCTTTGCTTCTTAACTTTAACTTATAGTGTGTTATAGATTCAATTAAATCAATAAGGAGGGATCTTCTTGGCCTTAAACAGCACATGAATGCAACATTTATCTTGAGCCCATAAACCATGTCCAGCATGGTTGTCAAGAAACGCAAGCTGAGTGACAGGGCAGAGCTTTTGATGTGCTGAATAAAGGTAGCCTTGCAGGCCTTATTGTTTTACTAACACCACAACACTCTTCTCCACAGTATGTGGTATCATCTAGAGGAGTCCCAGCCTCCTCGCTGTTGCCTTCACTATGCAGCAGCCACTTCAAACACAGTTTCATGAATAGGAGCCCATTTGACCCTTGACCACAACCAGCCTCTAAACTGGCAGACAGAGAATTGGAGTAATTTGTATCATTTCAATTAGTTACTAGCTGCATAACAGGGAGGTCATGGCTTTCTGAGGATGATCATTGCCCATGGCAACCAAACTTCAATGTACAACCCGTTTCCAAATACTTTCACTTAATAAATGTAAGTTCATAAACAAGGTCCGATTGTTGCAAGGGGACAACAAAGCTAATTATCTTGTACGGCTGCTGAATGAACGGAAGATGACATAATTTTGTCGGCAAAATGCTTTTTATTAACACAAAAAAGTCCGGGGGGTGGGGTGGTGGAGAGAATGGCAACTAAATGGCTTTAATAATGCCAGATGAATGAGAGGTATTGATCTCTGGTTATGTCCAAATGGTGAGGAGAAGCTAGTTTATATAAGAGCACTGTTGTTGTGCTACTGAGAGCAGGCAGTTTTTGTTCTGCAGTTTGTTCTGTGCACCAAAATTCTAAAATCCTAAAATCAATGTTGCCATTGTTGGGCCAAAACAGCACACCCGGACCCTAGACAATGCAAAGAATGTCAAAATATAGATAGCTCCCTGATACATACAGATCGGACCGCGAGAAGCTTTTGGTTGTTTTTTTCTTCCCCCCCTTCTCAAAGAAAGGGCAGCTTGTTCCAGGCCGCACACAATGGTGTGTCTACCCTGCCTGCAAAACTTCTTGAAGCCCATGCAATAATTCAAGCCTTTGATTTGAAAAATGTTTTCTGTGCCTTCCTCCACATCTGCAAATACCTCAATTTTCCCTTGATGCCAGCCAAGAGTTGTTAGCCTCTGAATGTTTTCCACTTGAGAAAGGGGGAAGAAGGAGGGGAGAGAAAAAAAAGAGGACTGGTGTGTTGCTGGGGCGGAGTGGGTGGCGGCGGACGGAGGGGAGAAGTTAAGCACGTACCTAAGTTTTGCTATTTGGCTTTTGTTTTTTTTTATTTAAAATAAAGGTTTCCTTCTCTCATGTCACAATCTATTAGCCACAGGGAAGCCTGGTATCACAGTTCTCTCCCCTTCACCCCTGCATGTGTAGCAGATTTGACGGTGTGTGGAAACTAACATAGCCACTGCGCTGTGACCGCGTCGCCTGCAATCAGCCTGTGCTGCTGCTAAGATTAATCATGACAGTAGGCAATATTTCCAACATTATTAGAAGAGAAACCTAATATTTTGGGACATCAGGGATCTCTGAGCTGTTGTCCATCAAAGTGAGGACCTTCATTTTCTCCTCCTTGGATGGGTAACTTTACGTATTAACCATTTGATGGGTGGAAAGCCTTGGTGCAAAGACCTATCCTGCTGCCTGCAAAGGCTCAGGCAGAGGATAACAGGCCAGGTGCCTAAAGTTAATCTTGGATGCTTTTCTGCAGTTCACGCCAAATGGCTTTTTACATTACTGCGCTTTGGGACACATCGGCGGCTTCTTGAATCTGCCTTCCCAGCATGTTTAAGTGCGTCCCAGTTCAATCCCTTACCTCCTCATCCATTTGCTAATTTGTTTATAAATCTGTGAACATTTGCAAGACATAAAGCCCAATATTAGTGTTTGGTTAACATCTGTCCCTTCTCCTGTATATGGCGCAAGAGGGAATTTCTTTGCTTCGCCAATGATATCTCAAGTGCAAATTTAATGATTTGCACTGAAGGTGCATTTAAATGTGGAAATGTTATATTATGCAGGAGGGCAAGCACAGTGTCAGATTTAATGAAACTGAGCTTTGGCTGTTTGGACCACTAGAAGAACACAAAGGATAAAGAACAAAGATATGGAAGCATTTGCCTGCAGCCTGGAGAGCTGTTTATTTGTATCAACAGCGGTTGGCTCCATATTTATGCTTGATGGGTAAAATCCGCTGGCCACACCGGCCCCTTCCTGATCTACACTGAAATAAAAGGGGGGCTGAATGGAAGAAAGTTTGAATGGCTGAGATTGTGTGTGTGTGTGTGTGTGTGTGTGTGTGCGCGCGTATGTATGTGTATGTATATATATATATATATATATATATATATATATATATATATATATATATATAATTTGTATATGGCCAATTTACATCTATTGTTCATTTCCCCCACTTTGCAAATCTTGAATTTAGCCCAATGACAACATTTCAGTGAAGATTTGATTCCTTCATCCTTTACAATAGGCTCAAGGTGACCTAAATAAAAGTATTAGGTAAAGGGACCCCTGACCACTGGGTCCAGTTGTGACCGACTCTGCGGTTGCAGCGCTCATCTCGTGGCATTGGCCGAGGGAGCCGGCGTACAGCTTCCAGGTCATGTGGCCAGCATGACAAAGCCACTTCTGGCAAACCAGAGCAGCACACGGAAATGCCGTTCACCTTCCCGCTGTAGCGGTATCTATCTATCTACTTGCACTTTGACGTGCTTTCGAACTGCTAGGTTGGCAGGAAAATACAAGTATTACATGAGGATAAAAATTATGCAATCAGCACTTGCATGTGAAACTAAGAATGGAGGGTTTGTGTTGTTCGTGTACTGGGGTGTGTTTTTATTTGAACATGTGAATGTGGCTAACAACAGCACGTAACAGCGGAAACAAGATCTGCCTTGTCTGATGCACCATATGTCCTCTGCCGCAACTGAGGTCTGCCAGCCTGGTGGGCCTTATGGGCAGGCCCATATGGAGGATCGCTTTGAGAGCAAGTGATATGGAATAGATCAGGCATCCCCAAACTTCGGCCCTCCAGATGTTTTGGACTACAATTCCCATCATCCCTGACCACTGGTCCTGTTAGCTAGGGATCATGGGAGTTGTAGGCCAAAACATCTGGAGGGCCGCAGTTTGGGGATGCCTGGCATAGATGGTGGATGAATACAACATAGATAAAATATAGGTGTCAGATGACAGGGATGTCCACAGATATTTGGCTGGACACCGGTAGGCAAAATGTCAAACTGGATGGTCCCTTTAAGCAACTCAGTCACCTGTTCTTTCAAAGATGATGATGATGATTTTGATTTATTCACCACTGTTCACCACAAGGCAGGTTACAGCAATGTAAAAATCCAATATGTAAAAAAAAATCCCAGTTTGAAACAAATTACAGTCACAAGAATAGGGTGGGTCCATATATCTGTGGTCCATGGGGTCACGAAGAGTGGGACACGACTAAACAACAAATATATCTGTCTGTCTGACTGACTGATTCCAGATAAAGAGGTTTATCTTCAACATATGAGGGAAACTGTATAACTAAGGTGTCAGGCCCACCTCTGTTGGGAGGGAGTTTCACAGCTTAAGAGCTGCCAATGAGTATGCCCTCTTCTGCCTCCCACAAACTTCCGAGGGCAGTGGAACTAACAAGAGCGCCTCTTCTACTGATCTTAACACCTGAGAGCAGTGACGGCCAAACTTGGCTCTCCAGCTGTTTTGGGACTACAACTCCCATCATCCCTAGCTAACAGGACCAGTGGTCAGGGATGATGGGAATTGTGCAGTCCCAAAACAGCTGGAGGGCCGAGTTTGGCCATCAGTGCCTGAGAGGGTCTGTAGGGAAAATCTGCATACAGTTGCTTCACGCAGCAAGTCGCTGAAGTTATGCACTTCTCTCTTCATTTCAGATATAGATGTTCATGTTAAATGCTACTTAAGAAAGTCAGCTTTAGGTACTGGTCAACAGAGGGAAAGGAGACCAATGACCCTCCTTCCAGACAGATTTGTTTAGTATCCACACTGCAAATGGGGCCACTTTTGAGACAATGAGACAGCACACCCGGGAAAGTTTATTTAAAAATGAAGGATATAAAAAATGGGTGCCGGTCAACTTTTTGTAGGAAGTTAAAACTTTGTAGTTTCCTGTAAGAAAGGCCCTTTCTGCCCCTCAGACGTTGCTGATTTGACTAAGAGTACAACATATTTAGTTGTACTCTATTTTTTCCATATGAAATAAATAAATAAAATAAGATTAAAAAGAGAAGGGTTTTTTTTGGGGGGGAGCTGGATTTTACTTCCAAAGCTTTTCAGCACTCCTGGCTACTAATCCTGCTGGCCCTATCCATCATCCATCATCATTGATGCTTTGAGAACTAATTCATTTATCACATTGCTCTAACTTTGTCACCTAGAGCTTTGGCTACATAGACCCAATTTCTTGGATTTGGTCTTTCATGTGGCCTCTTTCCTGCTGGCATCCACTCAATCATTCCTTTTGCCATCTGAACTTCTTCTGAGCTGTCCATATGTCATACACTTCCCAACCACCTGGTGGTTGTGCTGGCAATGTCTACTTTTTAGCTCAACTTTCTCTCTCTCTCTCTTTCTTTCTCTCTCTCTCCCTTTGGTATAACGAAGAGGCTATAAAATCCAGTGATTAAAAAGGCCCATAGTCTAATCAGAGCCAATTTTGTCATACCAAATATCTCCATTTCAGACTATGGTTTTTCTTTTGGACATTTTGATTCAGAGCAAATTCTGGGTTTAATGCCTAGTCCCTTGCACCCTGCTCCCAGGAGTTCCCTATCTGTTCTCTCAAACCTGACTTGCACATGAATAGAAAATGTCCTCTTTCCCAACCCAACCTAGGACTGGGACATTTCCACTGGTTTTCAGCAGATGTCAGGTTGGGGGTCTCCTGAAGATTTGGCACCCAAGACCAAGTGACAAATTCATGTTATGGCCCAATGGTAGAGATATCTCTTCAGTAACACTGTACTGTAGTAGTGGTAGTTTCATATTTTAGGAGTGGTTTTATGAATGAAATTTTCAATGAATCTAATTTGCACAATTTCATATCCCAACTTTCTGAGTGTGGTGCACAATATTTGGTTACCATTTAATCCTGTGTAATACAGGAATATAGGAGCTGAGTCAGCCCATCTAGCTCAATATGGTCCAAACTGACTGGCAGCAACTCTTTAGGGTTTCAGGCAGGAGCCTCTCCCAGCTCTACACCTGGAAATGCCAGTGATTGAAGCTGAGACCTTCTGCATGCAAGGCAGATACCCTAATCCCTAATCTACAGCTGTGTCCAGCAAGCTTTGGATTGGGCAGTGTCAATGCAAGCCATGCCTTTGAGAGACTTACGGTGGCATGGATAAAAATTGCCCAATCCATGAGACAAACTGCTGCACACAAGCAAGAATAGACCTAATGAGGCTGGGGAAAGTAACTTGGAGTGGCTTTCACATGGTTGGTGTTTTGTATGCACTTCTGGCCATTTGTCTGGAAGGGAATTGCTTTCCAATATCCCTTTATATTCACCTGCTCTCCTTTCTGCCAGATATGGCTCCATTACCATTAATATTCCTTGCTGCAAGGTAGAATCATCTTCTGCATATTCCAGTTAACTGCCTTTTGCTCTCTGACCATTACTCCCATATAACTCTTGATATGTTAAAGTAGTACCGGCTAGCATTAACCTTATTACTAGTGATGTTTTGAGCAATCCTATAGTCCTGGGGTATCACGGAGCTATCTCACTAATGGGAAAGCCACTTTCCATATAAGATTAATTCTTCTACTACTGACCTTTAAGCTGGGAAATGCCTCTTTTAAAATTTGACATTAATTTCTGTTACTTTTTGTTTTCTCTTTTCATTCACCTGCATGTGGGCTCTTCACAGTATGTGGGTATATTGATGAAATATGTTATTGGACTTAAGCTCATGCATCCCTTAAATGCCACTTGAGTATTATGGCTATGGAGGAGGCCAACAAACCTGGTTAACACTGATTTTTTTTCCTGGACACTCAAAATTGATGAAATTTATCTGGTTATCATGGGAATGATAATGGAACCACAGTACACTGTATTCTCAAGTCTGAGCACACCTCAAATTAAGGTAAACTAAGAGCAGAGTTGACTCAAAAGCACGGCTGGCTTGAGGCAAAGGGTAAGGTGGTATTCCAGACTGGTAGCTAACTATTTACTTGAACACTGGTGATGGGAAAACATCCTCAACCACATTCATAAAGTAATCAATCAATCAATCAATCAATCAAATGAATGTTCACCTCCATGATAGATTAAACAATATGTTGCATCTACAATACCTATTTACATAGGAGATAGCTCCATTAATTTCAAGGGGACTTACTTTGAGTAGACTTGTTCTGTAAACAAGTTAGTAATCACAGACCCTCTCAAATAGCCAGTGCAGCTCTCAACAGGACTGGGTGTTCAGGAGATTAGCCGTGAGGGCTAGATTTCAGAAGGTCTGCTACTGAGAAAGAACTACCTCAAGAACTCTTCTCAGATACTTGGATGGCCAAGAATATGCTTTTCACAGTATGTTTCCAAAATGTTTCCGTTTGTATTTTTCACTGATAGTTTCTTAAGGTTTCCACAGTAGCACAGTAACACAATTTGACCCTTTCTCTGCTGACCAGTCCCTGTCCTTTCCCAGACTCCTCCTCTTTTACAGTAGCATTTTCCTTTGTGTCATGCACTCATTTATCAGATGGTGAAATGGTTGGGCGTGTGTTGGATGACTAGTCAAGAAAGGATTAGAGTACTATATATGGTTGGCAACATTGTGTTGTGTATTCCAAGGAATAAAATGTGAATTAGAAAATTCCCAGGCAAATGTTCTTTTTACTGTTAGCTGCCTTATTGTGAAAGAGATCCTGGAATACTAATGTACTAGTTTGACTGTGTACAGCCTGCTGCCATATATTTGCTTTCCTTCCCTCTTCCCTCTGATGATGTCTTGATTCACCATTTGCACACTCTGCCCAATATCCCTGAGTGTTTCTTTGCATACTTTTAGTCACTTTTTCAGCAGGTGCTCTATCCACATGTTTGGGAGAGAAAGCCACCAGGACGATCTTCTTCCCTACAGGAATGCTTAGCCATTCCTCACCTCCCCTTTGCTTAATCACTCCTGCCAGCTTCTTCCTGCAAGTACAAGATGATGGTCAGATCCAATTTAGCCTTTCTGAAAGATTCTAGTTTTGTACCAAGAGTCTCACTCTTATTGTCACACAATTAGACCCTTCATCTGAAGTCTAGATGAGCTTCTGCTGTGGCTTCTGTTGCGGGCACCGCAGTTAACACCATCCAATGGCTCTTTGATAGTGTGGCTTGCCTGAACCTAAAAGGAGGATATGTTCATGGTCCTTCAGAAGTAGTGGCAAGGATCCTTTCCTCTCCTTCTTGCAACTTTTCCTTTGGGTTTGCCATTCTCTTGGACCATTGACAGGATGATCAAGTGCCCAGGGTGCTGGACTTGGACTAGAAAGACCTTTATTCAAATTGGTTCTCAACCACAACCAGACTCACTCCTTTATCCACAGCTACACAGGGTGATGTCCAATGTTAGTTGCACTCAGGGAAGACCCACTGAAGTCAATGGATGTAAGGAACTTAGCCTTTGTTAAAACCTATTCTAAGTTACATTCAGTTTGTAGAATGACTTTGATTGTCAATACATTTCTCCTAATGTTCAGTTGAAAATCTAGCCTGCTGTAACCTAAGCCCATCAAGGAGCCTCTGGAAGGAGATTCTGACTAAACATCAGGAAGAACTTTATGAAAGAGCTGTTTGACAGTGGAATGGACTCCCACAAGAGGTGGTGGAGTCTCCTTCCTTGGAGGTTTTTAAGCAGAGGTTGTATGGCCACCTGTCATGGATGCTTCAGTTGAGATTCCTGCACTGCAGGGGGTTGGACTAGATGACCCTTAGGACCCTTCCAATGCTACAATTATATGAGTCTATGAAACCCCCTTAACTGGCATAACAGTTAAAAACAACAAGAACAACCCAGTACCTAAAAGTCGGCCATGTTCTCTGCAGCAGAAAACAAAGAACAGCTATATGCACTTGAAGGCCTGGGGCTATTAGCATGTCATTGTCAAAGACAGAAATAAAGAAAAGAAATACAAAAGTAAAAGAATTCTGGAGAGTGGAGACCTCCAGACATGAGTCAGGCAATAAAAATGCCTCAACACATTGAAAAAAGCTCTTTGTCACAGTCCCCAAACACAACATTTTAAGTGTTTTCCCTACTGCTTGACATCCCGCTATTGCAAGAATATGGCTAATTCTGATCTGAATGATACCTATTATTCCTGTGTCCTTCTAGACTGAGCCGGATATGTTCCAAATATGGCCACAACCCATCTTAATAGAGTGCAGTGAAATCAAAAGAATAAGATAATTATGTTTTAAGGGTTAATGGTATTCACTCCCACTCAGTTAGAATCACTGGACAAAAGGACCAGTGTTGCCTATTCTAGGCAGCTGTGCTGAATAATAAAGATTTGGAGTCCTTTGTAGGCAGGAGGAAAAATAAGTCTTTGTCAACTTTTACTTGGGATATTCTACCCAACACCCATGTGTAACAGTAAAGACATTTGGAGTTGCAACAGGCTAAGGAAAGTTTGCACAGATAAACAGAGTTATTCTAAATTTTGTGCCTACTAAGGACTGACTCATGAAGTGCCGTTGCATTTCATTTAAAAATGTATATGCAAATCATCTCTCCATTAAGTAGGCCTATTGTGTTTGATGGCTTTATTTAGTCATATGAAAATGCGAATGTCAAAAGGCAAATCACAAGTATGTTCATCACCATCCCTGGCAGTTTAAACTGGAGAAGGCTTTAGTGCAAAATTGTCAGCCATTTCTTCTTTAGCAGCGTGGTCCTGTTTCCTCAGCTGTGTCACTGAATTCAAAGGAACGTATTCACAAGTAAGTGCGACAAAGTTAGCTGCCTTATACAAGGTCAATTTATTTGTCCATCCAGCCTAGGTTAGGCCTTTAGATAAGAAACACATAATCAGAAGGCTTCCTTATTGAACTGAATCTGTTTTTAGTGCTGATACTATAACAACAACAACAACAACTTATTTGCACCTTTTATTTTATTATTGTGCATCTTGTTCCCTCTGAATGTTGTGGACTTCAACTCATGTAAGTTGTAGTCCACGACATGGAGGGCACAATGTTAAACAACACCTGTCCTAATGCATCATTTTGGATGATGATATTTTTTTCTGGCAAGGGCTCTTGGGAAGGAGAAGGGTAGAGCCAAAACTCTAGGCAGAGGCCATGTGGGGCAGAACCATCTTGTTCAGGATGCCTTGGACTCTAGTGACGGCTGTGGAGAACAAGCCCCTCTTAAGATGTGATGTTCTGAACTCTCTCCAGTGTTTTGTAGTTTCATACATTAGAAACCTGTCAGGAAATGTAGACAGCCCTGGATTAGTCGAGGGCCTGAGCGAAACGAAGAAGCAACTGCATACTCTTTGGGAACAAGCTGAAGTGGAGTGGAAAAGATGCAATTCTGAATCCATCCAAACAACCCCTTCATCTCATGAATTGCTCTTGGTTTTTGGTCAATTCTGCTTTTGTTGGGCATCTTCAGATGCACCCAAGAGTCCACATTTGCTATAGCAATGTATTGAGTTACAAATGACTTCCCATTCTAAAACAGATCCGTGGTTCTACAGTATCAGAAAAAAAACAATGAGGATTTTCCTCTCTCTTTTCATGCATTTCAGTGTTTTCTCAGAATGAAATAGATGAGATTCAGAAACTATAATAACATTTAAACTAAATGGTTCTTTATGTCTTAAGGTAAAGGGACCCCTGACCATTAGGTCCAGTCGTGACCGACTCTGGGGTTGCGGCACTCTTCTCGCGTTATTGGCCGAAGGAGCCGGCGTACAGCTTCCAGGTCATGTGGCCAGCATGACAAAGCTGTTTCTGGCGAACCAGAGCAGCACACAGAAACGCCATTTACCCTCCCGCTGTAGCGGTACCTATTTATCTACTTGCACTTTGACGTGCTTTCGAACTGCTAAGTTGGCAGGAGCTGGGACCGAGCAATGGGAGCTCACCCCGTCATGGGGATTCGAACCGCCGACCTTCTGATCGGCAAGTCCTAGGCTCTGTGGTTTAACCCACAGCGCCACCCGCGTCCCTCTTTATGTCTTACCATTGTATTAAATGACAAAAACATGATTTGGATTTTTTGTGACACTATTCCACAAAGAGGGTCCTGTCATTGGACCAATTTAGCTGTCTAATCAGACAAAACGTAACTGTTGACTCTGGCACAGTAATAGCTTACGCATGTAGTGTTAAGGTGAGTTTAAAATATGAGATGATCCATAACAAATTAGGCAACCAAACCAAGTCATAAGCATGTATTTATTGGAAGCTCAAATATTTTCTTTATAGACAGATTTCAGAGCCAAGTTTGAAAGACTACTATTATTGGACTAAATGTGGAGTATTGACAAATGAGGTTTCTAGATATAGGAATCCATTTTTCAGAGTCAATCCCATTCTGACCTGCAGGCAAGTTTTCTATATCCCTAAAGCTTGACTGTCAATATTCCAGCTTTAGTCCAATAAAAGGTATTACTCGAAACTTGACTCTACATTTTGTCTCACCAATAATAAAGGCAAGTAATTAAAAATATCGAGTTGGCTAACAAGACGCACAGCGCATTGTGATGCACTGGTAACCACATTCCTTACAAATGAAACGATCTGCTGTATTGCTCTCTAAAATACACAATGGATACAAACAAACAGAAACTGTAAACTGCAGAAGGAGAAAGAAGCAATTTCCAAGTGTAGTTAGATAAGCAAATATATAAAGGAGCATAACATGTGAGATGCGTTCAGCAGTCTCTCAGTTCTGTTCCTTGACACCTGCAGTAATGCAGGAAGACATTCCCAGAAAGGATATTACTCAGTAGCAGCAGGCCTGCAATACATAAGGCCAGCTGGAGTGTTACTTTGTTGACCCTGAGAAGTCTATGCCCCTTTGCCCCAAGTTGCAAGGGCAACATGCAACTAGAAACTGGCCTCTTTGCATCTGGTTACAGCAGTGTGCAGGGGCAGAGAAGACAACCTCGTCCACCAGAAATTCCTTTTCTTCAGAAAGGAGACTCATACACGGAACTCTACGAAGGCAGAAACCTTTATTCTAGTTGTATTTTCAGGGAAAATGTATATTGTGTGTTTTAGAATGAGAGACAATTCAGCAACTCTGACACACCTGGAGTGGAATTTGTGATACTACGTCACAGCACGTGGCGGCTGAATGAATGTCATTCTTTAGGTGTCCAATATATCTTTAGGCGCTAAATATCTCGGGTTGTCCTATCAAGCCCTACTTATACACACCCAGGAAGAAGCTTGGGGTAACCAGCTTCTTTTTTAGGCCAGTGGTTTTTAAAGGGTGTGGCACAACACACTGGTGTGGCAGGAGAGGATAATAATAATAATAATAATAATAATAATAATAATAATAATAATATATTATTTATACCCCACCCATCTGGCTGGGTTTCCCCAGCCACTCTGGGTGGCTTCCAACAGAATATTAAAATACAACAATCTATTAAACATTAAAAGCTTCCCTATACAGGGCTGCCTTCAGATGTCTTCTAAAAGTCTGGTAGTTGTTTTTCTCTGGTGGGAGAGCGTTCCACAGGGCGGGTGCCACTACCAAGAAGGCCTGGTTCCCTGTAACTTGGCTTCTCGCAGCGAAGGAACCACCAGAAGGCCCTCGGCACTGGACCTCAGTGGGGGTGGAGACTCTCCTTCAGGATGGCAAGTGTGGTGGACAATCAAAGAAATATTTAAGCATTTCAGTGTAGTATAGTATCATTTTTTTTTTGCAGAATATGGATAGATTTCATTTCAAAATCAAGCACTGCTGGGAGTCCCCCACCACCAAATTTATTTCTTATCAATAAAAGATTCAACGTAGTGCAAGCATCCTCCCTCCCTGAAGGTGTGGCCCAGGAAAAAAAAAGAGAACCACTGTCCTAAGCAAATTCCCTCATACCCTTCTCTGAATTTTCTCTCTCTCTCTGAAGTCAGATTGGCTGGTATGTGGGTTAGGCCTTTTCTGCTCATGGCACCTTTATACTAGAACTTCTTCCCTGTAGAGCAGAGCTTTCCAAACTTTTCATGTTGGTCGCACACTTTTTAGAAGGGCATCATTTTGCGACACAAACCTAGCAGTAAATAAATAGGCACCGCTCTGGTGGGAAGGTAAACGGTGTTTCCGTGCACTGCTCTGGTTCACCAGAAGTGGCTTTGTCATGCTGGCCACATGACCTGGAAGCTGCATGCCACCTTCCTCGGCCAATAACACAAGATGAGCGCCGCAACCCCAGAGTCATCCACGACTGGACCTAATGGTCGGGGGCCCCTTTACCTTTACCTTTAATTCAGTTTTAGTAGAAAACTGGAGATTAAACAAACCCTTTCCTAGCCCCAGGAGGAGCGTGGAGATCATTTGTGAAACACAATTACACATTGCAGCCGACGCACAAAAATGTTGTGACACCTAGTATGGAAAGCTCTGCCTTTAGAGGCTCATTACTGTCATGTGTGGAATTCCATGAAAAATCTTAAAGCAAAGTAAGCTGCATAATACATGTGTGTTCTTTCTCTGTAACCAGCATTGCCAATAAGGTCTAATTTAGGTGCATTACACTGTCAGTGGGAGTTTTGCCATTAAATTAGATACCGTATGTCTTGTACGTAATGTATAATAAGAGACAAGGAACAGCATCTATAATTTTCCTTACCCTGCTAATTAGTACTTTCACACATTTGAACAGCACCAAATATATTTGGCCTGCAAAATGAAATTCTCAAATTTGGAATCAGCATGCAATGTTGATGCCATAATCTAGTAGAGCGTTTAAAGGACTTAAGTCCATTAATATCAACTCTGTGTTGAGTTGTGACCCTGGCCTGTAAGTGAAAATCTCGACTTTTAAAAGAAATATTGGCAGAACTATTTGCACTGCTTCTTCTAACCAAGTGTATCAATAGACCAGCAAGCCAGCCAAGTTCCATCCTCTGAGTTTGTTTTACTTTTGAAATGAAACTGACTTGTAACTAAGGGGAAGATAAAAGTTACTTAACACTAAAGCTAACAGAAAAATATGTGACAGGGCTTTGAAAGTATCATGTAGGAAGGACAACAATGGCAAGTGAATAGAAGACGCTTTGTCTAGTTTGTTAAAAAACTTCATTTTCAAGCAAAACTTAACCATCAAAATATTAGAATACATACACAAGAAGCCATTGTCTCTAAAACTAATTAGTGTTCTGCTGTCTAATGCAAAAGCCTACATGATGTCTTGACCTTTTTACACTATTGTGTCTAAGGTTGTGCCATAAAACAGAGGGATCCACAAAGCGCCTCCAGTGAGCCTCAAAGGTTTTTTTCCGCCTTTAAGTCATTCAATTGATGGGAACAATGTGAGCTGTGTATGGGACCCTTTAAAAGGTGCTCTTTATTAGATCTTGGCTATCAGGAAAGTAATGCCATGAGGAAGAAAAACCATGTCCCACCAGTAAAGAGCTATAGCTAGAACAGCTGACTTTTTCAACAATAACGCTTCCACATTAAAAAAAATCTTGTGTAACCTTTACTCAAAAAACAACAACCACTGTGAATTAAGGGCTGTTTCCCACCAAGAGGTCCGTGCTCTCTCTCTCTCTCTCTCTCTCTCTCTCTCTCTCTCTCTCTCTCTCTCTCTCTCTCTCTCATGAATGCAACTGCATTCTTTTTTTCTAATAGGTGCAGCTGGTTTCAGATTTATTTAAAAATATCTTTAGAGTGCCTCTCAGGGTGCATAGCCCTGACAAGATGGCTTACAAAAGGAAGAACATCAGGCCACGTAAACAGTTATAAAGCAGAAGCTTCAATGCAACAAAGCCATAGGACCAGATACCATACAACAACAGAATTAAAACAGTTCAGAACCCAGCAGCACTGAAAACCTTGAATAAAAGTTGGTTGCCTAAAACAAATGACTTTCAGGGCACATTTAAAGGCATGTACCGTATGGATGGGTGGGTGGGTTCTGTTCTGTTCACCTGGAAGTGCAGTTCCATAATGGGGGGTGAGGGGCACTGCCAGAAAAGGCCCTGTTTCTCATACTTGCCTAACTTGCTGAGAAAAATCTCCACAGTACCTTCAGCATAGCTGCCAAGTTCTCCCTTTTTTTAAGGGAAATTCCCTTATGCTGAATAGGCTTCCTCGCGAGAAAAGGGAAAACTTTGCAGCTATGCCTTCAGGTGTCTATTGGCCTAAAAAATGGGAAAATATTTAAGTTATGCATTTAGGCTCACTTATTGGACTCAATAAGGGACCCAGGTGGCGCTGTGGTTAAACCACTGAGCCTAGGGCTTGCTGATCAGAAGGTCGGCGGTTCGAATCCCTGTGACGGGGTGAGCTCCCGTTGCTTGGTCCCAGCTCCTGTCAACCTAGCAGTTCGAAAGCACGTCAAAATGCAAGTAGATAAATAGGAACCGCTACAGCGGGAAGGTAAACGGCGTTTCCATGTGCTGCTCTGGTTTGCCAGAAGCGGCTTTGTCATGCTGGCCACATGACCTGGAAGCTATACGCCGGCTCCCTCGGCCAATAATGCGAGATGAGCGTGCAACCCCAGAGTCGGTCACGACTGGACCTAATGGTCAGGGGTCCCTTTACCTTTACCTTTTTATTGGACTCAATAGGATTTACCTTTTTGGGGGCGGGTATGCATAGGATGACACTGTTAATAAAAATTCTTGCAGCACAACCCCAAGTATGATTGCTCAGAGGAAAGTCACATTTAGTATTTAAGTATATTTGGGCTACAGCCTTGGTCTCTTTTCCAGCTTGAAAGTGCTCATACAACACCTTAGAAAATATGTGCTGTTGTGTACAACGTATGAATTTGGATCAGTGTGTATATGAAGCAGTACTGTGAGTAGCAGCTTTCATTGGGCTAAAGGAGATTGTTTTCCCCTCAAAAAAGAGATAACATGGGGATATTCAAAATACATGTTTACCGTGATGTGTGAAATATAACATGAATATTGTTCCCCCTAGTGATCTGACAGCTGTTTAGTTGTTTCTCCTACAGATTACCAGTTCTGAGTATTAAGATTAGACTCTAAGTGAGATTAATATGGAAGTATCTTTCAAGTCAGGCAGATTTTGCTCCCATAAATTTTTAAGCACTGCTTTGCTACAGGCTAATGCAGTATTATGGCAAGGAGAAAAGAAGATCATCACACAAGTCACTGGAAATTGCACTTTTCCCTTCACATGTTTAAAACATAACCAGAATGTTGTCATCTCAGATTCAAGAAAGTTCCAAGGCAGAATTGGTTTTTAAGGTCCCAAATGAAAACATAGGCATTCAAATTAATTAGTATAATTGTCAATCAGATTGTGTTACTGTACTTACCGAAAGGCAACAGACAGACAGACAGCAGCAGCAGCAGCGACGCCTCTTTATGTGCTGCAATTACATTCTAGCAACATGTTTGTGATGTAGTGACAAAGACAAAAAACCCAAGAGAAATAATGAATAGTTTTCAAGGACCTAAACTGACCACTGTAAATTCCCACCCCCAGAGGAATCAGGAAAAGGCATACAAGAATCTTGAGGAGGGGAGAGAAAACGGTGTTTAAAAAAGAAGGGAAGTGGGACACTGAACCTGTAAGTATGAAAAATCAAGTCAAATCTGTTGGTCTTTTGACCAGGACAACTTTCCCACATGAGTTAGGAGAGATCTTCATAGCTGCCAAGTTTTCCCTTTTCTCGCGAGGAAGCCTATTCAGCATAAGGGAAAATCCCTTAAAAAAGGGATAACTTGGCAGCTATGGAGATCTTTTTGAATAGCAGACAGGGAAGTGAAAGTGGATGGAAAGCGCTTCAATGCCACCCACAGTTGTTAGCAATCCTAAGACTAAAAGTGGTTGCTCTGTTAGAACCAGCGGATGAAATAAACCTCTGGATGAAAGAAACATGCAGCAAGGCAGCCTTCTGAGATCCTACAGAACAGAGAGGGAGGTTCATGAGGAGAAAGTATGCAGTCCAGGGATTAGTAGTCAGAAGCTATCTTGCATCCTGGTTTATAGGTTCTGCGGTATGTTAGTTGCAGACTAAAAACTGCCCCTGGTCACAACTGTCAGAGAAGTATGCAGTGGCGGACCCTGGGGGTCTCAAATTTCAGCTACAGGTAGGTAGCCATGTTGGTCTGCTGTAGTTGAAACAAAATAATTCCCTCCCCCCTTCCAGTAGCACCTTAGAGACCTACTAAGTTTGTTATTGGTATATGAGCTTTCGTGTGCATGCACACTTCTTCAGATACACGAAAGCTCATGCCAATAACAAACTTACGGTAGTTGGTCTCTAAGGTGCTACTGGAATGAATTTTTTTATTTTGTTTCAAATTTCAGCAATGCCCTGTGCGATGTCAACATTGGGCACCCTCCCATGTCTCACCTTCCACCCTACATAAAAGTTGCGAGGCCCCCAACAGTGCCCCCAAGACTCTGCGCCCAGTGCGACTGAACCAGTTACCCTCCTAAATCCACCTCTGAAGTATGTAGCCACATTAGCCTGCTGTGGCATGCTGATCATAGTATAGAGACTTATGCCCAATTTTATTAGGGCACAAGCTTTCTTGAAATGCAGTTGACTTTATGGGCTCTAGAGCTCATATTAGCTCATGCCCTAATAATGTTGTTAAGAATTACGGAGCTACTGGGTCCTTTGTTGTTCTCTATGGCCAATTACAGAACTATAACTCCTTACGCCATTATAATTTCCACCGTCAGATCCATTTTCCTTGCAGCTTCAGCATTTGCGACTGCTAAGCCAGTCGGCTTTGAAAATTAAAACCTAGCCATTCTTTTATTGACTGCCTAATGCAAGCCTCAGCATTCCCTTAGTCAGAATTAACCTCTCAGGTCAGAAAGGCCCGAGACTGACCTAAATAAGAAGATAATATTTGCAATTATGTAATACTGCAGGGTCAACATTACATATTTGTTAATTATAAAGGGTGTGCAAGTCATGTCAAGCCCCATTTTTTGTTGTCCTGGGAGTTAAACCAATCCTTTTCTGGCAGTTAGTTTTAAGATCATTAAATGATCCTCATTTGCAATATATTTGCAGAAGATTACAGCCCATCTAAATTGACCCTGAAGGAAGACTTATTTCATTAATAGGCTGTCCCGTGCTAATGCATAAAGCTAGAAAAAATATATCTATTAAATTCTTAATGTCTAAATGATGTTTCTGGCTTTCTTCTTAATTACAAAGCAAAATGAGCCTGAAGTGCAGTATGCCTAAGAAACAATGATCAATTTAATCTATCTTCAAGGAGAAAACTAAAAAAAGGGGGGGGTAGAGGGGGTCCAAAAAGACAGACATGCTTGGGCTCTAGCTGTAGAGCATTGTTGAGAAATGTGATAAAAAGGTGCCAGTCCAATTTGTATTCCCCTGCCTCTTCGATTAATATTCCTCGTGGAAAAGATGCCTGTCACAAGCAGAGCAATTTGACAAGAACAACATCTGCTAACAGTTTTCAGTCCCCTCCCCCAAATTCTAAGAAGAGCCTGCTGGGTCAGGCCAATGGCCCAACTTGCCCAGAATCCTGCTCTCACAGCAACCAAACAGATGCAGAATCCAACCACAAGAGCACGCTCCCCTCCCCTGGTACAGTGGTACCTCTAGTTATGAACTTAATTCATTCCGGAGGTCCGTTCTTAACCTGAAACTGTTCTTAACTAGAGGCGTGCTTTCGCTAATGGGGTCTCTTGCTGCCGCGGTGCCGCTGGCACACGATTTCTGTTCTCATGCTGGGACAAAGTTCTCAACTCGAGGTAACTCTTCCAGGTTAGCGGAGTTTGTGACCCAAAGCGTTTGTAACATGAGGTGTTTGTAACTCAAGGTACCACTGTATTCAGAAGCAATACTGCAGAGCATAGCCATCCCGGCTAGTAGCCATTGAGAGTCTTATCTCACATGAATTTGTCCAATCCTGTTTTAAAGCTATTCAACTGCTTCCATAGTTTACATATGTGAATTATACTGCGATGCAAATCCCGGATGAGCAGAGTTCTAGAAATGAATGATGTCATAGTATTACTGCTTGATGACATGCACATTGGTGACATGATAATAACAAGTAATAATGCTTGTGCAATACTAATACAGTCGTATATTGGATCCCAAACGCCTTGGTACATGGTCATTTTGGCTCCCGAATACCGCAAACCCGGAAGTGAGTGTTCCAGTTTGTGAATGTTCTTTGGAATCCAAATGTCCGATGGGGCTTCGGAGGCTTCTGATTGGCCGCAGGAGCTTCCTGCAGCCAATCAGAAGCCGTGCTTTGGTTTCCAAACATTTTGGAAGTCGAATGGACTTCCGGAACAGATTCCATTCGACTTCCAAGGTACGACTGTACATTATATAGCAAGAATGGGCAATCTTTTTGATCCTGAGGGCCACATTCCTTTCTAGGTCACTAACTGGGATGGCTTTAAAACAGGACTGGACAAACACTCAAAGATGATGTGAAGCCTGGAGGGAAGGGGGGTCCCAAGGCTAATTTGTGGAGATTCCCAAGGCTAAACAGAGAAGCCACCGAGCCTCAGCTCCCCACCCCTGCTGTAGAGGGTCTGTAATGATTTCATATATTGGGATATGTCAACTTGAGTTCTTCTTTGGAGGGAAAAAAAACAGAATTGAAATGCTATAAACGAATAACCTCACAGACCTCTTGGTCTGTCTGTTTTCACCACCCAAATTAAACAAATACATTGGTATTTTAGGCTGCATTTCTCTACTCATGTAGTTGAGAGTAAGGCCCTTAAACTGAAGTGGCTTACTTTCAAGAAGACATGTGCAGGATTGTGCTTATTTAGAGCACAATCCTTTGCACACTTACCTGAGTGGGCATGAGGCCCATAGAACTCAAGGGGATTTACTTATGAGTGAGCTGTGTATAGGATGCACTATTAATTTGGGGCAAATTCCAGGCAAGGCACATTACTGATTTACCAAGCCCGACAAGTTTATGTTACACTTTCCTGTTACGTTGTTGTTGTTGTTTAAAGAAAATGCATCTCTGTGCATTTAAGGCACGACAAGCAGTCGCCATCTTCTTATAACATAATCTGGGTTATATTTAAATGATCCACACTGAGGAAACAAGAATGGTGTGAGGAAAATCCTCAGTGTTTGTTGATGCCCTTGGTAGGTCAAGTGGAGTATCATTGAAACCAAAGATATCACAACATGATTCTGCCAGCGGAAATGAACATTATACCACTGATACTAACGAGTACATTTCCAAAGGGACCAGAGGTATTATAAGACTCCAAACAGATGTCTCTGAACTTAAAATACACTTAATTCCCAAGGCTTGTCTTGTAATTAATTTACCCAATATAGAATCCAGGAAGAAATTGCTGGTCACAGTGTGGGATTGCTCACCAGTTTGAAAACCTTCATGGAACATCATGATAATTGAATAAAAAAACTTTTTTAAAAAAAAGAAAAAGTCACTCAATTTCCCGCATTTATTTCCATCAGGGCTGTGTATAGCAGTGCATGTCAAAGAAAACATTTCACAGTTCATCATTAATCTCCTACAAGAAAAACATCCCATCTCCTATAAAAGGCCAGCGCGCATATAACCCACATCAAAAGGATATCACTCATTCTTTAGTTTCAGTTTGTATTCCCATTAATTTGGACTTCTGGTATGCAAGCCTGTAAACAGCCTATTAGGCATATGAAGCTTACGACTTGACTGTTTTAGCAACATGTATTTGAAGCAACAGTTTTAAAATGCCTCCCGCTTAACACAGCTTGTATTTCATTAGAAACTACCAAATCTCAGCTGTTATGTGAGAATTGACAGCTGTATTTTTCTAGCATTAACTAACACTAAGGAAAAAAATTGCCAGTGTTTCCTGAGCTTCTGTCACAAGTTTGTTGGAAATATGGCCTCCCCTCGAATGAACTATGCAATATGGATATTGCCAACTGTGTGCTACAAGCTGTTTCTTCACTGTGATTCACACACACACACCAATAATGCATTGGGGTTGGTGTGGTGGAAAGCACTGGAAAGACAAATGATCAGGCAGTGATATACTGTAGTCAATTTCCTTTCCAAGGAGGCCCAGGCTCTAAGCTTTGCAGTGAGCCTTAGCATTGTGGTTTCTTTCCCATGTATGGGGTGGTATCAGCCTTAGTTAGGTAAATGGAGTTGTATGACGGGGCATTCCCTTTCTCTCTCTTCCTTGTTCCCCCATTAAATCTGCTCTAGCGGGTCCCCAACCCACTAGAGTGAGGGGCTGCAGGCAATAGGAGGGGGGCTTCCATTGCACAAGCAGAAGTCATGGTTTCCTGATCAGTACTAGAAAATCATCTGCATATGGGAAACTCCATGCACCATGCCCAGTGCACATTCCATTGGGTACATTAAAACACATGTCTGTGTATTGGTTTTACTTGCTATTTTAGGCATCAGCCTAAAAAGATCTTTCTAAAAAATACTGCAAGCGAGACTATGGTAAATTAACATAATATGAATCAATGTAATTATCTTAATTCGATCGAAGGGCAAAATCTGGGCTTTTGCAAAATATTGCAAACATTTGAGTTTAGAACGGATGCTGGAGAGCATTATGCAGGAGGCATAAAAGGTAAAGGTAAAGGGACCCCTGACCATTAGGTCCAGTCGTGACCGACTCTGGGGTTGCATGCTCATCTTCATTATTGGCCGTGGGAGCCGGCGTACAGCTTTCGGGTCATGTGGTCAGCATGACAAAACCGCTTCTGGTGAACCAGAGCAGCACACGGAAACGCCGTTTACCTCCCCGCTGTAGCGGTACCTATTTATCTACTTGCACTTTGAGGTGCTTTCAAACTGCTAGGTTGGCAGGAGCTGGGACAGAGCAACGGGAGCTCACCCTGTCGCTGGGATTCAAACCGCCGACCTTCTGATTGGCAAGCCCTAGGCTCTGTGGTTTAACCTACAGTGGCACCCCAAATTCAAGAATGCTGTTTAAGCCATCTTGTTATAGTATTGAAATTGTGTGTGTGTGTGTGTGTGTGTGTGTGTGTGTGTGTGTGGTTTGGTATGTTACGAAATGGTTACTATTTTATGGTTTTGCCATATAATGAATTTATTTTTGTAGTGTTTGTCTGAAATGTATCCCTGGTTGTTGTTTTTTTGTAAGCTACCTTGAACATGTTTCTTTGGGTGGAAAAATAACATACAGTACAAATAAAATGAAGGAATGAAATTCTTCCTCCTATCTGACAAGTGTAAGCCATACCAAATTACTTCTTGGTTTTGAGTATTTGGGAAGATATGTAGACCGGCCCTGAAGTCTGACTTCTTACAGAGGACACTTCCTTAGTTATACCGAGTCAGCCCATTGAGCCATCTAGCTCAGATCTGCCTACAATGACTGGCAGTGAATCTTCGGGATTTCAGGCAGGAATCTTTCTCAGTGCTACCTGGAGATGCCCAAGTACCTTCTGCATGCAAAGGAGATGCTTTTTGTCTAAGCTAGAGGAGAGAACTTCAACATGGACTAGAACAGGCACCCCCAAACTCGGCCCTCCAGATGTTTTGAGACTACAATTCCCATCATCCCTGACCACTGCTCCTGTTAGCTAGGGATGATGGGAGTTGTAGTCCCAAAAAATCTGGAGGGCCGAGCTTGGGGATGCCTGGACTAGAAGGAGGTCCAGCTCCGAGGGCCTTCTGGCGGTTCCCTCACTGTGAGAAGTGAGGTTACAGGGAAGCAAGCAGAGGGCCTTCTCGATAGTGGTGCCTGCCCTGTGGAATACCCTCCCACCAGATGTCAAGGAAATAAACAACTACCTGACTTTTAGAAGACATCTGAAGGCAGCCCTGTTTAGGGAATATTTCAATGTTTGATGTTTTATCATGTTTTTAATATTCTGTTGGGAGCTGACCAGAGTGGCTGGGGAAACCTAGCGAGATGGGTGGGGAATAAATAAATAAACAAAACAAATAAATATTGGGAAGTATACCTTTTCCTGTTTGCAGATCACCCTCACTGGATCAGTGTGCTGGCTTATAAGTTTTTGAACTCAAAAACTCAATCTCACAACCTAGAAACTTGCTTTTCATGTGTGTGTTTTAAAATTAAAGCTGTAACCTTTGGGATTCTCTCTCTCTATATCTATTGTACTTCGCAGCCAAACATACCCAAATCAACCTTGCAATCACCAGTCCCACAGGGGTGGCCTTAATTGAACAAAAGAATGCTACATTTAGGTTAAAGGATAATTGGGCATTTTATTTCCTGCTTAGTAACTCAAGAAAAGTGCCTTAAAGCCATTCTTCACAGCCAGCTGGCCTAAAATATTCATTTAAAGTTAGATCACGGGTGCTGGGCTCACAATCATTTACATGTGGAATTTTATACTAGGTTTCATTTTATGTCTGGCTGTGGAAATGTGAGAAACAAATGGTAAAATGCATGAAAACTATTTAAAAGGCAGCTTCACCCTGTTTTGTGTCTTGTGGGGTCAGCTCAGACTGGATTGATAGTCTGAAGAAGTCAGCAGATGTCAAAAGAATAACCTCTCCATTTAATGACAAATCTGAAGTGTTCCTTCAAACACATCTGCTTAGGTTTCATGGAGGCTGATGACTTAATAGCAGACAAATCTGAATTGGTACTTTTCTCTTCTTCACAGCCTCACACTTCACAACACTGCTGGGGTAAGGTCTGAGATCAGTCATAATACAGAGCTCAAACAACTTACTTTGGGAATGGTCCCACTAAGGTTAAGAGGTCTTTTCCAATGAGCCACGGAGGATTGTAACTTTAGGAGCTGGATTCAAGCACAGAATTGACAGTGGATAATTTGCCATTGAACACAATGGTTTGTTTTAGAATAGGTAGCTGTATCCTTTGCAACACATGTAGAAAATGAAATTGCATATATGTCTAGCAGCACAGTTATGTGATTTGCCTTTTAGGGGCAAAGAGTACATGACACAGGTGACTGAAACTCACAATGTCTTCTTCTCACCCAGAAAAGAGGGAGTCTGATGTGGCTTTGCACCGTGGTACAGAAGAGGGGAGTTTAAGCCCCACCCTCCAAGTCAGTTCTCTGAAGCTGATCTGCACCCAGCTGTTATTAACCATGCAGAAGAAAACATAGAGGCAGATGTGTTCTATCCATATTGGAAGCAAACACATTTTGCTGAGAAGACACAGCTTTCCCGTTTGTACGTTTGGGAGGATGTGAATCACTAGTCCATTCTCTATAGCCTTTCTATAGGACTGCGCAAAGTTGTCCCTCATTCTATAGATGTAGAGGGGCTTGGACATCTTTTGGATCCAGGCCAAACAGCTGCCCAGTGTGGTATCGGAATGATTACTAAATTTAGCTTGAGCGTTGCAACAACTCTATTTGTGAAGATACTTTTAAACAATGTTTGCAGGAAGTCAAGAAAGAGTAACCATTATCTGATCAGTTTTATTCAATGCAAACAGCATAGTACAGGATTGGGTCACTCTCTTTGGCCTTTGGGACTTAAGGCACGGCTACACCCACTTCCCATATCACTCCCCGTCTCACTGACCACACACTGCCCGCTTCTTGCCTGGCTGGAATGGCAAGCTGAACTATGATATATATCAACATTTGAAATTAATCTACTGCATGATGACGCTGAATACGTTTTTCTTTGCAGTGTAGTTATACGGTGCCCATATTTAGATGTGCAAGTATCTTTATATCCAGGGATGGAAAGCCTGTGACCCTCCAGGTGTTGTTAGACTACATTTCCCATCAGCCCCCATAGCAAATGGCAAATGGTCAGGGATGATGAGATTTGGAGTCCCAACAACAATAGTATGGCCTCACTCTTGCTCATATCTAAAAATACTGTTTTAATCTGGATGACTCTTTTCGTTTAAGCAGGGCAAAAGTATTAGGGCATGACCTTTAACTCAAGAAGTATAGATAAGAGAGTCCATTTCTTGCTATAGGTTTCCAGAAATCAACAAACGAAAATCCCATTCCACTGATTTGTGTGATACTGGAATGTGAAATTTATTGAAAATATGATCGAGATTGTTTTTCTTTCTTTTTTTTGCAGTTCAGAGGATTTTCTAAAAAGAAAGGGGGTGTTTATTTCTATTTGTCAATGCTTTGATAAATCAGACATTTTTAGTATTTTATCAATGGCAAAAATCTAATTGCCTTCTTGCCTTCTGATTTATTTCTTTCCTTACTTTCTTTGCATCTGCTGTGCAACAAATGAGTCTCCAAAGAGAGATATGTTATGATACAGTGTCAGTGAAATTAATCCTGATCAATTTTAAAGTTCACATTCTTATTTGATGACTTCCTGGGGATACACTAAAACTGAGATTGACTCAGCCTCTTCTTTTGTTGCTTAAATATTGTTGTCTGAACACTCTGAATATAGGAGGAACTCTTATTGCCAATCTAGTATGACTGCACTTCTAATATATAAAATCAGCCTGTGATCTGCTAATGTCACTAACTGCTGCTCTTTCTGAAATCCACATTAGCAATTTAAACTTCCTAGGTATTTCACATTCACACTAATATATTGCACTTATAGCTTTATACAGAATTCAAAACAAAAAAAAGCCTATAATTTTAGCTTTCGGCCATTATTATGGCAAATTTGTGAGAAGGTGATTTATGTTGCTGTAGGTAATCATAGTGGCTTTTAACTCCCTGTTTAAAATCTGTGACAGGCAGTCTAACTACATTTACCTGATTGGTGACAAATCTTAACTAGAATGGCATATTCACAACTATGCCCACTCAGCTTACAATCGTTATTGGGTGGGATTATAGCATGATACCCTCCAGATGTTGTTGGATTCCAGCTCTTACCATCCTGGTCATTGGCTGTGCTGGCTGGGGCTGATAGGATGATACATTGAGGGCACCACATTGGCTACCCCTGGATTACAGGACAGCCAAATTTCCTGTTTCACATAATAAGGGACGCAGGTGGCGCTGTGGGTTAAACCACTGAGCCTAGGGCTTGCCGATCAGAAGGTTGGCGGTTCGAATCCCCGCAACGGAGTGAGCTCCCATTGCTCGGTCCCAGCTCCTGCCAACCTAGCAGTTTGAAAGCACGTCAAAGTGCAAGTAGATAAATAGGTACCATTACAGCGGGAAGGTAAACGGCGTTTCCGTGTGCTGCTCTGGTTCACCAGAAGCGGCTTTGTCCACATGACCTGGAAGCTGTACGTCGGCTCCCTCAGCCAATAACGCAAGATGAGTGCTGCAACCCTAGAGTCGGTCATGACTGGACCTAATGGTCAGGGGTCCCTTTACCTTTTAAATTTCCTGTTTCACATAAGAAGGGACCATTTGTGGTGGCCTAGGACCATCAGGCAAGATTGTGACTTAGCCAACATGAAGATGTCCTTTCTAAGAGTCAGTGCCTTCGCATGGGTGCTGTGTATATGGCCATAATATAGCACTCCTATATCTGGCACTATCATGGACATTGGGGTAATTCTAGATATTTGTCACCTGCATTGATATGCTGCTGATGCACAAAATCACAAACATCACATACGGATGGGATTCCTATAAGCCTAATGGCAGCTTCACTCATCCTCAGGGCAATTGTGCTGGGACCATCTCATGTGCATAAAGCCAGTTCTTAACATGGAAATTAATGTGCCAGTAGATTCAGATGTAGTTATGCAGCTTGCTCATTTGTTTGTTTCATAACTTATATACACCACTTGATTGTTAACAAACAAACAAAAAGCTCAAAGCATTTTACAAACCTGTTGATTGGAATTGATAGCTATTAATGCTATTTTTATTTGGAGTGTGTATGTTCATATCATTTAGAAGAGCAGATCTTAGTCCATCAATAAATGGGATCAATGTATACTATGCTATATAGTTTGATAACTCATGACACTTCCATATAAAACAATTATTTAAACTCATTTTTGTTAAGTTAACATCTATTGCTACTTTTCGTAAGATTGTTCGTATTAACAGGTAAACCAACATAGCTGACACCTGTATGTTCTCCTGGCACCCATCACTGAAGCTTCTATAGTAAAGAGAGCTTTTAGTGAATGGTTTAGTTAGAATTTCATCATTCTGATGGCCTTCTTCTCCACAGGTCTCCCCAATATTCTTAGGAATTTGATTGTGTGCTTCAATGAAAACCAGAACCACAACTATCCTCCCCCCCCCCCCCGAAATATAAAATTTGATCACTTTAATGTTATTGGTTATTTTGGGCCAGAAAAGGAAATGAGTGTAAAAATTGAAGCCATAAATAAAATTATCTATTCAGGAAAATACTGATGGTTGGGCTTCTTCTCCTACTTCTAACCTCTTCCAAAATACTGACTGGAAAGGATGACTTTAACTTGACAGGAACCACAGAATTGCATATCTTTTCCTATTTTCTGTAAATGAAAGAAGGTTGAAAGTGAAAGAATATGATAATTTCCTCTTGATAGTAGCAACATATGATTGGCATTGCACTGGAAGTCATAAGCAAGTTTTCCTAAGAGCCTGTGATCCTTTGTACAACTTGCTAGCTTAAAATTCCATGGAGGTTAGTGGGATTTAGGCAGACGACCCTTCTGCATAGGATTGCAGCCTGCCTCTGTGTAAATACATCTCTGGCTTCTGTGTTGAAACCATATTTTTATTTTATTTTATTGGTAATGTCAAATAAACATTTATTTCGGGTGCAAAGCCTTGGAATGTGCTAGTGGAAACAGGGGCACTGCTTACTGCCCACTAAGTGGGTGGGAAAAGGGTGTTCTGACCCTTTTACCCTTCCCACCAGTCTCCCTAACAGCTTTGGCCTTCAGGTCAGCTCAATTTCCCCTCCACTGAGTGGCCATTACTGTGCAATGCCGTGATAAATGCTTTCTCTTTTTTCCTCTTTGGCAAGAGACTGTATTGCCGTCAGCAAGCACTAGGGACATAGGTACCCTGGGCCAGGCGACGATGCTGAGAGACAGATAGGCGAACATGCCTGTGCACAGAGGCAGCCGTTACTTAGCAACGGGGCGGCGATTTCAAAAACAAATAAATAAATAAAGGGGAAAAGTAAAAATAAAAAATGAACGGGCGTACAAACAAAAATGAAAAGGAGATTAAAAAGAGAGAAGGGGGGGAGTCTGCAGAGCTCAAAGGTTAATATTCTTCTGTCTAATAACTTAGTTTCAGAAAATTGCATTTTAACCTTTTCAAAACGTTTAGGAGGGAGATTTCTTTGGAATTAAATGAGACCTCATTTGTATCAAATTGGGGTGGCGGCAGCTAAATGAAGGATTTAGCTTTCTTCTTACTTTGCTATTTTTGTTATTGCGCTCCCTCCTGCCCAACCCCTGCTCATGACTACTAGCTTCCCAACATTTTGGAGTACCAACTCTAGCCCAAGGTCATGACAGCTGCATTTTAACAAGTGTAAAGCTAATCCCCTCCCCTCCGATCTGTCAAATGGTGGGAAGAAATTTGCAAATGCAGCCCATGAAGTTTCAAACCTGTAAGCTTAAAACCAGTTAGAACTATTGAGACTTTGTGCCCCATAACTGTAAGTGCACCTAGAGCTCTAAGCCCCTCTCCCTACAGATGTTTGCTCTGTGCATGATGGGAGAGGACCTGGGTGAAGTGTGTGATGTACAAGGCAGGGATACTTCACATAAAATATACATTAAAATTGACGTACATGATGTACAATCCAGCTGACAATGTCTGAAATGGGCTAGAGTAGATTCCCCATTCTTGCTCTCCATTGAATGTCTCACATTTTTAGCCCAGCAGGTTCTGGACTACCATTTGCTGACTGGGGTTTGTTTCAAAGGTATGTGTGGGTGAAAGATCCTGAGTTACTGTAAAAGTCTGTGCTTCCCTTAGGTTTCCATCCAAGCCTGTGATTACAGCATGGTAGATGTACATATCTGAACCAACAATGGATTTATAAATCCCTTCTCTCAACCATGCAGGTTTTTTCTTTGGGGGGGGGGGTCCTAGACTTCGTTATTCTTCTTGAAGAAATATATCAGGGGTGGCCAACTCCGAAGAGACTGCGATCTACTCACAGAGTTAAAAACTGGCAGTGAGCTACCCCCTTTTGGGGGGTTGTTAACCTTTTTTTAGGGAGGAGGAAGGCCCTTTTTAGGGGTTCAGATCAAAGTTGTTGAGATTTTTTAGGAAGGAGGAAGGCCGATTTTTAAGGGGTTCAGGTCAGAATTGGTGAGCTTTTCTGAGGTGGAAAGAAAGCCCTCTTTTGGGGGGGTGAAGGGCTAAAATGTTGAGCATTTTTTTTAGGGAAGCCAAAGTTGTTGAGCTTCTTTGGGGGGGAGCCAGTGATCTACCAGTGATCTACCACAGACGTCCAGTGATCTACCGGTAGATCATATGAATCATTTTCTAGTTTTCACATTCCAACAGTTCACATTCAAGGTTTCAACACAATATTCAGTGAAGAAGCCAAAAACAGAAGATGCATTGGGAATTGACCGAAAAAAGAGAGCAATCTCTTCTGTTTCATCTCTGTTCTGTTACAATGTCATGTAAAGTGCATTTAAAGGCATGTTCAGTGAATACCGTATGAAGGATCCCCAAGAACTCTAAGAGGACAGAAGTTTTCCCTGTGTGTCACAAATTCCAAAGGGGCAATTTCTGGACTGATAGTTTCTGGCTATGCACATCATGTGCTTCTGCATGTCACTGCTGCATGTCTTTTATCACCCACTTGCAACAGGCTTTTGTGCAGCTACAAGAATCAATTCATGTGTTGAAATTTGTTTCTGTAGCAAATTACATTATCTTGATAACTGCAGATGGAATCAAGCTATTATCCTAATGTGTTAATGAAATCCCTTGTGTTTGCAGTTGTTACGTTTAATTTCAATTTTGCTGGCGTTTGGTGCCACTTGGGAGTGAATCAGACAACGTTGGGATTGGGGTGAAACCGTGACCCTGTGGTTTAGGATGCCAAGGGCTCACTTTGTGGAAAGGCAGTGAAACGTAGCCTTTTCACTGCCAAACATTGCAGGGGGCCTTTTGCCAGCGTTTGGTACTGCTTTGGAGTGAATCGGAAAACTTTGGGTTTATGGTGAAACTGGGCAGAGGAGGAGGAATTGTGGAGACCGTCTCCCCATCCTGACCCTTCCAGGTCAGGAGGAAGAGGAAGATTTACAACAGTGGTTTGCGGGAGGTCACAGCTCAGAGGCAGATGAGGGAGAAAGTGGGAAAATAATGGGAGAGGAGGAATTGGCAGAGCCGGAGCAGCAACTGGCTGACACGTTGTGGTCAGAGAGTTTCTCATGCTACTGTGCCATTGACTTGGAGCTACCAGCTCACCGAGAGCAAGCTACCTTAATAACATTGTCATAAGAAAGCATTCCAGACCCACCATCTCCCAGAACCCAGCGAGCCTTCAAAGTAGGAGAGCAAATAGCTTGAAGACAGAGGGCACTTAGCGGCACCCATCGAGGAGGTGATGACGATGAATGAGGAAGTGGGAGAGAAGGGGGGATGGAGATTCACTCAGGACAATGCCATTATCCAAGAGGTTGGGTTCTATAGCCTCTCTCTGTGAAGTTTGAAATAAAAAAAGTTTGAAATAAGAATTTTTTTTCTTGTACTTTCCTGAGCAACCAGACAGGAGCTGCTGACAGCAGCCTGACAACAGGCCTGCATCCCGGTCGAGAGGTGGTGCCAGGATAGGTGCTGATTTCCTGCTGATTTCCTGCAAGATCTTGTGAGATCAGTCTTGCAAGAGGGCCTGCATTCTAGCCAAGCCTGCATGAGGAAATGAAGCGGCATGCAGCCTTTCATGTGAACAACTCCGAATCCTGACCCTGTTTTGAGTGAGCCATCACTTATTTTTATTCTTGGACTGTTCTTTTGTGATGGAAGATCACAAAAGGTATATGTGCACATGTAAACAAATACCTATGGATCTCAGCTTTCCTAGTTTGCAGACACAAACAAACAAACAAACAAACAAACAAACACAAGTCTGCTGTTTTGTGCAAATCTGGTAGATTGAGAAACTTGCATTTTAAAAAAAATTAAAGGCGTGTGCTTACAGGTAAACAGATAGGTGATTTCCTGTGATTTCCTGCAAGATTGCCCACCAGATACCAAGCACTCTACTACTCAGATGAGGCCCCAGTGTTTTTCTTATAATCATTAAAGTCTTGCAAGATGCCTAGGAGAGCAAAATATCTCTTGAGATTTGGGAGAGGTCTTGCAAGCTCTTTCAGGGACCAATGTCAGCACTGCTTCTGCACCAGCGGTGGAGGTGACACAGTTGGTGGAACAGCGGCAGGTGGCTCAGTGGTGGTCCACTGGCGGTGGTGTGGATTCCAGAAATTAAAGCTGCCATTTCTGAGGAAAGGCAGGCAAGTGCCCACAACCCAGGTGGGGCTCGTTAGCTCAGGGAGGGTGTGTGTGATACCTCAGCTGGAGAAGGCTCAGGTGAGGCTCACATGCCTCATCAAGTCCAGAAGCTATAACAGGAAAGCCGTCCTGGTCAGGCCTGCATCTGCATCCTGGTTCACAAGTCAATGTGTTGCAGCTTTCATGTGTTGAGGTGAGGGGGTACATAAGGTCTTTGTGACTCATGGACTTGGACTAAAAGTCAACTTGGACTTGGTTATTACATAAATGAAATGAGGATAAAGGCTTCATGAGGTGGTACAGAGGTGTGCCCACCACTCTCCTACACCACAAAGATGACACTTATGAACTTGCCGGTGCCCAGTTGTGCAGAGATATGTGCATAGTTCTTTCCATGTTGGCTGGAGTGGGGTATAGAGATACCTCCTTCTCTGCTCTCCCAGGAGCCATGGGATTCCACACAAAGACTTACTGGATTATTTTTTTAATGAAATGCAACCTTTTTTGAGCATAGAATGCTCAAAAAGAGCCAGTGTGGTGTAGTGGTTAAGAGCGCTAGACTCGTAATCTGGGGAACCGGGTTCGCGCGTCCGCTCCTCCACATGCAGCTGCTGGGCGACCTTGGACTAGTCACACTTCTTTGAAGTCTCTCAGCCCCACCCACCTCACAGAGTGTTTGTTGTGGGGGAGGAAGGGAAAGGAGATTGTTAGCCACTTTGAGACTCCTTCGGGTAGTGATAAAGCGGGATATCAAATCCAAACTCTTCTTTTGATTCTGTGATTCTGTATTCTTTGCATTTTGTTGTAGCTTTATAAACACCTCTAAGTAATTTATATCACAATAATGGTATTATCCAATGCATGCAGGGAGTTCCATTCACACAAAGCTGTTTCCCCTTCCTCTCCTTCTCCTTAACTTCCTCTAAATCTCCTCCAGAGGTCCTTCAGCTCTCTGGATCAAATTTTGAAGGTGTGTGGAGGGCGGCAAGAGAGAGGGGAAGAGGGGAACGTTTTGTTGCACTACTGGAACAGCAGCATTGGATATGACCGAAGTAAACCTGGCATTCTTGCATTCCCAGTTAGTTTGATTACTTGGAGAAGCAGCCAGGTGAATGGCTTCTGTTTATTTTCTCGCAAAATACATGTACCTAAGAGCTATATACTGCTAAAAGTGATGATTAACCATCAGCTTTACTGGGCATGGTGGAGTTTCTGGTTCCTGTGGAATTTTTCATCTTTTTGAATTACTGGCACAGAAAGAGCTCAACCAAGTCTAAGTGTGTATCTTACATTGAAGAACTCATCTTTGATTTCTTACCAATAATATCCTATAACAGCAAGTCCTAGAGAGCCAGGAATGGTCTTAAATTTCAGCTGTTTCCTTCCTTCCTTTTTTCTGTGTGTAATAATCTAGGAGATAACAAATGGGCTTGTGCTAATTAAAAGGCTATAATTCCATCATGGAGTTGCGATGATGATGAGGCAATAAACTCTGAGAACAAAGCTTGAGGGGCTTAATGACTCATCAGCCCCTTGATGGAAATTTAACCTTACAATCACTATCCATTCATTATTATCTGTGATATATGTTACTTTGAACACATACACAGGAAATGATGCCTCTTTCATTATATTCTCCCATAGGGGGGAAGAGTCTGTATTTTTAGTTCCAGGTATGCCAGTTCTCAAGACTGGAATTCTTAAGGAACATCTTCCTTCTTGACAATCTGAAGGGTGATCTATTTTATTTTAGTCAGTCTTAGTGGTAGATCATACAATATCTGGCACAGCACCTAGGATTCCTGGAAAGTTTCAAAGAAATAAATAACTATGGTACCGGTAGTTGTAACAAAATAAAAATAAAATAGAAAAATTCCTTCCAGTAGCACCTTAGACCAATTGCAGTCGTTAATTACAGTCGTCAACAGGTTTACCACACCTATCAGCCAATCACCCATTCCCACCACCCTTCTGAGTAATACCCCTCCCCACCCTCCCACTATCTATAAGGGTCTGGTGACTTCTGTTTCAGTGTATCTGAAGAAGTGTGCATGCACACGAAAGTTCATACCAATGACAAACTTAGTTGGTCTCTAAGGTGCTACTGGAAGGAATTTTCTATTTTATTTTTATTTTGTTTTGACGGCAGACTAACACGGCCACCTACCTGTAACTAGAACTATGGGAGTTGTAGTATAGTACCTCTGGGAGCTACAGGTGCTTCAATGGTGGGCACACAAAAGCTGAATCAGTTGATCACCTGTCACATTAAGTACCAGAATGGACCATAAGCCTTTTGTTGGACTCCAATACCCAGCTGCCCAGTCTGGTTGATGAATGGTCAGGAATTATGGGAGCTGTAGTCCAACAACATCTGGAAGGCTGCTAGTTCCCCATCCCTGGCCTATCATCTTTTGAAAAGGACTCCCAATTTGTATGCTAGATTGAAACCCTAAAAATAAATTCTGGTCATCAACTTTGAACAGGGCACATGTTATGGGCTCTGCTGAAAGTGACCACATCATGGCAAGTCAAGCTGGGAATGTGGAGTGGAGGCATAGTGGCTCACAACACAACATAGCTGCCAAGTTATCCCTTTTTTAAAGGGATTTTCCCTTATGCTGAATAGGCTTCCTCGCGAGAAAAGGGAAAACTTGGCAGCTATGCAACACAATAGTGCAGCAGCAACAACAACAACAATCCATGTGCTGTGTATCTGAAGTCATTACTGTTGGGATGGAAATGATGCAGCCTTTTCAGAGATTCCAGCCTGAGAATTCTTTCACAGTAGGAAAAACAATCCAAGCCAAAACCATCTCAATCAACTCACCCACGTTTTGGCTGTGGTATACCCCCACATTTCTGGGCAAAAGCCAACTCAAGGTGGTTCACAACCATTTGAAATAGACAGTATCACAAAAAGCCCTTAATGACCCATTATATTGAAGCCTTTGTTGCCTTGGTTAAGTACCTATGTCAGACTTGACTATTCATACATAGTAAGAGTTGTGGGGCTTCCCAAGGAAGCTTGCAATATCCTTGCCCTGAACCCTGTTTGAGAGGCTGGCTTTTGTTGCTTAGGTTTGGATTTACATATATAACTCTTTTTTATTGATGTTTAGCTGTCTATTTTTTATGAACAGAAGCCTAAGACAGCAGCTACTTTTGAGATTAGTTGAGAGAGGCAGGCAGTGCTAGGTAAAATGTGTTTGCTGAACACTTCAGTCTCCTGTGGCACCATGTTATACAAAGCTTGTAGCTAAAATATGACGTGGTCCAAACACAGCATCCCCTGTCTGAACTGAATTCTCTGCAAGGGAAGGAGGAGAGAGGCAATGTAGCAGAAATGCAGAGGCTAAAGAACTAAGAAAATATTCTGAGATAGAGGGATATATAATATCAAAACAAAAGAGCCTTGAAGGATCTCCTGAAATTCTGTTCCCCCATATCTAAACCTTCTGACATGCAGAAGACATGACTGCCTCAGTCCCTCCTGAGATGCCCATAACTTAATTTTCTATTGTATTCAAAACTATGCATGCAGACAGAGAAACTTGCTTTATAGTTGGAGAAAATATATTTTAAACAGGAAAGTCATCCCGAATGTTCATCCGCCTGCTGCTTAAAATAAATATTTGTCGAAAAACATATAATTATCAGCCTTCATGCTTCTTAAAATGTTTGGGCCTCTGATTATGAAGAAAGAAAATATTTTTCATGCTGAAGTAACGTGATTTTTAAGGATTTCATTTTTTTGTTATATTGCTAATCAGCAAATGTAATTAAGGGCAGGCTGATGGTGCATCAGGTGCTCCTGTTGCCTCTCATTACCATTCATGATTTGTCTTTGCTATAATTCACATCCCTTTACCAAATACCAACATATTAGTTAGCGCTTTTAATTAAAGGAGGGCGAGCAGACAACACCTGCAGGTGGGAAAACACAGATGGATTTGCTTTCCCCTCAGAAAGACAGTTTCATGCGAACTTGCCACAGAGTCAAAGTGAAAATAGGTGTTAAAATAACACTCCTCTCTTCATAGGGACTCCATTCATTCCTGGAGATACAAACATACCTGGCATGTGTACACAGCTTGTTCCACACACTTTGCCGCTGGCTTGTGTCTTTTGAAGACAGTTTACAGCCTGTCTTTCTATCAAAGGCCCAAGAAGACCAAAGGCAAACTTGGCTTTGCAGAAGAGCTGGTGTCTTAGTGTTGGAGGCACTGTTTCTTTTTAACCTTTAGACTTGAGATTCATGGAAGACGGGAGGCTTTTACACTTTCAAAATTGACCTTTTATTTCATGTGATCTCAAGGCTGAATTTCCTTGTAATTTTTCAGGGAGTTCACCCAACCCATTGGATTTAAAGATATCAGCCAAATTAAAATATGTTAGACCCACATACAGCAGCCCTTCCTGTTCCCTACCCAAGAGACAAAAGAGATACATATACAAAGTTAAATTACCCGCTCCAGTAAGGGAGATGAGCCTTTTTTTTTTAATGTTCAGAATGTAAGTGTTGTTCCTTACATAGCAAAATGGTATCACAAGAGCGAGAGATCAGCAGCCTTGGGGAAACCCCAAGGTTTTCAGGAATGCACAAGAACATTTGGGGAAAATCTCATGGGAGAAAGCACCAAAACAGCCCAGAATAGACTGAGCATGTTGGGCAGCTATAGAACACTGACTTTTTCTTGGGGGTGGGGATGAAATATCAGGAGGAGAGAGAATGGAATGGAGTGACTGGAATGTAGAAGGGAGCACTGCCACACTGCAACATTTTGTTGCAAGCTCCACTTGAGTGTTGCTCATACAACTGCAGATGCTCACTTAGATGTTCAATGGTCATCCACGCCCCATTATGTATTTGTGCATAATGAAGCCAATACCCTGCACCAGCATCAACACCTGGCAACCTTTCACAGTTGCTGAGCTGCCATCACTTATACCTATTTTGGTCCTCTTCTTTCGGATACTCCAATGACAGCCAGGCAGTTTGGAGATGCCATTTGTATTTTACAATGCCCCAAGGTGCATGTTATATTGCATCTGATGTATTTTAGCAATAGCTGCAAGCAACCTGGGATTCACTGGAATGCCACTGTTGTGTTCCCACTAGGGCTTTTGGGGTGGGGCACTGAAGAATACTGTGCTGAGGGCTCCTTCAAATATGAAGCCAGTTCTGCCTACATCCCAAGAACTAGATTTCATTGACCTTGACCTTGCTATATCCTCTAAGGGTCAAACTACACATTTGGCGGACTTGCAGATTGGGGAGACGTGGGATTAAACTCCCCTACCTGCACAGCAAAATCCTTAAAAAAGAACATGGGATATAACATTATATATTTTACATTACAGATTTTGCTGTGCAGGTAGGGGAGTTTAATCCCACGTCTCCCCAATCTGCAAGTCCGCCACCCAACAAGGATCAGTCTCCAATACTTGCAGCTGGGCAAGGAAGGGACAAGTCTGCCTTCCATAAAATCCCAATAACAATCCACTCACAGCTGTAATTAGCAATTAGGGCTTCTTTATTAGACACCACCAGACAAAGTGCTGCTCTCTCTCTCTCTCTGAACTGTCAGCATCTAGCTTCACAAAGTATTTCCATGTTTTCTAGCTTGCTCATAGAGGTGAAAAATCAGGTGTTTCCTCTCCCACTGAACTACCTAGACCAGGCACCCCCAAACTTCTGCCCTCCAGATGTTTTGGACTACAATTCCCATCTTCCCTGACCACTGGTCCTGTTAGCTAGGGATCATGGGAGTTGCAGGCCAAAACATCTGGAGGGCCGCAGTTTGGGGATACCTGCTCTAGACTCTAGTAGCAGCATTCTCACGCAGATTAGGAGCAGATTCAGGGGCTGCAGGAGGAGGGTGGCAAAGTGTCATTGCTCCCCGTACCATGGACTCAGCAACTTAGTTGAAATACTACCTAATATAAAAAAATTCCTTCAGTAGCACCTTAAAGACCAACTAAGTTAAGGTGCTACTGAAGGAATTTTTTTATTTTGCTTCGACTCAGACCAACACGGTTACCTACCTGTAACTAGTACTACCTAATATGTTTATGTTTATGATTCACAGAGAAAAGTAAAATATAAATATATGGAAACAGATAATATTACATTAACATCGAACTTGATGGCATATATTTCATAGAGGAGGAAGGGCTAGGAAACATGGATCTAGGTTGGTACCAGGCTTATATGGCTGGATGTTGTTCCATTTTTTAAAAAATCCCTTCATGCAGAAAATCAGTTGCCAGGGAGAAAAGATCTAGTTTTCTATAGGCAGGGGTTGCTTTTTAACTGGAGGAGCGAGCATGAAGCCATGTGCATTCCCCCCACCTGCAGTCTGAAGTAGTACGACCCGGACACAGGTTTCCCCTCTTCGGTGAGAATTCAGTGTTAATACTGAGAAACTCTGGTACACCTGGGGCACCCACCAACCATGCTTCTTATATGTAATTGCATAAGCAGGGGGCCCTAAGTGTATAAAGAAAGGACTTTGTTTCACTGCCCATTTTGCACTTGCATTCTTCCATTGTCACATTAAAAAGAAAAGTCCGTTGGAAAAGCTTCCAGGAAAGAACAAAAGCATTTCATGCATGCAAGGCAGTGTTAAGGGTGAAGTCGGTGGCCTCTCCAGTCTATTTAGCAAGCTCTGAGATGTGTAAGTACATCATCTGCAAGGCTGGTAAAGAGCGCTGAGGGAGGATTTGTGGGTCTGCGAGAAGGACAAAGAAAAATGTTTTCTAATAAATTATTCACCGTCTCACAATCCCTTTTGGGCAGATTGTTGCTCTGTTTGCCCCGGCCCTTCCCGTCTCGTCGCTCGGCATCCACGCTCATGGAGCTGCTTCTCACCTCCAGAGAGCAGCAGAGATCGCAGGCAGGCTGCTGCAGCTAATGGCAGCAATTAATAACTTGTCATAATCCTGAGGATGAAAGGGAAGCCTCGGCATCAGCAGTCAGGTCATGGCGCTCCGGCAAAGCAAATGAGGTGCAGGTGTTGTCCAGATTCGAGAGCTCGGAGAGGCTGTCAGTTGCGCGCCGCGGTGCCAAGTCGACGGCGGGCAGAGGATCGCCCTACCTGCTGGGCCACCTTTCAGACTCCAGGTGCCCACAGGGTGTACAGCTTGCCTGGGCTTGAACAACAACAACAACAACAACAACAACAACAACAACAACAACAACAACAACAACAACATAAAGCCGAGTGTCCTTTACTGGAGCTGAGGATGAGAAATCCCAGTTGGAACAATTCCATATATCTTAAACCAGGGCACTTAATGCCAAATGGGTAATTGCAATTGGGCTATACATCTGGAAGGGTGAAGGGAGGTGGGGGGTGGGCAGGAAACACGCACTAGGAGGAAAGCACACTCCACAATTCTGCATTTGTAAACAGGAATGTGTTTTTAATCAAACGTGTTTCCTTTCCTTTTAATTGAATGTCATGGGCAAAGTGTGGCTCAGCTTCCCTAATGACATTTTGGGGATTGTGTTCTGTAGTCAAGCTTGAGAGGATGAACTCTCATTATGCACTCTCCTTCTCTCTCTCTCTCTCTCTCTCTCTCTCTCTCTCTCTCTCCGTTATACTGTAAACTACAGAATAACTTATTTTTAGACAGCTCAGCTGCCTCTTCTCTTTTCTCTTCCCGTGGGGTCAGTTCTGCTTGAAAAGAACCAAGTTTACAAATCTCTACTGGTTTGTACACTCCTATTATGCATACTAGGTTATGCATTTGTAACTGTCACACAAGTCAGGGTGATACAGCACTCTCATCTGACCCTATTCATTTAAATGGGTGCGTCTTGTTGACATTGATTCATGCTATAAGTGATATCAATGCATTATAATGGTTGCATGTCACCGCCGCTGGTTATCTCTGGGAAAATGGGGCAAATAAATGCCGGCAACGATGGTCAGCAGGATTTTGAAACTCTTTTAAGGGCTGCGAAGTACATATAAAAGTCCCGGGTCACTGCATTATGCTCCCCCTTGTCTCCTGGAAAAAGGATTAGCATGCAAAGTGCTCTATTTCTATGCATTCGGCTGGCCAAGACGCTGCCTCCCAGCTTATTAAATAATTTGGGACCAGGCATTCTCAAGGTGCAGAGCACCAAACCAAAGGGATAAGTAAACACCATTATGCATGCATGTAGGTCTTCATCAAGGTGTGGTTGATAATGTATTAAAGCGGAGCGATCTCTCATGAAAATAGCTCCCCTTAATAGCCTCTGTCTCTTTATTGTGCTTCTTAGCGAAACATAAATCACTAATATGTTTTCAGCTGCAAAGTACTCTCTTTTCCCATTGTATTCACAGATTTAGTGGCATTTCAAATAGATAAACACAAGCAACATCTATCAACACTACAAAAAGGGGGCCTTAATCAAAGCTCCAGGTCCCAGGTCTCAGCATCTCCATTTACCTTGAGATAAATCCATTGGTGTGACCACCACTGCGCAGGGTGACAAATCACCCTCGTCAGCTGAGCAGTGCAAGGGCTTATTGGCCTTTCTTTAAGTGGTCTTACCCTTCAATGAAAAGGATGGTGCTTGTCAAGCGGGACCAGATTAAAGTTAGACAAAAAGAAATGATCTGTTATTAGAAAACTGCGATTGAGAATCACAAAACAGGGAAGAAATATGAATAAGAATTTATAGTCAGGGATGCCTGACCTCCCCCAACTCCAATCCAAATTGGGAATTAACTGTAATTTCATGTACGGTTCAGTGTGTTAGGCCCATCAAGATAATGAGGCATTAACATTAAGTAAATATGCAACTGGAGAAATGATGGTTGCTGTGGGTGCTGCAATGCAGTTTGGTCTGGAATGTTTTGGGGGCACCCCTCTGTTGCTTAGGCTGGCATAGTCCACTTTTATCACATCCCTGTTCTGCGACAGCATGGGTACAGCAAGGAGGCATGTTCCGGCTATCAAAAGAATCAGGTTATGTAATTGTGTTCCTTTAGTGTGTCATTTGCCACTTTGCAGAGGTGGTTAGCAAGCGACCCATCACCAAAGGGACCTGGGATCCAGCAGCAAAAAAACAACAACTTTTTTGTGAGGGGCAACCCTAACAAGGTTTTATGCAAAAGGGAAGATGTGCTGAACTTGGGGGTTAAAGTGCCCGTGAACTTTTTTAGGGCGCTTGGTGGCACAGGAACATAGCATATGCTTATATGTCTTAGAAAGAAGGACTATTGAGTTCTATAAAACATACTTCCAAAGAAGTGAGCACAAGATTACAGCCGGCAGTTAAGTTCACACAAGCGTCATCATCACTCGGTGACTGCAAGCTCATGGGATGACCTGCATGTATGAAACAGCCACCAGAGATTTAATATAATGGGTAGGGTTTTCAAAGCAGCTGAAGTCACCTCTGACACAGACCTGCCATATGGGGACAATAAACATGTTCAGTTAGTGGTAGGCCACTATGAGGGGAGTTACTGAGTGATGTACACAGGGAATTGTAAGTCTGACTAAAATTTGGATTCAAAAGCTCGGTTTGAAAAGTAATCACCATCAGACAACCATTATCACGCTTGTCTTTGAAAGACATGCACTTCCCCACTCCAACTTAAGATGAATGGAGATCACCAAAACACTATGCATATTGGTATCCTGACCAGATAGCAGACATGCATTCTAAAACAGTGGAAATTGTTGCAAAGTTTAGCAGCCAGGAATTCACTTATCCTTCTCCTACTGTGGAAGTCTAGGTATCAAAACATGTAGATTTGCAACTGCTGCACAATGAGTCAACATGTTCCTCAAACTATCTGCTGTAACTCCAAGATCTCATTCCTTGCCACTCACTGCCAGTTCAGATCCCATGATTGTCTATGCAAAATTAAGACCTTTTTGCTTCAATGCGTATCACTACATCAACTCTGAATTGCATTTGCCTTGTTAGTGTCCATTCACCCAGTTTGGAGAGATCTTTTTGCGACTCTTTGTGACCTTTTCTTGTTTTGCCCACTCTGAACAATTTTGTATCATCAACGTGATTACCTCATTGATTGCCAGGATTCTAGCTTCATGAGCAACTAGGTTATGAACAAGTTAAAAACCACAGGTCCCAAAACAGCACACAACATCACAGTTGTCCATGAAAAGTATGTGAAAAAGATGTCCGTGAGAGTGCCAGGTGGAAGAGCAGTCCACAAACAGGGAGTCACAACTGAAAAAGTCCTTTCCCTTGCCAAACTCAAAAGGGGGACACAGAGAAGAGCCTCAACGAAGACACAGTGGTACCTCTAGTTACGAACTTAATTCATTCCGGAGGTCCGTTCTTAACCTGAAACTGTTCTTAACTAGAGGCGTGCTTTCGCTAATGGGGCCTCTTGCTGCTGCTGCGCCGCCGGCACACAATTTCTATTCTCACCCTGGGGCAAAGTTCTCAACTCAAGGTAACTCTTCCAGGTTAGTGGAGTTTGTAACCTGAAGCGTTTGTAACCTGACACATTTGTAACTCGAGGTACCACTGTATAAGGGTCCAGGTAGGTGCATATTAGGAGAGACATTCTAGAATATATTGCAGTCCTGGGTCTAAAGAGTTTGATAGGTCAAAAAACAATTATCTACTGGCTGTATGTTGTGGGTGGACATGCTGGAATAAAGTAATCTGGATGGTGGTGGTGGTTTCTGACTAGAATATACCCAAATCTTACAAATCCTTCTACAGACATGGCAGAGAGCTTTCCTTGGTTAAATTTATACAGAAACTAGAAAGGGTTTAATCTGGCATCCTGTTCTTTTCTTCTTTTGGAAACCTCCCTGTGATGTGATATCTGCAGATGTGAGATTACACTTATACGTTTTCTACTAAAGTGTTCATTTTGTTATTTCATCCTCTCACCTGCCCCATTTATCAGGTTTATCCAGCTGTCATGTCCTCTCTGAAACACAGACTGTAAATTCTGGCAAAGGGTTGTCTTTTTGGCTCAATATCCTTTCAGTACCTAACCCTTTTCTAAGAGCTTGTAGGTATCCAAACAAAGGTTTTGGTGATCCTACCACAGAAACTTTCTATTATTACCAGCAGTGCACATAAAATATCAACAGGGCACAGCAGAGGTCAAGCTCTGATGCGGTCTTAGGTGATTAAGTACTGAAGAAATATGTTCTCCTAAATATTATTTCAACCAGCTGCTTTCAAGGTGGTAACAGATATTCAATGACTTTAAAAAGAAAATTATGAACTGTTTTAAAGCAATATTGTATTTCACTATAATATAGCTGAGGGGTCAGGAACTGAGGGTCCAAGGACCAAATGCTGTTCTCCAAGTCTCACTATATGGCACTTGTAACTCTCCTCTGCCCACATCCCTCCTTTGCTTTGCACCACCCTTGAGTGTTTTTGTCTGGCTGCAATGTTTCCTTGAACTCTGATCATGTCTCTTGCTTGTCTGGATGGAGGAAAAACATTGGTGTGTGAATGTATACAGCACAGGCTCCAGGTTCCACCCAACCTTTGGGGGCCCCAACACAAACATATGGTGGGAGAAGGCCCGGTGGGGCTCACTGTGGCCATAGGGATGATGATGATGATGATAATAATAATAATAAATAAAAATAAAAATAATTTATTATTTATACCTTGGCCATCTGGCTGGGTTCCCCCAGCCACTCTGGGCGGCTTCCAACAAAACATTAAAGTACAGAAATCCATCAAACATTAAAAGCTTCCCTAAACAGGGCTGCCTTAAGATGCCTTCTAAAGGTCTGGTAATTGTTGTTCTCTTTGACCTCTGGTGGGAGGGCGTTCCACAGGGTGGGTGCCACTACCAAGAAGGCCCTCTGCCTGGTTCCCTGTAACTTGGCTTCTCGTAGCGAGGGAACCGCCAGAAGGCCCTCGGCGCTGGACCTCAGTGTCCGGATAGAACGATGCGGGTGGAGATGCTCCTTCAGTTAAGCCCGACAGAACCTGTCATATCTGTGGGAAGGCCCGGTCTGTGGGAAGAGCCTGTCATATCTGTGGGCAGGCTGCAGAATATTGAGGGGGCCTGGCCCCCTCATTGAAAATTGGGGGGGGGCTCAGCTCCCCCCTCAGCTGGTGCCCCTGGTATATAAAAACTAGTCTACTGCAAAAAAAGGTGAACAGAGACATACCTCTTTACCCTGACCTTTGACACTTGAGATGTATGTTTTCAGGACCTATTCCTGTGACTGGAATTTGTTTTAACTGTTTTCACTACTGAATTTTAAATTGTAACCTGCTGGGACTTGCTGGTGTAGGACAGGCAATAAATTTAGCACCAGTAGCATTAACAACAACAACAACAACAACAACAACAACTTCAATTGTTGTTTCACCCACTTTGGCTTCAATTGTTGTTTCACCCGCTTTGAAAAGGTTGCACCAAAGGAAATGTGACCTTTGGGTTGAAAATACTTCACTACCCCTGGTGTAGTTTGTCAGAAACATCACCAAGTCTCAAGGCCACCAGAGAAACATTCTGGAAACTTCAAAGCCCAGGGGTGTTTATTTTAGTAACCTACTGAGGAAGCAAGACCGTTAAGCCACAGGGAAATGTGACCAGCCCTGCACAGAAAGTAGCAACCAAGTGTTCCATGAGTGGCTGTATAGGAGGCAACCATTTTGGGAGAATACTAGCAGTGAATTGAAACCTAGGGCATGGTAATACATTATGCTGTCAGTTGTAGCAACACATGCAATCAAGTAAAGTTCTTTGTTGCTCACATCAGTCTCTGTGGTGTCATTTCATTCCGTTGCAGCAGCAAATATTATGTTGGTCCTTTCGTGGGCGGGGGAAGCTACAAACTATGGTCTAGTGTTACATTGAAGCCTTGAGCTTGTACACTCCACCTCACCTCTTCTCCTCTTTTGCAATCATGAAGAGGAGATCAGAAACTTCCACTTTTGTTTTAGAACTAACCAGAGATCCTTGTTACAGTATGTCTGAATGCAGCGTATTTATTTTAACTTAAATCATGGCTAATTGAAACCGAGAATGGTGAAGCCACAGTGCTATGTCCAGGAGATAAACTAATCCAACACTGAAGCAATAAATTGCACCCGCTAATGGCTCTAGTGTAAATAAAATGCTGCAGAAAACTGGAGAAGATAGAAACAAGGGCTTGAGTTGTACTGAACTGGAAGTAGAGCAGATAGGGTTGCCATATTTTGAAAAGCGAAAAAGAGGACACATTTGCTGACTTCTACTTTTAACTATGGATCTCTATGACGACCCTCATTTTGCATACCTGTGAAAAAGAGGGTGTGTCCTGGAAAAGGAGGACATATGGCAACCCATATATATGATATGAAGTTTCTGTCAACAATATTTCATCATGTGTCAGATTAGGAATACAGCACCAGCATTTTACTGAAAATTCCCAATAAGCAGTGCTATTTTTCTATTTAAAAAAGTATTTTTGTAAGTTATTTTCATGAAAATATTCATTGTAATGCACACTTTGCCATGGTATATGCTTTTTTGTACATGTTGCTTGGCCGGAGAGCAGCATTGCAAAATTCAGAAAACTGCAAATTTCAAAGGATGGCTGTTTTGGAAAGTGCGCGTTTGTAAGTTTGCCTTTGAATGTGAACTGAATTGAATTTATTTGCCATCCCTGAGCAAACATAATACCTCAGTCTTGTCTGGATTCAATTGCAGTGTATTGACCCCCATCCAGGCCATTGCCACCTCTGGGCAGCAGTCCAGAACCTCAACAGCCTCTCTTGATTCTGATGAAATGGAGAGATTGAGCTGGGAGTCACCAGCATGCTGATGATATCTCACTCCAAATCTCCTCTTAACATCTTCTAGAGGTGTTGAGCAATGCCAGCAACAAAATGAGCACCGCAGGTTAATTCTCATGGCACCTAACCGTGACTCCCCAGCTGCTGGATATGGCCCTGTAGGTAGTGCAGAACCAAAGAGAGACACTTATGGATTTTTTTACCTCAGGTGTCAAGGCAGCCTTGAGTATCATGCATCTGGACTTGGTGGTGATGGGGTGTAGACCAAAGAACCAAGACCAATTTACAAAGTTTTCTAGGAATTGGTACTTACCTAGCAGTGTTTATTTCAGCACAATCCTATGGATTGCTCAGAAAAACAAGTCGCACTGTGTTCAAGCATTTTAAAGTGGAAGAGATCCTATTGAGCGCAGTGGAACTTGATTCTGCGTATATATGCATGGACTTTCACAGTTAGTCATTATTGCCTAAAATATTGTGTGGACCAGATGCCAATCTGTGAAGCTTCACTCAAGCAGTTAGCCGTGTATATACAAAATATATGACTAAATAATAAATACTACTATATTAATTACATATAATTACAGGTAGGTAGCCGTGTTGGTCTGACGTAGTCGAAACAAGATTGAAAAAAATCCTTCCAGCAGCACCTTAAAGACCAACTAAGTTTTTTATTTTGGTATGAGCTTTCGTGTGCATGCACACTTCTTCAGATACACACGAAAGCTCATACCAAAATAAAAAACTTAGTTGGTCTTTAAGGTGCTGCTGGAAGGAATTTTTTTATTTTGCTTCAATTACATATAATGTTAGCATTTTTTTTTTTTAACATGTAATCGTATTATGACCCCTGGTGTCTAGATCAGACAGGTATTCCCACTGTTACATATCATCTGGAAGCCCTGGGGTGGGTTAATCAATTGCACAATGGGCCTTCTTCATGACCCAAGGCTACTTCGGATTCTTTTATATTATAATTACAAAACAACATGTGGTACAGATTAAGGAATCTGAGAAGAAAGCATTGCTCCCTCCACATAGGAATCTGCCTTAAGTCAAACCGGTAGTCCTACCTAAGATTCTTTTCTGCACTGCTTTCCAGGGGGTTCTTCAGAATTCCAGCCCCACCTAGAATGAAACTGGAACCCTTTGCAAGGAAAACATGTGCTCTACTGTCCTTCCCCATCATTCAGACTGTTCGTTTTTGACAACCAGTTAACATACCACTGAAAGGCAATCTAATAAACCTGAGGTAGGTGCTTCATATAAAGATAAGCAGACCTGGTGGCCCTGGTCAGTGCCTGGTAACCCTATGGACACCATCTGTTACTTCATCATGGAGAAAAGGGAGGATATAAATGTAAGCAAATATTAATCCATCAGGTCACCTTTTGGAATCAACCCACCAGGTAGGAGCAGAACTAATAATAATAATAATAATTTCTTATTTATACCCTGCCCATCTGGCTGAGTCTCCCCAGCCACTCCCCACCCAATCGAATATTAAAACAATACAGCATTAAATATTAAATATTAAATGCAGCATCATGCTCACAGCTCCCATCACAAACAAGCGATCCAGAAGTAGATTGTGGTCAATGGTCCAGAGTGCCCTGAGCATCGATTGCATCCAGTATTAGTCGACATTGTCGCCTTCTTCCTAAAGGTCACCTAGTGTTCATAAATGAAATGATATGGTGCATCAGTGATGTATTCGTCTCAAATAAAGATTTAGGGTACATAATTTGGTGACAGTATGAAATCTTTTGAACCACACAATGTACAAAAATTGAGCCAGGAATTTAATCTAATATAATGGGGTTTTTTAAAAAAATAAAAAATAAAAAACCCCACAATAACAAGAATAAGCAGTTTCAAGTTTAAGAATGGCCTGACGTCCAAAAGAGCATTGTTCATCGCAAGCTTATTTCATTGAATTTTACTCTTATATGCTAGATTAACATTTCATTTGCATACAAATTACACTCCATAGTAACTTTGTCTGAATCTACACTGTCAGCAGTATCCTCTGCTGCCATAGGTGTGGCTTTGTGGCATTTTAGAAATTTTATAGCTGCCTGCATAACTTTTTGTGAAGCTGCTTCTTCAAGTGGTCCAATAAGCAGTGTTGTCTGAAGATGGCATGGGAGATTTTAACTCTTGTATTGGGTTATTATTTCTTTCACGATACATTGGAAGAGTTTCAATGCACACCTTCTGGGCACTCTCCAGCCAACAACTTTTGAATGGCGTTGATGCAATGAGAGAGGCATTTAAGATTGGACTTAACTCTCATGTTGTGAGATCCTTAGGATTTAGAAATTCTGTACCATGGCTGAGTTGTGAAATGTCTATGGGTGGTATCCAATCACCGACAGAAGGTTCTTTGTTCCAGGGCGGCAGAGGCTTCCATGAACAGAAAGGGGGTTGATTCTTGCTGATTCACCCTTCCCTATGCATTACCCTCCAGCAACCCAAATCTGCTCCAGAAGATTGAAGGGCGCTTTGAAATAGCATCAGGGGTCTGCAGAGGGAAGTGGATTTCTAAAAAATCTCCTCTTCCCTCTTCCCTTCCATCACTTTTGGTGCATGTAAGTTCCTCCTTGGGTTGCACACACACACACACACACACACACACCATACAAAAGAAACCTGGGGACTGTAGTTAACCCCTCACAGACCTACAATTCACAGCACCTTCAACAAATGAACAAAAGTTCCCAGGATTCTTGGGGGTGTACATGCTTTAAATGTATTGCAATCCCCTTTCCTTCTCTCTCTCTGTAGGCCCAGACTTGCAGTACAGTTTCTAGGCACATTTTTGCTGCGTTCTTGTTTGTCCATAAACCTCCAAGTAAAATAAGAGATTTTCCAGCACCAAATCTTAGCTGAAGAAGCTGGGGTGAGGGTGGATAGTGTGTGTGTGTGTGTGTGTGTGTGTGTGTGTGTGTGTGTGTGTGTGTGTGGGGTGGGGGGAAAGCACATATGGTAACCTACAGGGCCAGAGTGCAAGATCCAATCTCTCTGCATGGCTGACAAGAGCATGTCAGACATAATGGAATATTAAGAGAAGAAACCCTCTGGCAGGCTCAGGGGACTCTGGTAAGATAGCATTAAAAACTTTACTGCTATCGAACCTGAGGAAGCTGCAGATCATTTTGCACTGGGATAACTGAGCTTGAAATGGCTGTGGTTGCTGGTGTGGTTAAAAAATGCTATCGAGGAAAATAACTGCTCAGAAAGAATTCCTCAATAAAACTGAAACAATTGGGACTAGATCAGAAGTTCCCGCAAAGGAAAACATCATTTTGCTGAGAAGATTGGAAAGGTTCACAAGGGCAGCGGAGTTTGGAGACTACCAACAGGTAGTGAGGGTAAAGAGAGAAAAAAGCCCCCACAAAAAACTATAGAGGCTTTATTAACTGCTACAGATGGGATTAGAAATAGGCTTCTTTGCAGGAGGGGAAAGGGTTTGAGGGAGCCAAAGGACCATAGCTCAGAGGTAGAGCGTCTGCTTTGAATGCCGAAAGTCTCTGGTTCATCCCCTGAAACACTGTAGATCTGCTGCTGGTCAGGGTAGGAAATACTGAGCAAGATGGACCAATGGCTAGTATAAAGACAATTCCAATGTTTCCAATGTTCCTAATAGCAATAAATGCTCCAGATTAGTTAACGGCGGTAGTAGCAAGTAGAAACTGTGGAAGCTCCTCAGAAGGTCTTGCAATTTTGAGAGGCAGGACTATTGGCTGCAAGGGCAGAACCAGAGGTTGTTGGCAGTTGCACCAAATTTAATTAATGCAGATCTCAAGGGTGGGATTTTGTGCACGGACATTACACATAGGAGGTGACCGAGAAGTCCTCTGGCTAGAGTGACCCTAAAGCACCTGGTTTCGATCAAAGAGCCACACGCTGTGGGACGTACTTGGGAGTCTTGTCAAATCCCTCAGCTCAGAATCTGTTCTGATCAGGAAGCCAATATGCTAGCATTTGCTTGGATTCTGCCAACCAGCACTGAGCTTGACCATCACCAAGAGTAGCAAAGGTGTCTTAAAACATCAGCTCCCATCTTCGACTGCTCGATGAAATGATGATCGTTTTTATTTATATTTTATTTTAATCCTTACTATTTTTAATCATCAAAGCTGTTTTGTGAGTCTAAAATAATAAATCAAACCAAGTCAATGGAAACAACAGACATCTTCCAAACACATTTCAATTCAAGGGAATAACCAATTAAATAGTGGTCTATAAATTAGTTGCCCATTACCTCCACCATCCACGTGGTGAAGGCCCATGTGGACAGGGAAACCACAAAAGTCTTATGAATATAGGCAAGAATTCCTTGGTTTTTACTGGGGAATCAACCATGCAATTTCAGATGGGCCATGTGAATGACTGCTGCAGCAGCTCTGCGTGTATGGCTGGATTGGACCTCTAAAGTGAAGTCTGGCCTGGATTTCACACACTTTGCTGATTATGTAGCTGTCAATGAGAGGGAAGAGGAGTATATATACGGTACATTGGAATTGACCAGTCAAAATGGTGGCCACAAGCCTCTAGCCGAGTTGTTTCTCATCCTAGCAAGGCTATCTACCTCTGCAGAAAGGCTGGTGGTGCTAGGCTTTCTAAAGGGCTGAACATGGCATACTTTATTTTCATGGTCTGAAAAGCCCCGTATACTTTCCTAACAGTTCCATTTACACTTAGAAATGTAAAAAAAGGAACGGCAATTTGCATAAAACAAATTACTTTAATGAATTGCACATAGACTGCAAGTGACGATAGACAGAATCTGATGGTGTGAACAAAGTATATAAAAAGCCTGCGTGCATATACTGTTTATAAATCAAGTTCTTACCCAACACTCTTGGAATAGAAATCCAAAGGAACCTATCAAATTACATGAAAGGTCAGTGAATGTAAAATACTTGTAGAGACTGTTATGGGATCATTTTTTAATCTTTTTTCATCACCTAAAAAACTTGGGAGGGAGAAATTATATTTAAATACATCGGAAGAGCTAATGAGAGGTTTTTGGACTATAATACCAAAGTCAGGAGACATTTTTTTATCCTAAATACCTAGCACTTGCTAGAAATTCTATCCAATTACTGAGGACATTTTGTGGGAATTAACATTCCACCTGAATTTTTTATGGACTGTCAGCTTTTCCCCATCTCATGCTCTTTTAAATGAAAAAAAAGTTTTTTTTAAGTGAATAAAAACACTTAGCTCCTTTTTACTTTCAAAGTGCTTTGCAAACACTCTTCATCCTTCTTGTCCTAGCTAAACATTAGCTTCTGAACACCTAGGGATTGGGGAGACATGCAATTCCATTTGCATTTAAAGGCAAATCAACCTAATTTGCACCTTCCGAAACATAATGCGAACTGAATCACAACCTTTATTTGAAATTAATTTATCCAACCAAGTAATGGGTATAAAAATGCATATACAGTATGCAGGTAAAATGTGAATACATTAGTGATAAGCACCTACAAAAATGTATCACATTAGAGAAAACTGCTTTGTGAAAATGTTGATATTGGGCAAAATTTCATGCAAGTATATTTCTGTTGGGTGAAATTTGCACTAAAATGCTGGTGAATTTTCATGAGGATTTTAATATATCACAAACTGCCGTGGAAATGTGTAGAACTGAACTTATGATTGGAAAAATGAGAGAAACCAAAACTGACATATCCACTAACTACTTGCTGAAGGGACCTATCAAGCATCCTTCACTCAAGGGAAGGCTAACAAAAGAGCCTTTCTTTGAAGAGAGACAAAATTTCTTTGCCCCTGAATTTGCTGCCCACCTTTACATTTCCCTAACAGAAAGGAGGTGGCTAGTCTTTAATGTTTCCTGTCCCTTCGACTCAACCACTCTGTGACATGTTGATGGATCTTAAGCAACATAAATGACCTAAGCAGATGTGTCTTATCACAAACCTGATATGTCGTTCCCCAGAGACATGACAAAATGAGAAGGCATGGCTTTGTGACACATTGTGGTGGAAAATGAAAATAGTTTTTGGAAACAACGGTGCTTTAAAAAGAAAATCTAGGCCTGGAATGGTACATGCAGTGATTGAGTATGACAATATCCTTTGTTAGCCCTCCGTCTGGATTGAAGATGGAACTGGAGGATCATCTCGGTGCAGTCACCTCAAGAATTTCAGGTGACAGAAAGTAAAAGATTCTGGTCTAACAGCTAAGCACTAATTTTATCATTAGTAGCTCTTTGTAATGTCCACGTTTCACTTTGTGCGAGTTAAAATGTCCGGATTTGAATGAACAAATGTCAAGTTACATATACTGAGCCGAGACTGAATAATATCCACTGATTAATTGTAAATAAAACCCCCAGCTTGCTTTCAGACAATCAGATCAGTTGACCCAACTTTGTGGTGGGAGTGAGGGAATCATCAGATTAGCAGCACCAAAGTGACAGCTCTGTCGGGGCAATAAGATGAAGACCAAGCAATCAGAGTGAGAATACAGGATTATGCTAGAACTGCTGTGCTGGGAAATGAGCACTGGTTCAAATGTATTTATCTGCTAGCATGTGTGAGAGTTTGTGTGTGTTCCGGTAACAATATATAACTGTTCTGCATTGGAGGGAACAGGCAGACCCCAAAGACCACTACATTTGGGTTAGCTTGAATTGACTGCCCTTGAGGGCCTTCTTGGTGGCTGCCCCCAGTTTTTGAAACTCCCTCCCTGGCTCCCTCCTTGTTGTCCTTCTGTGGCAGGTGAAGACTTTATCATTCCAAATGGCTTTGGGGAACTGACTACAATTAATGAAGGGGCTGGTGCCATTTAATTTCTATGTATATCACTTAATATATGAAAAAATAATATCTCTAAGCACCACAAAGAAAACTGAAGCAACAACAGAGCCAAAGAATGGGGAAAGGAGCCCCTTTCCACTCACAGCTCTTTCTTTACCTTCTGTCCTCTCCTCTTCCTTCAGCTGTAAAGGATGCAGCTCAGAATTTCCAGCAGTGTGGATCTCTAGCAAAGATGGCCTCTGGCCTCTTCAGCAGCCTCAGCTTTTGTACCTGGAGTCAACCAAAGAAACAATTCATTAAATAACAACTGTAAAATGACCGCCACATAATGTGGCAATATGCTTCTTTTGGGTTGTGTTTTCAATGTAACATTTCATTTTAAAAAACAAAACAAAAAGAAATGGAGAAGTTTTGGGCTCTGGATTAGGATTTAGATCAGCACTGGAAGTGTCCTTGCCCTTTTGGTATGAAAATTATAATGTGAATCAAGCCTCAGTTAATCTTATGCCACCTGGAAATCTAGCAGCATAGAATCCCAGCCTTAAAACTCTTGTCCGCTACTATATTTCCAGGTGGCATAAGATTAACTGAGGTTTGACAATTTTCATACCAGAAGGGCGACGACACTTCTGGTGCTGATCTTAAATCCTAATTCAGAGCCCAAGACTTCTCCATTTAACTATGCCCATAGACTTGTTTTGCATTGCCTTACCCAATTGCGGTCATCTGAACTTTCTTACTCAGTGAAACTTCTGAGCACTGTGCATGTAAGAAAATTCAGATGACTCTGATTGGGTGAGGTAATGCAAAACAAGTCTATGGGCATAGTTAAATACAGTCCTGCTTTTCATTAACAGTAGAACTAAGATCATTTTAATTACATGGAATTCAACATTGCTCCATTCATGCAACTGAGCTGATTTTATGATGAACGAGATGAAATGCGTTATTTTCAACCTGTGATGGAAATAAGTTTAAGAATACGCTGTAGCCTAGATAAGCTAACAAAGTGTCCATCTCTTGGGAACATTGTGGTTCTCACTTCCCCTTTGACTTCTCCCAGTAAATTAAATTATTAGCAGGCATGTATTTTTAATGAGGTGAGCAGCAACCTCTGCTGGTGTCTGTGTGCAGAGAAATTCTCCCAGAGCTCTTCTTACATATTTGACATTCGTGCCTCTCTTAATTGTTTTCCTTCTGCATTTTAAAAGGCAATTATTGTGCTGGCAAGGCCAGGAATGGCATTCAGAAGGAAAGAAGCCATGCACAGTGACAAACTTTCTACCCAGCTTCTGGGAAATGTTCCAGGCCCCACTTGCAATCCCGCATCCCCCTCCCCCAGTGGAGGAAAACAAAACCCATACAGAGAGAAACATTAAAAATGTGGAAACAAAAAATTAAAAAAATTCCTTCCAGTAGCACCTTAGAGACCAACTAAGTTTGTCATTGGTATGAGCTTCCGTGTGCATGCACACTTCTTCAGATAAAATGTGTACAGTGATCTTGCATTTTCATTAGGTTGGAAGTTAAAATAGGCTATGCTCTGGGAGCTTGATAAAAGACAGAGATTGCCTGGTCTTCTGGTTTCATATTCAGAGCTAAGCCCCAAGACAACTATTATTACTAATAATGTCTTAAAGCATGTACAGAGTGCCTTTTCTTCACCAATGAGTAACAACAGCCAGTCACCAAACGAAACGATTGGGAGGCAAGACTATCAGATGGAAGGAGTCTCTAGGCAGCCTTAAGAGACCAGCATATACAAATAAAATCAGAACTCATTATCAAGTATTTGGAATGCTTTCTGCTAACAAATTATGTAAGTTCTAAATACAAGTTCCTAATGTCACAGTACAGTAGTTTTATCTCCAGTGTTTCATTTTGAAATCCTGGGAATAGAAGACGATGTTGGACTACAGTTCCCATCATCCCTGACCATTGGCCATGCTGAGAGAGCTGATGGGAGTTGGAGTCCAGCAACCTCTGGCCAGGAAAAAAGGGCCCTTTTGAAAAATTAAATCAGAAGAATGAACAATTTCCATTACTATGAGGATGGAAAGTTCCCCTCTTCCATGAAAAATGAGTCTTTGACAGAAAAACACTACATTTTCTTTTTGAAATCAATTCCATTTCAACGGGGACTTCCAGTTACCCAGGTTATTGGAGTATGGTTTCCTAATAGTTATTTTCTTGCAGAATTAAGGGGTTAAGGGTGGCGCTCTAAGCATGTTTCCGTAGAAGTAAATCTTATTAAGTTCAATGGGACTCCCTTGTACGTGTGCTCAGGATAGCTGTCTAAGGCTGCTATCCTATACCACCTTACCTGGAGAAGATAAGGCCCACTGAACTCAATGGGGTGAGGTCTGAGTACACATCTATAGGATTTGCACGGGAATATGAATAGATCAGCATGTGTCAAAAAGCAGAGGTTGGCTCTTCCCATTTAAATAACAGAATAATCTCTGTGTGCATGGGATCTTCTGCTACACCAGAGGCAAATCGTCCAATTGAGCCATTTCAATCTGAGGGAGAACATCACCTGCCCTTTGAACCAACAAAACAAGAAAAGAAAAAAGTTAATTATAACTTTCTATGTTGGACCTTAGAGATTCTTCTGCCCAATGAATATTTCTAGGTAATTAGAAATCACGTATGCTCCTAACAACAACGGAAGTTGGTCCAATAAAAGATATTGCTTTGCCTATTTTACTATTCCTTAATTATAGTTTTGAAATGTCTCATAAAATATCTGATCAGTTTTATTGACAAATATGCTTCCCGGCTATGAGCAATGCATGCGGATATAATCCAAGGTTTAAATAACATTTAATCATGCATGCGATGTATTCTATGTTTTATGAATGCCAGAATTTCAGATACTCTAAGTCTTAATTGGCTGAAAGTGGTTCTTAAAGGAATAGCAGGTACTATACTATGCCATTCTGACTAATCACCCCTCTGGCATTATGAGCAAATGCAGGTTAATGGAGAATCTTTTAAGAATTTTATTAAATTAAATTAACTATATTATCCTAATAACTCTTTAGTCAATTTTCCCACACTTAAATAATGACTAGAATTCACTAAATGACTAATAACCAATAATGTTTTGGGGTAGATTTACAGCCTAGTTCTATGCCTGTTTACTCAGAAGTAAGTCCCCCTGAATTAAGTGTGCTTGCATCCAAATGATCAGGGATTAGCACTGTAATTTAGCTCCCCTTTTCTTTCGTATGTTTGTTTAACTAAAAATGAACTGAAAATACATATTTACATTATTTTGCTCAAAGATTGAAATAAACCTCATGATATAGTCAAACCTGACATTCAGTAGTGCAGGTGTAGAGAACCTTTAGTCCTCCAGATGTTGCTGAACTACAACTCCTATCATCCCTGGGCATTGCCCATGCTTGCCAAGGCTGATGGGAGTTGTAGTTCAGCGAAATCTGTGGAGGCAAAAGTTCCCCACACCTGCAGAAATAGTTGAGTTCCAATTCAAGTGCATTCAAGAGGCCAGATTAATGAGAGATAGAGTCTCATACCAGGTACTAAAAAAAAGTAGTAATACATGGTTATGGGTGTAATTCAATGTCACACTATTACAAACAGTACACCTGTGCAAGCATTTCAGTTTGCCAGGCTGAAAGATCCACCCTCTTCTCTCCCAATGCTGTTCTGGGGTTCTGCTGACCCACCCACCCCTGTGTCAATTTTGGAGGACACACAAAACAGAAGGAGGAGATGGGCATGGAAAGCCCTGTTGTGCAAGGCTTCTGCTGATAAGGTTTATTAGCTAAATCCCACCCTGTCTGGACAAGTCTGTTTATTTTCAGTCTGGAGTTGGCATATCTGTGCTAGAGGAAAGCCTGTGGGTTGTAACCAGTGAAGTCCTTCCACTCGTGCAACAGAACTTCCTCTCCCTCTCACCCCATAGGGTGCTTCTGCAGCCCACCCTTCAAATCTGCTCTGCAACTTTCCCCCAACTCTCTGGAGCAGATGGGATTGTGTGTGTCACACAGAAGGAAGAGTGTAAGCGCAAGTTTCATTGAGTTACTGGAAGTCGTTCCACTCACGCAAGGATTTCATTGGATGCAACCCTTAGTGGACAATGTGAGTTTTATAAAGGCATAAAGAAAATAACATAGATAATTGCTCCTTTTATAGTGTGATATGCTTCTTGAAGGGACGCGGGTGGTGCTGTGGGTTAAACCACAGAGCCTAGGGCTTGCCGATCAGAAGGTCGGCAGTTTGAATCCCCGCACCGGGGTGAGCTCCCATTGCTCGGTCCCAGCTCCTGCCAACCTAGCAGTTCGAAAGCACGTCAAAGTGCAAGTAGATAAATAGGTACCACTCCGGCGGGAAGGTAAACGGCGTTTCCGTGTGCTGCTCTGGTTCGCCAGAAGCGGCTTTGTCATGCTGGCCACATGACCTGGAAGCTGTACGCTGGCTCCCTCGGCCAATAACGCGAGATGAGCGCCGCAACCCCAGATTCGGTCACGACTGGACCTAATGGTCAAGGGTCCCTTTACCTTTTTATGCTTCTTGAAACTTAAGAAGTATCTAGAAGTGATTAGAGTCCCATACTTGGTTATACAGAATTGTACTTTCATATACTGTACATGGACATGTATAAATCAATACTCCATAATGTACAAAACAACCTAATTTGTGGGATTTCTAAAACAAAACAGAAAATAGTCTAAGAAGCTTTTGTTTAGTAGCTAGTAGATTGCAGCAATTTAAAATAATCAAAGAAAAAATTCCAATTAAATACATGATTGCATATCAGGCCTTTTTGATTGCAGACTTCATTAAAGAAATTGAAATTGTGAGGTATTTGGTTACCTAATATTCAGTCACATTAATCACAGAGATAAAGATTGCACTTTGCTTGAGTTAATTTGAAGCAAAGAATTCCGGTTGAAACAATACATTTCAGTTTTTAGTTATAGCAATTAATAAACTAAATTGTGTATCTAACTTTCCCCCTGCAATATTGATTCGAAAAATAATTGGGTGAACAAACACATTGCAAATATATTCTATAGGACGCATAACATTCAGCTTTAGTTTATGTGTGCCTGCATATTACGTCCAAATAAAAAAACACACACACCCTGATCTGGTCCAGAGTGACCCTTCTGCAAAAACAGGCTTCTGCACACACCAGTTTCCCTTCTGGATTCTCCTACCTACCTTTTAAAAGACCCTGCCAGGACAGGGCAATATCCATCACTCCAGTGTGTTATATTCTCTATATAGGTTGCATTCTTTCACCTTAAGAGATGGTTGATGGTACGAGATCCGTTACAATGGATAACCAACTCAACTTGTCCATCCACCTTCCCCGACAGATGATCAGCAATGGTGGATCTAGTAGTGCAGAATGTCTATTGATATGTTTTTATATAGACATTGACATTAAATGCTGCTTTGAAAATATATATATTGGATCAGACCAAGGCTCATCTACTCCACCACCCTGTTTCCCACAGTAGCATTTGGTTGACCACTGTAGAAATTATAAGGGCATACTAAATGGACTTTTGGTCTCATCCAGCAGAGCTCATCGTATACTGCTGTGCAAATAGATCTTTAGACTGTGGGGCAGGGACGCGGGTGGCACTGTGGTCTAAACCACTGAGCCTCTTGGGGTTGCTGATCAGAAGGTTGGCAGTTCGAATCCCCATGATGGGGTGAGCTGTTGTTGCTCTGTCCCAGCTCCTACCAACCTAGCAGTTCGAAAGCATGCCAATGCAAGTAGATAAATAGGTACCGCTGTGACAGGAAGGTAAACAGCATTTCTGTGCGCTCTAGCACTCGTCATGGTGTCCTGTTGTGCCAGAAGCAGTTTAGTTATGCTGGCCACATGATCTGGAAAGTTGTCTGCGGACAAACGTCGGTTCCCTCAGCCTGAAAGCGAGATGAGTGCCACAACCCCATAGTCGCCTTTGACTGGACTTAACTGTCCAGGAGTCCTTTACCTTTAGATTGTGGGCCAAGACCTCTCAACTGGACTTGTTGTAGAATGTTTGGTCAGAAACTTTATGCTTTCTATTTTTCGGTTGTGCGTGTTTCTTGAATTAAAAAAGTCTAGTTGTGCTGAGCTGTTCTAAGAATCATAGAATCATAGAACTGTAGAGTTGTAAAGGGCCACGAGGATCATCTAAGTCTGCAATGCAGGAATCTTTTTGCCCAATGTGGGGCTCGAACCCACAGCCCTGAGATTAAGAGATTGAGATTGTTTAAAACTCACTATCACTCACACCATCAACAACATCATCATTATTATTTAAATTTTACAACATAAAACTATCACATACCGACAACCCCCGTTTTGCGAAGCAAATATGAGCAAGTTATTTAGCAGTTGCCCAAGGTATCTGTTTAAGCAAAAGGAAACAACAGGAGCTGCAATAGCCTTACAGCTGTTTTCAAAAGCATGACACTCAGTCAGAGTTCAGTAGGGAAAGTTTTAATGAATAACCCTGGTAAATTAGAGAGCTCTGTGGCACAGTGATTAGCTCTCGTTTGTGCGTTAGCGTTGAAATTAATTAAAATACTTGAGCCATAGGAGGTAGGTTGCCATTTCGAGACCTGGCTCTGCCCTCTGAGTCAGTGCAGATCTAGCAGTGATTCATCTTGGCTAAGATGAGAGGGGGTTAAAAGAAAAGAACAGTTGGGACAAATGTGTTTTCAATGGTACTTAACAGCAGGAACACCACTGAGACGTCAGTACAATGCTACTGAAGGGTGACATGATAATACAGTATGGACATTGTTTTGTGTTTGAAAGTTTGCTAAACACTGTGAAAGAGAAGTCATTGTTTCCCTCCCCACAATTAACATCTCCTCCTAAATTCAGACTGCATTTGAACCAGACGTAACATAGTTGATTTCCAAACCAAATAAATTCTGTAGATTGTATTGATTTCTAGGGCAGAGTTTTAGAAGTTAAGCCTGTCCCGTGACAGCACTCCCTGATTCATTAAAAAGACTATGAGCAAGTAATACGCTTTTATGTTATCAATATTACCAATACAATCAATGATATTGTTGATGAACATTAATTTCATTCACGATGAAATAAGATGAATTAATAACTTTGAAGTGAAGCTGGCATTAAAAATGTTTTGGTGTCTTTTATAGGTTATTTTTTTCAACGCACACATATTCTATAATTGAACTTTCCTTGAAATAAATCCACTCTGTTTCTTCCTCCAAGGAGCAAGGAGTCTGCATTGCCTCCCAGAGATATCCTTGCCTGGGCATTGGCGCAATTACAAATGACAGCCTGTTTTATAATGGAGAGAGTCTTTGTTGACAGTGCAGCAATATCACATGAGTAACAAATGGGAAAATGTGTCATGCAACACAGTGCTTGTTTTCAAAGGGTCAGGCCAGGCCAGTTATTAATTTTGCATTGGTTGGCATTAAAGGGTTTGGGGTGGGGTGGAATCTAGCCTCTAAAATATGGAGTGGGGGAAAACCAACCCTCTAATAGCAACGGCTGTTGTTTGGTATAGATCTATAGTCATAAACTTTAAAAACTGGATGCCTTACCTATTCCTCCCCCCGTCCTCACTCTCTCTATAGATTTCTTGTCAGCCAAAGAGTCAGAGGTCAGTGTCAGAATGCCCCTTTGGCACCTATTAGCTATAAGTAGCAAACTTGTTCAGTATTGATCCACAATGTCTAAATATCTATTATGTGGGATATAAAAGGTGGTTTCACATCTTTCTAAAACAGATAATTCATAAAGGCCAAAGGGTCAGCTCTAGTGATATATTATTGTTTCACTATATCGGAGATCACACAGGAGCAGAGGGACAGCATAACAGGGTAGGAGAAGTGTCAATGAACTCTCCAAGCAGAAAGTTCCGTGTCTGCTGGAAACACCAACTTTCCGTACGCAGAGCACAATGTGTTGAGAGCTGGCCTCTTGAACTGTTGGCATACAACATGATGTCTAAAGCTGACGAGGGCTTTCCTAGGAGCAGCGTCACAGTATGGTCCTAAGGGTTGAGTCATACCTGCTGGGTGGAAGCAGAAGCGCTATTATGGATATTCCGTCTGCACAAGAATTTCAGCTTGCCAGTGAATTCTCCCCTCTCCCCCTTCACATGCTGTTCTGGGGGTTCTCATCATCCGCCCTAGAGAGAATTTGGGGGTTTGGGGGCACGTGGGGGGGAGGAGACGGGGGAGGCCCCGTTGCGTAAGTGGAAGTCCTTGCACAGGGCTTCTGCTGATGGACTCCTTATGTTATTCTGAGCTCTTTTGCCTATACAGGCGCCGGGCATTTTAGGCATGCCCAATATGTGCAAAGACTGAGCATATGCGCAGTGCGCCCAGGCTGGAAGTGACTCAAAAATGTCACAGAAAGGGGTAAAATGGGGCCTGGAACAAGGTGTTTGAAGGCTCTTTCAGTGGTGTTTAAAATATATGCGATTTCACTTAAACGTATGGTGTCTTGGAACATAACCCCGCATAAATTGGGAGTTGCCTGTAGAACAAAAAGTTGCAACCAGACCCATAAATAAAGAGATGGGGCACATTAGATGGATTGAACTTGGGTCATATTTATTAATACCTTCAACATAAACCTAGGGCAAGTCCAACCCAAGGGACATGAGAAAGCATAGACACAAAGTCTGCATGCACCCCACCTTCCAGTGAGTAGGGAGGCTTTCTTGACCCCAAAAAACATAGCTCAGGTGAGTGCAATGTGCTAGCCTCAAGAACGTTCCCTATCTTAGGAATTGTAGTCAATAATATCTGGAGGGTATCAGGTTCAGGAAGGCAGATTTAACTATGTAAGTCCCTAATCTTTTGTAGCTGGATATGGTCCTTTTTATTGATCACATTAGCAACTTTAAAAGATGGGTTGCAGAGTTTTAAATCAATCATCTGCATTTTTTTTTCATTCTTCCCAGAATCACCTGGTCATTTTTATTTTTATCTAGAAATAAACAAGTGATATGGGGTTGTTGTTTTTAAAAAAATATTTTTATAACTGGTATATTTCTTAAATATTACTACTGGGGGCATTTAATTCATCCCCTTATGTTCTGCAAGCCTTGAGAAATCAAAGAAGCTTAAGAGTATATGGCGGGCTGATACCCGAAGACACAAGGAGAAAATGGCACAAGAGCATCACTTAAAAAGCAAAATAATAATAATAATAATAATAATAATAATAATATTTAGGCATTTGGCATAGTGAGTGATACTGATGCTCCAGTTTTAGGTGTTCCATTTCATTTGTATTTATTTATTTGTTGCTGTGCTGCTTTCACTCTGTGAAGCATCTTCACATGCCTTAGTTGGACCCAACTGAAGATGAATTATTTCCCAAATGCTCTCATGGAGTTCAGCAGAAGTTTAAAATAATTCATTTTATTTTAATCACCTGGAGCAGGTTCAGCCCCATAGTAAGTAAACTCTGTCTGCTACTGTGTTCTTTTAAAGCAGCTCGTGGTTTTAGAATGAGTCCAAAAAGCTGGTTCCAGCCTACATTTCTTCCGGGCTACATTTTAGAAGAAAGCAAATTGAGATGAATCATGCTACAATGAGATAGTTAAAATGTCAGGCTTCATAAGTTTCAGTGCATCCTTATGGCTTCGAACACTAAAATGCAACAGAACATTGAAATAAGTGAAACTAAAAAGCACCAGATAACTAGTTGCTAAGATGAGAAAAGCCATTTCTGGCTGGGCTGCTATACTATGGAAATCCACATAGCCTAGTTTTTAAAACACACACACACACCGGCAGTTTCTTTTTATCACTCGTCTTGGTTACTTACTACAGCCCACATCACAATACCCAAGGATTGCAGTGTTTTTGAGGCAAACCATAAACTAGTGGCTTTATTTCTGTTTACAAATGTTACCAGAGGGAAATGTGCCTGTTCCTGTTGGGCAAATTACAAACCATTAGCTCCAAATGTGCCCTGAAACTGCAGCATGGAAAGAAAAAGGCAGGGCAGACTTCAGCACCAGGGAATGTAAAACCTGGGAAATTCAGTTTGTTGTTGTATAACCTAATTCATGAAATGCCGTCTAATTCATGTTATCCATACTTTGATCAACGAGAAGTCTAATCCTAAAGATTTCTCCATAGCACTTTAACTTGCTCATCCCTTCTCTGCTTCTTTGAATTGTGTCACAAATGCCCTTCTGCAACACCATTGCACTATGTTGGACTCAGAAATCCATTTCCCCCCTTTTAGTGCAGCAATAGTTGGGGTCTTGTCAATGCAAATGGCTTTGCTCCAATATTTGGATGACCCTTGTGTTCAGATATGTGAGCTATGGTTGCTTCTGCAGTTCATAGGATTAGCCCGACTTCTTCCATACACATGATAGTGTGGTGGTGTAATTTATCTGTACCTTATCGTGCTAACTTTCCATTTTCCTCCAGTCATTTGAGTGAATAGGATTTTATGTACTAATGTATACTGAAGCTCCAATACTTTGGCCACTTCATGAGAAGATTCCCTGGAAAAGACCCTGGTGCTGGGAAAGATGGAGGGCACAAGGAGAAGGGGACGACAGAGGACGAGATGGCTGGACAGTGTTCTCGAAGCTACCAACATGAGTCTGACCAAACTGTGGGAGGCAGTGGAAGACAGGAGTGCCTGGCGTGCTCTGGTCCATGGGGTCACGAAAAGTCGGACACAACTAAACAACAACAATGTATACTGTGCGTTTGTGTTTCTGTGTGTGTGTGTGTGTGTGTGTGTGTGTGTGTGTGTAGATAGATAGATGAGAGAGAGAGAGAGAGAGAGAGAGAGATGATGTAAGAATGCCATCATGCAGTCCCCATTGGAAGATTTGTAGTCCGGGATCTGCACAAAGATTTGTAGTCCTGGACTGCATCACAGTCCTGGATCTGCACAAAGTCAGAGCAGGATAGGGGAGCAAAAGTGAAGGCAGGTTGCAAAACAGCAGTGGCCATGGCATAGGAGTGAGAAGGGAAGGACATTGAGACAGAGGGGGAAAGTGGTGGTTTAAAACAATGGTGGAAGTTTTAAAAGCAGGGGTTGAGGAAACAGAGGAAAATGGCTGTTTTAAAGAATGGCAGAGCTTTGAGTAAAGTATTATGGAATATTTGAGGGTTCTGCAGACTGCATCCTTCATCTCTCACATGAGGCAGTTGATGAATGGAAGAGGGGGGAATTTGAGTACAGCAAGAAGGAATAGACACTGAAAGGGGGGGAAAGTGGATGATTTCTGAGTAAAGCAGTGAGAGGGGGAAAACAACAGTTTTTAAGAATGGCAGCGGTCTGACTAAAGAAAGGGGAAAGTGGTGATTTTAAACAATAGCAGAAGTTTAAGTAGAGCAAACAGGGTGTCACACTGAGGGGGGAGTGTCAGTTTAAAACAAGGTTTGAGTACAGTGAGAAGAGGGTTTGGAAAGGCTCTGTTGTGTTAACTTCTGTGCTGTGCTCATCTCTGCTCTTTCTCCTTGTTAAAACTGCTTTGCTTGTTTTGACCCCTCAATATTTCCCCATCCCTGCTTTACTCAAACCTCTGTAGTTGTTTAAAACAACCACTTTCTCCCTTCCAGTGCCACTTCCTTCTCGCTAAACTTCTCCCCCTTTCATTATTCAGCTCCCTCATGTGAAAGATATAAAGCATGTGAAACACTCCCCCCCCAAAAAATATTCCATACTACCATCACACAATGTATTTCACTTCTGGTGCCATGTGTTGCCTTTAACATGAAGTTCCAGATTCAATGTAAGTTAGTACAGATACGTTATTAACAAACATCCATATAGGTACAAAATCCATTAGTCTCTTACCAAACAAGCTAACAGACAGGCTTGCTCTTAAGATTCAATTCATCTTCATGATACAGTAATATATATCATGGGGTGTGCGCACAAAGTGGGCTGCAGAAGAGGAGACTGAATGAGACACGGAATGGGGGTGATATACATGCAAGGAAGAGTTGAGAAAAGTAAAGAGGGGGGAGAAAAAGGGGGTGGAAATGGGAGAGCAAAGGGGGTTGCAAAAAGGAGTGAGTAGGAGGCATGGAGTGAAGACGTAGGAGTTCGAGTGAAGATGAAAAGGCATGAAAGGGTCTGCAGAATAGGCATGGACTATGGATTCATAATTGGGGAGAAGGTGGGAAAGCGTGCTTAGTAGTTGCAATGTGTGGGAGCAGAAAGATGCAGGAGCTTACCATGAGGGTGGTTTGCGTGCAAAGAGAGATTGCGCAAAACGGGGGGATAAGGTGTGGGCATGGGGTGAAGGTGAAAAGGGGTGCAAAGTGGGGCTGCAGAACAGAAAAGATAAGTGGCTTTAGAGATGGGGTTTGGAAAGTGAAATGTAAGCTTAGTAGTTGCATGTGGTGGGAAGGGGGAGCTTTAGGGGGTTAATGTGGGGAAATGGGGGTGGGTGGGTAGGTATTGCCTCAACCAGGGGTCAGCAAACTTTTTCAGCAGGGGGCCGGTCCACTGCCCCTCAGACCTTGTGGGGGGCCAGACTAGATTTTTTCGGGGAAATGAATGAATTCCTATAACCCAGAGGTGCATTTTAAATAAAAGGACACATTGTACTCATGTAAAAACACGCTGATTCCGGGACCACCCACGGGCCAGATTTAGAAGGCGATTGGGCCAGATCCGGCCCCCGGGCCTTAGTTTGCCTACCCATGGCCTAGACACACGTGCATGCGCACACGCGCGCACACGCACACACTGTGCTTGCTTACATCCTCTGACCTAGATCTGCATTCGCTACCCAAAGTGAAGGAGTGAGCTGTGGTTAATCACTGTGAAGGAAAATTCACTCAGTACATGCTCAGATGCACTGTGCAGCATTGTTGCATCAAATGTTTTATTGCCAGTGGAGTGGTTTTAGAGCTGATCCTTGGCTCCTAATCTCTGGCCTTCCAAACATTGTTGGACTCCAACCCTAGTATCTCTCACCATTGGCCATGATGGCTGGGACAAATGGGAGTTGGAGGCCAGCAACATCTGTATGGCCACCCCGCTCTAAATAAAATGGGACTTGTTTAAAGACCAGCTCACATGCATTAAAATCAATTATTTACTTATAGATTGTTTAGCCAACCCATTCCACAGAATTGCCAAATCTAGTCAAGGACAAGGCATTGGCTGGAGCAGAGGGTGGGAGGAGCTAATCAAGTCATGCCCTGCTCTTCTGTCAGAAGCATCCTGCAGTCCGCCTGTCTTTCCGTCTTGCTCATATACAATTGTGCAGGTCCAATAGGCCAAATCCTTGACTGGGACAGAATCGGACATCATTGCCCCAATGGTATTTATCAACACCTTCCTGCCGAGCCTTGCAGAAATAGGGCTAATCCCAGGCTTGCAATGAGGGAAGTACATAGGAGACCAAATGATGTACCTACAGTTCATAGGGAATCTAGCCTGCCTAATACCCACCTCATCCCCATGTCTGTGTTTGAGTATCAGGTCCTAAGTACAGCCAGGTTGGGGAACTCAGAACAAATTTTGCACATGCCCCAGAAAAGCCTGTTGACGCTGGACAATCTGAACAATTTAAGATCCAAAACTCATAAGGGTATGGAACCATTTCCTATTTAATTTTCTCCCATCATGTAGAAAATAGGCCTACCTCTTTGCAGTGGTGTGCACTGGAGGGAGTAAGGGGGAAGCAGGCTGGACCTTGTCCCCTAGGTTGATTCTGTGTGATTCATAAACCAGATAACTATTTTCTTGGAACCAGTTAAATTTGTATGAAATGAATGAGTCGTCACTTTTTGTGTTGCATGTCATACATACCATGTAAGACTTCTCTTCTGTAACTACTGTATTGGTCTTGGTCACTAGTCAGAGCCACTGATCCACTGAATACTGTTGGTCAGGACAGCCTCTCATATCTATTCTGGTGCCTTTAAGTGTATTCACTACTAATCAACTTTTTCAATTGCAAATCTAAAGCTTGAAATTCTTAGTAGCTCACCACTTTCAAAACAAGAACATCACAAGACACTGAGGACAAGACCAATACATACAAATAAAATAAGAAAAAGGACATGTTATTATACCCCAATACCAATAATTCTTCTTCTCAGAGATTGTGAATGCAGAAAGCCCAGTTGTTAATTCCTTTTTTTCTTTGCACGTTTAATTTTAATTTTCATTCAACCGTATATTTCTCTTTCTTTCCCAATTTCTAACATAGTATTGAATTACCCCTGTATATAGTTTTGGTCAAAAAGAAAGAAAGAAAGAAAAAGAAATTTCACACACAATACATACACATATTTTAAAATGGAAATATAAAACTTGGAAATTTGTTCCTTGACGTATGAATATGGTTCAAGTATCAATTATTGACTAATGTGTAGAATTATCTACAAAACTAATGTGTGGATCTCTAGTGGGAAATCTGTGGCCCTTCAGACATTGTTAGATTCAAACCCCCCATTAGCCCCAACCAGCATGGCCAATGGTCAGGGATGAAGG